>NC_050478.2:93199001-94590251 GCF_012460135.2 Molothrus ater | reverse complement strand
TTACTGAACTGTGACTTTCACTGCTTAGGTGTTTCTTCTGAATAAATTTATTTATTTGGAGGATTTAAAATTGAGTCTTGAAGAGCTTACTGCTTTTAATTGTGTAGACTACTAAAACCAAATACAATTATTACTTTTGGTGCTTTTCAAAATAATTTATTCAATGTTGAATCCCTTTTTGAATGGAAAAGAATACTTCTGCAGAGACAGATTCCTTCAAAAGCATAGTTCCAGGGTTGTGGAAAGGTTTTATGTGAGAATATTTTTATTTTTAACCACATCCTTACATTTCAGATCTCTGTCTGCTTTTTCAAACAATGGATGTGTATTTATAGTGTAAATATTCTCACTGAAGCAAACACAATGTGCTGTGCTACTCACATGTGCAATATATAGCATCTCATGTCCACTTAGATTAGAATGCACAGCTTTTAACACTGCTCAAAGATGACAGTATATGTATGGGGAAGCATTGGCATCCAGAAGGCACATTTTAGAGGCAAAAAAAAATAATAGTAAGATTTAATAGGAAGAAAAGAAATACAAAATGCCCCCCCTAATTTTTAGTTGTCTGGAATTTGAAGGTTTTTCCCTCTTTTACACCTTGCATTTGCCTCAGTCTGTCTAGACACAAATGAGAAGGAAGAGAAAAGCTGACGCTATGTTCTGTAATTTCTTCTTTGAATATAGTTATTGTTGAGGAGGATCATTGTCTATATCTGCTCTTGATATTTTGTGTGGTTTTGGGACATGTGTAAAGCAGCAGTACCTTTGCAGATGCAGGACTGTCTGGAGAAGATTGCTGAGAGTTGCTCGGTCACAGAAAGATATGTTGTCTGAAATCTGTCCATTGGTCTACATTCTGTAATTTAGAATCTGAACATTTCATGCTTTTATTTAAGGTAGAATATATTACTTCTCTCTGTAAGTAATTATAATAGGAACATTTTTGCTGGGTTAAAAATACTGAATTTTATTTATTTGTCAAATTTCTGTGAGAATTTTAGTAAAACGTACATCCTTTTAGACATTAACATTCTTCCTTTTGTTTGCTTCTCTGTTAGCTCTTAGAGAAACCTTTTCAGTTAGAGAATTGCACTGACCTTGCAAAATACCATATGTTGAGTGTGCTGCTATTCATCTTATAAGCATTAGTAGTCTTGAATGAACAGGTATTGTCTGTATCCTGTGATAACCAAAGGAGTTAAAGAGACTATTTTTTTTGTTGCAGTGATAGAGATTAAATATTACAGATAAATTACTCTCTTTTTTGTTAAGAAGCATTATTTCTTTGTGACTTTAGATACATGTACAGACACGTGGGTGTGCACATCATATAAATTCAGGGTTTATTTAGAACTGGCTTAAATTCTGAAATCGTAGAAAATCATAGTTCTGACCATTTGTACATTCTTAACCCTTATATTGCAGTATATGTTGGTAAAGGAGTGAACTCAATCGTGTAGTAGTCTCAGCAAAACCAAAGAGTAGAAAAAGTGAGTAAAAGATGGCTATTTCACCCTGACACTCGGTTTCTTTGCTATCGCAGTTTAACATGGACCTTACATGTAGTTATAATGTTTCTTGCATGGTTTAGTTCCTTTTTATTTTTATGATACAGTGCAAAAGTATGAGAATAGAGAAAACACCATCATAAGTAAATAAAGAAAAATAAAAGACGCAGCAATGGATCATTAGAGTTTCTATTTAAACAGACATATAGATGGTTATATATAGCAATTATAAAAAATACGTATTTATGTAATTTAGAATTAAGTAAAGAGATGTAAGCAAATAATTAATATGGATCCTTATAAAATGCTGTATCAACTATCAGAACATCCAGCATCTTACAACAGCTTTTTGCACCTAGTTATTAAAAATATTGGAATGTGAAAATTAGAGAAAAGTGACATAGTTGCACTAGGGTTAGTGAGAGGAAAGCTGTTCATAAAAGCTCAAAATGTGTGTCCTCTCAGTTTTTAGCTTGTACTTGTTTTGGTTTTGGTTTTTTTTGATAAAAAATCCAGATGGTAACTGCCCATTGTTGTGCATTTTAGGTCTCCGGGGGGTTTATTTTCTATTTAAAAATAATTTCAAAATTAGAAGCCGTATTCTTCTTTAACTGTTCTTTGAGTTTCTGATACTTAAAAATGTATTGTCTTTTGCCAATAAAAACTACTGCAGAAAGGTGTGTTGAATAAGAGGGCTAAGAGATCCTAGACTGCAGCTGTGGGAGTGAATTCTATGTGTGTACCTAGATTTCAGAACTGCAGCGGTCCTACCATCCTCAAATACCTGCAGAGTGTTCCAACAGCAGCATTGCTGCAAGACAGGGAAGCTGACTGCCTTCTGAATTCTCTTACTACTTCTGCATTCTATTCTTCATTTTATGGACAAAATGCCTTTTGGAGAATATTTTAATCCTGTTTTACAATGCATTTCTAGCATCTTCCTGGCCTTTGACTCCAGGATTATTTCTAAATTTTATTTATTGTTCTTGGTACTCACCTGTCCTTTTGAACATTTTAGAAAACACTTGAGGCTGATTTATCTGTTTGGGCCCTGATCAGAACTTTTTTAAAAACTAAAAGGTCAAATTATTGTCTGAAAATATTGACATTTAGGGGACAGGTAAAAATGCAGTGAGCATCTTAAGGTTCAGTACAACCCCACTACTAGATATTTTCCTACTTCATCTTAAAAGATCAGGCTGAAGCAGTTAGGGGCTGCATTAAGACTGAATTGCAAAGGTGAATACATAATGCAGTACTGACCGTAATGTGTTTCAAAGAGTATTCATATTATAATGAAAGAAGATTCTTTTTATTTTTCAGAAAAGGCATTTCAGAATATGTTAGCAACTGTGTACAAAAAGAAGCTCGACTCATACTTATGCTCCCCCCAGCTGAAGAAGACCTCAGCTTTGTTAACATAATAATACATATTTTCTTCATACCACATAGGAGCAGAAGTGCCTATTTTCTGGCTTGCTTTCAGTATTGTACC
Organism: Molothrus ater; assembly: GCF_012460135.2. Lineage (NCBI taxonomy): Eukaryota > Metazoa > Chordata > Aves > Passeriformes > Icteridae > Molothrus > Molothrus ater. The sequence continues at coordinate 94,587,242 of NC_050478.2, read as the reverse complement.
ATGAAAGGACACAGGACACATTTCAGCATCACTTGCTGCAGAGTTCACCTGACAAGGAGGCACTTTTTATTCAGTTACTGAAAATTGTTCATAATCCGTATTTTCTACCTTGACATTCTTATAAATTATCTCCATTCCGTTGGCATTGTGATTTTTTTAAGCTTCTTTTACAAAACTGGAGGGAAATGTGTACAACTATGTTTTCTGCTTTGCAATGAAAGTGTACATTTATCACTTAGGTACATGTAAGTCACTTCTGTGAATTGAGCCCTTGGAGTAAATGTGTTTTGATGTAATGGCCATCTGCTCATGAATATCACATTTGCTAGTTTAACAAATAGTTTGATATAGATAAACACATAGTTTGGTGAGATCATATAGTTTCACAGATAGCAATGCAATAGAAAAGTTTTATATTTTCCATAAACCAATAATCAAACTGCAGTGGAGATCTCAAGGTTTTTGTTTGTTGCTTTAAGAAATTAATCTCTAGTATTTACTTTTAGTTTCTGACTGCTTTTTTTCAAAATGGTAAATGAAGGACCCACATCAAATTATAACAGGAGGCAAACTACATCCTTCCCATTTCAGAAAACAATCAGTCTTGCTTCTCTTTTCACCTTTCAAAAATGAAAGCTGTTCTGCTCTCAGATGGACGCAGTACAGCCAGACACCAGGAGAACCTGGGAACAGCTGATCTGACACTCTTGCCCTGTATGGCTTCATTAGAGTCAGGTATCAGTGACACAGAAATGGCCCCTGCAGCTGTAGCTAAAGCCAGTTTGCAAGAAAAGACAGAACTGACAAGCTAGAGTTGGTCAAGTCAGTGATGCTGAGTGTCATGGTCTGAGGGATGCAGGTCAGCTGCAACGCGTTACACATACATATGTAGTGCAGTAAATATAGCTCAGCACCAGGCCATTTTTTTAAGCTGATAAAAACTAGTTTAGTAGGCTCTTTGTTTGATTTTAGTTTTGATATTATGGCATTTACTGTGGTCCTGGCACATATTTTACTGCTGAAGTCAAAGTTTATTCTTCAGTATCACTGATATCAAACTGTAACCATGACAGAGTGTGTGGATTTATAGGAGGAGTATGTGAGTGATGGTGAGTTTGGGTTTTGGATGTATCTTCAAAATTTGTCTTCATGGTTACTGTTTTTAGTGCAGGAGAGCCATGTAAAATGTGTGTGTTCAATAACACTGTCTTGTTTCCCCCCATGTCCCCTCCTGTATTTTAGCATATGTTCCTGAGGAAGAATTGAAAGCAGCAGAAATAGATGAAGACAGCGTGGAAGATGATGGGCTGTCTCTGGACATCCAGGAGAATGAGTATTTGTGCAATGAAGAAGCGGAGATCAAAGAGGCTCAAAGCTACCAGAACTCCCCAGTCAGCACTGCAACTAATCAGGATGCAGGCTATGGTTCACCGTTTAGTGAAAACAGCGATCAGCTGGCCCATTTCAAAAGCACTTCCTCTAAAGAAGAGAAAGAGGATCCTCAGTGCACAGACAATGTTTCCTATCCACAGGACAGCTTGGCACAAATAAAAGCTGTGTATGCAAATTTGCTTTCAGAGACTTGCTGGTCCAGTTTAGCTTTGGACTTAAAGAAATCCAATCCAACCACCAGCAACAACGGAATCAGCCAGAATGAAAACATGACCAGTACTGACACCAATGCCAATTCCCAGAGTACTTGTACTACCAGTACCAACACCAGTACCAGTACAACCACCAGTAGTACTAGTAACAGCAATAGTAGCAGTGGTGGCTCGGGTTACGACTGGCACCAAGCTGCGCTGGCTAAAACTCTGCAGCAGACGTCATCGTACGGACTTCTGCCGGAGCCGAGTCTCTTCAGCACGGTACAGCTTTACCGGCAGAACAATAAACTCTATGGGTCTGTGTTCACCGGTGCCAGCAAGTTCCGATGCAAAGACTGCAGCGCGGCCTACGACACGCTGGTGGAGCTAACTGTGCACATGAATGAAACTGGACATTACCGTGATGACAACAGAGATAAAGAAGCCGATAAGACCAAGCGGTGGTCAAAGCCTAGGAAACGATCGCTTATGGAAATGGAAGGCAAAGAGGATGCCCAGAAAGTGCTGAAGTGCATGTACTGCGGGCATTCGTTTGAGTCTTTGCAAGACCTCAGCGTCCACATGATAAAAACAAAGCATTACCAGAAAGTGCCTCTGAAGGAGCCAGTACCAGCCATCACCAAATTGGTCCCTTCTACCAAAAAGCGAGCACTTCAGGACTTGGCTTCCCCTTGTTCACCTGAGCCAACAGGGATCACGGCAGAAGCTTCACTGGGTGAGTCTGCAAAGGATCAGAAAACTGCCAACCCCTACGTGACTCCGAACAACCGCTATGGCTATCAAAATGGTGCTAGCTACACTTGGCAGTTTGAGGCACGCAAAGCCCAAATACTGAAATGCATGGAATGTGGCAGTTCCCATGATACTTTGCAGCAGCTCACTGCTCACATGATGGTCACCGGTCATTTCTTGAAGGTGACCAATTCTGCTTCCAAAAAAGGCAAACAGCTAGTGTTGGACCCAGTGGTGGAGGAGAAAATACAGTCTATACCTCTTCCACCCACCACCCATACAAGGCTACCAGCCTCCAACATTAAAAAGCAGCCTGATTCCCCAGCGGGCTCCACAAACTCAGAGGAAAAGAAAGACTTAGAGAAGGAAAAGCTGGTGGTCACTGAAACAGAGAAAAAGATTAAAGAAGAGAGTGAGGACTCTACAGAGAAATTTGAGCCAACAACTTTGTATCAATACCTCAGAGAGGAGGACCTAGATGATAGTCCTAAAGGTGGAATAGACATACTGAAATCCCTGGAGAACACAGTGACAACAGCCATCAGCAAAGCCCAGAACGGAGCCCCTTCCTGGGGAGGATATCCCAGTATCCATGCAGCTTACCAGCTCCCGGGGACAGTCAAACCCCTTCAGCCCACGGTGCAGAGCGTTCAAATGCAGCCGTCCTATGCGAGCAGTGTGAAATCGCTGTCGTCAGAACACAACGCACTCATCCATTCCCCAGGCAATCTCACACCCCCACCTCACAAGAGCAATGTATCTGCTATGGAGGAGCTAGTGGAGAAAGTTACCGGTAAAATCAACGTGAAGAAGGAAGAGAAGCCTTTGGAGAAGGAGAAGAGTTCTCCAGTTAAACCCATGTCACCTGCTGCTAAAGAAAACAAGGACTTCCCAAAAGCCGAAGAAATAAATAACAAACAGCAGCCAAAGAAGAGCTCTGAGTCTGAAGTTCAGAAGGTCAAAAAGGATAGTCCAGCAGAAGCACATACACCAAATGGTACAGAGCCACTTAAAACAAAGGTTGCAAATGGCTGTAACAATTTAGGAATTATCACAGATCATTCACCTGAGCCATCCTTCATTAATCCATTGAGCGCTTTACAGTCCATTATGAATACCCACTTAGGCAAAATTTCTAAGCCGGTAAGCCCCTCTCTGGACCCTTTGGCCATGCTGTACAAAATTAGTAACAGCATGTTGGACAAACCCATTTACCCAACCACTCCAGTCAAGCAGGCTGACGCTATCGACCGGTATTACTATGAGAACAGCGATCAACCTATTGATTTAACCAAGTCCAAAAACAAGCCTCTTGTTTCCAGTGTGGCTGACTCTGCCTCATCCCCGCTGAGGGAGAGTGCCCTGCTGGATATTTCCGATATGGTGAAGAACCTCACAGGGCGTTTGACACCCAAGTCTTCAACTCCCTCTACCGTGTCAGAGAAGTCTGATGCTGATGGGAGCAGCTTTGAGGAAGCTCTGGATGAACTGTCACCAGTACACAAGAGGAAGGGCAGGCAGTCCAACTGGAACCCTCAGCATCTTCTGATCCTTCAAGCCCAGTTTGCTTCCAGCTTGAGGGAGACCCCAGAAGGCAAATACATTATGTCGGACCTAGGTCCACAAGAGCGGGTACACATCTCTAAGTTTACTGGTCTTTCCATGACCACAATTAGCCACTGGCTGGCCAATGTGAAGTATCAGTTAAGGAGGACAGGTGGAACTAAATTTTTAAAGAACTTGGACACAGGACATCCTGTTTTCTTTTGCAATGATTGTGCCTCTCAGTTCAGGACTGCTTCTACATACATAAGTCACTTAGAGACACACCTAGGGTTTAGTTTGAAGGATCTGTCAAAGTTGCCACTTAATCAGATTCAAGAACAGCAGAATGTTTCAAAAGTCCTCACAAACAAGACTTTGGGCTCACTTGGAATTGCCGAGGAGGACTTAGGCTCCACATTCCAATGTAAGCTCTGTAACCGAACTTTTGCAAGCAAGCATGCAGTCAAACTGCACCTTAGTAAAACACATGGCAAGTCCCCAGAGGACCATCTGATCTATGTAACTGAGTTAGAAAAACAATAGCGTCCAGGTAAGCAGCCAGGTATGCAAGTGACCACAGGAACATTGCACTAAACTTCTTCATAGTACTGCACTAGGCCTGACCTGAGCCTCTGAAATCAGTCTTACTTTTGTTGCTGAACTGCCTATCTGGACCTTGGTTTTTCTTACACTTATTTTGTAGTTATATTTATATGCTCTTTGTCTGATCTGTGCATGGTTATTTTTTTGTTTCTGTTTTTATTTTTTGTGAGTCAAAGTCTGACCTTTATTTTCAACATCTGTCCTTGATGTTAAGCTATCTTTTGTAGAATATAGTGGGAGACACTATTGAGAGACATTAATTTAGCCGTAAAGAAAGACACAAAGAACAATGATAAAGAGACATCCTAAAATTACAAAGTTGCCATGACAATAAAGGTCACAGAACCTGGTAGTGTCAAGTTTTAACCCTCTGAGAACTGTAATAGCATTTCTGTGCCTTTCCCAGTGACTAAATAAGTAAATAAGGAGAAACAAAATAAAACAAAAGGCTTAAAGGCATTTCATTCAAATGAAAGCTGTGTCGGAAGCAGGACTTTTTTTTTTAATGAATGAGCTTTTTTTTTTTAAAATGCAGAACTGGTTTGTGAAGATATTGTGCATGCAGTCCTTGGAAGAAGGAGAGCTGTGTAGTACTCAAGGGGTTAGGAAGCCACAACTGTATAAGTTAAATAATGATTAAAAAAACAAGCAAACCAATTCGCCACTATGCCCAAACCCTCTGGATGCTGAGAATTGCCACTTTTTGGCAAAAGGAAAAAAAAAAGTATGCAAGCTGTTATTTAAAACAAATGTAAAAATGCTCTTTTCTTTCCTTTATTTTTTTTTCTGTAAAATACTGCAGTTTATAGTTATTTACAAATGTTAAGCTTTGGTACAAGCTGACCTTTCTATAGTGTGCTGCATTGGTAAATGAAAACAAAAAAAATGGGGCAAATGTTGGATTCTGTTCCTTGTAAATTGCCAGCATCAGCTTAAAAAAATACATGTTACATATCGTACCATTTTAAACTGTTCAACTTTCTTTGTACCTTCTGGCTGTATGCTTTCTCTTTTAACTTTTTATATTGTCATTTTATATTCAATTTCTGTGTATATAATGTAAAACCACACTTTTTGAATAAAATTTAGTTCCTGCAGCTTGATATAAATAGAGGAATTTTACTGGCACCTGCATCTTTCCAGATGCATGTACTTAAAGGAACTATCTGACAAAAAAATAAATAAATAAAAATAAAGCAAGCAATGCACTATGAATTATACATTTTGATGTTTTATCATTAATATTGTACAGTACATTTTGGTTCACACAATTAAATCCACTGTTTTCTCAAGTGTAAAATAAACCCACATGCAGTTCTTGATTTACATACATTGTCATGTCGTCATTAAATTGCCTTTGAGGTGTTGCTCCAGCTATAAGAGGCATCGTTTATATAATCAACCAGCGAAAATCTACTTGAAATCATCTCTCGTGATCTGTGTGCTGACGTGTCTCGCTCAAAGCCCTAATGCTGGTAACCTCTTAGGAGAGATCTGCAGCAGGCACTCACTGCAAAAGGTACACAGCCAGAGCAGCCAGGGGCATCCTGCTCCTCCCTGGGGTACAAGAGAGGCTGCAAAGGTTTTGGCCAAGTTAATTTCCTTATGCCGTGCGGCTGTACCTGTAGCCATTTTCTGTGTGTGTTCAAAGGCCGTCTCCTCCCTCCCTCCCTTCCCTGGTGAAGCACCTTTTGATTCCAGCAGTTCCATAGTCAGAGGCTGTGGCTCCTGCCCCTGCCGTCTGTTGGATGCTGTGGTGCTGCCTCCCTGGCAGCGGTGAAGACCTCAGAGGCTTTGACACCAGTTTTTACTTACAGTACAAGGAGGCAGACCTGTGTTTCTCTGTACTTTTTAAATATTGCATTTTGAGGTAAGCTGAGCGCTATCATATCAGGTGTTTCCCTTAATCTTTATTTCTGTTCTGTTGAAGGCAAGATGTCATTTAGAATGTAAAAGAGAGCTGTCAGAGCCTTCACTTCTCTATCTCTGAGTGCTTTGACAGTTACAGTGTATGAAAGCCTGGGATCTGCTATCCATTACACTTTTTGGATGGGCTATTAAATATGAGGACCTAGAGGGGTTTGCTTTCATGTGGTATTAGTGATACTATTGTGTTATATATACTTCTGTGTATATATGTATATTTCTGTTTCTTCTCGGTTCTACTGAAAGTAATTTAAATGTAAGATCTTTGCTTCCAAATACAGCATGGTTCAACATTTAATCTTTACTTTAGCTACAACTCCAGAAATATCCCTGCACTGTTCTGTTCCCTGTAAAAGCCTATCAGGTCCAGGTCAGTTACATTTATGCAGTGTTTCTAAGTAGTGCAGGAAAGTGCCATGAGGGTTTTTTAAAATGTCCCTTACTTTCTTCTCTGCTAACTACCTATGTCCTTCAGGGGATCTAGCCATTTAGACATTTCAGTTCAATTACTGGATGATTATGTGCTTTGGGCCCAAGGGGTGGTGAGGAAGAAAAACAGTCAGGCCTATGGCCATAATACAGAGTCCTTAAATAATAACCCTTTGAAGTTTTGTTTACTTTCCCACAGGCCTGCAAACATGTGATTATAAAATATGCTGTAGTACATTGCAGTAGTGTGTGAAAAGGTTGAAAGGAAGAAATAATAGCTCTAAAGCGGGTTTGAATCTAATGTAAATCCATTAAAACTGATTTTGAAACACGGCATGTAAAGTGAGTTCTCAACACCAGGTGACTCCCTCGAGAGGTGTTTATGACATTGCTAAATCCGTTCAGTTCTGATAGCTTCAGAATTGGACAATCACTCATCATCTGTGCCACTGTCTGAAGAAACTCCATTTAGAATAAACCAGCAGCTTTACCTGGTGACTATGCTGATGTAACACTTTCTATGACTGAAATATGGAGTAGAATGAAAATTGGAGGGCTCTGATGGTTCACCTGCTTAAGAAAATTAAATACAGTGACAGTATGATCTTTGTTATTTGGATTTTTGCCGCTTTTATTTGAATATTGTATATCAGAAAAAATTCCTTTTAAAAAAGAAATTGCAGAGTTCAAAATGGAGTTATTCTTTTTCCCAGAATTTTTTTCCACATTTATTTCTTCTTTTGGTAAGATTGCAACAAAAGTAAGTTTGTGCTATTCTATGAGTAGGTTCTAAAGCTACTGGATGGAAGAGACCACAAAGCCTTTCAGGACTGATCTTGAAAAATATAAACCTAAGATCTTTGAACCCCATCATAGCTTCTGGAAGCCTGCATTCTGGAAGCCTGTTTTGTGATGTATGCAAAATCCAGTGTGTCTGATTCTTTTCAGAGATGTATAAAGCTCTTTTTTTTTTTTTTTCAGCATTACATTGCTGGTGTTCACACTTTTGCTAGTATCTGTTCTCAGAGTAGAAGATCTTGGTTTGCTTATTTTTGCAGGTTTGATTTCTGCTTTGGTGCATTTTTCTATGTTGCTGTTTCAAAGCTGATGCAAAACACTGGAAATTTGGAAGATCTGTGTACTGACAAAAGTAGTCCTGAATTAAATACCTTTTTTTTTTTTTTTAATAGATTTTTGTGGGTTATTCACTAATGTCCTCTGCAACATAACTTTGTTGCAGCTTTCTTTGGATGGTTACACTAATAATAATGATGCCAAATATAATCCATCCTTTTAATGGAAGCCACTAAAATGCAATTGCAATTAAGCATAAAGGCATAAAATATACATATTATCTTGTGTTAGACTAATCAAGGCACAGTGCATCAGCTTTCACTTGCATTTTCCAAAGCCATCTGAGATTTGAGTGTGTGATATTCTTTAAATAATATGGCAGGGGTCCTGGTTAGGAGACCTCCAAGGAGAGGCCAGTTTCCATGCAGAGTGTTCTTGCAGCTCTGTAGGTGTTGGTCTCCTGGCTGATGCAGTATTGAGTTACTCTCCCAGCATGAAAGTAGCAGGAAGTGGGATTTCACCATCTGTTCACTGAAATTTAAAAGCAGGGTCCTTTTCGGTCCGTGGATGAGAACAGAATGCTAACCCAAATTTACTGGCCAGATACTAATCTCTATAATATGATTCTTCCAAATTTTTGTTTTCCCCGCTCTTCTGATTGAGTTTCTTCTTGTAACATTTCATGTGGCTTTGTCTAGTTTTCTCTTCATCACTGTGTGTACTCACCTTCATCCTACAGGTAGGTGGAGGGACCACATTTTGGGATGAAAGATGCTATTCTAAGTAGAAAGTGATATCATAGCTAAGTGAAAATATCAGTATCCAAAACTGGATGTATCATTAAAAAGGAGAACTTTTTACAAGTCTAAGATGATGCAGATTACCTGAGGTTAGTATAATTTGTGAAATGTGCTCCTTTATTTCACATCTTCATTAACTCTGTTTTTTTACCAGTGATATAGCAAAACTGATTTTAGAATAGTTTAGCACCAGGAGGTCAGAACTGTGAACACTAATAGTGAAAATAACTAGTGGACCTAGTTATTTTCAGACAACCAATATTAGAATGTGCAATGATTATAAAAGCTGTAGACCTTCCCACTAGGAATGAGAAGATCAAGTTACTCTGTTGTGAAGATCCCTTATTTTTAAACACCTCTACAGTTCTGTCCAGTGACTTGCTGAATCAGGGTCAGCGTAGTCAAAATGCATCTAGTAAGATTTATCCAAGTACTGTAGTTGTTACCTGGGCTTTTTTCCTGTCCTGTGAAAAATAAAAAGTTTAAATTTGATTTGATATATCCAGGATTTGAATGGTTTTTCCTTCTGGATAAACTTCTTAGTGTAAAACATTCAGGGACAATTAATTGTTAAAATTATTATTTCTTTTTAAAGGTTCGTTTCTCAGACTAAATTTTTCAGGGCACAATGTGTTGACCATCACTACAGCATAAATCTGAACCAATTTAGTATAGTGAGAGAATACTGTATTCAGTCCAGAGTGGTTGTGTCAGCACTGTCTGAAGTTGCAGGTTAAAGCCTGACAGGTTCCTGACCAGGCTTGTCAGATGTAAGACACCTGTGGTTAAATGCCACATGGTCACTTGAGGAAGGAAGGTTGGAGTCTGGTTGCCTGCAACCCATCTGCTCTTCTATGAGTCCAGAGCTGATTCATTTGCTCAGAACAGCGTACATTATGAAATCCTAGAGGCTGGTGGGATGCATTAGGCAAATACAGGCCAACCTTCAGGGTCATGCAGGTGAAAGTCACCTCTCTTAGTACTCATGACAACTTGTTCAAAGCCACCTCTTTAAGAATGTGAACGAACTGAAGTTTGTATTAGAGCTCATCAAGAACCACTAAACTGGAATGGCACCTGTATTTCCTACCCAAAAATTACACCCATGACGGTGAAATCCAGAAAGCAGCATGCTACAGGTCACATAGTCAGAAACAGTGCCCAAAGCTCATGACCAGCAGCTAGAGGTGTAGCCTCTAGAGCATGCTGTCAGGCACATGCTCTTACTCCCTAGAAGGCTTATCATCACTCAACAAGTAGTTGAGTTCCATGCAATATGATCTGGGATGGAAGATTCAATAGATGAGAGCAAGCAGTTTCTTTCAAATAAGTTCACTAGTGGACTGGTAGGTGCTAAATCAGTTTGGCAAAACGTATTAACCTGCCAGCTGACACTTCAGTTTCATTATATCATACTGTGTATCACCATAGTCAGAATCCATTCACCCCTTGACTTTTCCTTTCAATGAGGTTTGGATACTCAAGACTGAGCAGTGATGAGACCAAATATCAGTCCTGGTGAATTACTTAAAATTACTAGGTTTTGTATTTTTAAATGGCAGGATAGGTTGCTTTATCATGGCAATGGGCACTGTCCTCAGATACAGACAGACAGCTTGGATCAAATACCATGTGCCCCATTCTGCAGCTAGTGGAGACCATTGCTGTAAACTCCTGAAGATGGTCTCTGAAAAAAAGATTTCTGCCAATTTTTTCCTCTTTCGCCCGGGAATTGCACAGTGCATTGGGACATGCAAAGAAACTGTGGTTTAACCTGAGCATTTCTGAGGAGCAGTGTTCCATCAAAACTAACTGCCTTCCTCAAGTCCTGGTTAGGCTTAGTCTGTCACTGCACGGTTCCAATGTGTAACATCTTATTTGTTGTCATGGAAGCACTGCTACTGGTTCAGTGTCAAGAACATCATCTTCTCCACACTCTCCACCCAGCCTCCAGCATAACAAGGAAAACTGGCAGAGTGGTTCTGCCAGTCACTATTGCTCTGCAAGGAATTGGAGGGTGGACTGGGAGGGACAGGAACAGGATAGTGGGGGGTTTTGATCTTGATAAAGTTTTATGTTTTCAGAAATGTCGCTTTGTTCATATGTCTCTTCACTCTAGCTTAACCCCCTATGTATAGCAATACAAGTGGCTCCTGAAATTGCTGCCATTTGGCTTCAGGGGCTTTGGCATCTAATTTCTTAGTACTTACAAAGGTGAAAAAGTTGTGTAGTAGAGTAGGTCACTTCTGTTCATGTCATGTTCCAGGTGAAGCTAGACCCATTGTAGGTAGGATGTGGGATTCATTAATGGCTTTTCTCATTGGTAAGTGACTGGTATAAGTCACTCCCTGGGCATTTTCATTCTGGAGTTTTTTTCTCAATTTAGACCAAAGTACTTTGGAAGCAATTTAAGCCAATTGGAAAAAGCCACTTCTATTCTCTAATAAGAAAATCTGCCCAGGGCTTCTGGGGCAGGGAAACTGTGTAATGCTACCAGTGTAACTGTAATGGTTTAACTGGAAAATTCTGCCAATAAACAAGATTTAAGCTTATTAATGTGCAAATACTGTCTCTAAAAACCACTTGGAGGCTCAGACACTGTCCACAACTGGTATATTACTTCATAGTCCAAGGTCAAATGCATTCAGCATGTTTGCAGTGGGCATGCTGTATTAATAATCACACGTAGCAGTATCTGAGTGTGTAGCTTGATGATGAAGTGTGGTTCAGGGAGGGACTGTATAGCACTGTGTGTCTTTATGTTCAAGGGAAAGTTGTGTTGTTGGCTGTCTCTAAAGTGCTACCTTGCTAAAGTTTCTAGCTACCTTGCTAAAGTTTCTAGCATTTAGCATTTTAGCATTAACTGTCTGTTATTTCTTGTCACCACTTTTCTTTGGTGGGATAATGTGAAAAACTAGATGGCTTTGCTCTAAAAAGGCAGCAGGTCTAGACTTAACATTGCACAGGGATAGCCTCTGCCCAAGTTTTAGGGGTTGGTGTCACATTTCACATTTTTAAGTGTGCTTTGACAACTGGGAGTCTGGAAAAGTGCAAAGAAGAAATAGGACTTAGGAATGACTAAGAATGGAGTCTAATGGCCAGCAGTCATCAGATGGGCAGAAGCAACACAAAAAAAGAATTGGAGCTTGGACATTCACTGTGAGAAGAAGGACAAGGTGGGGAAAAGAAATAATAGAAGAATAATTGCTATTAACAAGGGCAGATGTCAGAGATTTTCAAAGCTAGGACTGAGAGGGGTGAAAAGGGAAAGGCTGGAAGGCCTGCTTGCCTTTTAGGAGACAAAAGGAGACCTAGCAAGGTAAAGCTCAAAGGGGCTCTGTGCTGGGAGATATAAGCATGCCTGAGTGATGTTTGGGAACCTCTCTGACCTCCTGCAAAAAACATGGAATGAGGCTGAATTTGTCTCAGGGTTTTGTAGTGGACAGCTGAAATATTTAATGTAAAGGCTTCACAGCATTGTCGGTTCAAAAGCTGGAGGGTCAGGGAGAAGGAGGCAAGATAAGGATGGAAGCCTAAGCAAATAGTTTGAGTGAAGTATGATGATGAGTGCTTTTGCTGTTGCATACGATGGGGAGAGGAGCAGAGAGGAAAGCTTTGTGTGGGGAAAACTTAATGGTTGTTTTGTTGCTGATGGTTGGGGTTTTTTTCCCACTTCTGGGTTTCCAAGAGCAATAACTACATTGAATTTGTATTGTAATAGCAATCAGAGTCCAACGGCCTCAGTATGCTGGTTTCTGTAAAAACACATGCTAACAGTAGCTTCCACCTCATTTAAGACAAGGCATAAGAAGAGAGTGTAAAAGCCATCAGAAACAGGGGAGAAGATGGTGCAATTTCATAGGCTACGCTTGTACATAAATCGAGCGCTTGTGAGTCATTTAATTTTTAAAGACTTTATAATAGATGTGCTGCAGTCTCTACTGGCCATCCACCTAGCTGCTCGCAGTTGGCAACTTCACTATTGATATCTGGGCATCATTTTAAGTGAGCACTTAAGGTTGAGTACCAAGGGAAGGTATTTATAGTTTCAGCAGAGTGGGTTGATAGCTGTTCCAGCCCCAGATGGGAATTGGGTTACATGACAGATCAGGCTGCCTTCCAATTTTATCCAATACTAGCGATAAGGGGAGGGGGGAGGGAGGACAGCTGCAACTGTATAGTCCTTCTAGGGTTAAAGATCCTAATGCTTTAAAGAGAATGTCTAAAAGAAAATTTCTTTCTGAAATAATTTATGGAAATGCCGTGCTCCCTTTGAAGGTTCCATGTCACTGCATGGCACTACGCAATGTTCTCTTTCTTCACCTGTCAGGCAAGGACCACCTCGAAGAGTCTCACTGCTGATTACTAGTTAATTGTCATTAATAAGTGACAACTGACATTATGGGGGCTTAATGCAGAGAGAACAGAAAAGAGCCACAGATATTCTAATGAGCTGACTCCTACGTGCCCTCTATTGTTGTCGAAAATGAGGAGCTGTCGTCATTGTTCAGGAGATGGGCTTCAATTGCTCTGGAAAAATATTCTCTTTTAATTTCTTTATGCATAGATAATTCCTGGTGCACTCTCTCTCCCTCTCTCCGTCTGTCTCTCTTGCTCTTTCTTTCTCTCATACACACACACACAGAGACACACACACACACCTTTCTGTGAACACAGTGAAAACTTCCACTGATGATATACAGTATGTATTAAGATACAGTAAAGCATTTTAAAGTATTTTGATCTAGGCATGCACATATGCAAGCATATGTGTACACACATACATACATACTATCTACACATAAATGCAAATCACCAAGATGTTTATTTAATTTTTAAAACTCAGGAAAGAAGTGGGCACAGACAACTCCCTGAAGGAAAGGAACCAAAAGGAGATGGTCAGGACTGTAGGAGCTGATGTATGAAGTCAGGATTGAGGAAGTCCTGTTCTGTCCCTAGTATGAGGAGTTTTGAAGTGATGGTAATGAGCAAATACAGATTTCAAATACAGGTACCTAAAATTAGGTTCTTGCTCCTTATTTAAATAGTAGCTTAATGACTTAATGATTTTCAAAACTGTCAAACAGGCAGGAGCTCCCTGGGAGGCGGTGGCGGCTGCGGATGCTCAACACTGCCGGCTGAAAGTCAAAACCATTCTTTGCACACTTTCAGAAAATCTCAGCCAGCAGAGGGCCAGAAATTTGGGGGAGATTATTTAATGAGGCATCAAACTCCTGGTAGCATTTCCCAAAAAGTAGGAAGTCTGCTTACACTAGAGAAGCATGATCAATCCAGGATAAGCTTACTTCTGTGCAATGCCAGGTGAAATATATGCATACACATACAAGAGACTCTCTACCTTTGCAGATTAGGGATGAGCAAGGTTCTGAGGATGCTGCTGACAGCCACAACCAGGAACCTTTCCAGAAGTTGGGAAATCACCCATGATTCTTGAGATAAAATTTTAGGTGAAACAAACAGAAGCCAGAGGTGTTGTTATGATGATGCCAGTTTCTCCTACCAATTTTGGAGCAACATGGTCACGTGCATCAAATCTCTTAAATATGGACAGTACTTGAGGTCAAAATTAGAAGAGGTATTTCCTATTTTTACCAATAAATATCCAAGAGTTCCTATTCTCAACAATAAATTGCATGTCTCTAACATTTAAGTCTGGGTGGGTTTGCCTGAGAAGTGGCTTACATCTTTCAGCTACCTGTACAAGGGGGAGAGCCCATCATTCTATGGGGAATTCCATTTTGATTGCATAGCTTGAGTTTAAAACTCAAGACTTACAGGAAAGAAAATGAAAATGAGATGCCTCTCATATTGTGCTTGCAGCAAAGACATTCATTAGCATTCTCTGTCTTTCTGCCTGCCAAGGCCCAAACAAAAGATACAGTCTGGAACAATGGCCTGAAATGAGGAACACAACCAAAGCAGCCGTGCAGGATGCCTGCTGTTTCCCAAGGTTTGGGGACCTGGAGCCAATATACAGTGCCCCAAGCAGATGTGTGGAAGAAGAAAATGCCTCAAATGACAGTAGGTAATTTTTTTTTTTTTTAATGCTGGGCTTCCCACTGTGAAGTCAACAGACACCATGTCTTACATTGCCATAGTGCAACTTGATGGGTCCTAATTCCCAGCTCTGTATGTGACTTTGGATATGACCTCTCTGTGACTGAATCTACCCGTCTTTTAAAGAGATGAGATAATGCCTGTGTGGCAGAGAAGACACATGCTGTAATCCGTGGTGAGAGTTTGTAATACTGCGCAGAAAGCACTTCTTGACATTGCAAGTGTCTTTTCAGTTACTGCACTGTCTTTAAAATTTCCTTTTGGAGAAGGCAGTTGAAAAGATCACAGTCCAAGCCATTTCACTTCCTGAGGCAAGAGGTCAGCTTGCTGCTCTTTGTGGTAATCCTCTACCTTCTTATCCTCTGGGTTAGGAAGCTCCCCACTGCCCACCACCAAGCTCACTCTAGGGTCACAGCTGCCAGGGCAGTTTCATATCCAAATCTATCACAACAGTTCTTACTGTCCTCATAATTCTTCCCTTCTTGCTTTCTTCCTAGTTGTAACAAAACAGTTTTGGCAGCTTCTGGAACTCCTCTGCCTGCTGGACCCCAGCAAATCTGATGCTAGATGCTACTGATGTCAGCTGAAGTTAGTATGTTGAGTGGAGTGGGTAAAAGTTGGGGTCCTTGATAAACTGTGTTTAAATAAATCTGGTGGTTTTTTGCTTTTAATACCATTTATCTTATGAATGCTACTGGAATGTAAAAAGAACTGATGGAGCCATTCCTGAGTGGAGTTGTTCCTTTTTCCATTGACAGTCCTGAAGCATAGAGTCAGAAATTTTGCTCTGCCCTATGTACTTCTTCCCTCCCAAATGAAAGTCATTAACATTATTTGCATTGCGTCTGTGTCGTACAGACTGTCACTCAAGACCTCTTAGACATTTTAGCAAACACTTTCAAATGACTGGGACTCTGGTATTCTTCTTTCAATAATTTACAATCATTAAAATGACATCAGACTATCTCCAGTTCTGGCATTCTTTCCGGTCGCTGTCTCTCAGATGTCTACGTGGGATGAAGGTAAAGCTGGCTCTGCAGTGATGGATGTCCCTCGCAGAAAGTGGTTCAGAACAACCCAGGACACACAACAAAGCCAGAACTGGAGATAGTCTTATCTCACATTTGGAGCTGTAAATTATTTAAGGGAGCGCTCCAGCTCCAGGAAACTGAGGTTACAGCAAATATTAAGCTTCCTGTATGGCTATTTTTCTTGTGTCAGGTGATGTGGCACAGTTTATTCATAGGCATTCAGGGGCCATGGAAATAATCAGCAAATGAGGAAAATATTTCATTTTCTGTTGCTATTTCTCATGTCAGATTTCTAGAGAACTAAGGCTTGGGGTTTAGGGCCCTTTGAATTCAGATCGATAAAAATCCTCTTGATGGCTGGAAAATATTGCACCAAATTAATAGATGCACTGTCAATAGAGATTGCTGTGACTTCACAAAATGTTCCAAGTAACTACATATCATTTATAGATAACCACATGCAAGATGCTCCAATCCAGTGACTCTTAATAAATAGCTAACTCAAGAAACAACACGATGAAGTTGCAATGCATGAAGTGCTCAGTGATAGCTTGTGCAGTCTATCTTGCTTCAGTTGGCATTGAAAGCTTAAGCATGTTCCCTTCCCCACACATCCTTGCTTGGTACATAAAATATACATGGAAAAAAAGCTGGTATAACAAATACTTGCATGCCCAGCAGATACCAAGAGGAAATTTCTGAATTATCTTGGAGGGGGCTGCTTAAAACAATGATAGCAGCAGGGGAGGGAATGCCTCCTGTCCTCCATGGCCAGCATCAGGGAAAAAGGAGCCCCTTCACCAGGCAGGGCAGGGCAGGGCAGGGCAGGAGCTCCTTTAGCCCCTCTAAATTCCATTTCTCTCTGCTACCCATCCCAACAGCTCTACAGAGTAAACTAAACTGGTCTTTCCTTCTCCCCCTTCCCCAGGGCAGCGCCGAAGCCTCCAAAGACACGCAGCCAGTCCATGAGGAATGGACACATGCCATCTCTCGTAGAGGGGCACAGTGCCTCCAGGACTCTTCAGTGCAGAGCATGTGCAGACCCTTCAGTGCAGACCCTTCACTGCAGAGCACACGGACGTCCCCCATCTGTGAAGGAAGCACCATATCCTTTCTCCTCTGCTAACTGACACAAAGACAAGGAGGAACAAGAGGGAAGAAGGAAATTTGATTATTCACGTCAAAGCATTAATTTCTTGAATTTGGAGGTGGAAAAAGTGTGGCTTTTGTTCCAGTAACAACTCCTGCCTTTAGTTTCTTTTTAACATTACCCTGATGGTAAGTAGGTAAAAAATCATACTCATTTGTGAAAAAGCATTTTTTTGCATAGTGTATATAGCAATATCAGGAGATAGGGCTAGAATTTCAAAGTGGTACTTTTCTTTGGTTCTTTCCCTTTCAATAGCTGTTGTTTTGATTACTCTGTGCCTTAGGCTATCATTAGAATCTTTTTGTGTGTGGAAGTATTAAGTCCATAAATATGAAAATAAGCCTGTAATTGACCCATGGACTGAATTTATTTCCATTAGATTCTTCTGCTAGTATAAAAAGCACAAACTGGAAGAGTGATATTTATGTGCATATGAAGCTCCCCAGCTCTGATGGTATATCATATATTTGATAACAAGGTTATGCTCTTAAAGGGACTACTCAGCAAGAGAGGGTGGGGAAAACAGGTGTCTTATTTTAGTTTTGAAAGCAAAATTGGGTACAGCCATAAAATACATACACAGCACATACCATTATTTTGATTAATCGGACTGCTAGGGAACAGCTCATAATGAAAGCTGATCAGCACATCCCAATCAGTCTCATTAGGTTCTTCTGCAGACACCTGGAGAAAGGCAGCCAGCAGAGGGTACTTTGAAGGCAGGAGGAGCTGAGTGATCTACCACGGAAAACACGGGGGTTGCCACACCTGCTTGTGTGCTGTGATGGAGCTTTACGGCACACGGGGAGGTTTCTCAGCTAAATGGGACATAAAGCTTAGCTGCCTTCTGGGGAGGCCCTGTGCTGTGCCCTATGCATCATATGTAATATTCCAGTTGTTTCCTCTGCTTGTGGCCACAGCTGTAGTGCTGCTGAGCTGCTACATAAAGTTTTCCAGGGATGCTGTTGGTTTTTTTTCCTTCTGGATTTTTCCACCTTCCCACTGTGTGAAGGGACCATATGGCACAGCTATTACATCAGGACCTGCAGGCAATTCCCACTCAGGCAGTGTACCAGATCAGGGCTGCATGTCGAAGGAGAAAATGAAGGAGGGAGGGAGGGGAGAAGGTGGGCGAGATTAGTTCCAAGAACAAAAATCAGAGAATATTCAGGGCTTGTGTCGTGAGACAGGCATCTCCCCCTCACCCCCATGAGCTCTGTTATTGTCTGCCACAGCCTGCTCTCTCCAAGGTGCAGGTACACTTTTTCCCCAAGGTCAGCTTTGCAGCTCACAGGCTCCTCAGTGCCCTGGCCTTGCTCAGGGACTGACTTTGGGCAGCCTCCTTCCTCTGGCTGCCATTGGGAAGGTTTATGGAAAGACATGGCATGGAAGGGACATATGTGTTGCTGGATAACTTACACCTCCATTCCCTTCCAGTCTCTCTCATATGCCAGGGTCTGACCAATAATATAGGCCAAAAGGGAATCATACAATTAAACAAAGTATTATTGAGATATTGAGGTTTTATTTGTCTGACTTCAATCTAAATTTGTATCAAGGGGGTTAAAAGTGGAGGGGTCTTTCAACAGCTTTCCCATTTGTTTCTCCTAGTAGCTGTGGCAACCATTATTAGCACTGCTTTGAATTAATGGTCAATTGTCCTATCATAGTTTAAGAAATATGATGGGCTGTGAGACCAATCCCAAATAAGATTTTGAGTACATAACACATCTAATTAAAAAGAAAGGAATTAAATGGTGGCAAATAAAATTGGTACCTTATCTCTAGTCAGTGCTGCAAAAAAATAGACAGGAGTCTTGATTGGAAAGCTCTTCCTCCTTCGAGCAGGAGTTCTCTGTGGTACAGGTTATAAGGATGACCATACAAAAATTACCAGGAATATCGTTATCTCCTTGGCTATGTGTTTGTCTCCAAGTGAGACCTCCTTGATGTTATGTGGATTCTCATAACTTCACAGGGAAAAGTGTCTGTGTGCTCACATCTGCGTGTAGTACACGTTTCTTCTCCATGGATGTAGTCTTTTCACAAATGATGTTCAACCAGTATTGAGAGGGAGGAGCACCTTCAACATTGCTGACTTTCCACACTTCTTCGCAGGTAAATTATAAGATTTTCAGATTGGCTGGATGTTGACAGCATCTTTTTTGTTTTTAAATGCTGTGTGGTATTATGACCAAACATAAAGAAATCACCGCTCCATTTTACAGACCTTCAAAACCAGAACAGAACACCCGACCTCACCATTGCAGACACAGTAACAATCTGCCTGCCACCAGTGGGCTTCAACCACACCCATCAGCAACCCCAGCCTTGGAACCCTCTCAGCCCTGCATCAGGGCAGGGTGTGACAGAACAGCAGGCTCTGCTGGCTGGGTGGGTGTGCTCCTGGCCGGAGTGGGCAGCTGAACATCCAGACCTGTAATCAAGCATGGGGCTGTAGGAATATAGATGGTGTGTGAACAACAGCCAAAAAGTTCTTGTGGATGTTCAAACTGTCAGAGCAAAGTGGCTTGTTAGTGCAGAGCAATGTTGTAGTGCGTTTTTATATTTTGTAATACTTTGAAGTAGTTTTGTTTTGTATCCCCATATTTTTCCCAAATGGTTTATCCCAGACTGTACTCCCCTCCCTTTACCTGTGTAATCCTCTCCCGGATGAGATCATCCCCAAACCCCCACCCTGGCTCTCTGTCAATCACTCAGCATCCCATCCCTCCATCCAGAAGTTTCAGGTCCAGGTCGTCGAGTGATTAGCCAGAGGCAGGGAGTCAGCCCCCCAAGCCTTGCCCCATACGCTGTCCTACATGTCTGTCCCCCAGTACCCATCCCTTAGAGTTACTTATTGGTTGGTAAAATGTTATCTACTTTGGGTTTCCACCTCCCTTTAAATGTGACCTTGGCACATCTCCCGGGGCTCTCAGCAGGAGGCCCCTGAGGTGCAGGAGCTGCTTTGGATCCTAATAAAGCCTTGGATTAACCCCTGCTAAGAGTCGGATATTTCTCTTCTACCGATGTCTCTGGTGTCTTTTGTGCTGCAAAGGCGCCCAGCCCAGGTGCCCTCAGCACCCTCGGGGCACAGAGAGTGTCTCCCTGTCAGCCCAGGTGCCCTCAGCACCCTCGGGGCACACACAGAGAGTGTCTCCCTGCTGTCAGCCCAGGTGCCCTCAGCACCCTCGGGGCACACACAGAGAGTGTCTCCCCCCAGCCCAGGTGCCCTCAGCACCCTCGGGGCACAGAGAGTGTCTCCCTGCCAGCCCAGGTGCCCTCAGCACCCTCGGGGCACACACAGACAGTGTCTCCCCGCTGTCGGCCGTGTTGGGGCTGCTCCACCCGGTGTCTGCCGACTCGGGACTGGCGCAAGGGTTCCTGAGAGGCTCGCAGAGAGACCGAGACAGAGCAACTTCTGGTTTTGTTGACAGTCACAATTTCATTGCAAAATTTGCAATATCTGGCGTTTTTATTCATGTCCTAGTGCCTGCAGCCAGGTGATTAGGGAAAACATACATGTAAGTGAAGTTTCTAGCCCTTAGATTTGCTGATAAAAGTTTTAAGTTGTCACCCTAAAGCTTAGTTGCAGTGAGGAAAATCAAGCCTCTTTTCAAAGTCTCACAGTTATTGTCAGGAATTTTTTGGTTACCTATTTTCAAACTCTTGCTTCAATTCATAATGCTCCTGCACTGGTCTCAGTTCATCATGCTAGAGTCATGACCAAATGGTTATTTGGATGCAGTACAGCCAGCATCACAAGAGGGACACCAAGGAGGTGCAAACAGTCTTCAAGAAAAAACCAGCAAAATCAGTGGAGTCAAGACCTTCCCTTTTATTGGTTACACCCAAAGGAAAAGAGGGGCACAAAGATGTTCCAAACCCACTGGAAGGTCTCCAGCACTTAAACCACAGCAGAGACAATGGCACACTTCTGGGCAGGGAGAGAAGCCAGGGAGAGACTCACCTGCAGCCAGCAATGGAGAAGGGGGAGAAGGGGCAAGAGGATCACAAATATTGTGCAGTCCTTATGGAGGGGGAAGGAACCCTCGCAGTGGTTGCCAGCAACCGGGTGAGAGGAGAAGCCACAAGTGGTTTTCTGGGTCACTCTGCATTGCTCTTCCAGGACTGCTGATGGAGGACAAGAACAAGAATGGAAGGTGGAGTGGTCTGTACATAGTTAGCTTCCTACAGCAAGGGGCACCATGTTTAGCAGGGAGTGGAAGAAGTAGCTACAGAACTCCCATTAACAATAACGCAATTGCGTATGTGAGTTCTATTCACTGTACTGAAAATTTACCCCTAAGGGTCCACATAAATTTGAGCTGTTGACCGTGTGAAATGTTCTTTTATGGGCAATAAGGACACTGAGAGGCAGATACATGTTTTCCTAAGCTCTGGCCACATACCAGTATTTGTCTGCATAATTCTTCCATTTTTCTTCCCATATTCTTCATACAATGCACACATTTCTTATAGAGAGCAGGCAAAAAATGGTTTTAACAACAGCATATTTTGTTATTAAATTAGGCCTTGGAACTATAATTCCCCATCTCTGTATTTTGATGAGAAACCCTCTACAATGTTATCAAACTAATATATTGTAGCAAATTTTATATCTTCTGTCTCTGCCATGTATAATATGAACTGTATGAGAAAGAGCTAACTTGCTAGAGAAATTTTTTTCTCTCTCTATTTCTAAGAAACAAACAGTTTACTGGCAGGTCGAGTATTCATGCTGCTGAATCTTACCTTTTATTTGATTATGTAAATGGAGAGGGACTATACTCTGGTTCATCTTGGCAAAATTTAATTTGTAGTTGATGCCTAAAACTTTTGAAACCACCCCCACAAGATTAGCAATTGTCAATAATACTATGTATTCTCACTCCCTTTCTTTCTCTACCTCCTTACTTTCTTTCCTTTTCTCTCCCCACTTCTTTTTTTTTTCCTTGTGATGTTATCAGGCTGTCTTTCAAATAACCAGAGCAGAGTTTTACAAAGGAGGTATATATCCTCTCAGCAGACACGTTCAGCATTTTGAACTCTAGGATCATAAACAATGGACATGAGTATATTTTAAAATGAAACTTGGAGTAATTTATCTTAATTTAAAACTGACTATTCCTGCTCCAGCTCTTTTTTCTTTTCTCTTGGAATACTACACATATAAATCTTCAGACAATCTCCTGGTAATTCATATTAATACACTTGGGGAAATGGTTTGGATTCAAAACAAATGTTCTCACAAATGTAGTTATCTCATCCTCATAATTTCCTAGATCTTCAAATCCAGCTGGTTTAACTGTTTAACACCAGGAAGCAGTAATGGATTTTCCCTGCAATGCTTGGGAGCAGCTGTCTGGACCCAGAGAGGAGAGCTGTCTTCTTGCATTTACCAGAACTCCACCAAAGGGAGCCATAGTGGTGCCTGCAGGCATGGTAAGAGCAGGAATGGCAGGAGCTGCAGCAGGGATTCACAGGACACCTGGGGTTTGCTTATCTTGTGGGGTTATTCCTTTCAGTAGCCCCAGGCAGATGCAGAGGAGTAGCAGAGGAGTCAGGTAAAGAGCAGTTAGGGAGCCTAAACCCATGCTGCAGCAAGCCTGACCTCCTAGAAGAGCAATTTTCAGTTTCCTTGACTAACACCTTTCTTGTTTACCTGGTGGTCGTTTTTCCTGTTTGTCTTCACTCGGGAGGAAAATAATGCAGAATGTGTTTCTTCTTGCTAAGACAACTTGTGGTTCACCAGACAAGCTGACCACACATCTGCAATTGCTGACCAGGACATCTGTTTTATCCTGAACCTGGAGAGGAGTTTGGAAAGAATCAGCTTGCCTTTATTTCTTTTGCTTTTCCTTTCATAACCTGCACTGTTCTGTCCATAATAAACCCAGAAATCACATGCTCTGGAACAGTGCAACAACGAGGTGTGCACACGATCGCATTCTGTATAAACCCTTTTACTTGAAAATTAAACTTTAATTGAAAAATAGGTCTCTGAAGAAATCCCCAGCCAGTGTCTGCCCAATTACAGCAATGTAGCTGTTACAATGGAAAGCTGTTAATGTTAGCTACAGTCCATGTGGTATGTGGAATATGTTTCAGATTTAACATCAGCATTCAAGGCCATGACTATGTTTTGATGCTCCAAGCAGGAGATTTTATGCATTTAACATCAATTTTATGCATTATAGATCTTGCTGTACCTGAGCAAGGAAGTAACCGTATGATTCTGTGTTATTCATTCTGAATTAACTGTGAACAAAATATTTGCATCAACTATTCATACAGTGACTGCTTTTGTTATGTGTCTCTAGGAAGCAACTAAGTGACTCGGTGTCTTATTTGATTGGCTTTTAAGCAGAAGGCTTTGCAGGTACTCTAAGCCAGGAAAAGAAAGCGCTTGGTCTGGTAGCTGCATTGACTCCCTGACAAAACCCCACATTACTGCTCACATCAGTGTGGTGGAGGCAGCTTCATCTGTGATCTCTTGTTTGTCTCTTGAGCGAAATGAAGCTAACATGCTGAGAGCTGTCTTCAGCTAGTCACACTTCGGCATGTATGTGTGGGTTGTTTTTGTGGTCATAAAATTTTGAGTGGTGTAGAGCAGCAAGTGTGTTAGAATGATACCTGATAACAATGCTGCATCTTTACGATGTGTCAGGCACTGTCTGATAAATCCTCTTGCTTTCCTTTCTCTTCCTCAGGATGTTTTAACTTCCAGAGGAAACACTGATTTTTAATGTAGAGGTGGGGGTGCAACCACTCAGCATATGCCAGGAGCAATGTCATACCCCGAATTAAAGCAATCCATAAGGTAAGCAGGGGCTGTAGCAACATGGGAGCTTTACAAAACAACCGTAGGCACCTTTTTTACATTTTGCTATTTCCAGGCCAGTTGGAAATTAAAAAAAAAATAAATTTGAAAACAATTTAGCCATCAGCACCTGGATGTTCATGGCACTTCGCACCCTCACCCCCCCTGAAATTTCATGAGATTTTAATATGCATATTTAGAGAGCTCCATCACTGCAGCTCCAAAGTGGCTGTTACAATATTGATGTTGTTTTACACAGTCAGTTGTAAGTTATAGTCCAAAGGAAAGGTTTAGAGCAAGATATAAAAACAGGATGTAACTGAGTGATTTAGAAGGAAGAAGGGAGGAACTTCCAGGAAATGGCTTTGCTTTGCTCCTTTGTAGGAGCAAAAGGAGTCAAAGACTGAGTCCAAAGGTGAAGACCAGAGCAGGACAAATATCAGTGGGTAGGAAAGTAGGCACATTTTTGCTCAGAAGGGTTGTGAAAACATTGTCCACAATTAGTTTGGGGTGACAAAGATTGTTTTTCAAAGCTGCTCATTCTGTGAAGAAAACCAGTTGCCACAGTGTGCAGGTGACCTGCTAGACAGATGAATGGAAAACAGCTCAGTGATGGTGATGCAGGATCACAGAAATAACCTTGGTTCCTGCTATGGTTAGAAGGATGTGTTCAGGTACAATCACAGGTTAGGGAATGAGTAAATTGGGCTATCCCTCAGTTCTGCTGTTTATTTCTGGGAAATTCATCCGTTTCTCATTCTTTCCTATTCACAACAAGCAAAAGCCCCCCTTGCTCTAGCACTGGCCGAACACTTTCCAGCTTTAATGCCATACTAATGCTCTGCTGTATGCTGCAGCAGGTCCACTTGCAGTGGTCACAGCTTCCTTTGGGCTTACAAGGACAGGAAAGCAAAAAATTGCCTTGAACCTTTTCAGTAAGATGAGCCTCACAGACAGAGCCACCATGGGAGTCACCTTAGGCACAATTCCTCAACCCCTTTTTTGTATGCTTGGAGGTGTTTTGGAGTAATGTGTTCTCTGTTGATTCTTTCTTCTAGAAGATAGGCAGGAATGCTTTTTTTCAGAGGGAAGTGACAAAGAAAACTGTTACACTTTCTTTTCCAAAGTACTTGTAAGAGGGTTCTTTCTTAATGCTGAGGTGTGTGCTTTTAGAACTTTGGCATTTTAGATGTACAAGAGCAGAACAGGTCCTTTTCTTTGGGAGGGAGGTCATGATTGCTCAGGAAGTGCAAAGGCTGTTTTTTCCACACCATGTCTGCAGTGCTCTCAGAATGTCAGATGTGGAGCTGCGTGTATCTGGAATTTTCCAACCATCCACATATGCACTTAGATGCTGCTGACTTGTCTCTCATCTTCCCCCTCCATATTCCTCCCAAGCGGAAATGTCTTGCAGTTGTCTCATGCACGGATCAGTCCATGCTGTAGGTTCCTAGCACAAAGCAGTCTGTGACAGGCGGTGCCGTGCGATCACTGCAGGCAGCCTGACTTCACATTAAATGCAATTCTTTCCATAATTCTTGTTGCTTATTAACGCGTTGGAGGCCTGATCCTGATTCCTTTGAAGGCAGTGACACAGCTCCCACTGAACATAGCGGGAGGCGAAGGGCAGCCTTTGCTGCTTGACACAAACAAAACGTTATGGTACTGGAGTTGCTTGCGAAACATAAACACAGCGGTTCTTAAAAGTGGCATTCTCTTCTTCCTCTTAATTTTCTCTTTTTAAAGCTATACTTCCTAATTACGCTGTAATTTCTAAAAAAACCTATGGAGCTGTTCTCTCCTGAGCCTGCATTTTGCAGGCCTGGCACGTGGCCCCCCAGGCACCCACAGCTGGGCAGGTGGTGCCTCCGTGGTCAATGGTTGTGTGTGGAGCCTGGCTGAGAACCACATCTCCTGCCTTCTCCGGTGCTACCATGAGAGAGCTGCACCTCTGCCCTCGCTCCTCGGCATCCCCTTCATCCCTCAGTACCCCCAGCCCTCCTTTGCACCACCGGGGTTCGCTTTTTGGGTGGGCAGCCTGCCTGCCTGGTGTTGCAATCACCTCCTGCAGGCAGAACTGGGGCTGTAACGTGAGTGAGCCCACAGCCCCGAAAGCTGCCTGCCTGCCTCGCTTGGGTTTCAGCCTGCCACCACCTCACCTATCGAGCTAAATTTCCCATTACAACTTGAATTTAAATATTCTAATAAATTTGTTTTAGAAACTCTTACAGCTCCCTTGTGCCATTTGCAGGGAAACACTCTCTGGGTTTTTTTCTGGGAGATGGAGATTTCTTTGTGCTTGGGGTGACTGATTGAATTTTACCTGCGCTAAAT
Organism: Molothrus ater; assembly: GCF_012460135.2. Classification (NCBI taxonomy): domain Eukaryota; kingdom Metazoa; phylum Chordata; class Aves; order Passeriformes; family Icteridae; genus Molothrus; species Molothrus ater. Next base: position 94,561,110 of record NC_050478.2, on the reverse strand, counting down.
TATATTTGCACATTCTAGTAATTGCAAAGGGCCACACAGAGAAACAAAGCATTGACTGCCGTTGTACTGGGATTTCCCAGATGTATAATTTCAAATTGATATGAAAAAAACCCTTGCAATGCATTAATAATAGCAGAAAATGTAACTCGGTTGGCCAACGGTGAACAGAGGCTTTTTTTCCTGAGCTGCAAAACAAGCTATAGACCTCAGGTGACTAGCATTTATTGTTAGAATGGGTTTTCTATCGCATTCCTTCTGAAATATGAAATAAAGATTTATACTGAACAACTTTGTTGTATATAACAGATCTGGATCATACCTGGGAAGCAGTGTGGGTTTCTTTTATTTTTTTAAAGTGAAAGCAAAAGGCTTTTGTCTAATTTAAAGGCACTTTTTGGTTATTGAGTCTTCTAGCAGGTCAGCTGTCCTTTTTTTAAGGCACAATATTATCTCATAGTTGGAATAATGACATTGAAAAAGAAATCTTTGGCAAACAGCACATACTTTTCAAGTCATGTCAGAGTGAACCAAGAATGAGAGGGAATGATACTCAATGAAGATACCAGTGGGGTACTTACATATTTATTAATAAAGCATGAAGATTAGCTTTTTAAAGGTGTAGGCTTTTAAAAAGTGTCTGTTTTCCCAGTCTCCACAAAATCAAAGGAGACCAAAAGCCCAATATTAATATTATTATTATTATTATTAATAACAACAATAATGATGCATTTAACACATGTCATAACAAAGTGTTAGATGCATACAGCTCTACCTAGCTAACTGTAAGGTTGTCTCTCATAGGCCTGGAACATACATGTATGTTGAGCATAAATAAGTCACTGAAATTATGCCAGGGGAAGAAGGTGCTGGCTTGGACAGAAATGGACACAAAAATTATGAGCATATCAGTCTGAAGAGGAGCCTCAATGTCTGGCCAAGAAGTGGTGGTGCTTTCTAAAGGAAGACAGGTCACTTACAAACCTTAGCCTTGGCATATCACTGCTTTGGGGCTGGATTTGCACCCTGGTGGGGCCAGTCTCTGTCCTCCGTGGAGCGCACTATGAGCAGCTGCTTAACGTCTCCTTCATGGGCATTCCCAGTGTGCATTGCCAGCCTGCATCACATCACTGCATTCCTCCCTGGAGGTTACAAAGCCAACACTGCAGCCTGGCTGATGGGATGTTTTTCAGACAGGACCCTGTCTGAAAGGCTGTTCTAAGGTGTGTTACCTCTCCTGCCCACTACAGATTTCCAAAGGTAGCCACTGCTGTGCAGCAGGTCTCCAGGGCTGATTGCTGCTGCTGCTCCAGTGCAGCCAGGACTGAGCTGGATCTCTGTATCTCATGTAGGGTATGCTCTGTTCTCTTGAGCTGTGTTGCATTTTTCTAGCACAATGCTGCCAGAAGCAGTAACAAAACTCTATTATCACCCCCATTTTTTAATGCTGTGAGCAATTTTAACTGGAAGCCACCTCCTTGTCTGTGCCTTATAAGCACTTCTGCCTTTCCACTCAAATGCTGGGAGTACACCGCTCAACTATTGCTGCCTTCATGCTTTTGCAAATTTTAATGCATTATTAATAATTTTGTAACATATTTCTTCAAGCTCTTTAGCAGCAAATGTTATTTCAGTGCTGCCTCTGATAAGAGTCTTAGTCACCATGTGCACTATTTCCAAGCTACCACACAACCTGAGCTTTTAATTTGTTCCCCCTGTTCAAACACAGGAAGGACCTTCTGAGAATAATATTCCTCATTATCTGATTGCTTTTGTGAATCGTTTCCTGCGTTTCTAGGTATGCTTATCATCATATCATAGACAGTACAGATGGGAGACCTATTAACTAATCTAGTGCACGCTCCCCCTCTTACCCTCATGATGAGACATCATTTAATTTGTGGAACACATTCCCGTCCAGATAAATCCATATTTGTGCTTTGGAAAAAAAAAAAACCAAAAACAAAAAAACAATGCCAGGAAAAAACCCACAAAAAAAATCCCCACCAAAAGCGATGTTTCCATAATTGCTGAAGAGAACAATCTGTCCCTTGTCTCAGATCACCTCTTCCTATCCACAAAGGCATTTGCAAAAGCAGGGTCCAGAAAGGTGACCAGGGGAGATGCTGGGTGGAGTAAGAGGGTCCTGCTCCCTCTCTTGCCTTTGCTGTAGAGTGCATGAGGAAAAAGACCCAATTAGCTGAAAATTGCTAGCAGGTAAATGATCTTTACTGTGGGCCCAGAAGCTGCCAGATGATGGTGTAAGGAGAAGCTGAGAGGTAATCGCAAAAGGATCTGAGAAGAAAAGGAGATTGACAATTTCTGACTGAAAACGTGTTTGTTGAAAAATAGTGAGCTGACAAAACTGAAATACTTCAGAATAACATTTCAACTTTTTCAGAATGTCCTGATTTTTCATAAAAAATGTGAAATAGAAAATGCCTATATAATTTTCTGCAAGTGTTAACATTTTTTCAATTGACAAATCAATTTTTTCTCTCAATTTTATAATTGGATCCTATTTTATTTCCACCAAAATTCTGAAGAGGTAAAAACAGAAAAAGTGTGTGGGAGGAAACGATGCTGGCACTTTTTTCTCCTTTTTTTTTAATACATTATTTCTGGGAAAAAAAAAAGATAAAAAGATGGGGAGTATAATTATTGCCTCATGCTCTCCCCCAGGAAAAAGAAAAAAAAGAAAAGCTTTGTACCTTTATATTTCAAAATGTTGTGTTCAGACACTGCATAAAGATGCTCAAGCAGGACTAAAATCTTTTATTTGTTTTAATACCACGTATTCATGCACATATTGGTATGTATTATATGTAATCTAATAAGTATATGCAGTCCTTAATAATGGCAGAGACAAATTGCCTCATGAATGGTTGTTCATACCCCATCTTCTGTTGAACAGGAGTGCTGTCGGGTTCGGCTGTCTGTCTCTGCCCCGACACGGGTAGGGTGGTTCTTGGGTGGCACGTGTTTCAAAGGACGAGTCTGGACTCTTCAGCTTTTCGGTCTTCAGATTGTTTTTTGTTTCTTATCTACAAAATTTTCTGTCTGCCCAACAGAGGTCTGATCTGCAAGGCAGCCAAGGGCACTCGTGACCACCCATGAGGCGGTCATGTCTTTTTATACAAAAATTTATGTACATGATATTTACCTTTATTTTCCAATGCTTTTCACCCATGTTAGCAAGTGCACCTTCACCATAAACCAATCCCCAAGTGCCAACATCACCACAGGAGATGGAGGACAAGAAGAAGAAAGAAGTAGGACGAGACACGCCCTGATCCCTCCATCTTGTCTCCATAACTCCCCTGTACCAAAAACCTTAAAGTTTATATTTCACCCTATAAATGTGTCCCTGTTACACCCTTCACTCTAAAGTGATTCTCATGTCCTCAGACTGCTGTCACTTCTGTGGATGGATCAAAATCAAGCCACCAAGCACTCTTGGCAACATTCCAGGATTTCCGAGACCCCCAAGGGTTCTCCTGGCATCTCTGGACATCAGGAATGATGTGCTGAGTTCCCACAGGAGTGAAGAGGAGTTTGTCTGCCCTCCTCAGAAAGTGAGGGGAGACAAAAATGCCCCAGAGCCCTGGGGCTGCCTGCAGGTTGCCCAGTGGGGCTGGGGGAGAGCCACCTCTGTGAGTGGCCAGTCTCAGACTAGCTGAAAAGGTCATTCTGTGGGGTTGGCGTGATATTTATGTTGTTCAGGCAGTTACCAGGGTGAAAGTCCATCTGTCTGTCTGTAATGTGCGGGAGCTGAGGCAATGTCAGGAGGAGGGCAGTGGGATGGCTTGGTTGAGATGGCAGCACTTTTGCTACACTGGTTGCTGTGGCTTGGTAAGGAAGCAAAACAGGATTAAAAAATGAATACTGGTGAAGTCTGACCACTCAGTGCTTCATGAGAGAGGAATCCTTCTAAGGGCCAATGCTGCAACATCTTCAAGTCGTTACTTACAGGGAGAAAAAACCTGTCATTTTTGAGGTGTATTTTTCTTCCTGGAAGCTTCAGAGTTCCATATTTCAGACAAATGAACAATTTCTAACAACCTGGTGCATGACCCTGCAAATTCTATACATGGTGGCCACAGATCCAATGAAAGGAAAGGGTGCTGGGCAATCACTGTGTTTCTCCAGCTCCAAGCATTTTGTCACATCTAGTCTGCTCCAGCGTGCCAGTTTTGTAGTCAGGGGACAAAGGGGAACTGTCAGTCTCAGATAACTGGCTTTGCTACACCCTAAAGGGTAGCGCCCATTTTATTCTGTCTTGTCTGTAGCTCAAAAGCCCACCTGCAGACCTTTTCCTGTTCTCTGCTGACATCTCTGTGCTATTTCCCTCGTGGTTGTGCTTCCTGGTTGCTCATTACCACACACCCCATGTCCACGCTGCCAGCCTGGCATGGGCAGCCTGGTCACAGCTCAGCCAAGGCCAGGGTTATCCCCATGGGGCATTGTCAGGGCAGTGGGGAGTGGGTGGCCCTGGCAGGAGCTCCCCAGGATGGGGAGAGGGTGGTTGCCAGCTCCAGCAGTGCCATGGCACAGTGGGGACATGGGAAGCAGCTTGGTACAAAGCAGAGGGGTGGAAGGAGGCAGGCAGTGCTCCAAGGGGTGGGAGGGAAATCTCCTGTTAACCAAGAAATTCTTTGTTGTGAAATAGCATTTCCCCATCTCAGCCAGATGCAGATGATAGACAAAATTATATTTGCAAAATGATATTTATCTCCGGTGATGGCTTCTTCTACATCAGAGAAAAAAAATTAGTATTGCAAGGATAAAGGGAGGACAAGGGGGAAAGAGAAGGGAAAACAGTGCTAGCAGTGAGGTTTAGGCTGCAGATCTCTGTGGCTGGCAGTGACTACTGCAGCCACAGCTACAGTGAGAATACATTGCACTTTTTTGTTGACTTTTCAGTTTTTTAATTACCAGCAAGTTGGTAATGGCATGCAGAATCAGATTCTGCTTCCTTTCACACTCCAGACACTCATGTTTTGACCACAGGGCCATAAAATTATCAAAGGAAAATATTATTGGCTGTAACCACCTCAGTAATATTTTTACAACTCCTGATTGACCACAAATCTATATTTAATAAGAAAAACAAAGCAAACACACACCCCATTCACTTAAGCTAGTGCTATACATTTAACTGGGGAAATGCATTCATTTTATAGGGAGGCAGGAATTGCAGACCGTGCCTAGGAAAATATGCTTATTATATCCATGACTGGAAAAAATATAAATTTTCCTTTTTAGGTATTTTCATAAGTTGTCTCAGGCTTTATCAGCTCAACTGGCCTCCTGATAAATTATTGCAAATATTGTACTCTACATACTCATTGTAGTGGCACATTAGAGAGACACTTTTATGTTTTGAGTATCTTACACAACATAATTCAGAAATTAAGTCTTGACTGGCTTGAAAATCACCTCTTCAAGGATTTGGATTCCCAAGGAAGCATAACACAGCCTGAAAGAGTCTTGTCTTCTCCTCTCAGGTTTCAAGACAGGGAGACCCTTCTTTTCATGCTTCTAGAGAGCTGTTAAGGAAAACCAAGATAGCTTTGAACATTGAGGAAAACACTTGCAGCCACTGGGAAGATACTCTGAGGTAGAGCAGGGGCTTATGACTTCTGTCAGGACCTTCAAAAGAATATATATTCCCTGCAGAATTGGCCTGAGCCTGGATGCTGAACTGCTTGGTTCCCACTCAATCGCCTACAGGCACTTGGGTTTATAGTGGGTGCAACCCTGATGATCTCAAGGTAGCAAGAGCAGGAGTGTCTGTGGGGGTGTTTCACTGTGAGGTTGGGCCCTCTCTGGGTCTGGGTGCAGGAGAGCTCCCTGCTGCCAGCATGCCCACCTGATGGCATGCCTGCCATGCCTCCTCCTTGCTCCTGCCTGCACAAAGCATGGTGGGATGAGCTCCTGCTGCTCCTGGCTGCATAGAAGCAGAGTGTACAGAGAAGGAGAAGGAGAAGGAGAAGGAGAAGGAGAAGGAGAAGGAGAAGGAGAAGGAGAAGGAGAAGGAGAAGGAGAAGGAGAAGGAGAAGGAGAAGGAGAAGGAGAAGGAGAAGGAGGGTGTTTCCACCATGGCTTGTGATCAGAGGGGGTGGGGGCAGCTTGCTAGAGTGAGGAGGTGTGTGCTGGAGACTGCATGGAAAGGGCTGTCCTTGGCCACAGCTAGGGCTGTGCACCCTGCAGGTTTCCTGGCTGTGGACTGGAGTGTCTGAATCAGGATGAATGACACAAAGCATGGTGCCATTCTTGCCTGATGCAGAGATGTGTGCACTGGGAACTACTCTGGACACCCTGGAGAAGTTATGGCAACTGTCTATGTCACACCACAGACACAACGGAAGCTGTGCCAGCCCAGGGCTAAGTTCATTCAGGTCACATCTATGGCTAGGAAATGTGATGTTGACAAGTTAATAGCACCTTGCAAATATTTTGCTGCCAATATACCTGAAATTACAGAAGCCACACATAGCAGCTGGCAGGAGGTGGCATTTGTCTCCCAAGTGTCCACAATTTGCTTCTGCCCAGGCAAGAATCCATGACAACTGAAAAGGATGCCTGCTGCATCATTGCACAGTGCTGGGTCAGCCCCTGGATAGCAGTCTGGAATCCAGTGTCTTGGACAGATGGGTGTCTCCATGGACTTGTAGGAGCCTTATTCCTAACACCTCATTTGCTCATTAGCAGCTTGCATACCCTGGGTGGATTTCAGGAATCCAAATCACCTTCCAGCAAAAGAAAAGTTGCATGATAGAAAAATACAGCAGTAGATGCAACCTATGCATCTACTTGGAAGTTGAACAGGACTCTGGCATACCAGATCTTGCAGAGAGGATCAGGTTTTCTATGGGAATGGGTCTGCCAGTAGCCACTTTGGTATCACAGCCTCTCTTCTATTGCTACAGGTCTGTGTCCGGGTGAGTGGTGCTCATAAGGACTCTAGGTACATTCACATCTTTGCAGGGGCAGCTCTCCCTCCAGCTGGGGCAGGCATCAGCAAGATGAGTGTGACAGTACAGCACTGGAACCAGTAGAGGAGCTCATGCTGGGATTTGTCACACACTGGCCATGCCAGACAATTGCCTTTGCTGGTGTTGGGCTCACATCCCCTGCTGCTGTTCCTCTTATGGAGACTCCATCCATTTAGTCTCCATTTGCCAACTTCTGTCACTGTCTCCCCTTGTCCTGTGCCTCCTTTTCCTTCCAGCGGATGATCTGCTGGCTGATGGGTCCCTCTGAAAGCAGGTCACTTCTGTGTCTTGTGGCATGATGTTTCTGCCACAGCTTATGTGAGAGTATTTCTCTGCCGAGTCAGAAGGCCCAGCTAAAGGAGTGGAAAATCATATTGCTGTTTTCTGCCTGCATGCAGGAAAAATGAAATCTCTCTCATTTTTCATTCTGTAGCACAGCAAAGCCAAAAGTTGCTACTTTTATCTAAAGCTATGCACATAACTAACTTTTCAGTTGGCTGGCTGCATAGCAATATTGGAGGGGAAAAGTCTTCTTGGTCTGAAAAAACTTTTTCTCTTCTTAGGCAAATAGAAAAAAAAATCTGAAAAATTTAATTTGTGGCCAAGTGAAACATTTCATTTGACTTAAATGTTTTCTTCACTATAAAATGAGAATTCACAGCATTTTCTTTTTATGAAGGAAACCAAAATTTTTCTGTTTTGGATAGAGTCAAAATTTTCCAGTAAACAGTACTCCATGCTTAACTTTTATCTACGGAATATGCTTCAATCCTTACTCTCTTCCTTGCTTTTGGGACTTAGGCTTGACAGGAGCTCAGTGAAGATTCCAACAGGAGGAATGCAGCTTCCTCCTGAAGCAGGAACCAAACATGAGAAATGCACGTAAACCTCCCTCCCCCTGGATATCTTGTTGCGTGCCTTTGAACAATTTAACTCTGTGAATAAAATCACCTTGTAAAGTGTAAGGGGAGTGTATGACAGAAACAAAATTAAAGGCACATGGTTATGAACAGCTCCTGGTCCTGCCCCAGTTTATGTGCTGAAAATATTTTTGTGTTCTGTTTCATGACTTGGACAGTGTTAAAAGCACTGAAGCACTTTTATTCACACATCATCAACTTGTAGGAAGAAAATAAAAAATAACAGTGCCAGCAACTTTGATAACATATATGTGACAAATACTCTGATGCAATTTAAAAAGTGCTGTAAACTATTTCATGCTGGACCTCGCAATTAACCACCAAGACAAGCCCAGCACTTCCTATTGCTAAAAATCGGAATACCTGAATAACTGAGGCCTCTGAATATGTCCTTTGAAGGCCAAGTGTTGTGCCCTCTGATGATAATTTTACTCCACCCCACATTTAAGATCATCTGCACTTAGTACCTGTTAAAACAATATTTTCATGCTTTGTCATTTCATAAAGGCCAAAGGAGCTCAGCTGCTGCAACTTTTCCCAAGGTATGTCACTGTGATATACTGTGCCATAAATGCTACCTACAAATGTGTACAAATGTCTGCTATGAGGAAAGGCTGAGAGAGTGGGTTGTTAAGCCCAGAGAAGAGAAGACTCTGGAGACAATCCTTCAGTACCTAAAGGGGTACAAGAAGAATGGAAGGGATTTTTTCCAAAGGCAGTAGTGATAGGACAAGAGGGACTGGGTTTAAGCTGGAAGAGGGCAGGTTTAGAGTAGATATTAGGAAGAAATTCTTGTGTATGAGAGTGGTGAGGGACTGGAACAGATTGCCTCGAGAAGTGGTGCATGCCAGATCCCTGGGAACATTCAAGGCCAGGGTGGACAGGAGTCTGAGAAACCTGATCTAGTTGAGGATGTCCTTGCCCATGACAGGCAATTTGGACTCGGTGACCTTCCAGCTCAAGTCACTTCCAACCCAAAGCATTCTATGAATCTATTTGAATAAAAAGGTCTTCTTCATGGTGAGAGCCACAAATGATCTCATAACTGAGTCTGGTTTTCCATTGGAATCTTGTTTCTCTTCTTCAGCTGCATGTGTAGCCCTCCAAGAGATTTTCCTAGTCCCAGCCTGCTGGGGACCAAACCACACAGTGGACTCAGAACACACCTGTTGTACATGGACATGGGCTGCAGTCCCCTGTACCCAGATCCCTCTGACACCACCTGCACTGCATCTCTGTGAGATCAATAAAATGGAAATGTCATCTCTTCATCATCACGAAGGCAAGGTTGGTATTAAGTTTCAGCAGTCGATGTTTGCAGCGACAGAAATTGATACACGTTCCTTTTGTTATTGCAAGGCTGGAAGCTGTTTGCAGCTGTGTCTTTATCAGAAATTCTTGCCTCTCTGCCTCTGTCAAAGGCTTCTAAATTACTTTATATTTGTAGCTTTTGAGCAGCTGGGTGTCTCTGCTCATATCCTTTAATTTGTTGGAATGTAGCAACATTGTGGCTGAGGTAGCATGCTTGAAAAATTGCTTTACTTATGAAGGTGTAGCCTACTCTGACCAGTTCTCTAAGATGAGACTAAGCATTGACTGACCAGAAAGCAAGGTAAAGGCAGCTTCATTTCTCTCCCAAATCTTCATCCTACCATGCAGCCTGTGCACAAATTCTCACATGTCTCCTTGAAAAGCATTAGTCACCAGTCTGGGGACAGCAGTAACACCAGGAGCCTCAGGTGCCCAGTTCATCAGCTGTAACCTCAAGCAGCTACAAGGGGAAGAGAGCCCTTGTCAGTAGCATGTTCACCAACCACCAGCTGAAACAGATTCACACAAATCTTTTGTCAAACAAGTTGGAATAACAAATGCACTTATAAAAAAAGCAAAGAATTCATTAACAGAGAAAGAGGCTAAATTAGCTGAATAAATAATTCACCACAAATTCCTCAATTCTGTTTCACACCAAACATTTACATTAAACTTCTAATTCTTCAACATGCTGGAGGATTAAAGTCAATTGAAATTCATGTCTATTAATGAAAGTAATAGTCCAAACCTTATCACTGTGGGAAGACTTGCAGCTAGGTCTCTTACAATTATGGTTTTTCACCATTCCTACCCCAGTTCAGAAGACTACTTCAACACATGCTTAAATGAAGAGCACATTTATCTATTTTATCTCTTTTGATAAGGAGGAGGTGGAGCTGTAGCTGTTGCTCATATGCTTAAGAAGGGAGTTTACTTGTGTTTCAGGATAAATAGAAATACCACAAAATTTTGAGGGAGTTTTTCCAATCACAAAACCCTCACAAACTGAGGGCACTGGACCACTTTATCAAAGCCTTAAGTAACAAAATATTGAAGCCTTTGGTACTTGGGGACACCGTGCATAGCCAGCAGCCTCCTCAAAAATTGCCTTGAAAAGAGATCTATTTATAGGATGGTTGGGTAGAAGCACAGGTTAATGAAATGCTTTGGTGCTGGGGTTGCTGCCCAGTGGAGCTCCTCAGCAGGTGCTCAGGTGTTAGAAAGTCTGGACAAGTTCCCATGCCCTGTGGCTCTTCACTCTCTGTGTTTCACGAGGAGCAGTGCCCTGTCTGAGCAGAGGCATTTCTGATCGCTGGGGTCAGCTCTGCTCTATCACCATCACAACATTGATTCAGCAGCTACAACACAGCACTACAAAACCAGTGAGGACACAGTCCTTCCAAGGCACTGCTCACTGCTGCTTCCAGTCCCCTCCACAGATAGCAACAGAAAGTGCAATCAGTGAGTTGGGATTTCATCAGAAAGATTTAACCTCTGTCCTTGCCTGCAGTAGCCTACACCACACTGTGACCCCTCATTATACCCTTGATACAGAGACCTTGGCCAAGCCAGCCATCTCTGGTCAGGGATTTATTTATCATCAGAGATCAGTTTGTTTTTGCCATTACAGAATTCCCAGTGTGTATGTATCTTCTCTTTCTCTCTGCCATTCAGAACAGTCTCCATTTCTTGTTAATTTATAAACAGTGCAATGAAATCAAATGAGACTCCCGTAGGGCTTTCTTTTTATTGTAAACATGGTAATGCTCAGTGAAAACACTGAGGTATTTCAGCTACTAAACCCAGAAGGAAAAAATAATAGTTTCGGGGAGGTGGTGGCAAGTAAAATACATTTTTTTTGGTGTAGCATCTAAAATACTTAGTTATTTTTTAAGCATCTAACATGCTCATTTTCCCCCCAAGAAGGATTTTCTGGCCATATCAAGAGGGAAATCTCAGGTAAAGCTTGTTTGTGCACAATATATACTAATGTAATTCTTCCCTATTTTGTGGGAAAAAGAAAAAAAAAATCAAATGGATGGTAGTTGAGACCTTGTTTCATCTTTTGGACATGTGAAATATTATGCTGGTTGTCTCCTAGGGGCACTCCAGATAAAATTATGGGATTAAAATGTGCTTAAACACTCTGCAAAGTTCTGCTCCATCCCATCATCAAATGAAACAGCAAATTCAATTTTTTTTCAGAACTGGAAAAAAAGCTTTTAAAACAATCTTCTGCTGTAACTGAGTGACTGTTTCTGGTTAAAAAACCCCTAAAAAATAGGAATTAATTACACTGAATGCATAAATTCCGATAGAAATTATTTCTGTTTCTAGACATGGGACATTGCTCTTTATTCTTTTTATGATGTTGCAGAACTACTGAGGTTATAACATACATTAAAAGTAGGCGCCAAGCTTTCTCAAGTTAAAGGGCTGGCTGTGCCCATGTCTGTGATGAGTCAGTGTCAATTGCTGGGTGTACCTGGTGCCTGTGCACCTGAGAGGGTACACTGGAGCTCTCCTCACTCCATGAAGCAGAAGCATATTTTTTTGTAAAGTACAGCAATGTGGCAGCAACACAATTGTTCTGCTGGGTGAATCCTTAAACAAAGTGAGATAGAGAGAACTGATAGACTATATTTAAAGTCTATAAAAAGTTAACAGCCTCTTCTCAATAATTATGTATCTATAAAAAATAAAGATGATACAGGGCCAAAACTTAATGGCATTTATGTTAATGTGATATTGAGTACTCAGAGGCAGCAGATATCTGCAAAAGTGGGTCACGTAGCTTAGAAGCTTTAGGTTGTATATTCTATTCAGCATGTGTCTGTTCAAATAAATTTTTTGTGTGTAAAGTGAGCAAGTCACCTCTGGTATTGCACTGCTTCTATGCATGCTGCCTGTGTTTCTGTGGAAGCAAGGAGGACTCAAAACCCCCCATTTGTTGCTGGCTGATACTCATTTGTTTAATATTCAAGTGAGGACACATCTCCTGGTTCCATGTCCTTTTATGTGCCTTTATTCACACAAAGTCCCTGCCTGCCCAGGATGGGAGCAAATGAAAGTGAGGACATACTTCCAGATGATCGCAGTTCATTGTTTCTTTACACGGGTTTTACAGCAGGCTGGTTTCACTGTGTTGCTTTGCCTTGCTGTTACTGTGGGTGAGAACCTCCATATCTCTGAGACTGAAGGAGTAAAAAGAAATTTCTGCAGAGGCCAGAGTGAAGAAGTATTGTGGGATGAGGGAAAATTACAAAGACCTTTGGGAGTCAAAAGAAATACGTTCCCCTCTATTTTTTTAACTGTAAACTCTAGTCCTAATTTCCTTGCTGCTTTTATGGAAAATTCAAAGTTATATCAGGCATTAGAATGACAAATTGGCTGATTTTGTCTGTTGTTATAAATATGGAGCACTATTTGCTTGTCAGGCAGCTTCATAATTAGCAGCGGTCTATGTGGTATCAAGGCAAGAGATCATCAGATCAAGTTTCATGTTTATTCCACTGCCAGCATCTTCCCTATTGCTAATGAAAGTGTCTCTCAGGGACTGGCATATCTGAGCCTGGCAGCTATGTAACATCACTCTTTGAGCTTCACTTCCATCCCAGTCCTCATTCTCACTTGGTTTTGATTGTATCCTGTACTTATAAATGTATCCTTTTATGAAATATGTTTTCAACTGTGCTTTTTAAGGCAATGCAAAACAATGTGTTTTCTAGTAATTTTTTGTTCCTGATAAGTGTATTTTTGTAGGGTGTGTGTTTACACCATCCTGAAGTGTGGTCAGGTTTGTTCTTTTGTATGGACAGAGCATGTATGTTCATAAAGACATAAAAAGCCATCAGGTTCCTGGTAGTTCACAGTTTGCCTTCTGTTCCTTGCCAAAGCTGAAGATTTTAGCTGGGGAAAGCAAAATGTCTCTGAAAAGACATGATTTAATGAGGAAAAGAATTGCAAATAATGCAAAGATAGAAATGGGATTCCTTAAGAGATTCCATGCTTTCATTCACTAAAATTTCCCCTGCAGAAAATCTCTTCTTCTTACCTTTTCCCAGTCCAGCCTTCATATTGTTGTTGTGACTGTTTCTGCATGATGTGAAGAAGCTGATGGTTCAGTATAAGCAATAAGATCACAGGACTTTTGATACTGGAGCACTGGATCAGTTGTCATGTCATGACATACATATTCATAACCTAGCAGGCCTTGTAGTCGATTTATGCATAAGGGACTGATAAGAAAAAAAATTGATTTATGATGATCTCAAAAACATGGTCTCCCAAGATGTATTCTGCAGCTTTGAGACCTACAGTTTAGGCTCTATTAATTTTACAGTGCTGTCTGGAATTATCCATCTGTTTAAAGGTTAACTGTCTTTACACTTTTGAAATGGGTAGTTCTGTTTTGGTTCTTGCTTTGTTCATGCCACTGATTTATAAATTATTAAATCTATCACTGCGCAAAAATACTGAAACTGGTTGCCAGATTACAACATCTACTTATTTCAAACTTTCTTTAGCAACTTCCTGATATTATCTTAAATACTCCCTGTTGAATGCTGGGAGGAGGGGAATAGTTGAACCCAATAGTATGTGTTGTACAATGAGCTTCCTGCAAGAAAACGTCATTATTATTACACAAATATTGCCCCGAGGAGCACAAAGTCTTCAACACAGCACTGTATCAGGCAAACCCTAGCACATGGTCACACAGTGAGAAAGGTGGTAGGGTCACCTGGTTGAGAAAGAGCTACAGATGAGACCCACAGAGTTTGATATTTCTTTTTTTGAGTGAAGCAGTCAGGCTATAATGTTTGGGCTTTTTTTTCTTTTTTTTCTTCTTTTTCTTTTTTTTTCTGTTAGGGCAACTGAGCTGGTTACTGTTTTGCACAGTTGTCCTTGGAGGGAAATAGGAAAGAAGTGGGGATGGTGATGTGCTTGGGGTGGTTCCAAGCCCATGTGCCTCCCAGCAGGCACCCACCATCCCTTGATGGAGACTCTGGCTGTAGTCTGGAGTGAACAGCAGAGTGGCAAACGACTGAGGGCCGTGGTTCCACTCACACAGCCTATTACTGCATGAGGACAGTGACAGGCTTTGTGATCCTTCTTGACAGTAATTAATCCATAGGAGACAATGACAAAGTTCTCATCTCTTGTACAGAGCACCCTTCTGCTGAGGCTCTTCAGCAGCTAGGCAGTTGTTTCCATTTTTTGCATGTGAGCATTTGAAAGGACAATCTAAGAACATACAACTTGCAGAGAAACGTGTCTGAATTTCCACAGAATTTTCTTTTGTGTTGCATTTGCATGCACATCCATGGGTTTCTGTGCTGCAGGTCCCTGTTGTCAGTGCTATCTGAGCATGTTGATCCATTGTGAAAGGTACCTGAGATAATCTTGGTAACTGCTGGGCAGTGACAACTTTATTGAAGTTATAATGTCTTGTCTTGCATTTTTCTGTATTTTTTGTACGGAATCTTACAGATATATCAGAGGGTTTTTTTCTGCAGAGCTAAGCTTTAAAAAAATCGTGCTATTAATTTTCTAAGTTGATTTTGGACTCTTAATTAACTTTGGCTGCAGTGTACAAGCTCCAGCAGAAACTTCCTTTCTCAACGCACAGGAGACCTATCCTTACATTCCCTGCTGCTTTTGGACAGATTCTAACCCAGGAGAGCCATTTTGCTTGCCTTTCTTGCTGGATCAGCAGAAGCAGAAATATTGCCTGCTCAGTTCTCTTGTATATAGAATGAGTGGCTCAGCTTTAGCATAGTTCTGTGAGAAGACTATTTCAGGGGAAAAAAAATGTGCCTTGCAGTATTATTCCATCCCACAGCTTGAGAAAAACTGCATGAGCATTCATCATCTGATGATAGTCAGCCATGGGTGAAGAAGTTTGTTACACAGACTGATAAATGCTGAGCAACTACTGTTTCCAGAAAGTAATGTTCAGAGGTTCACACACTCACTATTCGGATATTTGGCATTTGCATGTGTAAAACTGGTGAAATTCCCAAGAGAATACTGAATAAATACCTTATGATCTGGTCCATTAACTTTGGTGGAGAGGTCAGCTCTAGAACTATTAGAAAATAGCATTTTGCCCATATACAATTTGTTTTTCTTTCATTTAGAATTGAAAATGGACAGGCTTTTTTCAAAGATGTGCTATTGTTAAACTAAATTATGTTAGTTTGTGTTGGAAATTGAAGTTCTTTGGTTTGAAGTTCTTGCCTTTACAATGCAAAGTTGAAAATTTCTACATAAAAAGACACTTTATGTGAAATAAATTATTTAAATGAACTCCTAATTTTCCAGTGAAAGCCCAATTATGTTGGAAAATTTTAAACCATTTTCCCAAGAGCGGAATCCTCAAGAGAAATGAAATATAGCTGGTATATTCTCATAGAATCATAAAACCTATTCAAAGTTAGAGGATGTCTCAAGTGTTCACTTAATTTACCCTCATAGTATACAATGTTACAGGTGCAGAAAGAAGTAATGGTTCAAATGACTGCAATGAAGAGTTTAAACTATTATTATCAATAAATTTTAAACAAGCATTGATTTCCAAACCATTGGCAAATAGTTTTTTTCAGTGTAGCTCTTAATGTGTGACTTTTACCTGAATCAGCTGTGCGATTTTTTTTTAATTTTTTTTTTTTTTTCTCCTCAGAGATTCCAGTTTGGAGCAGGGTCTTGCTGTGCCAAAGTGTGTAGGGATACAGAACTTAGCAAGAAGCTCCACAGTGAAGCAGGGAAGGGCATGTCGTCTGAAGAATCCCATCTCAAAAGTCTCCCCAGACACCACAATTCTTCACAGAGGATTTCCAATACACACTTAAATATACTTTTGTCAGTGAAGCACATATTCTTTTTGAAGGGGGGCAACATTTGTAATTTCAGTTTTACCAAAGATTGCACACCACAGGTTGAACTTGCCAATGTGTATCATCCATGAATGTAAAATGTCAGTCTACAAATTACCAATCTCTTCCTGAAGTGCTATGGTCTGTGAGCAGACAGGGTTTTGCTTTTTAAACAAGAAGCAAGTAAGTGAGATGCTGTTGTAGCAGATAATTGCTAAAACCAAACCTCATGGCTGTGATTGCAGGAGCTGTTGTGATAAATACAGGTAAAAATTGCAAGTCTGAAAATAAAAATGCATTTATTCAAGAGCTTTCCATGGCCACAATGTAATTGAAAAGGATGCTGAGATCTCATTACTGCTGAAAAGGTCTCCTCACTATGTGGAAATGTGGACATAAAGCAATAGAGGAGAGCTGAGCATTGCAAACATTGACCTGCTTCCTTTGACTCTTGATTAGTCTGGGGATGAGGAAGATTTGCACACTCATTTGCAATCTCTTGTAAATATTGACTGCTAGGGAGCTATGCCATGCTGCCAGCTCACAATGGTGCCTTCCTTTGTCCCTGCCAGATTGTGGCACTACAGGTAATGGCTGCCCTGCACATGGAAAGTTTCATCGCTCATTTAAGGAGTTTCAGATACTTTAGGCACAGCTCATTTGCCCAAACCAAGGTACCTAGGACCATCTGAGACACCCTGGGCATCCTTCTGGTCCCTCAGCTGCCAGGTTTGCTGTTGGCTGGGTCTCCCACAGGTCCTTTGTCATATCCTCCAGTTACCATGTGGATACTTTGGAAATCTCTAACTGCACAAGCTGCTTTTGTCCAGGACACTAAATGATGCCCTCAGTGTGTCTGTGTCTGAGAGCACAGCTACCACACAATGATAGAGCCATGGGCAGTCAGACACTTGCCTGACAAGAACTCCAAGAAATTTAGAAGAATTATGGAAAAACTTATTGCAGTACCATCTTGGAGGAAGCACCCCAAAATCTAAGGGAATTCAGGACAAGTGGTGCTCAACCTCATGACAATGTTAAATACTTGAGGCACTCCTTTAAAGATTTTGGAAGCTGCAGTGTTGTGCAGAATGAGATTTGATCCTTCAGTCAGAAGCTTGTGCTTGACAGGTCCACTAAAAAAGCAGAAAGCTGAAAACAAAAGCTAAGGGAAAAGCTATCAGCTTCCCTAGCAGGGAAGACAGCACTGCGAGCACAGCTAGAAGCTTGCAGGAGGGAGACAGGGATGAAGAGGTGTGAGCATGTTCAGTAAAGTGCAAGGCTTTGTCTGACATTCCCATGCTCCTCCTGAAGCTCTCAGACCAATGCCCTATCCTGCAACCTGTGAAAAGTTCAGAGTTAAAGCTTTTTAAGTTTGCAAGTGAGAGGTGGGATTGGAAACCAATAACCAGTGTCAGCCCAGAGCTGCTGCTTGTGTGGGAGGGTGGGTACAGAGAGAGAGGGACACTTTCAGCTCTAATGTCAAGAAACATGCCAAAGCTATTTGTCCTGTGTCTAGAGCCCCAGAAAGTGCTTATGGAAGAGCAAGGAGGACAGGCTGCACTTGTGGTGTGGTTTTGCCTGGGCTGCTGTTGAACTGCCCCTGGAGATGGATGGCTGGAAAAGAAATCATGACTGAGAGAGTGGCATTAGCCTTGAAATAATTCCTTAGGACTTGTATCCTTTTCTGCTTTCAGGTAATGCTTGTGAAGCATGCACACCAATAACAGTTCTATTTGTCTGGGAAGTACTTGGAATTCCAGCTGCAAGCATCGGCAAACGGCGCTGGGGTCCATGAGCCATTTCCCCTCTGCCTCAGAATCCTGGCTGAAGTCCTGCTGTTCCTTCATGTGCTGCCCACGGAGGGGCCAGGGGAGTGCCAGGTCACCTCAGGTGCTGGCTGCTGCCCTGAATTTGGGCACAGCAGCTGCGATGGCACCAGTTACCCACCAGCAGGGGCAGCCTGAGCGTGGCCCCCAGCACCTGTGACACAAGCCAGCCTGCTGCTCCTGTTACCTGTGCTCTTGGGTCACTTGCGCAGCATTTTGAGTCCAGATGCACATAGGCAGCGCTTGGATAATAGTTGGGAATAAACAGGCATGGGCTCAGCTGAAGTCTTGTTCTATTGCTCTTCCAGTTACTTTACACAGAAGTCTTAATAGCTGATGTAATAAAGCTGATGGCCAAAATAAGTTTGACTTAGGGCAAAGAGAAATTAGGAGGAAACATGGAATTTCCGCACTGGAGCAGCTGACAGCCAACTTGTTATGATACCATTTACTAACAATAGTGCTAGGGGTAGTGACCTATTTTTCCAAATCTATCACCTTTCCCCTGCTCCTACTCCCTCTTTCTGTTCAAAAAGATGTTTTCCTGCTGGATGCAGGTTCAAAACCTCTCAGAACTATCTGGGCATGTTTTTTGTTAAGTGCCAGGTGGTGAAATAAAAAAAGACAAGCACAGAGAGACTTTTTGTTACTGTGATTAATTTTCACATTCTTACAACTCCTGGTCCCGGCTGCATCCTGATGTGGAAGATTCAGCATTTAAACAGCATTCAGGGGTTACTATTGATCAGAGAGATGGGGGGGGAGTGCATTTATTCCTCCTGGATTACTCCTCCTGCTATGTAATTATTTGTTTCCACTTGTAGTGGTTTTTGTTATTTAGTGTTTAAAAGTAGTTTAATTAATCTCCTCTGTTGTTGTTGTTTTGAAAATGTGACAGACACTCCTGAGATAGATAACGGATTGATAAAGAACACTTGAGGGGACCCTGGAGTGCTCATCATTTGCTAGGTAGGGTATGTTAAACATAATACTGGTAAGATCAAGCCCTCCAGGACAAAAAATGAAAGAGGCATTTAATTGGAACACTTAGCAATCACAAAACCAAGACAGAGGTTAAATTGTTTTGAGCAAGAGAAATTAATACATTAAAGGTTACATTTCCAACTGTGAGGCTGCAGAGCCAGGCTCTTATGCAGTGTCAGAATTACATAAGGCAGAAGAAATGGTTCTGAAATGATTGTGGAATCATTAACAAAAGCCAAGGCAGAGTAAGACATTTCCCAGCAGGAGGGTGTGAAGAAGAATAAAGACATGGAGAGAGCTCATTAAGAATGAATTGCAGACCATAAACATTTGAAACCACTAAGTGTGGAGTTCTATCTGTTATCTAATGACTCAGAAATTATAAAACTAGCAATGACTTTCAGAAAAGGAGTTGACTTTGCAGGAGGTTGTTTGCCATTATGAAAAAAAGGTAATTTTTTTTCTAGTTGGGGAAAAAAAATAAAAATCCTTCATCTTTGTAAATCAGCACAATTTAAACAACTTCAGCTATACCCCAGAGAGATTTCCTTCTGTATAATTACACATTGTCTCAGATTTAGTAACAAGGATGTTGAAATGGAGGAACTGCATAGAGGATGAAGGAAGAGACAAGTGGTTCATTTCTTACTGTCTGACTGCAAATGATTAACCTCTTCATCTTTGAAAAGATCTAGCAAGTGCTGAGAACTACCTAATTAGTAGGAATTTAATTTTCCTCATTTTGATTAAGGTCTAGACCAGTCTTTTCCTGATAAACAAATGATAGTCAAAGAAACAAGGATGAATTTAATATGCTGACCAAACTCTGTTTGGTTTATATGATGCAGCCTCAGCAGATCTACACATAACACAGAAGGTGGCAGATTATCTGGCACAAGATACTAATTTTTTAATAAAAAAAGTAAGACCCAACCCCTGCACCAAGCTTCCTAGGCATTCCTCCAGTCTTCCCAAATATGTTTGTTTTCTTTGGGTTGGATTTATACTGAAGAGCTTTCCAAACTCAGCATCCTATGGAGTGAGTTCAGGGAGGAATAAGTGCAGGAGCAAACAAGCAGGTTTAAAAAGTTGCATGAAAGAAATCCCCAGGGGGAAAAGGAGTTGGGGAGAAGAACTGTGAGGAAAATGACCACTACAGGTTGCTAACAGGTTATGGAAAAGTTAAAAAACAGGTCAGCTTGGTCTACCCTAAATTCTTTTTGTTTTTAGTTCTCTGCTGATATGAAAATCTCGCGCTGTCCTAAAAAACCCATTTTACTATCTTTAATCATTCTTTGTTTTACCAAGGTAAAATTTTAACAAAATGTCCCTTTATTTAAATTCAAAGAAAAAGAAAAATTCCTGAGGAGCACATATTCATCCACAAATTCATCATAAGTTCATGAGTGTCATGGTTTACCTATATTTGCATTTTCAGGCAAATAAAACTGGCAAGCCAGAGTGCTATCCCATTCTGGTGTGAAAATGTAGAATGACAGCCTCTGGGAGAAGGCAGGCAGCAAGGTGGGATGACTGCAGAAAGGTCAGTGGCAGAATTAGCTTTCCTACAGTAGGAACAAAAACTTCTCATTTCAGATGGATGCAGAGCTGGTTAAAAGCATGCAAGGTCCATTTAATGGATCCAGCTTATAAAATCGGCTGCTACTTTCTGACCAGCATTTATTTTGATGGTTGAATGACTTATGGATCCAATTAAAAGCAGTTAGATGTCTAAGTTGGAGACTATGGCTGTACAAAATATCTCTCCTTTGTTAGCTTTCAGTTGCATTTTAAAAGTACACACATCTAAATAGGAATAGAAGCTACAAATAATTTAGGTGAGCTGAATTTCTCTAAACTTGCTGGTTGGACAAGCTGGGCTTTGCTCTCTCCTCCAAGAGGGAAGCTTACCCACCATTGCTGGCACCTTCAAGTGCAAATGGGCTCAAAGCTGGAGGTGACATTGAGGTGTCAGTCACAGCCTTGCTGTGTACTGGCCCGAATAGAAAATACCCTGTCTACAGCAAGGACCTGGCCTGGGGATTTTGCTGCCAGAGAGAGTGTTCCCTGTGTCATCCCAAAGCCACTCACGTGGTGACATGTCAGTAGATATTTTTCTGCTCCTAATACTTTGCTCCCCTTGGCAAGTACCACATCCACCTGTGTCATTAGAGAGACAGACCCTCTTGCAGTGACAGGAAAAAAAGGGGGAAAAAAAAAGGCAGGGAGGAATTTTATTAGCTTAAAATAGAGGCAAATGTTGTGGGACAAATTCAGTCCCTTCTGAAAGGAATGCTCTCCTGTTGTTTCCAGGAGACATGCAAATTAAAATCAACAGTCCTGGATGTGACTGGGACATACTGAGGCAAGGTGCACGAGTACAATGGCAACAAAAGCATATGTCCTTTCTGGCATTGTCCATCAGCATGAAATATTCCTGAAGAAGTATTCAAAAAACTGTGTGTTGTAGGGATCTCTGCTAAGATTATAAAGTTCAGCTTGTCATTCAGACTTCAGAGGGGAGCTTGTTCGTGAATGGAGGAGGAAAAGATCTGGAATTCATAAGAACGGGAGGGAAAAGAAAAAAACCAAATGACCCTGAAATTTCTTTAATAAATAACTAGGATGGAACAGCTCCAGCAGGCAGACCAGAAGTGACAGTCAAATGTAACATATCACTCAGGACACCATCAGGCATTTCTCTCCTGCTGCTATTTGAGTATCTCTGGATGCTGCAGGAAGAGGTTTATTGTGGTGCAGATTTGCTGCAGAGTGTGCAGCATGCTGCAATAACAGAGATATTTCCAATGGTCTTTGCTGCAATACCATGTACTGTATGTACTTAGCTGAAATCAATGGGACATGTAAATGAGAATAGGCAGAATCCCTTCCACGGCGAGGAACAAAGCATCTGTGCTATCCTAAGCAAATAAAAGGATCAGCTCGTGCAGGATGCACAAAGAGCTGTGACCGCACTGTTCCATGAGGGGTCTGTTGGGAAGTTGAATATGTGTAATTTCCTAGAGGTTTGGGCAGGGCAAGGGGAACCTAATACAAAGCAAGCAAGATCTTTGCACGCTTCTAGCAGTGAATATTAGGTAAAGGCATAAAACAGAGGTTTGATGAAAATGTCTGTGATAGGAAAGCAAAATCTTTAATGGGAGGGAAAAAAAGAAAGGTTGCATATATATAACTACTGAATAAACAAATTATATGTCGAGTCTAAATGATTAATTGCCCTGAAGAAATATATGGAACAGGCCAAACTGGAAAGAGAAGAAAGAGCATATTTCAAGGACAAGACAAAATCAGACCCTGGTTTTCAGAAATCAGAACCATGGTTTTCAGAAATTCCCCCCTTGAAATAAATGTCCTTCTAAACATCCATACGCCCCTGACTAAACAAAATTCAAATAATAAAATAAAGCAAAGCTCAGTTACTTAAGGGAGAGATGAGGGTACAGAAGAGGGAGGGAGGGAAGAAATACACCAGATAAAGAGGAAATATACAGTGTAATATTTTATCTGCTGATATACCACAGTGAAACATAAACTAATCCTCATTCATATGGGAATATTCACTCAGAATTTACTTGTGGCTTTGGTACTTTTTCTTGACTGGTTAGGCTCCAGGTCTTCTGGAAGACCTGGAAAATTTGAAAACACAAATGAAGATAAGAATTAAGTGTATCAATTCACTGTTGAGTTGCCAGTTCCTCTCTCTCCTATAAAAAACCCCCACACCTTGCACATTGCATCCCTTTGTGTGTGTATATAATAAAATAAATATGTTTAATGTAGTGCTACAGCTAGGGGTCATATGGATATACTTATATACATTCACGCACAATACCCATTGCTCAGTTAAGTACAAGGGGAAAAAAAAAAAAGATTTTCTTTTGAAGACCAAAAGTCAGACCCAAGGTAACAAAAGTAAAGCGTAATTTACCCTGTAGTTAAAAACCAAAGGAGTCTTTTTACTAGGGGGCTGCTGGTTCTATTCATGCCATTCCAGAAGAATATAAAAGAGACGCTTTGGGATTTTGAAGTAAAAATTCACAACAGTATGTCTTTACTTTTTTTTTTCCCTTCAACCAAGACATCTTTTGCCGGAGTCCTTTATCTAGAGCTTTGTATACATATTTTTAATCCTATACAAAAATGATAGGATGTCAAGAAGGATCTATAATAACACCATTTTTTTTATTTCACTTCAAAGACTTGGCAATTTCTGATCCATGTGACATTCACACTCCTTCAGGGTCAAACAACATCTTGCAGCCTTCATAAAATGATTAAATATTTTAAACAGCTCCTGCTTATACCTCCATCGCCCCTCGAGACTGATACTGTTATCGTTTTTGTCAAAGCCAGTTTCCATCCGCATTTGTCATTCCTGCTTGCATTTATGAGTTATCAATCGCCACGTCAAAATGCAAAATAACTGATGTTCTCTGGGCGGGATTGGATGGTCTATCTGGGGCTTTTAATCAATGCTGATTTTTATTTTCCATACCCATACATAAATCTTTACCATTCTGGGCCACATATAATGCGTTTGTACAAAACGCAGTGACAGAAGCAGTAGTTATATTATCAAACATTATACCTCGGGGCTAACTGAGTATCAAGGGCTTTCAAAAGGGAACATTGGGAATTACTGTGCAGGAGAGATGGCTGCAGGAGAGAATATAAGGGATTGGTTGTTGCCATTTATAAATCAACATCATGCAAGCTAATCCTTCTCACTTAAATGCAGCCCAAATACTTTTCCTGATACTCTGAAACTCAGCCCTATCTATTTTTTTTAAAGCTTGCATAATGCACACGAACAATGGTTATATGCATTTTCTTATTTCTTGAACTTTTCCCTAGGGATGTATATAGAAACCATGCTGCCGTGTTGTTTTTTCTCCCCAAGGCCTACAAGCCAGTAAATATCCTCTTTTTAATCATACCTGAATTATTAGAACTCTCTCCGCCCCCATTTTTTTTTTGTCTGAGCCACTATAATAAAAGGGAATGTGTTTCATTCATTAAAAAGGGTATCTGCCTCGTTTATTCAATGAAGATTGCAGTCAGCTATAGGAATGGCTCATCACCCATTCAAAGCAGGCTCCAAGGGCCAGGGCAGGCAGAGTTTGGAGTCAGGATTGCAGAGGAGCTGAGTGCTGGGCTCCCTGGGAAAACCCGCCACCGCTGCAACAGAGCAAAGGTGAGGGGAAATATTCTGCCTCCTTTGTAGGGACATCTGTGTGTGCTGCATGGTGCAGGCTCTTGCCAACTGGAATTCCTTTCTAGCTGGAAAGTTGTCCATATTGCAAATGGCAATAATATTATTTCCAGTGTTGAACTAAACTGTTTGGGACTCCCATGAATGAGACACACTTTCAGGCTTGAGGGGGGAAAGTTGCAAGGAGTAATCATGCCTGTGAAGTTCTTCCTTCCTGCTTTCAGTGCTGAACTGAACCCTTCCTGCTTTCAGTAAGGCTGAACTGAACCCTTGATAACATCTGTGAGATAAGGGGCTGTAAGTGGTGAGCAGTCTCTTTTCCTCTTCTTTTGTAACTAAGCTTTCTGCCATGGGACCAAAACCTTTTTATCAATTTTTCAGCAAAACATTTTTCTGAATAATCCACTTCTATTATACGGTTTTCCCTATTGTGTACATAGGCTTAAAGAAAACATGTTTATAAGCCTTTTTTACTCAACTGCTAAAGGACATTCACTCTGGGCATCTCCTGCAGGAAGGTTACCAAAAATTCTCTCTATTACAAACTAATACGTTTTATTCTTCATTAACTAGGACAAACAGGAGAGTCTTTGAATTGCAGCCCTACTATCTCAGGGGTCACCCTATTTTATGTTTGTGACAAACTACAGTGTTTGCACTATGGCAAAGTAACCTTGATCATACATTCCTGCTCTCTGTCAGGGTCAAAGTGTAATGCAAAAATTAGGTTAAGAGGAGTAGAAGAAAGGTCTCTGACAACCTTTTGGGAGCCCAGCATTACCAACCACCATTTTCCAATGTCTGTTAAAGTTTTCCAGGAAAAATAACATAGACAATACTGTACCATATTGAAGCATAAGAGGCACCAAAGGCCAAAGTTTATCCTGTCAGTTTTTCTGGCCAAACCATTCAATGGCCAAACCATTGAAGTACCCATATGCAAATCCCAGTGGCAAAGTGTTCCAATTGCCCTCGTTTTGCTCTTCAAGTATGGGTGAAGTATTATCATCCCTAATCCCCGAGGTGCCTTCAGAACAGATGCAAACTCACTTCTCTACCTCCTGATGCTGGACTGTGTTGAGTGAGGAGAGCACTCCCATCATCTCTGGGAGTCACATTGGAAATGCTGAACTGAAAAATAACAACAACAACCAAAAACCTTGTACCTGCAAATGCATCTGTAGCCACAAACATCTCTCTGAGGGTTTGTAGAGAAGAAAGCTAAAGTGAGGACTAAAACATGGTTTGAAGACTAATAGTTTATATAGCCATGTGTTGTACAATAATTAATTACACATGATGTTTTAATTCAGAGAGGAGAGGTTATCTTTTCTCTAAGCTTCAAGAGGAACCCTTACTGGTACCATCCTTCAATCTTAATGAACCAAACTCCCTCTGATAATGATACAACATTCCCTACCTCAGCCAGGTTTTAGACCCTCATATAGCAAAGTACTAGAATGTTGGCCTACCAGCCTTGAAGGATGAACAAATAGCCCTCCTACAGCACCAATGCATTTTTTACCTCATACTAGTTAGCTTGAAGCTGACTTCAGACAGGAGAGTGCTCTTATTGGTGTAATTGAAGGGAGTTTTGGTCAATACATGCTTTTCCACAGCAGGATCCAAAGACCTGCACCCTTGATGAGAGTGTGGAAAGACTTGTGTAAAACTTAACGAGGTCCAGTCTGGAGGAAGTTGCCTTGCTGATCTGGTGATGTGCATAGGGAAAGAGTTATGACAGCCTCTTATCTTCATATCTGCTCTATAGTTAAGGCTCAGATTAGATGTTAGAAAAAAAAAATCACCAAAAGAGTGGTCAGGCCTTGGAATAATTTGATCAGGGACGTGGTGGAGTCACCATCTCTGGAAGTCTAAGAGTTGTCTGGCTGCAGGCACATGGTGATATGATTTAAGGGTGATTATGGTGGTGCTGTGTTGATGGTTAGACAAAATGATCTTGAAGGTATCTTCCAATGTTTATGATTCTGAGATTCTAAATGTCAGTGTGCAGGCAGTTTTCTGTATGATGCCCAGGAGATCTGGAGCCCCAGCAGGTTTTATGATGATGGCTGTCCTTGGTAAACCCTCTGTCTGGTGGATCTGCAGCTACTATAATTTTCTGCATCTGTTCCTGATCAAAATCCCCTTCCAAGGGTGTTGGTCAGCCAAGAGCTAGAAGATGCAATTTCAGGTGTGAGCTTTCCTCTTTGTATGGCAGCAACAGAGCTCTGCTAGATCACCAGGAGTGTCACATCAGCAGAAATCTCTGCTTTGCAGGTGGTAAGAAGTGAGGCATTCTGCCTAGAGTGTGTCCAGTGGTGCATCTGAAACTCTTCTACAGGTGAGAGGGAATCCAGGGGATAGTCCTTCCCCCAGGAATGTGTGCAGAGGACTGTGCTTTTGGGCTGGTTGTGAGCTCTCCACTTGATATCTACCTTTACCCATTATATGGCCTTGTCTGTGTCATCCAGCTTCTTTCCAGCTCTGTATTCTAAGACTGAAAGGAAACAAGCACACTTACAACTCAAATCTAGTGCCTCAAATAATTTTGAATAGGACACTGACTCATGTAGCCTTGCTGAAGTCAACGGGGTAATTTGTATAGTATGAATAATTTGGTGTGAATAAAAATACAGGAATAAAAGCCTCTATTTTGCTTGGATTCCTGGTGATGAGGCTTGTTTGACCTGAGCAGTCAGCCCTCATTTTTAATTCAAGTTTAGACTCTGCAGATGTAGTTAAATTCTCTTGGTTCTCCTGTTTCTGCTGATGGTTGGGATCATCAATATTTTGGATCTCATTTGGTTTGTAATGTATTTTATCTGGCAGCTGTGTCTCCTGCACTCTTCTCTGGCTTGCTTGGATGAGTGGGTGGTTCTCTGACTCTTGGCATACATTGATTTTTTTTTTAACTTCTCCTTTTGGCTTCCCATCCTCTGCAGTGGAAGTCACATTAAATTCACTTTAAATAGCTTCTCTCAGTTTTGGCCTTCAAAAAAGATGGATTATTCTGAATAGTTTTAGTAATAAAGTGGATTTTCTTTCCCATAGGATTCTGAGTAGCAAATTTCCATGTGTGTCAGAGACCAGCAATGTTGCTAGGCTTCTGGGAGCCTTTGGAAAATAAAGACAAAGATCTCACTAATCACCTTTATATCTGTCTTTGGAACTTGCTTTTGAGTCACTAATCAGCAGATGTTACCTAATGCTTACAGTTTGCTGTTTTAATAGTTAAAAGTAGTGTCCAGTGAAAAAATAATGTGAAGCTTCCCCCTATCTCTCCTTCTGCCAGATTCATCTACCTCAGTGGGAACTATCTACAGGTGGAGTCAACTTTATTTTTTACAAGTATATGGTTTGTGGGTGCTGAAGGCATGAAGGGTTAAACAAGAGATCTTGTCTTTCATTATCACTGCTCAAATTAAATATGAACCTAAACTTTCCAGGATTTGTCAGTCCATCCATCTTGAGGAAAATATGCCAGCACCACTAAATTTGCATGGTTCCTACAAGTTCCTACCAGGACAAAAATAAATTGACCTTCAGACATGTTCTTTGCCATGCCAAGTCAGCATTTTCTTCCCCACCTTGGCCACTCCTAAAATGATGAGTGTCAAAACTTCCAGGAAGTCTTTTCAGAAGGAACTGAGATTTCACAAAAACATTCTTTGCTCATGCTTCCGACTTAAATAGTAATAAAGATGCTCTATCCTAAGTCTGTGAGGCACAGGAAATCTATAAGTAGTATGAGAGAGAGTTTTACTGCTTTAAAATTAAGTAAGGAATCTCATTGCTAGATTATCAGCAATTAGCAATTTTGCTAAAATGTGTAAAGTGACAAGGGTTTGTCTTTATCAAAGAAAATGATCCATACTGGGTCATTGAGCAGTGGCTATAAATATAGGCATGCTATCAATATCTAATCTGAATCTGTTCTTGTTAGAGGATGCAGTGCTTAAAGCACTTTGTTTTCTGGTCCCACTCGCTCCTGCAGTTTAATTCTTGTGGTTTGAAAACCTCACAGATTTTAAGGTGCACTCTTTAGAGGCCAACCCTCTGTCTCCACCCAGCACCCTCCATCCTGCCTGATGCATGCTCATAGGTTAGGGTGGGGGACCTTCACTGTGTTTCAGCAGTGC
Organism: Molothrus ater; assembly: GCF_012460135.2. Classification (NCBI taxonomy): domain Eukaryota; kingdom Metazoa; phylum Chordata; class Aves; order Passeriformes; family Icteridae; genus Molothrus; species Molothrus ater. The sequence continues at coordinate 94,532,821 of NC_050478.2, read as the reverse complement.
CTCCTGGGAGAGCAAGGTGAGTTACTCCAGGGTCTCATTCCTCTGTGCCGTACCTGTCCACACTGTCCCATGCCCCCAGCGCTTTTCCACAGGCAGAGCTCTGCTGGTTGCAGGCTGTCTGACATTGTCAGGTTCGTGAAAAAAAATTAGTAAACCTCACATGTCTTATCCATTTGGAAAGAATAACAGAGTCTCCAGAGATTACACCATGGTCAGAATAATGGTTCTGTATTCAGCCTTTTGGGACTTTTCAGTTCCATAATGAGACAAAGGACAGTTACATGGCCTCAGCTGCCAAGGCAGGGTCTCATGATTCCTACTGCTATGTGACTGAAAGGAGAGGCATGAATAAACCACTAACTCTACACTTCATGAGTCTTAGTGGGGTAGGGAAAGAGAAGACTTGGTACTGACTTGGTTCTCTGAAGAGGTCTTGGCTTAATTGCTTTTTAAATTTAAATTTAAAATATCAAATACTTGCAAAATAAGTAAAACAACCAGAAATATCTGCTATATACCAGAATATGAAAGATATTTTCTGGATTGAGGGATGTAACTCTAAATTGTGGGGTAGATTGACTTTTGTCTTTCCTTTAATTATTGTATAAAGTTTCCTTCCATAAATCACTCATTTAGCCTAAAAATAGCTATTAATTTGCTATCAAAAGAAGAGGCTTGTAAGTTGGTTGATTCAAATAAATGACAAATGTATGATTTCCCTAAGCTTAATCCATATAAGTAAGAACAGAATTAAAGTGAAATTCGGGTCTCTAGGAAAAATCTTTTTCTTTTCAGTGGGGTCAGGACAGCATATTTTGATGAATATCCTTCAGTGAGATGAAATGTCATAGCACAATTTAATTTTTGTTGCTCTAAAAAAATCATCATTTAATGTTAAGATCCAAAGTATTTGAAAGCAAACTAGCATAAGGCAGGTCTGAGTGCTGGAGAGTTAAAACATGGGTGATCATTTTGAAAACACCCCCTTTGCAGGAGAAAGGGTTGCCAACATCACATTCCTGAGCAGAATTTACTGTGGAAATACTGGCAACATGTAATATGTGACAATTACAGTTAATTTTACTTGAGACTGTCAGAGTCGGCACCTGGAAAGTCACAAGGACCTTACCAGTGTTTAAGTGAAGAAATACATTGCTGTTAAAAACCAAGGTCCAAACATCTTAAAACTTTAAATATGAAAAATGGAGAGCGTAAAAAAGCAATATGGGAGAACTGCAGAGGGGAGGAAGAGACTGTGGAAGCAGTCCGTGGACAGGACTAAGGTAAGGTGAAATAAGCCTGATAAATGTGGAAGTGTCAATAGCAAGTAAACAGAGGATAGCCTGGTATGTCTATATATGTGTATGTGTTGGAGGATTTTAAAAAGATCCAAGTGAATGCAGAGGCTTGGTAAATCCAATAACTTTTGGTCACATACTTTACAACTCTGAATCTGAACTACACACAGATACTGTCACAGACCACTGAGAGTCTGACTTCCAGGAAATACTGATGGCTCTGTTTCATGGTTCTAGGAGCATCTCTAAATGGCACATAGTCAACAAAAAAACCCCAGCAGTTTCTGAACAGTTTGTGTTCCTAGACTTCCGTTCTGAACATATACATTTTTGCTTTATCTGCAGAAAGAACATGACCAAGTCCAACCACACAACACAGCAGATGGAAAGGAAACCTTTTTTTTCCTGTAATGAATGAAGAGGTAAGTATGATTTTTAACCTTATTATAATTAGGGGAGTTTAGTGTCTCTGTTAAGAACCATCCCCTTCCAGCTTTAAGTGGGGGGGGGCAGGGGGAAGCAGCCAACTGCGTTTGGGCACCAGAGTGATAGGAGCAATGAGACATTTAAAATAAAATAAAAGCCCTGTGTTATGACAAGTGACTAAAACCCACAAATGAATGCAGAAGTCTGCTATTTAATGTAGTGTATGCTGATATTTAAGCAGGTTTATATCTGTCAAACAAGCCTCTTTTCTAAGACTGGCACAGACTGTTCTGCGTTTGGTTTCCAGAATCAGCAAATTACATTGGCAGAACAAAGCTGTCATATTTGGTGGTATTTTGTTACATCCATTATCTCACTTAAGTTTAGACATCTCTTAGCAAAATCAGATCCCACTTAAAGACTGCCTTATTTTGCAACATTAAACAAAATGACAGGCTGCTTAAAAAAAAAAAGTTCATTAGCAAGCAATGAGTTGGTGGAAAAACTGCACGGCTGCTTCAGATATGAAGAATGAAAGCATGAAATGCTGTAACCTTTCCACAGCGGGCCAAGAGCATACATCAAGACTGTATTTGACTAAACAAGGGTATTAAATGGCTTCAATAAACAGAATTAAATGGAATGAAAAAAACTGAGGAGACTTTGGGTTTGATTAAGGAGGTGTTACCTCAAGACCTGCTTGGAAGGGGTGGTACCATGCACCACTTATGTCTCAGTAGTAACACAAATGGGTCAGTCATAAATAGTGATATTAGAAAGTCTTTGCCAGCCAGAAGACAGTAGGTATACAGCAAAAACTGTATTCAGAGCACACCTCTGCATACCCCTGCACACCCCTGTCTTTGAAAAGGAAGGTTATGGCATGGTGTGTAGTGTTTCTTTTTGGTTTTATTTTTCTGAGCCCACTGAGGGGTCAGCTTATACTGAAAAGTGAAATTTGGTTTTAATGCAGTCTTCAGAAGGATAAAAAGCCAGCTGCTATCCTGCAATTAGAGGCTGAGGGTAATGTTGGTGAGTTGCCACACTCTAGTTCATGTACAGACCAGAGTGATAGAGCCATTTGGTTTTTAAATAGCTTCCCATTTCCTTGTCATCTTCTTGTTTATGTCCTTGTAATAGCAGACATGTCCTGGTCTGGCAGTGGGGGATAAGGCACCTGCCACAGAGGGGAAGTGACAAGAATCAAGAACACCTTTCTGAGCTGGAGATGGAGGGTCACAAATACCTCTCTCCTCAGCTGCATTGCAAACATCCTGGCTGTAATAAGCCTGGCTGTAATAAGTGGTCTCTAGAGCAGCTGAGGAAACACGGGATTCATCATGGGGGTAGAAGCCATACCATGCCCCCAGGGGAAGGTACTACCAAATTCAGGTGGTTCTGCAAGGCAAACAGTATCCCAAGCACAACCAAGGGCCTTTGCCAGGACATGTCTATGTGCAGATAAATGCTTCCTTCCACGGCACCTAACACTGAGGGAAGGAGGAATCTGAGCATAGATAGTTTTATTTTGGTCATTTAATCAGAGTTTTTAACCTCTCAAGATAAGAAGTCTTTGAAAAAATTTACTGGATGCTCAAAAAATGTTAATTTCTATGTTCTTCTATTGTTTGCACCCTAAATAGTACAAAAAGATGCAGAGGTATTATGGACCCATAATTACAGGGCTTAGGGGATGACCTGTCTTTTCTGGTGTTTTGAATTCACTTCAGCTGCAATAACACAGATCAGAAAAGAACTTTCTACCATTTTATCAAAATTCACACTTTGGGGTGTTTTCTGAAAATCTGAGACTTGTGATTACCTATGAGCATCACAAGACTCCCTCTGTTGCCCCATTCACATGCATATAGACAGTTCATATCTACTGAGGTGACCAGATCTGACTAAGACTGTTTTAGAGCTGACTAAAACAGTTAATAAAGATAATTCAAAGTTTTGAACTGAGCACATTACAAAAACCGTGCTTGTGTGTGTGCATGTTTATGCACACACATGTTTATTAAGGGGGGCAGGAGAGAGAAGTTGCTTTTTTCAGAAAGTGAATAATGCCATTGTTGATTTAATTAGCAAATTCTAGATGTGCTGACAAAGGAAATTTTCTTGGGAGATGCACTGTGTTGTGTCAGTGGTCTAAATGAATAGGCTGAGCTGAGTTCGTGGTAATAACAGATGAACAACACAACTCACCAAACCTCAAACAGTGCATAAATCAATTTGCTGGGAATTAACCACTTGCTTTAAAATTAGGGGTTACTTGACAGGGTTTCAGTGATTAGGTTGTCAGGGACCTGTATTTCTAGCTGGGATTTATCTTTCATGATATAAGTACATCCCCTTACAGGCAACCGAGTGAGTAGGGGTAGCAATCCAATGCACCAGGCTAGTTAGGCAGCACGGCTTTATTCTTTGTAAGTACCAGGAGGCATTTGGAGGTGGACAAAGGAGGGCAGAACAGGGACACTTATCAAAAAGAAAATGTGCTGGCTTTGTGAACTACTAATAATGCCCAGGATATTAGTAGGAGAACTGTGAATGAAGGGAAGCATTTCAGAATCCCTGCGCATCACATGGCCCTTCTGTGCAATAAGGAGCTTAACAGTTTGTTAAATGAGATGCCGAAAAATGTTCAATTATACAGAGAAATTAATGAAAAGCAGTAAGCCATTTGGAGGTCACTTCATCTTCTGAAAGTTGAACATTCGTGTAGTACACACAGCCAGGGCCACCATTTTTATGATTAAACTTATATTCCCATATACTTCAAACAATGGCAGATGGTAGACAGAGCAGTGAGATTAGGTACATATGGTAAAAGCAGGGGCAGGGGGGGAGGTATGGGACAGATGAAGCGAAGGATCACAGGCTCTGATGGACAAATCAGAATGCAAAAGATCAAAAAAATGTTCCTAGAAATTGGCCCAGGAAATACCAGGTGTCATCTGTCAGGTCTATTTATTGCAGCATTCCTGCCTTATTTTACTTAGACTGTGGGAAATGTCCATCCCCCTCACTCTCCTTTTACTGATGATATCTTTCACTGCTCAGGTACACTTATTTTCAGATGGGTTTTCTAATTATTTCTCAAACAGCACTGCAGAATGATTATCCAAGCAGTTCCAGTGGTGCATTCCAGTTAGCACGATCCTTTTTGCATTGGTTCACAGCTTGAATCCCCCTTATGGCAATAGCTCCCAAGTAACCTTTCTTTTTCTTTGGCTCTATCTCATGAGATGTACCAAAGGGAATACCATACATATATCCTTTATTCAATTTCTGATGGAACCAGGCGTCTAAAACCAGGAATAAAGTTGTAGTGTCTGCTGTTGCACTGCAGAGCCCTGGTCTCAGGGAGAAATGTGGGAAATGGAAAGATAGAAACTTCCACAGTCTGCAAAATAAAAGCTGGCAAGCTCAAAAGCAGTTAATGCTAGGTTTTTCAAAGTAGTAAGTTGCCACTTGCTTAACATTTCCAAAAAACATGGCTGGTAAACACAGGTGCCTTCTTTAGAGCTCCCTTGTCCATGCTGTCATGGAAGGAAGCATTTTTCTTCTCCAGTTTTCTCCTTCTCTTGTCCTTCACTTTAGTTCTCTGCCTTGCATCAAGCAAATTTGAGCATTTGAGTATTTAGTTATGCCTTAGCATTCTTTCTTCTGCTGGAGCTTCTTGTCCCCTTCTCTGCAGCTACTTTCTCATTTTCCCTGTCCATAGCTTCTGTCTTACTGTGATGCCTTTCTCATTCCCACTCCCTTCTCACATGCTGTATGAGTTTCTGCTTTATTTAACATTTCCTGCTCCTTCTCTTTGATCACCTTTGAGAACACAATAATTACTTCTAGGCTTTCTGGGCCCTGGATGTTGTACATGCCTTGATCTCTCACTTCTGCCCTTTCATTTGCAGTAACTCATTCTTAGCTGAGTTGGAGGCGCTCCTTTGCAGTCACTCGTTTACCTTCATTTGAACTCAGAGTCCCAGAGCTCTCAGATCAAATTGGCTGTGCAGGCAGCATAGGCAATCCCAAAATCATCCAGGCACTCAAACACACATGTCTTCTGTGTGTTTAACCCTCTAAAATGCAACAGTGTACTCAATATCTGTCTTCCTAGTGGTGATTCCTACCTGAATCCCATGAAAAATTCCTGAAGTCCCAGCTGGAGTCTGAAATAGGTGTTCTGGTGGATACTAAAGCCTACCCAGATGAACCAATTAATCATCTGCAATACTTCTCATAGCCCCTGTACAAACATATCTTCCCTTGCTGAGCAGGGAGAAATCTACTGGCAGGCTGACTGAAGGAGTGGTTACTACAATGAAAGTGGTAAAATCTCCTGGTGAAGCCAGTTGGCACAATCAGGGTCATAAAATCACAACCTTTAAAATCATCCTGAGAATGGATACATTCTGTACTGCTTTCTGTCCTCGTTATGATATCTGTCACAAGAACAAGTTATCCCTGAATTTCAGTGTCTGAGATGCTGTCTTCTCATTTTCATCAAATAATCCCTGTTCTTGTGACAAAAGATTGTAAGTAACAGGAACAAAAATGGCCCCAAATGAAGCCATTCTCATGACAAAGACTGTAATGAGAACAGAAAATGGCACAAAATCAATTCATTCTCATGACAACCTTAAGATTGTAATGAGGACAAGAAAAACAGTCTGAAATTTATCAATTCTTGTGACAACCCTGAGACAGTAATGAAAGCAGCAAATGGTATGAAATTGGTCCACTCTCATGATAGACACTGAAACAAAACCAGAAAATAGCAACACGTTTATCCATCCTTTTGACAACCCTGTGAGTGGAACAAGAACAGAAAAGGTTAGGAAAATTAACCCATTCCTGTCACAAACAATCTGATAAGTGTAATAACCAATTGTCCTTTCCAAATGGTATAATTCAGCCTTTTGAGCACTGGCTTCATACTAAACTGGAGTAGTAATTAAGTTTCAGAGTCTTTGGACTCAGCTCACATTTGGTTTAGGTATAAAGTAGCACGAGTTCATAGAAACTGAAGAAGTCATGCAAGGTAGGTCCACACCCACTGGTTAGAGAAGATCTGCCTCTCTGGGGTGCCTTTTGCCTATGCTGGTTTGACCAGCATCATTTTATTAATTTATTTTTTTATGTTTATTCCTGGAATCCACAGACCTCAGTTACTGAAGTGAGGGGAATTTTTTAGTCCCTGCTTCCAGGAGCCTGTGAAGCAATCATCCAATGCCATCCCTCTGCAGTCATGGATGACATGTGGATGACATCACACATACTTGTATGAAAATTCAACAGGGGCAAGTGCACAGGGAGACAGATTTCCCCTCAATTTCTTTGAAGGCAGGCTTGGTTGCATATAAGAAATTGGGAGATGGCAAAGGAAAAAAAAGTAAGGGATGTGGGTAAAAGCCTAGGGAATACAGCAATTAGTGGGTAAAAGATGATCTGGCTGAGTAATTGAGTATCTGAAAATTATCTGCAGTTGGGAAAAAAAAAACCAGAAAACTAGAAAAAAGCCATACAGAATTAAAATTAACAAGCAATTAAAAATCAGAAGGGTAGGGGCAGATGGGAACAGGCAAAAGTTACCACCGGGATGAGCTCAAATATAAAAGCAGGTATGTGTGCGACATGAAAGAGGAGAAAGCAGGGAGTAAGGAAAGAAAGGTGAATTGCCAGCTTGTGCAAACAGAAGGAAAAAGACTGAGCAGGAGACTGATGCACTCTACTGCAAATGGCCACCACAGAGAAAGAAGCAATGAAGACTGAAAGCTAAAAAGCAAATCCTCACTGAATACAAGAAATCTGGTTGGGGGGGTTGGGGAGAGAGTTAAAAAGACCTCTGTCTCTTTTTCTGTCTTTTTCCAGCAACTCCAGTTTTCTTTTCTACCTGTAGTTAACTGTGAGTGCAAATGATATCATTAAGTTATCTAGCTATCTGACTGCTCCCACTAGTCAGTGCTGGAAGGCTAAATCCTATCACTTGCACCCAGGGTTAATGCACTGGAGAGAATTGTGGGTGCCAAGTAGATTCTCATAGAATTGGAGGCTGAGCTGAGGCCAGTATAAAAAATATATCCCAAGCATTTAGCTGGCACTCTCACACCACTTGGATGACATCTGACCTTTGCTTCTGTGCACGTGTGTTTTTGAGCTGCCCAAGCAGAGAGGAAATAATTTTGAAGTCTCCTGCTATGAAAGCCAGTATCTCCCTGAGTGGACTGACTGTCCTCTGAAAAAGTGTAAATGCTTAACCTCAGTCAAGTAGGCTCAAAGGGCAACACACAGCATTGCTGGAGGAGGAACAGAGAGGGAGAAAGTGTCAGCACGTACATATGGGAACTATTCCCTGGCTTCCTCCTGGGCTTTTGCTACCTTTTGTATTCACTCTTCAGATTTACAGTCTATTGGCACCTGGCCTTGCTACAGGAAGAGCTCCCATGCAAAGGCATGGATTTCATTATGCTTCCTTTTAAAATAAAAAAAAATACAACAAAACAGGTCTCCACATAAAAAGAGGTCTATCTCTTTAAAAGAAAATCCAAAAAGAAATCAGTTGTGAGACTCACTGCTGCCCCAGTGCCAGCTTTATGCCTTCGACTAATGCGCTTCTCCAGGAACAGTCTTTAAATGAGAAGTTACGGCTGCTTTTCTGATTGAAACAAACTAGTGTTGATTGCTGATCAGCCATCTGTAAAGGAGGGCATCTCAGGAAGGATATGAGCTAATGAAAAAATGGACCTGATTTGAAAGTGTGATGTGCTTCATGCCACAGGCCAGTCTGAGTGGCATGAGATTATATCAGTGCAAGTGAGAGGTAGATTGAGAATAAGTAACTTCTGTCTTAAAGATTAAATGGCAAATTTGCTATTAAATGTGAAAGACATAAAATGGAATTAACGCTTTGAGGGTGTTAGCTGTGGTTATATACACTCTGAAAATGGCACTTCCATCCTGTCACTTGCATTGTCAAACTGCACACTCTTCTCATTGCAGCTCAATTAATACTCATTCAGAAGTATCAATTAAAGAAATGAGAAATGAAGTGTTGACCCTTAACAGCCACCCACACATCACCCACTTCACAAGCACATTTTGTGTGGCATTACTTCTCCAAATGACCTTTGTAACTGGTAAAATAATATTGATGAAATCATTAGGTTTCTTGGTAACCAATTGATAATTTTCTTCTGGGTTGCTCGGTGCTGATAACATTACCCTTTGCTGTAACTAAGAGACAAATGCTGTCACAGAACTGAATGGGGCTCACTGGGCATTCCTGCATTTTATGCCCTGAATTTCCAAAAATCCCCAGTGCACAGCTTATCACATGAAAAAACCCAGAAATTTAAGTTGTAAAGGTGGCCATTGCAGGGTTCTTAGGTTTTGTCTCATTATTACGTTGCATCCAGATGTATGCTCTTCCTTTGCGACATGATAGGAAGTGACAGAAGTAAAGACTCAGTATAGATTTGGATCCAAACTAGGGTGTTAAACCAAACAGCCAGAATTTGGAAGGGATTGGATTTAGATTTTTTTTTTTTTTTTGCTTGGGACTGAGGCCAAATACAAACTTAGCTGTGATATCTCATCAATTTTGAAGCACCCCAAAATCTAACCCCCAAAGTTTTGGAGTCAAATGCACCTCTAAATATGTCTACAGATGAACTTAAAAGGTTGAGTGGGGTATTTGATTGTATTTCTCAATTCTCTTTCTACCCCTAATTAATTATCTTCCTTTTTCTTTTGCCAACTGATTCAACCTATTCTTGAAATTCCAGCTCATTCAAATCTCTTTGATAGCTGTGGATGGAGATTACTTTTGCTATGCAACTCCCTTGCATAGCTAGATCTTTAGTCATTTGATTCTTTTTAAAATTTCCTTGAATGCTTTTGATTGTGTGGGTGTTGCTGTACATGCCAGTATGCTTTGTGTCAGTTCTTTTCACTGCTTTGCCATTTGTGCTTCGTACCAATTCCTTTCATTGTTGTGTGACATTAAATATTTTCCTGCAGGTCTTAAACTCATCAAGCACATTGTTAGGCTGTTTTATTGTTGTTGTTTCATGGGGGTTTTTATTTTTTTTAAATTTAGTACACATCACATGAAAAGATTGTAATCCTAGTTTGATCCTACCTCAATAGTAGGAAGGTCTCTTTCTGTGACCTTTGCACTGCTCACAGGCATTCAATGTTGCTGGAAGATGGCCTTGCTAAGTCCCCAGTCAAGCCTAAATTAAATGACCAATGCATATATGCTGCACTTTATCATTATTATTCATATTATCACCAAGGAACACTGTCACAGTTTTCAAACAGTAGTGCTTGCAAGTCAACATTTTCAAAGCTGCTTTAGGGATTCAGTTACCCCACTGCTATGAAGCTATGTGAGGCTGTTTTGAGATTCTCAGGGATAGTGTCTACCCTAGGGACTGCATGAGAAGAACTCTATGCATGTTTCCTGTCAAAAGAAATCATACATTTTGCAGGTTGGACTTTCAAACTCTGCTTATTTTGGTAACACTCTTTTTTGGTCCAACCCATCTGGAATGGAAACCTATAGATTCCAATGATACCAATGGCTTAAGGAAATGTTGCTAAGCATGGTCTATAGGAAGATTCTCCTGCCAATTGTTTGGGCCCCATCGAGTCTAAACTGTTTATGTGGTGATTTCCATACTGAGAACTGGCTTTGTTCCTTCATGGGTGCAACAGAAGAACAGAAAATTAGAAAAAAACTAACAAAGGTAAACCAAAGAATTTGGAATTGGGAAAAACATATAAATAAGCCTAAGAACAATGACATATGCATTACATTGTGGCTGAGAGCTCAAAAGAAGAGTGTCACAAAATGCCAGGCACTGTGTCTGCAACTTAATCATCACCCTAGTTCCTAATCTGCATAGCACTGTCTCTATGATGTCATTACTTTTCGTTTTAGGACCCATGTCTGGTTTGTTGCAAAGGACATTGTGTGCTCTGGTGATGTATCTGAGCAATGTGGTGACTGTAGGCGGACATCCTCAGTGCTTGTGTTGTGGGGATGAATAGATGTCTCGTGCCTGGAATAAGGAACACAGGAGAAGAAAACAGTCGTCTGTAGAGCATTGTCAAAGGCAGGCATCGTGCAGAACTGGATGTCCAGAGGCTTCATGTCCAAAGATTTCATCTGTTGACAGGCAAGTTACTTCCATGGGAAGCCTGACTTTTTTGGGTCAGAGATCTGGTTGTTAGAACTGCAGACTTCCCACAAACATGTGTGAGGTCAAGATGATCTCTGCTCTGAACAGAGAAAGTATTGTGAACATGCCAAACCCTCTAAAAATCAGACTGTAATTTTTTGAGTTGGGAATCCCAAATTAAGTGACACATTTGAGAATGTTCATATCAGTCTCTGCCTCAGTTTTTATGCATGTAAACCAGAGAAAATGATTTAACATTTCTTCATAGTTGTATCATGAAGGTATAATCTTAAATGCAGCAAAAAATATAAACAACTGTTATGATGCCCCCACAAGAAGAAGGGGAGAAGAAAACAATAGTTTTGTATCTAGTGCAGAGCTGGACAGTGCATGCATGAAGTCACAAGCTGGATAAAGCTAAAATATAATACTGAAAAATAGCCCAGTTTCATAAGCCTTGTTTTCTTTCGATGAGGAAGAAAATGAAGAAAAATAAGACATAGTAATGTAATTAAGGATTGTGCTATGGCACATAGGCAGAAAGAAACCAAATAAAAGTTTGTTGCTTACCTTAATATGGATTCCTTATATTTTGCCCATCTTCTGGTGAACCTTAGCATTTTTTGATGTGTTCTTTTTTATACGTGATTACACATACTTGCAGGTGTACCTAGATACTCATACCTAATATATAATGAGATTTGTATTCCCATATATATGCTTTTTGTAGGTGCTGAAGGGAAACATCCATCCGGTGGCCAGAATAACCTGTTGGATTTAGCATCTTACTTACAGTGTGTGTGTAATGACTCAAGGGCAAAATTTAGAGGCACTCATCAGAAGGAAATGACATCTGTAGAGGATGGAAAATGAAAAAATATTCTTTAGTAATTTAAAAAAAATCTTTCTGAGCCACATTTTTTTTTTTGTTCCTGGAGGTACTGTTGTAGAGCTCTGCATAACCACTGGTATTGGCTATTACTGGGATGAAGCAGGGAAAGCTAGGCTGATAGACAGATGTAGCTGCATTACAGACATTTTCCATAGTCACCCCTCTGAGGATGAAAGCATAAAAGAATGTGAAGGTGAAACTTAAAATGTATATGGATGTTCCTTTTATCTAGGAAAGGACAACTAACAAAGCAGTTGGAGCATGGTATTTTCTTTGCGGGCGCTCCATCAGGTTTATAATGACACATCTTGGAATAGGAGAGTCACAGTGGACTCTCTTGCTTAAGTATCATCATCACTTATCATTTGCAAAATGGAAGGCTTTCTGATCCAGTGTCGGTGTGCGTGACTCCCCCTCGGTGACTGATGGAGAACAGGCATTCTCTAAAGCAGTTTCGGTTCGCACTTGAGCCCCTGTGCACCATGCAGCACAGGAACATGAAATAAAGCTGCAAGCTCTGTGATTCCCTCTGCCCCAAGCCTCACCCTCACCCTTGGTTTTATGGCCAGACCACACTGCCAGCTACTGTTCTGGCAGACCAGGAATTTAGGAATTATTCAGTGATGTTAATTGATGGGCATATTGCTCCAACCGCATCTCTCCTTGGTTTTGGATTACTTCCAAACATGAACCACAAATGGATCATTTCCAGCATAAGGTTGGGTTTACTTGCATCATGGAGGGGGACAGCACTCTCATTAGACCTTGGACTTTTGAGGATGCTATGACTGTCTGAGGAAATGATGAAAAAATTGATTTTTCAGACTGCCCAATTTACAAATCAAACTGGGTTTTGCTGTAGCAAGGCTTATTCAGTCTGGGGAGGAGACACCTACCTCTGATATCTTCTGCTCACCATAAAAGTGCTAGGTAAAAACTATTTCCAGAACAAAGGGTCATGAACAAATGGATTGGTTTAGGGAATACACAAGTGAAATTTTCTTACTGGTAGAGCATTTGAAATTTGGACTGATTGCCACAGGTGGTGTGAAAATCAAGATCTGCAGGGAGAAGACATACAGATTTAATAAAGAAGGATTTATCTCCTCTGTGAAAGGGATGAGCTCTATACTTACCATATTAAGAAAGGGTCCCCCCCACATCTTCCCCATATTACACTGCTAGGTTTTGTGGATAATAGGGTGGATACTCAGCCCTCTGGGATTACTCCCTAGTTATTAAGTCAAATGCTTCATGAGACACTGTTAAATGCCTGAAACTACTGGACTAGCAGGGGAACCTCTTCCTAACCCGTCAGGAGCAGGTGGCCTGCACTGAAGTATCAGTAATTTGTAGGCCACTGGCTGTTTGAGAGAGCTTTTCCCTTCTTATTCATTCACATTCACAAGATGTTTGCACCTAGATAAACTCACTGGCACTCTTCCAGTTATACAGGTCTGTTAGCGAAAGCAGGTGTCAGGGTGGGCTGAGAACTCAAAAAATAAACCAAAAAAGGAAAATCAACAAAATAATTCCTGGGATAAAATTTTAAATTTGCTTGCTGTGTCTGTACTCTTGTTCACTCCCTATGAATATCATAATTAATGAATTGGTTCGTAAGATTTCTTGTAGAAATAGCATTTATAAATGCAGAGCAGCCATATCTGCCGAGAGCAGACATAAAACTTGTAAATGGGAGCATCCTACCCAGCAAAGCACCTATTAGCCAACCTGGAAGCAGAAATGAGGCCATGTGATATGTTTGCTCAGACAAAACTAGCCCAGGCAGCTACAAACTGGTGGTGAAGAAACTGCAGAACAAGAAATATTTGTATAAATTATTCATTGTGGATCATTTTGAATAATGAGCAAATCTGAGAAAATAATGACCCATTCACACATAATCCACATGGAGAAAAAAGCAGCTAAAATTGATAAAATTCTTTGTTACAAATTATTTCCTCTGCACTGGGTGTTGGCGTAACAGACTCTGAAGCCTGACAGTGCCGAAATAATTAAAATATTAAAATGGCTCCATTTTAATCTTTGATCACATATCTAGATCACGTTGCAGAAATGTCATGTTTACTCATGACTCATAATGAAGAAATGTAGAAATGTCATGATTAGAAACCCTGTTTTTACTGCATCACGTATCAAAATTTGCAGGCAAACCATTACATTTCCTTCTTCATTTTGCAAGCATTTGTTTCCCAGAGGAGCTGAGGCCCACATTTTCAAAACCAGAGGACCTCCTTATACAGGAAATCTGAGCTACCAGATGGCTTTCACTTTCCTGCCACCCACCACCCAATATTTGGGATTGCTCCAAAGTCTCTGCCAGATTCCTACTTCTCCCCTCTTGCTCTAGAAGCCTGGCTCCCAATTTTATTGCACCCAGAAACTATTTATGATCAGTTTTGTAGCATAGATTGAGAAAGAAGTGATGAAAAACTTACCGCATTGCACTAGTCTTCTGTTGGTAATGAGAAAAATTTCCTTCTTCAGCCCAGTTTGACTGCCTTGAGGAATAGGGTAAGAGCAGCCAGTTCAACACAAGTGGGACAGAGGACCTGCTGCCATTCCTGCACTGATAGTGGTGACATCACTTTCCATTTGGAGCAGTATGGCTGAGATCAGCATGGTGAGGAGGTCAGGATGAAATGGGCCACGGCCATTTGTCCTGAGCCCTAAATGATCAGCTCCTAAGGAAGAGAAATTATCTGCTCTGCTCAAAGTCCCACTGGTCCTCAGGGTGTCTTTTGATATTCAGCAAGTCTAGTAGAGTTGAAAGAGCAAAGGTATTGTTCAGAATCAGAAAGACCTAAATGAAATCATGATAACAGGAAGAAAGAGGAGAAAAAAATAAATAAGTTACTAAAATGTTCAGGAGAAAGGAAGCAGCAGGTGTTTGCACACCAGCACATCTGTTCAGAAAATGCTCCTTTAAATCCAGATTATATATAAATTTTGAAGCCTGAAGTCTCTGAGTAATTAAAGATTTCTACTGCATTTCTTTCAGGAAAAAGCCAAAATAGACAAGGGAAGAAAATATTTTGTTTTAAAGGAAGGATAATATGAAATTCTTCCTTGCGTTTTTTCACAACTGGATTTCTGCACAAAGTGCTTCACAGTTTGGGACCATTCAGAGTGTCAATATGAAAAGCTGAAATGTGCAAAAGCATAGCCCTACAAGCACTGAGGGGATCTGATGGAAATACCACACGCTCAGTCACTCCGCTGTCATGGTTTTTGGTTTTGGATTCTTTTAATGAAATTTACCAAGGGGCCACCCAGTGAAGAATCACCTTGTATTTCCACTGGGTTCTTGAGGTAGACTTAGATTTGTTATTATTGTTATTAACAGGAACACTGGCTAGCACACCAAAGGACAGTGAAAACTTCCCATTTTTATTATAGTTGGCAAAAAGAAGTTCTTTCTCATGATAATAATTCACATTAGTGCCCTGGCTGAAAAGTGAAATTTTTTGGCTTGTTATAATCTGGCAAAACATCAAGTTTTGCTACTTTTGGTTTCTGCAAGAAATTATCTTTACAGTTCCACTCAATCATAACTTGTGTCTTCTTACCAGAAAACTAGATCTGTGTCACTTGCACAAAGGCCAGTGAATTCCAGCTTTAAAATATCTCTAGGAATACAAGTCTGGAAGGGAAGAAGGTATTATACCAGATCCCATTCCATTACATTTCATTACCTCAGTCTATTCAAGGACTGATGCCATGCAAACAGTAAAACTAGTTTAGCTTTTAATAGGCACACTTTTCTTTATTGCTCTTTTTCTTGGTTTAAACCAGTGACCCATTGCTCATTGGACCTGTGCAACATGCCAGCACATCCAGTGCTCTGCTGGTGCACTTGATGCAGTGTATAATGCTCTGCAGAGAAAAGCTCTGTAGTAATCCTCAGTATTTGCTGCAGAGCATGAAGGCTGCCCATGTGTCCACTCTTCTAGAGATGCATGAAGAGGAGGAGGAATGCTGAATATGGTTTTCAGATGAAATAATGTAAAATGTTTTCAACAGCCCCCAATTCTGTTTAAGCAACATATTTACTACTAGGCTTTCGTTACCATTAGAGGAGCTTTTTGAAGTAGCTGTTTTCTTGAACACATTGATTCTCTGCTACTACTGACCCTGCCTGGTACCACTTTAGTTTAAATGTCCATTGCTATTTACATTAACTAATGGTTAATTACAATGGAATTCCTGGGGAAGTGCATAAGACAAGCCATAAGAACGCCAAATGAGTGCATTAATGATTGGTGCTATCACAGAGAATACCAAATGATTTCATAATGACTGGGGAGGTAATATATAATGGAAAGAATTGCTCCCTATTTGATATACTCACCACAGAACTACGACTCATTCTTGGACATCATTCAGAAACTGCAACATAGCCTGGAGGTCTTTTTCAGTCCTTCAAGAAGCTTGCACTGAAGCTCAGTCCACACCCTTGGAGAGAAAGACATGTGTTGGAATTTATTTTTTTATTGCTTATTGTTATGAGATGCTGCTATGGCCCAAAGGGCAATAACTCATACTCAATGCTGGAGAGAATCTGAGTTTTAGAAAATCAGTCGGTCACTGCATTTGAGTCAATATTCAACCTAGAGTACAAGAGGAAATACTTTTACCAGAAGGGACTAAAAAAATGTGTTTCTGGGCTCAGGTCTTTTATTAATGCAAGTTACCAAAATCTTCCTACTCTAGTCTTGGGTGATCTTTTTGTAAGACATTTATCACCATACCATCTGAGGACCAGGGTGACAAACTCATGCATAATATGTGTCATGTGTTTTTCTCTTCTTTGGGGGACTTTGCCCTTGCCAACTCACTATAAAATGAGCATCAGTGCTGGGAAGCAGGACAGATCTTCAGGAAGGTGTGTACCTGTGTTAATAAACAATGGAGGTATCTAAGATTTGTTGACATTTGATGCTATAGAACATGTCCATATGGCACTAAAACCAAGATTTTTGTTTTAAATTATATAGAAGGTTTGTTTAGCTCAGGGGAAAAAAGTTTCCATTAAACCTGATAGAAACACAAGTTTAGAATTCTTCTAACTATCCAAGTAAAGCACCAGCTTCTATTCCAGTACACTTGGAGGAATAAAGAGAGCAGGTGACAGGCCCGACCTACAGACCTCTGCAGTCATTTACAGTCTGTTCTTTGGATCAAACTCTATGTGAAGGACCAAGTGCTGCATAGCATAAACAGGAATTCATTGTTTTAGGAGAAAGGCCAAACACCAGTGGGCACTGATAAGTGAAGTGGCCCGTAGCAGAGTCGTGAGTGTCCCTGGCACTGAATATCTTGGCGGCAAAGACTATACATTTGCCAGTTTTGCATTCAAAGAGTGGATTGACAAAATAATCTGATGGGTCTCTTCCCTCTTTAATTTCTGTGATTTAAGAGGAGGAGTCTGTGTTTAGTAACCAGTGGGCTCCAGCTCCACAGGCATAAAAGCATTAAATGCAATGTTTCTGATAACTACAAATTACCCTATGACTACTGTAGCGCCTGGGACTTTCTGGCGACCCACCGTGAGAGCTAATGAAGATGCCCTTTTATAAAGCGCAGGATTCCTGGCAGTTATTTTTAATGGGTCATGCTGTGTTAGAAAATCATGCCTGCAAGATTCCCCGGAGTGGCAGTTGGGATGATATTACTTTCAATGAATCACAGCAGCCACCATAAGGGCAGGGCAGTATCTATGGCAGCAGCACCGAGCAATGGCGCAGCATCAAATGAACGGCTCAGCTGGTGACATCTGGCCCCTCTGATCATAACAAATCTGTAGTGCGCAGTACTCCAAAGAGTCTGTCCTTCAAGATGATATGATAAAATTAGGTGTCTTTTTCTCTTCGTGTTGGGTGACGATTCAGACAGGCATGAGAGATCCTATTAAAAAATGTGGGAAGTAGCGGATGAAAGTTGGGCTCCTAGGTTCATCTTTCCACAGTAAACAATAACTTTACACCTTATAAGTGAATTTGGTTATGGAAGAAAGGTCTTAGCTTTGAGACATGCTCAGGGTAGGCAAAAAGATTCTGCTGTGGGCATGAAGGCCTTTGAGAAGTGTAGGTAGGCACCAAAAATGGTTTTCTTGACTTTTGGCTTTCTCTCTCAAGGCTGGGTGGGATCCTGGAGAGAAAAATAACTTAATGTTGGGCATTGCTTTCCAAACATGAAATATCATTACTAATTTCCTGTCTCACTGGCCACTTCATTGTACCAGGGGATGTTTTTCACGTGCTTGCACAGTGCCTTCCATGAGAAAGAATTTTCTTAGTGATACTCGGACATTGTGAAGGCAAGAGGTGGAACAGTCTGTGACAAATAATGAGAGTGAAATGCCAACCTTTGAAAGGGCTTTGCTTTCCCTGCACTGAGCGCTTTAAAAAGCCATCTGCTTGCTTGAAATGGCTGCAACACATGGTGCTCTTCCCCAATCCAATATGTGCTGCAAATTGTAGGCACACGGATCCAGTCAAGGACACAGTGTCTGCCTTAACTTTGGATCTCCTTGCTGTTGTCAGTAGGAATCTCATCCTTAAACTTAGCTCTTGTGTGTGTTAATTATTTCCTTCTCATGACCAGCTGGCAGAGTGCTTCAGCACCTTAAGTTGCTCAATTTGATCTTTGTGCTCAGGAACAAGGTAATTAGCAAGCTACAATTTACGGAAATGTATTTGCCTTGACTTGTTGCAAGTCTTCAGACAGCGCTCCATCCTAAATCATTTGATAATGTAAGATGTTCTGTGCAGTTCCCCCACTTGACTGAGGGTTAGTTCAACAGGTCACAGAATCTGTAATTGATTCTCAGTGTGTCTCTGTTGGTTTTATTACAATAATGAGGACCATCTTTTTTATCTCTGCTAATACGTTACCAAAACCATCAGCTTCTCAGTTTGGTGTCAGGATGACTTTGACAGGTTGTTAGCAACTATGTGATGTACAGAACATCACAGAGATGTCTCAAACTGTGTTGCTGTGTGTCTTAGAGAGCCTTAGGTGGTCAGAAAATAAGTGAAACCATTTTGGAGAAAAAGTTATAGCAACAACTGAAAATATTCCTACAATTTTGATATCCTAATGAAGAAGTTCTTTATGCCAGTTTGTATTCTTGATCACTGAAGAATATTCTGTTTCACAGGAACTGGTGACATTGCAAAGCAGCTACACTGAATTTACCAGAGATTAAAAACTTGAGGAAAACAACTAAACAACTTTCCTCATCTCCTAAGGTTCTATTTTCTTTCTTCTTTCTTCTTTTTTTTTTTGGAAGGACACACTAGTTAAGGCATGTGGATCTTAAAAGACTTGTGGGCTTTTCAGAATGAAAACAGCAAACAAATAAAGAGATAAAAGCTAGAAAGGCAGTTCTACAGGATTACCACTACTTCTTAACTCACCAATTTGTCTGCAACACCCCCAAATTTAGGGATTAAAATAAAATGAAAAAAAGGACATAAAAATCTTCACCCCCCCCAGTCCAGACAAAGCTGTCTCATCAACATTCAATCCGGGCTTATGTGACCTACAACTTTAGGTTTTGGGTTCTTAAGTTATGTTGATGCTTTTCAGCTGCTTCAAGATGAAGTTAGCATAATGTGGATAATACAAGGAAAAGAAGTTTAAACAACTCTTGGAGTAATATTGCTGAGAGGTCTGTTTGCAAAACCAAGAAAAAGCAAGGCACTGTCATTTGAAAACAATGAAGCACAATACTTACGTCTTTATACACTGAAACAGTTTTTATGTACATGCTACTAATGAAATGGATTCAACAATGTAGTACTTTTATGGTCCATTTTATGACTAGGTAATTATATATTTTACCTAGTCTAAATTAATTGCCATTTTACTGTTCTTTTTGGTTTAAAGGAAAAAAGGTATTTACTAGTATACTGAGGAAGATTCTCAACACAATCTCAAACCTTTTATCAGCAAGGGGAATGATGTGTAAAAAACCCTCATTCTTCCTCCTGCAGGAAAATTTTAGCTACTTTCTGGGGACATTTCTCTCACAAAGACACTCCAGGCTTTCCTGCCATGCACTATCCTTTGGAACACAAGTGGTTATCTTGGTTGTGCTCCCCACATCCTGCTCAGAGGCAAAGAA
Source organism: Molothrus ater (assembly GCF_012460135.2). NCBI lineage: Eukaryota > Metazoa > Chordata > Aves > Passeriformes > Icteridae > Molothrus > Molothrus ater. The sequence goes on along the minus strand of NC_050478.2, from coordinate 94,512,859 downwards.
TGTTAGTGAGGCTGTTGGGGTCTCACAGAGGCGGCAGTAGACAGAGTCAGATATTTGCAGAAAGACAGTGAGCCTCAGGTGTGGTTGTGGTCCCAAATTCAGCAGCAGACACACGTTGACTGGTAGGCTCAACAAGAATTCCATGACATATGATTAAGCATGTTTTTATGTATTGAAATTTCAAGCAGGTTCAAGTCCCAAAGCCATGAAGGGGGAAAATATTTTCCTGAAAATTATTACTGAATGTTTAGCCTCTACATAAACTCTGCCACATGTGACCTCACAGAAGCATCAGTATTCTTTCTATATCTATCTATCTATCTATCTATCTATCTATCTATCTATCTATCTATCTATCTATCTATCTATCTGTCATCTATCTGTCATCTATCTATCTATCTGGAGACTGACAGTCTTTTTTTCCCAGAAGGCTGGTTAGGTACAAGCATACTCAAACAATTTTCCACCCAGTCTAATATTATAAGAAATAAACTGGATGAGAGGGAAATGAAAAAAGCAGCAGATTATCTCTTGTCAGTGGAGATTCAAATGGAAGGAAAAACAGAATCACATTGAGTATTCCATGATCAGAGATACCTAAATAGCAAAAAAAATTATTACATCTTCTGAACCATATTCCTGCCACTGAGGGACTGTTCCCCCCAAATGACTCTTTTACATTGTTTTGCTTCCTACCTATACCACATGTATGGCTTTTACTGCTTTTCTTGAGAGATTAAGTTGCAACAGAACTCTCTTCTTTTCCCACATGAGTGTAAACATCATTAGCTTTCTAAACATTATGGAAGTACTGAAAGCTCGTGAGAAATTCTGAAGATTATAGAGGAGAAAGAAAGCCGACCTGTGGCGGCAGAAAGGAGCCACATGCACTCCACACCCACGGTCTCCAGAGCAACTTGGCTGCTGGCAATGCAGCTCCACACTGTCATTGCTCTTGTAACTACAACCCCATTTCACAATACTTTGCTCCCTGCAATTCTATCTTATATGAAAAGACTCATGAAGAGAAACAGAGATTTCAAAATACTTCCCAATTTACTTTAAATAATGTATCCTAAATCTGATATTTTTTTAAAGCTTTTCTCCCGGTCCCCTTAAATATGAAGGTAGGCTTTCATAGGGAACTTAATAGTTCTCTTATTGTTTTTATCCATCTCTCTGTTACTCTGTTGATCACAGTAGCATCCAATTTCTATGAGCTTTTTCCTCATTAAAGAGAAAAATCAGTGCTATGACCACCTTTGTCATTATGCATACAGGACGGGAAGAACAATATTTAAATGATCCATGATACTTTTGATTTGCAGCTGCATGCAGGGTGGGGGGAGAGGAGACTATTTAAAGCTACTGAAGCAGTCACTCTTGGTGTCTCAGCTCACCATTATACTCTGTCCCTCAGCAAAGCCTAGTCAGTCACCATCCCAAGAAAAGCAGTGCCAGCTTTGGGGAGCGCTATTATCTGTTAAGTCTTCAGATCTTAAAGGGCGGTGGAAAACTTCACATTTTCCCAGCAGGAGAGCAGGGACTCAGTGTAGGTGTAAATCTCTGGCAGCTGATTGTTGGAACCCACAAGCTGTACCTTGTAAATAATTCACTTAGGCACAGAGGAATCTGCATATGAGGATGAAATGTCATTTATAACTCATAGGATATTTGCTTCACTGAGAACAAGTTTCCAGCCCCTTCAATTCATTAAGTATCACAAGGGAAGAAGGAATAAAGGTGATGTAAAATAAACTCTGCTTTTGGCTTGTAACTAATAGAGAACACTTAACAATAACGAAGATTAAAATGAAATTCTCTGGGGGAGAAGAAAGGGGGTACGGTGTTTCTCAAATCAGTCAACTCAGTATAAATTTTACAGTTTCCTTATTATTAACGCTGTCAGAATCTCATCCTTCACATTATTGGTACGGTTGGACTTATAAGGAGGCCTTTAGCTGAAGGTAAGATTCTGGAAGGTGTTGGAAGTGTTTCCCTTTAGGCATTTTTGTGACTTGGAGTGGTTTGCTTAGAGAAAATACAGTGTAGTAAAACAGACCACCCTTCATTGAAATTCTATTCTATCATAACTGATATAATTTCTTATTTTAGTACATTACTAACATCTTAAGCCTATGTTTTTCAGATGCTTGTAATTTTGTGAAACTTAAGTAATTTACTTGAAGTGTTTCACACGATCCAGTGTTCAATGCTCTTGGAAAACTGTCCCCCAAAATCTTCAGGTGAATAAATGAGTTTATGGAACAGAATTAGGGAAAAGGTATGCGCTGCTTGAGTTAAAAAGTCTGGGGAATCTCAAAGAGAAGATGAAAAAATGGTTCAAAGGGATGCAGGAAAGGAAACTGATACTGAGAATTGAAGCTGGGTTCAGACTTGGTATTAATCATGACTTGATATCTAAATTAGGAATGTTTATTATCAGAGTGTTTGTTCCAAGTGGAATAGTGCCTTCAAAATCCAGACTATACACCTCTCTCACTGGGGAATGCTACATTATCTGGATTCTTCTTGTACAATGAATGTGGGGGGTTATAATCCCTGCTTTTCCACTTTTTTTCCTTTGTCCTTATGCCACTTTCATTGAAAACAGAGGCAAAGGTATTAATTTAGTTTTGGGCCATTTATAGGTCTCTGCTATATTCTCACTCTATAGCACCTCAATTTCTTCATTCAGTGTTCTCTTTTTATTTATACAGCTGAGGAAATGGCTGCTATTTGTTTTAATCACCTTTGAAAGGTTTAACTCAGTTTAATTTTCCAGAAAACTTTCCTTTTGGAGAGATTCTCACTTCATATCTGTATTTCCTGCCTGAGGAAATAGATTTCTTTACCATTCAGACCCTTTCCTTCTTTGAGTCCAAGGTTCATTCTAACAGTATAATTTGAGGTGGTTACACAGTTAAGTCTCCAGACTTTCCTTGCAATTCCTTTCTTTCACTTTGCAGTCTGTGTGCTCTGCTGTTCAGGTGACTTCCTGGTAGCTTCATTAATCCCTGAGCACTTGTGTTTTCCTACTGAAGGAATCTGGTAGATAACTCACTTTGAGTGTCTTTCCTAATGAAAGGATCCTTGATCTGACAATGTTTTTGGTGCTGAAGACAGGAAGTGGATTCCTCACTTTCATTTCCAGCTCCAAACCTACCTTACATTCCCCAGTGTGTAGTTTACCAGTTTGTAGATCACCTCTGGAGAGAGGCTTCCTGGTTATCTGCAGTCAGACAGATTGGCTTCTTTGTGTGATCCTCAGCTCTCTCCCTTCTTCCTGAATGAAATTCTTCTTTCTGAACTCCTCACTACTGCATGCCATTTTCCTTCCTTTTTCTGCTCTGGTTCTACTCTTATTTTTGGAACGTAACTCTCTGCTTTGTCCCTTAAAAACTCATGTATTTTGTCTGTTTGAAACTTGTCTCTTTTGAATTCTCTCAGGAAAAACTTCTTTCATCAACAGCTCCTTGTTATGCCCAATCTTCATGAACATATCCACATACAATGTGCTGTTTGTGCACCTGGCTGTTTTTTGTTCTCTCCCTGTATTGCCCGAGTCATTGTTAGAGGTGAGCTTCAACTTTCAGAGAAAGAAAAGTACCCAAACTGCTCCAACTACCATCTCCCATGAAAAATCCTTTCTTTTCTGATCCCTAGTTCCCCACCTCCTCAGCTAGGTGGCTGGTTCACTGAAAGCTCCCAGGGAGTCCAGACTGATTGCTTCTCATGATGCCATGGGGAAAGAGATGTCAGTCACTGGGTGAGATATTAACTCCAAAAGCTTGCTCCAGTTATGAGTTAGAGTAACTGTTCATAGCTTGGACAAAATAAAGTGTCCAGATCTTATTGACATCATCAGTGAAAAGGAAAAGAGAAAATTAAGAAGGCAGGATCAGGATCATATCCACAATCTTTTCAGTCTTTTTATGGTTAAAGGCCCAAACAGAGAGTTTACACCTACTGTTTGGTACTGAAAGATTAGGCATGTTGGACCATGATTTAGGAGGCCAAAAATATAAGACAGGTGAGTAAACAAGTAAATGGGGCAAGGTGGGGAGGAAGGAATAAGAATTTTCACCAGATGGCAACCCCACTGGCACCAAGGACACAGGTCTGAGAGATGCAGAATCATGGAATCACAGAATTAATTAGGTTGGAAAAGACCTTTGAGATTATTGAGTCCAACCTATAACAGCAGTAACTTGTAAGTATAGTAACAAATGGAGGGGCAAATAAAGAAAAAAAAACCACAAAAAAACCCAACCAAAAAAAAAAAAATCCACACCTCTTTACCAGCAGCAGAGAAGTAAGTAAGTAAGTAAGTAAGCGAATAAATAAATAAATATCACCTTTCCCTTGTCTTGTATCAAAAAACAGTACCAAGAAGAAAACTTCTCTGACTTAGGCTTGCTAGGACAGCAGGAAGAAGAATGGGTCAGCAACAGCCAAAGGGTTTCAAGAGAAGCAGAAAAGCATATGAAATGTATTAAGAGAACAAAAAATAAGGAGAAAAAGTAGACTCATTAATAAAGGAGGAAGATTAAATCAATGATGATTTTAAAATAGGTAAACTACTGAAATGCTTTATAAAAATCTGTTAAACAAGAAAAATAAGGGCAGGAGAAATGGAAAATTAAGTAGCAATAAAGACTTTGTCAAAGCTATTGATGAAAAGCAGGTAAGAGAATACTTAAAACATCTGAATACATATACAGATCAGCAGGTGTGCATGCATTTTAGAGTGTTAAGGGGATTAGCTAATGAACTTACAGAAACACTAGCAATTACTTACAGAAAGTTACAGAGTGAGATGGGAAGGTACCAGAGAACTGGGAGAAAAAAGGAAATACTGAAATTCTGAAAGGTAAAAAGTAAAAAAAAAGACAAAAATTATAAGCACTAAGCATTCAGTGGTCCAATTTCTGTTCCCAGTAAGGCAATGGCATGTATATTAAGTCAAAAATCAAACCATAAGCCCAATTAACAGCAAGGGTTTCTACAGAATAAATCATGACAGACAAACCTTGATTTTTCAGATTAAGTTACAAAAGTGGCAACAATGAAAAGTAGCATAGTGCATCTGGACCCTTCTGAAATCCTACATGAAGTGTGAATTAACTTTGGTGTGAATGTCAGCATTGCCATAAACCATGACTGAGCTGAAGGCCCATAAAATAAGGAAAATAATAAGTTGAGGTGTTCAGTTACTGAGGACTACCCACAGTGATGCTATACAGGGATATGAGCTAGGTCTAGTTTTATTTAAGATTTTTGATGGTGATGTGGCAAAGGGTGGAGAAAGACAAGATGGTGAATAGCACAATGGGTTTCTACATGGTATGCACTAAAGCAAAGATGCTAAGTGATAACAGTAAATAATAAAGTAACAATAAATCTTGTAAATGACAGCCTGTGTATGTAGGTGAGTAAAAATAAAACAGTAAAACTCAATACAACTGTTCAGATCAGTGGCTACTGCATCCAGCCAGGATGCAGAATGTGTCCAAATCATAAGAACTATTATTCAGGGAAGTTATTTCAAAAGTAAAAATGATAACGCTTCACTCTGAAGATGTTAAATCATTATTCTTTCTTATGGAAACGAGGGATGAAGCCAATGGCATTTGGTTTTCCCAAGAGTCCCTCTGACAAGCTTCAGCAACGATTTCCTTTTCTACAGCACTGTTGAGGCTGCATCAAAAGAGCTGCATACAGTTTGGGACATGTCAATATCAGAATGCTGTCAAGAAATTGGAGACAGTCCAGAGAAGAGTAATCCAAATGATTAAGAGTCTCAGGGGATTCATTTATAAAGAAGATTAGGTGAATTATATTTTGATTAAGAGTGCATTTTAATGGTGTATAAGTAACAGAAAGACATAAACACCAAGCAGGGAACAGGGTGATTTAGGATAGCCCCAGAGGTTTTGAAGGGATGAAGATCAAAAGAGAATTTAGGATATCAAGAAACATTTCTTAGCTCTGGGGGATTACATTGTTGCATATTTCCTCCTTTTTGATTTCAGAATGGGCTTCAGAAGACAAGGAGAATGTTCTCACTTCTGGACTTGTCACGTAGAACAGAATAAAATACTTCTCCATCTGCAGGGAAGCATCTCGCAGTGTGATCTAGTGAGTCTCTGCACCTTTAATGCCTCCTAGCTCAGTAGAGAGGTGGGAGAGCACCATTCCCAGGGAGCCAGCCCCATGTGGTTTCCACTCCTCAAAACACTCGTCTGGCAGTGTTACCTTAACCCCAGCTAATGAGTAGATCAGCCAGTAAGGGAACTCCCAGGGGTGACCGAACGGGTGAGGAGCTACATTAGCTGATCATGCCTGTTGTTTATTTCTCTATAAAAAAAAAGGCAGTCTGCTGCTGTTGTGTACATCTGCTGTCAGTGCTTGGCTATGATGATAAAGACAGAATCAAAGATGGCAAGGTATGAAAGGACAAATCAGAAAGCTGGACCTATGCTTAATGAAGACACTGTAATAAACTACCTTTCTAAAATTCGTATCTTGAGAAAATGCTTGTTTATTTTCTTCTAAGATGCTCCAGGAGCTCAAACAAGCATATGAACTCAGAACTGAAAGTATTTATGGGCTGAAGAAATCTCGTTCTTAGTGAAACTCTTCGGTTTCTATGGGAGAAAAAAGAATGTTTCCATTGATTTGGGATCTAATAATTTCTTCCATTATGTGTCCTATTCTAACTGGTTGTGAGGTGCTGAAGTGTTTCTGTTATTTACATAATCTAAGCACCTACTTAGGTTAAAAGGCTGATGGTTGTCATGTTAGTTTAAACTGAAATTAATCTCAGAAAACTGGACTGTGAAGAGAAGTGTAATCTTAGGTTTCTAGTGCGAATTATGCACTTGGAGTTAACATGTATTTTTATCACCTATTCTGGTAGCTGTGCAGCCACATCTTTTTTGAGTCAAAGATACACATTACACATCAAATATGGGGATATTTTCTAGTACAGATTGTCTCAAATATTTCCTTTGGTCTCATATTGGCCTAATTCTTATATATTACCAGACGTATGTTGAAATGTTGCCTTAACATTTGCCTTAACATGTCTTAATGACTGCTCTGTGTAGGAGGGTAGGCTACAGGGTGTCTCTTTCTTGGTGCATCTCCAGAAAGGCAGAGCCCAGTCCAGCTCAGATGCTCCCTATGCTCTGGGCAAGCTTATCCTGCCCACTCTTTGGTCCTGTGTCACTGGGCAGCTGAAACAGGGCACGAGGAGATGCCTTGCTTTGGATGGTCGGCATTACCACTGACTGAGAGCTTTCTAAATTGGGCCCTAGGAATGGTATAAAAGTCCTTTTTTGTTGTTGTTGCTGTCCCTTCTGTATCTCATTCTTTTTTAACAGGTTTCCTCTGCCTTACTCATTCTTTTCTAATGTATGTAGATCACAGTTTCACTCAGGGAGAGAATTGACATTTTGCATTAGACTCTTAGGCCTGCTTTGTTAATTTTAATTATTGTTCATTTACAAGTGCTGAATATTGTGGACTTTGTAACGGATGCATGGCGGTCCTTGTGATGCATCCAATTTGCAGGTGCCAGGTGCCAGGCAGCAGAAGATGAAAGAAAACAATGTACGTGCAGGCAGTTTCAGTCAGTGGTTACACCCTGAGATGGAAAAGGATCAGCCAAAAGTTTAGCCTGTGTTTGGACTCTAAACAGCATGCAGTACATGGGTATTGTGGCAGGTCTTCTTGCTGAAGTGTCAGTGTCAGGCTGCAGCTTGCGAGTGCTTCCTGCCACTGCTGCTCAAAAATGCATCCAGTCCCAAAGAAACTCTCCTCAGAAAAGATGTCTGCATACAGTACTATAGCACTATAAAAAGGATGTATATTCCAATTTAAAATATGCACAGATCATTCACCGAGGTAGCAACGATTCTTTTTCCCTTCCCCCAAGATAAGAGTGTAAATCACATCTTCTCAACAAGGCAGGTAGTGAGGATGACAAAATTCTTACATTCCTAAAGTGTTATTGGAGAAAAAAATGTCACCTCCATGCATAATTGCATAACTTTACTACCTGTCATTTTCTATCAATCAAAAAAATGTTATACTTGAATTTGAGGACAAACATGTCTAATAAGATTTTAGATTGACAGCTGAATGGCTGTACTCAACCTTATTTTAACTTTATTTTTTTGTTGTTGTTCACTGAATCAACATAGAGAGGATTATACCAAACTTAAGGGAAACAAATGCTCGGATATATTAATCCCTCATGCATACTTTCCCTCAAAAAAAATTTTTTTCTTTCTCTGAAGGTTTTTTTATTCAGCTCCCTTCAGTCTCACTGGTGCTGCAGCAGGAGACTAATGTTTCTTCTGTTGTATTTCCAGTGCAGCATTGCCAGATTTTGTTTCAATTATCACAGAAATGTGTTTGATCACATGTAATCAGCTCCAGTGCCCTTGGCAAAGCAGAGGCTCCTCCCATGGCACCCCACATGTCCCCAAACCCTTTTCCTGGTTCAGGGCTCTGGCGTGATCATCCTTCAAGTGAAATGTCTGGTTTCCCACAACAGCCCATGCCGCACACCTCCCTCAGCATTTACCCATCCTGTTCTTCAGGGTGTGCAACAGTGTCATCTGCACATTGGGGATTTATTTTCTCTCATCACTAATGAGTAGAGGCTCTCACCTGCTCTTCAGTTTTCCCTGTGTTAAACAGCACTGTCTTTCCTGTCTCTACATACTGTGTTTTGTGTTTCTCTACCACTGCACCTTTCTTGACTTACCCTGAAAATCTCAGGGAACATTTCTTCACCACTTGTTTTCCTCCTTGATACTGCTTGTGCTCTACCTTGATATCCTCTCCATATTTATTTTTGACTTTTCCAAGTCTTCTCATCCTTGAATAGGTTACCAAGAACCTGTTTCTCAACTTCAGGCCTTTTTCTTCTTCGTGTTCATTTTAAGTCAGCTCTGATTGGACCTAACTCAACCTGTAACACATTAATAATGCTGAATTCTCCTAAGCCATCACAAGTGCTCCAGAACAGTCTTTAAAATGACAAAAAAAGCTACCAGGACTTCTTTAACACAGACACACAAGGAGGCAAAGGTAATAATGTAATCTTGGCCATCTTTTGCATTTTGTTTCAGTTCTGTATGTGAAACCACGACTTCATTTTTTTAAGGTACACCTGGGTAAGGAGTAAAGTTAAAGACAAGATAGGGAAGACTGGTTGTTTTTGGAGAAAAAATTTCTTGCTAAAATTTCACACAAAGAACACAATTATTTCCTGCCAGAGGATCTCAAAGCATTCCCAGGTTCAACCTTACATTCCTCCAGCTCTGCAGGGAGGCCATGATCACCTTCCCATACTTGTACTGCAAAGCAGCTATGGCTAGAAAGTCACTTGTTTCCATGAACAACTGCGTGAGCAGTGATGAGGTTCAGGTGAGAAGCTGGACTCCACCCTCCTCCCAGCTGCCCAGTGGGCTGTAATGGACCAGACACTCCAGGGAAAGGTACTGCAGACTTTACATGGTTGGTCCACTTTGTTTCTCCACTGCAGAAAAAAGCAAAGACCAGATAGGAATTCTGTGCCACTACACAATAAGCATTGTGAAAGCAGGATGGTTAGAGATTCCCAAAGCTGACCTTCATTTATCTAATTGCAGAACTGCAAAAACATTGATGCTGAGGCAGCCTGGGCTTGGGTGCGAGCAACAGAGGCAAGGTACAAATTCTTATCCCATGCTCTGCCGTGTGCTCACTGTAATTAGATGCAAATTGGCTTTTCCTCTACACCTGAAAATCACATCCTTGATTGTAGTGGAGATCCCAGCAATTCCCAGTCTGCTTCTGAACCAACACGGTGTAGGCTATATGTTGCTCATGGCTTGTGGCAAAGCCATAAATGAGCGTCCAGAGACTGCTCTTGGTGAAGTGTCAATACTGGAGCAGTATTTATCTTCCAAATTCTTTAATGCATCCATTCTGAGTTCCTGAAATTGTTTGGACTAGCTTAATGTTAAATGAGCAAGTATTTAAAAGAGCCTTCATATCTGCAAGAATAACCAAGGAGCCAGATGTCAAACTGCTATCAGCCAAAGTCACACTTAAGTGCAACCCAGAGTTTCTATAGCAAGCACAATTAATTGCAGGCACAAAGCTATGACTGCAAACCAGAGGTCATTAAAAAAAAGAAGATTGAGGTGAGACACTCTGTGCATTCAGTCTATTATTTAAATTAACAACAAATAGTAATCTTTTTTGCTTTGCAGGATCTTTCATATTCGATCTTTAAAATCCCTTACAAACCGCAGTGGCCCTGTGTCATAATATTCAGTGAAAGGGAAAATGCTAAGACTCATGGGAAAGTTTAAAATCAAATTAATTTGTTTAGCCCTGATATCACACATTCTGTTCAAACCAGATATTTTCCCAGTGAGGAGAACAGCCTTCTGACAAAATTAGAAGAGGGTATTTATTTTACTGTTTCTTCTCTACTAATGATATTAATATTTCCAAAATTTTATTATTTGAATTCAAGGTACTGCCATAAAAGTGATCCATGGAGTGTAGGTTTTCTAGGGTCCCTTTGCTAGTGCAGCAGGTTTACAATGGTGCTGAAGAAGGTCTGCAGGACCACATTTTCCTGAAGGAGCTGTGTCCTGGCTGGGCCCTCCAGTATGCCTTTCCAAAAGCAATTTCCCGTGTCCCCTGCAAACGGTGACCAGAAATTGTCTTTCTCAAAAGCAAAATAATAAAAGGTCTGTGAACACAAGAAACAGAGGGTCTTTGTGCAGCTAGAGATGGAGAGATGGAAGAGGCTTTGCTTATTTTTTGGTGACTTATGAAAATATTTCACCAGCTATTGCTCCACCTCTTCATGGAAAATATTAGACTACAGGATCATGCTGGCAAGATTTCTCTCCCTGTCAGGCTTCAGGATCAGAAGCACAATGGCAGAAGCCCAAGAAATGCTCACAGCAGAGCATACCTGCCTTCTTCTGGTCTCTCTACAGTCCGTCCTCTCACATCATGAATATCCTGCCAGGGGGGTGGGGAAAGGGTAGATGGAGAGGGTGAAGGAGCAAAAGATGCTGGGGATCAAACAAAGTGCAAGAGGAAGCAGGGAGCTCTTGCCCGCTACGTGACAGACAGATGCAGGCAAGTGAGCTGCTTCACCCACTGACAGCAATCTGGCTGCATCCTCTGCCTGCACCCAGCATACTTCCCCTGCAAAGCACAGAGAATTACGGCTGTGCATTTCATCCCCATCCACGTTTTCTGTAGTCTGAGGCACGCCAGCTCTCTGCCAGTGCAAACTAGAGCCAGTGCACTCTGGGCTGTGAGCTGAGCTGTGGACTGGAGTACCACGACTGCTTCAGGCAAGTGAACCCCTGAGGTGCTCCAACAGCATCACCCAAGCTGCTGCTCAACTTTATGCCTGTGTTCAGTGACCAATTTTTTCCCATCTTCAATCCACTTCATTGTGATGCTTGGGTAGGAAAGGTTTCTCAGGGTCCCGCTTCTCTATGGGACAGGACATCTGCCCATAATGGGATTGTTTTCAAAAAATCTTATTAAAAAAAAATACACATGCAATGTTTCTTATTTTGTCCATTACATCATCAGCCCCATCTGTTTCAGTGTTTCATGGGGTTGCACTGGAATTGATATTGTGGAGCAGAAACTGATGATCCCCCCTTTTTGCTAGTGAATCAGCAGAAAGAAACAGTGAGATGAAAGAGCCTTTTCTTTGTGTAGGACTGCTACAAATTTTAGGCATGAATTTGTACTGAAACGATTCAGGTCCTGTTGAACATTGGTGTGGTGAAGGATGAATACAACTGAAACCTTATGACTCTTAATATCAAAATGTTTTAGATACTGCTTTTAGGACCACACCGGAAACAGGGTCTTGCTATGGCCCACGTGTCATTACACTGCATTTCTTTCATAATGAGACACAAAAATTTCTTTGCCAAGTTATAAGTAGTAGTTTACATAATCCCAGAATGCAACATGGGAAGGCTTTCAAAATAAAAATGAATAATAAGATCAGCATTTATTGGTTTTTCCCTTCTACATCGCCACTGAAAATTCTCATTGGTGTGGCTTTATATGAATAGTTCTCCAGAAGTAAATTATGAGCAAAATTCAAAGCCATCATAAATTAAATGTGCTTTTTTCCTGCTTTGGTGTACAAGACTTTCCATTAAGCTAGCCCCATATAATATACCTTGGATGTGTTCAAGAAAGCCCTGTAAATTATAGTAAGTATTTAAAATGGTAAGTAGACATTGAAAAAGGCCACATTAGGATTAATGAATGAAAGGGTTGATACTGAAAATGCACTTGTAAATAAATAACATGAAAAGTAAAGATGACACACTGTTAGGTTAGAGTTACAAGTGGGAGTATGATGATAAATCACACGACTGTTTGTCAGAGCTTCACATGTGGGTGCATGTACTCCTTAGTCCCTTTCTTCCCTTCCCCCCAAGCAAAACTTCTCCCTTTCCCTGCCCTACTCCCTGTGTCTCTGGGAGAGTGATGGAACTTGTCTGCTTTCAGCGCTGACTTTTGGTGCTGCAGGTGTGCTGGGCTGTCAAGTTCTCCACCTGTTAGGGGCAAGGTATGCTGGTTGTGGCTTTGGCTGGGCAAGGGCAGTGCTTCAGGCCTGCTCCATTTATTCTGGTAATAAAGAGAATGCTTCTGACAGCGGGTATATGCCAGCTTGCAGCTGAGCCTGGATTCACTGCTGCAGTCCACAGGTGTGTCGGGAGCTTGGTTGTTTCATTCTCCTTGGCAACAAGACATCTTGGGACAGGATCTGGTAGTGAGAGGCAAGAAGGGGAGAGCTAAGGACAATCTGGAATGTGGTGCAGGAGATGCAAGGCTTGCAGCAGGTGGAGGAGAAAGCATCTTCCTCTCTCCCACCCCTCCACTAGTACTGGTCTTAATTTGTTGCTGGATGTGACACAGGACAGCTCAGATTGTAGAAGCAGTGTCATGATCATGGTCTGAGGTTTGGTCACAGTGGAAAGTTTAATTGAAGCTCTCTGTCTTGGAAAAGCTTTCCTCTCAGGCAAGATTTTTCCATGTTTTCATTGCACCAGTCATAAAGGCCATATATACCCATACAGATATTGGTGTCATCACATCTTGTATCTCATATGATGTCATCATCTCTGGGAGCAGTTTTGTGCAGTCTGTTCTGGCTTAGAGCAGAAATAGTTCACAGACTGAGATCCAAAAGCACAGAGCAGAAATGAAAGGGGTGGGGGATAGGGGCTGAGCGACCAGGAAACGTGTGTCAGTACTTGCAGATTGCTGGGAAAGGGAAGCATCTGCCTGATGACATTTGGGTTTCCATGTCTGAGAGAGCATGTGTAAGGTAAGTAGGTCTTTTGTAGCTGGGATTGGAAAGTCCGTGGTAAGCTTACCTTGCTTAGAGATGACATGAAGTAGCTGCATGCAATCAAACTCTTCCTCCTAATGACATGGGGTAAGTCCAAAATTTGATGGCCTTAATGGAGCTATTCTGGATGCAGAGTGGTGCAAGACAGGATTTGGCTGTGGCATGTACAGTACATGAAGTGATGGGTGGGTAAGTTTTTATAACCTGATTTTACTTCCCTCCATAGTATTCAATTTTATCCACATAGGCCCATTAAGAAAACAAGGTTCTGCTTTCAGTGAAGTGTTTATGGGCCCATACAGCCAAAGGAATACCTTTTATGTGCCTGTGGCACTTTGAATGGGAAGGAATCTTTGTGGGCAAGAATAAATCCACATACTTTTTGGTCTGCCATGCAAGGAAGGGCAGAGCAGCAGTCAGTGCCACCTAAATCTTCACCAGACCCCAGGGAAGGATTTAAGTTCAGGTTCCCTATTTGAGTAAGCACTAGGAACAAATGGTAACATAAAGGTTAGTAGAAGATTATAAATAGGATAATAAATGGAGAAGGAAGGATTATACTACCACATTAGAAATCATTTGAAGGGAAGGTAGAAACCCTCATGCTTTGCAATAATTTTAGAGTGCCCAGATTGATGGCAATCTATCTGTGTTATTTATTATAGAGATATATGTTTTGAAATAATTTTTTAAAGAGCTTTTTTAAATTATTAGAGCTACAAATACAGTAGAGCACCAAAATTCTAATAGGCTGAAGTAGAATGTTAATAGCATAGATATAAATATTTTCTGTGGATATGTGTCTGAGTATCTCCAATCAGTTGAGAGAGGAAAAGAACATGTTTCTCATGTGGCCAGTATTATCTAAGTAATTTGGCATATACTTTTGAATAGTCCTGATTAACTGTTTTATGAAAAACACTCTGTCAGATAAACTCATATAATTGGTAAAGGGGAAAAAACCACAGTCCTTCCATAGAGTGACTGTGAGCAGAAAAGAGGTAAATTAGCCCATCTGCTCTGAACTCTTCATTCAGCTCAATGCAGTTCATAAAACTGAAAAGTCAAATAGTATGTTGTAAAAGGAGGGCTTAGGAGTTGAGATGGTGGAGAGTAGTAACAATCTCTGCTCTTTATTGATCTCTATAACCAGAGTTTGCAAGTGTCTCTCAACTTTCATTTCTGCACTCCTGTGGCATAGATACAGTGGCATTTAACCAGCAGATGCAAGAGGCAAATTATCAACATCTGCCCAATCTAAGCAGCATTACTCAGAGCTGGCCTGATTGAGCCACTTCCCATGTGAAAAAAAGAAAAAAATCCAGTTTACAAGTGGAGTAGTATTTTTTGCAACCATGCCACTGTAGTTGAATTATGCAGATGTGATCTGTCATGTCCCCAGCCCCACATCATTTTATAAACACGAATCTGAGGAGCTACATGACTTCCCTGTGTTCGTAAGTCAAACCTGTGGTGGAGCAAGGAACATCTCCCCTGCCCCTGGATCTGCATCCTTCCTCTTTAGATATAGTTAGAAACTTGAGGGTGCAGGCTCTCTGTGAGTTAGTACATGTTTTCTATCAAGGAAAATGCAACAGCAAAGGGTCCAATGTGTTTTTCATAGACAAAATAATGAGAGGTTTGAATTGCAGCTTCACTGCCAATGTTGCTCCATTTCAGCCACGCAATGCTAATGTGGATGGTCACAACTGTGCTGTGATTGCAGCCCATCCTTCTGTTGTACAGTTATGCGTGTGATGCACTTTCAAATGAGGTATCAGTGAGTGTTGCAGCATTGGCAAAGTTGGCATAGGGTGGGCAATCAACAGCAGCAAATGAGAACAGGAAGAATTGAGATAACGAGCAAAATGGTCATGGGATATCCTAGGAGGAGGGTGCAAGCCATGACCATGATTCTGCCACTGTTCATGATCATGAATAGAACAGGAAAGGGCAAAAGAAGTGCCTATGCTGATGCCACTGGAAGTACAGGAAGATGTGGACAACAGAAGCCCATGTTTACATTGATAAACATATCACAATGTCCCTGCCTGGGAAGGGACTGGAGCAGCAGAAGTCAAATGAGAAGGCAAGCAAGGGCAGCAATAGGAAAGACTACCACTGCAGTAAAGAGAACATTGAAGATTTCCAAAGGACAATTTCCATTATGTAGACTTCCACACTCCTTTTGCCCTTAGTCTGGTTGAGAAATCCTGCAAGGAAGGTTTCATTACAACTTGTCAGATGTTTGGGCTGGGCATCCAGACTACTCACTGCTTTCAAAACACCTGAAATGCAAGCAAGCCCTAGGGAACTGCCAGGTTGCTCTCATAAGAAAGGAGTCTGATGAGCAGCCTTGGGTCTTGGGTCTCAAGGCATGGGTACCTCACGATGGGGAGGACAGCCACCTTCTGCTGCCTCTTTGCCTGAAATATTTTGTCAGGCGACATTTGGAACCTTGGTTATGCTGGTAACACTTCAGTCATGTTGTAAGTCACTAAGCAATCTTCATGAAATTGAGCTCAGCTCTCTATCTGTGCTTTAGGAAAGTTTCATTATATTTTAAGGGCTTGGTTTTTCCTTTTTTTTGAACCTGAGAGCTTTTACCTGTTTCTGCCACTCTCAGGTTTCAGCCTATAAGATTTGTTTAGCAATCAGGAAATTACTAGCATCAGGCTAATTTTAGTATTGTTCATGCACTGCAAAGCGACTTGCTGCACAAGAAAAAACAACACACCACATTTGAGCAATATTTGTGCAATATGTCAGACATGTAGCAATATTCTCTGTGATTATCACCCCATACAATTTTCAAAGTAGTGATGAATTGTGACAGATCCTCCTCTGAAATAACCCATCATAGTTTATGAAATTGGCGGAAGTATATCAGCTTACATCAGCTGAAGATCTGGGCTGCATTTCCAGCTTTCTGCTAATACATTTTTATGATGGAAGCGAGTACCTGAGATGAACTGCGAGTTAACCTCTGTAGGTGCACTTTATATTCTTCTTGTGAGAAACACTAGATATGTTTCAAACTCACTTAAACAAAGATTCAGCCACTGAGTATTGAAAATGAATAACATCTCTGGCAAAGTCTGGCATAAATATGGTCGAAATTTCCCCCATGTGTAGTAAGGATTAGGGAATCCAGGGGAAGCTACTGATCCTGAGCTGTCAAGCAAAGAAAATTTTAGAAATTATGAAAATGGAAAGCAGACTGTACTTGCTACTTCTTTCTCAATACAAGGAACTTGGTTTCACCTAAACCGCATCTCCTGTATGCACACAAGCATTTTTAATAGATATTTATAATATCAGTGAAATTGTAGTATCTATTAGTAACATGGTATATGTAGTAACATGGTAACATTGATTACAATACTATCAGTGTAGTTTTAAACTTTATCATGAAAGAACACCCTTTTCTGTCTGTGAATAGTGGAGCTTGGGGAGTAGCAAAGTATGACTTAGCATAGTTCTGCTGACTGGCTACAAAGATACATATCCCTTCTTCTTGTCATTTAGAGGTGAAGATGAGTTAATTCAGAAAAGGCCAATTTACTGACACTTTTAATAATAAAGCAACTCTTCAGAATGGTGGTGTGAGGTGAACGATTTGTCTAACAATATGAAACCAGTCTAACAATATGAAAGAGACATGTCATGAGTTTCTTCCTCTATTAACATGTTCAGTAGTTACCATCATTTAGGAGCTTTCCTAGTAATTCCTTTTTATTTATATTTGTGTCTTTTTTTTTTCACTAATCCATCAAAAATGCTTTATTTATTTATTTTAAAAGACCACACAAAGAACTGATCTACCTTACACAAGTGTCTGGTGGGAAATAGTCATGTAAATTTTGATTCACTGAATGCAGGAAAGAAGGAGGCCACCACCTAAGAAATGGATGACAGCATCTGAAAGTGGTTCCAGCATTTTAAAAGCAATTATGGGGGGTAGATTTATGCACGAAACCTGCTCTGTACATTAACTAAATTTGTGGGTTTAATCACTGGAAGGAGAAAACCAGCTATGAAATACTGAAAGTAACAGGTCATTGTAGATATTCCCTTGAGGACATAATTTGTGTCGGTGTGTGTAGACAGGACTCCGCATATGTGTTGCAGAAGTGACAAAGGGAAAGTCAGTGAACATCCTCCAAAAGCAAATACAGGATAATGCTGGAATATATGGTTTCCTGAATAAAGAAAATAAAGCTGTGACTATGTGAAGATTTCTTAGTATGGGAATGGCAAAGGAGTAATGCATTCTTCACTCCAATGGAAATTAATGGAGCATGCATTCCTCATTCTCAGTCTATTTGAGGCTGCAACAGGGGATATCACATCTGGCAAAACTACTTTGAGTCATGTTATACCACTTATAACATCATCTGGACCTTAGGAAACAGCTTTCTGAAAATAAGGAATGCTGTACAGTACCTGACATTAGCCCTGTTGAAAGGTACTGATAAGTTGCAGAGGCCTAAGAAATTAAGGGCCACATTTGCATGGAATTTCCCTGCACTTTATTACAGTCAGTTCCCTGGTTTTGTAATTTTAACTGCCCTTTTCCCTCAAGTGCCTTCCCCAGGGTTAGTAGGGGGGCTCATTTGTGAAAAGGAACCAAATCAGTCAGAAAGGAGAGCATCTGGGACAACAACAACAGAGGAACACTGTGTACCCAGAAACATTACAAAATCTGGTATAAATTGAGAACATTCATTATTAATAGAAATACTATTTTCAAACTATGTCACACTTTTATCTCTGAGGGTTTCACACGCTATAGTCCTGATCCTGTGTTTGTATTCCTAACTCCTACAGTTAGCTTGATCAGATTTGATAGAATTGGTGGTGTGAAGAGGATGCACACTTTATACTTTGCTTTGCAAAGTATATTATACATTTTGCTTTGCAAAAATTTGGCTTTAGACATAAACAGCTTCATAAAAACTTCACTACTGCTGTGATGGAGGCCACTGTCCTCTGGAATTTTCCATTTATTCTGTAACTACCTTGCAGAAGAGGGATGGCGGTGGATAATGTTTTGGGTTTTTTCCCAAAAGCACCTTAGGACTTGGGCAGCAAGCACAGAGCAGAACAGAACCCCGGTCTATTGTTACCTGTGAGTGAGAGAGGCTCACACTCACACAGAGCACTCATTGCATACGAACGGTTCACATTTGCTCCCTTAGGTTCACATTCCCCCCCTTATTCCAGCACTAGAAGAAATGTGAAATGGCCACACTGTGATGTCCAGGAATGCCTGAAATAAAATGAAGAGAGACCCATATTCCAGGAAGGGTCAGAGCTGTCTGGTGTTCATAATCGGAGCTGATGGGAGACTTGGAAATGCAGAAGGGAGCAGGAAAGTCTTCATGTCCTAAAATCTCCTATTGGAACACATTAGCTATGGATAGGTTTAGTGTTTGTCTTTGAACCAGAATGTGATTCCATTCCAAAATACCAGATCTGTGCACCCTATGGATGGTGACCCTTAAAACCAACGCCTCCACCCAAACATGAGTGCCACTTGGCATCATTTGTCAGCTGGTATCAGCTAGTTTAATCATCCCAGAGAGGTGATCATAGACCACTGCAGAAATTCTTGTATTTTTGGGGGGGAAGGAGGGTGGGGCATAGGTGAGTGTGTAGAAAATGGTAAGAGTTATCAAGTGCTTTGTTCGGGGGTCAATAAATAAGTGGCTGAGATAGACGGTTACACACAGTAGCATGGGGTTTACCATGTAAAATAAGCTTGGACCCTTATTAAAAATGTACAGGAATGCTCACTTTTGCTATAGGATTTTAACATTTAGACGTTTATAATAATTTCTTTTTTTCAACATTTACTTGTTTCCAACATTGGTTATAGAAAGTCCCCAGTGTTCTGTCCTGCACCCAGGATTATAAAAATATTTAAAGTCACAGAACAGATATATGGCTAGGCAGACACATATTTTGATTTATGTTATACTATGGTTGAGGCACACATTTGAAGGCAAGGTTTTTGGCTGACAACAGCATCACAATAGCAGTCTTCCAGCCATATATTTTAGTGATGACCCCTGAAAATTATCAGGGTTTAATACAAGGCTATAATATAGGGTTTCTGGAAACTCTACATAAGCAATAGACAACATAAAAAGTCGTACGACTATTTATGTGCCATCAAATCACATTAGGGGGGATTTGACCACATAAATTGTAAAATGACTTTTTGGAAATATGGAAATTAAAGAAAAATGTTTCAAATAGAAACCATAATTTACAGAAAAATCACAAATATGCAACCATGTTATGAAAGAAGGAAAGCAAGAGGCAAAAAGAGAAAGGAAGACTTCTTGGAATCTTTCCCATATACTGCAAGATTTTTTTTTAACACACACAATCAAAGATGCATTCTGTCATATCATATCATTATTACCTATATTTTTTTGTATTATATTGTGAGTTATGTGGGAGTTGACTGATATCTATGTTGTCAGCTGTTTGCCAGCTGTTTGCTCCTGGGATGAGCGGGGTGAATGTTAGCTTCTCAGAACCATCAAAATAAACAGCATCATTTCTCTTTGTTCTTTCTCTGCTGCAAAAAATGCTCTGTGGATAGAAAAACTCCCCAGCCCCAAAAGCTCACCCTCTTTTCTTGCATCACTTCTGGTACATATTAGTATTTATCTGGTTCTCATTGTTTGGTGATGCTAATAAAAACTGCAGAGTATGTAAGAATAATAATTGTGGCATCTATGGAATATCAAGAGTGTAATAAGTACTTTAAAGACAAGCGTGAAATTGAGGGGCTACTCCAAATAAAACTCTTTTACCCAAAGAATGTAGCTAAAGTCTATGGAATTTTTGACATTGATGACATTGTGAAGTGGGTTGGGCTTGTAAATCTGCTGGAAGATGAGCTGTGGCGTTGCCTCAGGTTGCCTCTGTGGAACAGGAGGGCACTGTGCAGCTACAGGCCCAGCCCGTGGTGGGATCATCCCTGTAACCATTCACTCCTCCTCCATGGGAAAGGCACAGAGCCGAATCCAGTTTGCCTCTGTTCTCTGGAATGCACAAACCCAACACATTCAGAAGCAGAATAAAACATTACAAATGCTGGCCATTATTACCCTAGGTTTTTGGGATGTGAGGGTGAAGAAGGAGTTGCTATTCTCCCTGTGATCTGGTTTCTTTGGTGAAGGAATTTCTCTCCTATGGTCCCAATTTGTCAGTGGTTAACACATGTCCAGCCTCAAACATTTAAGCAGTGCTACTGGCTTAAAAGTCCAGTTATAGTACGTGAATATAACTATTCTCTTGCCTAAACTTTACCATGTGCCTAAGTGCTTTCCTGGGGAGATGGTCAATATCCTTAGATTACTCTTAAGAAAAATAAAAGACTTTTATTTTGAGGTAGTAATAAATACTAAATTCTTGGAAGATTAAAGGATTGAGACTTTACATATCACTGTTGTGCATGCACAGCTCCCTTTGAAGTCAATAGAACTTGTGTGTGCCAAAGGGCAGAGATATAGGGTGGCAGAATTTCATAATATTGTGAACTTAAGAGCTAAAAACCACCAGGAGATATCTAGAATGAACACGTGAACTTTTTAAATGCTTGAATGCTTTGAAAGTAAAATAGAAGAGCAGAGGTTATTTAGAAAAGCTGAGAAGAACCTTCAGCATATACAAAAGACACAAGAGGCAGTCTAGAGGCAGGAGGGGATGTTGCTGGAAACAGGAAGGTGAGCTCTTGAGCCTAAAAGAGAGATACCCAGAAAGCGAATGCTCATAAGCCAAGGGAGGTGTACAAACCATCCAGGAGCACTGTACGTCAGAATCTACCTCTGGGAAATCTGTTGAATCAGGGAGGCTGTGATTATTTTGCACCTTGGATTAGTTGTGTGTGCTCAAGCAAGAAAACTATATAGCTATTTTCTTTGCTTGCCAAAGCAAAACAATTAGATAGCGTTCTTACTGATGCTCTTAAACGAGATTATTTTTGTTCTACAAAACATTGCTCTTATTTATTGACTTTATTTTGGAAGCCTTCAAATGCTAGATTTCTCCCAACATTAGGGGAAGGCTTAGAGCTCTTTATGATTCTCTCTTTCCACATGAGCTACATCTAGGAAAGTGCTGAGCAAAGAACGAGGAGTGCTTAGCATCCTGCTACACTGCCTAACATCATTAGAAAATTGCACCTTTCAAGAACTGGTATAGAGACTGTGAGGTTGAACTGTTCCATTTCTGGTAACAATAGCATAATATTAATCACTTATTAACAGTCTTGGTCATTTGGCTTATTTCCTCACTTTCTACCAACCTTTTGAAAATCCTGTTTTGCCCTTGCTGATCTCTTACTTATGAATGGCATCAGCAGCTGTATCTTGGTTTGAAAGGCCACGTGTGGAAAGGGAAAGGAAGAGGGATGACAGGCTCTAGCCAACATACTTTTGCAAATGACTACTAGCTTACCACATTGCACTCTTTTTTTTTATTTTTCTGCTAATTACAGGAAGAGTGATTTATTAATATTTGTGCAATGGTAACTTCTCAGCTCACCCACAGCCTTTTCTAATCCAGCCAATTATTTTTAGTATTACTTTTAAGCTCTGTCTTTAATTAACAGGGTGCAGAAGTTTAAAGCATATGGGGTTGCTTTTCAAAAGTCTGGGAAGAAGCAGAGTTTTAAAACCCTGCAGATACACTTCTCAATATTGCACTTAAACTCTGTGTCTGAAAATACTACATATAAGTTGTCACATTTTCTTCAGCTTGACATAAAATTCTGTGACGTGTCACATCAAATAGCAACAATCATGAAATTTTTAGGGATGTGTCAGATTTGAGATACATACTTTCTTGCTTTGATCCACCATGGTTCAATTGGAAGATAAAATAATCACTTCCATTTCTCACTACTTCTTCATAAAAACATATAATAAAATATATATATTAAAAAAATTTCAAAGTATTTGTTCTGAAGCCCCTTTAAACAGAAAATTCTTGTTGCTGCTAAAATCTGCTGCAAAACCATCGCTTGAGTTGCAGTCATGTTTTTTGCCTGCTCCACAAGAAAGCTTGAAAGCTGCCATCATTTTTGGGATACCCATGGTCCTAGATGGGTACTCCAGTCTTCCTACATCTGGAGGATGATCCCAGCCCGGTGCAGCCAGGACATGGATCACTGATAGCCAGCGCTTTGTGATCCATGTCCTTGCGAATATACCTTCAGCTGCCTTTTTAAGTGATCTAAGAGAAAACCTCCCTCGGCCACTCACCGCGCTCCCTTCAGCAACAGGTGGAGCGAGGAGCGTGCCAGCTTTGCGGGGCTTTCCCGAGGAAGCTCCACAGCTCCAGCACCGCCTCTGTTCCCCGGAGAGCTGGGCTGGGTGAAGGAGCGGGCGGGCGCCGTCGCCCCGGGCTCCCCCATGCCGGGCCCGGTCCCTCTGAGGGGCTCATTCCTCTCGGGCCCGTCACGGCCATGGCGGGTGGCGGCCGCGGCTGCCGGAGGGCGCGCAGGCCGTCAGCCCCGTGCGGGGGCGATCCATCAGCAGGACGGCTACTGCTGGGAAGAATTCCTCCCCGGCGGGATGAACCTCCAGTGACTCTTCTCGGAGGCCGGGGACGTCCCCCTCCCGTGCGGGCAGGGCCATCGCTCAGCGCGGGGATGAACTCTCCCTCACCCCCTGACCCCCTCTTCAACTCCCACACATGCACCAAGGCGCGAACCGGGGCTCCGCGGGGCCCAGGGGCCTCCTAACCCACCTCTGCCTCATTCCCCAGGACACCGGCAACGGGGGATGGCTGAGCTCAGCCCCACAGCATCATCGCCGGCTTCTCTCGCATTCTGCACCAAGCCAAAGTGGGCTTGGCTGCTGAACCTTGGCAGCAGTTTTGTCCCATGCTGGAGGGTGCAGCCACCTCTTCACAATTTAGTCTTAATCTCCTCCTGGTCTAGACCCTCCAGACCCCGACAGGGTCCCACCCCTGCAAGACCCCACTGCCGCTCTCAGATTGTCCCTGGATACACAAACTAAAGGAAAACTGTGGAGTCACTCTGGGACTTTGACTGGTGTCAGATGGGGATGTCCCCTCTTGTTTTGGAGGAGTGAGCAGTCACTTTTGCTTGATGGCTCTGGAAGCCCTCGCCAGGCTGGGGGCTTGTGCTGACATCTAGGAGTTGTGTGACAAAGGGTGCAGAAGGTGTCAGTTCTTGTTTCTGAATCATCTGGTCCGACTGTTTTGTGCTGGGGGAAACAGTAAGGAAATAGAAGCACAAGGACAGCAGATGAACCTTGTGCTTTTCTGTACTTTTTTTTTTAAACTTCTTTTTTTTTTTCCAAGGAAGCTTTCAGTGTGCTTGCTTGCTGGGTCCTCTGGGAATAACGTGCTCTGGAAATTTATTACACTGTCTCTAGGCAGAGCCTACCACTGCTATATCAGGGAATTACTTAAGGAGTTACTCAGGTCCAGGTGGCTGTTTGAGAACTTATATCAAGAACTTACATCACCTGCTTTCCCTTGTAGTTAAATTTAGGTCCCTTCCTTCGGCTCATTTCTCCTTTTATCAGAGCATAATTTAACCACTGGTCACTGGAGACAAAGAGAAGCCTAAATAAGCTTCAGAATACACCTGAGAAACTCTGCTGGGAAGAGTAAGAAGCAATTTTTTCTTCTGAAAATCAGTGTCCTTTCACAGTGACTCTAGTAGCTTCTGCCTTCCATGTTAGATGAAGGAAATAGCAGACATAAGAGAAGGAAAAGATAGTATGACAAGAGATATCAGGAAGGCCAAGGGAAAGGTGAAGCAAAGGTATTTGCTTACATCAGAGAAGAAGAGACAAAACTTACATTGCTTTACACTTAAACTCCTTGGTTGAGTACACTGCTGCATTCACAAGCAGCGACAGGAGGTATAGAGAGAGTGGCATGAGTGACAGCATCCTGTGTCCCAGACTAGCAAGATGGTCAGGTGCTCCAGCACTGTCATTGCAGGCTGGCAGAGGTGGTTAGGGTCAGAAAAGGAGGATGTGAGAGACACAATTCTTAATACCACAATTTCCAATTCTGGTTGCTGATAGCAGAAAGTCTACAGAAAAGCAGCTTGTGAATGCTTTAAGTTTGTATTGCAATTAAATGCATGTTTTAGTGCTGTGGATATTTTTGTAAAAGCACTATGGCAGATATAGACTGCATTTAAGTACATTTGGACTCTGACTACTTGGGACTGCCTTTATGGAGACTGATGGTAGAGGTATCTCTTTCTATCCTGTGTCATTATCCATTGAATTCAGCTAGAGATTACAATCAAGCATTTTAAGGCAAACCAACGCACTGATGGCTGCAGTGCAAAGCGTGCGCTGTAAACTGCAGTGGTTTGGGAGCTGATTGACAAGCAGCTTAGACATCTGGACACCAGGAGCAGAGCAGACAGCTGGAGCTGCCAACCTTTTCAGCTTATCCCGAGGTAAGGCTGTCCCAGCTCATCAGTCAGCACCCTTACATTTCTTAGGCCTTCGGATTTTAAAGAGGCTATACTGACCCATAAAATCTAGTAAGATGAATGGGAATATTTTATGATTTTTTTTTCAGAATAATAATAACTCAGAGGTTTGAAGTGTTTGAAAACTTTTCTTTAATCACACCTTCCAGTGTGTCGAACAGAACGTTTCATAGTAGTTTTGCCTTTTCCTTTCATTCTGATGGAATCAAAAGTAACAAGTGCAGCAAGTACCTCTAAGTCATTTAAATAATGCCACTGATTTTTTTTTTTCCAAGGAACCTGTAAGACAGCTAAGACTGTGTGGTGCTGTGGACCAAGAGCCTTTCAGCTCAGAAAAACCTATGTTCACATTTGGAGATGAGATGTTCATAGCAGTGCACTGGATTCTCTTCTCTCCTTAAGAACTTTTGTGTCCATTGCTAAACTCATGGCACAGTTCAGTGCAAACTGTAGTGTCTTATCAAAAGAAGGAAGGGAGACTGTAATGGGTCTATCTGGAGAGCTTGTGATATAATGAAAGTCTTGCCAAAACCTCAGTGTGTGAAAGAGTTTTGAAGACCTTCATAACCTATTTCTGAAATTTATCTCAGCCAGCAGCATAGGCAGTGTGAGACACCCAAAAACACAAAGACCCTGTCATGACAGTCCCTGCATAGTGTACACACCAGGCCACACCCATCTGTGCCTGGGCAAAGTTTCATCACTAAGCAAAATTCTTCCTCTTGAGCAGAAGTAAATCCTTTAGGTGATCATTTGCTTCATTACAGAGGATTAAAAAAGAGGGAACAGAGAATAAATGTACAGATCTAACTGCAGGCTTGACTTTAGAACTGATGGATATGCTACACCTTTCTTTCTTAATCATAAGGTAAAATTGGTGGCTATATGCCATATCCTAGCACTACTCTTCTCTGATCAGCAATTTCTCCTTAGTTGTCTGTGTACAACAGTCTTTCCTTCTGTGACTCTTGAGCCAACCTGAGACAAGCATAACCTGCAACATCTCTAGACCTCTGTACAGGTATAGATACACATGTAATGATCGGACTCAGAGCCCATCATCAGCAATCTGTTTTGAAAGCTGTCTTCCACTTAGTCTGTTTAGTAATAAGAATCAATAAATGGTTATTGGTGGTCCTGGCCCATGTCAGTGGTATCAATCTCATTTTCATTTGCAAAGACACCTTCACGTGTCATGACCACAGCACTCCATCAGTGATGCTGAGATGCAAGATGTCTGCAGAAGAGTGGGCATCAATTCTAAGAATGTCTTGAGTGACATGGGACTGATCATCATCCTGGCATGAATACCTTCTGTCTCAGAAATGTATGAATAATATACTATAAGCATTGGTCATTTGTCAATCTGGTGTCCTGGAAGAGACAGTACCTAAACCAGCTTACATTAATCTTTTGGAGACAGATCTGGAAAAAAAAATCTATAATTGTGTTGACCAACACAGCTTGAGTCCCTTTCCATTTCTGGACCCTCTTGGGAAGTTAGACTAAAACATGGGAAATACTTTGTATTAGAATTATTTTCATGGAGTAACAAATTGAACAATAATGCACAAGTTACAGTGCATCCATCACATCAGTGAAATAATATTTGATGTATTAAATAAAACCTACCTGATCCCTTCCTTTTTTCCTGTAAATATCTGTCTTTTTCCATATGCAACTCTGCAGCTTCATTATGATCTCCTGCAACCAGTGCCTCCTTATTATCAAGTAAAGAACAAGCCGAGTGATACTGCCTTTTTCCTTCCTCAGCTACTATCAAAACAGTGCAACAACCCCAGTCACAAATTCAAGAGTCTTTTGACAGCAGCAATTAAGCAACTTAATTAATGAGTGAATAAAAATGATAATATTTACTGAATGGGAGCATCCTGTTTTGCATTTTTATTCAAACTGTGCACCTGAAGAATACCACTGAGTATACTACCTCCTCCCCTTCTGCTTGCAAGCTCTCTTCATTTTTTTTCCACCATGCTATTTTGACTTTGAAAGCACCCAAAAACTATTGCATGCCTAGACACAGGCATGATACTGAGGCACTAAAATACTCTTCCAGGCAGCTGAGGAGAATATGCTGCTATCTTTGCTGTGATTCTGCTGACCCTTAAAATTTGGCTTCCATTTAAGGGACAATTTTTGTGGTGCATTTGTAAGCTTGAAATTTACATTAGAATAGGTGATTAATTACTGATATATGGCTAATAAAGCAATAATGCATTTAGTAATTAACAAATTTTGGATTGACGGTGCTTTCCACCCTCTTTCTCAACATGTTTCACATGCATGTATAAAGACTTCTGTTCCCCCATATTCTTTATTTGACTGTTAATCTCTTCAACCTTCATATATTACAAGCATACATATAAATATATGTTTTAGTCTACATGGGTTTTCTCAATGAAATATATAACCCATCTCAACTGCAAGTAAAACCCCATACATAATTATTTTGGAATGACAGACAGTGAATTCCTTAGCTATTATTTTTGACGACCCTGTCATGGATGCCAGGCATATATTGTGGTAAGAGCCGGAGAAACTTGGGAAAACCCACCTGGGGAGCAAACTCCTTTTTTCTTTATGGAAAGGTTCCCCAAGTGACAGGCCTGCAATCCTGGGTGAGCTTAATTAAAGTCAATAGAGAAAACTAAAGCATTCAAAATTGCTGCCTTTGGGGCTTCCCCACTCTTCTTTTTCTTCATTTGCTGACACTTTTAAGGGTAAGGTGCATTTTAAATTCCTTATTTGGGGCTTGGGGCTCAGTTCATCACATTCCCCTTCTGTTCTGTATCCCACATTAAATCTCGCTGACACTTCAAAGTGTTGTTTCCCATGATTTATGGCTAACTAATGCAGGTGCACTGGGCCTCCTGTGAGGTGCTGAATGTCCTCTTTGACATCAGTATTAATGAATGAAGTTTTGGCATACAAAGCCAGGTAAGGCATGTTACCTAAAAGTGCATATAGGTAAACTGAGTCACCCAACAAGACAGCAGTGAAGCCAAAAGAAGAATTTAACCTTGTTGGCTCCAGAGTTCTGCAGTATTTACTATGCATTTTGTAGTATGAGTTGTGCTGAGAGGAAAATCTCCTTGGGATTTTCTAAAATGTGCCTAACCAGACTTTGTGACCCTAGTCCTACCTCATTTCTTCTCCTCTCCTGCCACAGTTGCACGTCACAGGCCGGAGACACACCGAAGCAGCAGAGCTGGGAGCACACATGGAAAAAAAAAGGCCTTTGTGTAATAGGATCTTGATCATCTGCTGCACCTGCCATTTCAATCCCTTGTCTGTTTTGAATCATACGTTGTCAAATGTCACAATTGCTACCAGGCCTGAAGCTTGGATTAGTTCTTGAGCTTGTAATGCTTACTTTTAAAATGAATGGCAAAATGCCTACTGACTTCAGCACAAGCAGAGCTCAAGAACTGACAGCTACAATCACCTTCATTTGCACCCCACCCATAGTCACAGAATATATTGGAAGTGGTGTCAGCAACAGCAGTGGCACTGGGGCATTTGTGACAAACTACCTTTGGGGTTTGCTTTTGGAATAAAATCCTCATTTACCAGCCTCTGGTAATGAGGTGGCCATATGACTTTAGAGTGAAGGCATTTTTATTAGGGCCTAATGGTAGATATTGTAAATGAGGTTTGTGAATTAAGAAAACACTTTGAACATTGAAGTGATCAAAATCCCTGATGATAAAGATGGGTGTCAGAAATTCCCCAGTTCCAATTGTTGGTCCCATAGCACTTACATGATTCACTACATGTTAATTTAGGCTGTCTGTACATCTATTGTAGAGGTAACTGTATGGTGGGATGATGGTAATTACGTATTCTGTCCTCCACAGCACTCAGAAATGTAAGAGGTGTGCTATGTCAAGAGCAGGGGGAATTCAAAGTCCAGTAAGTATGCCTCATTGGGGTTAAAAAGAGAGCTGCTTCTCTTGCTCGTGGGGCTGGAAGAGGCTGAGGTGAGGAGACCCACTCAGATTCATAGCAATAAAGGTTCTGTGCAAAATGCTGTCTGAGATCTCAGTTCTGAAAAAAAACCTCTTCCCATTCTGTTGTGGGATATCTGAATCTGTTTGAATATCTGAATCTGATTTCTCGTCTGTTTGTATTTTAAACTGTTCCAGACCACGTATCTCCTCCTTTCCCTGTTCCTCCTTTCCATGCTCCCTCAGCAAACAGCTCACTTCCTTACTTCCCTCCAGGAGGAAGGACATCAACGCTGAAAAGGTTAAGTGGGCTGCCTTATGAGTTGGGATGTTGTGAAATTTACACTCATTAGCTTCTCTGGGTGGCCATCAGGAATTTAATTAATATCCTTGACATGGGTTTTTATAACTGGTATTGTGGCTTCCAGATGCCCATTGCTGAGCGAGACAGAGATTGTACTCGTGAAGAGTGACAGCTTTCAGGAGTGTGCAGAGGCTTTGTACTCTGCCTTGCAAGAAGAAAGACAGCTCTGGTTGCCACCTTCTTCCTGTGGGAAAAAAGGGAGAAAAAAACCGGCAGCCTTTTTGCAGGTAGCCTTGCTCATGACAGTAACATCACGTCTGTTTCTGCCCTTGTCAACACATCTCACTGTCCACAATCACTCATCATCTCCAGACAGACAGCACTGGAGGAGATCATCAATTGCCAATGCAATTCAGCAGATACACTTCATAAATTTTAATTACATTCCCACTGAAAATGAATGGTCAGAAAATATAAAACATCTGCCATCCAGATCATTTACATTTTTCATACAATAAATCATTGGCAACATCCAAAACAATGGATTAAATCATGTGGAGTGTGATAGGTCAAGGAAGAAGAAACGGCACCCATCGTGTGATTACTGTTTGGAGCAAAGCCATTACATGGTGTACAGTATCAAGGAAAATAAAAACATTAAAAAATAGTAACCATTTGGACTTGTCCTCATAAATAAAATATCCCTGGTACCAGATAGACCCTTCTAATGGATCTATTACTGTGTCTCTGGAAAAAATGAGGGATTGTTTAAATAAAAGAATATTTAGTTAATTAAGATGGAGGGAAATGAGCATTTATCAATTGAGTGTCTGGCCTATTTAGCTTGTAAATAGAATAAAGAAGTGATGTCAGTGGAAAATAATCTGTTAATCAGGTTTAACTAATATCATGACTGTTAAAATAACTCAATCAACATTTTCCTCGATAGTGTGGTGTGAAATCCTAGTGTGAGATCATCAAATAGTATTTCCAAATATTGTATTTTACCTGACAAAGCATCACAACACAGGTTTAACAAGCCAGATATGGGACTCAGAGGAGACCTGCTACATCCTTTCGTTCTCTGTTTGGCAGGGGAGCCAGCCCTGGTGGTGGTGCAGTGATGCTCAATGAACTCTGCCCCAGGAGGTAAGAAACCTGTGCTCAGCTCCTGTTCTCCCTCAAACTGCTGGAGAGACAGGCCAAGGCACCAGGGTCATATTTCCTTCCACAGAGGGTTTAAGGCAATGCAGCCAGAGGCACAAATGCAAAAAATTACTTTCTCTTCTAGGTACCACAGATTTCCTCAGATTTAGTGAGATTTGGCTGCCTCAGACTCTTGGAAGTTTTTACTCTGAATTGTAGGTGTTTTGTGCTGTTCAATATTATATTTGTTGTTGTTGTTGTTGTTCTGTTTTGTTTTGTTTCGTTATCTTTTTTTAATGTGCAATGATATTGTTATATCACCTTGTGTTGCATTTTCATCCAAATGGTGCTTTCTTTGGCCATTCTCCTCACTACCTGTAGAGTTTCCAAACCTGAGACATTGTTGTCTCCCCCTTGAACCATTCTTATTTTCTAAAAACTGAAAGTAGTTTTGGTTGGATCCATGTCAAGGCTTGTTCTTTTGTTTGTCTTTTAAATAGTACCAATCCAAAGGCATGGACATCCATGGGAGCAGCAAACTGCGAACACACTCAATCACAAGTTGTTGGATACAGCACATCCTCATCCCTAGAGCAGATGAGAGATTAGTGTGTTTGTTAACCTCAGTATCTTTCCTGTTGAATGAAATGGGTGGAAATCAGGTATACACTGAGCAAATGTTTATTTTGACTGGAAGCCCTGTCACTTTGTGTATTTATGTGAAATAGAGAGATGTATGCTTAGCCTGAGGAGGTATCTGCACTCTTCAAAAAAAGGCCATTGATGAATGGCTGTAAAAGCTATACTTTTATCTGTTTTATGTTCTTCTAATGCTGCTAAATTGTTGTATATTAGGTTAAAAAATAGTTCATTCTGACGTTACATGATGAGCATGTCTCGCAATGGTATGTGCAATATAAGGCTCTTTCATTTGACGATTTACTGCTGTTAAAAGGAAATAAAAATCCTCATAACATATGAGAGAACAATGTAGCTGAGAGATTTTTCAAGGTGTTCAGCTTGAGTTCCTTGAAGTAGGAATAATGTTTTTTAACTCGATGTATCTGTGTATTTTTAATTCAGTTACACAAATATCAGGGGGAAAGAGGTAGCAATTTTTTCCCTCATAGAGATGTTTTACTTCATACTAAACTCCTTTACAACAACAGTAATTATTAAAAAATACCACAGAAGTGCTGCAGCACATGTTATTAGTTACTATTTATACAGTGACACATATTGCTCTACAGACAAATAAAAACAATGTGGCCTTTCCTCTCTCACAGTGATGGCTTATGGGCTTTTCATTACAAGTTTGGCCAGCTGGTTTAGGTATGACAAGTAATTCTCCCTGAATCTATTCCTTTTGCCCTAAACCCCACCCTGAAGGGATAAGTTTTTTAAAATCACAAAGCCTTTGTGCCATTTTTGTCTGCTCTTCCCATCTTGTGCCCCATCCCCCAACTCCCACCCGTCCCCACACTTCTCTCATTTTCTAACCTTTTTTTTACCCCTGTTTTTTTCAGTTCCATTGTTGCCATCTTCACATCTGCTCAGTCTGGGTCTGGAAGCAAAACCAGCAAGCCGTAGTGCAAAGTTCCCAGTACCTCTGCCCATCCTGGAAATAAAAGGTATTGGCAGACCAGTTTTCCCATTCTTTTCAGTCTTTGGCCTCAACAGTGCTCATCTGTATATGGTAGGATATGGGATAGTCCGGTGCACCAACTGCTTCCTCCTGGCTTTTCCCTCCAGCAAATTATCCACTGCCCATTGCTTCCTCCTAGACTTTCACAGGAGTGCCTAGGGAAGCCAAATTATGTTGCTAAGGTGCTGGCTGGCCCAGCATGTAGAAGAGGATATACTCTACATATCCTTAAAGGAAATAACAATTCTGCTTCTGCTGTTCAGGGAGTGCTAGGGCCTGCTCAATAACTGTGTTAAGCCCTTCTTATACTTCAGACTTACAGATTTCAGGGACCTGGTTGAAGGCATATATTCCTAAGAACTCATTCAATCAAACAAAACCAAGAAGTTTAGGATGTTTGTCCAGTCCTTTAAGTGACTTCATCACTTCTTTCTCAGTGTACCTCCATTGTGAAACATTTCCTGCAAAACTTACACAGATCAAGGAGAAAGTTCAAAAAGGCATGTAGGCTCCTAACATTTCACTCCAGCAGACTGCAATTGCCTAAATTGATGCCATCTATCTGATTCCTCACACACCTGAAGCTTCTAACACAGCTCTGGTGCTGGTGACTTTCTCTGGATCAAGTGAATGCTCTTGACAAGGCCCCAAGATCACCCCCACCAGCTGAGCTTCGGTTTGTGTCCAGGATCAAGGTCAGAATGTACTGGCTGGCTTCCTCCTGGGTAAAATCCATCTGGAAAAAGCACTCTGGGAGCTCACTGAACACGCCCAAGGCACACATGGGTGTCTCAGCTTGGTGGGACCAGGCTGCACTAGTCCAGAAAGGCTGCCCTGGAGGACTTATGCCATGACCATGCGGGGCTCAGTCCCAGCTCTTTTGCTGAACACATCTGCTCCTATTGGTGTGTGTGACAAGTGCAGGCACGGCCACTGTAGCTGTGCAGCTCATCCCAGAGCTGGCTGCGTGTGCACACGCGTGCGCGGGCCGTGTCACCCGCACGCGCATGCTCGCACACGTGTGTGCACGTGTAATTTATCATTTTTTTGTGTGTGACACACCAAAAATAATGTATGAGCTCCCTCTGCTGCTTTATACAAAGAAATTAATCAAGAAAATTGCTTGCAAAGCTGAGAGCATTTTATTCATATCTTGCTGATAATGCTGTATGCACAAGTAATGCTAAAAATAAGTGTGTATTATGCTTGCAAAGTACTGTCCAAACATTAAATAATTAAATAAACAAAAGAATCTGTGCTGACTTTTTTGACTCATAAAATATTCCAAATATTTCAAATGTTTTTTTAAATGAAACCTCTCAACATTTTAGATAAGAGAATGTTTTCTGACTTCAAGAAAGTATCAGTAAAATCAGTGAAAGCTCTAGTGAGAGGTAAGATACATTAAATATAACTAGGGTTTTTTCCTCTTCTTCAAGGAAATAAATAATTTTTAAATGCTTAACAGTAATATTTTGTTGGGTAAGAAATTTTTGGGTGTCTTTTGCACTGTGTTAAACAAGCTTTATATAGTTAAACAATGTTGTCATGAGCTACTCTTGAAGTTTATCTGAACTTCTAAGTTCCATAGAAAAAGAAACAGATTACTTTAGTGACAAAAACAGACCCATGAAGAAGACTATTGTTCTAAAGACTTTAAAAAGCTCTAAAATATATTTTTGTCTTTTCTTTCTTTTCTCTTCTTCCTAATTCTTCTGCTTTTAAAATGATGCAAGAGCACTAACTGAAATACATTATTATTTTATGCATTGGAAGGGTAATTTTGATAAATTGACTTGCAAACATGTTATTTCCTGAAGGGGTAAAATAAAAAGTGTAGCTCTATGAATATATTCAAAGAAAAAGTTAGATCTGGATGAAAATTTTTAGTCAATTTTTCATCCTGAAAAGTATAGGTCTAGTTAAACAGGAAAAAAAGGATGTATTTCTATCAATTCAAATAATCGGTTTGAATGACTTTTGAAAGATTTTTTTGACATTTTGAATTGCAGAATAATAGACTGAAGATACCCCTGGAGTTATCTGATCCCTGCCCAAATTAAAGTGTCTCAATATTGCTTAAGTGGATGCTTTTCTCTAAAAATGTACTTTAGTTTAAAAAAAAAAGGAAAAGATATGCCAGAAAAGCTGCCAAAGTAGATGAACATTTTGAATCACACTAGGTATTAAATGTGACACAAAGCAATGCTTGACTTTTCCTTAGAACTTAGTAAGAAATTTAAAAATATTTAACCAAAAAATAAAAAATAAAAGCAAATTTATTGTCAGAACTGTTCATGAACAATCATATTGTATGTGCAGGGCTGCTTGATCTCAACTGTCAATGAGAGACACTGAGAACCAAATAGAAGAAATCTGTTGCTGAAATTGCGCCAACCACATCGGCTGAGCCAAACACAGTGGAGCTTCCTGAATATTACAGGATCACAGAATCATTAAGGTGTAAAAGACCTCCAAGATCATCAAGTCCAACCTTTAATTGATCAGCACATTGCCAGCATTATGTGACATGTCCAGTCATTTCTTGAACACTTCTAGGGGTGGCGACTCCACCACCTCCCTGAGCAGTCTGTTCCAATGCTTAACAAGCATTTTTGTGAGGAACTTCTTGATGTCCAGCTAGAATTTTTGGCGCAGCTAGAGGCTATCTCTCATCCTGTCACTGGTTCCTGGGAGAAGAGACTGATCCCCATCATGCAACAACCTCTAAGTCATCATAGAGAGAGATAAGGTCCCCCTGAGCCTCCTTTTCTGCAAGTTAAACAACTCCAGCTCCCTCAGCTGCACCTTATAGGACTTACTCTCTACTTTCTACTTACTCTCTGCTTATAGGACTTACTCTCTCTGCCTTCACCAGAAAGGCAATGAAGCTAGTGAAGGGTACAAAGCCTTTTAAGGAGCAGTGGAAGGAGCATGAATCTGCAAGAACTGTAACTAATAATAAACTTCAGTAGTTTCAAGTTTTCAGAAATTTTTCATTGCTTTGACTACTTCTGCCTTTTGACTTACAGGACTGATCATTTCCTTGGCTTTTGAATACTTGTCTATTTAGGATTCTCGCAACACCTTTGTTCAACAATTGTTTGCTGCATGCTGCCTCTATTGGTTGAGTGGGACTATCATCCTTTCCTTCACTTTCACTCCATATATGTCAACTGTTGGCCACAGACCTGTAACTGAAAGGCAATTTATTGCAGCCACTTTTAGTGTAGGACTGTTTTCTCATTTGTCGTAACTTTTTAAACATATATAACTTGTTTCTCTATGTGTATACAAATTGATGCCAAACTAGACTAAGCATGTAGCTATCTGTGTTTTTTCCGCCATTAACAACTTAGCAAGGATAAGAGTCATTTGATATTCTCCTTTTTTGTCAAGGCTTGCTTTTGTGATACTATAAGAAAACAATATTTCTATCTGATTGAGTGCTGAGCTGCAATTTTGAGCTTTACTAAATAACAGGTATGACAGAGTCCTCCTTAATTGCTCTGTATGTCACTGGACCATGTTGCTCAGGACTGTAACTACTGGGTAGCTGCATTGAAAATGAGTGCACCTCTCACAAAAACTGAGCTTTAATAAGCCATCTTTATTTGTCCACATTTGCCAGCCCTTTCTACCATTGCAATCTCTCTGTAAACACTTCTGATAACCGAATTTGGGTCTAATAAATACACTACTCACTGATGGAACTATAATTATCCAATCTGCAGGCTTTGCACATATAGGAGTTGTTGAATCAGATATTCTAACACAGGCCCTGATGTCTCTTCTGGCAACTTCACCACCTCAGTAGTTTGTGTTTTTCAGTTTTAAACTGGTAACATTAAATGTCTTTAATAGGTTATTACTGGAATCCTGTAGACAACAGAGACGAAGTGAATACAAATAGAGTACTTGACAAATCACAGACTGTAATGGTTGGCAGATCCCATTGGCAATTTAGTAATGTGATCAGGATCGCAGATATTAGAGCTGGAAAAGACACATTAGGTGAAATCCTAGGTTGAGTGAAGAAAATGGCAGAATTTCTGTTGAGTTCAATGGGACCAGTTGCATTAATAGTACTGCATTATATCCTCTTCCAGTATTGATCATAGCACTCCAGTCTGTGTGCAGTTGTACGGGAGTTCCTTGAATCCAAGCACTGAGGCTTTGTAGGAAAGTATGTAGCTATAAGCTTTATTGTTATCTGTACTCATTTAGCACTGGCAAAACTCCCAAGGCCCTGTCTCTGGGCTCATTCAAAATTTACTAAAGTTCTTCTTGTTGTATAATCCTGGTCAGGAATCCAAGGGGATGTACCTGGGACATTACACAGAAAAGGTCGAAGTGACTGAAAACTGTCACAAGATCCAGAATGACTTCTGCTGAGCTCCACAGGTGTTTCCAGATGTTTATTTAATGTGTGTTGGAGCAACGGGCTCCTTCTTAAACCTTGACTCTTACTATTTTCTACTGTCATCAGAAATATAAATGACCCATTAAAGAGGCAACAGAGTATGCTTTTGATAACAAGATTCTCTGATGGTGGCAAACAGGCAGGAGGCTCCCAAGGAAAGGAGGCAGTTTGTGCTGAGGGTCAGGGTTACAAGAGCAGTGCAGGTCACTCCAGTATTCTATACCAGATGCATAACTTAGAACACACTAAACCTCATTTGTGCTCAGGTTGTCCTAAATATTCCTCAAGTCCATTCTAAAAGTTGAGGTTCAAGATCAGTAAAGTGGAAATGTGGCTTCAATGCACTTTTCTACTTGTGGTTGTAAAGAACATAAACTAAGAATTGAGTCCCTGGGCTGGTTGCAGTTTCACTGTCATTTCTCAAGGCTTCAAGCTTCTCTTCTGCTAAATGGAAATTAGAGGCCAGTCTCCAGATATGAGCCCTTGAGAAGAAAAGCTACTAACAGCTGCAAAACTTTACCTGGCATGTAACTAGTGCACTAATATATTCTGCTGATAAAATCCCATGGTCATATATTGTTTCAAATCCTTCCACTGACTTCCAGGCAGTAACTGAAAAGGAAAAATGCAAGGTGATCATTGCCTCAATAAAAACCTTTCAAAGCCAAGTGTAAATGAATGCTGTAAATTTCACATTTTTTTTCCTGTGCATCTCACAGATCTGAGCTCTGAGGATCAATCAGTTGCACACAGGAGTCGTGACCCTGCTCTCATTGCTCTAAGGAACTGTTGTCTCACTGCATGCTATGACCCTTGGCATGAACCTGGTAATATTACTACTTGTGGGTCTATCAACAACAAGCCCTCTGTGGTCCCAATGTGCTTAGGAAAACTTAATTCCTCTTGTTCCAAATGTAGGGATCTCTTTTGTGCCAATTACCCTTTGACACTGCTATTCAAGCTTACTTTTCCAAACACTGGTTCCATAAACACTACTCCCTTCACAGGGACATAGGCTGGCAATAGCAAGGAAAACTAGTGCAAAAATGTTTTCTTTTGATGTTCTGATTTTGGGATGGTTGCTAAATGTATGTCACTGTCTTTTAGGAAGCTTTGCATAATGGCTGGATAGCTGACTGCCTTGTGACTTAGTCTTCAGTTTTCTTATAGGTTTAGCAGACAGGTTGCAAATCTTTTGTGGTCCTCATAATAAGTGTTAGATCTTGCTATGAATGTATGGGTGAAATCAGATTCCTACAAATCACTGTTCAAATATGTGTTAGCTTTGACTGCCTGGGTGGCCAGTCACAGTCTCAAAGAAATCTTCTCTGTGGCTACACTAGCTTTGGAAATATATATTTCAGTTATTTCCACATTCTTGAACCAAAATCACTTCCTCTGACAAGGAGGTAAGTCCTGATCAAGCCAGTTCAGGTGCTGCAGCAGCAGCACTGTTAATGCCCAACTCTGCTTGCTGATTCCATAGGAGCATCTGAGTTGAGCATGTATGTCTCTAAGCAACCATTTACATGTGAATTATCCATCAGGGGCTGGGAAGTGAAAATTTGGTACAGAACACACCAGAGGAGTAGGGACTGCTTGGCCTTCACTAACTTCAATACTGGTGACTTTTTTCTACCACTCTGCTACTTTACTGAGCAAATAAATACCTTGGTCACTGGCTTCCAAGGTAAGGTCCTGGTACCTGTTCCAGCTGGGTGGCAGGCTGCCCCACCAGCAGGCAGCTGGGCAGCGTGGCTTAGGCTGTCTCTTTGCCAGGTGAGCAGGCTGGTGGCCCTGGCATACAGCAGCACTGCAAGAGACCTGAAGGAGAGGAAGCACACATGATGGCAGCTTGTAGTTTGACAGCCTGGAGGTCTTTCACAGACTCATCCAAAGCACAAATGCCACTTCTGGGTCTTGAGAAGGGCAGAGTGAGCTTAAAAAGGATGAGGGCTGACATTGAAAGGAGTGTAGTCGAGGTACACTGGGCTTTCTTCCTGATCACTGATCTGCTCAGGGGCTGTCAGGAATGCACTGCCTTGTGCTTAGCCACGATTTCTTGCACTTTGCTGTAACTCACAGAGCTAGACTATGCTCCTCAGGGCAAGGCTGGTGCTGCCTGCCCGTCTTCTCAGCAGGGCTTCTTGGGTTGTACTCAGCCCAGCTCTTGACACACCACCCCAGATGCTTCTCTCCCTGGAGGGGAGCAGGGACGCTCCTGTGCAGCTGTGAGGGTTGTAGCATCAGGTTCACTTTTCAGGGTTACATTGGATGGTCTTTTTTATTGTGATGTTTTCTTCTTCCTTTTCCCCAGGATGTTTCAGTCATGTCCCATGGGGGTGCTCAAAGAAGTAACAGTAAATTTCCTTCCCTTAACAAGTGGCAGTGGTGAAACTGTGCTCCCATTGCTATTGTCCTGGTCTTAGTTTACTGCCAAATCCTGTTGTGGGTACACAGCAAAAAGGGAAGTTTTTTATATATATACTTTATGTATTGTAGGTGGCAATATTTTTTGCTCAGAAAACTTTGCCTATGCTGAAACAAAGAATGGGGATACCCCCAGCCCCAAAGAAGAGAGCTTTGGAAAGTTACATGTGAAGGAAAAAGAGATATACAGCCTATCCACTGAATTTGTATGAACTGGGTTTTTTCTGACATGTTTTTTCTGACATTAACTAATGGCACTGAAGTTTTTATGGCCTTTCATCTTTGATCTTTGATCTTTGATACTGATTATAGCAATTTAGTTTAAAAGGCCTGACTTGGGTCATCTACTATTATTATTCTAGTAGGGTTATAGTAGGTTTAGTGTTTTTGTTTGAGCAGCTCAGTTAATTTTAGGTGGAAAAGGCCTCATTCTCCTGTGGTTAGCACTTTGGGTAGTCACTTCCTGAAGAGCTTCCTCTC
Source organism: Molothrus ater (assembly GCF_012460135.2). Lineage (NCBI taxonomy): Eukaryota > Metazoa > Chordata > Aves > Passeriformes > Icteridae > Molothrus > Molothrus ater. The sequence goes on along the minus strand of NC_050478.2, from coordinate 94,473,534 downwards.
TGATGGCTCCCTTTGGGCACTCATTTCCAGTGAGTTAAGGTGGGCTTTTGGGTCAGAGCTTAGAGACCTGAGAGTCAAGAGAGAATCAAAGATGATGTATTTTTCTCACTCTCTCTATCTCTGTGCTGCTTTATTTCTGGAAAATCAAATATAACAGTTTAATCAAAAAGGAAGTGGGAAACAATGTAAAAATACTGCCTAGCTTTTGCACAAATAAAGAATAAATGAAATAGAAGCATATTCATCAAATTCCAAGTCAATACTGAAATAAAGCTGGCCCCTGTTGGTATATGCAACATAAAAGGAAAATAAAAAAAACATAGGGAGCAAAGCACTTATGAAAAGGGTTTTTTATTTTGGTGAAATAACTGGTTTTCAGAATATAATAGCAGTAACATAGTCTATGCATAAATGTTATGAGGGGGAAACTTAGGCTTTAAATTAGGTGTTTTTCTTTCTATGCAAAAAGAATAGCAGAGAATTGCTTTGGACACTGTTAAGAACTGGGAATTACAACTTGGGTATTTTGGAGGGGCTGAATTATAAAATCCAATGTGATTGATGCTGACAGGGCAGATGGGCCCTTTAAAGTCCTGGCAAGGCAGGAGGTCACACTCCTAATACTATGGCATGCAGGGGAATCCACACAGGGAACTGGGAACCCTCCCAGGGGCTCCCAGCCAGCAGCCTTAAATAAAGTTCTGGTGCAGAAGGAGTTCTGAAAATGCTAATAAATAAATAAATTAAAAAGAGGAAAAACATGACAAAGCCGACTGCAGAGGAACTATCAGTAGGAATATTTGTCTTACAAAGTCTGAGGGAAACTGCTGCCTGTTTCTTGTTTATTGCTCTTTCTCTTAGACTGATTTTGGGGAAGAGCTGCTCAGGAGCTTTCCCTGGCATGGGAAAACAGTATTTGGCCCTATGATCTAGTGGAAAGTAAGTTGAGGTTGCCCACATTAGCTACACAGTGGCTCCTAGAACTGACCTGACTCCTGCTCAGATCAGCACACCTGCACTACCCTACTAGGGAGTTCTAATAGCTTAATTCACCACTGTACCAGAAGGTACCCGCTGGGGCTAGAGAGCATTTCACTCTCTTGTGTGGAAAACATTCCACCCAAGAAGATGCGATGACCCACCCAAGAACAGACTCTAACAGGAGATAGGGACTTTTTGCCACACCATAATTCAAAAAGGTGGCTTGGAAAGTGGTTCGGAAAACTTGATGGGTGAGCTCTTCCCTCAGAATATCAATAGATGCATCAGGTTTTCTGATGGTTCTGAGGTGAGTACTGCGATGAAACTGAGTGGTACTGAGTAGTAAGGTGCTGTCAAAGAAAGGCTTTAGCAAATTTGATTCCTTATAATTTGTTCTGGTCTTTCTCTTTAGGATTTAGGAAGGTTTTGGGATGGAGGAGTATATTTTTTTAATAAAACATTGGGTTTGTATGCCAGTATAATTCTGCTGTGACTTTATCTATGTTATCTGAGTGAAAACTCTTGATGCCAAATGAATGATTCTGGATAATGCAAAACTAAAGCTGTACAGATTAAGCCAAACTTGCCTTGCATATTGTCCAAGAGCCATAACTCCAAGAAAAATACAACTAGAGTAAAAGGCGGGAAAGAGAAGAAGCTCATCAAATTTTTCATTTCCCTTTCCACTGATGCCTTTATGATAAACTGATGTTATAAGAAACAAAGATCTGGAAAAAAAATGGGACCCAGCTTCCTCTTGGCCTTGAGAGGAGACCTGCAGAACTTCATAGCGCATTTCACAGAAACCTTTAATGAAACCACCTTGGGAGTCCTACACAGTCATTGGGGTTACAGAAACTCCAGTTTACTGCAGTTGGGAAGAGGCCAATAAATGGATGCCATTGCCAAGTGGCTGTGGTACCCATAAAGTTTCTCACAAGAGGTTCCGTTTTGAGCACACTTCACATCTAGTGAAGGCATTGGTTTTATAGTGGTTTATAATGTGGCCCTCATTGGACTCAACCTAACTTCTGGTGCCAGAGATAGGTGGTCTGTTCAGTACAGGATGCAAAGTGACCTTTCTACATATTGACTTTTTCATCCAGAAAAGGGAAGAGAAAGACAGGACCTTTGTCTGAGGATGTTGGTCAGGTAAAAGTGTGGGAACAGAAGATTAGAATGCCAAGGGAAGCAGAAAAAGACACCAATGCAAAGACACCCTTATGAAGGCATTTGTCTTATCTGAGTACCCTCTACTCTACCCAACAGAGGCTGTGTTGCACCTACTGGCTGTGATGAGTCCCCTTACCCTACTGTCCTTGAATGTGCTCTGGCAGGCCTGCATTTCATGACTGATGTTATTTACCATGAGTATTGGACAGACAGATGTGTAGTTTGCCTCCTGGGCAGGAGAGGAACTGCTTGCAGAATACTGTTAGCTGGGAAATTTAACTGCATAAACTGAAGTGCTGTGAGTGATGATTTTAGAATTGGCATGTTCTCCTTTCAACTTATAAACCTATTTTGATATTTATATAGAGCCATAAAATGTAGCAGAAAAGTTTTAATATATTTACGTTCATAGGACAGCTACATATATCCTGAAACCAAAGCTGTTATTTTTGTTTTCTTTACTTGTAATCCAGTAATATTTAAATTATTGATCACATCCACTCAGGCTTAGTAAATCTTGCATTCACATCCACCTTTTTAATGACTGAAATAGTGATTTTTTTTGTCTGTGGATAATAATGTTAATAGGCATACAGTACTGAGGAGCTGCTTTAACCCACCTACCAAACAAATATGTCTGCCATGATGCTGTCATGGTTACCTTTGACTTGAAATCACCATCTTATTGTACAAGAAAGGAGGGGCAATGATGTCTGGGAAGAAGAGTTTAGATGACAATGACATTGATTTCTAAGATGAGGTTCTGCTGTTACCTATGCTGCTTTGACTTTCCTGAAGCTCTTAAGATTCAGCTGAGGGCAGAAATGGAAACAAAAAATGTAGCTTATAGAGGAGTAAAGAGTGTTCCTCATTTATCTGGCAGAGGAATAAGGAATGAGACGGAAGGACCCTCAGAGGCTGTGATGTATTTGCTAAGAGACGGATGGAGGTAGAGTGAGTGGAAAGTTTTGATGAAGTTGCAAGGACTGAATAAATGAAGTTCCATTCAGAGTGGGAAGTGTGGTCTTCAACATCACCACTAGTTTGGCTCCAAGTCAAATTAAATAATAGATGTTTTCCTTGACCTTGTGCTACTTTCACAGTGTGTTACATGATATGTTCAAAAATTAAACTGCCTCTTAATAATACTCCTTACTTTGGTGTTATTATTGGAGTACCACATGCAGCCTAATCTTCCAGGCTTCACTTGGACAAAACTTTCAGTGTTTTCAGAGCAGGTTTTGCCAAAATGTCCATGAAAAGCTTGTGAACAGAGTTTCATTTCAGAGCAGTACTATACATTCCCAACACTCACTGAAACGGTAGCTGAAATAGGTTGGAAATACCACAGCAGCAGTGTTTGGACATACATCAGCATTGTTTGTTTTCATCAGTCTGGAAATACTACAAGATTGTCTGGGTGCAGCAAGAGGAGAGTGAGTCTGTCCAATGGGAATAGAATAAACTTCTATACAATAGAATAGACTTCAGGTTAAGATGGAAGACACAGATGGATCACCTTTGGAATCAGCTTGTTCACCTCTGGCCCCTAGAAAACATTCAGTAATGGGCCAACACTATCAAGGACCTGTAACAGTGAGCTCAGAACTCTTTCAGATCAGCATTAATAGGATGTGCCTGTGCTTGTAAGGATGCCTAGTCTGCATTTTTATAGGTGCATAAATAACTTGGCAGACTAAATTAATGCACAAGCCAGGTTAAGACCTTTATAAAAGAAAAAGATTGTTGCATTATTGGCATTAATATGATTGAAAGGGTGAGTGCAGAGATACGATGCCATATGGTGGCAAGCAAGGCCTGTGGTAAGCTTTCTGCTGGGAAACAGGGTGTCACCTTAGGGAAGTGCAGTGGAGGGTGACTAGAGCACCACTCATGGAGATCTTCCTCAGGTTTTCTGTGTCATTATTGGTAAGTAAAGGAATGGAGAATTTAACTATCCTGACCTGCTGTGGAGTCTAGAGAATTTATAGACTTTTTCCCTAGGCGAAGAAGTCCTGTTGTGTCCTGCACAGTACTTTTCCTTTATTTGTACTTGGCCTGCCATCTCCAAATGAGCATGCCATCTTAACCCCAAAGAGATCTCTTGTTCAGAAAATGCTACCTAAAGTGAAGACTTTGGAAGAGCTCTCAAAAATACACTTGGATCTGGTTAAGCATTCAGGTTTGAAATAGATAATGATCAGAGTGTGCACAAAGCAGGGCAGGGAAGGACAGAGAATGAGGAGGAAGAGGCAGGGCTTAGTGTTGTCAAAAAGCCACAAGACCTTTGAATTATTACGCTGAAAATTGAAACTACTTTATCAAAATTGATGGAAGTGGCATGTAAGGCTGTTCTCCCCTGTACCTCACATCCAAAGTTTGCACTTTGAAATATGTTTATCTGTAATTCAAACCTAGGAGTCTGAGTGACCTCAAGTTATATTTTTAAGCAGTCTCTATTTATATGACTCTATGCTGACCCTTTGGACCCAGAAAAACAGGTCGATGTACTTTGAAATCAAAATAATTTAATACATATACACACAGACACAGACACACAGACACAGACACACACCCCTTTCATTTCACTCTTCCCTGTGTGGCAGCTCCTGCAAATTTGTCTCTTTTTTTTAAGTCTAAGAAAAGGTCACAGAAATAGTGGAATGTTATTGTCAGAAACTAATGCCGTAACTTACAGTATTATGCATATTCTTAAAATACATGTGTGTGCAGCCTCACATGCACACAGTGTGCAAACATACCCTGCCATGTGAGAGCACTTCAGAAAAATCATTACAATTCATCACGTATTGTGTCCTCCCCACTACTTGAGGATGAAAGTTTTCAATACTAATGCTGCAAAGTGGGTATTATGTTGATTTATGCTAATCGGTTCTATACATGCTGTCATATTATATTGTTAAGTGATGACATTGGTGAAGTACTGTTGCTTCCAGTGTTAACAGCCCACCAGTGCTGGTTTGTAAACAGCAGGGGAGCCACCCACCTCCACAGTCTCCATGGTCTGTTAGATACAGCTGGCAGCTGGGGACCTCCACTCATTCCTTTTCCTATGCCTTTATTGGCACAGCTAGATATAAGGAGGTTACAAAGCTGTTAAAAATGAGGCTATTCTCAAATGTCTTCCAATTAATTATTGGAAGCCTATTGTTTGGCTACAATAGGGGACATTATGTGGATTTGAGACCTTCCTTTGGACCCACCCTGCCCCAGGAGCTGCAAATGTCAGTCCATGTGCCACATGGTAGAGTAACTTCCATGTGAGCCAAAAATTTTGGTGCCTTATAAGCCAGACCTTACGTGTGTCCACAAGGATTGTCCGGCCTCTGCACAGATGGGGAGGAGGATGGATGTTGCTCAAGACCTCTCTGCTGTCTGCAGTAGCAGGACTACTCAAAGGACTAAAGAGAGGAGGGTGAGGACTGGGAAGGGTGATGATTGACTGCCCTTCCTGACTCTGCCTTCTTCCCCCACCACACCCGATGGCAGAGCAGGCTTGTGTGTTCCTGGGTGCCTTGTTTGTTTCCTTTGTCAGTGCTTAAGGGTACAGAGAAAAATGCTGGTCTTAAAGCAGCTGTGAAGGATCACTGTTTATTTGTCTTGTCGATGTGGGGTAAACTCTCAGTTGCAGATGATAGCACTTTGCTGTGTGCTGCACATGTACAGCCAATGAATGCTTCATCTAAGAGCTAGGGAAGGACTGCTGTTTTCATGTCCACTCTGAAGGAAGTGTTTTAATGAAGGAGAGTAAGTCAAATTTCTTTGAACTCCCTTTATGTGTGATTTTGTGTTAGCCATGTCCTGTGTTTAAAGATCTTTATACAGTAAATTCAGTCTGGGACCATCATAGTTGACTTTCACTGTACAAAGTAGGGTAGGGAAATATTTGGTTGCATTTGGTATTTTATGCTAAATAGCAGAATATGCAGGAAATTTTGGCTTCTGGTAAGTGTATATCATAGCTGATGTTCAACACTGCACCAGTAAAACATTGCACTATTTTGAAACAATCACTTGGGTCATGCTATATTGTGGCTAAAATAACATGACCTTCACCTATCTACCTGTTGTAAAACTTCACCTCAAAGGATGCATTCTAGCAGTGCAATTTATCTTTCAAGCAACTCTAGATTTACTAAGTCCAGCCTGAACTCAGTTCTCTGCCTTTGATCAGTATATTAATTTAACTGAAGAGCCTCTGAAACAAAAGGAACATTGATAGAATGGAAGCAGAGGATAGAGAGAACACAGAAGCACAAGCCTTTCTTGCAAAAGGAAGTTGCCCTGAAGAAGTAGCAATAGATCAAACACTCTTCATCACCAGGAATGTCTATGGTAATTGAAGTTAACACAGGAACATTTGTCTTATTGACACATCGTTTGTTTAAAAAGTAAACTCGGTTTGACTCATAGACTGTAATGATCAGTTTGTAACATGCGGTAGAAGAATTTTTAAAGGCTGTCTTGTGAGGTTTTTTAGCAGTATCTGGAGCAAGGAGGGGTTGCAAGAGGCTGGGATAGGGAAGAGTTGCAGCTATTGAAGTACTGAAGGGGAAGCACTGAGCAGTTCTTGGGAGAGATTGTAAGAGAAAAGTTTATTGGTTTTCCCACTATTTTTTTTTCCCTGAAACTTGCGTGTAGCAAAAAACTCCTCAAAACATCAGGAATACTTGTGTGCTTCTGTCTGCTGGTGACTACCCTGGGGGCTATGCCCTCCAGTGAATGGTTTAATGACATAGGGCAAGCAAGCCCCATGTCACTGAACATTCTTGCACAGCTCTTCAGGAAGATATGTCCACACTTCCTGCATGTAGGGTAGAGGCAGACATGCCCTCACACAGGGCCATGGGGCTACTGCTGTCTCTCCCTGCAGACATTTCTCTTCAGTACCCTGATCACTCTGATACATGAATTTCAGCAGTTCCTCTGAGCTGGATGGCATCCTGCATCCTGTTTTTCCATTAAATACTGGGTTTCTACATAAAAAGTACTAACAGTAAATGGCACTTTAATAATCCTAAGTTATCTTGTAGGGAAATGTCTTCACACCTTTTTTTGCCTGGGGCATTTAACACCTCTGGCTATGTCCATGTGTGAGTGCATGTGCTTGAATGTGTGTGTGTGTGTGTGTGTGTGTGTGTGTGTGTGTGTGTGTGTGTGTGTGTTTGTGTGTGTGTGTTTGTGTTTAGGAATGAGTGTCCAGAATTTGCCATGCACATTTTCTTGCACAAAAGAGGCAGAAAAATCTGTCTCACCATCACTAAAAAGAGCAGCAGCAGTGCTCATCTAAGAAAAAGAACACCTTCCTCACCAGTAGCACATTTGTGCTGATTGCTGTTATTGAAGCAGTTTATTAAGTACACAAGAAAGTCCAATACAACAAATTCAGAGGAAGAGAAAAGTTGTAAAAGCCAACACAACAGCTCTTCTGTGAATCTTTTCATTATGGAGTCATTTGGGTTGGTCACTACTTTAGAGGGAAAGTGATATTTTTGGGGGAAAAATAAAAGGAGAAAAAATTTACAAAAGCCAAAGTGCTCTATCTTTTTTTCCTCCTTTCCCTCAGCTCAATTTTCTGATAATCTCTGGTATTCACTGAATCAAATGGTGACTGCTGATTGTTTTGATGATAAATTGCCTGCAGTGCATGTGGGACTAATTACGAGATGGCACATTTCATTCTGCCACCTGTATAAACTATATTTTAGACAGGCACAATAAGGGAAGTATTCCCAACAACACAACATTTGGAAAAGCTGCAGACCTTCTCCCTGTTCCCTCCCCCACCCTTACTAAGGAAAAATTTGTAATAAAGAGTTGAGTCTTGTGTCTATAATATGGGAAAAACCTGAGGGAATAGAAGGATAAGGAAGAAATCAACCTGGAGGATCTACAGGAAAGGAGAAGTGGGGTTCTGGGAGAAAAGAAAGAGAAGGGCAATATGTCCATAGAGAAAGAGAGATCAAAGGGAGTAAAAGACCTGAAAGCAATAAGATTGTTTTGGCACATGAGAGGGAGACGATGAGGCTTAGGAAGTTGGCCTGGGGAAGTAGATGCTCAAAAGGTACAGGCAAAGAGCTAAGAAGAAAGAGACAAAATCTGGGTCAGACCCTCCTTGGTGACTGAAGACTGCTTGATATGGTTTGGAAAAGTGAAACAGGGTGAATTCTGACCTTTTCTGAATCACTGGCTTGGCTAGGACACAAGCATTGCAATCACATGAGGCCAAAGGGAAACTACAGATGCTTTTTGCCTAACCTTTCTCTTGCTTCTTCTTGGAGGTGAGGTGGTGTACAATTTTGATTAGTATTCTTTTGAAAGAAGAACATTTTTAATGTTTTTTTGTGAAAGAGAAAAACTCTAAGACATTACAAACCATTTTATAAGTTGCACTTGGTATTTGTCTCAGTGTGTATAAAACAATGGGACAGAATATTCAACTTTTTTGGGTTTTTTGAACAAGGAGTCCTTATTTTCTATAGCTGTCTACACATTGTTTTTCTGCCTTTGCCTTTGCTCTCTGCAGATGTCAAGAGAGTGCAAGTGTGCATGAAGGTCCTTGAGTATGAGAGAGAATAAGAGCTAGAATTGTTATTTCATCCTGTGTTCTATACAGTGATGTTGTCATGGCCCTTACAATAGCAAATAAATAATGTCTTCTCTGCTCCAATAAGGGTGCTTGTATCTTCCATCTTGTCCAAAGGTCCCAGTGCAATAGCTGACATCCAATAGCACATCACTGCTGCTCATCCATGCATGTATGCATGTGTATGTATTTACCCATTATCATCACATTGACTGGCTGGAGCCAGCTTTTGGTCATATAGTCTTCAAACACTCTAAGTCCCTTACTGCCACTGTGTTTTGTACATTGCATTACACCCCAGGGATATCACCAGAATACCAGTAATATCGCTTTGTGATATGCTTGTAATCTCCCAGAACAAGTATTTGTGACCTAATCTGTGTGTATCACTCTTTTCCTGCCCAATTGCCATTCAAGCACAAAGAAATTATTTCAAAGAGAATTATCTTCATGTGTGTTTTGCTGTTCCTCTTGCAAGAGACTGGTAAAAGTCATGGTTGCTTTCTTAAGCCTTTCCTTATTGCCACAAGAGACAGCATTTCCAGTGATGCAGACTTGTCTTTTTCCTGGTGTTCCTGAGAAGAAGAGACCAGACTCATTCTAAGTGAGTTGAGTGTCAGTCAGATTTTCCCTAAAAACTCCTGAATGCCCTCCCCACCTTCTCAAACTGATATTGAGGGTTTGGGGGATTAGGGTCCCACAGAGTTTGAACATATGTCCTGGAGAGAAGAAAGAGGCACAAGTTAGTACTCCCTCCAAAGACTGCTTGAAGAGTGAAGGCATCTATGTCATTTGACTCCAGAGAATAGACTTAGGAAAAAGTGGGAGGAGACAATGCTGGGAATGCAGAATCATGATGAAGTGTCTTCTCCTGGTAAAATTCTGATGTGTCTTGCCCTTCAGCAAATACAGGTAAATCTGAACCTGAAGCTCAAAGGCGAGAAACAGAGTCTGTCTAAACTTCACTGGCAATGACACTATGCAGAGTTTCTCTTTTGTCACGCATCCATCCAGCCAGCCAGCTAGCCAGCCAGACACCTGGTTATACTTTGGAAAATCATAGCCATTTGCCGGGTTTTTTATACTGCAACACGCTGTAATTTTGCCTTTAACTTTCCTTGTGCATAAGATTGGTTTATGGACTACCTTTACAGATGAACTATTAGGAATGCCAGGGAAAAAAAAAAACTGCAAAAGCAGCAGACTGGTAGAAAAGTATCATTGTGAAGTCCCAACAATAAATTATTATACTGTGGTAATAGTGTAATTTTTGATTTGATTTGATGGATTTCCTTTGCCTTCAGATCTGAGTGTATATGAGACAACTTTGAGTAGAAAACAGTGTATACATCTTGTAGTGGACACCTGTGCAGCAAAAACACTGCCTTCCAAGGAAGGGTTGAGCCTGTAGTTGTGGGATAAAGGAGTCTTCTTGGACACGCAGACAGGAGGGATGGGGAGCTGGGGACCTGAAAATGGGAAAGTGGGAGAAAAAATGAAAGCTGTGGAAGAGTCCCAGAGTCTTCTGAGACCTCAAATTTTCTTGAATCTTTTTGATCCCCAAATCAAACTTCCTCTCCAGTGTCTGCATTTTTGTTCCATCTCTGTATCAAATGAAAACACTAATGGCATTGAAGTTAAATAAGCCACTTTTTTTACTGTTATAAGTAATAAATCTATTTAAAGATACATTACTACTTTTCTTGAGGGATAATTTAGACTATGTATCAAAAGGAAAATCAATAATTTTTTTCCTTTACAAATAATTACCTGTTTGACTCCTTTCTATTTTTTCATTTTTATTTATTTAGTCTTCAAAATATTTCTTCTGAATACTAAAGGCGTCTTCTGCCTTAACTCTAAACCACTAACACTTGCAACACAGAAGCAGCAAAATCATCCCAGAAAGCCTTACCTGAGGTGGTTTCAAAGGCCACTCATGCTCTGCAGAAAGTAGTCAGAGATTCAGGAGTTGGCATGGGCTCCTGTTCACTGCACTACAGCATGCAGAGGGTGAAACCCATGTCCTGAAAAAATGAACAAAAATGTGGTCAGAGCAGAGCTGGCTGTGAAAGCTTTAATTTTGATCAGGTAAGGTTTCTCAAGGAGATGTTGTTTAGGTTTCTAGGCAAAAAAAGTTTAAGACCGTCTGAGACAGATTAAAAATAAGAGGTGGGAAAACAGGAAACTATTTTAACAACATAATGTTTCCATAACTTCTCCTCGGTATGTATCTATGAGAAAAAAGATTTTGCTTATTCATACTTTTTAGTTTGGCAAAATCTGTGCTTCTATGTTCTGTTTCCATTTTATTGGTGAAACAACCATAAGCTCTGAAGTCTCAGGGAAGAACAGTAACCAAATGAAAAAGTTTTTTCTTCCAAAAGATAATGCTTTGAAGCAACATTTTAAAAAGTCAAAGATGAAAGTACCTGGAAAAATGAGGTAGCCTGTGTGATGTTCTGTCTTTCCTAGTCTCCTTTTGAGCCTAATCTTCATGTATATAGCCTTGGACTATCAGAGGTTCTTCAATTTTTTTTCTTTTTCTTTTTAGAGTTTAGGTTTGAGACAACTCTTAGGTGTTTTTTTATCAGTATCATTAAAGTAGCATGACTTTGTGTGGAAATGTTTCAAGTTTGTCCCTTTCTGCAATCTTCACCTGTAGTTGTATTTGAGGTAATTATATCAAAGCCAGATTTTAAATGAATTAGCTGAAATACTGGCATGAGCAGAGTGGCTGCTCACCTATGACCATGTCAGCATGTTTCACCAGGGCAAGCTGGGCTCTAACTCCATCAGGCTGCACAATTATTACAGCTAGACTGGATATGTCAATAGGAATTGCAACCACATGTTCCAGTTACAGAGCAACAGCACTGTAAGGTTGTTTAATGTAATTCTTACACTATTTGCATCATAAGCATAGTCAAGGCTATTAAAACTGCCCAAGACGGTTTGCAACTGGTTAAATATATTCACTGTTCACTTCACTGAAGCTCAAAGACAAAACTCTTTTGTGAGTGGTATAGTTTTACTCTTCTGGAACTCCACAGGATTTCTGTCAGAGATTTTGTGAGCAGGGGAACTTGACCACCCCCATTTTCTGGGGAATCTTTCTCTTTGAATGCTTCATTTGTGAAAAACCATAAGGTTTTTGAACCTTGGGCTCACTGATACTTTCTGTAGCTCCTGGCTGCTCATGTTTTAGGTGAAGTATGATGGCATTCATCCCATCTGGTACAGGCTCAGTTCTCCAAAGGAAAAAAATAAGAAGCAAATTTTTAAGATTCAGCATCTTGCATTTCCTGATTGTCTGTTTAGGCTGATATTTAGTTCTAATGAAGGATAAATAGCTGGCAGAGGCACATTCACTTTCAGGGGGAAAGGCGTGTGGGAGTGAGGGGCTAAGAAAGTCTTAATGAAAATGCACATGGTTAGAGAAGACATTTATCTGAGCATTCTTGTTCCTTCTTCACTGTCTGGAAAGTATCTGAAGTGATAACAGGGAGACAACTAAAAGTGGATGGTGAGGAGTAGGCAGAAGTTGTTACAGGCTGAAAAAGGCATTTCATGATGGAGACCTACTGAGGGATCTAAGACTCGCTTGAATGTGTACATTAATGACACCTTAAACAAGTGCCAAACTAAAACTGTTGAAAAGGGATGGAAAAATATTCATTCATCTCCTATTAAGATAGTCTTAAATTCTACTCTTCAAAAATAGATCATAGTGTATGTAAACTTTCTTATGAACAAACAGGAGGCAAATCCACCCTTTCAAGGCTGGATATATTTTTATCTCAAAGTAACAGTAACTTCTTCTACTGCTTTTACTTTTTCTCCATAAAAGTAAAAAATGTAGCTAGCAGCAGAGGTAGTTGTACTGCCAGTTCTGCAAAGCATTTAAGAATGTGCTGAAGTGCTTCCCTATGCAACAAAGCCCTAGCACATGCTTTATCTTAAACATGTGCTCAAGTCCCATTGAAAGCATCAATGTTTAAACACGTGTCTAAATGCTTTGCTGTACCAGAGCTCTGGGCACAATTCGTTGTCCTTTGAAGCCAATGGGAATCTTTCCAGTCCTTTCAATAGGTATCCCACCAAACAATAAATCTCAAATGTTAAATAATCAAACCAGAAGATAAAAAAGAAGTCTATTAAAGGTGGTTGCTGACTGCATTCAAATAACAAATAAATATTAAAAAAAAAGCAGGATGTGGTCAGAGGTATTTCAAAAGCAGACACAAAGAGAGATGAGATTCACTCAATAAATTCTTTGTTCAGTTATATATTGAGCATGTTCATTCTGCTAAGCTATAAACCTGTATTTACATAATTTTTTGATGTTTCAGTTCACTGTGGCCCTGATTCAGCAAATTACTTAAACAGGTGCTTTGCTTTCCACATCTCTAGGCCCAGAAGTCAAAGTGGATCCGCATGTATTTGTGGCCTGTCAATGAAAAGGAGCCTAGAAGATGGCTTTGCTGAATGTTAGATCACAAAAACCTTCCTCCACAAAGAAACAACTATCCAGAGAAGAATTCAATATATAATAGTTTTACAACCTGTATCTTCTCCCAGTCTGACACTACAAAAAACATTTTTTAAAATAGAAAAGTGATAAAAAGCAAACAAAAAGTAGGCAAGTAAATCAGAGCATTGCATTCATTTGATGATGGTTTAATTTTTTAGGCTGAAAACAGGTTCATGGAGTTAATTTACTCATTGCAGGATTATTGGAAATGATACAGCTACTCCATCAAAGGCAAGAGACCAGATAGAGACCACCAAACTATTGTTCTGGGTGCCAACAAATGTAATACAGAAGGTCAGATTGAAGCAAATTTTCGAAACTGGATGAAAATAAAGCTCAAAGTTTTCAGGTTAGATGCACATTTCTCAACTGAAATATGATTTTTTTTTTATTGTTACATAAAAAGAGTTAATATGGGAGAAAATTTGTTTCTTAGTAATTCCTTTTTTGTTGTATAACTTGATACCTATATCACATTAGAAGCCTACACGGTATCTTTATAAAATAAATTGACACATTGCATTACCCCTCAATATGACAATTTTATATTCTTGACACAGAATTCATGACAACGTTCTGCTTAAATGCTGCAAGGCTGAAGCTAAGATAGAGATGCTGATGTCTGCTTTGTGAAGCTTCAGTCTTCGGTATTTCATCATCTTTGCCACTCAGTCTGGGCAAACTTCAGCACTGCTCTCCTACCCTCTGCTGACAGCCCTCCTTCTTCCACAGGGAAGGGACACAAATTGCTCAGGTGTCTTGGCCATGGTGGCAGGACAACCCTCTCAATGCATGAGAGGCAAAATTGACTCACGACATTGGGACATCTCCAGGCTTCTGACCACTCAGTGACTAGCTGGGACCCTCATCTTATCTAGAATATTGATTGCACTTTATAAGCAAATTATGCATGAAATCCAAAGTGCACTGATTCATTCTTTGAGCATCAGAAGCATTTTCTACCTTTTAAGACAGTTACAAAAGCAGAACAAGTGATTCTGGAAACATTCCCTCCTACACACCAGGTCTGAGCCCAGAACAATTCCCTTTGACATTTCATGGCTTTTCTGCCTTTCTCCTCCAGATTTAGGATTTCCTGAGTGTACCCAGGAGAGGAATTGCCTTACCTGGGGGTGAGGCTTTGGAAGCCTCACTGTGTCTGTTGTGGTTGTGGTGCTCTTGGCCTGAGGCTGGCCAGGCCAGTGCATTGTTTCAGTGCTGGACAATGCTTCAGCTTCTTTAGTCTGTAAAATGGGAATGGAAATGTGTAATACGTGGAAAGCTGATGATGCATGAAACACTACAAAAATGAAGTGCAGCATAAAGGCCAAGTCATTTTGTAATTGTTTTCTGACTAAAACTGAATTAGATTCTCAGTATCAGAGCATTGAATGATACACTCCCATAGATTATAATGTGGCACGATAACATAGTCAGGTGTTGGTAAAAGCAAACTGATATTCCTAATCAGTCAACTTTATTAACCTCATAGAAGAGAACACAGCGAGTAGATATTGCCTTTCCTTTGTATTTTGTTAGCAACCTGCTATTGCCGTCATAACATATTATGAGCAAAACTGCACTGCAGATAAAACATCTGTTTTGAATAAGCAGGTGTAAGGCAATTTCAGAACCAAACCCCAAATCCTAATTAAAGGTTGCTATTCCCATTTAACAAAAAGTGTTACTGAAAGTTAACTGCAGTATAACAGTAGCATATGGATGCACACACTCTTCCCATTATCAGGAGTCACCTAATAAGCGCGTGGATCCACAGCTTGCACAAGTTCTCCAGTGGCTTTTCGTTCTTTTTCCATTTTTCAGTGATGCATTTTAATATAAACAACATCACATTTTAAACAATTAAAAAGAGGGTGTTGGACACCTTTGTATCTAAAAAACTGGTATTTTTAAGACAAATGATGATCATTTCATTGCTACTAGTGGCATTTCCCATTTACACATGTTAACTCTTGTTTGAATTAATGGCTCTGCTCCTGATCCTAGCTTTATTAACAGCTGTTCTAAGATCAATGGAGGATTCTGCTGCTGCTATAAAACATTTGATTTCACTTGTCCAACTTAAAAGGTGGAGAGTGCTCTGCTCTGCTCTGTTTGGACCTCTTAGTAATTAAATCTATTTTGGAAGGGTTACTGACTGTTTTAGGTAGATGATTAATAATCCTGTTTCTTAAAAAGTAATTAGGAGAACTAGAGAATTCAGACAAGTCAAATACTTTCCTCCAGATGTCATCTGGATCTAGAAGGTTACGAAAATGTAGACACAACCTGAAAAGCATAGATCATAAAGCAGGAGCCTTTTAGTGCTTTTGAAGGAGAAGGAAACTTGAGACCTGGGCTAAAATAGTCTTCCACCAACCCTTTAGATCAACTTCACTACAAAGTCTGTGAGACCTTGGAAATAAAGCAGTTGAGCAGAGGGCTGAAAAGACCATGAAAGTGGTTAAGTCTGGTGTTATCATAGACAGTAAATCCAGAAGTTATAAATTATCCTACCCCTACTTTGATAACAGCTTGAGACATTTTGTACAGAGGGCCCAAATGCACAAAAACTGCTATGTGCTACTGGAAAAGAGAAAGAGAGACAAGATGATGGTACATTGACTGTTTGTTGTATAGCCAGATAATACTAAGATTCAAACCTATCCCAGGTACTTTTAGAGGAAGGCAAAACTTAGTAAACATCAAGTGTGGAAGTCAAACTTTGAGTCAATACCTAGAAAAAGCTACTTCTCAGCCCCTAAAAATGATGCAGTGGAAGATGTGCATTGTGTAATTAAACATAAGCGTGATACAAGTACCTCATGAAGCACTGCTGTGCTCTCATACAGTGCTACCTTCAAACTTGGTCATTCCTCCCACACTCTTATGCATGCATTTGGAGACTGGTTTAAAACTTTGTTACTTTCATGGTTAATGCTTATTTTTGCTTGCATATTAACACTACTGATGATGAACTTAGACTCTTTAAAATGTCTTGAATGTTTAAAGGAATAAAAAAAAATTAAGTACTTTCAGTCTTCTCTTATAATCTTTTGACTCTCAGCTGTTCTAGCAGCCTGTGGGAGAAACAGTCTGAAAAGAGTTGCGTATTTATGAGTAGGATTTAAAGGCACAGTGCCCCACAGATAAATGCATTTTATCAAATTCCAGTACGTATGATATTGAGCTTATTGCTTAAGAGTTCCTACATCTGTCTTGCTTGGAGTAAATTCTCCTTTTCGTGTATGAGACATGAAGACATACCATTCTAATCCTTGCTTAATACAATGTGTTTGAGGTGTGATTCTTGTTGTGCGCAG
Source organism: Molothrus ater (assembly GCF_012460135.2). Taxonomy (NCBI): domain Eukaryota; kingdom Metazoa; phylum Chordata; class Aves; order Passeriformes; family Icteridae; genus Molothrus; species Molothrus ater. The sequence continues at coordinate 94,456,916 of NC_050478.2, read as the reverse complement.
TGCTGTACAAATGCCAAAGACAAATCTTGTCTTTCTTTAAACTTCTCACAAACCATCAAAATTTCTTTGGAAGTTAAAGTTAAGCATCTTTTTTTTTTTTTTTTGCTTGAATGAACAGAAAACATGTATATTCAATGCAGGGGGAATTATAGCTTGAAATGTCAGGACTGATGGAATAAGGGAACAGGATAAATGTTCTTGTTAACTACTTTACCATGTTCAAGTGAACAAAGTAGAATGGAAATAACTTATCCAAAGTGATGTAGAATGTGCCAGATTTTATGGCAAGACATAAGATTCATGGCTGTTATAATGTTATTCTATTTTTATTGTGCTGGATGCCAAGCAAATGAAGGACATGGAATATTTTGTTGGTGCTTTACTTATAGGTGATTCAGTCCGAAATACAATCCACCTTTTGTTTTTTATTGTTTTTTTCCTTTTTTTAATAGTCATTGGACTGGCTTTAGAAAAATTATTGTTCAAGACCAAAAAGTGGTGGGAATACTCAGTGTTATTAGCAAAAACTGAGCAGAGCTTCAAGCTATGTAACATTTTTTTTGAAAACATTGTGGTAGGCTTAACAGCTTGCTGCTTTTTAAGCCTTTGGGGAGCACCTGGCTCACATTTGCAAGCTTTTCTTCATGTTCAGGAGGGTGTGAAACTTACACTCAAGAGGCAAAAGCTGAGATTTGTTTACTCCTAATGTGGCTCCTTTCTATAGCAAGAATATATATATGGATACATATCTGTATATTTTTATATTAAAAACACGCTTATAATATGTACACTCTTTTAGACCTAAATTATCCCAGCACAGGAATTTGAAAACTTTTGAGAGTCTCGGTGAATCAAATATGGAGAAGGCTTTCTCGTGCCATGAACTCCAGAAAGTTTATTATTCACTTTTTGCCACAAAGAGGTCAATAATGCAAAGGCAGGAGGAAGCAGAATTGAGTTCATCTGTTGATGATCACCAAAGAGAAATCAGAAATTTTTTTTCAGGATGAATTTTCAGTCATACTGAATTTTGTCCTACAGCCTATTTGTATTTCTATCATAATCTAGCACTGCCAGAAATCTCAGCTATGCTGAAGACTGCTATTGTTATAATACATAAACAGTATGGGTTATTTTAATGGACATATTGCCTTAAACTGAATTTTCACCATCTGTTCTGCCCCTAATTTTGAATGCAAAAGAACATATTTCACAATTACATCTGTAAGTAATGATATAAGTAATTTAAATGCATGTATATGTTCACACAATGCAGCAGACAGCTGGGATATTTTTTTCTTTCAGGCACAAATCAAGAGAAGAAATCTACTAACTCCTCAAATAGCACTTCCCCCCTTCCCTTCTTGTTCCCCATTTAGTGAAGCTGTTCTAGTGCAGGCACAGGTTTTCCAACAAGCCAATTTTGCTGTGCCTAGGAGTTAAAAGCTTCCTCAGTAAACTAATGCGCAAACTCATTTTTACAATGCTTCCCCTGTCTTCACCCAAATCCCCTCTGGCTTGAATGACAGTTTGGCAGATGCAAGGCATTAAATCAATCAGTTTCAATAGATGTTCAGGAGGAGACAGGTCAGGCTGTGTGGGCCAGTCTGTCTCTGCTTCTGGCTTTGCTTCCATGCCATCCTTTTACACAGGCTTTGGCAAAAGTGCCCTTCTGCAGGTGACTCATGGAATCTTGGACTGCCTGGGATGCAAGCTGCCTGGCCACAGAGTGAGATTCACTACAGCAGAAATGGAGCACAAACTTATCAGAATATCGTAACCACAGCTATGTGGAAGGCTGCTATGAGACAATAAAGAAAGTAGACTATTTTGCCTCCTATTTGCAAAATGTCCATTTTCAGAGAAGACCTTTGACAAGAATTTCATTCCTCTGCCAGTGTTTGTAAGGTCATGAGACATCAGTTTAGCCACTCAAGTTATCCTATTCACTACAGCTAAATATTGACTGAATTCCTTGATACTTTGCAAAGAGATCTATTAAATGAGAATTTAAGATGTATTAAAAATGACTTCTTGAAGGTGTTATTTAGATAAAAGCTGATTTAACAAATCTTATTCAAAGGAAGTAATGAAATTTGTTACAGTTGGATGGGGTTTGGAGGATACTGGTGTCCTTCATATGTGTCATATGCATTTAGTTACTTGTATGTACCTGCTGACACTTGCTTGTCATGTCTGCTAGCAAAATGAACTGGGATACCAGAACTCACTGTAGCAGGATGAGAAGAGGAGGCAATTGTAAATTTCTAGAACAAAATTTTAACAGGGAGTTTATTCCTATTGTTTAGTGCAAATTGCTACTAGGGATTAGAGAGGCTTTTATTTCCTGTATTATCACTGCCTTTTTATGCAGCTGTACATTTACTACTGCTAGCTTTTTGCCATCTATGAAATAGATAACAGCAGTCAATTTGCATGGGCCTTATATTGTAGTTTGATAGTATTCTCTACAATGGTGCCCTTCAGACCATACTGCATTTCTTACTTTTTAACTGATAACATCTTTTTTATTGTAAGGAGGTCATAGGCAGAAACAATGAAATGCTGATTTACAACGACTGTCCCTAAAAGCTTACAGAGTTGCAAATGATGGAAGAAAATTATCAGTGAATATTTAGGTAAGGTGAGTGGAGTCATGCATTAGGAAAATTGGAACTGTGTTGGAGATATTAGACATTCAGATTTTCTTACAGTATCTTGAAATTTATAACATTTTAGCAACTGGCTCTTTTCTCCATGGGGGTTGGGTGATTAGGTGTGTAACCACATATAAGATGTAGTCAGATAATATCTGTCTGGCTATTGAATGAAGAAGGGCTGGGGCCAGCCTCTGATGTGGGTTGCATTTGGTGTTGCAAATGCAACCCACAGTCAGTCCAAAGACAACTGAAAAACTGTACCCATCTCCATCCCTCCATGGGCTTCATGCAACTGAAACAAATCTCTAGATTACTGTTTGTCAGCAGGGTTGGGGTGGGTACCATCAATACAGAAAGGGAAGCTCCATCTGAAACTGAACTGAGGACCATAGAAACTGATTTTTCAAAATGATTAAACAGAAAAAACTCTAGTTTCTAAGTGGATCTGTCACAGTGTAAAGGAATTTTATAAAATCTTACTACAAAGGGAAGAGAAGAGACTGTTTTCTCTAAAACCTGAAAATAGGATCTTAAACACCTGAAACCCATAAAATTATTAAGGCTGGAATGAAAAACTTAACCAAAATCATGGGTGCCAAGGGGTTGCCTCCTACTTGTAACACTAGATGATTTTTCTATGCAGGGCACTTACGTTAACAAAGAAAATCCATAGCTCGTAGTTTCTAAACAATTAAGACAGTCTGTTTCGAAGAGCTGATGAATTAGTTTTCCTGGGGGAGAAGAACAGCTGCACTCCTCACAGAACACCTTTCTGGCTTATTTCTTGTAACTTTTTAGATCTGTGTATATGAACAAATTTTCAAAGCAAATCTTTTCAGAAGCAAGTGGTAAAAGAAGAGCATCCTTTGGGAAGGAGAGGAGTGAAAAAATAGCAGTCAAATGAATTAATAGGAAAATAAAATAGAAAAATCTAATTAAAAATAAAAAAGGAAAGGAAAAATAAATTAAGTAGAAAACTGCAAGATAGAAAGGGTATGGTACAGAAGATTCTCTGCAATACGTAACTTTAGTGCTGGCTTGGAATACAGAGTCAAGGCCATAGGAATCAAACACAATTGCATTAGTTTGCTAATTAAACAGCCACTGTAAGCACCTAATATGAACAAATGCAAAACCTAAGCAAGACAATGTGGGGAAGACAGCCTCTTAACACAGAAGAGTATTTTAACAGGAATTGGCTATATGAACACTTTCATCCTCCTGGAGAAAAGGGGAGATTCCAAACTGAGGTAATAATGTGTCCTGAGCTCATTCATTAAAATGGACCATTTAAAAATTCTGACTGAAATATTTCTGATGTTCTGACATAGAAATGCAGCCTTGATATGAAACTATGGTTCAGGCCCTTGTTCAGTGAAATCCTCATTCCCCAGCTTTATCAGAGACTTTGATGTCTTTTATTATTCTTAAGCATCTAACCTCTAAACAGAGAGATATGTCGATGGAGCAGGAGGAGGAGATTCTGTTTAAAAAATAGACAACTGGAAATATAAAAGAATAAAACCCAGACTTTTTTTGGTATTAATTATCTGTAGAAGGAAACCTCTATGGCAGATATGCCAGCCAACTCTCTCATCATCTGTTTCAAGACTTCAATCAGTGGATGACTCACAGTTAGTGAAAGAAAAATTGTTCCAGCTATACAAGGAGAGCATAAATATTATGTTTCACTTGGTATCATAATTAACTGCATGCTTCAGATATTTCTTTCATGTCTGCTTTCACAATAGGTAATATAATTTACTGTTAATAGGATTAAAATGTCTTAAAAAAAAGTAAATACTTTATTGGTTTAAGAATGCTTTCTGTTTGTTTTGTGCACATACATATTTGGCTACAGGCACAGTATTTATACCTCAGAGTAGAAAATAATGAAAAAAAGAAGATAATATGTATAGTCCAGAAGCAAATGCATTTTTCTGTCTTGCTTGGCTTAATAACGAAAACTGATTTTCTCTGAATTCCTGAAAATGAATCCTGAAGTCCCAAATTCTGTACATTTAAAAAAAATTCATGCTAAGGAAAAAACTCAAAAATATTGCAATGTCAAGACACAAATGTTTGCTTTGGTGACTGAAAACAGTATTACTGAAACTCCCAAATTCAGAACTGCCCATGTGCTATAGCTTTCTAAATTGAGAGTTGAAAAAACCACCAAGTCTTCAAGGAAAAGAAATTCTGTAGAATGGAGTATCAGTTACTTCCCATTATAACATTCAAACGTAGACAGACTGAGAAAACTGAACTGCAGGTCAACAAAGAAAAAGATGAAACAGTAAAAACAGTATTAAAATTATTAAAATTATTATTAGCAGCAAAAGCTTTAGATTTCAAAACCCAGCTAATAAGCACATACATGTCCACCACTTAAATAATATTGAGTTCCAGTTCAAAAGTATTTTCCTATTATATTTATGATTTTTTGTTTGATTTGTCCTCTCATTTTACCACAAATTTAACTAGATTTTATTTTTGTTTGTTTCAAGTGGAATTACTCTGGCTGACATCAGAGCAAGCCAAAAAAAAAAAGCATATCTTAAATTTCAGTATCCTATATAAAATGTTGTTTCCTTTGTAGGTAAAGGGAATCTTTATTACATAGGTGGCATCATTACATCTGCTGGTTGGTTTGTATAGAATCTGTTTGGAAGAGATTCGGTCTCCCTGTTCACTGCAGCAAACAGAATTTGGCATAAACATTTGAATGTACTCACTTAACTGCTGATCCATCTATTGAAGTTTCATTAGGGAGCCATGTGCATTTGCAAAGGATGAATGGTTTCATTAGCACTGAGACTAATAAACTTATAAAAGTTAATAATGTGAATATGTTTGATTTGGAATTATGCACATAGACATTAAGAATCAGAAAAAGGCAGGCTTAAAAATGCCCAGTTTTTTTCTAGACTTACACAGCTCGGGTATTTTTCACTTTTCTAAGACCTTTTAACCAAAAACACACTGATTTCTTTCACATGTGCTCTTATGATGTTATCAACAGGTTCTAGTATTACACTAGGATTTCAATCTAAACATACAAATTTTATTCCCTCTAAATATTATTTCCAACATGGTTTGCTGTAGGTTTTTTGTTTCCCAATTATAACAATTTTCGTTATTAATAGGTCAAGGTAAGTGCATCAAAATTGTGTAATAGTCAAAAGCACATCCATTTTGAAGTGTCTGTAAAGGCGTGGAGGTCATATGTAGTCTTTATGTACTCCTTTTCTTGAAGACTCCCAGAAAACTTTCTCTTACAAGATAACATCTGTGTTCAAACACCCCAGCTTAGCACAAGTCTCTTGCATTCATCCCTGGACTAGTTTGGTTGTGAGCATCAAAGTGACCTAGCAAACTTTGGTGCCATTTTTCTTCATCATCATCATCAATCATAAGAAACAGAAGAAAATGTGTTTTGTTTTTCTCCCTCCCCAGCTTGCTTTTCTGAAACACCTGATCACCTCAATCCACTGTTTGCATTCTGATTTCCATCTCTGAATATTCATGATAAGGTCTGAGTAATCAGCTCTCATCCTTGGAGCCTGACTCAAAGCTGATCCCTAATGGTTACCTCCCAAACTTGTAGACGTGTGCCATTCTGTTTTTTTTAAAGGTGGAAAACTAATTCAGTTACTCAATTACAGGGTAAAAATAATGAAATATGCTTCAGAAATCTCTATGTTTAAAGCTGGCAGCAGTACAGTTGTTTCATTAGAGGGTGATGCTCAGATGGCTAGAGGGTTTCTAGGACCTTAGTTCACTGCTGAATTTAGGTTATGGATATCTGACCAACTCTGAGTGTAATGTGAAGAGACTAAATCTTTTATCCATCTCCAGAAAGTTTCAGCAGAGACAGACACAATGAGAGGAACCCTTCCCAGCCTGGCCAGCATGTTTTACCCCAGATCTACAACCCTAAGTCACAGGTCAGTCTCACTGCCTACGCATCTTCTCGCTTCTTGGGGAGACTGTCAGTAACTGCACCGTTTCTGATAGAGGTATCTGTTCCCTCTCACAGGGAACTGGGGTGAGACCACATGAAGTTCTGTCACAGATGGCATGGGGGTGTTTGGGGAGGAATAAATGCCAGGCACATGCATATGTCCATCTCTGAACTGAAGATGTACAGTTAAAGATTCTCTATTGACAATAACTGGAGTCACCATCTATTTTCTTTCATCACTTTCTTTCTGTTAGGAAGACAACTCATCTCTGACAAATCTATCAGTGGCTCCATTCCTAGACTTAACTAATAGCAGGGCTGCAGCTGCAGGAATTATAAATACATCTGGCTTTGTGCTGCCTGGTACAACACTGTATCTATTATTATGATCTGACATACATCCTAACATCTCCTTCAGGTGCTGGCACATCATTTACAATAATCTCAGGTAACTGATGTTGTGACACCTCTCCTGCATGTGTGCTAGGTTCCTGTTAAATGACCATGAAGTGAGCTACTAAAGGGAAACATCATCACAAAAAAAAAAAGGCAGACCAAGTTCAGACCTTCTGTAGGTGGGTGCAACTCCACAGACATGACACATTGCAGCTTGCAAGACAAGATGGAGATTTGACCTGCAGTGCTATGTTTTCTTTTCATACATAATTCTTACCAGCTAGAGGAAAACCAATACTCTCATCTTGCTGCAATTGATAGAAAGTGTGCTGGGTAGAATGGCTGTTGCCTAAATTATCCTCCCAACTCTTTGTTAGTTTCCATCAAGCAGTAGTGATGTAGGACATTTTCTGAAACAAGACTACAGTGAGAGATTTTGGGGATCTGAAATGAAGCCAGAAAGTTACAAATAAAACTCTCACTTCCGACTGAATAGTATGTAAGAGTTTTCTCTTAAAACTAGGAAAAAATTCATAGTATTCATTCACTGACTTGACCCACAGGCTTTATTTCAGATATGAAAAGCCAAATCTAGTCTATACTGAAAAAGGAATTTGGTTCATTTTTTTAAAGGTTGAAAGCGATATGAAAAATCGAAGAACCAGCAGATCCCTCCTCTACCTGAGAGCAATCCCCCAGCTCCAACCTCCACTTGGGTATGTGCACTCCCATGCTGTCCCCTTGAAACTGTCCCAGTTCATATGAATAAATAGACCAGTGAGTCTCATTTTAAAAATAAACAATTTTTTGGCACGTAAGCTCTTTCTTCAAGACCTGAAGAAGGGCATGTGTGTCTGAAAGAATCTGTGATTTTTTCCATCCTGACACCTGTGGGATATCCTTTTGGCAGCTGAGGGAGGAGGCAGATCCCCATGTCTTCCACAGCAGGGGACTGCTCTGGCTGGCAGGGGCTTCTGGGTGAAGGACATGGGAGTATCTCCAGCTCTGAATTCACTGCTGTTTGCTTTCCAGCTGTAAATCAATCCTCCTCTTCTCTTTTCCCCTGAGGAAAGGAGGAATAGACCTCCAGACCTAAGTAATTGGGCAGTGCAAGTTAAACTTGCCACGTTGCATAGGAATAGGAAAAGTACTGCTTTTTAAGAATTTTCTACTCACACAGAATAACAATTTTTCAATCACATCGATTGTTTAATGACAACAACAATGATGATAATGACTGAACTACAATAATAATAATCGTACAATAATCCTACAACAATAATCCTGCACAACCCCTACGGATAACTACAACCCCTGAGGGCTACCTAGCTGAGAAAGTTGTGTTCACAGCTGCTGGTGAGGCTACTTAGGTATAAATGACACAAATTCACAAGCATGGTTAGAAACTCAAGACAGCTTCTGAAGGCCCAGCTCACCCCGCTTCCCCCTGGATCCCTTTAGAAACAGTACTTGTGATTTCTTTTGGCAGAAAAGGCAGCAATGTGGAGCAGCATGTGGTGCTGCAGGCAAGGTAAGGTAGTGAAGGCCAAGGAAGTGCACTACCTGTCCAGCTTTATACAGGTGCCATGGATACTGGCAAGGGGTGTGTAACAATGTTTGGGTGGTGGCTTGGTAGGGGCAACTTCTAACTGTGGAAATTTGTTGTGGTTTTAGTATCCAAAGTTTCAAATCAGCATCTGGAAAGCCCTCTTTGAACAGTTTCAGAAATCCTTTGTATTGACGAACCTAACATTTTTCAGGGCTCACAACTCAGCAGAATTAAGGCAGATTTTTCCAGTGACTGGTTACAAAAGCTCCATCTCTGTCTGAAGTCAGCTTCTCTGTCAGATTCCATATCCCTTGTCCAAGGTCAAATATCTAGCTCTCCATTAAGCAGTTGTAAATTTATTTCTAATTTACTAAACTGTATTTTTTTCCTTTAACATGTTCTCAGAAACCAGTGAGAAAAACTAGGTGACATATTAGAGAGACAACTGCCTCGCAACAAAATTCTCCCCTAGAAAGGCAGTCGATACAGCTCATTCCAGCATAGTTAAAACCAGGGCAAAATTCTAAGCAGTAAAGCTGGAGTTTTATAATGAGAAGTACTGTGCAAATTTTGCTGTAGGCAACCTTTTCAGATCCATCAATAGTACAGTTAAACACAAATTGACAGATGAGACTTTCAGGATGGCCTTATTAACATGTGAATTAGTCTAGCTGAAGTCATACTGAAAAAGCTCTCCTTTAACGTGTTTTTCAAAACACCTGTATTTTTGTTTACCATCCTCCAAATTCAACATGTTGCCACTTTTGTAAACCTCAGAAAGCTTTAGACAGATTTATACCACATTGCATGTGAACTGTGAGGAAAGGTGCTATAAGTGATTATGGACAAAATCCTGCCCGTACATGTGTGCGTGATTCCTGTTGGATTTAGTGAACCTTCATGTGCATAAATGAGAGGAGCGGGGTCTAGTCCTTAATCTGATGACATTTTTTCTGTACAGCACAGCAGGTTAATAATAAAATGGCATCTCTTCATTTCTGTATGCTGCTTTTTTTTTTTTTTTTTTTGAAAGAAATAACTGCTATGTCTTTGGATCAGGTGTTAATTATTCCCAGTAAGGTTTGGTGGGTAACTAGTGATGCAGATATCAAACCACCCACTCTCTTTGTAGATGAAGGGAAAGTATCAGGAGGATTTCTGCTGAAGTATTCATCACATCTCAAGTCTCAAATTGTCCAAACCATTCAATTATAACACTTCACTCAATGCATGTCAGCATGTCTGGCACTGTGTTTCAAGAACGAGTTGAGCTGGATTTCTCAAAGAGGCAGACGTTGGCTTGTCCCCTTGAGGGACAACAGAAATAGAGTCTATTGGCTCAAAGTTGAGACGGGTTCCTGGATCAGTGCACGGGAACTCTGGGAACTATTACAGCTTTCTAACTTTGTAGCCTCCAGACTCAGTTCGCACATGCATATGTAAAAGGCTGAGATTTCCTGTGGTAGCAGCACAAGCATCCTATTTGCCACCGAATAAATAGGTAAAGCACTGACCTGATGATGACATGATAAACAGGTCTGGGGATGTGGTGCTATCAGTGCAGATCTAAGCCTATCCTCACCATTGCTTTAACAGTAAATGGAAGCAATGCCCAAAGGAGGAGAGGAAATCCTTTGAGTCCTTCAAGGGTTATATGAGATTTTGTTGTTAACTGCAGAGATACAATACATCACTGTCAGGAAGCGGTGACCCTGGATTATGGTCACTGATTATAAAAAAGGCTTTCAGAGGCAGATGATGGACACCATGTCTATTATTGGTGGAAAAAAAAAGGGTGGCTGGAGAACCTCTGAGTGGATGGGGACATCATGCGAGCAGATACCTCCTTAAGCTCTTTGTGTTTGCTTTCTGTGCTTGGTCTGGGCTCTACATGTTCCCAGAGCAATGAAAAGGCAGCTCACTGGGTTTTTCATGTTAATGTTCAATTTGATGTATCAATATGGTTCTGCTTGCACAGGCTATAATGAGCTCAAGATCATAAAGCTCTTATCAGCAACCCTGTTTAACTTTAAATGTAGCTCAGATGATTGAGGCTCCTCTTTACTCTCACTTCAGTCAGTTTTGACCTGAAGCTGTGGAATGACATTGGTGAAAATTTGCAAGGCCAGTAAATATCATTCAGGAGAATATTTCCAACCCCATCAGCCTAATTTAGCCAATATCAGAGTCTGTCTTTGTGAGCTCCATCCACAGTGCAGTCATTTTTGTGTCATCTTCTCTATTTTTAGAAGCAATTCTAACTGCAGAATTATTTTGGCTAATAAAAATAAAAGGCAAAAAATTGTTTTCAGAAAGCCTTGTGTTTGTGGACAAGTCAAGTAGTGTGCAAGGAGGTAATGCTAACACAGGGCTGTTTCTTCTGGCAGCCTTACTAGCCTAGTCCATAAAAATGAAGGCTGGGCATTTCAAGAAAGTGCTCGTCATGCACAGAAACAGAGAGAGGTATCTGCATGAATTCCAAAACAACAAAGCACATTTGCATCTGGCCTCTGGTGTGAGCAGAGGAGTTCAGATCTGCCTGCCCTGCCTGCAGACATGAATCCTGAGTTGTTTAGGAGCATCTATCCCAAACAGACAAATTCCCACCCAATCGGCTCAACCACCTTAAAACCTATTCACGGGCTGTGTAGAATCGGTTGCCAGCCTGACCTAGTTGTCAAAATGGTGTCTCACGCTAAGGCTGTGTTTGTTACCACACATTTGTGCTCCTGGGGAATTCAGGATACCTGCTTCACAAGCATGACCAGATAAAATGGTATGTTTTTAATTAGGAGAAAAAAATAACAAGACAACAGACATCTGAGGGGAGTTTTGGTGAAAGCTAAATTGATGATGAAAAGCTTTCACTCTTTGAAACCACTCAATAGCCAGGTGTTTTCTAGTGGTTCTTCAGTGCATTTCACTGCTGCATGTCAGTGTTACTTAGCACTATCACATTTACATCAAGTCAAATGCTGGAACGCAGAGAGTATCACCATAAGGAATGAAATGTGTCAGCCTGCATACAGGGATTCTTGGGAAATATGTGCCTTTCAACAATCCTGCGGCTTTTATACAAATTCTTCTCACATGTTTGCTACCCTAAAATTCACAGGTAATTACAATGGGATGAATAATCCACATTAATCAGGTAAGCAGGTATTTGAGAGCCAGCACCTCTCCTATCAGACAATGCACATGAAAATACAGTAATTGAAGCTGCTGAGAGAATTCCCCACTGACAATGTCTATGTAAATCCACTGTAAAGAATAATTCTACGATTATGTAAAATTTGAACAAGTCCTTTTATCTTTAAAAGAATGCTGCACCTTATTTCACTTAGCACACCAATCTGGAGGCCCACAAAGTAAGAAGCAAATTGTCACAGGGTCCAATCCTATGGGATTCACAGAGCCAAAGCCATTGCTAGTGTAATGCCGGTGACTGCTCTTTAGTCCGGTTGTCATCTTCCTGCAGAAAACTCCTCTGAATTAATGTAGCATATCCATACTGGGCTTCACAGCACCCTAAAGCTCTCGTCTCCCTCTACCCCTCTGCCACCCCACATCTCAGTATTTCTTCCTGTAATGTTTTTTTATAGCTTTATCCTAGCAACTTTCTGTTTGTATTTTGATTATTTTTCTATGGTCCGATTCTCACATTGTATCAACCTAGCTCAAGTCTTAAATGACATGGAAGGGTCAGTATGCTGTAGCCCTATTCTAGTATGCACCCTAGTCTTAGCAGAGTCCCCCTGACATGGGAAATTGTCAGCAGGGTATATATAAACTCCCTGAAATGGGACAACAAAGGGAGCAGGCGAGTCAGGATCGTTCTAAGCTTCAGCAGAGAAAAATGCCATGGGAAATGGCACTTAAAGGGACATTCCTGCTGACTAGGGAACTCAGTTTTGAAACTCATAGCTGACCTTTTGTAGAATTTGAGGTCCTCCTTACGGGAAGGGGAGGTCAACATCCTGAGCCCTTAGCCTACTTAGCCTACTAGGAAGAGAGATGTGAAAAGGGTTTCCCCTCATTGTCTGAAGGTATGTTCATCTCTGCTTTTCATCTCTCAGGCAAATGCTGTTGTTTCTTCATGCTGTGCTTTGGGAGCTTGTGTTGAACATCTGGTAGGCCACACAGAGGGGTTGTGAGAGGCAGATAGTTATTTGGTTCTCTGTACTTCACAGTATGATCTTCCCTGGCAGCGGAATTTGGATTTTCATCCTGTTTGAGTGAACATTCATGTAATGTTGCAGTGTGATTTCCTGTTTCACCTATCCCAACCCGCTCAGGTGTGCCAACCTTTCCCATCCCCCTTTTGCCCTCCTGCCTAAGAGCTGTCCATCAATCTTAACATTCCAGCAAGGCGTCGTGTGGTTGGCAGATGCCCCTCAGGTCTGGGTTCATTGGCCTGTCCAAGCGTCTGTATCCCTTGAGCCTTCCCCTCCTCACACCTGGTTGGCCCTCACCTGTCCCTCCCCTCCCCCTGTCCCCGGGGCTTAAAAAGGACACGAGACCAGGCGGGTGGGAGTTCTATAGGGAGCTGTTACCACATTCAAGGTCTACCATGCTGAAATAAAACTCTGGATTAAGACTCTACGATAGAACCGCTCCTTTTCTCTTCACCAGTCGCCTGAACCTTTTCCACCAAAGGTAAACTGAGTTCCTACTTTGCCTGGATTTGTTCCGAGTGCTCAGCTGCAGCATCCAGCCGGCCAAGGTCTCTGCGGTGAAAACACCACAGCTGCAGCCTTTGGTCCAGCAGCGAGGGCTAGACAAAGCCAGGCACCCCACACCCGGAAACATCGGGATTAATATTCAATTATGTAACACTGACAAATTGTGCCCTGTTGTTCTTGCTCTGTGTGCTGTAACTGCAGGCCTGGATGTGACTTGGGACAAGGGTCACAAGCCTGTGATTCACGCTAGACATTGGAGGACCTTGCAGGATTCTGCCACGGTCAAATAGGAACTGTGAGGTTCTAAACATTGCATATAAGAGATGCAGTAACATTTAGAAAGTTTTCTGTCTAAAGCCTTTTCCCAGAAGTGGTGTGCCACACAGGAATGAGGGAGTGTGATGCACTGGAGTGATATGTCAAGTCCAAATATTCTCTTTCTTTGCCCGGCAGCCAGCTTGCTGAAGCTGAGTTCAGGCCAGAGGATCACAGGATGGGTAAGGTTGAAGGTGCCACAGTGCCAAGTGTGCCAAACACCCTGAAAAAGCAGGGTCATCCTAGAGCACATCCCACAAGGTCAGTTTGTATCACTAAGACCAGTCAAGTGTCCTGCCATTACTGCTGCAAGTCCTGGGCAAGGAGACAGGGAAGAAGCCTTACTTCTCTCTTGACACGAGTTTTCCAAGAGAACTGTCTGTAGGAGGAGCACATTCCCCCACCTTTGAAACGGGGGCAACATCTGATCCCTCATGAGACCGTGAGAAACAAATTGAATATAAAGCTAATAAAACAAATCACAACTTTGTTGAAAGGCACATGAACAGTTCCCAGACAGATTCTCACTCATCATCCTGAAGTTGCCTTTTTAATCCATGACCTTGCTATAATAGTGTATATCTGTTAGTGATTGTCCCATGAACTTGCACTGGTGAGTATCCCATATGCCCTGGATATACTATGTGTAGTATTCCATGTAGTCTTTACTGGGCTAGAGCCTAAAACTACCTTGCACCAAAAAAATCATCTCTCCTTTTCACATGTTTTCAACTTAACCATCTTAGCTACAAGTTATGATGAAGAAAAAAAGACAGAGAGAGAAACTGTAGTGCTGTGGTAATAACTGAAGTTTCTTTAGGAAATTGGGGAAATTGTTCTGGATTTACAGTGACAAGACTAAGACAGGTATCTCATCAGAGAGCAGGTTTGTGAAGAAGAGAAAACTCACCAAGAGAAAACACTGGGGTGGACATATTTCTCTCAGAACAATACCAATCATAAGCCTAAAGGATTAAACACATGAGCCAAAATGGCATAATCTGGCTAGGGACATGGGAACTGGAATCAGTGGCTATATTCAGCTACATAACAGCACAGATAGGTCCCATATTTTCACACTGACACACTGTATGCTGCAGCACATTTCTAGCTGGACTATGAAAACAAAAGAAGCCCTGAAAAAAGCTGAGGTTTGTAACAGAACTATCTGACTACCTTTCACCAGGGACTGGCTGCTGGGATGTTCTGTAGCAGCAGCAGCATTGGCGACTTGTCCAGCTTCCCGTCTTTGGACTAAGTATGCATAATGACATATGACTGCAGCAGGGCTTGAATGATGCAAGGCATGCGATAACCCACTGCCCAGTGCCTCTGCTATCCAGGCTGTGCAGGCTGCGCTGCGTGCACGCTGCAGTGCCATTCCTGAGCTCTCACAAACAATAATCAGGTCTCTTACAGCCAGAAAAGCCCGCCAAGGCCAGCAGTGAAAAAATCACAGCAACACAAAATAGATTAAGCATATTTTTTATCCTATTTTTGAAAATTTTCCTTTCCCCATTTCTGACTCATCTGCAGCCTGAGTCTTTTCATCTTCCAGCCGGCTACAGAGATCCTCTGGGAAAGGGAATAGTTACACACGCACAGCTTCTGCTTCTCTCTCCCCTGCAACAAATAAATACCCTCAAGCCCTTCAATTTATTTCAGAGTCATCAAGCACAGTTTAAAATTTAACCTGGTAATGCATTTTGAAAGGGATTCTTATGTAAAGTTTGTGCATGTGTGTACATGCATGTTTGTGTGCCTGCAAGTATTTCTTCCTTCTGTCCCAGACAAAGCCATCTCCATGCAATTTGGTTAGCAGCTTCCCTGAAATGACTGTAATGCCCCTGAAGTGTTCAGGCATCATAAAATCCTCATACCACAGATGGACCAATTTTGGAGGCAAGAGGAGATCTCTGTGTGTGTGTGTGTGTGTGTGTGTGTGTGTGTGAGACTCTTTCCTTCTGGGCCTAATTCATATGGGCAGCCTAATTCTTTCTTTCTGGGCCTAATTCATATGGGCAGCCAAAATGGGTAGGTTTATCAGTAACGTTAGATTATTTTAAAAATTGTTTAGCTGCTATAATGACAGCCAAGCATACCTCTATATTGCTTTCTCTTACCAGATGTTGCAGAGTGAAAGTGTTTCTAGTTTTGTTTCATGTTTTCTAGCCTGTTTTTCGACACTTATTTCCACTTATCATTCTCCTCCTCTGACACTGAATTCTTCTGCAGTCCTTTTGCAGGGACTCATCCATGAGGATACTAACTTGCATCTTTACTGCTTCTAAATTTCAGCTTTCCCTTTTACTCTGCTCTATTTCCATATGTCATTTTCCTTTTCTTCCTGTCTGGGAGTTGCTGTACCTAACTCTGTAAAGCATTATCTCCCCATCTCTCTAAAGTGTTTTGTGGTACTTTGTGTGAAGGATGGCATATAAAAATAAATTGTATTGCACTGTATTTTTGGACTGGCATCTAATCTTAACTGAGCTCATTCAGCCTATTTCTGAAAAACATTGGATCTTAAAGACTCTTCTGATCCAATGAATCTTGATGACTTTTCTGATCCTAGAGAAAGACTCCCTAATTTTCAAGTCATCTCCTGACACTAACACAGAGATAGAAGTCAGGAGAGTACCTTGAAAAATAGGGTTTGGCAGAAAAATATTCCTGGAACTCTTCCTTGTCTATCCTGTGTCTTAACCTCACCTCTGGCCTCCACCCCACATTTTACTTGCAAATGTCCACCATTATGAGCGCCGAGGTGGGGGGAGCGGGGAGCAGGCTGATGGCGTTCGGCACTCGTAGCGAAACAATCCAACAGCTTGCTTATGCATCTATTTGGCTTAGGATGGGAAATTAGAACAGCTTTAATCTGCTAGCAGCATCAAGCAGGGAAGCACTCCCTGGAGTGAAAGCGTTAGGAGTATCACAGCAGGGGCTGATGAGAGACAGCCTGCCATGGTGTCACAGCAAGGCAGTTGCACTCGACGCACAAAAATCTGGGGTGCTAAGAAGGACCCAGGTACCTGGCTCGGAATTGTAGGGGGAGGGAGAATAAACCTTTGTACTGGGGTCTTCTGCAATAGGAAAATGACATGCTCCCACATTAATGTCTTTGCTCTTCCCCCACTTTTACCCTGTCACATCAAGAATTTAGTCCCTTTTTATCAACCACAATACACATGTGCCATCCTAGTCTGTCATGAGGGCCCATTTGACTCAGGGAGCTTCAGCATACGTATAGCCATGTGAAGTGATCAGGATTTGGCCTGAGTCTGGAAAACACAGGGAGCAACAGCCATACCTTTGCATTTGTTATGCAAAGCCTGGGTATGTTTGCTTTCTACTCAATAAACCTATTCATGATAATTGAAGGGCAAGACCTGAGTTACTAAGCAAAAATGTAGGGTGTAGGGATCTTCCTTGCTTGCACTGAGACTCATTGCAGGACTGTTCAAATGCTTGGAAATTTGAGGGAAATCTTTAGCTTGTGTCTTACTATAAAAGCATCAAATTTGAGGAATTCAGTGTCCTGGAAAGTTGTCCTGCACGATCTGTTTGTTTCATTGGTTCTTTGTCACAGACAGTGCCCCTGGAAAGTAACTCTTCCTTACTTGCAAATGTGCTTTACTGCAGCTTGACTGTTCTCTGTGGATACACATGGGAATGTAAAGGTAGGTGTAGCACATACATTTACAAGGTGAGAGCTGAGACCTGTGAAGACAGCAAGACATATTAATATCTTACAAAAGCAAAAAACATTGAATTTTGCAGTATAAGATATGCACCAGCTGAAAACTGGAGCTAAGACCCAGTGGCAAGAAATGCCTATATTTTGTTGTTTTTTTTTTTTTCTTGTGTATTATATTTGTAATGTATTAGGACAGACCAACACATGAACAATAGTAAAGTTTAGGTGGGAACTTTGGCCAAAGTTGATTATTATCCACTTTATGTATGTGTCTGGAAACAGAAGGTATCATTGACTCTGTCTTGTGTTCATAGATGGTATTTTCCAGTCTCCTTAAAGTCTCTATTCTTGTTGGAAATATTGGGATGTTACCAACAGTCATAGCCCTGCCATTCTTCATTGCTGGATGTCAAGAGCAGCTAGGACTTCAATTGTAAGCACAAATGCTTTCTAATCATTCTGTGTTCCTGTGAACATCAGACCTGGAAACCAGCTATCAGACAGTCTGTAGCAAAACCTCATTACCTTGTCCAACCTCACACAGGTCTTATATGTCCTACTTCTTGGAATGTGTGCAAAATTGTGCTCACGTTTCTTGGTCTCTTTCTCTCTCATTTCATAGCTGCTGACAGCTGTTTCCTCATCAGCTAGTTATTTGAAAATTAATCTGAAAGTGAAAAGACTACCTGCTTCTAAAGCTTCCCTCTACACAATGCACCCACAAGGTCTCTGAAGACAGTGATTCACTGTTCTTGCAATTCTCTGAGTGTGATGTGGAAGGTGGGAAGTTTTCTGTTCATATTCTGAAAGCATCAGTGCTTTCTGCTCTCTGCATGGGCCAGCAACCATCAAACTAACATGTAGTGAAGAGTGTGTGTGCATGGCTAAGTGGGGAATGCAGGCAATGCCTCTTTCATCAAAGAAGGTCTAGATGCTTGAAAGGGTTAGAAAAAGCTCCTGGAGAATGATAGCTATGGAGATTTTATTCTTGTTCCTTAGCAGAGACAGCAGGGATTGGTGAGGTTAAGTATAAATCTCTGCAAAGTTATTTTAGTATACTGTACTATCAAACTGTCAATAGAAGAGCATGTCTTGTGTAAAATGGACTTAATGCATCAACTGTATGGTGTGGAGGCAATTTCAGCAAGCTCAGAAGAGGTTACCTGCACTAGAGAGTGGACAGCTTTCTCTTTAGAGCTGTGGCCACTGCTGCATGCAGAAGCATGGTGGAGTGAGTGTTTTCCAAATGACTGGAGCACTCTTGAAAATGAAAGCTCAGACAGTTCTCCTTCAAGTGGCTTGTACAGATTAGTTCTAGGAAAAAGCAAATGGCTCAAACTGGCCTGCTCCTAATGACTGGATGGGTGAAATGAGGAGAAATGAAGAAAAAGCTAGCATTTAGCAGTGTCATCCCAGTCCCAAATGCTCATAAATACCTTTGGAGATGAACTTCAGCATCTTTCAGAGACATTGTCATCAGGCTTTCAGTGAAATCTCTGAAACTCCATCCCAGTCACCAAAGTAATGTCACTTAGAAAAGATATGTTTTTAAATATTTCAACAGCTCATGTGCAGTATTTCTAAAGATAAATGACACAGAAGACACAGTTCATTCTCTGTAAAGGAGTGAGTAAATAATACTGATCATTAACACACAATATAAAATAAACTAGAAGTGCAGAACACCATAGCTGCTTAATTTTTTTTTGGTTTTCTGACTGGTTTTAGTATTGTGGGATGAACCTAAAACTGAAGAGCTCGTGCTTTGATAGTTTTCCAGTTTCCAAAAGGACAGAGGTAACTATTTTTACATCATTTCCAAGGGCGAGTGAGTGCTGCCACTAGAGTTCACAGGAACACAGAATAGTTAGGGTTGAAAGGGACCTCTGGACATCACCCAGTTCAGTCCCCTACAACCTACATCATAACAATATTAAACAAATATACTATTCATACCATCAGGAAAAAACTGTGGTTTTTGGAATTTGAACTGATATGATGACCTTATCCACTGAGAAATTTCATAGCAGTGGTAAACTTCTGCTTTAATAATGTTTATACAATCTTCTCCCCCCATCAATTAATTTTACCAGGTTGAATTCTTAGGAGATCTAGCTCTGACCAGGTTTTCCTATGCAACCTTCTAAACTCTCTTCCCAAGAAAGTTCTTGCACTCCTGAATCGTCTAAACAAAGTAATTTGGATCATAATTTGTGTGTTTATAATACCCACAAACCATATTTCTCCTTTCGTTTGAAATATCTTACCAATCTTATGAATCTTTTATGCTATCTTTTATTGTACTGCATTTACATGCTTATAAGTTTCAGATTTTAAATTAATAAAGGTCGTAAAAACACACCACCAAGTACTATATCAAAAAGTAGTTAATACTTTTTGTAAGTTAAATCTTGTGAAATCAACTAGGCTCAGCTCTTCAAATATATTCTCTACCTAACATGTAGTGATGTTAGTAGGAAGGCTTGTATCTACCTTCAGCATCCAATGCAAATGCTCTGAAGTTAGTAGAAAGACCCCATGTTGGTGCCAGAAAGCTGTGGTTCAGCCTGTCATTGCTGGAGAGCAATAAATCCACCCAAGCAGATGTGTCTGAATCAGGAGACCAAGCATCTATAAGGACCTCTCCATCTGGTTCTCCACAGTAGACATTCCTTCACTTTGTCTCTTTTTCACAGGGAACATCAGTGGTATCCATGGTTGTCACTTTGTACTTTGTTTTATGATCCCTTTGTAGAGTGGCTCATATGCTAAAGCCAGACTGAAAGCAACCACGTGTGTTTGACTTCACTCAGCAGTGTGAGAGTGTGAATCCTCAACCAAGCATCACCTTCAAAACTGCTATTGAGTAATTAATCTGTAATAGTGCAACTGGCAAGCAAATAGCTTTAATAAAGGAATTTGCAGTTACATGTTCAGAAAACAGAGAATGATTTATTATTTTACTCAAAGCTGAAAGCAAATAATCTTTGACTAGACGATAAGTTACCTAGTTGGAATAGGAGATGTTTTAGGACTGAAAGAAATCTTCTTATTGTTTTCATCCAGTCAAGAGCCCAAACTTACATCAGAAAATAATTAAAGAAATACCAAAGACTGGAGCCAATTTGGTTGAGAATGGACAGGTGCTGTATGATTTATTATCAGCTAAGGTACTGTTCTCTGCTGAGTTATTGTATTTGTTATTATTATTGACTTTATGCTTTGAAAGAAGTAAACCTTAAGCTCTAGAAGTCTAGGGTGGAAGCTGACTGTCTGAACTCTTTTTTGGTCAGAGTAAACAATTTGCCCAGTTTCTGTATGTATCTGAACTCTTTTTGGTCAGAGTAAACAATTTGCCCAGTTTCTGTATGTATCTGTTGTCTCACTGAGCCTTTCTTCTGTCTCTAAGGCCTGACCATGGCACAGAAAGCATTGTTTTGCCTATTGGATTGAATGAATTCAAAAGAACTACAAATAAAATGATTCTATCACCCAAGAGGACTTACCTCTGATAGTGTTCAGGCTGCCCAGTGTATGTAGCAGCCCACAGCAGAGTGCTCCTCCTGGCTAAGCCATTCCTCTGAACTCATGGAGTGTCTCTGGAACAAAGCTTGTGACAATATGACAAGGAAAATGTAAATGTACATAATTAATGTAAACATTCTTTTATTTCTCAGCAGTAGGCTTCTTGTCGGAACTTGCATCCTGGTCTCAGGACAAGAAGCACTGGTGGAGATGCAATGAGTCGACTACCCAAAGCTCTGAAAAAACTCTCTGCACAATCCACGTCTTTATAAGAGACAGAAATCACAATGTCTTGTGTGCATCTGCACAGCACATGGGGCTTGGGGTATTTAATTTGGGTTGTACACACAACACTTACACTGCGTATCACTGAAATAAAGTGGGTGTCAGTCCTAGTGAAACTCACTGTAGAAGGCTGATTATCAGGTTATCTGGACCAAAGTTAATCAGTAACCTGAGGTGGTAAACATTCCCTGTGTTTACTTTAGTACTCTTCTCTTATATTGATCTACTTGTAGTTTTGCATTTGTGGTCCTTGAATTTGTGGAATCATTGCATCATTTTCCCCGGCTTTCTTTGCTCATATGTTGAGTAGGGCTGTACACACTCCTCTATTTTAATAAAATTTTCTCATTTTATCAGCTATGAAGTAGGGAAGTGGTGAATATTCTAGGCCTTGCCAGCAATCATTTAAGATCCTGTGGCTTCCATGTTCATTTGACACCAGCACAGTTGAAATTGTCATGAACATAGAGCTAGCATACACACAAAATACAATCTCTGGTGATCAACCAGCTGAACGTTCAGCTGGGGTCTGCTGAGACATTCAGGAAGGAAAAAGCACAGAAGCAAGAAAAAAAGATAGTTCTTACTCAGTTTTCTCTTACTGGGTTTTCTCTGTGCAAACTACATGTTTTCCTTTTCATCTCAGGGTAGGCAGAAAGTTTATTTTGATGATGAGGACCTTGTTGTATATACTGGTTAGTATGGACAGGGCAATTATCACTAGGACAACCCAGCCAGTGTTAACAGTCCCAAGCAAGTTTTTATTTACATAAACTGGTGACATCCAAAAAGTGCCCTCAGTCACTACCATTGATGTAAAGTCCTTTAAAGCTCAAAATTCCAGGACCTTTTTCATTCTTTTTGTGTGACTTGTGACACTGCAGAACAGAAATAGGAATCTGGCTATCATCTGGATTTCATTTCACAATCTATATATTCCAGCACAAATAGTCACCACCAAGAAATCCATTACAAATTCATGTCCTGTAGAGCTTCATTGTTGTACTGACAACATTTATCATGAGCTCTTTGCAAAATCATATGAGATTTCATAACAGGTGTCCACTTCACACAGGTCATCACCACTGTGGCCTGTGTCAAAATCCATTATACAATAGCTGAAAGCTGTACATATGTGTTGCCAGCTACCTCCTCTTGCAATGTGTGGTGGAATGCAGTGAGAGATAAGCAGGAGACACAAAGTTTAGATCTGAATTTTCCTTTGCATCTGAATTTCATCCTCAAAGGTGAAAAAGAGATGGCAGCACTGAATGCAGAGTTCTATTTTCAGTCAGCCTTCTGTTGCAATACAAAGAGATTTAAAAAAATAAAAGTACCATGAGCATAGAGTTTAAATAAAAATCCAACACATTATATTATTCTTTAGTGGCCACTTTTAAGCAAAACATAACCATATAAAATTCTACTCATTCTTCCTGAATTTTGTTCCAGTCTTGTCAGACTGGGCCTACTTGATGTGTAATGAGTCTCTTATCTGACATTTCCTATTGTCCCTAGTGGTTGTAAAATCATTACTCCCAAGAAAACAAAGTTTACATGTTGATAAGTGGTGAAGGGAAGAATAAGACTGTGATGAGCAACTGCAGCTACTCTTCTCACTTCTCTCTCATGCTCTGTCTCCAACAGGAATAATTCACATTCTTGCAATTTAGAGAAAAGTTTCCGAGTCCTCTATTTGGGAACATATTTCAGTTTCTCCTGGGAGGTGAAAGCAGTTTGCTGTGAAATGCTTCAGACTCTCAAAGTGACTGATTTTCTGCTTCCTTCTCTTGGGGTAGAATCAATGACGGTGGGGTAGGTTCCAAAAAATTTATTGGAATAGGGAAAAAAAGACAAAAATAGTTGAACCCATTTAATAGCTGTGATATCATTTTACTGGCTTCCCCTGTCTGCAGGGCATATGTCAGTGGTTGATTTTGTGCTTGGAGCACCAAAGGAATGGTCTTTAAAGGCTTTTTCCATCCCAGTATCAAAAAGAGCACCCCAGAGACAGCTGTCCCTGATGTGATTAACCACTGAAATGGTACTTGCAAACAGGGTGATGAAAACCTCTGAAGTCTGCAATAAAGTGACGAGGCTCAAAGTCACCTTGAGACAGGGAAAAAAAGATTCCTAGAATTGGGAGAAAATATGTGCATTATTTATATGAAATACATTCCAATAATATATTAAAAGTAATATTGGAAACTATCTTTATTACATTGAGCAGTTTTTTTAAAAATGGATGATTTAAAATGATTTAGCTTAAAATGGGCATATAAACAGTGCTTAGGTTCTGAAGAAAGGAACATCTATTCATTTTCTCCAGGTTCTTAATGCACCCATGTATTTGCATTGCATTGCCTATGCAAGAAAATTATTTGCTAAATTAGCAAACAATACTTGCTCTGTCAAATCCAGTTTTCACATCTTAACTTTCAGTGATGGCCTTTCCCAATTGGACCTGCATCATCTCCTGTTATCACAGACATCAAGGAAATATGTTTTGGAGTACATCATGGCATTCAACAGGCTTTGGCTTCCTCAGACCAGTAAAACTCCCAAGTGAAAGTATTTTTCCACCAACCACCACAGATTGAAAGCAGGGCTCTACGTCCTTGAGAGCTTCAGATGTACCTAATTGTTATGGCGTCATACAGAAAAGGAGGGACCACTTCAAAATTTAGAGATAAAAAAAAAATCTCGGTAAAATGATGAAGCTCAAGGAAAAGTCAATTCTGGTGATTCATGGTGTAAATATCTGCACACCACTAAAAATGTACCTATCCATTTTTTTCCATTATATAAAGGGCAGGCAAAAAGCAGTTTCCATTATTCTGCCTCAGGGATCTTGCAAAGAAAAAGCTTTCTTTCTTAAAAACATGTCTCATGAATATTATTTGGGAAAACAAATACTATCAGCACACCTAACCTACCCAGCTTAATGGGTCTTCTGTCAGCGAACCTGACATTTAACACCAACTGGTTTTGGATATTCCAGTTATCCACCTCACAAACAAACCAAGCTAAAAGATCCCAAGAAAAGCACTATTTTGCAGAAATGAAGCCCATCTGCTTCTGCCTGTCCTTGTCCCTTCCTTTGGCTGTAGCATGAGAAAGTATCTAGTATCTCTGCTGCCCCACTTCCCTGCAGACCAAACCCATCCCAAGAGCTTGGGCAGTGACCCTGGGACAATTGTCCTGCTGGCAGCAGCTCCGTGACACTGCGCCATTCCACCTACACCGGAGAGAAAAAAAAAATTGTTTTCCATACCTCAAGCAGGCAGAGGCAGTCGGTTTGAATAGCTGTACTTCCTCAGTGTAGATGAGAAAAAAAGGAAGAGAAGAACCAAAAATAGCACCTTCTCTGAGAGCGTGCAGGGCTTGATTCTTCCACAGCGCGCTCTATCAACCCCGCTCCACAAAATGGCAGCTGGCTGGCAGGCAGCAGCCTCCAAGAAGGATGAGGTGATACTCCCTGGAAAATTAAATGACTGGTATGGAGCTGCAAATCCTGCAGTGCTGGGTCCCAAAATGTTGGCTCAGGGTGGGGTGAGGTGTAGAGGGAGTGTTGTCATGCAGGGCTGGATAGCCTCAGGGACATTTGCACGGGAAAGGAAGGAGATGTGGAGCTGGGATAGGATCATGTGTGTTCTGCTCTGAAGTCTTGCAGCCCAGTGCTTTTAGAGCAGTACATTTTCCCTGCTCCAGCTCTTGAACAAAGCAAATTAATGAAGTGCCATTAGTTGACTATTTAACGTTTCAAGTATTTTCCCACCTTACATGTATTTTTTTAAAGCAAATCTCAGACGCAACCAAAAGGCACACTAAACTTTTACCCACTTTTTGAGCAAATGAAAAGTGCAGAGGGTGAGGGAGAGAAAAGCAAAAACATTTTAAGTTCTGTTTGTGTTTTAATTAAATATAATGGGTCTGTTTCCAAGATTTACACCAATCTCTTTTTCAAAGTGGAAAATGGCACAAATTTCGCAAATTCTCTCTTAAAATGACCCTGAAATTAATAAGCCTGTGATGTTGATGAAGTGTTACAGATTTTTATTAGGCAGGATCTGAACAGCTTTTATTTCATGCTCTTATGTCTTCATACCTGTGTTGGGTGCAGCTCTCAATGTGAAACTCTGAACTCAGTAATTATAGCTAAAAATTGTGACAGAAGGTTTTAAATTTCAGAGCAAAAAGAAGCAGAGAAATATGCCACGGCCATATGAGAGACACAGTCATTTTGTCTTTGCTTGAGAAGTCCCAATGAAAAGATGAAATTGCACTTGGGTTAAAAAGAAAAAAAAGTAGGAGCAAAATTTGGCCCTGGTTCTTGGAAAATCTGCCCTTAATTTAGCTGAGAATAAGGATGCCTCCTTTCTAAATGAACGGGGTATGGCAAATTCGCTGGTGTGAGAAGAAGCTTGTATA
Source organism: Molothrus ater (assembly GCF_012460135.2). NCBI lineage: Eukaryota > Metazoa > Chordata > Aves > Passeriformes > Icteridae > Molothrus > Molothrus ater. The sequence continues at coordinate 94,431,412 of NC_050478.2, read as the reverse complement.
ACATTTTAGCTACTGGGCAATATATTCTCTGCTAAAAAAAATCTTACAGTGCCTCCTTAAGTGCAAACAGAGGTAGCCAGCAGACAGTGTACAACATGTGTAACTCTGGGCACTGAGAACTTTGTGAGTCTGCCAAAAACTCATCTCATTAGTGCGCTTTGCAGCTGTAGAACAACCGTTTGGCTGAAATGATGTAGACTGAATATAAAACCATGTCCTGGAGGTGAAAGGCCCAGTGGAGGGAGTATGCTGGAACTCCATGCACCAGAATGATGTTCTAGGAATTCCCTGGTCAGGGTGCAAAAATTCATCTGCACATCTTGATACCCAGCTTTGACAGGAAAAAGGTATATTCTCTGCAAAGAGATCTTTGCAGCTAGCTCAGTCCTGGAGCTGTGAGGCTGGAACAGTACATCTTTTATACATAGCACTCACAGACCTGATATACTTGCATCAAGAAGGAAATTAAGACAGCTGCCTGTCCCATAGGAGCACAAACTAAATGCTGGAGCCCAATACATTTATGCAATGTTTTATACACTTCCAAGACACAAAAGCTGTCAAGTCACGATTTTGGTGTTTTTTTGAATTGTTTCTTACACACTGTCAGGGTTTTGTGCACCATTCTTTACATTTAAAGAAAGCAACACAGACTGATTTCTGACATGCACCCTCCTATCACATCTATCAGTGCAGTACAGTGAGTGTTAAATGAATGTCACCACAGAGCCTCTCTCTCTCTCTCTCAAGTTTTAAATTTCCCTTGCTAGTGTAAAACTTAATGAAAGCCCTGGAGTATACAATAGCATTTTGAAAACAGGAATTTGTGACTGCTGTGAATCATCACTCACAGCAGGGACCCAGAAATGTGAATTGTGGGAGGAACAGGCTCAGTCCCCCTCTCTTTTTTACTGGGAATTTATTACAGGCGTGTCATTATTTACAATGCACCATTCACATCCTCTAAAGAGCCAATAAACTGGCTGCTGAATATGCATTTTGCTCTGTGGTGAACACAGATGTTTCCAGCTAATATCCATTTCATTTAATTTCTTTTCTTTAAAAAAAAAAAATCTATCTTGCTATTTCTGTAGCAGCTGGGTAACTATTTGCCAGTCTTCGGTTTGGGAATCACTCCTCATATTTATTATAGTTGGTGCCATTTGTGTTGCACAAAGTGGAGGTCTGTCCATATTACCAGTCTCTGCCTGTGTTTGCAGGGGTACCAAATGCAGTTGCTAAAATTCTCTCACAGTTTAAAGAAAAGGCCGCTTGAGGATTCAGCACAGGTTCAAATTTCACTAATGATATGTGGCAAAAATAGTGTCAGATGTTTTTGTGTTCCAAGAGTACATCAGAAACCCCTGGTGTTTGAGGGGGATTTGTTTTGATTTTGCATTCCTGTGAGTAAAATATATTGTTGATTCACAACTGACAGGTTGATGGTCATTAATTTACAGTGCCTTCATATATTAGTAAGAGAAGGAATAGGGAATTATGGTGAGCTGCAGAAGGTTTGTAAGTTCAACTCAGATAATCATTCCTAACTTTAGATACTTATCTCTGCTAACACTGTCCCCTGGGATTGCAAAGCTGGTCTGTCATTTCTGTGAAAAAAGACTCTCCTGAGGTCTTAGTTTCCTGCATCTTGTCCAGCTGGAATCTGAAAGTTCAAAGGTAACTAATAAATACATTTCTGATTATCATCATCATTATTATTCACAGTCCTATAGCAATTTTTTTAAGCCCCACAAGAGCTGTGGTTTCACACAGTTTGAATACGGATAATGGCTGAGGAGGTGGCAAAGAGGGGCTCACGTTTTATCCAAATCAGATTGTTCAAACTAGATTGCTATTCTATAAATTCCTCCCCTCCTTGTGGTGTGGAAGGCAGTGTTATTGGGAATCACCAGATGGCTGGTTACAGATGGTGTTATACATTCTATCTTCAATTAGCTCTTGAAGAAGTGCTTATTGTTAGCTGTGGTGCAGTTCTTCCTCCACACAAAAATACTACTGCTAAGACCAGCCCTGCCTGAACCTCTCTGATGAGCAAAGCACTTTTAGATGTAAGCCTGTGGAAAGACTTCTCAAAAGTGTTCCCATGAGAAAACTGAAAACCCAATGCGAGTGAATGACTGTGAGTGAGCAGCTCCCTGAATTTTTACCTGCTTCCTACAGGTTATATCCAATTGAGGAAATAAAATGCTGCTTGGATCTAGACTGTGGGAGGTGAGCAAGGCCTTGCAAAAGCAGAAGGAAAAGAACCTAGTGACTGTTGCAAGGTGGCAAAGCATATCACGCTTTGCTCTCCCACTCTGGTGTCCCCACTGCACCTCCGTGTGCACAATCAGCACTGTTCTCTGCCAGAGGCTGTGTATCCCTGCTGAGCACTGGGGAGAGGCAGGAAGACTAGAGACATCAGCCAGTGTGTTCCTGCTTCTGACTCACAGGAAGGACATCTGAATGAGTTAAGATGAGGCAATTCTGCTTGGAACACCACGCTTGGAGACACCGTCGGCATGACAAAGACAGTAACCCCGTTGCAGTGGTAGGAAGTTCTGGTTGGAGTATAAATGGTAAAATTCCCCTTTTAAAAAGCTGGAGCCACTGTTTTTTATTGGGCCATTTAATCACCCATTTGGGGGGGGCTGTTTCACTTGTAAAAACCCAAATCAAAAGTCTCCTAGTATTTCCATGTTCCTGTATGAAAGAGATAGGTGTGGAGGAGACCCCAGTTAGTCTTTATATTGGACTTACCTCCTCTACACCTAATAAAAAATACTAACCCCGGTAGATGCAGACTGGTTGCAAGGTGCAGGTCAATGAAGAATTAGGTCTTTTGCATCAAAAAAATATCTTGCAACGCATATTAATTTAGTATAGATTTCCCTCAAAGGAAAAAACTTCTGTTTTTTATAAAAATTTTAAATTAACAAATATTGAGGTTATTACATAGGCTCAACAAGGGCCAGTTGCACCTTTAAGGAAAAGGCAGGAATCCCCTATTTTCCTTGAGAATTGGGTCAGGCAACAACATCTGTCAAAGTCTGACAGCAGGAGAGAGGTGGACACAAGTCTCAGTCTCCGATGCTGCTGTACAGGCTGAGTGAGCAGATCTACATGCCTGTGAGAAGGGGTCCTCATCTGCTGGGGCCTGGGCTCCCTCTCATGAGCCAAAGTGACAGAGACTTGGTCTTGCAGTGATATTCATGTGCATGGACTCTTATAAAAATGGGAGTTCTAAGATGCTTAATCATAGACTCCAATAACAGCAAATAACCAGGTGTGGAAATTAAATACTAAATGTGCAGAACAGCCCCTAAATATGTATTTAAATGCCAATAAAAGCTCTACAAGTCCCCTGATGCTTGTATATTCTGGCTCAACAGCTTCCACCTCCCTGGAGCCCTGTCATGGTGGCAGACACAGTGGGTTTCCCTTTGCTTCCCCAGGGCAGAAGGCTGTGAGGGGCATGGCCACCACCTGCTGCACAGCAGGTGCCAACTCAGCTGGTGCAGGCTTGGGAGGCCACTGGTCTGGAGCTGTGGTATGAGGAAGGGGATCCAGGATGTCTTCTGGGAAAGCTAGGTGAAGTAGTGGGTGAAGTCAGTAGTAAGCAGCTACCAAAGTTGCTGGAGAAAAAGTAATGGAGCCTTCTGCTCTACTTCTCTCTCTCATCTGATGGGGAGTGGGGCTGGGAGCCATAAAAAATTCAAAACATGGTTTTGAACCTCATTCCTTCTTTAAACAAGGTGTGCTATGCTTCCTTTCTGCTTCATTAGTCTTCTTTTCAGACCTGAGAGTGATCTTTTCAACCTTTGCAAGAGTGGAGATCTTTAAGATTTTTCCCCCCAGTATTTAACTGGATTTGAATTTAGCTTTAGTCTCATAGTCAAACTTCTTATTTGTGATTTTGGGAATTTTTGGAACTTTCTTATAAGCAAGCAAACATTTTCATGCTTTTTGCTTGATTGTACTTGATTATCTCATACCTTCTTCCCTTCTAGCCTTTTCCCTTCCTCACACCCTCTCAAATCTGCATTTTTCTGCTTTCCTCTCTCTATTTTTCTTGAACAAGGCTCACACAGGGATACAGGTAAAAAGGAAACCACTGAAAAGAGAAGGATTTGAGGTTCAACAAAATCATGCAGGCAACAGTGGTCAATACATAAAAGGGGACAAATGTGGAAAATTTTTCTATATGACTAAACCAGTAAAATCAGTGTAGGCTACCCTTCATAGTAAAACCATGCTCAGTGTTAGTTTTGGTGGCTGGCATTTTGTCTGTTTTCTATCCCCAGCTTCCTGCTGTGCTGTGCTTTTTTGTACAGCACTGCTCTGCACAAAGCCTACATCTCTTTTACCCACTGTAAGCAAACACCAAAGAAGGTGAGACAAACCCAGCTCAAGGGAAGCAAGTTATCATAACACAAGTCATTCTACTTGTTCTGATTTTGCACAGCTTTCATAATTTGTCTCTATTTTTATTCAATCTGAGTTGAAGATATAGATATAAAGTTAGCAAAACTGTTCCTTTTAGGCAACTGCCTAAAGGTCTTATCCAAGCTCACCAAAATCAATGGAAAATATTCCATTCACAACAAGGGACTTGGGATAGTTTCTAAATACTTATTTATATAGAAGACAACTGCTCTTTCAGATAGCTAATACACATTTCACAAACTTCCTTGAGGGCCTTTTAAACCAAAACACTGACAAAGAAAAAAACTTTAAATAAGATTAAGTTTAGATGCATTACACTTTCAGTACCCCTCTGTAATTCAAAGGTTGCTATCTATGCTCTGGGCACAGTTAGGAGCATTTCCCTTCCTTTTTGTAAAGGGAAAGAGACATGAAGGATTGATTTAGCAACAGTCTTAACTCTCAAAGTCTTGTTCTCTTTGTTTGCTGTCCACTCTTTACCTTGTTTACTGATAATATGCTCGCAGAGGATACACATGGGCATAGGATTTAACGTGGTATGTGGAATATGGTAGAAGGTCACACTGTGCTTTTCAGCTCTCAACCTCTCAGTGAATGAAATAAAAATTAAAAAACATTGGCATTGTCTTCAAGGGAAAAGGCTGGTTTTCTCCACAGATCTTCATTACATCACATTGGATGATATTGCTCTATACAATTAAAGAGTGCCACAACAACCCTTCCTAGGAATGAGCCCTGGCTCATTTCATTCCCTGTGGCCAGCAGTGTTTAATAAGTACAAAACACATGGTTTAAGTGGTACCCTCCAGCTTGTGCGCTGTAATATTGGCAATAATGTATAGAAAAGGAGCAGGAGAATGTGTGTGAGGGGTTTGCATGTGTGTTGTGTGTGCCACAGCAGGAGCGTGTTCCATATAGACAGAGGTCGTCCAGCACAATACGCTGGGGCTGCACTTAACTCAGCATCTCTCTGAAGCAAAATCAGGCACAAACCCTAATTAAACCCAGGGTGTGAATCCCTGGAGGGCAGTGATAGAAGGGTCTGTGTACTAATCCAGCCCGTGCTGACTAACAGCAGCGCTGCACAATCACTGCTGTATGAATATATTCTTCTGGCAGCTGCATGCAAACAGCAGTCTTTGCCATTCTGATGACTTTTCATTTTTATGACACTGTGTTTTAGCTTCAGGTGCGAGTGTGAGACTGCCAGTTAAGTGGCTGTTCTGATTATTTTAAGTAGTCACTAATCAAAATGCTGAGCAGAGGGGGCCAGGGGAGAAGGGGGAAAGGGATGGAGGTAAGAGATGTAAAGGAATGTGTGAGGGTTAGAAGGGGAGGGAGGAGGGCTTTGCATTTGATTTTCCTAAGCAGGGCAATTTCTTTAGTGAGGAAGGTGAGCCTGTCACTACTTGGCCCCTGTCTTCTGCAAGTACTTTAGCTTCTCAGCAACCCAAATGATGATTATAGGGAAGGGGAAATGACTGGAAGGTTTCTAGCAGCAGCAGCAGAAGCAACGGCAGAGAAATGCATTGTGAAAAATCAGTTTTAATAAAGCCCCAGCACTGACCTTGGAAACATAAGTATTTATATTATTGACTTCTGTATGAGGTTATTTGTTAAAAAAAAATGAAAAAAGGAGAGAAGGACAGAAAGAAAGAAAAGAAAGTCTTTCTGTTCTTGTCTTGAGACCTGAGGAAAAAAAAATAACTAAAATTAGAGAAACTGGAGATATAAACACATTGAGTAGAATAAAGCAAAATACCTCTGGGGTGTTCATCTGCCATAGTAGTCATTTCATATCTCATCTGTTATATGAATGTGATAGCTCTTTCCCTTTTTGATAGGATCATTATGTAGACTCCACAGATTCAATTCCATTTACAAGTCAATGGTGTGAGATTTTATGACAATTCTTTTTACTGGGTTGATTCTGGATGATCTTCCTCTACCGAAAAAGAAAAAAAAAAAGAAAAAAAAATAAGGAGAAGGGGATAGTGTCATTTTGGTGCTGACACATGAGTGTTCTGGTGCACCAGACATTACTGTGACAGATCAAATAGCACTGTCCCTTCAGGAATGTGCCCAGGTGCTCTTGAGCCTCGGTGTCAATGCTGCCAATATGTGAAGAGGTCTGTGCTGAATGGAGATCTGTTGCTGGGGAGGAAACAGTGCTCTGGGCAGCAAGGGTAGCTGGTATCAGCTGAACTCCTAGCTAATGCATCACACAGATTATTTACTTGTTATCATGCTCAGGTGCCTCATTCCCTAGCACTTCCCTCAGCCCTCCACAAGGACAGCTCCAACCTGGGGCTGCATAGAGCCCGTGGAGTGGTGGTAAGCATATATGTATGCTCCACAGAGGAAGAAGTGCTCTTCTCTGAGTATGTGGGTTACATACCTCTAAGGTTAAAATGAAACCACATGTTTTGTGTCATGGAAGTGAATGAGGTGGATCGGTGAGGGATTGGACAGTGAATATTTTCAATATAGGCACATGCTCACAGTGAAATCCCCTTTGCTTAGGATGCCATTTCTTTGTTTATTGTCAAGCTCCATTCTGTCACAAGCAGGATCCACCAGAGTAATGCCCTTTCAATGCCAAGAGCCTCATAGGAAAGGCAAGTACCCATGTGTTTAACACAGGAGGAGCTTAAAAAGGAAATAATCTCCTGTGTGGGGCAATGTCAAGTCAGGAAAAAAACACCAACAATCTCTTGATGTCCTTTCTGGCTGTATCTTTCTGTACAGAATATAAAAAGGGAAGGGGCATGAATGCTTGTGCAAAGCAAGACCCTACCAGCTTTCTGCAAGCGAATTTCTGTTAGGGCATGACTTCAGGCTATGATAAATAGCTTCTGTGGAAAAGTTTTACTGCTCCAGTGCATGTTCCGAGCATGCCTAATAAATGTGTGTCCGTTCAGAGCCTCCTGGAAACAGGAGCTGTTCCTCCTCCCCCTCCCTCAGCCACCTCTCCTACAAGCAAAGGTCTGTCCCCCAGCTTGGGGGTTGGAGCACATGCTCCTGGACTCACTCTCTGTCACGGGGCTGACTCCAGCTCAAATACCCTCCTGCAGAGGAGGCCTGGCTGGGGAGGTGGTGTTCACCACCAAAAGAAGGTGAAAAGGGCATTGAATAAACAAAGCAGGGGGAAAAATGTCAGTGATTCTCTAACCCTTGGTAAAGTATTTGGCAGGATAAAAAGGAGACCTGGGGACTAGTCACCATCATAATTAATCCTTCCAGAGTAACCGGATAAACCATTTCCTACTGGCTCCTGGCTCAGCATGTCAGCTTGTAACAAGGCGCTCTCAGGCAGCAGACTTTTCTGATTTTGAAGGGGATCCTAAATGCATAATTTAGGGGTTTAACCCTGCCTTGCAAAGAAGGTGCATAAAGGTGAGGCTGCACAATGCTCATCGTTAGTCATTGGTGATTTAGCCTTGGGAACCTCCACCTCAGCCACAAAAATTTATGAGGATATCAACATTAGGAGACTCCAGTAAAACCCCACAAATTTTTGATGCATTTGGAGAAGGGCTGAGACCCTTTACAATGTTTCCCCCAAACAACACTGCTTGCCACAAATCCTGTAGGACCCATTACACACCAAAACACCTCATGCCCTCATGAGATACAATACCATAAAAGTGAATCTAGCAGCTGCTATTGATTAAGCCAAGCCATTGCTTCCATGCCTATTCCCATGTGGGTTTATCAGACATTTATGCCACATATAATGTTGCTCCTCCTGGGTTCATGACTGCCCAGAACACACATTTTACTTGAGCTCCTTCTCAGCCCCAAATCTCAGTGGACCTCCAGTCAGGCAGAATTCATACACACAGCCATGCTTTGAGCTACAGGCAAAGGGGAGGATGACAGTGCCACACTCAGCTCCCTCCTCCTCTGACAGGTTTCTGGACTATTTGAACCTTCTCTTCTGTGGCAAAAAATCAGAAGGGATGAACTAGCCAGTCATTTGCAATGCTCTTTGGTGAAGCAAAGTCACTTCATAAATCTAAGATACAAGTATGATAGATGAATTATTTACTAATAGGAAGCCCTTTCCCCCTCCAAATTAAAGTACACCAGAAAACTGGAAACTGCTTGAGAAAGAAAGATACTGCAGGAACCCCACCCAGCTACAGACATCTTTGGGAACAAATGTAAAGCATATCTTCCTGTGCTGCTCCTACTTAAGAGGTAAATACTTTGATTTGCTCTTTTATTAGTCACAGGCATGGACCTGGAAGGCTTTCTCTATTGCTGTAGCTCATTGATGGCCTGTTTCCATAGGGGTAGGGAAAGCCTTGGCATCTGGTGACTGATAAAACACAGCACCCATACCCAGCATTCCTCTCAAGTCTCACTTTTCTGGTCATAACAAATGCACTGAATTCAGTGCAATTAGTCCAAAAGGAGGTGTTTCTATCTTTAATTTCAGCATAGATTATGTGCTATAACATGGCATTCGAAGTCATCAGCACTTTGGCTTAAATAATTATGTTTTACAGTGAGAGGGTTTTGTTTTACCTCAGTCAATTAATAACAAGCCATACTCAAATTTAATAAGTGTAATGAGAAACTCTTGTTTGATTTTTCTGAAGTCACGTGCCAGGGTAAAAGATGGAGCAGGCTATTCTTTTTGACTGGTGCACGAGGTCAGTGGCAAACCGGTATCGCTCAAGGGTGGTGTCTGTCAGCTTGGTTTCCAGACTGTGCCCTAAATGTTTGAAAATGTTAGAGAAATCCAAAAGCTACAGAAAAATATATTCTCAATATGTTAATCTTCAACAGGGACATCTTTGTGTGTGTGTGTGTGTGTGTATTTATTCTTTTTTTAATCTTTTTTCTTATGTACTCTGTTTTTCATTACATATACATGTTTTATTTAATCCTCTGTTGTGGTTAACATCCTTGGGTGCGACCAGTATATCTGTGCTGCCCCAGCTTCAAGCCAGCTAAAAAAAAGGTTCTCCACAGTGGATACAGACACCTTGGCTGTCTGCAAGGCTGCAGGTCCTCTTTCCCTTAGTAAGCCTTGGACAACTTGAAGAAGGCTCCTCTGTATCTCCAACTTTCCAGCACAAGGTAAAAACTGAGGCTACAGCTACAGCTCTAGAAGGGCTCTTCTGTATTTCTTCAAAAGCCTTCCCTGGTTCATCCCCCTGCAGTTTGCAGTGTAGTTATGGCTCAGTGATTTCACTGATCACACCAGTACATTTATGGTGCGTGGCAGCTGCATCCAGGTTATCAGCCCATGCAGGGACCAGTCCCAGCCTGGTCCTTCAGGGAGTCAAGTGGCCACTGAATGCACAGCACATGGCAAAGGTCCATGTGTGGCTGAAAAAGGAGTGCACATCTAGAGGAGGAGTGGGCACAGTCCTGTTTCCCTGAATTAGATTCAAAATTAATTCATGTAATTGTTGGTGGTGTAATCCCTTGGTGTGGGAAACCACTTAAGTGCATGCTCCAATCTATCCATATTTAGGAAAGCAGTTTTAACACTCCTTGTTAGGCAAGTGCTTACGTTCCTTTTTCCTCAATAGAGCAACTTTCCTGAATTAAAGCTTTTAAGCCGGAGTGGTATGCTCACAGCATGTGCCATTCTGCCTGCCTTTGTGAATGTTAGATCCGTACTGCAAATGTGATAATCTTTGTACAAATAAGAACACTACTTTTCAATATGATTTTCAGTTTTTCACTCACTTAAGCCAGAGAAAATCTTATAGCATAGTCTGTGCAGATTTAACATTGAAAAGTTATCTTCAAACTGCACACAGGAAGACACTAAGGATAATTTGAAAGAAACTATCTTTTTAATGCATTTTTCTCTTTTTTTTTTTTTCCAAGGAGCAGTTCAAGATTTCCTCAAAATGGACTCACTGTTCAAAACTACTGTGTAGATAATTTCTACAAGGAATCACTGGTCTGTAACTCATGCATGAGTGATTGGCAGTAAAAATCTGAGCTGTTTTGACTGGCCATTTCTCTCATAGGGTGGTCCTTCCCTCTTGCTAAAAGAACATAGCTCTGCGGTTTAGGTTCCCACTGCAGTCCTCTCTGTTTACATAGTGCACACTTGGCTTTCCTTAAATATTCTAGTGTTGTTGGGTTAAAATCCACTTGTTGTGAGGAAGGAAAAAAAGTCTAATTTCCTTTAATGTAAAGTGAGGGTATTTGGGCTATATTAGCACTCCAGTTTTAGCCATTAAGCACAGTGTAATCTATGCCTCTGGACCATGTGCCAATCTGCCCAGACTTCTGCAATATGCAGAGTTTTTGAATGCACTGAAGAGTTATTAGTGTGCTTTTTTTTATACAATTACAGTGCAGCTGTATACGTCTGTTCCTCTGAGCCAAGCATTTTATGTGCTAGAGGTTGGCATGTGTTGGAATGATGCAAGTAAAAAAATAAATACAGGACAGTAAAATGTCTTTGAAAGCTGTGAATCTTGGTGTTAAGGTGGGCTCACAAAGAAGCTCAGGTCTCTGAAGATAGATGGGACTGTGGTTGCTGTGCTGCTGGTTTAGAGTTGAAAGATTGTATTAAGAGAGAAAGGAAGAGAGGTTAGAAAAAAATTTAAAAATATATTTAATGTCTTTCTTACAAATAAGAACTTTCTGCTTGCAAAATAAGAACCTTATGATAGAGCATCAGCTCAGGACAACTGCTGTGTAGTCAAGGAAGAACTTGAATCCTTTTACAGACTTTAAGGCTTTAATCTTGCCATCAGCTGACAACGAGTCTAGCCAGCTGCCTGCCTATGAGATGCTTTGACAATTCATTTATATCACTGACCTTGACATGCCGTTTTTTGCATGATAAGGGTTTGCTTTTGGGGTGGCACTGTCTGATAGGGCTGGCTAGAAAGGAGCTTGCAGAACCCTTCCATCAACAGCATCTCTCTGGGACGCGCATTTCACTCCAGGGCTCTTTGCCAGCTTCCCTTGTTGCAGACAGTAAATGAACGTCTCGCTCTGCCTACACACTGTTCCACCTCTTTTGCAGATTTCAAATGGACAAACAGGTATTTTTGAATGCCTTTCACATGAAAAAGGACTAAAGTGTCTTTTCAACCTGAGTTGGAGAGGAAAAAAATCTATTGTGACAGATATATACAGTGTATAGTATGCATGTATACATGTGTATGTATATGGTGGAAAAAAAGCACTAATCGCTTCTTAGCATTTCTAAAACTTCATTTCCACATGCACATTAAAAATTGCTTAAAACCACTATATAAACAGAAAAACAGTGAACCTGAGCCCAGCTGCTGAAATCTCTGAAGTGTCATGATGGGTTCAGTGTAAGAATCTGTACAGGAAGGTATAGGATCATGACAGAAAGGTTGGTTGCTCTTGGAATAGAGCTCTGCTTGCACAAGAGAAACAGTGAGTGAATTATTCTCTCCCTTTCTTTAAAACATTTTTGGTAGCAAGATAGATTTAGACACAAAAATCCTAAAAAAATATATAAGACTCATGATGTGGGGAAGAGATTTTTTTTAAATTTCATTTGGGAATAGCCGAACTCGGAGGCAGTCTATCTGCCTTCCTGTCTGATGGCCCGTATTCTTCACAGCACTCCTGAGGCTGCACTCTCACCGCATATAATTCCTCCCTGGTCCAGTCCTGTGTGCAGCATGTGGACTGCTCTCCGAGGGGAGGGGGATCTGACTTGGCTGGCAGTCAGAGCAGCAGGAGCAATTGCAGATGCTGCTATTTACACTATTTTCACATTCTGAAGAACAAAGAGCAGGAGGCTGCCAACAAATCTTAGAGGCTAAGCCTTTGCCCTACACGCGAGGCACAGCCAATGAATGCCGGCAGAAACATGCAGTGCACCACTTTGTGAGATATTGCATCTCTGTTTTGGTGAAAATGCAGTCAAGATCACTCACTGAGAAAGAAAAGAAAGGTAAAAAAGGAGCTTCATTGCCCAGGAGTGTCAACCTTCCAGGAGTGTGAGGCTGAATGAAATATTTCTGTCTCATGTGAATGAGCCATTCCAGGTCTCGGGGATGACTAACCCTTAAAATTCATGGTTGTGGTGGTAACAAAGATAGATGTTTATCCATTGCTCTTTAATCTAAGCTAGACATGAGCCCAAACACAGTCCTTTGTATGAAGAAAGGCTATTTCTGTGCAAAAGCATTCTAGAGATTTGCATTGTGCTGCTGTGCCTGGACATGTTTTGCCCCTGTCCATGGGTTTCCCGTATGGTCACAGAGAAGTCCGTCAGGCTGAGGTTTTCAATAAGATGAAAGAGGTAGGCTCTCCATCTTCCTTAGAAAATCAAGGATAATTCAGGTTTCTCTGAAAAAGGTCCTCTGAAAAAGCCCAAGATTGATCCTGTTGTGTGCCTTGCCTTTTTTTTTCCCTCCTGGTCCTGCCTATTTGCCTTTATTCTCTACTTATGTGGCAGATTGCAGCATGTGACTGTATGCACAAGGAGTGGGACTCTTATCTCAGTTAGACCCTCTAGGTGTAAGACACATTAATTATAATATTAATAATTTCTATTACTTATGACAGACATCTGTGTATCTGTAATATCTACACCTTGCATCTTTCATCATTAGAGTGTCAAAAAAGCCAGATGATAAATTTTAGTTTATTAATGAGAATTTATTCAAGTGCTTTTTGATTATTTTTAGCTATCTAAGAATATTTTTGTACATGGACAGACCTCCTTTATCTTCTTTAAATCTGGACTGGGATTCAAAATCAGGTGAAGGCATTGGAATTCAGGTGAGTTTTGGTGGTGGGCATTCAATTTGCTTCAATTTACCATTAGAGGACCTCTGCAAAGAAGCAAGCCATGGAAAGTGCTAGGGATTCAGCACTGTCTTCCTGCAAAGAAGCAGATTCACAGGTTTGGAATAATTTCAGATCTAGCTTTAATAATTATTCCTCTACCAGTCTTCTCTTCTGCTTCGCCTAGTGAAAGTGAAACTCTGGCATTTAAAAGAATGTGACTTTTCGGGAATTGGCAATTTGGAAGGTCTCCCATCCACAGTGCTTCTGTGTGTTAGCTGGGAGAAATCAGCAGAGAATACTTTCAGTGTCAGATCCTCCTGACATGTGGGAGGATTCACAGTAATGTGAAAGAAAAATCATTTTCTGATAAACAGTGTATCTAAGGACGCAAGCACAATGGAGTTTTAGACTCTGGGGGTACACAAATAGGCATTCCAGGGGCATTCCATTAATCTTATTCACATGAATAAACACCCAGAGCAGGTCTTCTACATTACAGTACCTGCCTAACACTAGCTCAGACTTCACTAGCAAACACTTTCCCTGGGAACAGCCACAGGCTAATCCTGGATTTGTGTGCCCACAAGGAGTGAATATTGGCTATGCCTCTAGGGGACCCCTTTGGGTTTACTTTAATAAAAGGAAGAAATCTCAAGATTTGATGCAAAGAGCATATCCCAAATGGGCAGAAACACGGGCCTTTGGGCCTTGCACCTTGTGTAGTCTGTTCACTCTGTGCAAAAGGAGTGTAAAGTACTAGCAGAGCTGCATGCTGCCATTTTACACCAGCTCTTTACAGGTATTGCTAACAAGGTGCAAGGTACAAGGAGACAGAGAATAGAGGCCCTTTAGCTGTTGCTCAGACTCTTCTGCTATTTAACTAGTTCTGGTACAATTATTTTTCAAGGCAAAAGAAAAAAAAAAGAGAAAAAAAATAACCCAAACACTGCAAAGAAATCAGAAACTCTTAAAAGCATAGTTTATATTCAAGTAGCACACATGCCTGTGAACCTCAAAGTATGTTTAAAATGTGAATTAATTAAAGCGCCACAATTTCTGAGAAGCAGTTTTTATCACAGGCATTAAAAAGGAGAGAAAACACCTTGCAAAGAAGCCAAGTGGTTCAGTTCTGATGTCCTGCCATGTAGTGGAGATAATAAACAAGGCTTTCTGATCACTAAAAAGTATCAAAAATCTGGGGTGAGTTTCACTTAAGCTCTTATTCCTTAAACACTGGGCAAACTGTAGAGTTACACACACACACATGCACATGCTCATTCCCTGGGGATGGTTACAGGTAGGGGGAGAAGATACTAGAGGTCTTTATTTTCAGATACCCACAGAGTGGTTTTATAAGCGAATGGGCAGATATTCTGGTTATTCTTGGCCATAAAGTCCTTTCGAAGAAGCAGAAAAATAAATCAAGCAGGACTGTGTAAAGGGAAAAATTGAAAGAACTTTGTTTCCAGAGCCATCCCTGCTTCAAGGAAGGAATTCCTCTTCCAAAGCTCACTGGACTGCCAGGAAATAAACTGTCTACAGGTCACACCTCCAGTTGCACAATATTAGTGACAGATATTTTCCCCAAACACCCAATGAAACCCAAGAGGTACAGCAGCAGTAGGGCCATCTCTGTGCACCCAAGGAACAAGATGGAAAGATGGTGCCGTGAGAATTAAAGGGCAGTCTGTGAGCAAGGGAGAGGAGGGGTTGAGTGGTTTGTATAAATAAAGGCAGAGCAAACATCTCCTATGTGACAGTGCTGTGACAGTACGTACACTCTCATCTATACACAGGTACCTGTCGGAGCAGCTACTGTAACCATGTTGTAAAATATTCAATGACTCACTGTGAATAACTGTCTCATTTAGGAGAATAATCTGGTGACAAGACCAACATTGTTAAGTTGTGTCAACTTGTTAGGAAAGACATAAAACAAAAATACCACTAACATCCAAGGGCTGGAGGCAATGTCAATAATTTTTTGGAAGTGAGAGGCTGGAGGAAAGTGAGGCTGGGCGCCAGCAGCTTAGCACAGGCTCAGTTTGCAGAGAGGAATGAGGTAAATGAGGCCAACCATTTACAAATCAGCGCCACACTGATTTACTGGGGTGAACATACCATGACAGAGATCCCCCTGCCTCAGAGATGAGCAGGTATCTGTCCTTAACTATGAGCTGCTATGGGCCCAGTTCTACCTTTCCACGGTGCTCTCCTCCAACACAAGGGTCTCTGCTAGAGCAAAGAGTAGATTACCAAGAGATAGCTTCTTGTCTGACCCCATTCCTGGTTCTCCTGAAGCTAGGATACCCAATTCCAGTTTCAGACACTTATTGAAATCTGTTGCACTGCATCGGAGGGAAGAAAGAGGAAAGTGTGAGTTTTGTTTGCCTCTTCAGCTGTCTCATGGGCTGCAGAGAACAAAATATGGTGGCAGCATGGAGACTTCCAGACTGGGAAAGCAATTCAAGAGCAACACATAATATGACGTAATGTAACATGATATAACTAATATAATATAGTATGTATAATCTATACAGTAAATGCAATTATTATAATATGACATAAAATAATTCAATATAACACTATGTGATTCTCATTCCCCTCCCAATAAAAATGAGGGTGCCTGTGTGATGGCGAGTGGAGGGGGTGACCAGGCCAGAAGGAAGGTGAGACAATAAGCTCTGGTCTAACTGGTTGCTGCTGCATCTGATTTGACTGATGGCTATGGGTGGTTTAGGCCTTGCCCCTTTCAGCACTGGGACACATCTCTGCAATCTGCTGCTGCCTGCTGCTAGATCATTTCTCTTCGTGTGCCTGATGCACAGGCTCTTGGCACACTGGCCAGCTCACACACCTCAACAGCACCTTGTGATTAACAGGCAGAAGCACAAAGGCTCCTGGTGTGTTGGCCAGCTTGTATGGCCCACTTGCCTTCACTCTCCTGTGGCATTGTGCTAAAGCTGCTGAGAGGCACAAACTGGCTGCCAGGTGGGTCAAGAAGCAGAGCCAAAATGCCACAGGCCATAGGGGAAATAGGAAAAAAGAAAAAAGGGCAGGAGTCAGGGAATTTATTCCTCTTGAATAGTAGCGCCTGAAGTAACCCTAATAAACAATCAGAATCTCAGGAAAAATAAGAATCTAAGGAGGTTATCTAGTCCACCTTCTTGCCCAAAGCAACACCAGCTTCAGAACTAGGTAGAGGTTGCCCAGGGTATTGTCTAGTCAAGTTCTGAATGCCTTCAAATATGGAGATGGGCAAACTGATACGGTACTCGATCATTCTCACCATGAAGAATTTTTACTCTGTGTCATTGGAATTTTTATTGCTGCTGCTGGATTCCATTTCTCCAGCTCTTGCACTGGGAACAGTGTAGCTCCCTTTCCTCTCTAGACTTCAACAGGTAGTTAGTAGAGTTATCAAATAGATTCATCCCCCAATCAGGCACCATTCTCTCAGCCTCTCATAATTTGACCTGACCAGTCTAATGGTTCTCTGCCAGTCTTGCTCCAAATTGTCTATGTCTTTTTTGTGCAACAGAGTCCCAGAACTGGACAGTACTCAGATGGGATCTCCCAAGGGCTGAACAGCAGGAAATAATAACTTTGCTTGACCTGCTGGCTACACTCATCCTAATGCAGCTTATCTCTACCCCTCTTACTCACACTGATCTTGTCCACTGGGATTCCCAGATGCCTTTTTGGAGGTGCCCTGAGTCACCCACTCTCCTGTACCACTGCAGTTTTACACCCTTGATGCAGAGCTTTGCATTTGCTTTTTTTGAACTTCTTGAGGTTTCTGACAGTCCGTTTCTGTAGCCTGTTGAGGTCCCTCTAACTGGCAGCCCTGCTCCCAGCCTCCACTGGCAACTTCCACCATCACAATCCCCTGCCTCATCCCCACTTTGGTGTCATCCAGAATCTTGACAAAGGTTCATCCCACCTCATTCCATCACTCAGATTTTTGATGAAGCCAATGAAGAACATAGGCCTCAGTATCAGTCCCTGAAGAATGCCACCAGTAATCATCCACCACCTGGTCTTCCAAACATCCATTTTTGTTTCTTAAGCCTAGACAGTCCACACAGATTTTATCCATTGAGCAATCTTCCTTTTAGTGTATATCCTTCCAATTATCTACAGTGACATTATGGAGACAGTGCAAAGGATCATGCTTATTTTAAAGTAGATAACATCCACTGCATTCCCTTTATCATTTACCAAGCCAGTCATCTTAATATTGTTGTTCCTGTTTTCAGGCATAATTTGCCTTTGGTAAATCCCAGTGTGTTGTTTCACTGTTCTGTTCTTTTTGTACTTGGCAATGTGTGTTTCACAGAATCACAGAATGACTAGGTTGGAAGAGATCTTTAAGACCCTCGAGTCCAACCCATGTCCTAACATCTCAACTAAACCATGGCACCAAGTGCCATGTCCAATCTTTTTTAAACACATCAGGGGATGGTGATTTCACCACCTACCTAGGCAGGCCATTCCAGAACTTTATCACCCTTTTTGTGAAAGCTTTTTCCTAATATCCAACCTAAATTTCCCCTGGCACAGCTTAAGACTGTATTCTCTCATTCTGTCACTTGCTGCCTGGAAAAAGAGAACAACCGCCACCTGACTACAACCACCCTTCAGGAAGTTGTAGAGAGTGATAAGATCACCTCTGTCTTCTTTGCTCCAGGCTAAACACCCCCAGTTTCCTCAGCCATTCCTCACAGAGCTTGCATTCCATGCCCCTTACCAGCCTCGTTGTCCTCCCCTGGACACATTTGAGCATCTCAATGTCCTTCCCAAACTGAGGGGCCCAGAACTGGACACAGCAATCAGGGTGTGCCCTCACCAGTGCCGAGTACAGTGGGAGAATGACCTCCCTGCTCCTGCTGGCCACACCTATCCCTGACACAGGCCAGGATGTCCTTGGCCTTCTTGGCCCCCAGGGCACACTGCTGGCTCATGTCCAGGTCAGCTGTGCACCAGCACCCCCAGGTCCCTTTCTGCCTGGGCACTGTCCAGCCACACCTTCCTGAGCCTGCAGCATTGCAGGGGGTTACTGTGGCCAAAATGCAGGACTCTGCACTTAGACTTATTAAACTTCATCCTATTGGACTCTGCCCATCCATCCAACCATTCCAGGCCCTCCGACCTTCCAACAGATCAACACATGTCCCCAACTTGGTGTCCTCTGCAAATTTACTAATGACAGACTCAATATCCTCATCCATGTCATCAATGAAGATATTGAACAGAGCTGGCCCCAGCACAGACCCCTGAGGGACACCACTGGTGACTGGCCACTAGCTGGATACAGCAGCATTCACCACCCCTCTCTGGGCCCTGCCATCCAGCCAGTTCTGAACCCAGCAAAGAGTGCTCCTGTCCAAGCTGTGGGCTGCCAGGCTTTCCAGGAGTGTGCTGTGGGAGACAGTTTGCAAGGTTTGATCCATGATCTTTCTAAGGGTTCTCCTTAGTCTGACTGATGGGTAGTTTCCCAGAACTTTCTCCATTTCACTGATCTCCACTCTTTGAAAAGGACAGAGATCTCTCCCACAGTAAGACTGGCCTGCTCCCTCAGAAATATCAGATACCGAGCTGCACCCATTGTTTTCTACTTTCCTAGTCCACAAAACTGGTTTATAATCTGATCCAAACCTACTTTGGTCATAGGTTGTACCTCACTCTACAGACCCTGTTGCCAGCCACAGGTATTTGGGAGGCCTGAGAGTGGCCCTTGCCGATGATCTCAGGCAAAGAAAGCATCAAGCTGTTGCACCTTTCTGTGTCCTTTGCACTAGATCCCCTAGCATCCCTCATCCCTGCATCCCTCACACTTCCCTGCTCTTTCTGGCTGACCAGTTGTGTCCTGTTGCACAGAAGGACAATGATGGAACAGTTGTCACCCAGGCAGCTGTCACAGCTCTCACCAAGGTGACTGCCACCAACCTGGCTGCTCCATACTGCCCAAAGAAGGGCAGGAGATGGACACCCTCACCCATCTTAGCAGTATGGGGGTAAGAGAGTGCTCCCAAGGGCTCCTAAGTGGAAAAGATAAAAGTATGCTGTATATGACCAATAGGTTGCCAGAAACCCATCCATGCTGGGAATACAGACAGAAATACGAGTTCACCTTAGAAGACAATAAATGTCTTCTGGGAAAAGAACCAGCAATCAACCCATTGATCTAACTGAGACTTAAACAACCATAATTCAGCAAACTATTAAGACACCTATCTAGTTGTCCACTTAATAGAACTACCCTGGAAAATACCCATTCACTGAAGTTGAATAAGAATGAGTGCATTATAACTTACATTACTGCCAGTCGACAGATGGAGCAAGCTAAGATGAAACCCTGGCCATTATAATATAGTGATCTTTTTGCAATTTTTTTCTGTCTGAAACCACACATAACTTTTGAAGATGTAAATTTATAATACGTCATGCTTTATGTATTACATTTTTGGCATCTACTTTAGTTTTTAAGAATGGATGTTGTCTAATTATGCAGTGCAGCTTTGGATGAGAAAATATACTAAGTGTGCATTAAACAGACAACTTTAAATAATGGCACTTGTGCTAAGAAGTGTATTTTCTGGCAAGCTACTAATTTATAATGGTCATAGATATATGCATTAGTGTATGAAATGCTTGTCTTTATTTATTGATTTGAAGGGGCAGTATTATATTTTTGAATATGTCTTCTTTATTGGATCCTGTTTTAATCTGTAACAGACCTTGTTATATTTCATGTCTCAGGGTATTCACACCACCTGAAAAACAGACAGTGAGAATAACTATACAATAAATAAAACAACAATTAATACTGTGTGTTTAAAAAGACATAGGCATATAAAATGACAAAGTTCAGCTCTGTCCTTTTCTTTTAACTTCTTACCGTGAGTCTTCGTTTGCTTTTAATGTGCATTTCAGAGGTAAAGAGAATGTTATTAAATGACCAAATTTACAGCGTTCTTAGTGCATAAACCACTACACTAGATCTTTCTAAGCCAATTTAATTTTTAGCTTTATTCTTGGCTTAATGCAATGTTTTAGTTCATTGCACTTTTTGGATGTGCAGAAGCAAAGATAATGTGTTACACTACATTCATTTAATGTTTCATCAGACTTTTTTGGTGTATCTACCTTTTGGTTATTTTAAAATGTTTCATCCTTATCACTTCAGTCATGAAATGTAGATTCATTAAATTACCGTGCTGGGGTAGCTCAGTGTAAAAGCCTTGTTTGAAATACAGCACTGGTTTGTTCATCAAGACATTGCTTAAAAAAAGAAAAGGCTGCGTTGTCAGTCGCCTAACTCATTCCAGGCAACAAGCTTCCAGCTAGACAAACCATCTGATCTGTTATTAAGTGTATTTATAAAGGTGGCCAGTAAATTTTTTCCTGACAATTTCAAATAAATATAAAAAATATATATTTAAACCTGAACACATAGTGAGAAGTAACCTTTAATTCACAACAGGATATTGCAAGAGCTCAAAAGCTGCATGGCAGAGTTCATGGCATCTCCAGAAAGGGTTAACTGCTGGTCTCACTGGTGAGCCACCAGCCTGTCTCCTCTGAAAGAAGGAGACAACATGTCACTGTCAGAGGAAGCAGAGTAGATTTTCTGACTTCTCAGCTGAGAAAGTATATTGTACCTGGTTAAAACATGGTTTAGTTGTGGTTAGCAGGGTATGAGGCAGCAGGGAGTCACTTGTGTCAGTCTTTCATTTCATGTGACATATTACAAAGCATAGGATAAGACATTTAAAGCACGAGGCAGTTCAGTAGTTCACAATCACTAAAACCAAGTGCACCCAAGTAAATGTGACAATGACATGGTCCCTGTTTAGCAGATGGGAAATTGGCAGCATTGTAAATCAGGCACTTTGTTTGGGGTGGAGGACTCCAAAAGGGGAATCTTCCTGTTTGACTTGAGGTGAAATGTTGGGGAGGGGAAGTGCTTCTCTCAGATGCAAAGCTACCTTGCTGCATCCTGAACAACAGGAGTGCATGTGGGCCACCATTTCAGACCCACTTTAAAATGTTCAGCCTTAAAAAAAAAAATAAAAAAGGAAAAGAAAAGGAAGAGAAGGGTAATGTTGAAGGAAACTCTCCGCCACAAAATGGCTTCTATTTAGAGTCAGAATTTATCTTCAAAGATTGTTTTGGGCTCTGGTTTGGAGTCCACCAGAGGTGCTCTGCATCAACCCTGTTTCTGCTGGGCTGAACTGGAAAGCGCAGTGCTCAACTCTCTGCTCGGGTGCTTTCAGAAGTGCTGGGCCCAGGTCTCTGGCCATGAGGGTACATTGAGGCCATGTTTCTCCTGGGATGATGCACAGGACCTGATCGCTGCAGCACAGCTCAGCCTTCTCAGGCAAAGCCGCTCGTCGGCCAGCCTCCTTGTACCTGCAACGATGGGCTCACTGCCTGCCTGCCCACCTGAAAAAAAGCTGCTCCCCAAAAAATAAATAAATTAAAAAGGAAGCTATTTAGGGCAGCATTCCCATCAGGTTTCTCTGCAAAGCAGTTTAACTGTAGTTAGTAAGTGCTTAGTGTAATCTAATAAAAGCCATTTTGCAATATTAAGCAAAAAACATCTGGTACCCAGAATTCCCTGATCATTTTTAACTAGATGCAATATCTCTCTCTCTTTCTCCTTCTCTTCACAGACATGTGAAAAATAGCCTAATAAGGATCCTTGTGGTAAAATCAGATGGAAAACGGGGAGGAAGAGTTCCACAGTCTCCAGCAGCTCATTTGAAGCTGCTCCTCCGAGTTTCACAATAATAATCAGTGCTGGCCCAGTGCCGCCAGATTATTTTGTATATTCATGAAGCTGCTCATCAGCCGTCAGGAGAATGTGCAGTAATCCTTGGATGAAATAAGGCCAATCAGTGGAATAATGAGGAAGGTAATATCTCCCAAGAGGCCTGGAGTGGGTTTTCATCAAACCCGGCTGTAGCTCTCCAACTATTTGCTTTACAAATGCAGCCTTTGATCTTTGATTTGGGGAGAAGAGGGGGAGAGACAGACGTGCTGTTGTATTGTCCAGTGTGAAAGGATAACAAGCTAGCACTGAGGAGGAGTAGGGAGGGGGGCAGAACCTGGCTTTTAAGTATCAGTCAGTTCTTGTTAACTAAAACCTCGTAGCCTTCTATTTACTGCTCTCTAATATATATTCACTTAGCAGGTCAATTGCTGGGAGATTTTTCCATGTACATATGCAGACCATAAGCCTGTTCTAATCATGGTGCACCGGGCCTGTAAAAATAGCCCCCCTCGCGTCACTCACTCTTCCTAACCCCCCTTTCTCCTCTCTAGAAGGCGATGGAGAATGGCTGAGGAACCTCAGTGAAATTACATCTGGAGCAGTGAGATCACACAATGGGTACAAAATGGAAAAGGAAAAAAAAAAATCCCTGTTGTTTCAAGGGGCCATTTTATCTGCATAACCCAGAAATAGTCCTGAAAGAAAAAAGCTCAGATTACATAGATGCTGTAAAGCATCATGTTGATATTTTTTATCACTATAAACTAAATTTAGTACAATACAATTAGCAATGCAAATCAGTAGAACACACTGCCTATAAGGCTGATCTTGAAAGCCCAGTGACGTTTAAGGGCATATTATAAAGAGAGTGTTCACAAAGGCCTTAGATACATTTGGGGGACAGAGACAGGAAAATAACTGTTTACCATAATCACCTTTGTTTCATTTTTTTCTCCCATAGCTCTTTACATCCTCCAACTCCTCCTCATGTACCATATTAAGACTCTCTTGTTACACAGTCACAACTGAATCCTTCCTTCTTTACTACCCTACCCACATCTTTGTTAATTTTTTTTCATACATTTTGTGTTTCTTTACATAGCAACTGAAATAAAAATTCCCTGTATCTTGTTAAGGGAGTACTTGGTTGTCAGCAAAACAGCAGAGTTGTGGTTTGCTCCTGAGCTGTGTTTTCCTAGGCACACATACACCACAACAGTCTGTGTAGCATATTCTCTGGATAAGAAATTCAGGGTGCTGTATGGATTTACCCCGTCAAGCAATCTTTTACCTCTGCTCAGTAGAACCAATCCTGAAGTTTGAATTTTGATTTTATTCAGACAGAAATATTCTATAAAATTAATTTGTAGTTTTGCTTGTAAATATTTTCATACCATTTCAAGCTGTGACTATTCATTCTTTTGATTTTTAGAAGAGAAGGACACTGGGATTAAAAGTAAGAACAAAGAAAAGGAGGGGAAGAAAAAAAAAATCCCAAGCACCTATTTAATATTTTGGTGGGGTTTCTATCTTTTGAGCAGTCTGTTTCAGAAAAAGTTGGACTATAAAATTTATTCCAACTAAATCTGAAATGTTGGTTTAAGGAAAGGCTTTGGATCAGTATCTGCTCATCTTTATAAGGTCATACTCTCAGAACCTTAGACTACAGCAGATTTCATGTTTTTACTGCAAACCCCACAGTTCTTTCACCAGCCTGTTTGGCTTTGAGTGTGTTACCTAATATTTGATTGTTACATGTCCATGGCAATGCCTTACCTGGCTTACATATGATTCAGACCTCATAGTAGGTCAAATCCTGGAAACCTCATTCTGGTCAGACTCCTACAAAGAGCAGTGGCAGTGAAAGTGATCGATCATAAAAAATAATACCTTCATCAGTCTCCAAAATAAACAGGATTTTCATCTTTCTGAGGTACTTTCTGGGATGCATCTGGGGACTTTGCATCATTATTTGTAACAGTGAAACCCTTGAGCTTATCCTTCTCTCCATGAGTAGGAATAACATATGCGCTATCCATGTAATATTTCTTTGCCGAAGAAAACATTTTAAAAGGCTGAAGAGGAGTGAAACAGCTTTAAAATATTTTAGAAAGCAAGAATGCCAATGATATCAATACAAACCCACTTTGAGCCTCAAATTCAGAAGCATTTGGGGCATTTGTGCTGCTGGAACTAAGGATGCTCAGCACTTCTGACTCACCCACATGATTCTTGAACACAGGCAACATTCACAGTCAACTGCTGCTGCTGAAATCATAGATACTGCTGCATGATGTTGGAAATCAAAAGTACTTCAAGGCTGGTAAGTAGCACCTACCACAAGGACTAGCAGCAGAAGCTATATTTGAGTAGTCAGTGGTACACTTTTTCTGGCCAGGGTTCCTGATTTCTGTGTTGTCTTCCATTACCTACAGCTAAGAGCCCTGAAGTGGAAACTTTCAGGCAATATAGATATTATGAAGCTGACTTTAGGAACCTGACTTCATTCGTGCTTGTGCTAGGTATTAGAAAGGGCCCATTTTAACTATCTGTGAAAGGGCTAAATTTGACATTTGATTCACCCTATTCTAGGATTTTAAACTGTGATGTAAATTAGTCAGAAACCAGTCTTTCTTCCTTTTTCTCTTTTCAAAATGTAATACAGTTAAATGACAGAGATTAATTACTAAAGTAATTACTGCTGGAAAGCAAAAGGACAGTTGTATGAGACAGTCTCTCTCATGATGACCAAGTCTTTCTTGACAATTATGCTTAATTCCAACAATGATTATTCTGTGTGGCAAAATCTATCAGCACAAGGGCACACAAGCATTGATGCATTCTCACTCACTAGGAAATATGAGAATGAGGTAATTATATTTGACTGCGGCTCAGACGTTTTCATTCCCAGGGGCATCTGTAGGACCTTTTTTGGAGGGATACATATTATCTCCTCCCTTCCTTCTACTGAGTACCCCATTTATTCCACTTCTGCTGCTCCTTCAGTCAGACTTGAATAAAATTAGCCCCTTTTTATGTCGGATACAACTCCTTGCTCTCATGTACTTACACCAACCACATACACAAAATTACACACAGAACACATGCAGCCTCATACACCTGTGAAAATTCCTGTCTACATCTCTCAGTGTGTACGGGATATGAGACTCAGCTGCATTGATTCTAGCTAAAACAAGGAGGCTGTGTTTTCAAATCACTAAAGATCTTGCTCTATGCCCTAAATAGAGCAAACAATTAACACAGTTATTTGGAAAAGAAGACTAAGAAATTATATAAGTAATTGCTGATTGATGTAACTTTTTCACAGTACCCAAGTTCCTAAAATCACTGTAAATTAATTGCAACCACTTCTAAGGGCAAGATATTGTATGACATTCATATGGTTGATGATATCTCTTTCAAATAGCTTGGCTAAAATTTGCCGAATGGTCTCTTCCCTATAAAAAACACCCAGCTACCATCTCATTAGTCAGTGCTGAAATCCTTTACCCACAGTACTAGATGTCACCAATATGTCACCAGAGGCAGAGGATGTTATAGTCTTAAGATGAGCAGTTCATTCTAAGTACTGATAGAAGAAAAATGAATGTACCCTACCATGCTTTCCTTTATTTCTGTGAGTTTCTGTCCTAACCAGGCACAGCTGCACTTTAATAATCTTTGAAGTAAAAGCTTTTCTTCCTAAGAGTGTGTGTACCTAATTGTGTGTGTGTGTGAGTGCATGTGCGTGTGTGTGGGAGAGAGAGAGGGAGAGAAGAGGCTTCAGGCTCTAGTGCTTCCTTCCAGGTGTCTTCGTCTGCATGATTTCATCTGTGAACCATAATCAACTTCCTTAATGAAATACGTAATTAACATATTATAATTGTGGTAAAGATGATTTTGACAGAAATCATTTTCCATATCTAATACTATGCTAATTTAATCTGTTCCTCACTCCCCGACATGACCTTTAGTGATTAAGTTTCATGGCAGAATTGTTTGGTTTTTTTTTTTTTTTGTGATGGATTGATTTATCCACAGCAGTTGATACCCCTCTACCTCCATGGCTGTCATTTTTCTCTATGCCTCTGCTACAAGAGAGAAACATGGTGATGAGTGGATATATGGGGAAAGGAATGGAGGACTCACTCTGGGGTTTTATTCTGAATAGGATTCTATAAGGTGATTATGAAAAGATTTAAGGCAGGTGGTGATTAGATTGGCTACTGACATAACAAATTCTCCCTCTGGTAAAAATATCTATAACATATCTCAGCAGACAAAAAAGGTACGACTTGGTAGGCAAGAGGGAATGGAAAAAGCTACATTAGATGGTGTTTGTACATAACTAGAATGTTTATAGCCTTTTAAATGTTAACTCTCTTTCCACCTTCATCTACATCGAGGTGCAATCTTCAGGAACCATTTTAAAATGAAAGTCATGTCACTGGCTCTGTAGAGAAGATTTTGGCAGCACATTGCTGCCTTCTGTCAAGGAGGCAATTTTCTGGTTGGCTCCTGAGAGCTGACACTTAGGGAATGCTGGAGGACTGAGCAAGTTTATCAGGCCCAGGTCGAAAACTGATTCTAGACAGAATATTAGACTCCCAGTTTGCTTCCCTACTGAGATGATTTACTTCAGATGACAACGGGCAGAAAATAAAGAGGACCTCCGTTCGTCATGGGCACCCCCCAATTCTTTTTTCTGTAGAAGGGAAATGAGAGCTTTTCAGCGAACTACCTCAATCCTTGTGAAAAATCTGGGATCCATTTGTTCTGAGATATGGAGCCTATTTATTTTTTATGTGAAGGAGACAGACTGTGGATAATAATACAGAAGGTAAAGCTGGAATACTCATTTTCATGCCACTGCAGTATTGCTCCTGAGAATACATTTGCTGGTGTTTGGGCCAGCCTGCTTTGTAACTATCACAGGTGATTTGCCTTATATTATGGTGCAACTGAATGGATCCTATTGCCAAGAAGTCTGAACCATCTTGAATTATTCTTTGTCTTCTGGGCATAAATATTACCTTCAGCAATTAGTAGGCAGTTGTCATGCTAACCTCTCTTCCACCTCCATTTACTCCTGTCTTAGGCAGCCTTTGGTTTCCTTTACTGTTAAATTTATCTAGCAGAATTCCCCCCAAGATTCAGGATGCCCCTGGTAATGATGTGCACAAAGCTGAACAAAGCACTTTACTTAAAGTTTGTATCAGTGCACACAAAATGGGGCTTTTACACCCCTACCCCCCCCCAAATATAACCCCCACCCTGCCCCCCAGACAGGCTGACCAAAATCACAATCATGCTTTTACAATGATGTATGACATCACAGAATTTTTTTCATCACTCATCACCTTTTGGCATCATCACTCTTACTTTTCAAATTTCTTATTCTGCTTGGGCACCTGCTTTACTCTTTGGATTATCTCCTGTACTCCACTTGGACATGAGTTTCAAAATTTATCTCATTTGCATAATCCTGAAGGTTTGTGGTTTTTATTAATTTTTAGTCCAATCTTATTTCTAGCAGTTGTCCAGCTACATTACAAATTATATCATGATCTGTGCATGATCAGTATTCTTAAACCTAATTAGATGTGTTCAATTATACAAATGAAAAAGAAATCCAACAGTTGTGAATATGATAATGTTTATCTTAATGCAGCATTATTTGAGCAAAAATTTCCTAGTGCAGTCTTGGAAAAGATCCTGTAAAGTTAATTTTGTTATATAAAAATATGCATGTATTTTTTAATAGATCTTGGAATGGTAAGCACTCAGAAGAACAAGGAAGGGTGTACAGGGAAGAATGACAAGGGAAGTCAAAGACATCTGTATCTGGAAATCTAGATTGGGACTCTTCACCTCATAAAAGAGATGAGGCAGAAGAATCTCAATTAATTTTTGTCGCTGATGATGATCAAATCAGTTCCCAATGGGACTAGGAAAAACAAACAAACAAACAACAACACAAAAACCACTAAGAAACATCAGGCCTACTAGATATGAAGACACAGGTTCTGGTTGAGATGGACTGGTTTCAGAAAAGTACCATGGTAAAACAAAGGCAGTATTTTGTCTTTTTCTTGTTCCTATAAGTTTTTCCTGTGAATCAGATATTTTCCTAGTTTTCAATACAATGATATATTATTTCAGATCTTCTACTCAAATGATAGCAAAACAAGGTTTGAAAACATGATCATAATATCATATTCAAAAAACAGCAAAATCAATTCAGGAGTTGCCAATCTCCTTTAAAATATGGGGGTTGGTAACTGTCAAAATCATGACTTTTATGTCTACAGAATTATCAATGCACATTTTTTAATTAAAGAAAAAGATGGATATTGACAACTCCCAATGTTTATGCTACATCAGGATTTTGATCCTTAAATTTTTT
This sequence comes from Molothrus ater, assembly GCF_012460135.2. Lineage (NCBI taxonomy): Eukaryota > Metazoa > Chordata > Aves > Passeriformes > Icteridae > Molothrus > Molothrus ater. The sequence continues at coordinate 94,403,018 of NC_050478.2, read as the reverse complement.
CTGTGAGCTGGTTCTGCAGTGTCTCATCTCCAGTGAGGTAACAGTGTGGCAGATCAAGTGTGAGCAACTTTTGGCTGATTTGTGTAGCAGAGCTTGTATCTCAGCTACCTGTGCAATAGTCCCTCCTGTAATTAGTGCATTTAAGTGTCTTTATTTCATTAGCACAGAAGTCACATATACACTTAGGTAAGGGAACACACTATTTCCATTAACATAGACTAAAAGCATGATATTAAACTAAATACTTTAATGTAAATATTTCCCCTGCAATAGTTTACAGGAAAAAAAATGGTACTGAAAAAACCCCGTTATTTGTGAGTTCAGTATTATCAAAGAAGCTGAGAACTGCAGTTTTGGGCCCTGTCTTCAACCAGTACACATCAACATTGGTTTTGCTCTGGTTTATGCAACTAGGTGACCAGTCCCAGTCTAACCAAATTTTATTTACAATCTACATTCAGGAGTCAAAAAGACAAATCTCTTAGAAGCTATTGCCAATGTGATTCAGTGCTGTGACTCTTTGTTCTGTAACTTTGCAAATAAAATCACCACTTTTTGATTAACTTAGTGCCTTTTCTTGGGGTTTATTTCAACATAAATTTGTAAAGTCAGTAAAACTCCTATCTGCTGAAGATGAAAGTTAGTACAGGAATACCTTAACAAGGACAGTGTCCTTTCTGTCAACCAGCTATACTTTTAGTGAGATTATCTACATTCTGTTCTTATTTATACATACACTGTGCTTTACTAGGTGAATGCATTTTCTTTAACTCCAAAGTAATATTCTGAGCAGGAAGGAAAAGTTTCCTTTTGCTGAAGTCTAAAATACAGTTAACATTGCTCACAACAGGTAAAGACCTGAAGGGCACAGGAAGCAGAGTTTTCTGTTGGGTTGTGAATATGCATACCTAGAATTATTTCCAGCTCTGGTTTCCCCAAGGATATTGTTGTGCATGTTTTGCCCCTTTTAGTAAGAAAGGGATTCTTCCCACAGTGCAATTTTTAACATATTCACATATCACCATGAACATCTTTGGATTGCTTGGCAGGTCCCCAAAAGTTCACATGGTCATAGAAACTTTGCTCAGGATTCTTCACAGACTTTTTAGCTGCAAGGCAATTTGTACATTTGGCATCCCATGATGTCCATCCAATAACTAAGTCCTAGCCAAGAAAATTGAAGCTAAAATCAGTAATGTGGTACTGTGTTATATATATGAGCCGTGTGTCATGATTTTTCTGCCTTGAAAAGGCACTGTGGTGAGTCACTAGAGTTACATGGTGTCTCTAAATGGCCTCTATGAAGCATGCAAGCAGGTTCTGAGGGAGTCATGGTTGCTATAAAATGAGTTTGAAAAGGAAATAGAATAGTGGGAATTGTGGATCAGATTCTAAAAAGTTGGGTATCTAACATCATGAGATATCTGTCTGGCCCCAGATGCCTGTGATTCTTCTGCATTTGTCAGGAAGAGGAGGAGGGGAGTGAAGGGACATTTAAAGATGTCAGCACAGGGAAGTTGCCAAGTTGGTCTGGGTTTGTAATGGGCTTCTTCATACCTCTTCCACCTCAAGGATTTTTAAATTTATTTATTTTAAACTATATTGCACTGCTCTGTTTCTTGCTCTCATCAACTCATGTAACATAGCCTGCTATAGCATAACATAATGTTAAGCAATGAAATACTGAACAAAACCATTTTATTCTCCTCTCTCCCCTTCCCCTGCCAAAATAGCATAGGTAAGAGCCAGGTAGAAGATGCTAATCTGGGAGTAAATAGGTACCTCCATGATGAAGCAATGCAAAATAGGTATTTTATTACAACTTTAGACCATTCATTAAAATTAATCTGCCAGTGAGAATGGAGGATTGACTACAATTTCTTTCAGACCTTACAGGGAGTAAAAACACAGTTTGTGTCATAATACGAATTTTCCAGCCTACCCAGTGGCATGAATTCTGTAGCCATTATGTGTGCCTGTCTGTAGGGTAACATTTAAATATCAGTTCCATATGACTAGAGATGTGTCAATAATTGTAAAGATAGAGATGTGTCAAGAAGCAGTTGGCTGAATCAGCTAACTGCAATATTTGCTGACTCTTCCAGCCGCATACAGTCCCCAAACCACTTCCATTCAACACTTCAATTTTGTTGGTGTACTGATAAATTGACAACACATATGGTACTGCATCTAATTTGGAGATGAATTGTATTCATTTTCATTCCAGCTCAAACTCCATGCGAAATAACAATATCGTGCTTAAGCAGAGCAGCCCAATTACACCAAGGAACAAATACTGATTTTCAGCATGTTTCTCAACTTGCTATGTGATTTTTTTCCACTGGCAGCTGCACCAATATACCTCCAGGAACAACTTCTTTTAAATTAAAAATGCTGGGATTAAACCCAGTTTAACTGAGGGTAAAATTGTAACCGCTGCATGCATATCTGGTATATTCAAACACAGTTTAAAGGATCAGGAAGAATACAAGACTATCCACAGAGTCTGATTTGGATTTACTGCAATTTCAATTATTAGAGTCTGAATAGTTTCAAAGAGTTCATTTACTTTTCCATTGCTCGGATCCTGAAAGATGAACGATATTCACTCTTCTCTGATTAATTTTTCTTCCCGACTTTAATTCATGATCACTCTACATTTCACTGAGGCTTTGCACACTCTTGAAAAGGAGAGATTAAACAAAGAAAAGGATTTCTAGAACTGTTTGAGAAACCACCAGACTGTTCCTGTTCCTTGTGTCCACAGGCACTTCTTGTGATATCAAGGCTGGGTGAATTGGGCCTGGGAACCAGGACCACGGGAAGAACACAGAGAATCCCCTCTCCCACTGATGGCTTGAGGACTCATCCTGGATTTCACCAAACCTTCACTCCTATACTTGTCCTCCAGCCCTTGCATGGTTTGAGAAGATTTGGCAGAAAGGCAAAATTACTGATTGCCATCAATCAACCATATGAAGGCTGGTTTGGGCATTTCATGAGGAATTTAACTCTATTCAGTGTGCTCCCATTAAGAAAACTCTTCATATTTTGAGGCCCTAAATCTAAATATAATGGATTTCCATTGTCTTTGTCCCTTTGCAACACTCCACCTTTGACTGACCAACTTATAAACTTAGGTAGTGCCAGTCAATGAAATCATAAGCGGTTTTATCAACATAACTTTAAACCCAGATGGAAACCATACAAGATGTTTATATGATTGTGATGCTCAAAAGACAAAGATAAGCCTCCTGTTGTCCTACGTCTCCTGTTGTCATAAATGGGGAAGTCATGTTTCATTTTTTATATGATAATTTTTTCAATTTTATAGTGACTAATAGCACCAGAAAACAACATTTTGCTCATTAGACGTGTGCATAATTAATAATCAATTCTTCCTTTACTAGACGCACTTACTGGAAATATTTGTAAGCAAAACCACAACAGACCTGCTTATTCTCTGCTAGTTCCAATTAAATAAGAGGGACATCCTTAATGGGGTTTCAATTTAAATGAAAGGAACATCCTCCTTCTCAAAAAAAAAATTAAAAATTCTCAAACTTGAGCATCAAAAATTGCCAAAACCCAGAAATTACCCTGTAAGCCCTATTAGATTTCCTCTGACATGCCCTCACCTTTCCCAGATGTCCTAATGGTTTCTACTATTTACAGAAAATCAGGTACTTCAGTGTCACTGGTGTGAGGAGGGGTGTTTCCCACAGTTTGAGGCTTAGCAGATAGGAGACTCTATCAGCATTTTAGTTTGTAAGAATCTGAGAGATGCTTGGTATGTTTTCCTAATGAGGTATTTTTCTGTCTGAGGAAAACCATTTCATTACAAGTGAAACCTCCTGAAGAAACATGACAAAAGAGAACTTACAAATCTCACAATTACATGTTATACCAATTGTTTGCTTTTTAATTTGATAAAGCAAAATGATAACAAGAAATCCTTACCTTTGCTGGTCACTCTTTCTACCTATTTGCCTATCTACATGGGTGGCCTTGGACAGGTATGTGACTCTTCTGTTTAACAAAGAAGCTCCCATTTATTAAAGAACCTCCTGTAAAACAGATTTTCTGCTGGAAGTTTCTTTCATCTCATCTCAGATCTTGGACTAGAAGAAAAAATGTTAAATAAATGCTTGGGAACAAATGTAATAGTCCAGATGCAGAGCTGAAGGCCTTTGTCTGGTGCTGAAGATGTGCACTTTTTAAAACAATGCCACAATCTACTTGCAGACTTCCAATTTCAAAGACATCTTTTAATTTCTGTTTTATTGAGTATCAAGGCTGACTTATATGGATACTTGCCCACCATGGAATAATTTTCCCATGTATACCACCTTAAGTATGTTGGTTTTAGTTTTTTCCTTCTTAAAAATAAAATCCAATAATAATAACAGGGTCTTTTCTTTCATCGTATCGGAAAGTTTATGTATTCTTATCCCCTCCTCCACAAGTCCTTCAGGGATTATTTAATTATGGTCTTGTAGAAAGCTGTGCTGTATGGGATTTGGGTTTATGGGAAGTTCAGTTTTGCCTTTTCTTTTCTTTTATTTCTGCTGAGGGTCTCTTATGCAACATTTGACTGTTTTATTTTTATGATTTAAAGCAATAAATTGTGTTTTAGAGAAAGAAAGGAGACAAGGTCTTTTTTGAATTTGCCTTTGTATTTCCTAGAGTACAGAATGCAAGCAGTAATTTCTGGCTGTAACTTATATATATATTTTTGAGGGGGTGGAGGAAGGAAATTATACCTACTTTTTATATACATATATATTTTTTAACAAAGCAATAGGGATTTATATAGACACAATTGTTTAGAAAGTCCCAGAAGAATAATTCTGAGATGATGTGAAGTTATACACAAATGCAAGTCTTTCAAAAAGTCCACATGGCCTACAGTCTTCAGATTTTAAACAGCTCCTGACTGTTATACACATAAAAAAATGTTTAGAAAAATGACATATTTTTATTACTTTTATTTGACAATCTAATTGAGTCCCCGACCATGCATATATCAAAAAGCTGTTATCAGCAGTGGCTTAATGCAGGGAAGGGGCACCCATCCTCCCCATCTCTTTTGCTTAGCCCCAGGGCTTGGCTTCTTCATGTGAAAGGTGTCTAAAGACAGAGAGAAATCTCACCACACTGAATATAGAGAGAAAACAAATCTTTTCCCACCCACCACCACAACAAAAATATTCTCTGCTATTCAGAAAAGCAATTTAGAATTATGAGCTGCTTTTGACAAACACAGACCATAAGGACTTTGTCACATAAATCACACACTGTGTGACCCTAAGACACTTTTCTATTATTTAATATTTAACAAAGGATTTGCACAATGGTGACACCATGCCAATCTTAAACCCATTTAAATCTTTAACCAGCAAGTTTTTAATCATGGGTGAATGGGTGAAATAGCCTCTGCCAAGCAACATTTATTTTTCTCCAAACAGATGCAATTTGAATGCTTCTGTTTTCCCTAAGAATTGTTGACCATCTAAGCATGGTGATAGTAGTAGGTGATTTACATACCAACCACAATCAAATTGTTACAAGCCAAATAGATGAAGGGTTTTTCCTACTTCTAGAACTAGATTATAATTCATATGAACGACTGAATGGGTGCAGATAAAATAAAAGCCAACCTGAGCCTCTGAACAGAAACTGAACATAGCTAAAGCAAGCCTTTTGTCATGCAGACTAGTTCCTCTCATAGCAGAGAAGTTCATTTTTGGGTCACATATTGCCCTTAAACAACTGGGTTAGTTAAGGTCAGTCAGTCTGTGTCCACTGACTGATGAAAGCATCCTGATTGCCGCAGTAAGGAATATTTCTAGCACCATACATCATGTCATTTGTACCCAGAACAATTTGGATGAATCCCCAACTCTATGTCTTCTCCAAAAGCAGGAAAGGTCAAAAGTTTTCTTCTTGCTACAGGATACTCTGCTACTATATGTACATCAAATTAGATTGCACGTAGGACAAGCTATGGAGATGACTTGTGTACTCCTTTTATTTGACACATATTAAACAGCGTACAGCATGCAGAGGGCTGATAGATCCTGCGGCCAAAAACAAAGTTGGGATTCAGTTTTTCTTTTTAAGTACAGATAAGTTGGGGGGGGAGGGGGACAGCGTTGTTTGTTTTGGGTTTAGTGCAGTAGCAGTTCCACAACATGAAGGAAAATATCATTGCTGCATTTGGAAACAAATTTCTGTTACACTGACAAGGTGAAAAGAAATTTCAAGTTGAACAAAATTATTTGCCTTTATAAAACCAAAAGCTTTAAATGGTGTTTATTTTTTAAGATATTCATGTTTAATGTAAAATACAACTTAAGTTTTAAATAACATTGAGGAAAAAATGTTAAAGAAAAAGAATTTGAAAAAGAATTTTCTCAAAGCAAACAATGGTTTATTTATGAAAACACAAAGATATTTTTCTGTCTAAAATGTTTTCAATCTTTTTTAAAAATAAATCCATGAAATTTCTAAAATTGGCAAAATATAAATAAACCAAACCTTGTGTTTTTATCTAGGTATCTTCCACGTACTGTTTTAGAAAATACAGTTGTTTTATAAGAAAAAATCTCTGATTACCTTTCTATGTAAAAGAACTTATAGATAAGGCTGTATTTGGAGAAGCAATAAAACATCTGGATTTAAAAGCTAAAAAAAATCTTTTCATGAAAATGCTAATGACAGCCTTTTTTTCTTTCTTTTAAATTGACACCATTTTATTAAGTAGGTTTTAGAGGTTTGAATTTGATTCTGGCTGGCTGGCCGTATTTGCATGAAGCAACATGTTAAACCTGAATTGCCTTGCTATTTTCAAGAGGACTTTAAGTTACCATAAAGCTGGAGTAATGAAGAAATAACCTTAATAAACAATTTTCTGTGTTTTTTAAATAGCATTTCAATCCTGATCCAGCTGTTTTATGTTGATATTACATAATAAAACAACTAAAAAGCTGGATTAACCTGCTTCTCATAGATTCTCTCAACACTGAGCTGTCTAAATTGGCATAAAGCCACTTAGAAAGCTTTCCTCCTGTCCAACAACAGGGAAGTTAGGAAGGTACATAATTCTTTTTCTAAAAACTAAATCCCAAAACATTTTGTTCAACATTTAACTAGTCCTGCATTATATCCTCAGTTTGCAGTTTGGGATTAATCGGTTATCTGGATACGGCATGTTTTTCCTTACTGACAATGTTACTGCCTTTGGATGATAAACTTTACACAGAATGTTGGTCAGATAGATCTTAATCAGATTCCTTTTGGCTTTACACAAGGTAAATTTTTGGTATCAATGAAATCAAAGGCATAACACCTCTAACTTCAATCAGAGTAGGATTTTTTACTGAATCAAGGAGAAATACACTCTCATAATGAAGCAACCTTTGCAGACAAATAACTAGGCTGGTGTTTCTTGTATTATTACTTAGTCTTTCAATTCCAAAATTTCAAGTGTATTCTAAGTTGCTTTTCTTTTCCTTATTATCTTTTAAATGGTTCAACTTGTAAAACACATTATTATTTCCTTTTTATTCTTATAATATTTAATATGGTTTTATTTTAATAACTCAGAAAACACAATAGTTTTTCCCTCTTCTGACATGATCTGATAATAAGATTTTTCACATCCGTGCAAAAAATATGTGGGTGTATCTGTTTATTCCAGATTTAAGTGCTATATTTATAAGGATAATCATTAAAAAATTACAAACCAGTGATCGTGCCTTTCCCAAAGACCTAGGTTCATATTGGCAAGACTAGTCCCTTGTGAATAAAGGCTTGCATAAAATTCTGGTCAATAACTGTTTAATACAGATATTGATGAAGTTTTATAGGGTCTTGATTCATAAAGGACTAGCACTAGAAGTATTGAATTCTATTCATGATTTGCATTCTAAATCACCTTGCAAATTTATGACACTTATCTGAGATGAAAGTTAAAAAGTTAAGTGTTGGGCTTTCACTGCTCAGGAAAGTAACGGATTAAGTACCAAACCAAACAGACCTATAAAGGGGATTTATGCTACTCAGAACATCTTGTCTAATTGAAAAATAAATATTTATGACAAACAGTAGGAATGAATGTGTTTGTGCTTTCAATTTATTTTTTCAGCATCGTGATTCTTAGCATTCTGGCAGTATCTTGTTATGGAGCTCTGTGATTCTGGAGGTGATGCCCGCAGACACTGAGAAATATGTGTGGGCAATAAGTATGTCTTAGATAAGTTATCTGCACTGTGTGACACTCTTGGAGCATTTCATGTAGTGACTGTAGGACATATTGAGATCAGCCACCATGGACACCTTACTTAATCACAGGCATTACTAAGAATCCTTCTACCAAGTCCAGATTGATGAACTTTTGGGTTTTCCAAGTCAGGTTCTCTGTCCAGCAGTGAAGATGTTAAGGCACTTGTTTGTCATTGTGTCTAGCTTAAAGGCTAGAACTATCCTGAAAGCACCCATATGTTTAGGAAGATGATAAGCCTACCTGTATTGATTTTGAATCACATAGATTTGGGAATATGTTTATGGATGAGTTCTTGGCGTCTGCCCTGAAGAAAGTTCATCTCAGTCCCTATGCATAAGCTTCTCTCCAGAATGTCCTTTGCTGTGGGGATGCTTTGGAATCATCTGGATCAGTTTTAGTTTCTTCATTGCCTTCACATACACCTTGTCATCTAAAATTCATTACACAAGGAAATAATGATCCAAGACTAGGACTCTATTCTAGACAAGGACTGCAATGTAATTTTTCAAGATGTGCATGATACTAGATGAGACCAGAAAGCAGCTAATATCCATGACCTGGAAAATGTGACACTAGAATGGTATGCTGGCTTTATCTCAGGTAGAGTTAGCTTTCTTCCCTGTGGCTGGTATGGGGCTGTGTTTCATATTTGTGCTGAACATAGAGGTGATAATACAGAGATGATTTTGTTATTGTTGAGCAGGTCTTTCATGGAGCCAAGGCCTCTTCCACTTTTTATACTGCCCTGCTGGCAAGGACTTTGAGGGTGCCTGGGAGGTTGTGAGGGGGACAGGTGACCCAAACTGACCAAAGGGATATTCCAGACCCTGTGGCATCACACTAGATATAAAAAGTAGGGGGAAGAAGGAAGAGGGGGGGACAATTGGAGTGGTGGTGTTTGTCTTCCCAAGTCACCATTACATGTGATGGGGCCCTGCTCTTCTGGAGATGGCTGAACATCTTCTTTCCCATGGCAAGAAGTGAGTTAATTCCTTGTTTTGCTTTGCTTTGTGTGCCCAGCTTTTGCTTTCCCTATTAAACTGTCTTTATCTCAATTCATGAATTTTCTATCTTTTACTCTTCCAATTTTCCCCCTGATCCCACTGGTGGGGTAGTGAATGAGCAGGTACATAGGGCTTGGCTTCTTTCTGGGGTTAAACTATGACAAATGGTTAGATGCAAAATGTTTACCTTGGATTTATGAAGGAATCAAAAGAACAAAATTCACTTATACTATTTATCTCTCCAGATTTCACTCATTGGAAAGTTTCTCACATGGTGGACAAACATCTTGCAAACAGATAAAAAGAGACAGGTGGGCCAAAGAACAAAAGAAAGCTAATGCATCCAGAGTAAATCATGACTGCAAACACATTTGGAAATCTTGTTATTGATCTTCACAAGAAAAGGATATGAATGTCTGCACGTGTACACATGCATTTGCAAACTTTAACCCACCTGCTGACAAGAGACTGCTCTGACAGCTGTTCATCCAGTTGGAGTGTGGTTTGTACATGGTTACAAAAGATATGAGCCTGCCAATTTGATAGATGGCCTCTTTTTTATTGTTTAGAAGTGGAAGAATACACTGTTCTGGAATGTGGCCTCTTTTATTCCACAAACTTGAAAGAATAGTATCAGAAATGCTCAAAGGATGCAAAATTATGCCATTACACACCTACAATTCAAAACACACATACTCAAATAATGCAAACTGACTACAATATGTTTAGGAAGAAAGGCAAGATTTTCACCCTGGGCAATATTATATGTGACTACCTAATTAAACAACATTTTCGTTAGCACTGACAAACCAGAATGGAAAGCAGCTATGTCTGTTGTCCAGCCAAGCCTTTGTTCTGTTTTTAAGCCCTGTGGCAAATAACTCAATCTGTGTACTATTATCACCATTACCAGTACAGTACAGAGGTGTTGTTAATCCTTACTTTCATACAAAGCTCCACCTTTTCTACAGCTAAGGTGGGGAAGGCAGGGTGATATATGGCTGAAGTGACTCAGAATATTAGGGCCACTTCCTATATTAGGGGTTCTGACTTTTTTTCTTCTAAAGTAAACCTGATCTTTGATAAAATCAAGTGTATTAAACAGGGGTTGTAAGTTATAGTCAATTCTGCCATCGACAGACTTACATCAACATCCTCATACTAACTCCTGTATAGTTTGTACCAATTTCAAAAGCTTATTTTCTGTCCTGGAGTTCTTGTGTTCCCTCTTGCTGGGGGGGAGATTTTAACAGTGTGGTGTTGTATACTATAACATCAAAATCTGTTCCCTAGGCTTGCTTTCTTCATCATTAAAAAAAGTTTCCTTCCTTCTGCAGTAGCTTTTCTGCTTAGTTTGTGGACAGAAACACTTACATGTTGGTGTGCAGTAAAGTGTTCCAAAACTCTTTGGAGGCTCTATGAATCACAGCAACACAGGAATTAACACATTTGATTTGTGGTGTTAGGTTTCTAGTTATTCATATTACTAGTTAAAGCCTAGATACTACAAATCTTCAGTCTTCCAATTAGTCTTTAGCTATTGAAGCAAGTGAGATTTTTTGTATGGGTAGAGTCAATTTGCATGAATTAAAGTTTTTTATATTGGCCTTTTGGTTTTATTTGCTCTTTCAAACACTTACTTCAGTACAGCAATATTTAAGAATATCATTTCAAGATCCTCTCTGGATTGAATCAGCTGACAATGAAAAAAGAAAAAATAGTTCATATATCTTGGACACTGCCATTCATCTAAACTCACAGTAACAGTATAATTTCTGATTCAAAAATTTACGCATTCTGATCCCATGCAGGGGCTGGACAGGAGTTCCCAGCTTCCTCTCTTCTCTCCCCCTCCCCTTCTTTCCCACCACATACACACACACCCCCTTTTCCTCCCCCAGCAAGAGGGAAACACAAAAACTCCAGGACAGAAAATAAACAACACAAGGAAGGCCATTTGTCCAGCAAGGACACTTAGGAAGCAGGACCCTCCAGTGTGTCACTGTAAACAATCCCTTGGGAACATCCTTTTTGTTCTTCCGCTGCTTTGAGGCTCCAGTCTTGCTCTGTCTTCTAAACATAATTGCTATAAATTCAGTAAGAAAAAGGGATGTCATCCTCCCAGTCATACTGATAATAAAAGCAGAGCAGCACAAGCTGTTCCTTGGAAGATGTGGAGCACTGTATTCCATACTCGTAAACTCAAGACACTCTAACCCACAAACTTAGTGCCTTGAAAACCTGGAACACTTGAAGTCTTAGCCATCTTCTAACAGACTAAATAAGGTCTTCCCATTTGCATTACTAACAGCTGAGCTAACTTCTTAAATGCAGTTAAATGTTATTATTCATTATAGAGAGAAATTTAACTTTTGCTGCCTAGAGAATCTTTATATTTATGGCTTTGAGAAGAGAATTACCTGATTTCATCAGTTATTATCCATTAGCATAGTCTTCACATTCTATCTAGTGTTCCAGGTTTATTATATTGACCTCATTTCCACAGCCACTGAAATTTAACTTCTGTATTTATATTTCACAGATATTTTCTATAATTTAAAAGATTACAGCTGCAGTATGAGAGCAGTAAGAATCACACAGTAAACTTTGCATCCAGATGATTGTTGGTGTTTCCAGCTTTAGGACTCAAGAGGAGACAACCTGAATAAAATCTGATTAAAGTGATAAAAGTGGTCAGACAGAAAAATGAGGGGAAAGAACAGGATTTTTATTATTAAAATCATGGAAATGTTTTCTTCTGAAATATGAGGCACCAGAATTTCTTCAGATGTGATCCAGAGAGCACAGGAAAGAGTGTGCAGAAAGGGAATTTGCTAAAATGTTGAGTTTTCCTCTGCTGTAAAGAAATAAAAGGAAGAAGACAGATATTTCTTCCTAATATTGTCTTGATCATGTTGGCAGTTACTCTGAAGGACTGCTAAGGTCAGATAGAGAAAAAACTTGTGCATATGGATCAGTAAAACAATCTTCCCATTAAATACTGGTGTGGACAGGAAGACAAATGGAAGATACAAACCAACTGTTTCTGATAATGGTTGAGGCAGGGAGGGAACAGGAAGGTCCAATCTGTGAATCTGGACATTCAAGCTGAAAGGCTCTGCAAGTCTGTAGAAGCATGACTCAGTATGTAAGTTCTGAATATTAAAACTACAGATAAGTAAAAAGGCAGTTTCTTCATATTAAATACATTTTGGAAATTCAGCAGTCCACACCTTGTTGGTGGTGTGTACCTGAAAATGAGGCTTCTCTTTCTACATATTTGTCACTTTCTCATAGCCATCACCTATTTGCTTTCTCTTCATTGCATATCCATTCTGGGAATTCCCAATCCTTAGTCTTAATCAGGGCAGCAACCTTGTCTAAACATTTTAAAAGCCATTTTGACCTTAAATAGTCTGTATGAAAAGCTTCAAAACTATGATTCAAAATAGATGCCATCAAGAAAAGAAAGACAAGATTGAGACAATAAATAATTCTAGATTCAGTATGAGAACCTGGCAGATCTTTGCTGTCTGCATACATACACAGTCTGCCAAAATGCAGTGCTTGAGCAGTAGAGATATCTCATTGCAGCTGCTGAGGCATGGGCCCCAGCCATACTCTGGTTTCATACCCAAAGCTATCCACAGGCAACTTGTATTTGGCCTCTAATCCTAGAAATGGATACTGCCCAAAAGACCCATTTCCACAGCCTCATTTATGGGCCACTGTTGTAAATGAGTCACCTGTTTCAGTGACTCATTTCCACCATGGAGATCAGCACATCTACTGTGGGCACAATTATTTAGAACAAACAATCTTCGCTGACAAAACAAAACCAGATTATTAATATTAATCTGCAAAAAATATAAAATTTACCTGAAATGGACATATAATTACCAAAATGAATATAAAAGCATGAAGTAGTGACGACCCTTTCTGAGGGTTGAAGGTGAAGGATATGGAGCTTCAGCACTGTGCCCTTGATTCACTTCCCATGTTTCCCAGCTATGATGGCAAGACATGACAGACAGAGAAAGAAATAGTTTCCTTCAGCTGTAAATTCACCAATCCAATCCATAAAAGTCTGGTATTACAGTTTTGCTGGAATTTTCTTTCTGTGAAAACTCCTCTTGCATGTGTTTCTGCCTGGCAGCAGAGTTTCTGAAGGAAAGATGATGACTCACAGCAGAGTACAGTCTGCTAAAAGGTAAAGAATTTGGGTAAATACTCCCTGAAGCTGGGGAAAGAATTGAAAGTAGGTCTTTTCCACCTGCAGTGAATAACCTAGTTGTAATTACATCACAGGAATGGGAAGCATGAATGATCTTTCAGTAACACTCTTTTTTTAATTGATCTGAGCAAGATCATGGCCAAGACAAGCTCAAGTTAAATCTACTATACAAGATCCATAGCAGGTTTCAGCAGAATATGTGGATCCCAGCTAGACCCAGGTATTAAAGTAACACCAAACCACTTAGCTCATCTGCTACAATGATGGTACTTCTGTTTATGCACAGAAAATGGACTCTAGAAACCAGAGAAATTCTATGAGTGAAAATGTTGATATCCACAGATTTCCAAATAGATTTTCACTCAGGAACCAAATTCCACCCATGTGCACCACTATAGTCAGAAAAAATTTTCTATGGCCACTTCTAAATGACTTGAACAATACACCCAAGGAAACCCTTGTTAGAGTATGAGATAGGACCAAGTAATTAATTACTGTCCTCAAAACTGGGTTCTTTTTCTTCCCTGCAACAAGAAGGAGCATTTATCAGTGGCTCAGGAGCCCTTTGCAGTCATCAAGCTGCTTAGTTATTCAGCACTGGAAGACATGCCACAGGCTGACATGGATTGTCCACCACAGTTGAGTGTATTCGTCCAAACAGAGCATGTTGGCTGATAAGAGAAGTAATTGGGATCTCAAAGTACCCTGTCTTTCTCATGCTAAAGCATTTTTAAGTGATTGAAGGTTTCTTTTTTTTAATTAAATCTTTTGCCAACAATTCATAAACATTTAGAAAGTTTCTGAGCACAATAAAACCATAAAATCCAGTCATGCCCTTGAAATACTCCCCTGCTCTATGCTGTGGGAACACAGGAATTAGTAGAGGATCTCACTATTTCTGCAGCACACATGCTGTGGTTTCCGCATAGTTCTTCCAAAGCAGATCTGAGAATCTGCTATTTTCTATCGTTAGTGAAAAATCACTGTCAAAAGTCACTGTCAGGAGTCATTTATCTTAGTAGACTCATCTCCATCTCATCTCCCCTCCCATGTTTATTCTTCCACACCTTTAAACAAATTAATTGATTTTGGATACAAATTTATCACAATTTCATTGTTCATAGCAAATCTGGATATAAGCCAGGCTTACCTATCTCAATATCTTTGTCATCGTAGAAGAAGAAAAGACAAGAGAAGTTTAGAGAGAAAATCCAAAGAAGTGTTGGAGGGAAATAGAATGAATAATGGTGTATATATTAGATCTGGTGTTTTACTTACAATAACAGATACAATCCAGAGTTCAACAGCACACCTGGATCTAAACAGCCAAAACCAACTGGGTTGTTCTGCTGTGTGACTTTAATTCAGGTTCAATACTTGTTCTGAGAATTAATCTCATTAAGGTGAGTGTAGCAGCTAATTGTATCAAAAAATTGCCAAATGTTTCCAAAGGCAATAGTAAATCTTTGGTATGGATTATTTGGTAATAATTCAGAATATTCCTCCACAGATGAGGAATAGTCTGAACTTGCATACACGAACTCCTCATGAAGAAGGATATGACACTACTTAATCACCAGCTGCGTATTTTGGGTTGCAAGAATCATTTTTCTGTCCTGCTGTAACTTAAATATTATGTGTCAAGCCTAGTTTTTCCCAGAGGAATCTTGGCACTGCCAGGTTCCATTGTCTTACCTCTTGTTATGAACACACCACTGCAACTGATGGAACCTGGCTAAATTCTGTTCTTAAATTCATCCCCCCAGCAGTGTCTGAAGGCTGGTCCACAACATTATGGACATTATAATGGACATTATTGAGATAAAGGAATTGCATCGGTTACATTGCATTTGTCTTATACACTCAGTGCTATAAGTCACTACATTCCTGAAAAATTAAATATATTTATCCCTTTCCTGAAAAGTTTGAACACAGTTTCACTCACCAGATCAGCAGCAAGCCTTGTCTTTTGTGTGATTACGAACACAAGGACTGATTTTTCAATGCTGAGGAACAATAAATATT
This sequence comes from Molothrus ater, assembly GCF_012460135.2. Taxonomy (NCBI): domain Eukaryota; kingdom Metazoa; phylum Chordata; class Aves; order Passeriformes; family Icteridae; genus Molothrus; species Molothrus ater. The sequence continues at coordinate 94,387,468 of NC_050478.2, read as the reverse complement.
ACCACGTACTGAAAAACTGTTCCCACAAACACAGACTCCCCTGAATTTGCGATTTTAATATATTGCAAAGGAGAAAAGTGAAAAATATGAATAAAGGTGATGAGGCAATGATGGCACAATAGGAACTGGGAGACAAAGCACCATCCTCAGTCAGCACCCTGATTTCCTGGCCACTGCTTGGTGCTCCTCAGCAGAGCAGGAATTGGTGTGAAGACACAACATGCTGTTGGGCACAGCGCAGAAGAAGGGAAGGCTCAGGGGGCTGACAGGAAACTTCACATGGTAGATAGCAAAGGCCTGCTGAGATTACTCCAGGTCAAGCTGTTGTGGTGAGTTGTGGGGACTGTCCACTGCTCAGGAGTGCAGTCTCTGTGGAACGACCAGTCTACAGGCTGCAGAAATGATTCCTGAGGGGAATGGAATGGAAAGAGCAAACTGACTGCTGAGGATGTTTTGTGTGCCTGTTTGTACACACCCCTCCTTTCTACACCTTCTCTGCAATGCAAGCTTAGCTGTGGGAAATAGATCTACTTTAAAATGAGAGAAGGGATCAACAGGACAATCATTTTTAAATGCACCATGGATATGTACTCTGTCCCCTACAGGTCCCAGTACTAATGTCTCTGGTGATTTTAATGTGAATCTTGTGTTATTTCAGTGTTTTGGTGCAACCAAAATTAAATACTTTGGAAAACTTCATTTTGTGGGGGCGAAAAAAAAAAATTGAGATTTGGGCTTGTTTCAATTTGGAGTGACTCCATATGTTAAGTTCTTGGAATTTCCTGTAGGAAATACCATTTTTCAACCAGAGGGTAAGACGTGGCTCATTGGCAGCAGAGCATGAAGGAGCCTCTGTGTCACCATCTTTGTTTTAGTTATTCTTCAGACAAATTGAAGTTTGCCAGGGCTGTAAGTAAGACGACCCATTTATTTCATACAAACCACAGACTTCCAGGTGTTGTGGCTTTCAGTCATTACCAATCTTTCTATGTTCAAAGGGAAGAGGCAATCTCTAGCATATATCAATCTATCTCATGTACAGCTCCACAAAATTCTCACAGATAAACCTGAAAATACTATCTTTTCTCTTTGTCTTTATTCCTTAAAAGCAGAGTAGTTGTTTTTCAGTTTGGTCAAACCCTAGAATTGATTCACAGGTAAATTGAGATTATTCCAAGAATGCCAAGTAATCACAAAGGTCATTTAATAGATTCATGAGCAGTTTCTAAGGAAAATGAGGAAGTCTTTATTTAGGAATAACTTTACCCAGGCTGATGCTGGTGACATGTTGCATTCTTGCGGTCCTTTGGGATGAAGGCACTGAGCAACTGGAACAATTATATGCAGTGGAAATATGTGCTCTACACATAGATTGGCAGATACTGTACTCTCATGTCTGAATATATTTCTCCATACTGGTTCAGCTCATAACTTACTATGATCATTTTTTTATTCTTTCTTGCTAGCATATGTCTGCTTTTATCTCATCCATTACTGGCACATGTATCCTCACAACATTATACCACAGCGGCCATTTTAGTGTAACAGATGGGCAAGAGGATTATTTGTCTTGATACTTCATTCAGAAACCACGTTTTGTTTATATTTTGTATTGACATTAAAAAGCTTTTCAACCAATGGGGGTTTTCTTTTGAGTTATTTTCATTTTATTTTATTTTTAGTGATCCAAAAAGGCATAGTCTTTTTTTTTTCCACTTCAAGACAGAATGATAGCACTGCCTGGGGGTTACCCATAGCAGTAAGCTAACTTCTAACACAAATCAAACACAAAGACTGATGAAGAAGAGATGCAAAATTGCTACTGTAACATTGGAAATAAAACTTAAACATGAGATTCAAAGGCTGCCTGCTTGATAATACAATAGAAAAAGAAGAAAACCCTATTATGAAAAAAAGCTGTTGGAAATATTCAAAGCCAGGGAAAGCTAAAAAAAGGCTAACTGTCACAAGCTAAAATAGATTTTTCAGATTTATCAGATACATTTTTTTTAACTTTTATACTAGAATCAAACAGGAAGACAAAGCAGGGAATAGTTTACTGCTTTTGGGAGGAATGTATTGTTTAGGGTATGGGGCTTCTGACTGCCTGTGGTCTGTCTATACTTGATCTGTCTCTTTTCCTTCCTTTGGAGCACTGAATTTATGCTTCAGGTATGGATGACCTGACGATCAGGTAAATACTCTTCATGATGAGTAGAGCTATTGTCCCTCTTCATTGAAGGTAGGACCTTCTTTGCCCTTGCCTCGTTCAGGTTTTCCAACTTTTAGCAACCCCTCTATGGTAATAAAGCAAGATTACTGCACTTAACAAGGACCTGCAAAAAGAGGTTCATATTCCTGGAGTTTGTAGTCCTTGATGAACAGATAAATTAAAGTTTTATATATATATATAATATATATATTGTATGGCTGGAATGTAGCACTGAGAGATTGATACCCCTTAGGTTAAACAACTGACACTAAATGAAAGGACAAAATCTGAATTGAGATGCACAAGTTTAAAGTCAATATATTGCAGAAATTTCAGATTTGAGGGTAAGATCTGCCAAATTTTCAACTTTCCATACTGGGACTGAAGTCAGAAATATTATTAATCTCATCTTGGGTGGTCACTTACAGCAATTTCTGTGTAACTGAAGCTTAATTCCCTTTTTGAGTTCAATCAGCTCATGAAAATATCAAGACTAACATTACTGAGAAGTACACTAAAAAGTCATTGATAACTGAGACAGTTCCCATTAAGACTGTAACAGTAAATTCAGGTTCAGATGCCCATCAGAAGAATTTCAGTAGCATCTAGAAAACCTAAAACCATCTTTGTGCACAATTTAACACTACATCTATAGGTGCATAATGTTTCCCCATAAACTTATATGTAAACTAAGACTGGAAACATGCTAACCTGTACTTTACATTGCATCATTTCTTCCAAAAGAGAAACAAAATATACTTGATTTTTCTCAGAACAACTGAATTAGAGAATAGAAAAATCAAAACACCTGCATTTATAAACTATACTGAGATTTTTCTTCATGGAAAGTTTTCAATATTCATCTCACAGAGCTTTACTATCTGGAATATATAGTGAATAAAGTTTTTTCACAAAATGTGATAAAGCAGCTAAGTAAGCTGCAGTTTCGTTTTCCTGGTGATATTACTATAATAGGTAAAAAAAGCCCTCTCAATATTTTTACATTTTTCCTCATTTCTTTTGTTTAATTTGAGATCTTTAGTGGCCATCAAAACAAACATATGTGAACTTAAGTATTTGTACTAGTAAACTTTTGAATGTTGCTATTCCCCTAAAGTTCCAATTACTTCTAGAAACTTTGGGTTATCTAAAAATGTTTCTGTTTGATTCATCTCCTCCCCCAACCTTTTCTGATTTTGTGGATTTCCTGGTTATTCAACTGAGCACAAATTGCTGTTCATACAGATGCACTGCCATGATTTCTGATTTGCAGGCTGTCACTCCCATTAATAACCTACTAGGCTGTCATGCTGTCATTCCTTGTTGCTGCAACGATTTGTTTCAAACATAGGGGCTGATTCATGAAGAATAAAAAAAGCAGTTGTCCTGTTTTACAGGAACCTCAAAATATTTATGCAGAAAATGTGTGAAAAGCACACACACCATTTTTATCCTGAAGTGTGTGATTGCTAAATACTCAACTTGTTTTCCTGTGAGAAAAGAGGAAGAATATAGACTCCACTCAATTTTTTCTATATGAAAACATAATGCCTTTAATAAAATCTTCTCCTTGTAAAATATCTGAAGTTCAGTTCCAGTGCTATGATATGATAAATCCCCAGGATGATGCTATGGCTTAAAAATTGATATCGAAGCTGATTTTAGGGATTTTTTTTTTCATTTCTCACCCTGTCTTTCCCAAAAGTATTAATGACAGCTATATTAGCAACAAGAAACAAAAGTATATCAATGCTCTCCAGTCTATTCTTTTTTTTTCCTCATTCAGAAGCACTTGGCCAAATTTTACTCTTGATGACACAGGTGCAGCTTCATTGCTTCTTACAGGGTTGTGCTTTTGGTAAAGATGAAACAACATGACCCATTGGACTCACTGTTCAATATCCCTCTATACCGTTGGACTGGGAATGATGAGATAATTTTCAGGATGGGAAAATGCCGCTGATGAATAAACCAGCACATGCATCCACTCAAAGCAGAAAATGAACTGGGACTGAACCAAAACCTGCAGAGGTTTTGACCCATTGGCAGGTGTCCAGGGACTCCCCTGTCCCTGTGGGTTGCAGGCAGACAGCTCTTTGACAGGTGATGCTGGTGACTGAGGGGGAGCAGGGCAGGTCTCCTCCGCTGTGCCTTCTCCCCCGAGCGCTTCCCAGCACATCATGGGCATCACGCCGGGATGTCTGTCTCAGTGGCTGTGGGGCTGGCCAGCCAGCCCCCTCTTGAAACACCTTGTCCCAGCATTTGCCATTCAGCTCACATAACCACAGTGTTTCAAGGAGATGGAGCTGCCAGGAGCTGAGCTCCTGCACTTTTTCTCCTGCCAAGGCCCGACAGTTGGCACATCTCCCAAAGAAACAGGCAGAAGAAGGTTTCTGAAGAAGGAAAAGAAATAGGAGAACAACACAGGATGCTGATGTAAATCAAAACTGGAAGAGAAGATGAATGTGGAGGCTGTTTGGATCTCAGCTGCCGTTCTGGCTCCTGGTTTACCATTTTCCCCCTGTCATCCCTGAGCTGCTTCTCTGCACCCCAGACCTGCACTGTTTGAGCTGTGCAAAAGTTTCTGCTCCCCTCCTGTTCTTCTCCCCACACTTCTCAATAGGCAGCCTGCTCCTAGTGCTGCCTACATGGCTGCTAATGAGTGAACGACTCTAAAATAACTATGTAAAATACTTAAATCATTAGGCTCACTTTGTACATCGTAATTTAAAACAATATTTTAAAGAGGTAGTCTCCCAGTTACAGCATTATTGTCTTCCATAAGGTTACACATGAACCCACTTGAAAATTTGTCCCTGCCAAACAGTATCAGCAGCCAGTCCCAAACCTGTCAATGCCATAGTATTTTCTAAATTGATGCTTAATTAATGAAGTATGATTGCAAGAGGTTCTCTCTCCTTTTTTAATTTGATCTCTGTGGCATTATAGGAACCTAAAGCTTCCACTAGGCATATATTCCTACAGTTTCCTTGTCAGAGGAAATGTATATTCATTTCAGACTTGTGGAGGCAATTACAGTAGCCACCAGTTGCCTACAGCAGCTAATCAAAGTGATAACCTGCAAGTTCTCAACTCCCCATGAGAGAGCCCACTTGCCTCCAGCTGATGAATGCCAAGAGAGCAGCATGGGCCTACCAGTAATGACACCATCATCTAAGGCAAGTTTTTAACTAACCCATGGTTTTATAAAGACTCTATTAATGTCTCATAAAAAGAGGTCTAGATAAAACACTCTAATAAGAATTTTTTTTAAGGGAAATACCAGTGCTGATGTAAATGTCCATTCTAAAATACTAAGCTGGTATTTGCCTACTTGTAACCTTTGCACTTCTCTTGTTCAGAAAAGTGATGAAGCCTTCCCAGAACATTTTCAAGCATGTGACTGACCTCTGACTGATGTGCTATCATGTCCTTGCCCATGTCCAGCTACACAGTCAGGTACATGCATTGTCTGAAACAAATGCACACTTCCACCAATTTCAAAAGGAGCTTAAATTTAAATGTATAGAAGCACCATAGGAAAGTAGGCGATAATGCTGCTGGAAAGTAGTATTCCGAATTTTTAATTTAGGCATTAACTGGTGTTGCCTACAACTGCAATAAACAAAACAAATTTTAGAAGAAAACAGCATTTATAAATAGCTCACAATTAATTGCTAGCAGAAGGGATTCACCACATTGGTAAGAAACATTTAGATTTTTCTGCATGACCAGTCCCTTGTTTTGCTAGAATTTTATTATTTGCAACATAGGCATACTTGGCAACGATATGATCCCTTCCACAATCTGCCACTCTATTAGTGAAAAAGCAGCATTAAAGATACAAACTATATTTTTGCTTTATTCCATCAGCATATTTCAGAGAGTTCAGTGTATAGAAATTTAATGTAAAGAGAATTAAAATATTTGAAGCCTGTTCTCCTGTTCTCCACTTGTTTCAAAGTGACAGGCTTTGTAACCGAACAAAACCACAATTTTGTGGTCCCATTAAGATTCTCTAAAAAAAAAAAAAAAAATAAAGAATTAAAAAGAAGCCACAGAACCTCCTTCCCCCTGAAATACAAAAGCTCCCCAAATAAAGAAATTCTCTGTAGCTGTGCTGTTACTTTACTCAAGTTCCTAAATACAGGATTTCTCTTTAAGGCTTCTGGCCAGGTTTTGACATTGAATTTCAGGATATTCTAATTAGCTGTGGTCCCAAAGGAAGCGTTCCTGGCTTCTTCCCTGCATAGTTGGAGTCCTGAAGGACTCCAGGCTGCAGGCTGCAAAGAGAGCGGGTTAGGTTCGTACATTTCCTATTCATGTCGCTATCATCATCCAGGGAATGGACTTCTGCTCTACTATTTCCTAATCTCATTAAAATGTTTGTGAGCTTTTAAAGGGTGCAGTTTGCAGTTTTTAGGACTGTCACCACCTGCAGTGGTCATTTTGTGCTTTGAAAGACACACATCATCATGCTATCATTATTACTTGCTTGCACTAGCACTCAAAGGACCTGAACAAGGCCAGCCAAGAACTTGGAAATCTCCTCCATCTTAAAGGAATAGGTGATGATCACATTGGCAGTTCAGACTATGCACAGCTTGAAGATCCCACCAACTCAGTCACGTAAGCAACACCGATCTTTTTCCCCATAATAAATGTGAGAGCAAATAATTAATCTTAATTTAGAAAAATCAAGAATAAAAAAATCTTCCAGCACTTTTCTGTCTGGACTAAGACAGCAGGTACTCATCCAGGGCCAGCCTGCACGCTCAGCTCTTCTCCAGTCCCAGGGAGGCAAAACCAGTGGTGAGAGGATAAGCAACAATCTCAGGCTCTACATCCAGGCCATGAGCTCATCCTCCATGTAGAGGTGTCCACACAAGATTTTGGACTTCAGCAAAGCTTTTGATACTCTCTCACAGTATTCTTCTGGACAAAATATCTAGCACATAGTTGGATAAATGCATCATGTGATGGGTAAGCAATAGGCTCACAGGTCAGGCACAAAGGGTTACAGTGAATGGGTTGACATCAGACTGGTGATCTGCCACTAGTGGGGCTCCAGTCCTCAGCCCTCTGCTCTTCAATATCTCCATTAATGACTCAGACTCATGACTGGAGGAACACTAAGTAAGTTTGCCAATGACACAAAATTGGGAGGAGCTGTCAGCTCCCTTGAGAACAAAGAGACCTAGACAAATTAGAGAACCTGACAATCACCAGCCATATGACATTTAGCAGGGCCAAGGGCTGGATTCTGCACCTGTGACAGGGAAACCCTGGACTGGGGAATGAGAGGATGTAAAGCAGCACTGTGGAAAGAGACCTGGGGGTGCTGGTTGATGGCAACTTGAACCTGAGCAGTGCCCTGGCAGCCAGGAGAGCCAAGCCTGTCCTGGGGGGCATCAGGCACAGCATCACCAGCCAGGCAAGGGAGGGGATTGTCCCCCTCTGCTCTGCACTGGAGCAGCTTTGCTTTTAGTGCTGTGTGTGCATCTGGGTGCCACAACATAAAAAAAGATATTAAACTGTTAGAAAGCATCCAAAGGAGTGCCATGAGGATTTTGAAAGCTCCTGAGGGGAAGCTGAATGAAGAGCAGCTGAGGTCACCTGGTTTGTTCAGTCTGGAAAAGAGACGGAGGGGAGACCTCATTTGGACAATGCTTTCAGCTACATTGTGTGGTTCTTGGGGTGTCCTGCACAGGAACAGGAGTTGGACTTGATGATCCTGATGGGTCCCCTCCAACTCATATTCTTTGATTCTATGAAGATTGCCTGGCGCGAGGGCTGCTCTGCCTGCTGAAACACTCATGAAGAGGCTGTGTTTGAGACATAAGCAGTGAGGCTGTGTTTGAGACATAAGCAGTATACAACTGATACTGAAATGCTGGATACCTCACTCATTTAAGAGATTACTAGGAATAATGAGCAGAAGCCAAGTATGTTGGTTGAAATGAAATTGCAAAGCCTTTAATTAGTAGATAGCAGACATCCTTACAGGAACAGATATGTATTACACATGTGTGCAGCTTTTCACCAATGGTCCCTGGTACAACAGCCATTTCTGAAGCCCAGACACTCTTTGATTGTCCTACTCTCCTGAGTTAGAACTTGTTTTATGGGGTTATGATGGGCCTGGCTATGAGTTCCTGTTTAGTAAGAGAGGCATCTTGTGAGTGAACCCCGTTTGATGGGATGATATGATGAGGCTTTAGTTGTCTTTTCATTTCATTAGGAGCTGTGCTCATCTGTCCTGAGGCTTACCACAGTTCTTGTCTCCAAATTTCTCTCTCTTCAATCTCTGTTTTTTTTTTTCTTTTTCTCTAGTTTCCACCAGTTTTGAATACAATTACAACACAGTGGGAAAAATCATACAGAAATAGGCTGTTTTTTACTCAGAAGTCCTGCTTTATCTTCACAGTCAGTCAGCAGGAAGGATTTTCTGATGCTTTTGAAAGCAAAATCACATTTTTAAAACTTTTCATCCTCTCAGAACAGCGTGCTGTAGTTTCGAGGACAATCTGGCTAGTTTGGGAAGAGAATCTTAGAACTGCCCAGAAAGAGGGACATTTCAGTGAAGATCTTAACATTTCGGTTTCTGCATTTCAAACTTCAGCAAAACAAACATAAACAAAGACTCAGAACTGCAAACTTCAAAATGCTTTGATTCCTCTTTTGAGGTACTGGTTAGCTGAATTCTACCTGCAGGAACAAACTCACTTATAAACACTTTGCATGAAATGTAAGAATGCTGTAGCTTCAGAGTTGTGAGACAAATCTGAAGACAATTTAGAAGCAAGAGAAGCAGAATTTGCCCTGTATAATCTCTCTTAGAAATAATGATGCCAAGGAATGGCTTTCCTTGGAGACAGAAATACCTTTTGCGAACTGCATTCATTTGATCTGAGACACTTAGATAATAACTAAAATAGTTCTCACATTTATAGTTCTGCAGACACTTTCCAGAAAGAAGTTAAGGTTTTCTCACTTTAGAAAGTATGCAATAAAATAATGACCCTCTATATTTCAGATATCTATTGAAATGGGGTGGTGTTCTTAAGGTCTAATTTCATTTTCCTCCAATAGCACAGGGAGATGACACCCAACAGATTATACGAGCTGTCAGCCCTACACAACCATATCTGTAGACTTCAGACAATTATCTGTAATCAATAGCTGTAGCATCATGGTGATAAAATTATAGTACTTACATATAATTACACTTACATTCAAATATAACCAGTTCCATTCAGAGCATATGTCAATGGAGTAAATCATGGTAAGTCTGTAATTCTCAAAAGAGAGGAGGGAAGGTCAGATCCATGTTTTCCAAGAAATTTAGTTCAGAATGAACTTTCCTTTTCAGTTAACCTTCTAATGTTCTTTTAGATCGAAAAAGAAACTTTTCTGGGTAAAGCCTTTGCAGAAGTAACCTTGCTAATCCTACACATATAACTCTTTATTTTTCTACTAAATAAATTTCTTGCAATTATATGCATATGAATGAGCATAACATAATTTATCACATGCTAATTCTCTTACTTTAAGGCAGAAATTAGTGGACACTCCTGAATTCACAATTGCTTGTAAATCCACCAAGATGAATTTTTCATGTCAGTATAAAAATAGGCCCTTATTATATCTTTCATTTTGTGCTTTCTCCATTCAGTGTCAATAGCAGCTCTGTGTTCCTTTTCTGTTCTCCTTCTATTCTTTCTTTTCCTAGTCATCTATTCATTCTGTGTTTCTCCTTTATTTCTTTCTCCTTCTTCTGCTTTTGATTCTTACCACTGATCTTGGAGATAGAATTCTGTGCTGATAAGGTGTTTGTATTTGTTTAAAAAGACTTCTGCTCTATTACTTCCCCCCCCCCCCCCCCCCATATAAAGACACTTTTATACCTTGGTTGTGTTACAGACCCTGATTTCAGTAGTTACAGGACTTTTCCCTACAAAATGAAATCCTGAGTCCTAGTCACTCTGCTGTTAGGAAAGGGGGAAAAGCAGACCCTTAAAAAATCCTAATATGCACCTCTCTGGACGTGTTTCCCACAGGTCACCACTCCTGCTTAGGTACATTAAAAACCAGATCTGTTCAAGCAGCAACAGGTAAGAAATGAAAGGCATTATGGAAGGACTGACAGGATCAGTCCTTCTTCCTTTATGATTTACACGTGCAGGCTGCTGGTAAGAGTTTCTCCTCTTCCTGGAAGAAGCACCTTTCTCAAAAAGTTCAGTGTTTATTGTGAAAGTTTAAAATTTCTACAGTTTTCCTTACAAAGAATAGTGTTTAATCACATCATTATACACAGAAATACCTCCTTTTTCCTAGCCAGCACTACCTGCAGCTGAGAAGTTTAAAGCTGTGAACATTGATGGGGAAGCTTTTTGGGGTATGTCTATGAAGAATTCAGGTCTGTTGTTCCTAGTGGCATTTCTGAGAAGATTTTGAACCAGGTGCCTTAGTCCTACTAGCAGAACAAAGGCTTCTCTCCTTCTCCCATGACCTTTGCAACCCATACAGGACTTGGTGCTGCAAATGTGGCTGCACAGGCAGGACACAGGACAGCAGAGGCTGCAGGCATCCCTGGGTACCTCCTGTGGGTACCTCCATGGGCTTTGGGAGAGGATCTCCTTGTCCTGGAGAACAAGAAGAACAGAAGACAAGGAGAGACAGCTCACCTATGGCATGCGTCTGAAAGCTCTTTTTGCAAATTGTCCTGGTCCTCACTGAGAAAACCAGCCCTGACCTGACCCGGGAGTGAGGGTCACTGCCATTATTCCTATGTCAAATTTCAGGTGATTGACATCAAATCTGCAGTATTGCCCAAAGCTGCAGCACTGAGTTACTTTCAAAGTTTAGGCACTTAAAGCCTACAAAATGAATATTTTGGACAAAGATTTCCTTTTAGAAAGATAGATCATATCCTAAAAGCCAAGGATACTCAAAAGATGGTCAACACCTCCTAGAATATGGCCTATAACTCCTCAGGTTCTAGATAAAGAAATAATGTTCAGTTAGACAAAAAACTAGAACTGTCAGAACCTGAAAAATCTGATTTATGAGAGATTTTTAATTTTCTTTTTTCTTTACTCTCTTTTTCACTAACTAGAGGTAAAACCAAGGCAATCACACCATAATTATAGCTTTGATCAGTTCTCTGCTGAAGATAAAAATGGTTTTATATAGGTCACTTCCTGATATCTAAGAGTGTCAAAACAGATTTATATGACAATAATATCAATCTAAAATCATCTGTGGCATGCACACACAAAATCTGCAACTATTTCAGGTATTGTCACTAATGACTTATTACATATTTCCTTATAAACTGTTCATAAATTATGCCTATTGTCTTATAATTAGTAGTACTAACAGTGTATAATATCAATAAGGTCATTAAATATGTAAACAATAAATGATAGCAATATTAATGCCACTAAGTAGCAATGCTTGACAGCATCATGCATATTCAGTCAGCTTATGACTATATTTCTCTGCACTTTGACAGCCAGACATGGAATAGTGCCAGTCACTTGTTTAATGAACATCAAGATGAGTGCAGAAGTTGAGAAGTTAGCAGTTAGTTAGCAGTTGGTTAAAAGAAAAAAAGAAAAGCTAATGAAATAAGTGTGTCCTAATGCTTTCATAATTAATATGTGGACTTTTTGGATCCTATTTTTACCACATCTGTTCTACATGCTCATCCCCTCTTCCTGGACAAGCAGGGATACTTAGCTTCCTTAAGCTGTATCACCCAAACTGGTGGACTTACCTAGTTTGCTATGAGAGCTCGAATGGTATATTTAACCTCTAGATTACATAAGGATAAATCAAAGACAAAAAAAAAATTGAAAAGTAAGCATATTGGATGTTTTAATATATTTTTTTCCCAAAGTTCCTTTGAGGAGGGTCAGATGTATTTTTTTTTTTTCTAATGGGCATTCTACACTCTGCACAGATTTGATATTTGCTGATTTTGGCTGGCACTACTGGAGAGGCCAGGTAAGGACCGAAGGAAAACAAATGGTTTGTAAACCAATGGAAATCTTGTCAAATCTTTGCATTAGGTATAATATTGACTTCACCTCTTCAGGTAGAGTATATAAAGATGCCTTTATACTTACAGATTGATATGAAGTGTTTAATTTTCCTTGTTTCTCCACCTTAGAAGACTAGAAATCTGTTCTAAAATGAAAATGGAAACTATTTGTCAAAGAAAGGACAACATCACCTTTTTGCCACAACTAGGATGGCACACTGAGAGGGACTATGCACTCCTTAACATTTTGGATGTGATTCTGAAATACACTGGCTCTTTTAAAGCTGTCTTGACTTCTCCATTTATTCCATAACTAAAGAGAAAACCCATTGGATTTTCTTTTTCCAGACTTTTCTTCTCATGTGTCCCAAATAATTGACCACTGTCCATTCAGCCCTCATTGCTTGCAGTACTGGGAGTCCTGCCCTGTTATAGATCAGCTCCTCCATAAAAATTAGCCCCACATGGATTGCTCGAAATGCCACCACTGTGGCAGGTGCTAAGAGGGCTTTGGCCACTTCACAATTAAAGTTTCCAAGAATTTGAGTAGCCTGGGAGATTTTAGGTCAAACCCAGCAACATTTAATGCAGAAGCAAAAAAAACACACGTTAGCTGTTCTCCACCCAGGCTACTTGTGGCACTTTGCTGGACACAACTAAACTCCATTAAACAGAATTAACTGCATCCCCAAAAAACTTTGATGTCATTCTGGTCTGTTTAACAAGAAGGTGTGTATATCCATTCTTGTCCATGATGACAGTAACCCATATCTGATGGGTTCAGCTGAGATTGTCTTCAGCTGTGTTACTATCCTGGGAAAAATAGTGTATGCTCCTTGGTCCTACAATGGGAAATGGAGAAATGGAGAAACGTCCACACAGCATAAAAACTGCTACTCCAGGCCTGTCCCTCAACACTGCCAGAAGAGGCTTATTGCTGTCATAGCCAGACCATGTAATTTGAAATGCACCATGATAAGATGACTGATGATCCCAGTGGACAGCAAACTGACCATGAGCCAGCAACACACCCCTGCAGCAAAGAAGGCCAACAGCATACTGTAATGCAGTACAAGGAGTGCTGCCAGCAGGTCAAAAATGGTGAATCTTCCCCTCTGCTCATCTCCGGAGAGACACACTGGGTTTCTTTTTCTAGCTCTAGGATTCCCAGATGAAGTGAGACATGGATACCCAGTGGACAGGAGTGAAAAAGACGGAGCCAGACTGTTACTGGTGGTGCCCAGTGACAGGACAAAAGACAATGGGCATAAATTTAAATATTAGGAATTCAATGTGTATACAAGAAAACACTTTTGTAATGTGAGGATGGCAAAATTCTGGCAGTTTGCCTGAACAGGTAGTGGAGTATGCATTCTTTAAGATATTCAAAGCCCTACTGGACTTGGTCCTGGGCAACTTGTGCCTGAGGTCCGTGCTTGAATGAAGGGGTTAGGCTGGATAAGATCAGAGGTTCCTTCTCACCCAACAATTCTGTGATTCTGTGAAGACCCCCAGGTTGAAGAAGAAATTAAATTTGAGGTTATGTCTGGTCCAAGTATATCAACTACTAGGCACAGTACATTAAGTGAAATGCACTGCTGAAAAAGCAAATTTCACAGAAATTCACAGAATAAGCTGGCTTGGAAGAGACCCACAAGGATCATCAAGTCCAGTGCCTGGCCCTGAACAGGACAGCCCCAAGAGTCACACCACATCCCTGAGAGTATTGAGCAAATGCTTTTTGAGCTCTGTCAGGCTGGTACTGTGACCTGTTTCAGTGCCCAGACAGCCTCTGGGTGAGGAATCTTTTTCTAACCTGAACTAAAGCTCCCCTGACACAACTTCAGGCCATTTCCTCTGGTCCTGTATCTGGTCAGGACAGAGACAAGATTGGTGTCTGCTCCTCCTCTTCCCCTCACAAGGAAGTTGTAACTGCAATGAGGTCTCCCTTTAGTCTCTTCTCCCTTCAGTCCTCCTCTCCTCCTCTTGTTCTCCAGGCTGAACAGACCAAGTGACCTCAGGCACTCCTCACATGGCTTCCCCTCAAGGCCCTTCACCATCTTCATTGCCCTCCTTTGGACACTCCAGGTCCCTTTCCCCAGTGCTGCTTCTCAGACTTGGTCCCCAGTCTGTGCATACATCCAGGATTGACCCATCCAAGGGGCAGAATGTGGCACTTTCCCTTGTTGAACTTCATATGGTTAGTATATACATATAGGCTGAAGAGGAAACACTGCCCAGCAGTCCATGCCTTATTGAATTCTTTGCATTTCCTAATTTTATTCCTACATTGCTTATCTTTCCTGTACACCATTGCTACTATTGTGGATCCCATTCTGAGGTCTCAACTTATTGTTGGAGGAATTCTGCATGTCCATCTCAGTGCTATGGATCCTCTAGGCAGCTGGACCTCTGAATTATGTAATTTCATTCTGGAAATTGTTCAGTTTGCTATAAAATATCCATATGCATCTACTAATTTTGCTCCTTCAAAACACGAGAGCATAACAATAAATCCTGATAATGCAATATCCAGCTGCTGCTTGGAGGACAAGCTAAGGCTTTCACACCAGATACTTCATATTTTCTCATCAGCATTCATCTGTTCTAGGCAGCTAGAACTGACCCATGCACCAGAAATACTTTACATGATAATGAGTAGCACTGCCAAGTGGCAGGCACACCTGAGCTAGCCAAGGCTATGTATTAGGCTTCAAATATTTGGGCTTGATTTTTCTGCTGATAGAAGACATCTTGAAATCAATTTTTCAATAAAGAATACAATTACAAGATAATTGTTCCAAAGAATACCTAGAAACACTACAACTGAAATTGTCTGGGAACATGTGTCTCTTCTTCTCAATGAGGTACATCAAAGTGCTACAATGCAGGTGAGAACAATTCTCAGATTTAATCAAAATAATATCAAATCCTTTCTGAAGACTTGACTCTTGAATGGCTTAAATAAAATTAACTCATCCTTTATCTCTGCCTTAAGACTGGCTGTTCACGCATTTAGTTACGACTGCTTCCTAACTACAAGCTATTTAACAAATACTGCTCATCACCCCATCTCAGGACCTCTTTGTTCCTCTTGAGGATGCTTATGTTACAACAGGTGAGCTCCAAGATCCACTCCAACCATTCTTTATTCCTGAACTCTAAACTTTGGTGAGATGTAGGGACAGTTTTAGGTCTCTGGGCAAGGTGATTTCATTTATTTTAGATTAAATTTTTCAAG
This sequence comes from Molothrus ater, assembly GCF_012460135.2. Lineage (NCBI taxonomy): Eukaryota > Metazoa > Chordata > Aves > Passeriformes > Icteridae > Molothrus > Molothrus ater. Next base: position 94,371,967 of record NC_050478.2, on the reverse strand, counting down.
CACATTCTCTTTGTTTTCCTGTTCCAGCATAATTTTTGTGTGGGAGGAATACTTGAAACAATATTTATTCTCTTCCTTTATCTTACTTTGCTATTTCATAGTTTTGTCCATTTTTTTTCTGGTTGCAGGCACTCTCATCTCTTTTGGGCTTCTCTGCTTGTCAGACTCTCAATGCAGAGCCCTCCTCCATTCTCTCACTAGAAATATGAAGCTAGATGTTTAACATACGGAACTTTGAAAGTGCTGAGCACCCTCTAACAGACAGTGATAGATCTTCCCTGGTTTCTACTGGAGTTGAATTTCCTTGGCACCTTCTATCGTGCCGATATACTTAGGGCTCTTTCATTTTGGAGCCCAGCCTTCACTACCTTTCAACACTTCTCCTGTTTCTGAAGACTGTCTTTCATGCAGTTCCCATTGCTCTCTTTCAGTCTGCTTAAAATGCTATCTTTAGCTGTCTTCAATTTTAGAAGACTCCAATTTTGTTTGGAAAACTAAATCAGACTTTAGCAGTAAAGCTATACACAAGCACACATTCATGCATTTGATATTCCAGGCAACAACTGAAATGCATCTCAGTTTCTCAATGTCATGATTGCTTCCAGCTAACTGGCGTTAAAACAGAGTCCTGTGAGTAGGAAGCAGACATTCTTCCTTGGAGAGCACCAAAATCCTGATAATACTGATTAAAATAACCCAGCTACATTGCTTGCTTTTTCATCTCACATTCCTGGCTTGAAAGCCCAAATGTTCTGATCTTGAATTCCATGCTCATTTCTAGAATAGTATCAGTATGAGAGGAGGGCCATGGAAATAAGCTTTTTCCTTACAGCTGATGAATAGAGGGCATAATTAAGAACTGTAGGCCAAATCCTCAACCAAGGTAATTCAAAATGATCTACTTCACCTGCAAATCTGGCTCACAACACAGAATTGCTGCTGTTAACATCATAAATCACTCCCAACCAAGACAGAAAAGCTGTATTCTGTGCTTACTTCCTTATGTGTACTTCTTTGAATTTTCCCTGATTTGAACACCTATCCCTCGGGAGATGGAGGTGACCATTTCCTGAAAGAAAGCAAACATTAATTTTAATAGAGGGTCTGCTTGATTTCTCAAAGCAGGTCAAAGCTGGGATGATTCTGGGTATCTGACTGATGTTCAGATGCTTACATTCCCTGATGAATCCATAGCTAACTCTATGTGATAGAAATATCTCACATTATTCTTGTGTTTGCCAGCTTGCAGTGTCATTCCAGATGGCAAACACAAAAATAGCATAAAAAAATTCTTCCTGAAATTCAGGCTCTAAAAGGATTTTGTTAATCCTACAACAGATTTTCCAAGATGTTCAAAGTATCCATTCCTTATTGACAATAAAACATCCCAACTGGAGTATCTTGTAAAACCATTGTTACAGTAAATTTCAGGCCATTACTAATTTCATTACTGCCTACTTACTAAAAGTATATTTATTTCTTCATCACTCCTCTTGAAAATCTACCTCTGCCTAATTTTATTCTTTGCTTGATGCTACTTTCATTAGAGTAGGAGTATCTTCAGAGCAATAGAATCATAAAGGTCTCAGTTGTTAGCATGAAAGTGGGACTGCTTAAATTTGATTACTGTGTTTAATGAAGTGTCACATTTATTTACAAGATGACATGATGAATCACATTACAGTTATTATAAATCAGCTTATAAGAATGGACAAATGGTTCAATAAAGCAATGGATTTACAAATTTGAGATGAACACATTCGGGTTCCTTGTCATATTTCCCTTTAAAACAAATGGCAGTGCGCTATTTACTTTATCCCAGGAGCTAAATTGGCAATTTGTTTGAAAAAGAGAGAGAGAAGAGAGGGTTCACATTACATTTTGCATTATACTTTCTGTCTCACTGACCAAAAACGTCAGATCATTCACATGGACAACTCCAGTTCACCTCAACATGTTTGTTAACCTTAGAGCCATACATATTGCGCTGTTTTCTTCCTCTTTCAATGCAGTTTTGTCCTATCCCTTGCCAAAGATGCTTCCCACATCCATATCAGATACAACATCTCCTGAAAAAATTGTTTGGCCTGTCTCCTTCATTTGCCTGTATGCTGGACCTTTTACTGGAGTTCAGATTACCCCCAAATCCTATGATTAACATAAAATTTTGTCTGCTTGCCTTTTGACACTTTCAACACCTTGCTTGTTTTAACACCAGTGATGTGAGTGGCCCAAAGCCTGAAGAAAATCAAAAAGTAAAATAGCATCTATCCAGCAACCCCTCCTTGGCCTTGGAGTCTTCATTAAAAAGGTCTTAGCTCACTTCCATATGAAGGAAATTGGCTCCTGTCTCTCTCTGCCTGACTTGCAAAGAAATTTGTTCGAAACATTTTTTTTTCCCAGCACATTCCTGTTTATTTGTGTTTGCCCTGCAGAAATGCTAATGCAGGATCATTGCATTAAACAGGCCTGATAACGTCTGAGTGCACTCACATATGTGTGGGCTGAAAAGCAGCCATGTCCTGGCGAGGAGGGGCGCCTGGGAAGACGTGTGTGTTTTGGGGTGTGCGTGTGTGCGAGCGGGGGAGGCTTCCGAGTGAGTGAGCTCAGGTTTTCGTGCCACATCTGCATTTTGCTCAGCCTGAGTGACAGGTGTACATGCATGCCACATCGGCTGCCAATATGCTGTGAGACCATGGTAACAATCGCTCATCTCTGGGGAGCTATGCTGCCTCGTTCCTCACTATCAGACATGAAAGAAATAATTTCAGGTGCCAGAAAAGGAACTGTGATAAAAGAAAACATTTCGGCTTTCATGGCACTGGAGTTTGCCCTGAGGCAACAGCTTTGATAAAAAAAAGTGTCTCTTTCTTTACATTCACAATTAATCCATTATTATCTACAAGCAATCCTTTGGCCTATAGGATACTGTCAGAAAAAGTTGTTTTCCTTTTTTTAATTCCTTGTACGCTTCACCTCTGTTTTTTTCCTGCTACATGCACCTATTGTATCATGCAAATCTTCAAACCCTGCTGAAGCTAGAGACAGCTTGCCACCCCCACTTTGGGAACTTACGTGGATATCAGACATATCTGTGTAGAATAGCTATTGTTAGCTGAAGTATTAGCATATAATGTTTCTTTAGTTGTACATTTCAGAAAGATATGAAGGAGGGCTATTATAACACAAGGAAAGTTGAACCAAGCCCTCTTTTCTGCAGTGTTCTGTGTCATCAGCCAGAATAAAGTTTGGATATATTTTTAAGGGCAAAACAATGAGCTTCATTCAGAAGGCAGTATTATCTCTGTCTGCATGAGTTCACTTTCATTTGATATTGGTTGGATTCTAGCATTTATTGTGTCCATCTGATATCCACAAGACTATGTTTCACTCTGGCGTCCAGGTCCTAGGGGCCAAGGGACACGAGAGGTCACAGTGTAAAACAAATAGCACCAGGGTTTTGACCCAGGCAGCCTCACTCTTCCTTTGGGCCTTCATGAGCCAAACAGCCTCCTCCACAAAATCTTCACTGCCCAACCCAGCAGCAGAGACAAAGGGAGACTGAAAGATCTTTGTGAAAAATAACCAGGAACTGTTTTAGAGACAATGCTTAACCTGACATAAGCATCACTAATAATGAGAGTTAAGATTTTTCTTCTCATTCATCTCAGTCATGGTTGACTTCTTGAACCCTTTCCAGCCTTCAGATTTCATGCCAGTGACTCTTAGATTGCAATAAGGTGTAACTCCTTCATGTTACTTATTCTGAGTCTTTCTAAGGGGTACAATGACAGAGCTTTCATACATCACATCAACTTTGGCAAAAACTGTCCACTACAGGGGTCTAGTAATTAAGCAGTTTGAACAAGGAAATGGAACAAAAGCCAGAAAAATTACTGAACTCATCAGCTACCATGGATGTAGAAACTCTGTGTTTCTCCTTCCCATTTTTCCCCCATTTAGATAAATCTATCCATATGGATGGATGTCTCTTTTTGTTTATCACTTTGTCTCTTCCTTTCTTTCCTATTTTTTTCCTGTATCAACATGCATTATTGTCCTCCCCATGAACAGTCTCATGGTGCTGTCTCCTGACTAACCCAACCAGCAATATTTTCAGTGATGGGCTGATTAGTGGAAAGGAAGATAAACAGTGTGAAGGATAGTAATATACAGACTGGAGAGATGAAGACTTATCAAGCAGCAAAGACCTAACACAGTATTGCTAAGTTATGTACTCATTGCTCTCTTGCTCTAACAAGCAGCTGCACAGAGCTAGGTAGATTTTCTTCTCAGACAAAGCTAAGGGCAGAAAAACAAAGCAAGTCTTCTGTGTGTATGTTGGTACGAGTTTCAGGGAAAAAAAAATCAGGACACTGTGAGCAAACTGGCTCTGCAATGGATCGACAAGGGTTTATTATTCTGAGCAGCACTCAATCAAATGTGGCCCCTATGAACAGAGAGTAATGTTGGCGAATCATCCTGGGGGCTTTTTTTCTGTGTGTGAGTGGTATCCATCTGTCAGCTGTCAGTGCCAGTGAGAGATATACAGAGCTGTCACTTCTTGTCAGCCAGCATTTGTGAGGCCTTTTGCAGCTGCTACACAACACATACTGTCCTTATTGAAGGCCAACAAGGAGTCTTGGAGAAGATTCTGCTGGGCAGGGTGAAAAGGGGAAGAGAGATGTCAGGACCACTCTAGGAGAACAGCCTTGACCCATCAAAAAATTTTAACTTCCCTCTCAAAATCCTATTTTTTTCTGAATATTAATGATAATAAAAGGCAGATAGAGAGCTGAGGTAGAGGCACAGCTATATGCTCTGCATTCTGAGATTCAAGGCAAGTCTTGCACTTCCTTTGGTACCTCTGGAACCTGTAATAATAAACATGGTGGGATGGGGGTGGTGATGCATTCCAAAGAGTCCAATGGTGTTTCCTGAATGAAATGAGAGAAGGCACAAACAACCATTCCTCCAAGGAAAAAAAAAAAATCTCCATCTATCACTTCCAAGTCATACATACACACACACACACACACACACACATACACACAAGATAGATGTGTGTGTGTGAAAAACTTAGATGCGTATCAACACCTTTTAGAAGTGTTGGAACTGTGCTGGGCTTGTGCTGAATTTAAGGCTAAACCAAAATTCAGGTTCCAAGGCACTGAAATCTTGCCAACTGTTTTCTGAAAATGTTGGCTCCAAATGTCGAAAATCTCATGAGATCAGCTGTTCTTCTGAGTTTTCCTCCACCATGGGTTGTATCAGAACCAGCTCCAGCAAATAAGAGGCCTTTTGGGTTTGTGATCTGCTGCAGATTTATAGCATTGATAAGGGCAAAAAGTTTTGCATCCAGCCTGTTTGTTCTCACATATTATTAATCACAGATGGAATTGAAATACTGTTTTTAAGTAAAGGACTTTAGAACAGTATTATAAATGTGTAGGTATGCCAAACTGATTTGCATCATTTAAAAAGGATAACTGACTAAATCTATAGAGAACCTTTAGATTTGGTTTGGTTTGTATGTTTACAGATGCCTTTGCAACAATGCTAAACTAACATGGCAAAAGTGCAAGGCAGCAGGGTTAGGAGAAATGAGTGTAAATGGAGCTGGGAAGTGCTAAATTCTACTCTGCTTTTCCATCCAAGTCCCCTCAAGCTAGCCATGTCAATTCTCTACCTGTTTCCCATTTGGTGATAACATTTCATTATCACTCTCTCAAGAGCATCAAGTTGATGGATCTTTCAACCAACTTTTGAACTTCCAGAGATCTCTACAGGTACAAATCTCTCCTGAGATTATCAAAGGAAGTTGTGTGATTCTGGTTGTGGGTTCATAACGCAAAGCTTGAAACTTAGTCCTAGTTGCTCACCAATGATTTTGCAAGGGGAGAAGATCAAGTGATACTTACAATTCTGAGAGTTCAGTGAAGCTTTGGACATGAACAAGTCATTACTTAAACATAAGATCTCACATCAGATAATTTTCTTTTAGAAGTTATCTTGCTCTCATGATGAGATTTTGTAAAGAAATATAGAAAATCAGGATTAAAAAATGCAATCAAGAGTACTGTAGAAATGAAGTCCTGTTCAATTGCTAGGGGTTTGTACATACTATATAAAACAAATAATATAATAACAATACCTATGATATAATAATTAGATAGCAATATTATATAAAAATGCAAAAAAAAATCAAATTATTTTACATGATTCCATTACATTACATGTAAATAAAATTTTAAATCCTGTAGAATACTAAAATATAGTCAGACTGGATAATTGTATTCAGTTTTTTTTCTAGGGTGACTGGTTTTCTCAGGCACACAGCTATTGTTAAGCCCAAGTAGCAAGTACTTCACTGATTCATTTTGTGCCTGTAGAATTACTTTTTATTTAAAAGATGCAAAAAAGATTTATAATTTAGCTTAGGGTTGCTTGAAAGACTGCTTTGTTTTGTTACCAGTTTCAAACACATATGGTATAACTCATATTGCTGCAAGTAAAACAAGGCTGACTGTTGAATGAGCATAACACTGTAATAGCAGAATGTCTGCATTTAGCCCTTTTAACTCAGATCTGCTTGCAAGCCAAAATCAAATGGGAAACAATTAGTGCCTGTCAGAAAATGATTTCCTCCTTCCCCCTGAGAAAATACAAAAATGCAAAAGAAAAAAAAAGAATAAATTTTCAGATGAAAACTATTAATTTTATTGTGGAGATGCTTTTCCAATGTCTCATGGGAACTGTAGTTTGTATGCCTCATGACCCAATTCCTTTTCAACAAATTAATCCTTTAATAGTCTGTCTCTTGCCCTAAGTCACCCCTACACCCTTCCATGAACACTTTAGCCATAACATGGAGGATTCCATGGTTTGTATAGTGGAACATACAGAAGACTCCATAAGAGGAATACCATGCATACATGACAGGGAAGATTGTGATTCTGAACAACAACTTCTGCCAAGCCTCGGGGCAAAGTTGAAAAGTCTGGGCAATTTTGTGATTTTGATAAGAAATCACAGATATAATTGTCCTCTCTGAGTCAAAATCTAAATCTTATCATGCTGCAGGCTGTTAAAGCTTAGGACACTCCTCAATTTCTTTTCCTATTTAGAATAAGAGCAGCTAATATTTTGAGGAATCCATCACGACAAACCCCTTAAATAAATCTATTGGATGAATGACACAGAAACTATCCTGCCAAAGCATTGTATACCTAAAATGTTTCAGCATTTCTTGTGAAAGCTAGAGGGATGTGAAAGAATTTTAGGGCCAGAGAACAGAGCACTTTCTTGTGAGTCCCTGGAAGTGTGCTGTATTAAGGCCTTTGTCAACTAAAGCACAATTTGTTGGATTACCACAGAGTACTTTAAAAGTAACATTCTTTCCTGAGGGAGAACAAGAGAAGAACACTACTTCAGATAGGAGTAGTGAGAGGAACATAATAGGTATTATTTTGATTATAAAGAACAGTGGATCTCTATAAAGTCATGTTCTTCTTGGTTTTAGAAAATGGCAAGCCTGAAGTAAATTGGGATCGAGACAGAGAAGCTTGTTTACAGCAACTTGCTGGCTAGCATCTCTTCAGAAAATTCTGGGAGGCACAAAAACACTCTGGTTTTCCTGTGTTGCAATCAAAACAGCATGGTGATCTCAGCAAAACGTGGCTACTATCTTTTTTTCTTTTAGTAACACATTTACGTATCCCATACCTCTCCAAACAAGACTAGGAGGACCTTGTACCCTTTTCAGCCCTCAAATGTTTTTATCAAATTGTATGACTCTTCTCCCTCAATACTTTGTGTAGTTTTAAAATTTATTATTGGGCATTTCCCCAGTCTGCCTATATCATCTATATTTAAAAACTGATTTTATTTCCTTCCCAGAATCTCCCTGCTTCAGGTTTATATGCTCTATTTGCTCATCCTGACTCCACTTTCCCTATCGCATCCACTTGGGCTTCTCCCCTGGATCCTCAGTAGGTGGGCCAGAGGAAAACATGGAACCAAAAACTCAGTTGTGTAGGGTAGCAGCCAGACGTGGCGTAGGACAACACAGTCCCAAACAAGAGAGAGGCATCTCACAACAGTGTCCATGGCTCTACATTTAGAGCCCAGAAACTTAGCTATGAGGGCACCTAGCCACCTGGATCCAAAAGCCTGTGTAAGTAGCACTTGTTGACCCTGCTGTTCAGTGTCCCTGATGTTTCAGGCATAAGGACAGTAGGGGATTAAGTCTAGAGACTGATTATGCTCTTGCACAGCTCCTCATTTTCTGACTGGCAGGGCTGCACAGGCTCAGCAAAATCAGGCAATCAGAGCTCAGCACAGCCAGAAGAGCTTCCCTGGCCTTGACACCCAGAGCTTCAGAAGATGGTGTGGAAATACCATTCCCTCAGCGTTTCTGATTAAGAAACCCTCCAATAACCTCGGTGAAAACAGAGTCAGGCAGTTTGCAAGAAACCAGAGCGATGTAACAATTTCAAGGTGTATTGAAGACAAAATATAAGTCATTGAGAATGGACAATTCCTAATATTAGTGGGTTTACCCAGTAATATTAGAAATTAAGAGATCCCAAATTAACTGTGGGCTCCCAACAAAAGGAATAAACTCAACTACTTGATCAGTAAACGAAGATCATCAGCATGAGTTTTCTGTAACCCACAGTATCAGTTTAGTTTTCCAGCCTCATCCAGGCTGAAGAACCCCCATGGGAGTTCAGTGAGGGACAGGACTTGTGAAAAGCTGTAAGGACACCAGGTGTTAATTATATTAATACAGGGCACAGACACAGGGCCAAAATAAAGTCTGATTGACAGTGCCAGCAGCTAAGAGGACCACTGCTTCTGGCAGCATTTCTCTCTAGTGTAGTGATGACTCATAGATTTCCTCATCACCTGTTGATAAACCTGGAGAAAACAGAGAGAAGATGTACTTTGTGGCTTTGAGATGCCTTTAGTAGAGAAAATAAGAACAAATGGTCAGAATTCATCTCCAAGATGGAGATGATGTATGTCAAGCTACACAGGTACACACACTTTAGTGGGATTGACCCCAAGGACTGGAAAAAAGGACAGTCTACAAACCATAAATGAGCATGTCTGCTTCAGACATTCCAAAACAAGAACAAGCAGGAGGACTATTGGATTGCACAGTGCCACCTATTATTCAGCATTGCTTAACTCCTGGCTTTGTGGGAGAGTTTCCAGTTACTCGAAACACTAATAAACTTTATTCACAGTGGCTGACATTTTCCATGCCTCAGGCTAAGTGCTTGTGGAATAGTGCAGCCAAAATGTGGCTCAACTATTTCTAAGTATTCAGCAGTCATGCTTATAGCTTGAGAATTACCCAGATTCATCCTTTGCCTTGTGGCCAAAACAGTTGATGAGGATCAGACACATGTGTTTGTCCATCAGCTTGAGGCTTGGATATGCATTTGTGCCATCTAGAATGTGATATTGATACAACACTTGATATTACGTGGCAGTTTAAAGGGTTTCTTTGGCTTGAGACCCACAAAGTCATTAATATTCCATGAAGGCCACACCAAGTTAGTCACAGGCCAACACCTCATCAACAATTTTGTTGATGCAATGCTGGAGAGAAAGGCCTAAAAAAGATTAAGACTTTTTTTTTTATACATCACCATATTTATACTCTTATATTTCTTTGTTTTTAAAGCCAGATTGAATCACTGGCTATGTTCAGACAGCTGTGGAAGGGGAAAAATATGAGCTTAAGTTTGAAAATCCCTTCTAAATCATTGAAGATAGCTTTTCTATGCAGTAAAAATGTGTTGTGAAGTGGAGATCTGTAACTGAAAGGTTAAATTTGTTTTAAGCGTGCTGCAGTTATCAAGAAGCAACTATTAAAACACAGGAAATTCTGACTTGAGGTTAAACTTAAAAGGAACTCAAGACAGATGTTAGGCCATGACTTCAAGGAATAAGTGTTAGTAAGATTTATTGGGCCAAATTCATCCGAATCAAACCTGGTGTAAGCCAACAGAGTTTTTAAAGTTAGTGATAAGAAACCACTGCTATGCTAGATAGATAAGAGATGATGACTTTTGTTTTTCTCAGGTTGTTCAAACAAACTGACTTAAGGTGGCTTGGATATCTTAATCAGTAGCTTTAATCCCTGCAGAAATCTATTTTCCTTTTTTCCTTTATTTTTCTGCCCATTTAAAAAGGTGGGGATTGTCTTTCTTGATCTTAAGCTGGGCACAGTTTCATTTTATCAATTTTATGTATTTTTTCTTGACCTACTTTTCCCAATTTTCTTCCTACATTTTAAAGTGTCAGTTTATTACTATCTTTCCCTGCTGTGCATATGATAATATAGGAAAGATGGAGAAATATTCAGGGATGAACCAGTCTTTTTGTAGAAATGCTCATTTTCACCTCCTCCTCATTCTGGAGACCCCTGTGGTTGTTCAAGTCCAGAAATGTGTCCCATGAAAGTCATCCACATTTTTTTGAGGTTCAGATTAATAGTCTGAGGTGCTTTCCTGTTAGTGAATAGGAAATATTAAATAGGTGAATGAGATTGAAAAAAGGAGTGCGAAATCCTTGATTGATGAGAAGCCATCTTAAGAGCCTTTTTAATATTTTTATAACATTTTATACAAAAATTATACCATTTTATTACATGCATTACATTTTGATCATGATTTTTTTTCAAGAATCTGAAATAAAATGCAGACATGAAAAAAAAAGTGGGGAATAATGTATATGCATCAACTTAGCTTCACTTGAAGCATATCTAAACAGCTGTCTCCCACATGAAGTGTTATCCTTCTTAGTGATTGCCAAAAAGAAAAAGAAAAGCCAGTGGTATTAGTGTATAGGGCATTTTAGATTTCCCTGGCACTACAGCAGAACAAAGAAATAAGAAAACTGGTGCAAAAAAAAAGAAGAAAGGTTACTCCAAAGCAGGTTGTTCACTTGCTAGCAGAAGTGTCAGTAATTTTTACTGACACGGTCACTTTGAACAGCACAGAAGTAAAACCAGAGAAACACAGGACAAGAAAGATCAAAATATGTCTATGTCTCCAGGATCTTCTTGCCTTTCCTTTACGAAAAACCCTGGATATGAATCACGTACACCAGGGCCACCAAGCCCTAGCAGCTGATCTCTGCTCTGCTTTCCTGGGAAAGGAGACCTTCTTTTCAAATTTCTGTCAATATGTCACAGGGGAAAAGAAAGCCATGCAAAAATCACATCAGAGCTTTCCCAGTGATGAAGCTTTTTTACAAAAAGCAAATGTTTTCCTTAGAATTATTACCATCTGAGTTATTTCCATGTTGCAGCTGAAGGCCAGTAGTTTGCAAGTGCAAATACTTGGGGGGGAGGAATAGGGGAAGAGGGATCGTTTCCATTTTTGCCAGTGTGTAAATCTTGTTTTCTTCTGGCTGCAGTCACTCTGATGGACTTGCACTCAGTGAAGGCCCCACTGTTTCATGACATGAATATGATTTTGGAGTCAATAATGTAAATGCTTTCTTATACTCAGCATAAGCAGGCACAAGAGCAAATGGTCTCATTTACAGTGAAGGTGATGTTTAAAATAACCATTATATGCTTATCTACCCAAAGCTCCCAAAAGATCTGCATATGTGTGCCTAGGTCTTTCCTCTGAAAAAGCTGAGAACATAGTTAAGTCTCCTTGGACTCATCAGCTGTAGTGCTTTTGGCACAGTTCTGCATCACACCATCCCCTTCTGCCTATCTGTTTTTTCCATTGTCAGCCTACATCATCTGAACGAGTAAATACATGGAACTCAAAACATTCTGTGATTAAAACAAGGAATACTTTCTCTTGCAGTAAGTAAGGTTAATCATGCTCAGAAATGGGCTCTTAATACAGCATCCCAAATATCTTCCTTGAAAATGTCCTGTGGGCCCTAATTATCTCTCTCCAAATGAAAAGGATTGAGTCAAGAGTTTTATGCATCTGCTTAGATTTCAACTGGATTTTGCTGGTGGTTTAAATAAGCATGCTCATTAGCATCTGTCAGCTGCCCAGACTTATTATTTTATTGCTATGTGTTGATTTGACTTTATTAAGACCTACAAGCCTTGATCCTGCCTGAGAGATGGACTCCAGAGCAGATCTGCCACAGCAGTTACAGTCATCTGCACAGGCTGCATCAAGGCCCACAGTCAGGTGTAGTCTGCTGCCCTGCCCTTCACAAGGTTTTCACCTAAAGGTTTTTTCCTTCTTCCTTCCATCAGCTGAGTTAAGAGATTCTGGCTGTTACATAACACTGCTCAAGTATTCCCTCTTCTCCAGTCCTGGAGGGAAGTTGCCCGCTCCTTTCTTTAGCTTAAAAGAAAGAATGGATTCCTGGAACCTGGAAGAGCAGATGAATGTTTCTAACAATAAGAAAAATCAACCAAATAAGCAGCATATTCACTCCTTTCCTTGTCCTCGTCTCTCTTCCCTCCTCAGCTTTATCTCCCTTCCTCCCAAGTGAGAAATGCTGATATGTTGTAGAATTCAGGAGCAGTTTGGTGTGTTCCCGACCTGCCCCAGAGCTGATGGCTGTTTGGACTGTGGTATAAATTCTTCTGTGGCTACTCCCAGAACTGTGGCTCCAGGTTTGCAAACATTGTTGTGGGAGAATGGGAAGAAAATATTACCATGGCAGCCCATCTTCTTCTTCCAGACTGGGGAGAAAACTCACTAGTAGTGTTTGGTCATGGTTTTATAATTCTTAAATAAATTTCTGAAGGATTGCTTGTGAGAAAGGATGAGAGACTAGTGAGTGAAAAATCTGTGCTTGGGCCTTCCAGGTGACTGTGTAATGGAAATGCTCCCTTAAGAAAGGATTTCACATTATGAGAGCTTTTTCATTTGAATTCTTCTAAAACTTCTTCAACTCACATGGTATATGTCTTCTGTGGACATTGATGCAACCAATCTCTATTTTATTCTGGTCTTTCTTTTCCAGTATTTCTCCTCTTCTTGCTTTCTCTGCTAGGGACTGAACCTTTCATTTTCCTTCTGACTCCTGTCAAACATTGCTATGATGCATTTTAACACATCTGTTGTCTCCCAAAACTTTGGAGTCTGCTCATACTCTGAAGAAGGAAGGTCAACCCAGAGTGTCCTTAGCTGAGAGTCCTGAGACAGGGCTGAGAGGGACCAGAAGGGATATGATCCAAAAGAGCATGCAGGGATCAAAATGCTGTTGAAAAACAAGAGTTACCTGACACTGCAGCCAGTCTGCAGCCCTGTCTTGCCTGCAGCCCACTCAGAGATGCCTGTGATGGCAACAAACTCTTCTCTGGCAATCAGGCAGGAAAAGGGTCCAGCCCATATCTTGTGCCAAGATCAGGATGAAGAGGTAAATGCTGTTTCCTCACAAGAAGTGAAAGCAGCTCCCTATCATCTGCAAAGGGTTAGTTATGATTTCACCACACATCTTCCCTGAGAGACAAATACTCACCAGGGCTGATGAGCTATATCAGCCTAAGAAGAATTAGCATCCATGTACTTAAGAAAGAAATGCTGAAGTAACAGCCTGCTATGCCACTTAGCCTGGGACAATGAAACATCAATGATCTCACATTTCAAGTCCTTTCACCCAGCAATGTTTGCAAGCACTGTCCATTAACCCTCCTCCAGCCCCCCAGTGCCACCTCTAGAAATGATGAAGTAAAATTCAGTTTGAGATCACACTTATTCCTGCATCCAAATCCATCACATATTATAGCCTCTCATGTTAGCACAAACATCCTTTAGAATGAAACTTTCCTATTACCATTTCCATTACAGAATCATTTCATCTGTAATAATTTTCCATCAGAGGCTGGAGAGGAGTCTGCTGCAGCTTTACCTGCATGTTCATACCAAGCACGATTGAGAGATACCATTTTTCTTGGTGTTTGAAACCAACAGGAGGAGGAAAAGGGTCCATAAATACAGGCGATCAAGAGTCTTTTACATCTAGCAGTATGCTGTGAAGCACACCTGTAACAAAATAGGAGAGCTCAAGGGGGTGGGGGGGAGATTTAGGAAAAATCAGAGCAGAATTAATTCTTCAGGCTGAACCGCCTCTGCAGAGCACAACTATAGAGTCCTGCTGACTCGAAGGGCCATTATTCAAGGGTTAAATGTCACTCAAATCAACCTCATTATGAACTGAAGGATGAGGAGGGGCTCCGGGGAGACACTGCTTTCTTATGCATTTACAATTGAGCCGCTCTGGCCTGGAGATGACCCGCCACACAATTTTTAAATTATCTCTGCGCGCTCTGCTTGTTTTGGAAATGCTCTAAATAAAAATAATGGACTGTCTTTTAATAAGTCTCATTGTGAAGATTCCACATATCAAACAACGCAGCGCAGCTTGGAGGCAAGCGACGGGCATGTGTGATCTAGCTGGAAGAGAGACAAATGGTGATGGGAGCAACTCCATCTAGGGACCGCTGACAAGAAAATGGCATTCGCAAACTGACACATCTGTCAGGGTGGAGAATATTGGCACCTGTCACGCAATTTCAGTCATGACTTTTAATAAAGCTGCTTTCCCTTAGGTAAAATTGGAACTTGACTGTAATATTAGCTGCAAGCACGTCTTGTTTTCCCCTTCAGAGCTCTTTTGTACGTGAGACGTTTCAAATGAATCTTAAAGCTGAAGTAATGATGTTTACTACTTCTTTCCTCCTCCCCCTCTCCATTCCCTTTCCAAGTCTGGATTTGAAAGAGATGTTGTGCTGAGTTTTTTTCTTTGCAAAATGTCTCCCCTTCATCTACCAATGCGAGATTTTTTTGTATGTGAGTGTGTGTGCATGCGCGTGTGTGTAGCACTTTTTCTGTATCACTCCTTTTTTTTTTTTTTTGCCTTTCCTCCTCCTTTTCAGCTGGGCTGTTGTTTGAGTGAATTTAGCCTGGGGAGGCATGTATATCATAAAAACTGGGTTGGGATTTGTTGGCTGTCAGTCAATAAATCAGTCAGGGTTTAATTACCAGGCATGTGATGGGAAGCGGTGACAGGCACCAGGTCTGTTGGATAACATTTCTTATGGGGCAGCAGCTACTAAAAACAAAAAGTTAGAGAGTATGTGTGCGTGAGTAGATGCCGGATGGGAAGGAGGGGGAGAGACTGGGGGGCAGGGGGGAGGAGAAGTGGAGAAGGAGGAAGGGGGAAAGGAAAAGTTGAGGAGTCCTGCAGCTGGAATCCACTATTACAAGAGGAAAAAAAAAAAGAAATAAATTTTTGTATTCTTAAAACAAAGACTATGAGTCTCTATTTCAAGACAAAAAATAAGGTTTTTGAACTGAATTTCCCATGTTTTGCTTGAAATATGTCAGCATGTTCCAAGTGTTACCTGATGCCTGCATTAACTTATGCTGCACTAAAGTGCACCCCTTTGTTTAACACTTGCAAACATTTTATCTGAAATATTTTTTTAAAAGGAAAGAAAATAACTACAGTTGAGAGAACACATAGGGGAGATGGGGCTGGAAGGAGCTGGAAAACTATTGTATTACAAAATGACATAATGTGTTAAAGGACGTTTCACAAAGTGAGAGTAAAGTTTTTTAATAAAATATGACGGTTATATAACATTCCCAATGAGGAAATCAATAAAATTTTTTTCCCCTTTTCTTTTCCCCTCCTTCTTCCCCCTTTTTGGAAGTTTTCCAGGATGTCGGACCATGGAAATCATGGACAGTATTTTTTTCAAAGGCAATTCATTCTTGACATGGTTTTTATTATTGACTAGTGATGAGAGATGTCATCTTCTTCCTGTCATATGCCATGAAGCATTATGTGGAGATTCTGCAGGATGTTTTGACTGAAAAGATGCTCTATTTTCTTTTAACTATCCTCCTGTGGTGTGTCTCAGTGTGTGTTTCAGAAATCTTTTGTCCATTTTAATGCATTATTGGCAATGGACACAAAAGTCTCTGTCTTGAGGTAGTGTAGCTGCTCCTTGCCTGGCAAGGCATTTGTCCACCAACATGAGGGAGAACAAGGCATTTGTGAGAAGAGGAGGAAAATGTTCAGCAGAAGAAGAATGCATTACAAGTCGACTTCAGCTGGTGAAAATTTAGCTGAAAAAACATATTGGTTCAAAATTTATAGAAACTTCTGAACACAAAAAAGATGTAAATTTGCTGTATTTAGATGTCTAATTTAAATAGTTACTTTATTCAAGAATAAGAAAAAAACCCTAAATGGTTCTCTCAGTTAGCTGGACTCCCATGCCAACAACCTGTTTATCTGCTTGTCTGGTTGCTCCCCAGCTGCCTCTGTGACTTCACCTGTGTGATTCTGGATGGCCAGCAAGACCTCCCAGAGATCACCTGCAGGATTTTGTGGCATCTATACTTTAAATTGCTCCTTTCAAGTACAGCTGACTGCATGTAAACTTTCCATTGCTCCCCCTCTACCCTCTGTCAACTTTTGCCGCCACTCTTAGTCGGCAAAATCCTTGGAGCAGAGAAATTTCTTCTTGGTTGCCTAATCAGGGCCTAGCTTACAGTGTGAACTACTATAAATGTGTAACAATAAACCCAGACCTTGTCCCGTGTACATATTCACACCACATGGGGTGCAATACCCAGAGTGCGGAAACTGTCTCTTAATTGTATTCACTGAAGAAGGAGAAGCTGGAGAGGAAGAAAGTTCCAGGTGGGAAGGGATACAGCCACATAAAGCCACAGTTTCAATAGAAGTTTTTGTGAATATTTCCCCTTTTATGACCTTTCCTTCCCCATTCCTTCCCTTTCCTCTATTTGTGATCCGGAGACTTTGCAGCAGAGAAAAGCAGTTTTGAAATTCATGCCTTACTCCCACTTACATAAGCAACCAGCAGCACTGGCTTCATCAGTCTAAAAAGGCCTTAGTCTTAAATGTCTTGTGGGTCTAAAGGAAAAGAAATATTTTTATTTAAACCTTCTCTTTGGAGTTGCTTGCTCCATTCCCTAACTCCACATTGGTTAGATGCAGTTTTCTCTCAGACTACTGGAAATTCCTCTGGTGTCCTCCCAGAGCTAGTATTTCCAGCATCAGTAAGACTTTGTGTAAACTGAGCAATGGCAAAACACTTTTTACACAGGCTGTCCAGCAGCAGCAGCACCTTGTGGCTGGTAGGAATTCAGCCAGATCCCACAGAGCATCCCACCAGGTCCTGCCATCAGGGCCCTGGCAACCTTGCCCAGCATGCAGTTTAATAAATCAAGTTTGCCCTTCATGGGATGACTACCCTAAATCTCAGTGCCCTGTCCAGAATTGAAGAAAAAAGTCAAAAAGGACTCCAGTGCCTGATGGCACATAAAGCAGGCTGACCTCAATGCAAAAATGCTTCCCAGCAGCAATACAGGTTTACTCATTGCCAGTGGTGTCTTGAGAAAGAGGGAATCAAGGAAACAGTTTCTTAACTGGTTTAATCTCCTACTACACACCAAAGCTACATGAAAACCCACTGGGGTTGAAGCTTTAAGCCTCATCTTAACACAGAAATAATAATGGGACCAAAGCAGATCGACTCTGAAGTTGTAAGTCAGAATCCACCTCCCAAATGAGTCGCTCTGGCTATTAATTCAATACAAGAATGGCAAATTATAATAATCTTTGCCAGAGGTCACCCTATATTAAAACAGCAGCTCAACAGACATAGGATAAATACCTCTTAATAATATAGGAAAGCTGGGGGTTTTTTTTTGGTTTGTTTTTTTTTTTTTTTGCTGCCAATAATTAACTTTACTCTCCAAACATTTGCCTCTGCCCTGCTCTTCTTGTATGAGCGTGGGGATCAGGTTCTCCAGTGTTGAGTTCAGCTTAATCACAGGCCCATGTGGAAGCACTTGTAGTGTCCCTGAAGAAACACCAATTTTAGTTAGTAAGATTTTACACTTCCCATTTTCTGCTTTGAGTTTTGGAATAAAATCCTTTCAGGATTTCTACTAGCTTTAAATCACAATCAGGAATTTTCCTGGATTTCCACTGAAAAATTTGAATGTCCATGACTCTTCGAGTTTTGTTTGTCAGAAAAAATTCACCTCCCTCTGCCTTCCAATGACAGAAAATGTTTAGTCAGGCCAAGTAACTCCTTAGCTACCCAGTCTGCTGCAAACGGTTACAATTTGTCACAAGGAGTGGAGTGATTTGGATGTAAGCCTGCCTCTGCAAGACAGGAAATGTGCCAGAAGTAGAAGTGAACAAGGCACAAACTTTAGAAGCAGGTAAACTTTCCCCATTGCCCCATTTACCTGCAAATGTTCACTTTTCTTGACATTCCCAGGAAAACGGGGCTGCTTGTTTTCACTTTCATTTGATACCCACTTGTCATATTCAAAGAAAAAGAAATGTCTGATGCATTCTGCATATGGACCAAAGGTTTCCTTAAAAGAATTTCTCTCTTGAAATGTATTTTGCACAGATGTGTTAGCTGAAGGATCTGAGCCCTGAACTGAAGTACTAGTGCTGCTGGAGTAGATTAAAGGGCCCAGGACCAATCTCCTGGAATTCCCCAAAACCAAGTGCATTAATTGATATTTATTTAGGGAAGTGTGTGATGGCCTCTAGTGGTGCACACTGTCGACAAACACTGAAGCACCACAGCTTCTCTCCTGTGTTTTTTGAGTGGCATTGGGAGAAAAGTGTTGTGGCTGTACTGACACCGGTGTGTTGCTGCCTCATGAGTAACAAGACAGCCCAGTGACAGACAGGCCTGTTTCCTTTACAGCTCCCTCCTTCCCTTCACTGTGCGCTGAGGAGCAGGGTGCACAGCACACGATGGGTGAAGTGCACAAACTGATACTTAGCAGTGACACATTAAGTACCACAGACTTCCCGTGAACACACCACCGTGTTCCTGTGTCCAGCATCAGGGAATAAAACCAGATTGACTTCATCACAGCTTTCTTTTCCTGCTAGCCCACCAGACTCACACCATGCTCCAAAACAAAAATCTTGACTTGTTTGTTGTTTTTTTTCTGCAGGGTTTTGCCCCTTTATCGCAAACTGGTGATGGCATTATCAGATCAAGGCCATGACAGGAATATCACGACTACAGGACATTTCCTCCCCCCCATCAGATGGACTGAACCTGAACAGCACAAACATGCCAAGGCTCCTTGCTGTGAGTGCAGCCTCTACCATTACTATGGTGAACGTGATAGCCATTAACTAATCGTCATCAGAAAAAAATATAGCACTCTCTCCCTCCTCCACTGCACACTGAGGCACATACCGTATAAACATCATAAAGGACACAGTGAGAGAGAAAAAACACACTAGAGGCTATACTAAACCACATATAACCCTGATCTGAGAAGAGACTGTTATTCAAAGCAGTGAAAGCTTTCATATACTGTATGGCCATAGAGTCCGATGTTTTCTCAACAGTTTTCTAAGCAATAATACATAGATAAAGAGGCTGGAATCTGCCATCCCCTTTATAACATATGCACGTCTATTTATGAAGACACTTAAGCATGGATTTAGTAAGTCCGAGACAAAGCTCTAGAGGCGGCTGTCTCTTTAAATCCGTCTCCTACCAAGTGAAATTTGTGGCCCTGATGAATGGCAGAGCAGAGTCATCCATAAAAGGGCAGAGGAAAATCACACTCATTTGCATACAGTAATTATTCTCTGAATCGGGCCACCTTTATTGCTGCCAGAAAATCTACTGTCAGCATCGCTCTATAGATCATGTTGGAAAAGCCCGCAGCTGAGGAGCGGGGTGGTGGTTTTGGACACACCGGCTGGCACCCCAGCTGGCCTCACCACTGGGACAGGTCGTGCTTTGCCTCACTCCCCACCCAGGGCACCCACAGGTCCATCTTCTTTTGGGTCCTGGGTATTTTCAGCAGAAGCAGGTGGGTGAATATTTGCCCCCCTATAATAGGTGGTGGGAGCCATGCAGGGTGGCTGGGGATGTTCCCAACTGCACCAAGACTGGATATTTTTCACCTTTTTTTCTTCTCATGTGACATCTTCTTTCCAGAAAAATAAAATAAAGGAGAAACATTGTATGAGCAGAGTAACATCGCATCGCCTTATCGTTATGATACTATGCTTATGCTCCTGTTTGGCTCTACATCAGTGAGCACCAGCAGATTAAAAAAGGGAAGAGCTGATTGGCATTTCAGCCTGCTGGCAGGAGCAGTAAGAGGGGGAAAGGGCACAGCCAGGGACTGCACAGGCAAAACCAAATAGGAACCCTGAAAAATGATCGAAGATCTGTGGGGCCATAATCTCATCACAGCACAAACAAACTTGTCACCTGTCGGGGTCTCCTGTCCCAGGTCTTCTGCTGAGGCCCTCCAGCAGGTGGGCCTCAACCCACAGCATAAAAGCAGAGTTTATTCAGGTGCTGCCCTTGGATAGGTATAGAAGAGCACCTTCCCACCCATTTATGTCCATCTATTTGCAATGCTACCAAAAACTGAAGTCTGATAGAAGCTCTGTGACAAGTATATTCTTGGCAGGAATCCAGTTGGGATCACACTTCCTGTGAAACCAAAACCTGACATGCAGAAAACTCTCACTCCCAGTAATGAATCGCAAAGACGAGAGCAGTTTGGAGCTGGAAGCGACAGCAGCAGCTTTGGTGCCAGCACTGCAATTTGCCACACTGCAGAGCAGCTACCACCAGACACAAGGGCTTTCCACCACTGCAACAGCTGGGAACAGAATGCTGATGGCTCCCATTTTGCAGGACCTGTCCACCAGCTCACGAGTGTTTGCACACCAGTTTTTGCATTGGCCCAAACTCACAATCAAATGTATATTTGAATTTCCTGTTTAGGGTGGCTGCAAGAGACTTTAGGGAGTCTGTGTGGGTATGGGCTCCCCATGAGAGTGGATACAAGGATTTAATGGACAGTCATTATCCAATGGCACCACGGTAGCCCACAGCATCATCAGTTAGTCAATGTTTGATGCAATATTGAGTCCATCCTTAAAAGGATATAATTTTGTGACCTGTAAGGAAAGCAACAATATGAGACTGAAAAAAACTTAGAAGTCCTGTGTTCAGATACCATAGATTGCATATTCTGTTCTGTCCTAGGAGGGCCAGACCTAGAGGCAAAAGGTCTGGAAAATAGGTGCTGACTTCCCAAATACCATAGTAATGTTGCTTGCATTTCATGGATGTTATGTTGGTGAAAAGCTCTGATATCAGTGGGTGCTGGAAACACTATGTATGAGAAAATGGAGTACACTTGAAACTTCATGGGTGAGGAGTGTTTTAAAACACAACCTGAACAAACCTGACCCTAATTTTGCTATAGGCAGAGAATTAGTTTATCAAAACTCTGCCTGACATCGCTGAAAATAATTTTTACTTGATTGACTGGAAGCATCCTGAAGTTGCAATTTTTCTCTACACTCCCACTCCAATTTAGAGACCAACTGAGGACCTTTAATCTTCATTTAATTTGTGATCTAACCAAACACTTGGGGTTTCCAAACAGTCACAAACAGACAAAAAGCTTTCTTACAGCATTTTTATGACTAAGACAAAACAAAAACTTCATGATAAAGCACAATGGCTTTTCAATGTTTCCAGCAGGTACTTTCAGCATTATCATAACATCCAGACATGGAATTACTGAGTCAGGTTAAGTAAGGATGTTTTTTTATCCTACCAGAAATACTGAACTGTCACAGATTTTGTTAGTGAACTGTTTTATACTTCAGTTCTATTACAAAAGTTTCAGTCAAAGCAGAACCTAGTCTTTTACCCAATAAGTTAGAGGTGATGGAAAGCCATTTTGAATTAGATAGTATTTGCTGTGCTTAGGTATATAAAGATTATATTTATATGGAGAGAAAAAAATCTGCAACGTACCATGGCTTTGTGAATCTTCATTGGCCTATTTAAAACAGACTGTATTTCACAATCCTATTTCCAGAGCAGGCATCTGTCCACATCAAATCCACTAATTTTTTCCTTTGTCCTTTCTCTGATTCTTCAGGAAGGGAGTATAACAAGCCAGACAGAGAGACCTTGTCTAAAGCAAATTCCTGCTGACCAAAAGATGTCCTTCCATGTGCAAGAGAAAGGCTTTTTCCTTGATCAGGCTGGAAATAGGTTATTTTGCAAATATTAAAGTTACTTGAATAAGAAGCAGTAGAAAGGGAAAGAAAAAGGAAAGAAAAAACTACAGAGAAAGGAAGTCAGCATTGCTGAACAGTGATACTTCACCTTGCCTAAAGCTCTGTCAAAGTGTCTGACCCCTGACAGATCTAAAGTAAAATCTTTTAAATGATGTAAGGGATATAACTTTTCTTTTAAGCAAGCAGCACAAGCTCATGGCTTTGCTGTTTATTAGGGGACGAATCTTCCAATATTGGCTTGCTGAGATGAGCACTTATAAAACCACAGAAATATATGTGTTTGCATTCCTCTTCGGGTAAAAATTTGTCAGAGAAGGAAGACATTAAACCTGTCACCTCAGATAAAGATCAGATGTTTGATTTCAAACAGAAGAAAGCAAACACTCCACTATAGGCTCCATTAACCCCTTGAGTACACCATGGAAACTGCTCGATGGGAAGGGCAGCTGGTACTGTCTCGGTTGTGGACTTGTAGCTGCAGAGTTTTCTTGGGGAACATGTCAGATACAGGCTATTTCTTTCTGTCTTTCCAGCATTTGCAAAGCAGAGTGCATCTGCTGCCTGCAGAAAGGGGTGTGATTCAAAACTGAAACTAGCTTAGATATTTGTATATAGTTCTAGTGCCACTTGCTGGGTCTGTTTTTTTGAGTTTTTTTTAATGTACTTTCAGAGCATCTGAAGCAGAAGCAGCACTCAGAACCACTCCAATAAAGTGAGAGAACTAGGGTATCATGGAGATCTCTCTGTTATTTCTCTGGCAACAAGGGGCTGCATTTTTTGTACACTTAGACATATATCCAGGTTACAGCTGTTCAAAATGTCCACTGGAGTGGCCTTACATTAGGAACTAAAACTCTCTGGCAAATCTATTTATGGTAATACCTGGAATTTTACTATAGCTAACTGGCCTAGAGTGAAGTAAATAAACTTTACTGAAGAAAAAAGAAGAGAGGAAAAAAAAGCAGAAATCAACCTGTTTCTAGACACCTTCATGCATAAAGTCGGGGGTTAAATCATGCAAAAGAGAGGCATAATAAAAAGTGCTAATAAATATTTTCATCTGGAAAATCTGATCCATGCAAGACTGGGAATGTAACTATGAGGCAAACTTTTATGATCTCCAGTTCGAGGCAGATCATGTGGAACATTTGGAAGTATGTGAGATCATGCCACACAAGTGTTTGCTATATTAATCAAACAGCACAATAGTTGCCTGGATACCCACATCATTTCATCAGCTGTGGTGGCCTGTTACCAGTTTTCAGAAAATGAAATGTGACCCCTGAGGACTGTAATTGGGTGAGTATAGTAATTTAGGAACGTTCAGGGGATCTGGAAAATCTGTCCAGCCAATTCACTTACAGCCAGCCATGGCAGAAGGGTATTTCAGCACCAAAGAATCACGCATGTTGCCTGTTATCAGTGCTGATACCCAGTTCTTTCCCTTTGCCTCTTTGCTGCTTGGTGCCAGTTAAGATGAACTCCAGAGTCTTAATGAGACTAGAGATAATTTTGTTTAATGAAGGATTAAGGCAGTGCTTTAGAACTCTTGAAAAACGGGTGGAAAAAAAAATAAAAGCCAGTTCTGTGCTGGCAGAAACTGTGGTGCATTTGCAATATAAACTGCTGTATCCTCTTACACGGAATGTTTGTTGTGATACAATTTGAAACATAAAGGGCAGTGATCTCATATTTTAGTGCAAGAGACAAAAGCCCTTCTGGACTCATCCAAGCTTGTGGCATTTAGTTTAAGCCAGTGTAACCTGATCAGTTTTGAGGCAGGTAAACTGTGTGTATGTTTTAATTACAGCTGGGCTATGTAACCAGTCCAAAGTTCAGGTCAATAGAGTGATGAATTCTCTAGCCACACAATCTTTAATACTGGCTGGGCTGGTTATTAATTTTCTTTATTTGTACTGTTAAAGACCTATATAATTTGTAGCTTTGATCATTTGTTTTTTAAAAGCTCAGAAATGCTCACCCACTTTAATCAATTCATTTTCGTGGGGTAATAAACTTATTGTGTGCTCTTTACATAATTTATACAGGGTGCTATTATTTACATATCTCTTATTTATTCTATTTCTAGTAGGCTATAAGGCTTCCTATTTCTGTGGCAGCAGATTGCATTAGATGCATGATATAGGAATACTAAAGGGCAGAAGAAGACCATATGCTCCATCATAGGCTGCATTTTAATCCCTGAAATACCAAATCATCAGCCTAATCCTTCCAGTTGACTCAGGAGTGGTCTGTTACAACCCTGAAACTGGGATGGAAGACAAAAGAAGGCACAGAGCCAGAACTTCTGCTAATGTAAATCAGTGTGCTTCCCCTGACTTCAGCAGTAATATCTTTGACAGCAGCTGAGGTTTTACCCCAGATTGTTTGGCTCAGTGGTGTCAAAAGGAAAGGTGGGCTTCTCAGAGCCTGTTTTCCAGGTCAAACACTGGTAGCACATTATTCAGAGGTAAACCAAACCTTCTGAAGTGTTCTGAACACTGCTAGATGCGTATTGCTGTAAAAGGTTTTAAAAATTTAATATGCTTTTCTTCAAAAAACTCCTCCATGGTCTTTTCTAAACTCATCCAAGCAGAATGCATCCTTCATATTGTATGAAGATGGCAAAAGTGGCAATATTCCATGTTCTGATTAGTACCCATCTGAGAAGCTTGAATCATACATACATACATAGAATCGTAGAATGGTTTGGGTTTGAAGGAAACTTTAAAATCATCTCATTCCAACCCTCCTGCCATGGGTAGGGATACCTTCCACTAGACCAGATTGCTCAGTTATTTACTGTTTTGTAGGGTCAGTCATAAGCTTATAGTAAAGAAAACTTTTCTGCCAAAAAACTTGTGACAATAGAAAGGCTTGCTTCAAGATGGTTTTGTTCTGCTAATTGTTTCATTGAATGCTGCCACTCAGCTAGAAAATGCTCTGGCAAGCATGGCTGTACATTTTAATTGTGCTGCCACAAATTGCCTCTTTCCATGATGATTCCAGCTGCAGTGGATACCCTATTGGCATTCTCTTGGCATGTTACCCTGGAAATTTTCAGTTGGTTGTACTAAGGTGAGCCATCTTCTCTAAAGTTTTCTAAGAGTACTGCGGTTGATCATTTGTCCTTCTGCAACACCATTCCCAAGAAGCTATCCTATCACACATGGCAGCACTCTGAACTAGCTTAGGCTGATTCAGTGGGGAGGCTGTCTCTAAGAATATTTCAAAAGAGTTAGTATCAGGCTGCAGAGACACCACAAGTGCAACTTTTCAAAGTGAAAAGTTGCTGCTTCTCCTTCAAGGCTCACCAATAGCGTCCGAGTGGGAATTAAGCCATACACTGATACTGTACATGATTAGCAGCATGGCTGTGGGATGAGAACAGTTATGTACTGGATAAATTTAGGATGACAAATTTGCATGTAAAACCAAAGATTCTTGTCAAAAGAAAGAAATCAATGAAGATCGGTCCATCCAATGGCAGGTTGCCTAGGCTATCCGTGACAGCTAACACAACTTTAAATAGTCTGTCTCAATGTATTTGAAAATGTTTTGGGAATGTATTAATAAAAATTACTTAAGGTTTTTTTGTATGAATCATCTTGGTGGTGAGCCTTCTGAGAAACAGCTGGGGAACAGAAAACCTTTAACGGATTTTGTAAATATTCTCAGTTCCGAACTGTATGTTATTTTATTGATATACCCTCACTCCAGAAGGCAGATTTCACTGCAACAAGATTTTTTTACCCCTAAGAAAAAAAGGAAAACCTGAAACCAGAAGATGGGTGCATAATGCATGGCTCCTCTGAGGCAGACATTCCTACAGTTATTCAGAGTTTCTGCAAAACAGTATTTCGTATTCTCTGTACTGGAGAAGAAAAAAGACTAAATTTGAAACATCTCTCTGCTACTGTGCACCAGTAAC
This sequence comes from Molothrus ater, assembly GCF_012460135.2. Lineage (NCBI taxonomy): Eukaryota > Metazoa > Chordata > Aves > Passeriformes > Icteridae > Molothrus > Molothrus ater. The sequence continues at coordinate 94,345,932 of NC_050478.2, read as the reverse complement.
ATTCCAGCCTTGATGCATGGTATTACAAAAGTGAAGAAAACATTAATGAGTAACAACAAAATTTTAGAAGCTACTAAAAGTTATGCTGATCAAATAAATACTCCAATTAATACAGTGCTCAAAATAAAAATGCTAATAGAGGCATGGCAGTGGAGAGGTGGAGAGGGAAGAAAAGATATGTTACATTGCATTAGGAGTCAGGTGATTTTTTTTATTTTTTTTTCCCCTTTAGGTAAATTTTTAATGAAGGGGCTGTGGTCTTGGAAAACTTTCTTTTCAGAGAAATGCTTTGAACTTCTCTATTCATTTTAGCCAATTAATTACTTATTAATTCAGTTTACTGAATGTGTTGGATATTTGTGAGTCAATATTTGCACAGATTATTTAATCCCCCCCAAGTCATCTGGTATTATATTAGTGGTTTTATGGAAGTCTTCACTGGAACAATAAGAATTAGAAATGGTTTCCTAAATATGTCTGTAAGAAAGAAAAATCACCAGTTGGAGTTTTTGCAAGAAAATCATCCACAGATCATGACTCAAGAATTCTCGCAAAGACCTTTTGAAATATATTTTCTCTCTTTAGACACATACATATTGCCATCACAGCAGTTAAAAATAGCAGTTCTTACCGAGTTTATGTTGTGAAAAGAGATTTTTAAGTAATAAAACTATATGATCCAAATTGAATTTTCTTCCCACTTAAACAGTACAATAGCAAAACTTTTCAAATGCTAATTGGACACTTGATTTTTGGATGCCTCACATAAGCCCTTTCCATAGACCTGATCTTTAAAAATCATCATATTTTAAGAATCATATCCATTGTAAAAGCTCCAAGTTAGGTGTCAAAGTGTAAGGACCTAGAAAAATATTATTCTGTTCTGTAAATATTACCATTCAATGTCTTGTGGATTCATTCATAGCAGCCCGTGTTTTCCATTTGTTTATATAAGTATATAGATATATGCATATGCACATGTATGCATAAGTGCTTATTTGTGTGTTGGGAGTACAGAAAAAATTAATTTTGTGGACAATCATATTTGGTTACATTACTTAATATGCTTAAGTGGTCACACTGAAATTTCTCAAAGTGGCAAGACTTTCCCACAAGGCCCGGTCAGTCCAGAAGCAACATTAAATATAGATAAAATACACAGAAAGGACCAGAAAACTTTCTCAGTGATGCCATCCAGGTATCTGCTATTCTTGACCAGTGTTTTAAGAGTCCTTTGCAAATATATTGATCATCATCTTAAGACCAGCTGAAATTCTGATTAGTGTCTGGTCAGAATCTCATTTCTCTGATGACTAGCAATCTGAAAATATCTGGCCTACATTTATTTATGCCTAGATTTATATTCGTTTGTTCTTGTCTCAGCAGCTTTTACATATGTATTTTGATCCTCGTAGCAAACACATTTTTGGGGGCAGTGTGGGGGGATGTGTCTGTTTTCATAAGACTTCAAAGGTTACAAAAGTGCAACTACAAAAAGCTTACAACTCATCTCCTTTGTCTTTTGTTCTGTGCTTTCTAACCAACATTTACATGCAGAAAGTTGCAGGGAAACTCTGAGCACCACAATGCAACAGTACCCTGTCACATCTGGGCATTGCAGAAATATCTAAATGAACAAAAGGGTATCACTAAAGGACCAACCTGGTGATTTGCTCTTCTTGAGAGCAAATAACCCCTTTGCTGTTTCCCAGAAGCTCCTTTTGTATGAAGGTGATGCTAGTCAATACCGTTTGGTTGCCCATCTCATTTGTTCCGTAAGGCTGTGTGAACCTCCCTTAGCCAAGTAAGAGAAGTGAAACCTCCCTCTCTGCTCCATCACACCCGGCATCATTTCTGCCTCACATTAATCCTCTGATGGATTCTCCAAAGCTCTCGCTTTATCTCCCTATCTGAGCCCCTTGGTCTGTCCTAATGCTCTTAAGAGCATTCCCTTTCTGTGCCCTGGCAAATATCCTTACAGTTTGCCTGCAGCTGGGGCAACATGCTCACTCTGAGACCAGCCAATCCTATCTCCATTCTCTATTATGGTCCATCCAGGAGTAAAGTTCACCATTTCATACCAATTACCCTCTTTCCTTCATAGAAGTCTGTTGAGTGCAAAGCCAGGCTAACTTTCCCATCATTCAAATTCATCCAGACCAAGCCAAAATTCTCTCTGGCTCTCTCACTGCATTTTCTTCACGTGTCCATTTTCTCCAGAGACTGGATTACCAGCAGACTTTGCTGTATTAACAACAAATAATAAATAAACCAAGTAATTAAAAATTATATTATAGTCAAATTTTATTATATTATAGTCAAAAATTATATTATAGTCCAAATTTTTGGATGTCACAATCTCAGACTTCTGACATGTCACAGTTTGAAGATGTATAAGCTGAGGAGGGAAATGGTAAACAAAGAGTACTTTGGACGCTTAAGTTCTTGGCACTGGAGAGCTTTTATTGTGATGTTTTGGCCAGACCAGCATCATTCAGGGGGTGATCTTCTCCCTCAATTCCTGCTGAAGTTGTTTGGCCATAACTAGGGGGGATTGTTTCCTTTCTTTTCCAGATGTGGACAAGTTACCAGAGAAGTGAATATACCACAGGCCATAAAGTATTCTGCTCCCTTCTTTTGTGTCACCTCTGATACGATCAAGCTAACTAATTCACTCTGAACATCCATTATTACACTGATGAGGTCTGACTGGCTGCCCTTACTGATTGACAAGGAAAAATGAGCCTTCTGAATGTGGTTCTAATCTATATGCCAGACAATGAAAGAGAGAGAAGAAAAACGCAAGAGGAAAAAATTAATTTTGTCTCTTTAAATTTTGGAAATTACAAAAATTATGCCTCCAGGTTTTTAATTTTCAATTTACAGATGTGGTGAAGTACACTGAGTCACTTGACCTCTCCAAGAAGCCATCTTGTCCTGGCATCCTCATAGGTATCTGTGTCCATCTGGCAGAGATATTGCAATTCAAATCTCAAACTCCAACTGACTGCTGAGCTGTGAGCTGCGCTTCTTTTGTGCATCCTGTCATTTCCCCCTCCCTAGCTTCAAAAGATTTTGAAAAATGTAAAGGGAACAATATCATATGGTGAATTCTGTTTATGTGGCATGGCTTAGTCATCCTTATTTACATCACCCTGCCACCTAAACAGACCTATTCACAATGCATAGCTGTCACTCAGCCTGAACCTTAGATTATTGTTAATGTTTACAAAGGGATGGTTATGCAACACTACACAACTGTACATCAAATACAGATCTCAAGGACAGCAAAGCTTCGTCCAAACTGACCTAAAGACTCTGGGATTTCTGCTCTGCATACTGATTTATCTGATTACACAAGATAAAAAATACCACTAACATATTTTTAAAAATCTATTTTTTTTTAATATGTCCAACATTTTTCATCCAAGGCGTCTTTCTTCCCTCAAACATGCTGTGTACCCAACCTCTAGGAAAAGAGATAAGGTCAGGTTTGCTTGCAAATAGACGCATATACTTTAATTTCTCTATGAAGGGACTATAGCAATTTTGCAGACAGGAAACTCTGGAGCAGTGGAGTGAAGGACAGAAGATTCAATGCCCAAAGAAGCATTGATAGAAGAGCAGCTTACACCATTGGTAGGAAACATAAATTTAAAGTTTAAAATCAAATTGATTATCATTAATCTGAAGCCCTGGTCTGATTTTCTATCCTGATGCCATTCAGTCTCTCCTCCTCACCTCCCAAAACAAGCATACCCATCAGCATCAAGAGGATACAGTGGATGGCCTGGAGCAAGCTGAGGCAATTCATGGACTGAGAAACCCAAAGCTCACATAGAGGCAGTGAGGCATGCCAGAAAGAGGCACCTTTCCAAAGTTAAACTGGCTCTTCATAGTGCCCAGATCTGTCCCTAGAGGCTGCTGGCAGCATGAAGCAGCCAGTAGACAGCTCTGCCACATGGGTCAGGACCTGGCTGGTACACCTCCAAACCTAAAACTGTGTGAGAAAGCCCATACAGTTTGTACGGCTAGCTGTGGGAGAGGATTAGGGACATGGGTTTTCCTTCTTCCTTTAAAAATGCCGAGGAAAACTGTCCCAAGTACTGGCCCATCCAGTCCTGTAATAGTCAACACAACAGACTCAGCTCGTCTGTTGAACCCAGAATTCAAATGGGACATTTTTCCTTCACACCCTCAGTAACAATTTTTCCTACACCATCCTCAGTAACAATAAAGAACAAGCAGTGACATCAGGCATGACTCTGCAGCCTGACTAAGAGCTCTGCCCAAATATCATCCTGGACTTTAGAAATAAAGTCTTGGTGATGATACTTATGGAGAAAGAATCTACAGAGGGTTTTCCATCAAGTGTGCATCAGCCAATATTCTTTATCTCAGTTTGAATAAAACTGTAACTGGTGTTACAAAACTGGTGGTTTTGCTAAGGCAAAAAATTCTTTAAAAACCCCTCTTATCCAGTCCTTGTTTAGGTTATCAGCCATTCCTATTTCAAACAGGTCTAGAAGAACAGAAGTTAAAAGCCTCACAGCTGCGTGTTCTGAACATACACAAGAGATACACTGGTGAGCTAAAAGGAGACTAATAATAAAAATGCTCACAAACAAGTATTACTTAAAAAAGGAAGTGTATGTGTCTATAATTCAGCTTATATGCTTGCCCAAATTGGTTTGGCATAGGGCATTAGGGATATATAAAGGCTCAAATCCTCAGCTGTTATCAACCTGAGCTGTGGCAGTTCACCTTAAAAATGTGGAGTTGGCCCCATGCAAACCCACCAGCCAACAGCAGAACAGATTGCCAGAAACACAAGCCCAGGGTAGAAACATAAGTGGAGAAGGAAGAAGTGGCTGGGTGGAAGAAGAGGAAAGAAGAGAGCAGGACTGCAGAGTAGAGCAGGCGGCAGGAAATTCTCGGTAGTTTTGCTACTACCATTGCAAAGAGCTTTCTGGGCAGTTATTTACCAGTCACCCAGAACTGCATTGTTGCTAATGAGTTATTACTTATATCTCAATAAACTGAGACAACCAGGTAATTACTTAATTAGGTGTTTCCTCCCCCTTTTACTCCTTTCTTCAAAGAGATTTTAATGTGAAAGCCATCTTCTATGTTTCTGAGCAATAATGTGCACTTGGGCTTTCAAGCCCATGTATCATAGAATATTAAAAAAAAGCACCAAAATAATAGACAGCTGTAATTCTACTGATGGTTTTTGGTGATAAGAAAAGCTGCAGTGGCGTGGCTTGAAAGGGTTTGTCACCATAACTCCAGGATCAAATTTCCTTGTATTACAGAAAGATGGCAGAAAGAGTCTGCAAAGGACACTCAAGGAGACATGTAATAAATGCCATGAAAAGAGCAATTCTTTCTGATAGAAAAGCTTTAACACAGTCACAAAGTGCCTAATCATGGAAGTACTGAGTGAGTTCACCCCACCTTGAACTTCAGCAGGATGCAAGGTGCTCAGCACCCCTTTGCAAAGGCTCAGCACTTCAGAGAATCGGGTCCCAAACCAAGAGGAAAAATCGTTTTTAGAAATACATGTGGCAAGATATAAATTCCTACCTAATAAGATAAATCAGTTTTTATTTAAGCATTAGCACACAGAAGAAAGAGATCCCAGACAGGGCGATATATTTAAAACAATCCATTTGTTTCCTCCCCAGAGTAGAATCCAATGTAAGATCCATTTTGAGATTTTGAAAGGTATTTGACTGTCTTTAGCTTGTACTAGCCTTTTGCACAGGGGTGAGTCACAACCTTCACAAAATACTCCATACATGTGAAGGGCCACAGCTCAGGCAAGTTAAAATTAAATAGCATCAGAGAATGTAATAAGAGATTTTGTACACTAAAGGCTATTTCTTTGCCATGATTTCAGATTCTACCTAATTATTTCATGGTAAGATTTTAATGCAACAAAATCAATAGTTGTTTTGTTATTTTGTGGGTTTTTCATTTTATGAAGATCAAAAATAGCCTAAGACAAAGATCACATCCAAAAGAGTGGCCTATGAAGGAAAAGTCCTAAGGATGTCAAATTCCTTGATCCAATATCAAAGTCCTTTTGGAGATCCCCACAGACAGCATAAAAAATTCCTTTAAATTCCTTTACAGTGAAGCAGGATATTCCAGGTAAGTCTAACCAGAGTAAAGTTATCTCATTCCCTAATAGGTTTTGACTGTTGGAATAAGCCATCTTCATGCTTCCTTCAGATTTGAAATTTGCTTTTCTATTTGGTCTTTAAACCACTGTGTCAAGCAGATCTGTGTATGACTTAGCTGCTTTATCATAAAATTATCCATGAGTGAAAGGTCAAGATAGCAAACATGGAGGTAAAAACATATTTGGTCCTTCCCCTCAAACTACCATGGTATAGAAGATGTCTATGAACATTTCACATGGCATTTGTGATGCTGTACTCCTTCAAGAGACCATAATTGCAAGGCATCCTAATAAACAAATTCAAACCCCAGATGATTTGAAAAGGAAAAAACCCACCCATTCTTTCTCATTGCAGTTCTATTTGCATAGTCAGAGTCAGGATGTTACTTTGTAAATTGTTTCTGAAGAGCAGTCTTAGACACAGCCATGAACATTGAGATACCCCAGCTTCTAAGCCCCTCCTACGTCTCCCCTCAGGCAGCTGTCACAATTTGGGCAAGCTGATATTCATTATAACTTCCTGAATATGGACCAAATAATCTGATAGGGCTTCCACATAAACCCAGAAATGGTCTAGACCCACTCAAAACAGCCCAGTGAAGTTATGCCTAAACTACGGAATATCTGAGAAATTATCAGTTGTGTTGCAACATCAAATCAGGATAAAACTAAGCACAAAATATTCCCAAAAATATAAACTGGAAGTATGTCTGAAAAATGATCTGAACAGTCAGAGGGGTCTAGGGTCTAAAGTCACAAAACACTGTGTACAAGCCCCACAATAGAAAGGCCTCATAAATTAATCTTGATTGGAAAGAACCAATGAATACAGAACCCTGTTGAATCCTGTAGGAAACTACGCCATTCTTTCATCTGGCCTCTGCTCTGGGCAGTCTTTGGGAACTGTCTGCAGCTGTGATCATTGTTCTGGTCCAAACACCTCTGGTTTCAGGACCATTCAAACCACATGAATGTTTCTGGTATTTATTATGAGAATTAGCGTATTCTAATTTTTTTTTAGTCTTTCTGAAAGCTCCTTTTTTTCATTTCTCTCCCCATCATACACAGAATATTTTTCTGATTCATAGCACCTCTGCATCATAGCCTTGTTACTCATCAGTAGAGGGCTGTACCTCAAGCTAAGTAAAATAAGCTGTGTGTCCCCTTCTATCTTGAAATGCTGGTGTGACTAACAGATACTGGAAATCCATCTTCAGGAGTCACACTTCATTTTCTGGTAATGAGCTGTAGGGTGTATGCACTGGACTGTCTCTCACTGATTGCTAAGGTGCTAACCATAAAGAATCCAGTTTGCCCCATAAAATCACACAGTTGTAAATAGAGGACCTTTCCTACTGAGTTATCTTCATAAATGAAGTTGCTGTAGGAAGCTTTTCCAAGAACTCTCAGTCCCACACACTGTAGTTAAACTGGGATAATGATTTACAGCGTAGTCAAGCAACCTCCTAAAGCTGAACTTTTGGGATTGCACAAGGGACTGTTCATCCACATTCCAGGTTTGATTGCTCAGAATTTATCTTAATTTTAAGGGGTTCAATTAGAGTGAAGCAAGAAGGACTGAGAGAGTGAGAGTGAGCAATATAAGAGCTCTGCACAGAATGACTGACAGCGACATAATGCCATCATATAACTAAGATGTTGCAGCGCAGCGTTTAAGTAGGCCCCATTCTTCAGGCAGATATGAAAGGTTTGCTTCGTTCTGCTGTCTCTCGCAGGTAGCACAATGGGTAAAGGGGCAGAGGTACACTCTGCAGACACACAGCTTTGTTGTTGCTTGAGTAACTACAGCTATTTAAGCAACATGACTCCACAAGGTAGAGCGACATCACACAATAAAAACCTGTGGTGCACTGTGAGAGAGGATTAGAAAAATAAAAACTTCCTAAAGTATACATCTTTAACAAGGATAAAACACATCATGCCATTTTTTCTCAAGCAGGTTCAGAAAGAAAGTTCTAACCCCCAAAAATGGTTTATTGGTGACATGGTCCCACCCAGCCTCTCCATTCATTTACTGTCTCAATAAATGAAGCTGTTTATTTTCAGAAAGCTGAAAAGCTGTTTATTTTCAGATTATTGATGTAAAAATAAATGAGTCACCTGACATTACAGACACAAAACCCAGTTACCAAAGAGCCTACTAGCACCCTGGACATGGAGCAATGAAATCACAGAGCAGTGGGCAGAGAACAGGAAGAAAAGACACAGATGCAACTGTGAGATCATTCAGTTACTCACCACAGACACACATTTGTGATGCCAGAGCATGTTTTATGAAACATAACTGAGTGAAACAGAAAAGAAGCTGTTCTACATTGCCATGATGATCTTTAAACACATTTTAAACCTTTCCTTAGTGGTTTGAACACACACCATTTATACCTCACCAACAGCATCACCTGAGCAGTGTGCACCATCTGGCCTTCAACAGTGCCCCCAAAGTGTGTGGGACTGACTGGGAACAGCTGGTGCCATCCTCATTATTTCCATGGCAGCTGAGGATTCTCCTGCACTCCAAGAATCCTCAGCTGCTGCTTTTATCCTCCATCCCTTTTTTTTTTTTTTTTTTTTTTTTTGCAAGAGGGTATGTATTCCCTTTGAAGAAGCAATGGGGGCTCATAAATTAAACTGATTTCCCCCTGCGACTGTTTCTCCTCCATTTTTCTGCACTCATTTACTCTTGCCATATTTTTCAGTAGCAACTCATGAGAGCAGCACTGCTGACTAGAAAAGTGTTTGTTCATCTACATAAGAGGAAACCTTCCCTTTTAGCCACAGTTCTGAAGAGAATATCACAGTGGATTCTCCATGGCATAAATGTGGACCAGAGCCACATTCCCAGACAGGGAACCTTGATGGGACTTTATCCTTTTGTCTAAAAACAACTATGTGCAGAAGAACATGACTACAGTGAAGAAGAGGGGAATATAGGTTGGGACAGAGATTATCTCTTCTTCTCACACTAGCAAATAAAGCATTCAAAGCACCAAATCATGATAAACTGTCCACAGCTTTGTGGGGGAGGCTATACAATTGATTCAAGTCCCTCCAGCTAACAAAACTCAGAGGCTCACAGAGAAATTTTCTAATAAACATCTGAAATTAAAGCTCCACTGCTGACAGCAAAATTACAATTTACAGTTTAAAGACGCATTCAATTATAGTTACCCAGAGACAAAGAAGACAAGAAAAATAAAATAAATCTGGAAAGAAAAGGAAGGACTTCAAATTTACATCAAATCTTAATCCAATAATCTGCCTTTAATTACCCATAGCAGACTCTCTCCTAAAGTGATCAGTTTTGCCTCAGATCTCCAAATCTTTTGGCCCAAAGCCAAATGTATAAGTGCTTTATCACTTGAGACTCGGAGAGCATCCATGTCCGCAGGCTCAGAGAGAACATTTATAGCTGGTATGCTTGGCTGCCATTGTGGATTTGGTTTAATCCACTGAGAGTCTTTTTACATCCTTGACTCTATTTCATGCTTTGAACCACTGGTAAGATTTTACTGGATTACTCCATCTCTCAGGACAGAAAGAGTATTGTTCTTTAGCCAACTTTTGAAAGTTTGCATTTTAGCCTGTCTGCATTTTTCTGCTATTTGTGTACTCCTTGTCTGATACTGGAAAATTTGCCAGTGCAATAAAGGTAAAGGAGCAACAAGGATGCCTACTTTGGGCTGTTTTACTTGAGTTTCTTGAGTTTTTTATGTCCCAGCTGTCTGATATATTATTAGCAGTTAAAGATGTGGCAGAAGAAAAGAGGTAGTCCCTTCTTCTTCTATTTTGTAGTATTAAATCCACCTGATCATATGAAAGAGCTGTGCAGACTTTCCTTTCAGGGAAGAGAGAGAAGGGGGAGAATCTGAAGGCAGTAGCTTTTCCTGGTGCTGGGAATCCTTGCAAGACAAGCTCAAGCAGCAGTCTGTTGTAAAAGCATCACTCACAAAGGTGCCAGAAACCTATGTTTATTGGATCAAGTCACACACATCTGAATGACAATTCCAACAATTATAGTCCTGTCCTGTCTCTCTGTATTGATACCAGCAGTCAACATTGTAGCCTGCTTTCTCCTCTGATGATGATAAATCAAAGAATTATAAAAACTGCTGTTGTCAAAAATGCAACCAATAAACAAAACACAGAGTTAAGAATTATCCCAGCCATAGGGCAGAATGGAGCAGAGAGACATCATTTAATAACCGCTGTATTAGAATAAGCAAACCCAGTTTTAACATGGACACATTTCTGTGGCCTCAGAACCACCACTGGCAACAGGCAATTAATTATGGTTGGGTAAAAAATTGGTTAGACTGGAAGAAAACAGTTTGTGCTCTCTATTGTGCCACCAATGTCTTCTGCATTGCCTTTGTTCAAGAGTTTGCTTTGCCAAAAAGCCTCTCATAACTGGAGGCATCACTCTTTCCATGACTTACCCTGGGAGTTGTGGGAAAGTGGAGCCTAGTCTTGGCACTTGAATTTCTCATCTAGGTTGTGTTACACAAAATAATCTTTGTCTTGTTTTAACACAGGCCAATGGGACAAGTCTGCTTTGCATATGTATACTTTTTTTTTAATGTATGTTTTTCCTTTCATACCATGAATAAAGCTTTTGGGGCAGACAGAAATCAGAATCAGTATTTGTGAAATATAAAGATCCCAAGTTCAGAAGATGATATACAGAAGAATCACAGACTGTATTTACACTGCTATGTGGATATTGTTGACACCAATCAATCATTTAATCTTTCACTTTTCAAAATATTTATAAACCAACTGTACAGTCTTAAGGTTTTCTATCTAAAAATCACAGAAAAAGCACTAACAAAGCTAGTTTGTTTCAAAAGAATCACCTCAGGTAAGTTAAGAGTAAAAATTATCCCCCCCTCACTAGGTTCCCTATAGAAAAGATCTTCATTCTTCAGCAAATATGTTTTTTCCAAAAAGGAGTTACTGATTACAAACTGCTCTTATTGCTAAATTTCTTCTCGCTAACAGAGGACTTTCTAGCAGTGATCTGTAATGAAGCATCAAACACTCTAAGTAAAAGCAGCCTCAAGGTTTTTGACTGAACTGGCTTTTGCCTCCTGTTTTTTCTCTCATTTGACCATCATTGTGAATCCAATGTTTTCCATATCCAAAACTGAAGCACATCAGGTACTGCACCTCCTACCTATGTTGTTTTATAAAGTTTTCCAGGTATCTCCCTTCTTTTCACTTCCCTTTTCCAGTGCATCTGTGCACTACCAAATGCATTTGGCATTCAACTCCAGATATTATTGCATTTTCAAGGTTATTATTATATTTTGGGTAAGGCATATGTTCATATCCAGTGTACTGAACATCATACCAGTACTCAAGAAGCAGCATGAGTTGGTCAGACCGCAGATGAGATGCCGGAAACACTCTGAAGAGATTAATCATCACAGAAGATATTTGAGGCTCAATTCTAGTACAAATCAGTAGTAACATCTTTCTTATTTGCCAGATGCACACCAAAATAAGATCTACAGAGATGAAATCAGAACTGGATCTTGGTAATAAGCATGCAAGTTATAGCACAGCCTCTTAAACCTGGTGTTATTTGTCTACCAGGGTAAAGCAGATGTACTTTCTCAGTATCCTGACTTGAGGGATGTTTCTAAGAAAGGACAGGGTTATATTGTGGGCACTGTAAAAAGAACTATAGTGTAAAGCACTGTAGCATGCAGAGGGTAGTACTAGAACATACTGTTATGGTTCGCTGTACCTGTAAAATTCATGAAATTATTGGCTTCTTTCAGCTGCAGTACAGTACTTTTACAGTAATTTGTCACTCTGTTTTCAGCAGGGATAATGGACCATGCCTTTTTCTAGGAGCACATTATTTGGCCACTGGCAGCTCTTTATATTTGCCATGAGATCCCCAGTAGCTAGATGTTCATCCTCACCCCCTCTGCAGGACACTGGAGGCAATAATAGATCTGTGGGGTTAACGTTTCTTTACCAGAAGCTAATGGCCTCAGTGATGAGTGGTGTTAATTGGCCTGGCTATGTCCAGTGTGTCTGCACTGTTCCTTTCAGCATGCCATTCCTCCACTTCTGCCTGCACAGAACAGCATGACAGCACTGCAGCCAAAATCATCTAGAAAAATACCACAGTCATTGCTCCTCCCATCTGCTTAATATTGCCATTTTTATATGGCCAGTATCTAGAAGCCCAGTAATAACCTTTTCTATGGCTGGAGATAAATGCCATGTAAAAATGAATGAAAAGGAAGATCAGGGAAAAATCCCCTTCTGACCTGAGGGCTGATATTTCTCAGCTTTAAAGTCCTCTTCTACCTACACCATAACATTAGTGATGAAACTACTCTTTTCCATCTTATTTGAAAACCCTAACATGTTACTGGCATTATTTTCTGTGAAAAATGGTAAGTCATTAGAATTAGGAAGGAAATTGTTTTCCTGTCTAGTGACATGTTGTGAGATTTTCAGATTTTTCTCTTTCTGCAGTGCAGAAAATCCAAAACATTTCTCACTCCTCAGGACGTAAAATTAGGGTGATTTTTGCTCCAAAGTGATGTGGAAGCTTGGCATCCTTCTAACATACAGTAACATGGACAACAGGGACCAAACTTTGTCTCATACACGACCCCTGTTCAAGATATATTTTCCACATGACAAAGTCTTTCACTCTTTTCCATCTGGATTTTGACCATGTGTGGTCATCCTGATGTTAAAAATTACACAACTCTCCTCCCTACCAAAAGGCATTTTTCACAAAGTGTTTTAGATTTGCTAACCATCACCTTTATAACAATTCTTCTGCTAAGCATGATGCAATGCAGTGTTCCAGAGCCAGAAATCACATAGTTGCTCTGGAAAGGGTATTTGATTTCAAGGTCAAGTTCTTTTCTCCCAAGGTGAGTATCATTTACACACTCTCCAGAACCAGTGGAGCTAAGCATATGTTTCACAAGGAAAAGGACAAGGGTTTTTTATAAAGCAATAATGAGGAATATGCTGAAATGGAAATAACACCTTTATTCTAACTGCTTGATGTCTACTACAAAAAACCCCACATCAAAGTGAAGTAAAAACAGTCATCATGTTTAAGCTTAGAAGGCAGAAGAACTTTCCCCATGTATTTTTTTCCAAACACTGAAATATGCCACTGCCTTTAGATCCACGTAGTATCTTTCAACCTGCATGGAGTTACTCAGATGCTTAAAGAGGAATATGCCAAAAGATGGAAGTGCCAAAGCAGTTTGCTGAAGTAGAATTTTACCAGTTCAGGAGAGGGATAGGATTCATACCAGTCAAATAGTGAAGTTGGCAGGCTTGGTGCCATATATGGCCACAGACATGGGCTTCACAGAGCTCCCAAATTCATCTTCTGTACTTCAGGCATCACTCTTTCCATGACTTACCCTGGGAGACGTGAGAAAGTGAGCCTAGTCTTGGCATTTGGATTCCTCATCTAGGTTGTGTTACACATAATAATCTTTTTCTTGTTTTACAAATAGTATTTATCTGTTACTCCTGCTAATTCCAGTAAAACAAAATAAACTCATATTTTGTACCTAATTAGGTAACTCTGCTCACGTTTCTGAGACTAGTACTTGTTAACTGTTTTTTCAGAACATTAAAGAACAGAAACAAATGAATGAAAATGTTGTCTGTCTGCAAACTTTGGGATATCCAGCATTATGTACAGCAGTTTGCATGTTCTAAAAATCATCTTTTAAGCTTAATACAAGCCAAAGTCTTCAACCATCACCTGCTGAACTGGACAAATACATTCCCATTTCCAGCAACAGGCTTTTGCTATAAAAGTGGCTGTCAACACAGCCTAATCATCAGATGCACCCTCTCTCACCCCTTAACACTGCACATGGAAAAGAACTCCAGTTGAGGTAGTAAAATGCCAAGAAGAGCAGAAGCAGCCATTCAAGATACCATGCTCACAGGTATTTCCTGGTTTTAGATCTGCTCATTTATCTATATTCAAGCTAAAATTTTTAAAATCTGCACTTCAATCCCTAGATACAGGTAAAGGAGTCATTGTCTGGAGATAAAGCTATGCATTTATGTATATCTGAGATCCAAATTGTTTGAGCCCAGTACTGAGGCAATAAAAAATTGTAAAATTCCTGTAAAATTTTCTGGACCAGCTTTGAAGTCACAAAGTCTGAAGGAGGAGAGTTGTAAAGGAGTAGAGGGATAGTCTGCTTTGTGTGAAGCATGTAAGAGTGCCTTGGTAGGATACAGCCATGATGCTGCCAAACACCATCCTTTGAAGGCTGTGCAGTGTGCACGAGCTGTAGATTTCCTCCCTTTCTCTCATTATAAATTCCATTCACAAGCAAAGTTACTCTATTCAGGCATGTGAACTGTATTTGCAATAAAAAAGAACTGAGGCAAAGGGCACCAAATCATATTTGCCCTGCAATGTCTGTAGTGAAGCGATACCCCAAATAATCAGGAATGAGTCTTTCAGGTACCAGCTCCTGCGCAGCCACAGCAGGGAACCATGCCTGGGCATATTTTCCTGCAATTGGACTGCACCAAAACCATTGCCAGCAAGCTGCCAGTCAGCACTTCATTTTGCTCCACTTACTCTCTGAATTTCTTGGTGTTCTGCTAACAGAACTATGCCATAAAATCTTGCAGGTTTTGTAGGCGGGCAGAGGAAAACCTTTATGTTTGGGCTTTATTTAAAATCCTTGAGTCATTCTATGACTACATAAGAACAGGGGCAAGTTGTCCTTTTAATGATTAAGTGAAAGGACCATGATGTGGTTTTCAGGGTTTATAGCATTTCCACAGCAGCATTCTGCAACACTGAACACTGCAGTTTGTCTACAGGCAACTTACCTTTGCACAGATAGATACAAGAAGCTGCCTCATTCTTAGAGAGGTTTCCTGTGACCTTCTCCTTCATGTGGCATGTATCACACCCTCCCCCACCTAAGAGCACTACTGGTGGCCCTGCTATAAACTGTGCAGATGTTTCTACCCCATTATTGCAGCTTTATATTTGCAAGAGCCTTCCTCGAACAGATGTTCTTTCTGTGTGCATATACCACACTTCCCACTGCAAACACTTTTACAACACAAACAGCAGATTGTCTTGCTTCTGTTGTTCGGATAAGGAGAGAGTAAATGCCTCATTCTAATGATGTGAATTCTCTTCCCACAGTGCTTAATGTCTTCCATTCTCACTGGCCCTGCTCCCTTCAGGTGTTTCATTTCTGTTCCTTGAGCAGAAGGAACTTATCTTTACTCTAAAGGGTCTCCCTTAAAAATATCCTCTTCCTGAATTTCCTTTACTGCTTTCACCTTCTTTTAATCCCCTCTGCTGCATCCTCCTTGTTTTGTAGAAGCTACTCTGCCTTCTTCAGCTCTGCTCAATGAGGAGCTATTTCAATGAATTTAAAGGACTGTGTATTTTCTGGAGTAAGAATTAATATAAATTGGTGAATATAATTCCTACAAGTTGTAGAATAGGAGACAATAATTCAAAAATTAAAGATGGTTTGTATTGGCTAGGTATTGCAAAACCAAGAGTTGAACACACGAATCCCTCTAAAGTTTAATCAAAAGCCTAACTTGTAAGTGCCCACTTTCATGGTGATTATGATTGCTTTCAGAGGACATCTTTGTTCATGACTATTTCTGATTAAAAATTATCTGTTCCTGTGCTTTTAGCTTCTCCTGTTTTTCATCAGATACTTGTCAGTAATATAGCAGCAATAATAATATACATTTTGTAGCAATTACAAAAAGTAGCATTTGTTATTGAATAGTAATACATCATGAAGAAGCAACGGTGTGGAGATTCCTTCTGCCACAGATAGTTTTCTTTGGATGCTTGAGCTGGACTGTTTAGAGGTACCTGAAGTATCCTTATGACAACTTGTACAGCAGAGATGTGACAGGATGCTGAGGCCATCTTCTTTGAATCTCTCCCAGCCTCAAAGTCATGGAAAACATCACTCTTGTGCTCTGCAACTTCCTGAAACACAAGCTCTGTCACAGTCAAATCCTACCCTTTGTTTCCTTACCATAATTTGCCTTTTAAAAAATCTTTTAACATCACCATACACGCATGCAGCTTTTAATTGAGCATATTGTTCCATTTTTGCTCTCATTGTTTTCCTCTGCATCCTCTCTGCCATAGCTCTTTCCCACATAAGCACCATCCCACTGAAAAATACTCTGTCACCTCCTTGTATTGGTTTCAGTTCTCACATTACTACTTTGCTGTTACTCCTTACACAGATGGACTAAAAGCTATTTGGTGTGCTCACTTCAGCCTCCTGGATACAGTATTAGATGGCTGGCACCTACTACACAGGCAGTCTCGACGGTTTTGCAGCTAAAAGCTGTACTTACCAATGGCAGTCATACAGCTTAAAAAGTAGATTAGATTCCACTGACAGTAAAATCAGACTATGTTCATTTTGAATATAAGAATTAAATTACTGCAGGCTGAAGACACAGCTCAGAGTTTCATGAAAAGCTCAGTGATACCTTCTTTTGTCTTTCTTAAAGCACTTTAAATTAATAAATTCCTATTTGTTTGAAAATCACTGATTTCCCTGTCTGGTAGTCTGTGAAACTTTCTACATCTGCTTACAATTACTTTGGAGATGACAATCTTGACACAAATAAATTTTTCTCCTTTTCAGTCTTTTTCTTGTTCACAAATGAAATCTAGCAATTCTTTAAAAGTAACTACATACCAGTGAATTAGTAATAAAGTCTAGCTGTAAAATTTTCTCTCTCAGAAATGTTTATAAACCACTTCTACTAACTCTTATTAACACATTACAAATACAATCCACATTACACCCATCTACCTTGAGATTATGGCCCTGAGTTAAGCATTAAGCCCTAGTTTTAGAAAAAAATTATTTTGAAAAATCACAGTTGGGAAGAGTGTATGTGAAAACTGAAGAAAAAAGATTTCTACCATCCTCTCTGCACCATGCCCTTCCATCTCACTGGCATCCACCATGGGCTTGTTCAGTTCCCTTCCAAGAATCCCTGTGCAGGCAGCTGCACTGAGGAGCAACACACGAGTGTAGCTCCGAAATTACTGCTCAGTTGGGTCATGGCTTGGGATGGTTCTACTTGTCAGTATTACCAACACTAGCTGTGGGCTTCCCACTGGGTAAGGCAGTTCTACTGAGCTAGACCCACAACAGAGACATTTGAAAGTGAAAATTAGTATTTTTCAAACAAGAAATACTTGCTATATCCAGGTAAATGCAAATATATTCTATAAGATAATTATCATTTTACTGTTGGAGTTTAGCTATTATTTTTGAATGCTCAGTTAGACCTTAGGGCTTGTTATCATGTAAGAGCAAAGGTGTTGAAACTTTTTCTGCCCATGAAGAAAAATAAATAATTAGATACTATGAGCCAAATAGTTCACAGTATTTGTATTTAAACAGTAGGCATATTTCTCTGAAAATAAAGGAAGACTCACCTAACTCAAAGAGAACCTGGAGTTACTGAGATGTCAATGATGTCACCAACATTACCAACGTTTCTATCTTCTTCAGGAAATTATGTTCTAATGGAAGTATGAGAGGGAAAGTGCACTCACACATTTTCTCAAAAATCTCACATTTTCTCAGCCAGTGTTTCTTCTCAGCCATCCTCATCGACAATCTCAGTTCTGTCAAACCAGAAGAGAATGAGCCTCATCTTTTCTGTGTAGTGTGCTTCCTCTCCTACCCCAGATTTGCCAGCTCCAGTTTCACTATGAGATGGATGTTCTTGTATTTTTCAGGAGGACAGTAGATAAAACGACATTTACTGTCTGCTACACCCATATAAAACTAAAGAAAATTATTTATTATGTGGAATGAGGCTTTATTTACCCTTATTACTTTATTTAAGTAAAAACCAAAACAAACTCCTCCAAAAACTAAGAGCAGCACCTAATAAATATCTACTATAAAGACTATATGAATATCAAGAGCTTCAGTTTGCTGAAATACTGTAATCGGATTGATGAATTGGAAATATTTCTTCATTATGGACTGCATAGGGCATTAGCATTTAGAAATAGAAGTCCTGAACTGACACCATGAGTTGTCAGAAATCACATGTACTACCTGAACACAATACAAGTGTTGAACCAAGTGCAGAAAGAGCATTGTATTTCCAGTGCCTGTGTATTTAATTTACTTACTAATTTAGTAGCATTTAGAGTTCAGGGATGGAATAGGCATGGAACTACCCAGTTTAGGGAACAGTTTTGTCTGGATAGAGTGGGAGGGTTGAGATTTTTCTTTTCCTTTTCCTTTTTTCTTTTAAGAGGGGAGGATGTGGAGTGCCAGCCTAAAGCAGAAATTCTACAAAACTCATTAGCCATAGTAAAATTAAATTAGTGCTCTCCAGATCATCAAGTTTTTATCCATGAATCTTTGTACTACCTGTGCCTTGTGTCTCTTTTCCTTTCATGTGTATTATTTCTACCTTTGGACTGCTGTTTGGTGCCTTTTAAAAAGCCCATGGTTGAGCCATTGAATGAGTATAATCCCCGCAATAAAAAATTGGGGGCATTTTTATTCCATGTCTCCTCACAGCTGCATGAAATGCTTCTTCTATAGCCCTCTGCTAAAACAGGAGACCAAATTCTCCAGTGTCTCCTAGTCCATTTAGTTGTTTAGATCTGAAAAGTCTCCAGTCCTTGCCTACAGTCAGGGAATTCAGAGCACAGCTGAAGAGGGAAACTGCTGGCGTAGCCCTGAAGCATATTTTTTGAGCAATGCATTTGTCATGGATGTCAACTACAGGGGTCCAAATGTCCCACAGAGCAGAAATCACAACTATGGTTCAACAGAGCATGGGGACATCTCGTTCCTGCTCTGTTTTTCCCAGCATCAGAGACTGGGTGAAATTTAAGGATATTTTAGGAGGCCAGACCAATCTGGCAGTTCCCCTCATGCCTTCCAGTTCTCTGAGATGTCTGGCATCTCCACTGCTCTCCATGCTGCAGAACTGAAGCTTCAAGGACTTTGCCCAATAAATTGCAGGAGGATCTTTGCATCCTCCTTGATACATGGGAGAACTGTGAGAAGATTTTTGAGGATTTCAATAATTTAATGGTTTAATTTCATTCTTTCCTGCAAGATGGGTGGACTACAACACCACATGAAGACAACACCAGAGCCCCAGCTTATAGCCAACATTGAAGCAGCCTGTCCAGTTAGAAGCTCTGCAAGACTTCTAAGCTAGATATTTTGTAGGTGACTGGGAGACAATTGGGAACCACGCTTGAGTCAGACCTTGCAATTAACTCTGCAGTGCAGATGCACTCCCAAGTTCTTTCACTCACATTCACTTGCAAAGGCAGCCAATAGGTATTTTCTCAATCTCAAAGTGGTTTTATATTAATCTGAAAAGGCTTTTCATAAAAAAAAAGTTCTTTGGATTCCTTTTCTACTGCTTAAATAAAAAACTAAGGGAAAATTTAGGTTTTCAAGAAGCTGGTTTAGAAAATCTAATCCTGTTCCAGACTAGCAACAGTTGAGTGCCTAAAGGCAGTCTCACAACACACCATCTGATTAACTTAGAACAAATCTGGACAGCTTTCAGAGAATACACAACAAATTACTCTCAACCATGGGAACAGAAAAGTAGAGAGGATGCTTACAAGGAAGATCAGAAGTGAAAAAATTAATTGAAGAATCAGTTACTAAAAAATATTTCCCTTTGTAAAATGATTATTAATCAAAGCAAGAAGAGTTTGTGAAGGGAGAAAACATTAATTTTGACAAATCTCAGCAATTATCACATTAAAATGTTATAAAATTTTATTTATTAATTTATTTTTATTTTAGCTGGGATAAGGTTGGGAAAAATTTCCAAAACTCTTCTTTGTCACTGCCAGATCAGGACTGTATGACGCTGAGAAGAATGCAGCAAGGACAACATAAATATTTAAGTTTCTCTAAAGCAAACTTTTACATCTCTTTCACTAATCTTCCCTGTGTCATTGTGAGGAGTAAAACAGCATCCTGGTTTCAAACATCTTCATTCATTGACAGGTAGAGAACACCTGCATCCACAAAAATTGTACTATATGATGTAATCAGCACACAAGGTTCTTCTTCTAGGGATCTTCTGCTCAACTACTCACCACTGTTACCAACCATACCACAGGTTAGACAAATGCCTCCAAGAAGCAGAGACACCATTACAAACATTTGAGAGAAGTTTTCCATGGAGGCCTTCTTCAGGTAGTTCTTGCAGAGATGACTTTTGAAGCTTTTCTGCAAAAATGAATGAAGGTGTTGGTCCATCTCTGCTTCTTGTTGAGAACCACTACTTTCGACACAGTGAAAAACCATCCATGCTAGGTAGCATCCCTGGAATTTATCATCATAATGCTAAAGAACATATTTTAATCCAGACTGCACCAAACCAAGATGGCAGATTGTTTTTCTGTTTCCCAGTGAAATATCCTCTGTTTTTTTCCCATTTTCAGGCTGCAAAAGCTGTCATAATATCAATAAAATTGGTACATCACTAGAAAGTCACAGTTCACAATCTTTGTTTCATATGTGCAACATGTTGCCCACAAGACTTTCTGATATTGCCTCTTGATACAGTAAATTAAAAACTTAAAACCAAGGCCAACAGAGAGAGCAAACCTGTCCACAAAATGCAAGTTGCTCCTCCGGGGACCACTGCTCTAGAGTACTGTGCAAATATTCTCAACAAATCACAGCTTAAATATCAGTTTGTTTGCCAAGTGATTCTCCCAACTCCCTGCTTACAGCCATGAGAAAACATTTTATTTATTAATTATTATTTGTAATTTGGGAAAACAAATGGCTGCATTCCCAGTCAGTCAACTCTCCTATCCACATATGTGCATTCCAGGAGCACAAGCTTTACCTCTGGCTTAGAGAGGTATTTTTTTCCCTGAGATCCTTCATTAAAACATTAGCAGCACATTACAGCTTAGCAGGTGCACAGACCCCATAGCCAAATGTTACTTGTTAACTGTGGTGCAACATTATATGGCCATAAATGTCTAGGTATTAATCATATGTTTTGATTTGTATCCAAAATGTGATTTATGCACTGGATTTCTAAGACTGTATGCAAAACTAACAAGGAAGAGTGAAGGAATTCAGTTCAGTCAGGCAGCTGAATCACTGTCTGCCATGAAGTGGATGTACCTGTGAGCAGGCAGGGCAGTGCTGGGAGAGAAACTGGAATAAACCACAGCAGCAATGGGGAAGAGAAGGGAAACAGAAGCCATCTTTGACAAATTCAACTAACTTCTTTCCCTTGCTAAGGAAAAGAATGTAAGAAGAGTTCGCAGCAGGGTTCAGAGGTAAGGAAAAATACAAGTAAACAACCTTCCCAAACCCAATTTCCTTTCAAATAAAAGAACAGAGCTGTTCCCACAAGAAGGGGAGGTCTTCCACTATATTCAAAGCAGGATTTGGGAACAATATAGTAGTCTGTTATTAGTTGTATAGTAATTTATATATGATTCTGAGAGAAATCACTGACTGGCAGAAGGTCTGTAGTCCAGTTTCACTAAGTCTCTCTGCAGAGCTATTTATTCTACTAAAAACACACTGTGCTGCCATGACGGTCAGCAGCAGAAATTTTGTTGTCACTGCTTATACCACCTGATAAAGTGGTGACCTCTTGATTCTCCCGAGTTGCTTAGCTGTGTCAATGAAAACACAGTACAGGTCATGCTTCGAGCACAGCACCCCCCACATGGGACATGGATGCATCAAGAAGCATGCTAAGCAAAGCTGCAGAAAAGTCAAAGAGGAAAGCCCATAGAAAGATGGCCTTCTTGCCAAGCAACTGTGGCTTGATGGTTTCCTCTAATTTTAGGAGAAAGTCCCATATTTTCTGGCCTGTAGCAAAGCTTAGGAATAGATGAGGATACTCCGATGGATTTTTGTAAAATCTTCCCTTCATCATTCTTTTGAACTTCCTAAATTCATACTTTGGCCTAAGGACAGTATTTAAAAGGTCATTCATGAAACCAAGTCAAAGCACTACTTGCATCCCATCTGCATATGCAATATGGTAAATAACTGGCAACTGAACTCCAGATCAACAGGGAAAAAAAGCATAGGATTCCACCCCAAAAGAAATATCTGAAACACTGTACTTCAAAACACCTGAAACTGGAATAAGTGTATCCAGTTTCTCATGGAGATATCCAAGGACTCACTGAACTGCATCTCACTGCATAAAGACCCTTAAATTCCAAGGGATTCACTGTGATGGTCTACTCCTCATCTTTCATTCAGAATCCTATTTCCTGGCACTGATTTTACCTTCACCCACCTTTGCAATGATTTGCTGTGCTTTCTGTTATAAGGGAGGAACCCTGTTGCTGGCCTAAGACATTACCCAGGATAAGGGATAACATATGCAAGATATGGTATATCCTTCATCCTTGACTTCCACCTTCCCCACTCTGACATTCACTCTCTCCCATAATTTCCAAGTCCAGTTAAGCAAATCACAATAATCAATTATGATCAATGAAATTTTTTATCTGTGACCTCCCTTTCGTGTGTCTGTTGCATCCTATTAGCTAATGCCACACAATTAATTTCTTCTTGATAATCCTTTTGTGCTCAACAAGTAGTCATAGTTATGTCCAACCCATCTTTTCAATGTAAACCTTGCTCTAACATGGGAATGAAATCACTACAGATCTATTATTTCTCGGAACAGGATATTTCATTTGCATAAAATATTCTGCACTTGACACAGTGCCAGGAAGAAACACCTAATGTCCATTCTTCATTGCACTCTTGCTCTGGCCTTAGGAACAGGAGGAATCACCGTGTTAGTCTCGTGCCTATTACTCCCGAGTTCCCCACTTCTTAGTCCCATCTTTGATTTATGCTCCCATGACTCTCTGAGAGCCCTGTCAAGTCAGTGACCAAGGTAATGGACAAAAAGGAATTTCTTACATGATGTAATTTCACATTAAACAGAATGGTTCACAGGTTGTAATAGAAGGTCAATAGCGGATATTATAACCCCTAAATTGGTTAGGAAAAAAATGGTTATTTGAATCAAAACCTAAATAAAGTTCCATACAAGTCAAGATGGCTGAAGGGAAGTGTCTCCATGCGTGTCAGTGATACGCCTGGTCTAATAACCTCAAAGGAAGGCAGATCCCAACCTTGTTCATTTTCATAGCAGCAGGACTTACTGGCAGGGAATGGCATTAGCACTGTCTTCAAATGTACAATGTCTCTTTTTACTTTTAAGTTGGATGGCTATATTCCAAAGTAAAAAAAAAATTATCTAAATGTCATTAGTCCAATGGGAATGCCGAAAATGTACATTTTGGAGACAGATCAACCTGTTAAGCAAGAAAAGGAGACCAAGAAGAAATTAATTAATTGAATGGATTCATGAGTCCCTCATTTGTTATTAATAAAGCACGGAGGAATAAAATGTTGATGAGACACAGTCATTCACCTTGGATCAGTATGCAAAAAGAAAATTCAGTGCACTGTAGATAGTTATCAAGGCCATATGCACAGCTTTTTGTACTGAGTTATGGATGTTATATTAAATGGTAGACTCAACATTGCATGCGTATACTTTGCCTAGGGATGAATTTCACCCTAGGAAAAAAACCCGATGAGGCAAATTTTAGAGAAAAAGAGAGCTGATTTAATACAATGTATAGCATGTAGTCACTAATGGACTTTTAGTTATTCCCAAAGATAACTGACCCCATAAAGGGTTTTAAGTAATTCTTAACATTATTTTCATACACCTCAAAGACAATCAGTCTCTTAAAACTACTTCTATATTTCTCCATATTACAGAGCTATATGCATCTTAGACTGTTACACAATTACATATACACATTTTCTACTTTCATGGGTGAAAGTGTCTTGTGGTAATGACAACCACGGTATTGAATTTTCCTATTTAAGAAGTGTAATGCATTTTGCCTCAGCTCTTCGGTCTTCTTTTTTTGTTAGGCACACTTTTCTGTTATTTATATCAGTCTGGCTGTTGATTTTTGTCTCTTATCAAATACTACCAAAATTAATATGATTTTAGCCATTGTAGGGGCAGCCAAGGCCTGCTTTTACACAATGGTGTCCATCTGCAAGATCTGCTGCAGTCCATTCTCTGAAGAAAACAGAAGTTATAATTTATTGATTTGCTAAAACTTGCTTAAGTTGCTTAAAACTGCCAAGGAGTGAAATCCACTCTTGAACATGAGGCCAGGAGCAAGGCTTAAGAGGTGCTTAAACTCATTTTGAGGATATAAAAGTGATTGAAGTAGTTACACAGGATTGGTGCTAGTACTTCATACAGGAGAGGAGCTGACCATATGTGAGCACTTCAGGAAATCACACCAGGTTCTGATTTCCCCCCAAATTTCAGCAACTACACTAATAATTCTACCAGGTCATCACAACCATGCTAACGCTCAGGACTGTTTTGCTTTGTCTAAGTAATTACAGAGGGATAAAACCACTCTAGGTCATGCTAGAAGCTCAAGTCATTAGAAATACCTCCTCACATCTTTAGTGCCATGAGTATTCCAAAGGAAAAAAAGCCTCAAGGCAATTTTAGAAAAAGGAAAGAAGGGATAGTTTCATCTAATCCACTTCTAATACAGATTTAAAGAGTGCTCTGCTTTTTGCCTTTACTTGAAACCAGATCTCCCACATATCCCTGAAGATATGCCATGTGCTGTGACTGGTTTAGGACCAAGCCTGCTAGTTCTAGAAAAGCACTTTTTTTGTTCACTAAGTGAGCCCAGACTGTATTGAGTTGCAGCACAGAAAAACTCAGAAGCTTCATTGCATCTGTTTACTGCTTTATTTCTGCATTTCTAAATCATTGGCAAATTTAAAGAAGGACCAGCTAGTATTGGAAGAGATCCTGAATAGTCAGCAGTAGTTTAGTGAGATCACTCAGGCCACAAAGCCTTGCCAGAGTTGCTCCTCCCTCAGAAATTTCTGAATCTATATTTAAACATCCTTGATCTGGTCACAAAAGATGTGATAGGGCTGACAGCAAGGGAAGAGGGGCAAGGAGGAAATTAGGGTTTCCAACAGAAGGGGGGGTGGAACAGCACTTCTAGAAAATCTGGGCTCTTTGCACATAATTGTCTGGCAATGTGTAGGTATTACTAAAACCCAGGATTATTTCCAACACTACATCATCATATCCACTACTACTGTCTGCCAGAGTGTTAGTAGTAAATCTGAAGAGCCAGGAAAATAAGTGGAGCCTGTCTGCCTGCAATGAGGGTCTGGCCTCTGTGCTGCAGCAGTCAATGCCTTTCTCAGAGAATCAAATTATCTGCTAAATATCTAAAATATTCCTGCGACAATAAATGTGCTTTGCTAAATTTTCTGGGGGTGTAAGGTGGGAGAAGTCTGGGATTTGAAGAGCAGAACATTTACAGGTATAAATGGAAAGCGGAGCACTCCTGGAAGTGAAAGGCCTTGTTGGCATCACTACACTGCCTTCACCAGCAGCCAGTCCCAACCTGGCAAAAGCACACTTTGTGCTTTCCTTTCTCCTCTGGCATAATAAAGCTGCTGTAAGATTTGGGAGAAACTCTTTCCACTTGAGTCTCTCTGAAGCTGAAACACATCAAGTCAAGACTGTAGGAATGAGAAAACCAATGCACCTCAGTCAACACTAGAAAGAATCGCCTATAGGAAGGATGCTCAAGAAGAGTACAAAGTGACAGACATATAAAACCTGGTGGGTTTTGGGTAAAGGAGGGAAAGCAAAGTTCAGACTGAAGGCAATCCCACAGGCTTGTGAGTTCAAACAAGAGATACACCAGTTTCCGAAGTGTAGCTGCGAAGCAAACAATTTTTGAATTTTTAACAAGGAGCATTTTGCCATCCAATCAGAAGATCTTTCTTATGTCGTAGCAGCACCACTGGAAGAGAGATTGGAATAAATTTAGCCCAAAGTAAGACTCCTCTAGCCTTTGTTTAGACTGTTCTATAGGCCAAATGGGGCCTTATTAGGTCATCAGTTTTAATCACAATTTTCCATCAATCTCAATGGGAAATTTTGGTTTAAAATAAATGTAACTCCATTGCCTTTGCATAGTGCAGTTGAAAGTGTAAAGTTACTGAAGTGGACACCAGTTGTCTTGGTAGGAACCACCTGAAACTCTATAACATACCATTTGTAGGTGCTGGTAACTGCAGGGGTCACGTGGGCAGTTCAAGCCACTATCTTCCTAGAACATAGATAATATAAGAGAGGCCTGTCTGTGGAATCCATAATGTACTGGTTTTCTCTGGGATAAAGGTAATTTTCCTCATACTAGCTGGCATGGTGTTTGTTTTGCATCTATGATGAAAAAAGAGTTGATAACACAATAACACTAACGTGAGTTATAGCTGAGCAGTGCTTACACTGTCAAGGCCTTTTCTGCTGCTCATGCCACCTCACCAGAGAGCAGGCTGGTGGGAGTGCACAAGAGGTTAAGAGACAGCTCCCCAGCTGATCAAAGGGACACCCCATGCCATATGGCCTTGTGCTCAGCAAGAAAAGCTGGGGAAGAAGTTTTCCAGGGCTGCAATTGCTCAGGAACTGCCTGGGCATCGGTCAACTGGCAGAGAACAATTGTGGGTCAATTTGCATCCCTTGTTTTTCTTGGTTTTTTCTTTGCTTCTTCTGTTTGGGTTTTTTTGGTTTTTTTGTTTTTTTTTTTTTAACTTAAACTGTGAACTCAACTTACAAATTTTCACACTTGTATTCTATTCCCAACCTCCATCCCACCAGGATGTAATGTGAGCAAGCAGCTTTGTGGGACTGAGTTGCCCACCAGGGTTAACCCACAACACGTGTCTAGGTCTGTCACTGGGCTCACTGGAGCACTCCAAAGGGAGCCTCTTGGGGCAAGGACAAGGCCCTCCCTCTAGCAGACTAAATGTACAGCACTGTTCCCAGCATTCAAAGCAGAACAGTCTTTCACAAGTCCAGGACTTCTCCTTCAGTTTCCAGGCTCAATATCTTCCCATTTCTTTTCATCTGTTTGCACACTGATATCATACTTAACTCAAACAGTTTATCTTCCTTATTGGTGTTTGTCCTCCTTCACTCAGGAAACAATTTCATTTCTTGAGCTCTATGTGAAGGCCAAGCAAACCAAGCTCTTCAAGCTTCCTCTCATTTCACATACTTTTCATGCTCCCAACCACCCTAGTAGCCATCCTCTGAAATCTATATTCACTTTTTTAAAATGAGACACCAGAACTGCATGCAAGACTCTGTATGAAGTTATCTGCCTGAATACTCTTATGAAAGCTAGTAAAATTACACATGCAGGAATTTTTACTGCAGTAAAAATCATAGCCATAAAAAGCAGGTCTTTCATATCTTTTCTTAGTATGGCTGATATTTAATATATGAATGATGGCAGACATATGAAAGAAAAAGTAGGTGACTGAAACCTGGAACTACAAGGAAGGTTTTTAATAAGTATTTTTCTTGGTATAATTGCAGTGAATATTAACTAACAGTTATACTTCCTCATAGAAAAAAAAAAATTCAAATAAGCCGAAAATAGAACCTTTCACTGAGAGAATGTTAGTCACAGAACAGAGCAGGATTCTTGGGAATTTTGTATGCCATCAGTGAAGAGACTTGAAGGAAAAGTATGAGATGAATGGCTTGTGGAGAACCACAATTCCATGCCAGTTCCATGCAATTAAAGCCTAATAAAGCCCTTTTGAGAAGCCTCTACCAACACAGCGGAAGCCCCATTTTCAGAGAAAAACACTAACACATCTCATATATGTGTGAATACTTTGTTCAGCCCCTTAACATACCACATTACCACTTGCTAGTAAGTAACTGTAAGAAAAGAATAGGAAAACTCCCCCCTCTTACAAAAATTCTGAAGTTTTTCTTTGAAAATACAAAAAACCATATAAAGCAAAAAACAAATCCCACACAAACAACCAAAAAACCCAACCACAACACAACAACAAAATAAAAAAAGACACTTACCACCTCCACACTCTCCAGTTGCAGCACTCAGCCAAGAAGTGGCTGTGCTGACTCCAGCCCAGTCTCCCTTGCCATACTGCAGGGTCAATGCGATGCTGCCTACCTTCTCCACGGAAGTCTCACAGCAACTTCTCAGTAAACATTTCTCTCCAGAGCTGAGCATTGAAGCATGACCCTGTCCTCTGAGTCAGAGAAGGTGATTATACCCTGATTTCATTCAGTGAGAGCAAGGACTTAATTAACGTTTCTCACTTCACTGGTGTAGCTTATGAACACCAGATCATGGGTCTCATGGGGGTGTTGGCTTCTCTAAAGTGAAGTTCTGGAGCCAGAAACTTTTCCTAACAAAATCTTCTTGAATTGGCTATACTTTCTGTCTCCAAAGTGTGATTTCAGTGAAATGACATATTTCAATGAAAGTATTTTTATTGAAAGGACTTGCTGGTAATCTTTGGTAAGCATGTTGAACCACAGATTGTGCTCCCATATAGAAGAAGCTGAAGGACCCAACATGTTTTGTGCCTACAAGCTGAAAGGAGATCTCCAGCCACATCTTACCCTACTCTCAGTTACTGTTATTCTTTGCTGACCTTCTCCAGCAGATTCATGCAAAGCATTGGCTTTAGCAGAAGCCAAGGAAAAACTTGGAGTTACGTGTGAGATTTCACTACCTTAACTCAAGATAACTGACCCTTGCTCTAGACAAAGTCCTTTTCTTTTTACAGGGTTTTCTCCCTCTGCTACACCTCTTCATGCAGGACAGCCCTGGGTCTCCTCCAGCTGGACAGTTTTCCTGTCTGGTTTGTGCAAGAGGAGAGACTATGGCCTTGCCTGCTCCTTTATATATCTGAGACTCCTTTCTTCCCAAGAACAATTCTGCCTGTCTCTCTCATGAGCTATATAAGCTTGCAGTTTCTCTGAGAAGCCCTGGCCACCACAACTGTCTTGATTTTCTATTTATGGTATTTGTTGCAAATGTTTTTCCTAAATCTTCATTTCTTTCTGTAGCCCACAAACTTTATGATAGCACAAGTCCAGTCATTCTTTCCAGTTAAAAACATTTTGGACCTGAACAGTTTCTCTGTAGAAACAGACTCTCACAACCTTTTGAGGATGCACTTGATGCCTACTACTAATGCTTAGGGGTTAAGACTTTGTGGCAAACACCTGCCAACTCAGCTCCCAGTGCTACTTACATAAATATGCTTTTGTTCTTAGAATATGTTACGCCAGGTTTCATAAAAGCACCCATGTACCGCTATAAAAGATTTAAAAGATATAAATAATAACCTAGGAGCCATTTAAAGTTAGGATCAGCAAATTTCAAGGAAGGGATCAACCAACTTTGGTAATTTAACAACTGTTTAAAATACATTAGCAATATCTGGTTTAATCTTATGGTAATTTATAAGCTATGAGGTTTTGTAAAAAAAGTCACAGTAATACAGGAATACAATAAATCAAGTACAAGCCTACAAGTGAGTTTTTTAAAGAAAAAGCCTATCATTCTACAGGACTGTTAAAGACACATGAGCATGTGCATAAACAAACAAATGAGCACACAAAAATATGTATATAAGCATTTCAACTAGCTGTATAGGGTTGGTTTGGGAAGGAGCAGGTATATTGGATTTGTTCCATACATTTCTATTCTGTGCAACATCATTAATGAATTCAGGTACTCAAAATTATCTCACAGGCAGTTTTCATGCTTTAAAAAGAATTCAGTAAGCCCACAGTATCCCCACTTGAGGAAGACATGTAAGGAGCTGATTCATTGTATGCATACCTGGTGTCTTGTTGGATATGTACCTCATTATGTTGTGTCTGGGGGTTCAGCAGTTTTTTTCAGCTCCTCTTACATGCTTTGCTGCCACTAAGAAAAGGAGCTGAAGTGAGAGCTGTTCACTCTCCTACCTGAACTTGGGCAGAGCCAGTTGTCTATCAAGGTTAAAACCATTTAGTAAAGAAAATATAGTATAAGGAATCTTTTGAAAACATAGCAAAGTGACCATACACCTGGTGCTCCACACTGAGGTTGTTTTCCAACACCCCCATTTCACTTTGAAGCCAAAGCCCTCATCAGGAAAGCTAATCAAGACATGTCTGTCTGTACAAGGGGAGAAGAGCTGGCCTTCTGCTCTGGGAAGGAGTGGAGGCTGGGCTGGTACCTGAGAGGAAGCCTGGGGTAGCTCTAACAGTGCCATGCTCTCATGCACTGCCAGGCAACACAGGACCAGGTGTGCCCCACAAGACCTGGGCAAGCCCCTGTGCCCAGGGGTCTGCTACACAGCACAGACTTTTCTTGGCACCCTCCTGCCAGTGGCAGCCAACATGGCACAGACCAGCCAGCATGGCTTCTGCTTTGAACAGTGGCTCCATACATGGGCATTTTCATGGCTGCCCTTCAAAAGTTTCCACATAAGAATGAAACTTACTGAACTCTAAATAAACTTACTGAAACTTACATAAAGGTACATGGAATAAATCATGCTCTTCAGTTTTAAATTCTGTTTTGAAAGTCTTTCCATTCTTGCAGGGCTTTATTTTACAAATAATGCTGAAGCTAAATCTATTCTTTCAATATAACTGGTGTTTGTGATTTAAGTAGTCAAATAGGATCCTTCACATCAGGAACCATGAAATCTAGACCTACTTTGACCTACTTCTGCCTAAACCAACAAGGGGTAAAACAGGAAGAGTGATGCTCAAAGAATAATTAAAGAATATATATTTATTCAAAGTTATTTGAAATAGAGAGACTTTCTGCACCCCATTGTCCCAGTCTTGGCTATGTTTGCCAAGACTTTCCATAACACAAGAGGTTAATTTGTATTCTGTGGATAATAAAAACAGCAAGCAAGGTAATACAAAACTGGCATTATACAAATGGGCTTGGAGAGGAATATCAATATTATTAAAGGAAGGACTAGCCTTGCATTATATGCTTTCCATTAAAAAAAATCCTTCACATAATTCTGCTGAGTTCTAGTGCTCTGGCAATATAAAATATCTTTCCTTCACTTTCAAAAAAAGTCAAAGAGGCAAGACCAAGACTATGTTATTAACAAAGTCATACAATGTCAATAAGAATAGAAGATAGTAAAGAGAGTAACAAAAGTGCAAAACTCATAGTGCAATTTCACAGCTTTTAAACATAAAGATTTTCAAGGGAATATAATATTCCTGAAAAGAAAATAGGGATAGGTTTGTTTTTTGTGGGACTCAGACTCCTGAGAACATCTCAGGATTGAACCCCTGCATTCGGGAAGACACAGAAGAAGTTGTCTGACACAGCTCTGCCAGCCTCCTTCCAACCTGACCTAGAAAAACCCATGCAGTTTTTGTTCTGACTCTCTCTGAAGAAGAGTCTGCCAATTGTACCAGACTGCAAGGGGGTTTAATGATGTGGACAAATGGGCCTTTTATTTCTCCTGTGCTCGTCTGGGAAAATTTGGAAACCATACATTGTAGTACATTTCAGTGTTCCCAAAAACTGAATAGGGAGCTTTCCAAGGTGTACAATAAGTTGCCAGAGGTTCAGCAACAAGACAAAACCTTGCAGCCTGTTATTGATAGCTCTCTTGCACATACCAAAGAAATGGTCCTTTATAAATACCTTTGAAAATTCAGGAAAACTGAATATGATTATAGAAGTAAAATTTTTACCAGATGTATTCATAGCCTAAAAAGACTACAAATGTAAGAAAGAACTTAAATGATTTCATAAAGTACCTCAGGTAGAATACAGAGATGTTTCCAAAAGAGACTGAACTCCATCCTCCCTTTCCCACATCCACTGTTTTCCATATTTGCCCATGTATCATTTGATTGCCCTTCTCACTCCCAAATAATACAAAATATCTTTTCCTAAATTTAGTAGTACAAGTTAGACAAGAAATAGAGAAAGGTAGAACCCAAAGGAACTCCTGTAACTTCTATAAATAGTCTTTTACAAAAGATAAGAGCTTCTGAACTGAAAAGATGATACTGTCTATTCCCAAGCAGTTTTCTGGTCAGTACCATTGTACACGTCATCTTCTCATAGCAGATAGTCCTCCAACCAAATAATTGTTCCAAATGCTGTTTTTACACTTTGCAAATTACTTTGTGAAATTTTCTCTCTGTTGTAACAGGAGCTGTGCTTAATCCTCTTTGTAGTTGATAATCACATTTCCCATTAAAGTAATCTTCTCTCATACCCATAGGACAAGCTGGAAAGGAAGATTTCACAAGGGCATGTAGTGATAGGACAAGGGGTAATGGCTTTAAACTGAAAGAGAGTGGGTTTAGATTAGATATTAGGAAAAAATTCTTTAAGGGTATAGTATAGCACTTCTTGCCCAGAGAGGCTGTAGATGCTCAGTCCCTGAAAGTGTTCAAGGCCAGGGTGGACTGGGCTATGAAGAACCTGGTCTGCTGCAGGTGTCCCTGCCCAGTGCAGAGGTTTGGAACTAGAAGAACTTTAAGGTCCCTTCCAATGCAAACCATTCTGTGATTCTATGATTCTAAGACAAATAAGCATGAGGTGGTTCAGGTCTATCTTCACAACCTGGAGGATCCTTTCTGTTTATAACAGTCAGAATTGTCTCATCGGAAGTCCTCTCATGTCCAAATACACCATTGCCATTCAACAGCCAGTTAGGGAGGACACAGGAAAGGGAACTCAGCTCACTCAAACTTCAAGTATTCTCTTAAGCCTTATTTCTTAAATTTTAATGTTAAGTAAGTGGATTTTCATGAATGATAACTAGGAATGGCATAGTTTTTCTTGTCCTTCTATTCTCTCTCCTGTCTCTCCCTCCACATGAAATTCTGCTAGGGAAGATACTCTCCTGGCAGAAAGATGGATTCAGAGATCCAGTAACCTTTTTCAAATCACATCTTGTCTGAGTTCATAGCTTCCCGCACACATGCACACACATTCTCTTCCTGGGTTCCTGATTTTGCTCCAGTTTTCCTCCTTTCTATACCATAGTTCCTCATCCCTGGAGCACCAAAAAATTTTATTTCCTTGAGAATCTTTGATTGGCCTCTGTATGAAAACACCTGTTTTTCAAATAAAAGGTACAAAACTGATTTTACCATTAGTCCTGTTGCTTTCCTTGAGGCCATCACTACACAGGATAGGGATTCACAAATGATAATGCAGACATTCAAATCTACAACTGAACTGTCTAAAGACAATCTCCAAACACTACTCCAGTGATTAATAAACTGTGCATTCACACAGAAATATTTGATGTACTGCTCTACTCACTCAAGTCTCTTATTGTAAAGTCAAAGGTTATTTGGAATTTATCCGTCACCACCAGGTTGGAGCTCGCTATTATTAACCAAAATTCAACCTAGAGGGCAGTGAAACTGTACAAGGAATATGGAGTGTTTTGATTCATAAAGATACTAAAAAGTAGGTTTGGGACTTAGATTTAGGGAAGATTGTATCAGTATTTCAAATTAGCTCCCCACAGTCAGAAGCACTCGGTACATGTGTAGTCCAGAGGGGTCACAAGAATATCTGTTCCTACTGTCTCTATACACCACATATCCTAACGTCTTATAAAACATCTGAAGAAGGCCAGAAGTTACTGCTATAAATTTCCATGGAAATGTTACCATTATGATGGATCCCTATAATAGCACCAAATTTTCCTTTCTATCATCTTTCTTCAGATGAACTATTGTTTGGAAACTTGCTGATACATCTTGAGCTCATGGAAAGAAAAGAAATGAAAGACAGACAAATACTAGGATCATACTGCAAAGATAGACTCAAAAAAGCAGTAAAATTCACACTAAAACTAAGATTCTCTTTCTTTTACTGTGGAAGAATCACCATATTTTTCCTAGTATTCTTTATATATACCTGGGAAACAAGTGCACTCTTAATGCCTCACAGGAAAAAAAAATCACTCAATGAAAATTGTGCATTTCCAAAATAAAATAATTATCTCTCCTTATTGATTCTGAAAGGAAGTTATAAATACATCTGGCCTTATGATTATGAACTGCACATCTCAAAAGATTTCTCAATTTCCATGAAATACAAGGACTGTATACTCACTGAAGATCAGAAGTATTTCAGAGTCCAAGCCCCTCGGTGCCTAGAGATAACACTTGCACCCCAGCTCTTACCATACTCATGCTCCTGTGTTTCTTTCCCAAAGTAGCTGGAAGCTGCCTACCTGATACCAGGACTCTGGTCCTGTGAGGAATGTATTGTCCTGCAGATTGCATAGAGAGGAAGTCTTGCCATGGAAATCATTAAAAATGTTGGTTTTTGAAGACCCAGACAGTGACTGAAGCTTCATGTTTGTGTATAGATTCTCACCTTTCAGCTTACACAACTCTTCCAGGAGCAGCTGCACAAGACAACACATTTGACAGGACAAGAGAATGTCACTGCCATAAAATGAGAGCCTTTAACATCACTGGTTTTCATTCTTGCCATAAATGAGACCAGAAATCAGCAGGAAACCGATGTTTCCACTGAGACCAACTTTGGAGCCGCACATCAACCTGATGGATCTGCCTATTACTATCAGTATTATTCCTTGTAACTGGAAGAATCAAGAAAATCACTGCCTGGGCTCCTGATCCCTCTCCCAATTGTTCCAGGGCCCCAAAGCCTCCTTTGATAGCCCTCAGCCTTCTTTTTGTTACTTCTTCCCTGGCAGTTTAAACAACCAATAGTGGATAGTACTCAGAGGGCCTTACTAGACTGGAAAGTTTTCCAGTAATTTCCCTTCCCTGAGCCCCTGGGAGACAGCAGATGTCTTTGTGAGTTGGGTCTAGTCTGCATATCAGGATGTCTGCTCCCCTTAGAAGGGAGTCTCCTATAATAACTACCCTTCTTCTCCTGTTAACAGAGGAGGTCTTGATGCAGGGTACAGGTGGTATTGTTTTAGGAGGCCCCACTGTCTCAGAAGGACCTTCTCTCACCTCATCTGTGGTCTGGCCTTCTACTTCCAGAGCCTCAGACCTATTGTTGAAGGTATCAGTCCCACTTACCAAATTCTGAGGAGGAGGAATCTTCCTCCTGCTATGTGCAGGGACTACTTCCAGCCCTCATCTTTAACAGATCCTTGACTAATAGTGCTTTGACTAATTACCTGCAGGGCTCTGAGTCCATCTGCTTCTGCACTATGACGCAGGTTCAGGAATAGAAGGGATGCTAAGCAAGTTTACATGCAATACGAAAGTGTGAGGGGCTGTTCACTCTCTCAAAGACAAAGGAGACCCTCCAAGACCTCAACAAATTAGAGGACTGCGCAATCACCAAAAATATGAAGTTCAAAAAGAGCAAGTGAAAGATTCTGAACCCAAGACACAGCAGCCCTGGATATACAGACAGACTGGGGAGTGAGATGCTGGAAAGCAGTGCCATGGAAAGGGACCTGGGGGTTCTGCCAATGCAAGTTGAACCTGAGTCAGCAGTGCCTTGGCAGCCAGGAGGGCCAGGGGTGTCCTGGGGGCATCAGGCACAGCATCACCAGCTGGGCAAGGGAGGGGATTGTCCTGCTCTGCTCTGCACTGGAGCAGCCTCACCTCCAGTGCTGGGGGCAGTTCTGGGTGCCACAATATAAAGTATTAAACTATTAGAGAATGTCCAAAGGAGGGCAATGAAGATGGTGAAGGGTCTCAAGGGGAAGTCATATGAGGAGCAGCTGAGGTAATTTTGTGTGTTCAGCCTGGAGGAGACATCATTGCAGTTACAACTTCCTCATGAGGGGAAGAGGAGGGGCAGGCACTGACCTCTCCCCTGTGACAGGACTAGTGACAGAACCCAAGGGAATGGTCTGAAGTTGTATCAGGGAAGGCTTGTGTTTGATATTAGAAAAAGATTATTCACCCAGAGGGTGTTAGGGCACTGGAACAGGCTCCCCAGGGAAGTGGTCACAGCACCAGCCTGCCAGAGTTCAAGGATAATTTGGACAGTGCTCTCAGGCACAAGGCATGACTCTTGAAGCTGTCCTGTGCAGAGCCTGGAGTTGTGCTCAATGATCCTTCTTGGTCCCTTCCAACTTACCTTATTCTGTGATTCTGTGTTTCAGTGAGCACATAGATAACTAAATGATTTCCTAAATGGTGAAACTTACCCTGTCTTGAAAAATTCTGCAGTGTCCACCATTCTTCTTTGGCTTTCAGAACCTTGATATTGAAATCGAGTCCAAGGCAGATAATTTGGGAACCCCAAGAAATTAATCTTCAAGCTGTCACTGTCTGGTGCAGCCCTGGGAGCGGCAATGGATCCTTGACAGCAGGGTGACAAGGACTTGTGACATAGTGTGCCTGCGGGGATGTCAGCTACCATTGGTGAGGAAGAAGTGGGAACGACGAAGTAAACCCAGAAAGCAAAACTTTAATAATGTACAAATAAAGGGATAAGCCATATGCAATGTATGGCTGTTTCAAAGACCTTGAAATGGGGAAAACTTGACAATATATAGTGCTGCCTGAGGGCAGGGAACCAATGAACAACAAGAACTACAAACATTACCTTATGTGGAGAACATAACTAACCAATCACTAACAAGAACTCAGAACGCCAGCTTATTTGGCAGGAACATATTAACATAACCTTTCCTATGATTCCATGCAGC
Source organism: Molothrus ater (assembly GCF_012460135.2). Classification (NCBI taxonomy): domain Eukaryota; kingdom Metazoa; phylum Chordata; class Aves; order Passeriformes; family Icteridae; genus Molothrus; species Molothrus ater. Next base: position 94,309,095 of record NC_050478.2, on the reverse strand, counting down.
TCTCTGTAACTTAGGTAGATGTTTTCCTCCTTAGCATCCTGTTTCCCATGGTCTCAGATTGATGCCTCTGTGTATTCAGTCAAGGCCAAGTCCCTGTCCATCCCAGCCAGTCCAACTCCCGGATCAAGCCACCAATGATGAGGACAATGATGAGCTGAAAAACACTATATGAAATGAGTTGCTGCTCTTACTCATTTTCTTATTTATGAAGTGATTTACGTCAGAGAATCATTAGGAAAATCCATATGAAATTACCATACTTTTATTATACTCTCAGAATAAATGTTTAAGACCTAAGGAATCTTTACCATCTGGAAAGTACCTCTAGAAAAGTGGTGAGACAGTGGAAAAAAATCACAAAATCACAGAATATGCTGAGTTGGAGGGGATCCACAAGGATCATTGAGTCCAACTCCTTGATCTGCACAGGTCCATTTCTGAACTGAGGATATTTTAAGCTGAAGAGCTAGAAAGAGTCACTAGTGAGACATGTTATGCCTACTTGTCTGTTTTTCTACAAAATGTACTTTTCTTGAAATGAAAGAAAAGTTTTGATTTTATGGAATTTGAATTCATGTGGCCTAGTGATTTGCCATCATGAAATATGTGCTTCTACCCTAACACTTTATGTGATAATTCTAAGACTTATAGAATATTATTTTAGATATAACAATTTGGTAATGTTTTGTTTGAGTTTAAAAAATTCACTCTGCTCAGTTTTGAAATTACAGAGTTGTTTCAATAGGTTGCCTCAAAGTTCTTTCAGTGTCTCTTCCATATAGATTGTAGTTGCTCATCTACACAATCCCAAGCCTTAAAAATAACTCAGAATATATATATAGGGCCGTAGAACCAAAACAGCTCAACTGTTTGGTTGCCAACCATTTCACTTTCATCACAGGGAGAACTATAGTACTAAAAGCTAATAACACAGAGGTTATTTACAGGGACATCTTGCTGGGATCAGGAAAATTGTGCTTACAGGAGAAGTTTGTTTTTCCTAAGGTCTATCATTAAAGTTCTGTTTGTCTATATTTTCTTTTCTTTTTTTTTTTGTTTCCTTAAACCTCAGCAGAAAACAGGAGCTCACTGTGAAAGTAATCCAACCAGATATCTTCAAAATCTTAATAGGCAAAGTGGATTGACCTCAGTTCATCTTCATGGAGCTTAGGACAAATTGATCAATTTACTTCCTAAATAATTACCATTTGAATGTTGATTTTACCTTCCTAAGATTAGTACATTAAAAAGCCTGTATTCAGGAATGCTAATGCAGTGCAGTTCTGCACACACATACAGACTCACAAAAACCCACAATATATTCTTTATATAGACAAGCTTCAACTGATTCTGGATAATGAGGATTTACTTATTCTTTTGTTGAAGAATGAAAAAAGCCTAACAGAAATAAAACAGAGAAATGGATATAGTTAGAGCTCTGGAGGGAAAGACTTTATTTAGCATTTGGATTTTTGAGGTTAGGCATTAAGATTCTATGGATGCAACAACTGAAATCCAAAGTTTATCTGTTTAAAATAAGCCCATGGAAGAAAGAAGGCAAGAAATTTTTTATGTTTGAAAGAAGGGATCTAAAATAGGAAAATGAAAACGACATATAATTATTTAATAAATGTTGTAAGTTGCCTAGTAAGATTCCAATGGAATACATTGATTTAGCAGTAACTTGATGTTGACTTGCAACACATGGCACCTTTTTTTGTTCTCAAACATTGAGGCAGGGTACACACTCCAATGTGTATCTGTTCATTTCAGGGAAGGTTGGGGTAACCTTACTGGTATGGTTAGAGTTTCCCAGGTGGATGAAGACTCAACAGTCCAGACTCTTAGCCATACCCAGGCAGGCACCATTCCCATAATTAACCTCTGTGACAGCCATTTTCTTTGTTGAGAAAAGCTTTCTCTGCTGCAGCAGATGCTGACAGATCTCCCTCAGCATCTTAAAGGAAGAGGAGCAGAAGAATTTACTGTGGTTTGGCATCAGCTGAGAGCATCTGCCCCTCTGAATGTGCAGCAAATGAAGAAAGTTAAAAAATGTGTATCTCAGTTTAATGAGGAAATTATTCTTTTCTCTTCTGTATCCCTGTCTCAATTTCTCCCATTTCTTTTAGTATTAAAAGTTTTACCTTTTTTTCTTGCAACATTTTGCATTCTGATTCCTTTCTATGAATGTTTCTTATATCTCTCCATTATCATCACTTGGAATTTGTCTCTCCTGGAAATTCCCCATGACAACTTTAGTACAAGTTGTTTTTTCTGCACTGTTTCTCATAAGAAAGCTGCAGTCTTTCTGTGCTTCTTTTTAAAAGTTTTTGAGTTCTGATTCCAATATGCCAGGAACCTGTTTTTCCTTTCTCTGGAACAAATATACATTCTGAGAGGAATCTCAAAATCCATCCAACCTGAAAAATTCTGTTTAGAATCAGTCTCTGTAAGATGCGGTCTTGTCTTTTATCCGTCCTTTAGCCAGAATTTTTTAAAGTTCCCACAGGCTCTAAAAAGCTCCCCACAGTTCCCCAGATCACAAAGACAATGGCTGGGCTTGTTATAAAACCCATTAATTAGCTCATGACCCAGGTAAGAGTCACTTAGGTTACGTACCTTCTCTGGTTTATTAAAACCAAAAACCAGCTCAAGAAATACTGTTAATAATTTTTATATATATATATATATATATATATATATATATATATATGTATATATGTATGTATGTATGTATGTATATATTTGATATATTTGGTGGGAAATGGATTATGTGCTTAATTAAAGTCTGGAAGAAATATAATTGTTTGTATGTTGTATTAGTACTATATATGTATTGCAACTGCAAGCCTTAAAAAATATTTTCTGGCTGTCCATCGTGAAATTTCAAAGTTACTGTCCAAAATAGCTAAGTTAGGCACCAGATTCTGACCAACTGGCATGCTTCAGTCCAGCACCTCAGGGAGTGTGATCCAAGGCTGTTAATGCCCCATCACAGAGTTACTTCCATCACCGGGTGAACCATCTACAATGTGATTACAACCATAATCATTTTCCAGCACAAGTTTCTCAGAGAGTAATAAAGGAACAGAAACACTGATTCAAGTCACACACAAATTTCCACCAAATTTGGTGTTTGGCAGGGGTGCTGAGAACACCTCACTTTTTCTGTCTTTGGTCACTGGCATGATTGAATTTACTAGCACAACATTGCCGTTGCATAGCAGTGATACTGCCAGACACAGAATGATGCAACAAGAAGCTAACACATCACATTAGATGAGTTCATTTTAATCTTGCTTCCTTTATAGTATACCGGCATCCTATCAGACCTGTTTTCATATAGCCAAACATCCCACATGTATAAAATCTGTGAAATTTGGAGCAGACAGGTTGGTCTTAGTCCTAAGAAGTAACACACTGAGTGAAAAATTCTGAGAGCATTTATTTAGACAAATAGACTCCAAAGTGGCATTTGTATTTTGCTATCTTTACTATAAATACTTTGTCTTTTTTAGGAAAGCTTTCCCTGGATGTTATTCTGAGAGGATCAGTCACAGTGCTTTTGACCTTTTACTGTACACTACTCCATTAACATCCTGTGGAGAAATTCTCCTTATATATGTAATTGATGCATTTTATGAGACACAAATCAAAATAGATAGTCAAAAAAAAGATAGCATGTGAGCTCAGGAAAAGCTGCCTGCCTGAGTACTTCGTTGGCATATTGCCTATAGTTGATAGTGTCAACTCAACATATGGCCCTTCAAATGCACTGATGAATCCTCTTATGGGAATAAAGTCAGACTTGTCTGTGAAATGTTTAAAGTTTCAGAGTCCAACAAATAAAGCAAGTTGGAGCTCTAGCAAGGAGGAGGAGACCTTACAGGCTTGTATGCAAACAATGTAGATTTCCACCACAAATATTTTTTAATAATTTCCATGGGGCATTGGAACAGCCTTGTACATGACCAGATAAATTGTTAAAATAGTTGCTACTTGAGCACAGCCAAACTATGTTACAAGCTCATTTGGTTGGACAAGTATGGAACTTGAAAAAAAGACAGTTGTTAAGCTTGTTCTGCAGCCATAGATGTATCCTCAAATTAGAAAGAACTTGAAATAGTACAGAAAAGAAAGGATGGTAGAATTATGCAATTAAAATTCTCATCTAACCTCCTGAACAAGATCCAACAACCACAAAGTGTCTGAAATTATATATTCAGTGTTCATATGTGGCAGTGATAGAGTAAAAGAATTTATACTAGTTTGGCTTTTCACATAGACATGCAAAACAAACATGGTCTCCATGCCAAGAAGTACAAGGGTACATGGCAAAGGACTGGGAATAGAAAGGCAGACCTACTGCCTTGCTCATCTGAATGAGGTAAAGTGATGGGCACATGACCCAAAGGGCATATAAATGACTGAAATAATGACCCTTTTTAGTGTTGCTATTGTTAAAATGAAACAAACACTGCTGCAAAAGGATTTCCTTTCCAGCATTTTTTGCCACTGCTTCTAGTGGCCCTCTCAGACAATGAATAAAACTTCAAGAAGGGCAGTCTGATGCACAAATGCTCCCGTTATCTTAAAGGGGTCAATGGTCAAAGGTGAAAAAAATTCATAGAGTAGTTATGATTAAAGGTAGGTTTTTATACGCTTTTGATAAAGACTTGTAAAACGGCCAAAAGAGATTCTGCAATTTTAATGTTAAGTGGCTTTTGTATTGGAAAAATGCCCAAGGCCCATGTCTAGCAGGGTCACTTACAAATGACTGATGGGAGATCAATACAGACAGAGTGGGGATGCAGCTTTGTCACTGGGAGATGTAGTTAGTATGTGATTAGCCTTAAGTAGCATTGATGTGGATGTAGATGGGCAGTAAAGTGCTTAGTATCCAGTGAGCATGATAGCTGTTTGTACACAAAAGTTAATGAAAGAGGAAAACCACATTATCATTGAACACTCCAAGGGGCTTCCTACACCCATTCAGGGATTTTAGGAGCAGATCAGTCTGACAATGAGCTGTTTAGAGCTGCCAGTCCCAAGAGCATTAACTCTGAATTTGGTTTTCTTCTATGAGGAGCAATCCCACAGGACTTGGTAAACCACCTAGTTTTGTTTTGTGTGCAACGTGATTATAGAGGAACAAGTAGGCCACTTTGCCTTTCTGAGAGACAGAAAATCCTCTAAAGTAAGCACAAATTGAAACTTAAGAGTGGAGAGAGGAAACAAGATGATACCTTGAGAAAGGTAAGGTCCTCTGGCACTGATAATATATTATACTAAATCTTCTCTGTTCCTTAGTGTGGGGATCATTATGCTCAATCAAATCCAGAGTATCTCACTAGGCATTTCACTTTTATTCTCTTTTTTGTTCAGATGTGTAAACAGGGTAAACAGGGATTTTAAAATGCATTTGATTGCATTTTTGATAAAGCATTTTTACCCAGGGATGTGGTAGAGTTCCTATGACTGGGAGTTTTCAAGATGCAATTGGACAGGGTGCTAGATGATCTCCTCAATTCTCTTTTCCATGAAAGTTTGGATCAGACAATCTTATGAGTTTCCTTCCAACCTGAGTTGTTCCATATTTCTGTGGTGTTGCTAAGAAAAGAAATAGGACTTTCTTAATTCACACATACACATATATGCACTCTCTTTATTTTCAAAAAACAGATTTAGTGGAGGACTCATAGTTTTTAACTCATGCATGTTAGATTTGCCTCAATTTTTCTTTCTGGTGGGTTTTGGGTTTCCTTTTTCCTACAGGAACTTCTGTATTGTACCTCTGTTAAACAGCAAAATAACTTAAATAAGATGCAAATCCTACTCAATATCAAATTATAGACTCCCTCATTTGTTGTGCAAAAAAAGAGGCAATCACACTACAGAAGAAAGTGAATTAGAAATTACTAAAAAGAATTTAGTAATTTCAAGTGTTCTGATTAATATTTGCTCCTTTTTTTTTTTTTTCTACAAGGAAAAGAATTAATCACACTCTGAAAAAGCATCATCTGTGCTATCTTCTCTGACCTCCTACCCTGCTACTCAGGGTATTAAAAGGTTTGCCTCGATTTGAGTCACATGGTGTAAACTGAAATTATTTCATGGCTAACCTGATATTTCCAGGGCCATGGTAAAGCCAGAAATCCGTGGCCTAGGGTCATCACACACCTTTCTAATGGACCCTCAGTACGCAGTTAATTACAGGGAGAGTTTGGGTATCCTGCTGTCAAAAGCCACTGCAGCACAGCACCAGTCAGAAAAGCTCCTCGCTCAGCATCTCTGCTGCATTCAAACCTGAACAGCCTTTCAGGATTCCCACTGGAAGTGGAGATGACCCAGAAGAGACCAGAAGGCTTAATGTTGGACAGTGCACACATAAAATTTGGGGGCTTTATAGCAGCATCCATCTAAAATCATTACACCCTTTATTAGCAAACGATAGTGCACCCATCATCAGCTAATTAAAATTGGGCCAAACTACTAATGGAGCCACAACCTGGGTCATTGATTCCCAAAGCATTTCTTCTTTTACTAAGCTAAAAGAGGAGCTCTGTAGTTCAAGTAAGGCAAAATCCCTGCTATACTTAGTCCATCTTTTTAAACTGCCTGAACTCAGTGTTGACAAAAACTCTTCTGATGGCATTGAACTGAGTTAGTAGCTCAGGCTTTGCAGTCATGGTTATTTCTTGCCTGTTTGAGTGCTCCTAAGTGAAATGTAAAAAACATTATTTATTAATATTTACAAGAAGGAGACATAGTTTGTTCTATGAAGAATCTATGTAAGCATACTCAGAAGACTAAACAATCTATTTTTAAAATTACTTTCTACAATTTATCAAAACTGAATAGTTTGCCCAGGCAAGATTTGGCCACTTGTCAGAAGAAGCATGGTTGTCCAATAGTCATTTTCCAATAGGAGCAATAACATATTGGTGTCCTTTGGAGTGTTTTGTTAAATGTGCAGTCAGCTAACACTCAGGGGTAAATATACAGCCCACAGCTGAGGCCTTCAACTCGACATTTCCAGGTTCACAAGTCCCAGACTTGTCACACATTTCCTTTTTGACCCTGGACAAGATACTTAATCTCCCAGTCCTCGATCTGTATAACAGCTAATATATTACTTTCCTTTATTGCTATGGACTGCAGAACAAGAACAGTGTCCAATTACAAATATGTTCAGTGCTGGTTATGGAGATGTGTTGATAATTGAGGCCTCAGAAAGCTGCTCTAACAAAAAGCAATCAGAAATTACAAATTATGAGTTTGTCATGTAGTTTCCTGACTGTGTTTCTGTAGTCTACTTACCCAGATCCTCCTTACATTTGAAATTTGCTTGACCTTGCTAGTATACAAGGGCAGGTGAAGCTCAACTCAGGGTCTGTTTCCTTCTCCAGAGGTCTCTGGATGTGTTCAAGAAACACGCTGAAATGACTGCCCAGAAATTCACAGCCTTTGGAAAAGTCCTGAATCTTTATACCTTTGATGCAATGAAGGGAAATTGTTAATTATTAACTTTCTATGGAAAGTATTGAATTTCTTTGTATGGTCATACATTTACCTGTACCTTCCCTTCATTTTTACTTATAGAATTTCTTCCCATAAGTTGCTAGGAAGGACTATCAACTGGATACTTAAGAAACAAAAGAAGTGATCAAGCTGAGGAAAGGAGGGTATCTAGTCACACTTCTCTGGGAGTTTCTCTCTGAGGGGGGAGACATGGCAGGAATTGGGCAGGTAAAGGACAGGTCTGGGGGCAGCTGCTGGTGCTTACTCTCTCAGTTCTGGAGGAGGACGGTCGGAGCTTCTACCTGGGGGAGAGAATTCGCTGCTGCCATCAGAACCCAGCCCAGAGCTGTTTCTTCTGCTGTGGATTGAGCCTCTGCTTGTGAGAACAGCCATGAACTGGGACCTCATTAACACCTACCTCACCAAAAGAGGGACCTATCACTGTTTGCTCAGGTGCCCTGGACCCTGAGCCTGCCTCCCCCCTGCCCTGCTGGGAGCCAGGCCACCACTGCCCCACCCCTGACGCTTCTTTGGCACTGTTCTGGGTTTCCCTGCACTGTGGGGCCCTGCACCCCCTGCCTTGCCAGGACATCCCACAACTCCAGCTAGCGCCACACAGCTTCTGATACATCTCATCCACCAGCCTGGGATTTTTGTTCATTCCTGCCGTTCCAGCTTGGTGCTCCTCAGAGTCCTGCTGGGGCACCAGGATCAGCTGCCCTGGGGGTTTGTGAAGCGAAGCCTCTTCCATCTCTTCCCGTCTGGGCCAAGCCGCCATTGCGGTGTGCTCCCTGTGCCACAGCGCCCCCTGCAGGCGCGGAGGAACCATCGCACCTGGCCCGCCCACCGGGAGCCAGCAGCGCCTCTGCTGGCTGTGCCCGGAACTGCACCAAAGGGAACAGCACGGCAGCGGAGGAGGCTGGGACTGGGTTCCTGCTTCTGTTTGGTGTTAATGCTGTAGTTGTTGTTTTGTTTACTTTGTTACACACACTAGTATAGAACTGTTATTCCGATTCCTATATCTTTGCCTGAGAGCCCCTTAATTTCAAAATTATAATAATTCGGAGGGAGGGGGCTTACATTTTCCATTCCAAGGGTGTACATTTTCCTTCCCAAGCAGACGCCTGTCTTTCAAACCAAGACATTACCCCACTGACTTTGTCTCCTAGAAATACAATGCTTGCCAGTGAGTTGTTTCTCATGACCTGAAAAGCTAAGCGATGTCTAATATTGATCAGTGGTTCATAGATTAATGGAAATAGCTAAATTGAAAAAGATCCTCTTTATACACTGTGGCAAATTGTATCTGTTTGACTGGAGAGGGCAACCTTTTATTGAACTGCATAGTGGTTTGCTTTTAGTTGAGTTTATTCCTTTCTACAAAGGATTTTCCCCCTTCTAAATTGTTCCTCAGAATAAGTGGGTTTTTGTTCTGTTTCTGCATGTCTGTCTTAACAGCGACTCTCCATTTACCTTCAATGATCCCTGTGATGTAGGAAACACCAGTCTGAGTTTCCTAGTGAAGCAGAGTGCAACAGGGGACTAACTTATTACTACCAACAATGGGCAGGACTTTATTACACTTTTTTCTAGCCTTTTCCAAGGATGAGGAAACAGCAGGTTTATCTACACCTCTTTTTATCAGGTGATATCCATTTCTGAAGGCTTCTCAGGCCTGGGAGATGTTGCCTTCTGCTGTGCCATAGTTATCCTTCCTCTGGAAGAACTGTACAAATTTGAAATTTTTGCACCAGAGTCTCAGCTTTTTTTCCCTAGTGTTTTTTCCCTAGTCCACAACTAGGGAAAAAACACTAGCGTTTTTCCCACTAGCGTTTTTTCCCTAGTCCACAACTATTATCTGTGTCTCACTATTTTACTTTAGCATGCCTATGTCAGCTATGTCCTTGCTCCACCTCCAGCCACTATGCTGTTGTGGCTTAACCCCAGCTGTCAGCTCAGCACCACACAACCCCTCAGTCACTCCAGGCAGTGTGATGAAGGAGAGAAGCAGGAAGGTAAAACTGAGAAAGCTCACGGGTTGAGATAAAGACAGCTTAATAGGTAAAGCAAAAGCCAAAGGCACAAGCAAAGCAAACCAAGAAATTCATTTACCACTTCCCATGGGCAGGCAGATGTTCAACCATCCCCAGGAAAGCTACACTCCATCATGTCACAGTGACTTGGGAAGGCAAATGCCATCTATTCAAATGTCCCTACTTCCTTCTTCCCCCAGCTTCATATACTGAACATGATGTCATATGGTATGATGTATCCCTTGAGTCAGTTTTGTTCAGATGGCCTGGCTGTGGCCCTTCTCAACACCTTGTGCACCTCCAGCCCACTCACAAGTGAGGTGGCATAAGGAACGGAAAGGGTTTTAACACTGCTAGCTCTGGTCAGCAGTAATGAAAGCATCCCGGTGATTATCAATACTGTTTCCAGCAGAAATCCAAAATATGCCCCCATAGTAGCTATTGTGAAGAAAATTAACTCTATCCCAGCCAAAGCTAGCACATACACTGACCAGCATCGCTAAGCTGGTTGACAGGAAGACAAAAAGCAAGCCTTATGGGACAGGGCAAAGGATAGCCCTTTATTCAGGCTGCATGAAGGAGCCAGGTGAGCCTGACATTACACAATAGACGTAGGAGATTTTTCAGTTTAACAGCTTTTCTTATGAAGAGACAGAACAAATGGAGTTTGTGCAAATCAAGCTTAAGGTGAGCTGATGGAGCAGTTTTGTTTCTCAGGAAATGAGTGCACTCTGCTTGGCATCAGTCATTGCCTCCTGATCCCATCTTTGAAAGAACCCAACATTTTATATTTATTTACCAACACAAATTACATTGGCAGCCAGTCACTTCAAGCAATCTGCCTGGTGTAGTACAGCCAAGCACACAGGGTTTTAACAAAGAAAAATAAAAGATCTGTTCTTCCTATTCTGAGACAGACAAATATAACCTACCCCAGGCTCTTGGTCAGCCAGCTGGCAACAAGTTACATCACACTTTAAAAAAACACCCAACTCCTTTAATTAATACTTTCAATGTGACAAACTATTACAGAAGACAATTATTGGCAGTGCAGTGTCTTTACTTCAGCTAGACTGAATCTCTTTCTGTCTTGAACACATTTTTTGACACAGCACTAAACTGTGATGACCTCAAATGAAGACATATCTTAGCTGTGGTCAAGCTGTGTTCTCCTCATTTTGTTTTGATTATAAATAAAAGAAACAGCAGAGAAAATATCTTATTGTGGATTTGGGCAAGAATAAAGGAGCACAAGCAAGTAGAAAGATATTCTTTGTTCTATAGAGCCTCTCATTTCCATAAATTTTTCATTTTCTGTATTTGGTGAATACCCATCAACACTTACTTTCTCTGTCCCACACAGAATTACTGCATAATCATCCTACAGAATAAATAAGTAAGAAAGAATCATAACGGTTCATAACAGAGGGGTATTTAAGAAAACTGTTAATTGTAGATTTCTAAGGAGATGTGATTTGTAAAAAGGAAAAAGTGTCCTGGAGCAGCATGGCACAAGACACGAAACTTAAGGCAAGAACAGATTAGTCAAGTTATTTAAAATGTTAGTTTTCAATTTCCCTATCAGTAAAAGTGTTGTTGTTATGTACCAAGTGAATGCTGTAAGGGTTAGTCAAGGAGTCAGATTCTTGCCTTTGCACTGCCTGGTTGGCCCTGTGGACATTGGGAGAACCTTTTCCCTAGGAAAAAAAGATCTGACTCAATACACATATAGTGGCTCAAATCCATGGAGCACTGAGATTCATGCAGATCAAAGTGACAGCCACTTCTTAGCATGAGATGTGAGGTTTGTTGTACCTTGTCAAGCAAGACTCATCTCAGAGTCACATCTCATTACTCCCATAGCCTCTTTCTCAAAGCACTTCATCTTCGCCTGCTAGAAGGTACTGGCTCTGTTCAAAAGGTTAAACTGTTGTTTCCAAAGGATCCAGAAGAACAAGTCTTGACAAGGAAGAGAGCTGCAAGTCCCTGATAAATCATGCACAGCACTCAGTCATGGGGCTTGCAAAGTACAAAATTAAATTGTGTTCACATTGGCCTGTGCTGACTCACAGAAATGCAATATGCATTGTTTCAATCAAGTCACATGTGTTAGGTCTTTTGTAAAATAAAAATTAGAGTGGGTTATACAGACTAAGAATAAATACTAAGGAAAAGAGAGTGGTCTGTCAAAATCAATCTCTCCTTTATATACTCCCAAATTATACTCATAAAGAAGAGGCCTCCAGCAGCTCTGTCAGTCACGATAAAGCTATCACTCTCAGATTTATTACAGGTTCTCCTTGTGTTTTCAAAGGAAAACATCCTACAGGTGTGTTTGCATTACTACCAAAGCTATATGAAGATTAATTACATGTCCAAGAGATTAAATTCATGGACATATTTTCAAAGATCTAACTTGCAATCAAAGCCATGCCTTAAAACAAAGAAAAAAGAAGGGTAACTAGCTGAAAAAGCCAGAATGAGAATAAAATACTTCCAAGGATCAAAGAGTTGTCACTATTTAACTCTCAGATGCAGTAATGTAACCTGAACTTTCTTCATGGTACATTAAGGAAACTCTGCTTTGTGTTTGACAAAATTTTATTTTTTTTACGACTTCCACTAAAAAGATGTGTATGTGTACCAAAAGCTTCATTTCCTGTTTCCTAAAGTCCTTGGGTCCTCACCTGGGACAGCTACACTGTGTGGCAAAATTGAGCTTTTAGGCAAATAAGTTAATCACAGCTGTCCTTCTACAGTGTTGATTAGATTATTTTACTCTGTGAGGAAATAGTGCATGTTGCTTCATTTCCCGGGATGGGAAACATTGTTATTTTGTATGTTCTGCTCTCTTTCTCTCTCTCTCACTGACCCCTCAAGACCAGGGAGAAACCTGAGTTCATTACATTGAGGAAAGACTAACAGAGACAAAATCTCTCTTTTTCTGCACATCTAAATTGTTTCCAGGAACACAGAGACTGTCCCTGAATTGTGGAGTAAACTTACTTGGAAAGGGGAAATGTTTAAGGTCCTCTTTGCCATGGGGCTAGACACATAAAATAGTAATCAGATTTGCTGTAAAAAAGCTGCTATGTGTTTTAAAGCCACCATCTTGACAAACATCATCTAAATAAGTTGCAGTAGTCCAAATGTATTGGTCCTGTCATGAGAACTGAAGGCAGACCACGAAAGGATTTTGATTTACTGCTTTTCAAGGTCTTAGATGAACAAATAGAGAGTGGTGCTTTTTATTTATATTCTTGCAACTGATGCTAAAGTAGCACTTAGGCAATGAAGTATATAGGTTGCAATTGAAATCGGAAAAACTTAATCCCTAAACATTGTATATCTTTGTCCAAGTAAGGAAATGAAAAATCTAACCAATACAATCCAAAGTGTCTGGACCTTATTCAGCAGAAAATCAAACTTTCTGAGAGCTGAATCAGGGGTATGATGGGGATGGCAATGCCCTGGTGAGAAAAACAAAACAAGGCCCATTACAAAAATAGATGTATTTGTACTATAAAAATTGTACTTGTCTCACCACCTCCCTACCCCTGACTTAATCCTCTTATCAGGGTCTGAGTCTTTTTACTCACTAAGTTCTCTCAAAATTGCACAATTAAACATAGTTTGTCCCTTCAATTCAAATAATCAGTAAATAATCAGTGAGGAAAGAATAAGTCAAAGAGGCAAGAATGAAAGACTGTGAGATATGAGGTTCATTATGAAGGGTGTTTTAATACTGCCCAAAAGATACAAAATATGTGTGAAACAGGAAATCCTAACAAAGTTTTTCTAGCTGAGAGCTAGCAACTTTTAAGCTCCAATACTAATCTATTTTTTAAATCTACTTATCTTCAAAACAGCAAGATTTCAATATTCATTTCCAAAAGAAAAGATGATTGACTCTTACATTAAATGCCAGTGGTAGGCTTTTCCAAGGGACAGAAGACACTTTAAAATAGGATACATATGACAGAAATATGAGTGGAACTTACTGCTATTACCTTTACCTCCAGCCCTTACTAGTCTGGGAGCTATCTGTGTGCAACTGTAGTGGCAAAAGCTTTATGTGGGAGGCTGATGGTTCTCCTTTAATGAAGAAAGTTAAAAGTCTTTAGTAAAATTGACTAAATGCAGCAGGGAAGCAGAAAGGTATGTTCTGCCAGCAGCCAGCCCATCAGTTTCCAAACGTTTCCAAAGCTACATCTATTAGGAGAAAAATTGAACACGAAAGTTGTTGCTCAAAACTTATTGTCATGGAACTACTATCAGTATTGACAAAACTCAAAAGCCAAACAGACACACAACAGCTTTCCAAGGAAAGGTGACAGCCATCTGGCAGCTAATCCATGAAGTCAGCAGGTACATCCAACCAGCTAAATCTTATCATCCATTTGTGAGCTAAAATGATATGGGAAAAAATGTGAACTCTTACTTAATACAAGGGGTAGATTTTGATCCTTCATACTGGATTATGGAAAAATTAAAATAAATCAGCCCTCTCTGTCATTAAATCACAAGTCCACAATTTAATGTCCAAAGCTATCTTTTTGCAAGTGTGATGCTCTCTCAACTCCAATCCAGCAGGTGCAAGCTTTCCCAATACTATTCTCTGCAAAATTCCCTCTTACCAAAGGACTACAGTGGCCACTAAACACAGTGGATTCTTCTCTCTCCAGTATCTAGAGTCACTTTCCATCCAACTGCATAAAATTTGCTATGTTCCTGTATAGACCTTTGGCAGGTACAACCAGCTTATCAAAAAAGGAGGATACATCCATGTCAAACATGTTTATCTTTTATCCTCATTTAAACAAAACCCTACAATTATATATGCAGCAAAAAATTAAAAATAAGAAAGAAAAAAAATGTTTTATAGACATTGTTCCACGATTTTTATCAGCTTCACTGTTTTGCCCATGTTGTAAAATGCTTTTGTGGGTGTGGTTCTTTCACATAGCAGAATGGAAGAAAAATAGTTGTCAAATTGGAAAATTTGATTTTAAAAATGAAACACTATCAGAGCTGCTCTAAGTCAGATTGGCGATTCAGTATTGACAAGCATATATGTTTATAAATCAAGACACTGACTAAAAATGAGATTATTTTAAAAACAATATTGTGTACTTTTCTTGTTGTGTGGAATTCAAACTTTTATCTGTCCTTTCATCAAGCTTTTTAACATTATGGGGTTAAGAAGCATCACATTTATAATTAAAACCAAGCTTTTAAGGTAATTTGATTAAAACAATTAGGCCTTTATGAAAAAAATAATTAATCATAAAATGGGCAATAATGTCCAAGTATGGAAAAATCTGAAACCACATTATAATAATTCTCTAATAATTTGTACATCATGCTGAAATTGGAAGTTTCTTTAATATAGTAAAGAGTACCTTGGCTTATTCTAATTTATTAATTTCTGTACTGGCAAGGTGAGGCTACACTATATTCTTACACTTTTAAAAGCTCTTTGATCAGGGCAATAAAGTATAATCTAAAAATATACAATAATGTATTACTGTCTACAGAAGACTGTAACTCAGAAAATTTTGTGGTTTTTTTCTAATTTTTTTTTCAAATTAAAAAATAAGTTCAGTAAAGGGAGAAGCTGGAGATGAGGAACAAATTGTAAATTCTGATTAAATTAGAGGAGTTCTACCAAAGAGAGACTTACAATTATCCAAGAATTCACAGCACGGTCCAGCCTACTTGTACACAAAATTAAATCATATTCACCAAAGAGATTAAAATGATTAAATTTCAAAATAATTTTAAATTTTGCAGAGGAGTCTGGTTTATTGTAGTGTGAAATATGTCAATTACTTACTTTAAATATAATCAAAATTGTCCCTTTTCTTGAAAGTTTAAGTGACAGAAAGTTCACATTTTGGAGAGTTTTGTAGTGCTCTTAGTAAGGTCACAGACGACACCAAGTTGGGTGGTGAGAGTGTTGATCTGCTGGAGGGCGGGAAGGCTCTGTAGAGGGATCTGGACAGTCTGGATCAATGGGCTGAAAACCACAGGATGAGGTCTCAATATGTTGAGGTGCCAGGTCCTGCCCTTGGGTCATGAAAAACCCCAGGCAGCACTACAGGCTGGGGGCAGAGTGGCTGGAAAGCTGCTGGTGGAAAAGGACCTGGGAGTGCTGAGTGACAGCGGCTGAACGAGAGCCAGAGTGTGCCCAGGTGGCCAAGGAGGCCAATGGGTTCCTGGCCTGTGTGGGGAATAGTGTGGCCAGCAGGAGCAGGGCAGTGGCTCTCTGTCCCCCTGTACTCAGCACTGGTGAGGCCACACCTCAAATCCTGTGCTCAGTGTTGGGCCCCTCAGGACAAGAAGGACATTGAGGTGCTAGAATGAATCCAGAGAAGGACAATGGAGCTGGTGAAGGGTCTGGAGCAAGACTCAGGGGGTTGTTTAGTCTGGAGAAAAGGATGCTCAAGAGAGACTTTATTGCTCTGTACAAGTACCTGAAAGGACATTGCATCCGAGTCGGGGTTGATCTCTTCCCCCAGTTAATAAGTGATAGGACAAGAGGAAATGGACTCAAGTTGTACCAGGGGAGATTTAGGTTGGATATTAGGGAAAATCTCTTTGCTGGACGGGTTGTCAGGCACTGGAACGGGCTGCTGAGGGAAGCGATGGAGTTACCATCCTTGAAGGTATTTAAAAGATGTGTAGATGTGGCACTTAGAGACATGGTTTAGTGGTGAACATGGCACAGCTGGGTTAATGGTTGGATGAATAGTCTTAAAGATCTTTTCCAATATGAACAATTCTATGAATCTATGAAAAATCTCATGCTTTAGTAATTATAAAGGACATTATATCACAAATAAGTCTAATTTATAAACTAAGTAAAAAATTAAACTAAATGCAATTTTGCTGGAAGAAGAACAATGGCAATATTAGGAAAAATTCTCTTTGGATAGAAAGCCAAGATTCCAGCTGCTTTTGACATATCATATCAGAAAACATGAAAATTCTGCTGGTCAAGAGACAAAATTAGACATTTTCTGATAACAGAATCTTACTCCCTAGCAGGATAAGACAGTGCCTTTGCTTCCTGTTGATATTCAAATTTTAAAAATCACTTGATCTCCCACACCTTCATCAGACAATGCTTCCTCTGAATTTTTCATTTCAGTGAAAGTTTTGCTGTATAAGAATTACAACAGATAGGAAACACTTGTCTGGTCTATTTCTTGTAGCAAACAGTTGGCATCTTGTCTAATGTGTTGCTTGTAACCCTTAAGGAGAAAGTCTGTCACTCAATTATATGTTTATAAACTGTCTCCCTTCGTAAAATTCAGACCCTGTGATGAGACCATGATAGTGACATCATTTTGTTAATATATTTATATTTTCTCTTCCAATCCAGGGAAATGCAAACTACAAATAAAAATCCATATCAAATTCATATGTGTTTGAATTCAAAGTGGATTGTGCATTCTGTTTAGCCCATCACTACTAAATCTAATATTTTTTATAAATGAAACAGGGAAGTAAAAAAGGTAAGGGATATGTAAAATAAATCTGAGATAATTTCTTTCCCCTAAAATGCCACTTCTTTATTTGGGAGTCAATATTGCTTAGAAGAAAAGAAACACAACAAATTCTCATCTTAATAGTTGAATTACAATCTAGAGGTCAGGTAAATATTTGGAGATGTTCATTGAACAAATACGGTCTCTTGTTAATCTCAGTTGTTTCTTGACTGTATATATCAAGCACAAAGTACAAAAAACCTTGCAGTATAAATGTTCTAGAATTATTTTGTATACATAGGGGTCAGCTTTCCTTTGTTAAATGATTTTAGCATAATCACAAATGTTACTTCTTGTGTCTCGTAACATTTGTCGCCTTGCTTCACTTTCTTCAGCGTAAGTATAGAGCACCATTCAGAAAAGTAATCATTTTAAAAGTCCTTTCAAAAAAACCCGGTATCAACATCATGATATTTCTTCCCCTCATGAGTCTAAGATACTAGGAAAAAATCTACAGTGTCCATGATGTCACTCAATTTAACATGTAGAAGCTCTGACAAGGCAAATGTGAAAACTTTTACACAGCAGGACATACCATAGCCAGTATGATTTCTGAGTCATTGGAAATTGTTTCTTTCAAGCACTTGGAATCTGTTGCTGCATATAGCATTATCACTGGTTTTAACATCAAAGGAAGCTGCAACATCAAAATAATTTTAAAATTTCTCTCCCTGAAGGTATTGCATTATTAAGGCTGCATTGGTAGATGCTGAATTAAGAGTGGTTGATGATGGGTGCAGGGAGCAAGGGGTTCATATGCCTGCACTGGTGAACTGTTAGAACAATTCTTGATCACAGTGTGGCCTCTCCCAGGTAGCCAGAATCCCTCTCTTAGCCATTTCCAAACATTGTTTGCTCTCCAAGGACCTTGTGCCATAATTCATGTGCAAGTTCACTGGTAGACAGTTCAGTAACAGTCACAGGGGATGTGAGACCCTGCCTTCATGCCAAAGAATATTCCTAAATGTGCCAAATTTTCCAGACTAGACATAACTGATTAACTCTAGACCAGAAGGTAATTTTGTTTCAGTTATATTTCTAATGCCAACCTGATTCTAGCAGGTTTGAATGTAATGACACAAGCCCAGCCCACAACCTTTGCACACAACCATGGGCAAATCCGTGTCCATGAGGAATGGTGCAGTAGTCTCCTTGTAGAAATTTGGAAGAAAAATTGCCATGACAGTGGTCCCTCTCTCACTCTTTCTTGCTCCAGTTATTTCTGGCCATTGCAAGCATTTGGGACAGCTCGAAGGTTCAATTACACAGAAGGACTAAAGTAGCTCAAAGACTGGAAGATTTCACAGTGTTTAGCATGTTTTGTACTGGTTGTAGAATTATTGTAGTTCCTGTGGATCAATTCCAACATCAGAGAGACTTGCAGTTTCCAAGTCATGAATTCTGCATCAGGGTAAACTATAAAAAAAAAATTAAAAATTGATTGACACGGGCATGTTAGTACTTCTATGTATCTTCACACAACAGGGCTGGTGCTACTACAGCATGACTAAAACTGCAACATATATACCAATGCTCTTCAAATCAAGGATGCAGGACAAACTCATGTTATCAGAGCATTTTAATGTTTTCATTTAGATCTCATATATTTTCATGTCAAGCACAGACACCAATTTGGCTACAAATCTATACTTGTCCATGAAGATCTGAAGGAAGAAGATTTCTGAGTATTGTGTTAGTCAAGATTTCAGTGGGGTGACATCACTTTATATCAGGTGAGGCTCTTGACTAATAGTTTAAAAGGATGGTATAAAACAAGAAAGAGGAGAAAGCAAAATGATGGTCAAGGTTACATGAACCCTTGCTACTATTCTTCTGTTAATGAACATAGAGAATGCTTTTCTTAATGATGAGGTAACTTGTGACTGGCCTGATTCTTGCAGATGAAATCAGTATTACTCCTGGTAAGCAATAAAAAAACTTGCTGATAGTAGTAGTATTAAAGGAGAAGCACCAGGAAAGGAAAAGAAATTGTGTAATTTGTAGGGATTCAAAACATACATCAGGGTTTAATATCTGAAATTGCAGTACAGATGCAGATGCAGCATTTAAAATTTAAACAAATACTTCAGAGGCTTCTAGATATGTTATAGTCTGTAGTTATTTTGCACACATTCCTACATACCTTCAAAGAGTAAAAAAAGTTATTAAAAAAAAATCAAAACTTCACATAAACAGAAGCCAACTGCTTCATCACTCATCTCTGCAGCAGTGGCATATTTCCCTTGAGTGTTTCAAAGCCATATGAACAAGGTAACTCCACAAGGCAGTGTATTTTATTGGTCAGCAATGAGGAGCTCATATCTACACATTCTGCTTCACACAGAGGCTGGCAGTGACCAGCCTCTACCTCTGTCACAGGGAAGGAGAGAAACACACATTTTATGTCCTCTTCTGATGTAAAATACAAAATGGCCACACTGCTAGATGTGATAACCATGATTAAATTTTTTTGGTAAAATTATTGCAACTGAGTCAGGGAATTAGAAATTGCTGTTTTGGGAGTATTTAGAAGACTGATAGAGGGACTTTAAAATAAAATTCTGTAGATTGACATTCGTTAATGACAGATGTGCTAATGGTTAACTGTTACAAATGATCACCAAATAGCTTTACACACACAGATCTACTAGTCCACTATGTCCTGAATTAGCTATGAGTATGCAATACCAAGGAGGTGATGCACCAGTGGATTCAGTACTGGTGGTCAACAGTTGAGGAGGTCAAGTGGTCAGGTTTGGGAGCCCTTTTATGGGTAAAGTTTCTTTGAAGGCCTAATACTTTATGCAGCTTGCCTCTCTCAGAAAAAGGGATTCCCTCTGCTACCAGTGCTGCTTATCTTTGTTTTGGCTTTACCAGTCATCCTGATACTTGCGCATTCAGTAGGATATCCTGCCTCTTTGCTGTCCCTTGTGCTTATCTTGTCTTTTTGTTCTTTGTCTTGCAAATTCCTTTTCTTCAGTTGTTGATTATATGTTTTCCCACACTTCCTACCTGCCTGGGACTACACAAGTTTTTGTTTACTCTTGCATGGACACATTGTTCATATACTTAAATGCAATACTTGCTGCACGTTGTTTTGCTGTGCAAACATATGTGTCAAATATATCTATATACATATATATATATATATTTGTGATGTTTGCCACACTATTTTAGTATGCTTCTTGTTGGGTTCAAGGCAAGCAAATAGGAATTCTATTCTAACTATGCCTATATTATAATGTGCATCCTGATTCTTAAGTATGGCAATTATTCATTGGTGTCACAGCCCCTGTTTTGGCTGTATTGCCTAGAGTTGGCACTTGAAGAGATCTCAGGTAAAACCATGCTCTCTGGGAAAAATAAGTGGGAAGCAAAGAGCTGTCTATTAGACAGCTAGAAGAACAGAATAATGAGCACACTTCAGTATTGTGCTTTAAAATAAAATTACTGTACTTGTAACTTTCTTTAGTCGGTATGGTGTCTCTGTAGTGGTGGTCTGCACATTTACTGAAATGAAATCTATTTCAGAGCAGCAAAACAGAGATTATGTGAAGATGACATCATACAAGGATTCACTATTCATAAAATTTATCTATTCTGTCTTGTGCTGCAGAAGCTGTTAAATTAAAGAACACAGTAGTTAGTATCTTTGATGTAGAAAACAAGGCAAGAGAGAAGAGAAGGATAAGTGTTATGATCAGCCTGTCAAAGAGAGAAACAGAAATAACAGATACAGGAATAGACTGATTTTGACTTAAATAAACCACTTTTTTTAGCCTTAATGAAATGATTTTTTAGCCCTAATGTGCAGCGGAGCTAGCAGCAGAGGCTCTCTGCTTTGATACAGATGAACAAGTGAGAAATGACATGCAAGTATGTTTAGGAAACCTGACATGACAGCTGGTTACCTAGTCTCTCTACTCCACAGATGTACTATTGCACTGGGGAAGAAAAGGCATCAGTCATACTCTTCAGCCAGAAGGCAGAGGAGGATCATTTCAGGAAAAGTTTTCACAGCTTCTCTGAAGAAAAGAAATGGAAGCCGTGCCAAGAAAAAGTGTATTCTGGGAAAAGCCCAGAAGAGCCCTTTTCTGCAAAGAAAGTTCACTGCCAGGGTTTGCAGTGGTGCCTGGGCAGGAGCCGTGCTGGGGAGCCAGGGCTGGCCCAGCCAAGGGGCCGAGCGAGCCGGGTCACCCCCAGCGCCCTTCAGCGAGCACAGGCAATCAGCAGCGCTCAGAAACCTCATTATCATTCCCCTCTCCTCCGGTTAAACAAACTCTCTGCAATCAGCAACACGGGTGTCCGTATCAGTGTATCCACAGCAGGAAGCCAGGTGGGGTGAGGGGGTGTGCAGAGCTTGGTGGGGCAGCTGGAGCCCTCCCACCTGAGGGATGCACAGTGGTGGCACTGAGTCTCCAGCACCTCTGTGCCCCAAACCCTGTTGCTGCAGGGCTGGCCATGCTCACCACCCCGCAGAGGTCCGGGATTCTTGTTACCCACAAGAAGCAAGAAGGGAAATTTCTCCCTGGTACCGGCACCTGTCAAAGGATGAATGAACACTGCCTGTGTCCTTGGGCCACCTTAAAAGGCTGCCACTGACAGTGGTAGGAATTACTGACCTACCTGCAGTATAAACGTGGAGGGAGGCATGTGTAATGCGTGCCTTCTGACTGCTCTGTTGGTGATCTCAGTCCTGACCCAGTGGGTCTAGGCTGAAATTAGTGGGCTTCTAATTGCTTTTTAATTTAAGGCAATTACAAAAGGGGACACTACCAAACGTCATTTGTACTTGTGGGATCACACCTGGCATTTAACTGGGATAATATAATGTTGGGCAATTATTTTCATTAAAAATCTTATTCCAACCACAGCAAATGCTGTAATATTTGAAATTAAGAATTTATATAGCAAGTTGTACAGGCATTTTTATCAACAGACATTTATTTTGTTTAGAATATTGAAGGGAAAATCAGACTCAACTATTTAGACTGGCCCGAATCTTATGATTCATACTCTCAGCTTTGTGGCATTGTTCTTTATCATTTTAGCCACTTAAGAAGAGACCACTGCTAAAGCTTAATTGAGCCAAAGTGGCATCTAGAAGGAAAATAAATTCCTGGTGGTCCTTTATCTTCTTTCAGAATTTACAGCAGTGTGGAACATGACCTTGAGAAGCCACACCAGCTGATACAGTGATGACCACAGGCTTGCTGTCATAGCAGACAGAGATAAGTTGTGTCCTGCAACAACTTATGAGTCAGTTCTCACTAGAGTAAGGTATTTCTGTGATTGAGAAAACACTTTGCTCCTGCCTAGGCACACTGTGTAGTCACGGTCATCGTTGCATTCGTTAACATGAGTTCTCAAGGACATGTTTTAACTTGTCATGCTGCTAGAGTGATGTCAAGCCCACTGAGAGGGACATCAGGAGGGTATTCGTGAGGTATGAGGCCAGCTCCATCAAAAAGGACAGATTCTCCTGCAGCAGTTCATAACAGAGAAGTGACATCTCTGGATTGCCACTTCAAGCCCACAGTGCTATCTAAAGTGACATCTTCATGTTGCAGCATGAAGCCTGTAGCATTATGTGGAGTGACATCTCCACAGAACTGACTGAAGCCCATGCTAATTGCAGCTCAATCTTGAGAAAAGAATTTTGCAAAAACATTACTGGAAACCCTCTGAGGAGAGCAGCAGCTAGCAGGGTTGGGCTCCAAGCACCAGAAAGTGGTTACTCCTGTTAAACAAAAAATAATGTGGCATCTTCCCCCTGAGTTACAAGAGCAGATCACCTTTGATAATAAGAATTCATTGCACTATTTATCTGAAAGGAGAAAAGCCACTTCATTTTTCCTCTTGCAAATATGTCAGGGAGAAAGTAAATTTCTTCCCTACACTTACAACTGCTCAGCTCTGCCTAAGCAAAAGTAAACATGTGACTTTCTTTCCTGAAGAAAATGTGAGTCTTACCTGATTTTTACCAGTTTGAGGCTGTACCTCTATGACTGTGCCTTTAAGCAAGTGACCTTAAGCTCTTGCTGGTCCAAGAATCAAGGCTCACATATTCATGTCTATCCTTTACAGCTGAGCAGTTCTCTTTCTTTGAAGGTCTCACCAGGGCTGCCTCTCTAATTCTGTCTTTGATGTCATTATCCCAACATCCCTACTCCTTCCCAACAAAAGAGCCAGCAGACTGCAAACAGCCAGAATCCAAAAAAGTGCTGGAACAGAGGTTAAGACTTAGGGGTTACAAAAGGCATAAACCAGTGTGTGTATTTGTGTGTTTGGGGGTGGAATGGGTGTTAGTGTAATAGCATGCTTCCAACATCCTGGCTTCCACCCTTCAGAAGTGAAAGGGCAAAGGGGAGATATTCCTTCTCAGGACTTGAATGCTGGTATTTTATATATTCTTATATAATTATGGGATGCTCAGGAATCTGATTTTGAGCACTAGCCAGTATTCTCAGATGGCTACATTTTAAATGCTTGACTCAAATTTTACTTTAGTTAATGACCCTTACACTGAAGTCACCATTTTTTGATGGTTTAAGGCACTTCAGAAGTAAAGAATGAGTTACCTATGTAGACATTGACCAAATCAGATCTCAGTTCTTGAAAATTTGTTTTCAGACACATTTTTAACCTTGAAGTGATTCGATTTTTATTGCACATTGGTTCAGCTAAGCCCTTTACTTACAGGTTTTGTTTTCCAGGCGTGTACTTTGAATAATTCTAAATATAGGGAAAGGAAAGACTTTCTCCTTTCTTAAATTCTCTTTTTGAAGATATTTTACAGATCCTTACATGCTTTCTTCTGATGTACTAGAGGAAACTTTCTCTTCGGCTGGGGATATTAAAAGTTGTTATATTTACCATGAACCTATGTTTTGTTTTTCATATATGGGTCTGGTTTAAACTGGCAGTGACAGAAAAGTAGAGGGGAATTCAAACTTCCTGCACCAGCTACTCTCAGCATTGACCTGATGCAATTTAAGGTGCAAGGTGAATACCCATCAGTAGGAAAATGTCATTATTCACCACAAATAAACAGAATTACCTGTTCTTAAACAGTAAGGTCATCTGTTTCACATTCTATCCACCTTGAGCTGATTAGAGCAAATTAGGTCCTGTGTTAATCAGCTCAAGACATGTGCTGAAAATGTAGAAATCTGTTATGTGATTTTCTTCCAGTAATTATCATTGAGTCTCTATGCCCAATGAAGAATACAGAAGTATGTAACCTTGGTAGGGCCTGATCCCACAAGATTTTGGGACTTTGGCTGAGTGATCTCAACAGGTTAAATAGGACCCCTCACACAAGTGAACACTGCATAATGGGCATGGTGGGAAGGGGGTTTTACAGCCTGCCAACAGCATCTTTTCAGCTCCTTCTACCAGCACCTCACTTCTTACCAGTACTTACTGTACCTTATCTTCCCTAATTTTGCAGAATTTAGAAATTAGTAGGTTTAGCTGCATCTTTTCACTCCCATCAGGAATGAAGTGACAGGACCAACACTGGACAATTATCACTTTATATTAGAATGAGACTTCATTGAGACATGAAAGGTCAGGGGACAGTTAAGTCACTCCTTTTTTAATTTAAATTTCATTAGTTTTGCACATTACATTTGTCATGACTACACTAAGTCCTAATTCAGGTCATCTGTGAATGTAGGAATGAGAGTCTAAGTAGATTGTTTCTATTCTTTGCTTTACTGTTTCTTCCCATATGAGCTTAGGAAAATCAAATAAACTTCTACTTTTTCAGCTGCTAAATGAAAAAAAAAAGTTTAATGTCTTCTGTGAGTTTTGATTTGCTCATAGAATTAAAATGCATTTGGAGTCTCATATATACTCAATAAATCCATATTTATAAACACCAAATAAATGCATTTATAAAAAGTATTTTTTCATTTGTTATATCATCATTTCAATATACTTCAAAGTCCCCAACTTTAGGACTTTAATCACTATTGTCCATGAGATTCACATCTCTTCTTCATAGGTGACAGCCTTAAAATCAATTTACATTTTAAAAAATCATATTCCTACAAAGTATTTTTTTTTTGTAAAGTTTGTGGATATTGTAATAAAATTCATTCAGGCCTGAAAGGCAAAGTGACAAAGCAGAGATTGAAGAAGTTTACAGGCCAGTAGAAATTCTGCATGGACACATATCAGATGTCTTAATTTGTGTCTAGCACCATAGTGGTGAAATTACCCTTCTCTAAAATTTCAAATTAGCAATGTCGTTCTGCATCAGATGTGTGGGGAGTTCTCCCCTTGCATTTATTTGCACAGTTCTGAATACAACATCTGTTCCCTGATTTGTGCAATAGTGTTCCATTGATAGCCTGGAAATAGTAAGAGACATTTTAGTTCAAGGTAAAGATGCTGTAGGTTTGTGCAACTGGGGATTTCCTTCATTACAGGTGAATTCAGGGCCATGGTGAGGGGCAGCGCCAGGAGACCAGACACTACGTAAATTCCCAAAATGGGAATGAAAAAGAATTAGTGGCTCTGTGACTTGTTACTGGATGAATTTCCCTGTAAACGGGAACTGCTTCATTAGCACATACCCTCTCCTTATCGCAGGACTAAAACCAAATAAATCAAACCCTGGCTAGACTTAACCAATATTTTTTGTCATCATAATGTCTCCTTTTCAAAAGAGTTACATGATTCAAGTTCATTTTAATAGCAAGAAATGAAGAAATTACAGTTGTTTCCATTCACACATAGCTCTAATGGGAAAAGCTTGACAGTAACTGCTGTTTCAAGAAATTCTTAACTTTTTCAGGAAAGGCACTAGTGTTCCTACGTAGGTAATTACACTATGATTCTGAGGTTTTCCAGAAAGGAAAAAAAAAAAAAGACAATAACTTTTGTTCCCTAGATTGGAGAGGACTAACTTGGAAAGAAAAAGATGTCTTCAGGTTAAAAAGTAAGAGATTGTGATGGAAGGAGTCAATTACATCATTCATTTCCATAGAAACAAAACTTGTAAAAGAACAATAATGTTAGCAGAAGTTATTTGAAACAGTTCCTTGTGAGTTGATATAAAACTCCAGTGAAAATCTGAGATAGATAAACAGGAAGATTTGCTTCTTCTGTTGAGAGCTGATCTGCTATTTGTCCTCCTTCTAGTTCTTTTCCCCTTAATATTTTGAACTTCTTTGGAACAAAGAAACACTCCTTTGTCTCTTTTGTAGCATAAAAGCAATTTTATATTTTTATTCATTCTTCCTTGGCCTATCTATTTCCCCCCCTGCTCTTCTGCTTTCCTATTTTGTTTGTTGTCAGCTACCTTTATAATTTTCCCTATCCAAACAATTTTCTTAACAGACTCAACAAAAGAAAATATGTAACATTGCAAAAAAAACCAAGGACGTAAATCCCAGAATAAAACTCAAAAAATACCAAAACACTGATGGCTGAGGAAATCTCACTGAAAACCT
Organism: Molothrus ater; assembly: GCF_012460135.2. Lineage (NCBI taxonomy): Eukaryota > Metazoa > Chordata > Aves > Passeriformes > Icteridae > Molothrus > Molothrus ater. Next base: position 94,282,524 of record NC_050478.2, on the reverse strand, counting down.
TTTCAGCAAGGATTCCTTCACTTTTACTTTTCCTCTGAAATATTACTATATTCTTCTCTAATCAAAGCTCAATTTAAATGTTGAGGAAGACAGAGAGAAAAATGCTTATCTATTGAAATCAGAGGCTTCTTGAATCTTCTGCGGTGCCAAAGCCTCTCTTTACTCACAATAAATAGAAATATGTTCTGTAAATAAATCCTGTAGGTTTTGCTGTGACTATTTTCAAAGTAAACTGCTGCACAATAGTAAAAAGGGTACTAGGCTAAAACTAGTTGGGAAGTGCTGCATTGAAACTACTCCTAGAAATGTTATGAACTTTCCTTTACAGCCAATGACTTTTTTTGCATGAAATGTGGAAAACATTAGCTAAAATTGTGTTGGTCTGTACAATTTTATTCTGTTAAAGACAGGTTTTATGATACATTTAGCCTTTTAAATGACACTAATAGTCTCTGGAGACACATGGTCTTTCCTGCAGTTCAACAATTAAGTCTATTTCAATGTTATTTGGATAAGTTGAAACAATTCAGTTACTGTATGTCTGCTCAGTGGCATGTACTGTAAGGCTAATGGAAACCACCTAGAGTTAACTTAATAATAAGGCTTTAGCCAGCCTTAGACATCCACCTAACTTTTGGAGGGAAGGCTGAAAAGTGAGAGGGTGGAAGGGTCATTTTATTGGCAGAGAAAGGAGTGTATTTTTCATCTCTCATTCCACACATATGCACCCCTCCTCCCATCCACCACCACACACAGACTTCAAAAAATTGCCCTAAAATTTACACAGGTCATAAGTCTGAGTTGATAATGAGCATGATTAATCACAATTGTGTTTCTGTTTCTCCTCTCTCTCCTTTTGAAATGTGTTACTGGGTAAATTGTACTAGCAAGTTTTTTAGATGTGTATGTATATATACACATATCATGCAGTCCTTACCATATATATATTATATATATATTTACACACACACATATATATATGTATTATATATATATATGTATATATGGCATGTTATGAATTTCTCACACTTTTGTGTAGTAAATGTATGTTTATATAAAGCATCTCATGTTGCTATGACTAAACTGCTTCCACTACCAAACTAGCTCTTTTAGACCTAGCTTAAATATCTCTACAGTGAGTTACTAAGTAGGCATATATAAAACCAGGTTTTTACCACATGATTAAAAAAAAAAAGTGAGAGGAAGTAATTAAGAGGGCTCCATATATAAAATCTTGGCTTTGTTTCAAATCTCAAACCTTGAACTAATCAGACAGAAGAAGGATAAAATGTCCAGAGGGAGCTAAATTAATCACTGGTTAAACTGGTTAATAGCTCTCTATCAACCTGTACTGGGAGTGGGAAGTGAAAAGGTGCCAATAGAAGTTTACTTCCTGCAAACCTCAAGTTTTCCCAAACTTTTGAGTCTTGAGAATCAAACTGAAAATATTCTGTTATAGTTGATTTAATTTCAGGTATTTTTTTGGGCTCAGGTAAATCTGGGTTAAAACTGTGGGGCTGCTGAAGCACATAATTATCATTGGTGTGACACAGGGTAAACCACAGGCCTGATCTGGACATGAACTACCTGAGGAAACTTGTCTGATCATGGCATTCCACTGGAAATACAGATGAGAAAATGACAACAATTCTATGGATAAAAATTATGCATAATATGTGGCCATTCAGGTCTAGGGAACCTGAGAAAAGTAAAAAAAAAAAAAAAAAAAAAAAAAGTAGGAAAAAAAAATAAACCATAGGAAACAGATGTGTTTTGCAAAAATTTTTTGTGCTGCCATGCTGCCACAAGCTTGACTTTACACACAGGCATGCAAAACCAAGATGCTGGTGAAGACTATTCCAATATTACTGAAATTACTCAGTCAAAGTGCTCCTAGGAAACCATCTTGTTCATCAGGACCAAAGGTGGAGAATTTTGGGGGTAGAAGTATTGTCAGACATCTCCAGAGGATTCTTGAGTATTAATTGTCAAGTATGGACTGACAGTGTAAAACTCCCTCACATTCAGGTGTTTGAGTGGCTGTACTTACTGATGTCCCCATATTAACATCAGGTCCATGACCATAGTCCAGATCCACCAACAGAAACAATTGCAAATGCACCAGGCTCCAGATGGGATGTGTCTCATACTTCCAGAAGGCCAGTAGATCCTGCCCAAAGCAGCCAAGTGCTACCATACAGCTAAAAGGGATGATCCAACACCAAATCCAGTAGGACTGGAAGGTCTGCAGTGCCCTTCTCAAGGTCTTGGCTTTTCTGAGGAGATTTTCTGTGGTGATGGCTCTCCTGTGAACAGTTACAGCAGGAAGTTTGCCTCAGAAAACTCCTGACAAAGCATATATTCAGGAAAAGCCATTAACTATACTGAGCACAGAGTTTAGGGGGTATTCAACACTGAATTTGACCAGAAATTACTAGAATACAGCATTGCAAACAATTATGTCCTTTGTCCAAGAGGTGTCTTTTTGCTAAATCGTGGTAGGGTATGAAGACTGGGCTCATCCTTCTGCATTTTTTAAAGAATTTTCAAGGGACAACGGGAATACAAAATAAGGTCTGTGGCAGAGATTTTCTTTGATCTAATATAAACAGACTACTATTCTGCAAGCTGCAAAAGTACATTTTAATTACCACAGTGAAAGCAGATGTAAAATCAATAAGGTGTTTTATTTCTCTCATTGATGTGTATAAATACTTACTTTACAGCAAGGTTAAGCTGAGTTTTCTGTCATTAAATGTAAGGATTGATGCAGACCATTCAAACCAGGTTAGAGCACCAGAGAACAGAGTATCCATCTATGTCACACCATCATCTGAAAATATTCATTTTAAAACTATTTTTAATGACAGCTAAAACTATTTTCTGGGATATTCAGAAATTTCTGATTTCACCCATTTGGGATTGAAGGCTATAATAGACAAAACTTTATTCCAAATAACTGGGTCAGTGATTCCAGTGTTTATACAACTGTGCTTGCTTGTCTTAATTTATGAAGTAGTTCAATTACTATAGAATTTCTTGGGGATGTCTCATTTTAATCGAATCATTAATTCTATGCTCAGAGGATGTATAGAAATTGACAGTCAGTTCCTGTTCTTTGTTTTAAGCAGAGATGGATCCAATTCAGAGCCTCCCACTAAAACTCTCTCAAACTTTGTGGAAAATTCAGGCTGTATTCACAAGTATCAAAGACCTAGCTTTTTTTGTTTGTTTGTTTTGTTTTGTTTTGTTTGGGGTTGTTTTGTTTTGTTTAATGTATTTATTAGGTGAAAGAATCATAGTCTTCTAATACCCTTGACTTCACTTTGAATGGAAATAAGCTTTGGAAAACCTCATGAAGGAAAGGCTAGCCCAGCTAGGGCAGCACCAAAATGGACTATGCCTCTACTACAAATGCATCTGTGACACTAGACAAAAGAAGAAACTCAAAACTTCAAAAGACTTAAAATATTTAAGCATGGACTACCAAAGCACTGAAGTCAAATACAAAGTTTTGTATCTTAAATCTTCATAGACTTTATCTCCCAGTTTTCTTTTTTAGAAGTCATTTTCCTCCCTGACAGCAGTGCTGGGAATATGCCTTCAACTCTGAGGGGCACAAGTGTGTTGATAATAGGTGCAATAGAAGTACTACTGATTCAAAGCCAATTCCACATTATTCCCATAATTTTATCTCTTCATTTAGAAGTTGGTTTAAATGAATATACCCCTATTTACAAGGCTTTTCAACCACACCATTATGCACATAGTGCCCAAATGACAGGCCAATCTGCTCTACAAAAATCTGTAATTTTTCTTCTGCTTTTTAAGAAGTACTTTCTGTATTTTTAAATTTCATTTTAGCTCAGTTTATGACCTGTTTTCACACATTCCACATGTATTCCATTGTGAGGCTTCTTGGAGAAATCGACAGGAAAGAGGTACTTGTAGTGTCTGTTCAATGATGTGCAGAGGGACCCAAACTACAAAACATCTGGTTATACTGTACAGACAGGGGAACCATGGAGGCAAGTTTGCCAGTAGCAGAATTTCAGTCTTGAATAAATTAGAAGGGAGAGATCATTCACAGGCTCTTTTCTAGCAAAATTATATGAATATCAGATTAACATGGGACAAGAGCCCAGTGAGAATAGAGCCCTTATGATTCAAAATGCAGAAATATCAGAGGAAACGTGTCACAGAAATGAGAAACAGCAAGAATAAGGATGTTGTGATTCTGGGTGTTTTTCCCCTTTTTTACTGCATTCACAGAAGACAAAATGCCTTATCAAGGCATATGCTTTAAGGGGCCAATTTTGCATCTAATGAAGTTGTTGGAAAAAAAACATTGAGTTGAATGATGCAATGTAATGTCCTTAATGAAAAAAGTAATCTCATGTTAAGATCCACTTTTGAAGACATTTAGCTTGATGGAAATCTTTCTTATGATTTCAAAAGCATCAGATTTAAATACCAAGTATTCAAGAAGGAAGGCATCTAGAAGCTCTCTTTACATGCAGCATATCCCATCTATTCAAAGTTTGAATTAAGTAATGGAAGACCAGTTCATGATCCTACAGGTATGGTTTTGACTACCCATGTGTTTGAAATGATCTGGGACTCATACACTGCAGGACAATAGCATCTGAATATCTTTATGTTTAACTCTTTCTGCCAATAAAATCCTCACTGACATTTATGGACCCTGCCATTTTGACTTACTGTGTGCTTATGCTAAAATTCCAAGGAAAAGGTGTAATTTTTTTTCTCTCCCCATATAGTCTACCTTAATAAGGAACAATTCATTTTACTTGGACTTTCCTTTTTTAATATCACTGTAGCCCTGAGACCAGGCAGAGAAAATATCAACTGGAATGTTTAAGGCAGGAGATGCTGGCTGTGGGGGGAGGACACAAAGGGAAGAATATACTGAAAGGAAACAGCTGTGGCTGGTCCATTTTTAGAAAGAGCAACATCCTGGAACATGACTTCCCCAATCTGAGTTTGGAAGACCCAAATTTGGGGAATAATGGGAGCACTACTTCTGCCGTTGGGGTAAAATTTACCTCAGAATAAAAAAAATAAAAATTGAAAAGCCCAAAAGTTCTGGGGATCCAATGGTTGGGCAAAGCTTGTTTTGCTCCTGAACTAAACAAAACTTAAAATTAAAAAAGGCAAATTCTTATTGTCAAGCATTCATTTTCTCCAAAGCCATAGGGATAACACAGCACAGGAGAGAAACCAAATAAACCCAAGTTGTTTTTTTTCATATTGATAAGACCCCCTACTCAATGTGTGATAGGAAGGTCATCAGTACAGGGCCATCAAGGCTGGGCCTCCACACTAATATGCTACAGGTGCACATTGGCCACAATAAGTCCCCAACATCCATAGGGATCATGATGGCATTGGCATTTATTAGGGCAAATGTATCACTTAGAGGTGTTTCAGTACTTCCCCCTCCCTGGCACTAACCATAATCTAATCCTCTTTTAATCATCTAAATACTGAAAGGATTCAGATTATTTAATAACACACTCAAAGCTCGGAGGTCAGAAAATGAGGTTACTTTCATCACTATAAAGGAGAGCAGCAGAAATTCTGTTGAGGAAGACAGCAGAAAGAGGAAGAGGAGCACTACTCCCACACAGCCCCCCAAACTGCTGACACTGAAATCAGAACAGGGAACCTGAATTTTAATTGCAAGACTAGGCTTCCTAGATTAATAAGGAGAAGAGATGTTCCACTGGCATTTAGGTCCTTCAGCAGGACAAGCACAGCATCCATGGGTATGACTTAACCTGGCCCGCTGCACTTAAAATTTTGAGCGACCTGAAACACATATACAGTTAAGTTATCTGTGTTTTTCTTTTTAGATAGGGAATTTGGGGACAGGGACTATCTTCTTCCATATATTTGCACAACTAGACAGCACTAAAGAGACCTATTTAACATTAGGGCAGAGTATTCATCCTTTGATGCATATTTAATGTCAGTTATACATCACTGTTAGATCAGTATATAAACACACATATGCTCTTGGACAAAAGCATCCATGCATCAAAACTCTGCATCCATACTTTAATGTATTTAATTGAGTAAGCCATTATCACTAATTATGGTTTATATTTTCATAATACTGTTTTATGGTTATTACCTATTCCTTTCTATCTACCCATCTATAAGCCTTACATGCTGTGGTGCTATCTGAAGAGCTCTTTGTTTCACAGAAGACCAGAAATCACCACCCAGGCTGATCTCAGAGCTTTGACACCACCCATTCTGCGATATTGGGGCTGCACACTGACTTACTCAATTTCACATACAAATTTCGCACTTTGTGAAATGTTCACACATGCATGACCACACTCCCCAGGGAGCTTTTCCAGTGCTGTGGTGCCCTCCAAAGCATCAAAATCTACAGGGAGAGGAAAGGTGGTGCAAAGATGGAACCAATGTTTCAAGCATTTTATTCATTCCTTCTAAGGACATGAAAGCAATGCATCAATACAGGCAGAACAGCTGAAAAGAGAGAAATTAGACAAACTGGACACCTACAGGGAAAAATATTTTTAAAACCCCCAATGTCTTGAAATTAAAGCTAAATTTTGAAGATCATTGATTCGAGAACTTTTTGTATCCTCTGAAAACTTTTCATTTAAATGACTGTCACTGGGTCTTTTTAAATGGAGTAAAAAGGCTTCACTTTTTACTAAATGGCGTCGTCATGCTAGCGACTGGCACAGCCTTTGTCCTTCTGAGGGGTTGCTGCAAAGGCACAGCTCGGTTGGCAGAGTGAGGATATGACAGCTCATGGTTTCCCCACCACAGAGCAGTAACAGGACACACCATGGGCAGCAGTAAGAGAGCCACCAATGTGCAAGCCTGTGACAGCAGAAGTAAGTATCACATTACCCCAGCAATTAAGAAATGTTTTTGAAGTGTACTTCATTTCATGTAATTGTAGACATTTGTATTAATTGAAAAGTCTGATTTTTCTGGGCACTGTTGGTGGTGCAGAGGCTACAGCCATGGCTTGGTGTCAGAGCAGCACAGGTTCCTTGGACATACTGCAGAAGCAAAGCTGCCTCCACAGAGATCCGCCAGGTCTCCTAGATTTTTGACATCTGATACACAACTTTAGCTGGGGTGGTGACTCCACAAAATACATTGGTTTTCCCAGTCCATACCTCTGCCTTTTGTTTTTCACTAGTTGCATCTGTTATCAGGCACAGAAAAAACAGGGTAGTACCTCAGTTGTCAGTACAGTAGTGCAGAAACATCACAGCAAAAAAACCCCAAAAAAGCAGAACTATAAAACTTTTTTCTGGTTTACTAGGATTTGAAGCCTCAAATAAAAAATTCTCAGTAGGAATCACTGAAAGTTTTTTAAGGGCTTTAACCAATCCATACAGACTTCAGGAACAATGGGAAAAATAATCGAGAAATATTAAAACAGATCAAATAAAGCTCAGTTCTCAGAAATAATAATGGCAATTTTTGAGCCACAAATAAAGTAATGCATCTTAGCATATGTATGAAAGTAGGTAGCAAAAGATCCACATGTAATTCAAGTCATTCTACTCTGTGGCTGTAATGAGAACAGAGGTAAGTTCAACTTGTTACACTGCAGCTCAGTCTAACACATGCTCAGCCTGACCTTCTCATCTTAACACTGATTAAATAAATATTATATGAAAAAAATCAAGAGAATAAAAAAAAGAAAACGAAGAAAAAAGAGAAATGGGTAGACAAAGAGACTAAGAAAGAAAAGAAGAACTATTGAAAGCCTGTGCAGACAAGTATGAATCAACTATTCTAAAAAGCAGATGCAAAATGAAGCTGCTTAAACATATAAGGCACTTCTACATTGTATTCAAATAATGCTGAAATTATAGAGCTGTCATTTGCAGACCTGTCGAGGGTGCCTTTCTTACCACATTATGATTTAGCATTTCTCTTAGAAGGTTGTAGCAATTTTGACATTAGAGTCATTGGACAGAAAAGCCATAAAATGTACGCAGAGCATCACCTCTCCTTTTTTGTAGTCTTAAATAGAGCTCTGAGATGTTTGCTATTAAAAAAAAAAAATTAAAAACCTTGAAATTATTTGTAAAAGTGCAGAAATGCTAGTCTCAAGAGAGAGAGCGCACACATCTGTAGAACAAATGTAACTGTGAAGATTTAAATAATTTGATGGCATGTAACTTAATCTGACATGGCAGGAGGTTATTTTACAAACTGTGAAGGGCTCTGCCCACTGGTGTCATTAGAGCCTCCTTGAGAGGCAACTCAAAGATACGGATTTTTCTGGAGGCAAATACCCAGCAGGTAGAAACGCAGATTGAAGGAGCAGAGTAACTCTAGATGACTCGCTTCCCAGACTACTCAGCTCCTAATGGGGCAGCAGGTGTGGCACTCAGACACAGAATCCCCATAAAACCAAAGGGCAGACCTAGCCTAACTCTCGGAGCACGGAGCTCTGTATGGATGGCTTCACACCTGCTCCAGAGACAGCGCTGGGCATCCGCCAGCAGGGTCCCCTCCCACACGTGGGTGTATGGGGAAGGGCTGCAGGTATCCCTGGGAACACACACTCCTCGCTGCCCACTGCTCCCAGAGGTGCAGCTCTGGGAGCCAGCACACAGATAAAGGCGTCTCTGACAGGGAGCCTGAATTGCTCAGAGGAAATTGCTGACCCTCACAGGTCCAATTAGTGGTTCCACACTCACTGAGACAGCCCCCCAGACCGAGCCTTTTCTGCACACACATATCCTGAAACTTTCATGGCATACTGTGTTGTGTCTACTAGCTTTGCAGTTGGTTTTCAACAAGTCAAATGCATATCTGGAAGGCTGAACTGGTTTTGGACACGAACAAATATCTGGATATATGCATACCTCCAAAAGATATGAACTGCAAATGCTGATGAACCGTGCAATATATTTAAGGCGTTATTTTTAATCACTTTCTCAGATTGTTATAGTTTGATGAGATAATCCTAACCATTTAGCTCTAATAAACTCACAGATCATGAGCAATGGCTGCATTAAATCTATTGTCACTAGCAGCAACACGAGGAGCAAAGGCTCAATGGCTCTTCTCACAGCGTTAGGTTTTATTCAGTCTGTGATTCCACATCAGCTGCCATTTGGACAAAATTCAGAAACCATGACACCTGCTTGAAGAAGAAGATGCTGATCAGATGGAATGGGCTAGGACTTTATCTTGAGAGCAGAAATGTGAATTGTTGGTAACACAATCGCTTAAAAGGTTTGTAAATTATGTGCCTTCAGCTCAACATATGGCTCATGCGAAATATGCACTTATGAACTTTTCTCAAAACTTGAGCTTGGATGATATAGTGTGGTTGTTTCGTAAACACAAGGTATAAATAAGTAAAACTTTACATGTAGACAAACAAGAGAGAGTGTCAACGGCACCCTTTAAAACAATGATACTATTTTACCTTTCCTTAGCATCATACAATTAATAATTTTACCTAAAATATCCCCACAAACCTCACAATACTGCTGTAAAATACAGGCAAAGAAACCTGTGGCCTTCTGGTTATCCTGCTCTGGTGTGGAAACCAGCCCAGGCTGCCATTCTGCCCTGGCAAGGAGCTGAGATGTAGGTCTTCCTTTGGCCAGGCAGAGCACGGCCTCTCAACACCTCCACCCCAGCAGAATTGTAATTTCTGCAGAGAGATATGGTCAGAACAAAGAATAGTCTATCTGGGAGAGGTGATTGTGTCTCTGGAGGTTCTGGAGTCAGCAGGGAAACCCACATGAACCACCCCACCTTCTGCAGACCACTGACCGGAGAAACTCCTGATATCTATTCACAGATGCATTTGCAGAAGCATAAATACCAGTTTGCACACACAAGCGTGGACAGTGCAAGTGTTTCAAGCCCTGTTCTGTTGATTTTCTGGGATATACGTCTGTGTGGGTTTTCACATGTCATGTGGGGATTTCTGGGTACTAATAGTCAAGAGGAAGAATCTGAAGAAACATGGCTTCTTATTACCCTTAGTGACACCAGCCAGTGCTGCTGAGACATTAATGAATTTCTTTCCATTTCTTTCTCAATTCTTCAGAAAAAAAAAAAAAACAAACAAAAAACCTAAATGTTCAGAACTTTTTCAGGAGGATGATACAGATTTAAAAAAATTAGTCCCCCACTCTAATGCCAAGTTATGGTGCTTTATAGCAGCCAGCTTTGCAGTGCTAAATGATCTTCTGTAGCCTCATCTTTCTGCCTGCCTACAAGAAATAGTGACAAATTACAGCTGGGGGGGGGAGGGGGACTGAAGAAAGAAATATTCCATTTTTAATTGCCTTTTCATTTTCTTTTTATAGCCATGCTTAAACTGTGAGTTATCAGAAGCTGTTCGAAGTCTTTCTTTTACCATTTTAAAATATATTCCTCCTAAAGCCAGATGAAAAATACGGTTAATGGGGTTTTGTGACTCCCACAAAGTCCCCTACAAATTAAGGGACTTTGAAAAAATGTCAGCTGCCCAGTTCCCAAGAAAGAAAAATTAAACAATAAAGGCTTATCGACTTGTTCCTGAGAAGATAAAGCACTTATGAATGAGACCCTCTCATACTCTCTGGTTTGTGATCAGAGCAATTTCCAAGATTCACAGAAAATATTCTGATTAGCCAAAAAAATGCTCAGATGAAATGAGGTTTAAGATTTTATAACTGAATCTCATCGTCCCTTCAACCTGTTTTGATACAATGTGCTGTCTCGTTCAGTCATGCTGCTATCACTACCAATTATAACCAGTGCCATAAAAACATCACATTCATGCAGATCAGCTGATTGTGCCAAGTTCAAGAAAGGACAGCAGGATAGAGATGACAGCAGCTTCTGCTGGCTCTGCTCCAAAGTCCCTGCAGGCCTGTTGTTTTTCTCTTCTGGAGACCCCCAGGATTTCACTCTCTCAGAAAAATTGATGCCTCGCCTCTCTCTAAGAGGAGCAGACTCCCAGTCTACTGACACCATTGAGGGTATTTCCACTGACTTCGACTTGTCATCTGCAGAGCTCTTCATCTTTCATGTCTTCCTCTTTCACACTATTTTTGATCTCCCTGCCACGTGTCAGCTTGAGCAAAAGCCTTAAATTGCAAACTTCAGTCCCTCATCTCATATTCAATACATGCACACCACATACAGATAAAAGTAGGACTATGGCTGCCACCTTTGCTCTTCATATGGCTTCTAGATGGTCTAAATGACCTTAGAACAGAGTGGGGGGAACAAGCAACCAGTGGAAGACTTCCAATTTTAAATTTTCTCCTTTGTGGAGTCCTGTCCTATGCCAACTAGTGAAAGGGACACAACACAAAAGGAATAGGCAGGCTGACACTACATTTTTATTGTCCAAGCACAGTAAATCAGGCATCTTTACAGAATTTTGGTAGACTACTGTTGAAAGCCTGTGTGGATTTCTGAATTAATTTATTTAGAAATTGAAAACTATTTCACATGGAAAACTATAAGTGTAGCTAGCTAGTGAAATTAGAATTGAAAATTGCTTTAAAATGTTCTACTTAAGCTAATACCATTACCAAAAGTAAGCTGAAGAAGCCACCTCTTCTTACAATGCTCAAAGAAAAATGAGATTTTAAAAATATTTTTCTTATTATCTTTTTCTCTGTTACTCAGTTTTGATCACATTAGAAATGTGAAGGCAGTTTCATCAGCAACAAGACAGTGGTCACTTGCAAAAAGAAAGATCATTCATATCTTCATATAAGCAGCAGCAAAATCTGGCATACAATGTTCACTGCAGATATTTTTTTTAAATCCTACATAATAATTAAAGATAAATAAGGCATTTCTATCTTACTTATTCTAATCTTTAAAAAATAAGAAAATCTAGTATCAAGACAGTTGAACACAATGTTCAGCTTTGGGCTCCTAACCTGCCCAGAGTTGCATATTTTCAGCATTCAGCTGATTTGACCAACTAAGCAGGGACAGCATTAATTGCTGCAGGAGGCTGACGTGGAAGAAGAGTCACATTCTTCCCTTAGCGTGGCACAGTCTGCCATGACTCTGCAGAGTGACACAGCGATCTCAGAACAGCAACTGAACCAAGTGAGCCTTCCTAACGCCAGACAGGGATGATAGAAAATGATGGAGTGTCTCTGAATTAAAAACAAGAAGCAGAAACTATGCAAAGTCTGTAAGAGCAGCTCATGCCGAAGGAATATTTGCTTTGATTTAATTGATGATAAAAGAAAACCCAGGAGAAGGGTGAGTTTGGATGACATTCAAGTGTGTGTCCTGTGTTAGGAGGAGGGTAGAGATACCATCTGCTTACATTACCCTTCGTTGCTAGAACCACAATGGTACATTGTACATATGTACCACTATGAAAAGAGCCTTTGCTACGCAAGAAGAGGCCATGGCCAACAAAGTCAAAGATTTGCTGTTCAATCAACTGCTGGCCTCTGCTCAGGCATCTCCTCTGGAGCGGCTGGTGGAAGGCAGAGCTAACAGCTGTGGGGTGCAGAAGGAAGGAGCTACCTGCTCCTTTTGGAGTGAATTTTCCCTGTATTCATTCTCTTCCATACAAGAGAAATACTGAAGCAGTGCAGTTATGTTTCACTCAGTCCAACAAAAGTGACTCTGGAATATTTGGTCTGTTATATGTTGAAATTGATGCATCCAATTTCTAAAAAAATGAAGGCACGTTTTGTCAAAGGTCATAGAAACAAATGAGGAAACAGGGAAGACATTTCCTAACCTCCAGGAACAGAAAATCCTTTGTCTCTTCAAACAAAACCAGATTTGAAAAACAGTCAGGCTTTCTGTATCTCATAAGCCACCTGATGACCATATCTCTTTCTCACCAGTATGAGATGCAGCAGGTATACAATCACTTTCCTGGTCAAATGCTAAAGAGGCATTGTATATAAAATGCACAGACAAGCAGAATAGGTTTACATAATGTTAATACAGACAAATGACATGTACAACATATCTAGCTGCAATTTAATTAGATTAATTAGATCAATATAATTAGCAGTGGTATATTACGCTATCAAGACTTAGCCTTGCAAAGAACGCCTCTAAAAATGGTTTACAGTCCTAAAGCATTGTAACAGCGCACGCAGTACCCGTGCTATCACGCATCAATATCACCACTAACACACTATTAATACTGGGAGTTTATAGGACACTCAGGAGACACATAAAACACTACCCTTGCAGAGGAAAATTCTGATAATGGAGCCTGGGAAATTATTTCAACAGTTGAAAAGAGCTCATGGAACTTAATTCCAAACAACAGCGTGGCCATGATTATATAGCAAGTTAATTTAACCCACCGAGGCAGAAGCAGACATAATGAGCAAAACAGATTGAGGTAGCATGACTTACCAATGAACACTTTGCTGAGAGTTCTTCCAAATTTTTGTACACATAATAAATCACAGGTGGCTGTTTAACTATTGCATCACCTACCTGGACATAGGCTAGATGTCACACTTGATGAAATCTTATATAATTGTCATTGTTATCAATAGTGATTTTGCATTAAACAGGTCTGTGGGATTGTGCTTGGACATCTAAACTCCCATAGTGGTAAAAAAATGTTAATTTACATCTGCTAGCACTCTCAGTACACTTGGGCTCAAAACTTACGGAATGAACCATGTATGTGTAACATCTCAAATCAACTACTGTGACTTTCTATATGCTAAAATCATAGGTGTTGCAAGGAAGAAAGAACAAACCCAGCACTTCCAGCTTCTTCAAAATAGAAACAGCCAATAAAATTCTGCAACACAAAGTCATAAATTCACCAGAAATTATGTTTATTGTTTCTCCAACTAAGAAGGAAAATTCATCATAACAAGTAAATCTGCATTTTTAATCTGCAATTTGCTCCAAAGTCTTCTAAGAAATAAGGCACACAGGCTAGTTAGCTAGAAAATGTTGGGGTTTTTTTCTCTGAATTTGGACAAATGTAAGAATATATCTGTTAATGGAAGAGATAAAGTAAATGCCTTGAAGCTGCAATGCAGAAGATACACAGACAAAGTAAAAATACCCAAATGCATATTTGCATTTTTTAGCCTTTACCAGTGAGAGATGGCTCAAACTGTATTTCTGTTTGAGCACGGAGTACTGAGGAAATAAAATCAACCCATTTCATAAAGATCACCTCATAGTTCATCTGCTACCACATGTAGACTGAAGAATGTAAGACAAAATGACCATATTTCAGTGCATGTATCTTGACTGCCCAGAAGAATTAGGTTCCAGCCATCCTCGAGTATATTAAAAGCAAAAATGCAGAAAGATTACATGTGGGTCAGATTTTCTTTAGAACAGATACAATTAAAATGTATGTATCTCCCTACAATAGTCAAAGGAACCCATCCCCTTCTCTACTGTTTTTCAGGGTTATACTGTTCATTATTATTGATACATTAAGGTTTAAACTACTGCTACTCCAAGTCATCTGTCCTTGGTTACACATTTTATGGATTTTACTTTTTATTACTTTCAAGAAAAAGTTATATGCACAGTGAATAATTCCCCTGTCTGTTTGTTCGGAATATAAATTAATGCTTTACTGAAGAAAACCAGCATCACTTTGGCCTTATCTACCCTCAGTATAATGTTGTATATGCACTACCTGGTTTTGACTTTAGTTAATTTTGCATCCTTATTACCTACAATCTACAGTCTGGTCTTCAGTAGATTTACACTACCAGATTAATAGAATAAAACACAGAGGACTGAAATAGAGTGCCTTGTGTCTAGAAATAATCACCTGTATTATGGAAATTGTGAAAGCTGAAAACAAACATTATAGCTTTCCAGGTTTTTTTAATGTGCTGATTATTTTAGTTTCTCTGATAGAAAACTTTGCTTGCTCACTTTCAGCGTGATATATTCAGAAGAAGGCAGCACTATTTTCCTATGTGAGTGCAATTAGTAAAAAGGAGATAGGTAGTCCAGCCGATATTAAATTAAAAACTTGGGAGCAGAAGCCATTTGTGTCAATTTTCCATTTTGTCACTCTCCTTTCAAATAGCTAATTTAGGATACTCCGTCACACACTAGTGTTTTATGGTATGTATATTTTATGACAGCTAAATGACAAATTTGTCTGAAACGAAGCTATTCTTTGAAGAGTTAATTATAACCTGTGTAATATATTAAAGAAAATCAATATATATTTGGAATGAGTCACTATTGAGTCTTATTCCAAACAGAGCAAACCTATGCTAAAAATTAAAGCTCCATTTTTAACTCAGGTTCTACTAAAATAATCTAATTTGAGAGTTAAGTAGTAGAAAAGAAATAATTTGACAATATATCTGTGCAACAATCCCTTTCTAATATAACATTATGTAGTCTGCTTGTATGATGTATAGCTGAAAAATTCACTTTTAATGT
Organism: Molothrus ater; assembly: GCF_012460135.2. Classification (NCBI taxonomy): domain Eukaryota; kingdom Metazoa; phylum Chordata; class Aves; order Passeriformes; family Icteridae; genus Molothrus; species Molothrus ater. The sequence goes on along the minus strand of NC_050478.2, from coordinate 94,267,092 downwards.
TTTTTGACAGCAAAACAATGGACCAGACCGGTCTAATTGCTGAGCACCTTAATATATGTGATATTTGGACTTCGGAAAGTGTCACCAAATTTTGGGTATCTGTTCCAATCTTTCAAACTCTTTTAAATAACTAGACAGCGATCTGAGAATTCACTCTGAGAGTTTCTCAAGGAGTAAATAAAAAAAAGAAAAACACATTACATTTTTTCAGTCATCTCCACAACTAGAGTTTTTGTTCTCAGGTAACTACCAGTAATTTCAGCATACAGGTTTTGTCATTATAATTTCTTTCTATGTGTAACACTTACTACAGCAATAGTATCTCAGTTCTGCAGCAACAGCCATCCTAAGCATAATGAACTGAAATTTTAATATGAAATACCACAAAATGTTTTGAAGTTGACCCACCTTTTACTAACAGTGATTACAACACTTAAAAAACAGACTTCAAATCTATCACTTGTTCAAACTACAAATGCATTAGTAAGAGAGAGAGAGATCTATCATATTCATTGGTTTTATAGTTCTAAAGGAAGTTTGAAGAAAACTAAGGACATACATAGAGCCATTCCAACTCCACTCAGGGAAGAGGTTTTTAGTTTTCTGTTGATCGTAGCTTCACATATAATTATCTCAAGGTATCTAGCATTACCCTGTCTCATCAGGTCATACTTTGGTAAGTAGGTTCTGCAACAGCACATTAATTTTAAGAAAACAGGCTTTATCACTGTAGCTGCAAAGAAGACAAGGGTAATGTAAAACCAATCCACTATTTGCAGGATTATGGGCAGATTATGACCAGGATTACAGGAGCAAATCAATATGTCATCTGCATACAATGAACTGAAATTTATGGAGTTTCCAATTTTCATTCCTTGAAGCAATTCTTTGTTGCTGAAAAAAATCAGGCTAAATGTTCCATTACAATTGCAAAAAGAAAAGAGGATAATGGACAGCCTTGTCTAGCTCCCTGGTGTCATTTTAAAAAGGGCGAGTTTAAATTGCTAGTATGTACAGACCTGGTCAGGATATTACAGAATATTTTTAATCCAATTTTTATGAAGGTCTTTCTAAAGTGAGGAGTGTGAGGGTTTGGAGGGGTTTTTTTTCTTTCATTTCCATGTTGGTTTTTTTCAGGACCAGTCACCAAGTATTTTCATTTTAATGAGTCCAAACAGTTACCCAGTCAGTCGAGTGGACAAATCTATATTAGCCAAGATCTTGCTTGGTTTGCAAACACAAAACACCTGAATCATCCCCAGTGAACCACAATGGAAATAAACCAGGCTGACCTATGTGGAAATCATTTGCAATGAGCTGGGGAAATGTCTCAGATATTTGAGTGCCTGTATGTGCCCTCTGCATGCAGGCAATGTATTTCAGCGCTTATAAACAAATTTTGTCCAGCATTTAAGACCAATATTTAGTGATGCAGATAGGTAGGAAAACCAGTTCATTGGGATTGTTGAGTTGTGTAATAATAGCCTTTTCGATTCAAATGTTCAGTTACAGTAACAGTTCAGTAGTGTATCTATCATTTCTCACTGAGTGTTTACTGGCAGCTCATCTAAGCATGCATCTTTCCCCACTGTTAGACTTTAGCAGCATTTATTATTTCTTATTAAGTCTAAGGTTACACTTTGATCAGTTGAAAGTTTCAACAAAGTGCTTTTGTTTACAAACTTTATCTCCTGTTTAAAGCGACTTGGAAGATTAGAGTGTCTGACACTGCTCTTTGAAAGTGCAATTTATGATTTCTAGATCATATGTCAAAATTTGAGCCTTTAGTTTTAATAATTGACACCGTTTGGGATACTTCATCCTATTCTTTACACAAAACATATGCTGGCAGTTTCTCATTTGTATTCTTGCTGGTTTACTTTATACAAAAGCTTTTCTGTAGCCACGGCGTGATGCCGTTTGTTCACTTTTTGTCAGCTAATTCAGTTGAGGTTTTTTTACTACACATATTAGTATTCATTGATTTTTGTCATTTTAAAACTATTATTCAAAATTACTATTGTTGTATCTCTCCTTTTTGAGGACTGCATCATCGTTAATTGTGGTTTTTAATGATTCACATCTTGGATTTTATAGCATATTATTACCATCACAGAATCAAGTTTCAAATTAATATTTTGGTCTGAAGAAAAGACCTCCTTTTTTCAAGAAGTTCTTGATGCTGTTCATGCCATTTCTTGCTTGTGACAATTGTAAAATTTTTTTTTCTGCTACTTCTAGAGTGGCATAACTACCCCAAATATCTTACTTTAGTCTTAAAGTCTGTGAGACAGGGACGAAACTCCTTTCCTCAGTCTTTGGCAATGAAAATTTTCTATGCAAAAGAATCCAAGCCCATGCCCAAGATACATCCTCATAAGGCCAGTCATCCACAGAATCCTCACTACAGTGGGCGCAAGACTCTTTCAAATGCTGCAAATATGACTCTTTCAAATGCTGTTGGTTTGGAATAATGAAGTCCAAAATGAAAAGCCAAAAATGTGAGTGTGACATTTTTTACCTGGGCCTCCTTTGTCTATGAGCTAGATCACAACATATTAATCAGTTTGCCATGTGCTGTTCATACATGGCACAAGACAAAATGAACTGCAGTAAGCTGGAGACAGTTTACAAACAGACCACTGAAATTAGTCATTCACTGGAGGCAAATGAGCACATGTCTTGCTAACCCCAAAAGAAGACCTTTCTCAACATTGCCACCTTCGTGGTACTACATGGTTGCCACCATGCCCTCATGACTGATGGCACTCCCAGCTGAAACTTGGGTCTGTGCATCACACTGACAACCCATGGGGAAGAGCCCTAAACAAAAGTAGACCTCTTGAAGTATTGCCTTTCCCTGCCAACCTCACATGGTCTTATCGACAAAAAGCTGCACCCTGATTCTTTTCAACCATGTAATTATTTCTCACAGGCACTGGGACATCTGGGCAATATTACTGGCTGCCTCTGCAAAAGCAGACAGATAGCTGTGCATGTGTGCTCCCGATGATGGATCCCACAAAGATGTTGCAAAACATAGAGGTTTGAAAACTACATAGCCCACAAGGGAGGGTCTTTGTCATTTGTCCCAGAGTAACAGGCAGAGCCAGCTCAGAGCTGTGCATCCAGCCCAGCCAGGTCCTGAGAGTGAATCAGCTGCACCCAGGAGACCCGTGGTGCCAAAGGTTGATCTATCAAGCAACAGCAACACATACATCTTCCCATATGGAATTCACCCATCAAGACCACTAAAGCTGTACTCCAGACTGATGCCTGATTGCAAAGAGCACTGGGTTTTGGCAGCTGGGGTTCTAGACACTCCTTTCCCAGTATTTTTGCTTAGATATAAGAGCTGAGAAATCTTAGGTACTCACATTTCATAACCTTGTTAGGGTGAAGATAGATGGCAGAGAGAGGTCTAAGAAGCTTTAAGCACCCTAGCTTTCAATCATTTCTCAGATTAGCTTTAATATAAAAATCTATTATTTCTAACTGTAAATCTTCTGTTATAATTTTAACTTTAAAATTAAAGGCTTCTTTCTCCTAAGAGATAAAATTTCTTTATGGATTTTTGGATTAAAATGCAATCTTCTGATTGGACTTCTCCTTAGTTTTATGATCCTAACTTAAATAAAAGGTTCTTGTTCCTGTACAAGAAACAAAGAGGGATAAAAAAGAAAAAAAACTATACTTGTCTGAGAGTCTCACATAGAAAATATTTTCCATAAATACCAAAAAGAAAGGAAAAAAGGACAGCAGCTATGTTATGCAAAATATTTACTGGTAATTGAGAGAAATGGTGATGAATTTTTTGCTAGAGTGGTGACACACCACAGTACCACAGGAATTACCCAAAACTCTTGCACTAAATTTCAACATATCTTGTGTATTAACTGCCCACAAAACTTATATTACAACTACACACCAAGAATGGGCAAGGAAATTTACAAGCTTGAGATAACTCAGTCTACCTATAAAGTAAGAGAGAAATCGGTAAGATCATGAACACCCTTAAGCTGGTCATCATATACCAATGCCCTAAATTCACATTTTAAATCAACAGGAACTCCCAAAAAATCTCTAATTAAATGCAAAGAAATGCTGAAGGACTGTAATTTATTTCATCCGTGCCAAGACAGCACATACAGCTGATACAGCTGCAGATGCAGTGCTAAGCAAAGTACTGATGTGTTGCTTACAAGTGTCAGCAGGCAGCCAGGAGAGCACTAGAAGGAAGGTAGATATTCAATTTGCATAGGACAGGGTCTATACCCTACTTTTATTGAAGTTAATATAACAAATTAAACCAGAGAGATATTGCTAACAAATAGCTCCTGTTTGGGCAGGATATTAATGGAAGGAAAAATTATATGAAGGCTTAGGGTTAGGTTTTGATTGAAGATTTTAGGCTACTGAATCTATTTAGTAATTAGATGAGGACTAAAGGGAACATTTTATCTCAGAATGAATACAAGTTATTTGTTGGGTCAAAGAGCCAAAGTCCCAGGTGCCATGTTTTCATCTACTTACGGCAAATGGAGGAAACTTGGCTTCTCAGCAGTGGTCAGTAATCAAATGTGAAAATTCAGTCAACTTAGTATTTTCTCAATTACAAAGCTTTTTAATGTATTGTTTTAGAATAATTGGAAATAAGCATCAGTGGGAATAAAATTCTCATTTAAAAAAATGTTTCTGCGGCAAGAATGTCTAAAGAAAATACAGTAAATAGGTCCATACTTAGCAGTTTCACTCTGTTTATTGTAAGTGCTAATGTAAATTACACCAGGGTTCAGAGCTATATCATTTTCTCTACTGTATTTTTCTGTTTTCATTCCAAGGGCAATTTCACATAGTAAGGGTGAAAATAACCACCAGGAGAGGCCAGGATTGCACAGGATGACATTTTTTCACATTAATTTTTCTCTCAGAGGACATATCCTTAGAAATTGTTATAAAATTTTCTATGTAAAGAGATGATTTCTCAAAGTGTAATTCTAGATAAATTATAAATGTATACTTACAAAAATTTGCACACAGAAACTTTGCAGTAAGCTCTTGTTTGGTCAGTATTAATCTGTTCACTTTTGCAATGTGACAAAAACAACAACAACAAAAAAAAGAATGGCAGGAAGTGATACCATAAACTGCATCTAAAAATAACACAGAAGCAAAAGACAATCCAGCTTTACATCTTCAGACTGTGTGCATGATGGCAAAATCTACAGAAAGGGAGGTGCCCTGTTCAACTGGGGGATAGTTATGCTTTCTTAAATAACCATAGTCTCCATTAAATTTTTTTCCCAGGGTTCATGTGCTTTGATAATTTTTTTCCTTTGAATTTCACTCTAAGAGAATACAGAATCTAGCAAAATTTAATTATGAATTTGACTTCAGAATTCGAGATGCATTGATTTGCATTTTTTTATAGTAGAGCCAAATTCTGAAGGATCAAAAAGAATTGGATTTTGGGACTGTTTATAAACAAACAATGTAATTCATTTATCTTCTGTCTCTAGTTTCCTGGAATCAGTCTCTAGTGAAATATTGAAGAATCTGATCCTTTACATTCCTTCATCTTCTATTGATAAAAGAGGACATATAAAGTGACATGATTTGCATATTTGCTACTAAAGCATCTGCTCTTCTCTTGAGGTGTGCAAGCACCAGTGCCATGGTAAAGCACAGCTTTGCCTAGGAACTTTTGGACAAGGAAAGCATTCAAGATCCTTCACAGAAAAGTCTCATGGAGAATAAATTAGGGATACTAAGAAGAGATGGTTCTTAACATTTCCATCTGAAATCTGGGAAGCATCAAATATCTATATGCAAACTAAGCCAAAATTCCTGAGACAATCATGAAAGTAAGTTCAATTCTGTCATCTGATTTTTTTTCTCAAAAACCCATAATATGAACTGAAAGTTTTCAGAACCTAGCTATGCTGAAAAATTGGGAACAAGTGGACTGAATTTGGGCATTTTAAATGGATGCACTGAAGAAGATGATGAGTTTTTATACTCTTAAGGAAAAAGAAATCCAGACATGACATTTGTGTATGAAGGCAACCTTATGCAAAAATAAGAAACAAGAAAATCAAAGACAACATGACTTCAGTCTGCATAGAAAAGGGCTTTTCAGAAGGGCATGCAGAGCTTTCAGATTTATTTAAGTATTTCAGAAATCTGTTTATTAAGAAAGTGAGATATATCTCCATGATGCATGCACACACCAAAAGAGACTTACAAAATTATTTTCTACTCCCCTCCGTTTTGGATATTGAGGGATGTTACCATTAGAAACCTTCAACAAACATACAGCTAAATCAATCAGTTAAAATTGTGATTAGAGAAAAACAAGCTGTAAGTGAAGTAGACAGAACAGCTAATATCAGGCAACTGAGACAGAGAGTAGCATAATAGATTGATCAATTTAATGACTGACTAAAACTCAGTTCCAAAATAAGCTGCAGGACAAATAGGGGTAAAAATCCTTCCTGATTACACAGTCGTTTCTTTATGATCAATTCCTTCATCTGCATTGCATAGTGTTGCACAAACTGGTTGAGATTAAAATCTTGAGGCCCTGTTTTTTGGATTTGTCTCAACTGGCAGCTTATTCAAGGTTGTTAGTCAGATCTGATTTATAATTCTCCAAATGTCATGAAGAGGGCTCACATTAAAAAAAAAATAATATATATATCATGCAAACATCATTCTGGAGATGACTCAGTCACTGTAGGTTGTGCCACAGCTCTGTTCCAATGTGTAGAGCTGTTTGAGTCATTGATTCTAACCAGGCTTCTTTAAACTTGATTTTTCCTGGAAATCCTACAGATTCTTTTTTTTTTTTTCTGTTCTTCCCCTACTCAAAAAACCAAGAAGACACAAATTAATCAATCTCCCATACATTACTATGACCCTGCCATACCTCTAACACAGTCCAGAAAGGGAAAGGAGTAATTAAATCTGAATGTGGTTGTTTTCTAACTATATATTGGTTATAAGCAACAACAACAGCAAGAAATAAAATAAGGAATCTCAGACAGAACATTTTTCCTTTCATTAAGGGTGAATCAGTCACCAAAGGTTTGCAAAGTTCTTCAGGAGTAAAAGATCTTTTCTCATGATATTTCAGCTTCTTGATAAGATGCTCTCTGAAGTGGATGCAACAAATGTGAGGGGAAAAGTCAGTGTGGAGATGCCATCTATGGTGAAGGCTTTTCTGTAATCCTGTGGGCTTGTTTCCATATATTAAACCCAGTTCTCAGACTAAATAGGGAAGGTAGGCATGTTATGTTGAATCAGTTCAGTTGGAACCTCAGGACATTAAGAAACTGAGCAGTAAACTCTAGAGCCTGACCATGACAGCTGAAATATTCTACAAAGTAGGATGTTGTCTAAAGGCCTTTTCAGGAGTTAACAACAAAAGGCTTAAGTCCTGAATATAACTCATTTAAAAGTGTTTCTCCAATTAGAATTTTCTAGGAAGATTAGTTTCCCTTTAGTACTAATTCAGTCAATAAAAATTTTATTCCAAAACTCAAAACATTCCAAAATTCAAAATACTCCACAGGCTGATGTGGAAATACAATTATGTTGCAGAAAAATAAAATTAAAAAAAAGTATATATATAAGTCAGACATTGTATGCTCTCATTCTCTTCTGCTGGTCCATTTTGCAGGCAGCTTTCACTCCCAGAAAGTCATTTCAACCTTTCCTCTAGGACAATGCAAAGGCAGTGTGCTGGAAAGCATAGCATGTATGGTTTCAGCACTCAGGTGACAAGCACTGAGTATCTGGAAAGTCTGTCTCTGAAAGAGAATGGAGACAAGAAACAATATCCCCACAACTGTCACAAAGTCTGATTTGCAAATCAAAATACATTGTTTTTTGCCAAAACTGTATATAAATTCCTTTAGTTTTTAAAGAAAATGCTTGGGTTTTTAATCTCCCTTGATGAAATCTGAAATCTAAAAGACAATAATCTTTCAATAGACTAAGAATGTCTAATTGAACTAATTCAAGCATATATTCACCCATGTGCTTTATATTTCTACTCTAAATAACAACAATTTTGGCTACAATAAAAATGGTTATTACAAGCATAGGTATTTGTAGAAAAATTACTAGAGGTTCAACTAAGACTGAAACAAAAAGGTTCATATGCTTCTTAAGAAAAAAAATCTAGAAATAATAAAATGATATTTCAGAGTTCCTTATATGACAAAGTTGAGACATAATTTTATATTGTTTCATATTTCAGAAGAAATTAAGCTCCATAAAATATAAAATCCATCTTTTACCTGTCTATTATAGAGTGTCATGAAAGGAAGGAAATAAATGTTTTATCACTGTCAACTTGAATATGCAGCTTAGACCTTTTTTGCTTCATTTTAAGAATAGTCAGGAAGGAAAAACAATATCAAAAGTTGATTAACATGTTCCATACTGAAAAGGTTAAAGGTGTATTTTGGTATCTTCTGCATGCATACACCTTGGAGTTTTACTAGCTAATTCCAAAGTATATTTTGTTTTTCATACTTAAGCTTGCAAGCAAATCAAATTCTGCTTATTTCAAAATGCCAACACAATCCTCTTTTAAGTATTTTCTCAATAGATGCAAAATGTAAAGACTTTTAGTTCTGATTAAAGTACTTCTCATTTTTGCTCAGTTTCACAATTCTACTACATAAAAAGTAACCTCGTGTCTCTCCAATTTTGGTAAGTCTAATATACAGTCTGCAAATTATATTGTTGGTTTTTTTAACTGGGACATTAAATCACCTTAATGAGATACATTACATCTACCCAAGGTCTAGTGTGTCACCCAAGATCACACCAAGATTCAAAACTATTTTTCCCCACCTTGCCCATAACGCCATGCTGTTGTTATCAGTGACAACCAGAGCTATTTTCTCTCATGGGAACACAGACATAGCAGAGAACACACCACAAGAATGTGGAACAAGACTGTCCCACCCTGCAGTGAGCCCTTAGGAGAGTCATGTGAGACTTTTACTCTGTTTTTTTCAGCTGAACAATAGAAATAATACATGTCTATTACCACAGCATTACCACAGCAAATTCTGCACACCCCCCTTAGTATATTATGTTAATTTATGCAACTATTGTTCCAATATTATTAACACAAATAATTTATTTTTTAAAAGTGCAACTATTTTGCTGGACATGAATATGGAGACAGTCAAAAGCAGTCAAAAGAAAATGAAGAGCATTGCCAGTACAACTGGCTGGAAAAACTTTTGATGGAATAATTTTTCAAAGGAAAATTCAAAATGTCTTAAGTAAGATGCTTTGAAAACTTACATGGGATTTTGCCAAAATTTTGTTTCAGAGAAAAATGAAGACAAAGGTTCCATGAATGAAGAAAAATGTACTGTTTGGATCTCTTCCAAATGAATCAGTTCAGGGTTTTTTTTAATGCATTACAAACATGTGGTTTTCAATGCAAAAGCAGCAAGAGGCAAAAGGATGGGATTTTTCCAAAGTGACATACCTTTACTGATCAGCAACATTTTGATACAAGCAGAAGATGGGAACTGAACTTGTTCACTCCACAGAGATTTAAACCTTGCATCTCTTACATTTTATTTCCTTCATCTGCATTGCTTGAGGTAGGCAGCAGAAGATTAAAATTCAGGCTAAGTATGTGCCACAGGAAGCCTTTTTCATAGAATGTTTTTTCTTTGTCTGCAAGCTTCAGCACCAAAACCTTCTCTAAAACAAGCTGAAGCAGCCCCTATAATGTTCAATAAATGGCCAAACAGGTACAAGTGTTGTTTAACCTACAAAATTCTCAGCAGATGCTGTTTCCCAGGGATCCAATTGCAGACCATGACACTTTCTGGAGAAGGTCCTGCACAGGGGAAATATCTCCCCAAGGTACATTACACCTTTCATCCAGTAGCATTGCCAATGGCACGGAGATTTTCTCAAATGATTTTGTTATAGTTGCAAACTGGAAAAACATTTATATACTTCATCAAAGGAGCATTCTGGGTACAAATTCAAAGGCTTTATTTCCTCCAGTGTATAAGAAGAAACTTGCAAGTCTACACACAAATCACTAGGAAAAAGAAATAACATTAGGAATAACTTCTGCCCAGATTTTTGGCTGGCATCAGTAGTTTTGTCTAAGGATATTCTCTGTCTAATGCTGGCTGCTTGCTGCTTCATAACACTTGACAAATTCTTGGTTCCTAAAATCAACCATAAATGTTTTTGAGAATTGCTTCATTTAGCAGGGAGTTTTCAGAACTTCACCGTAGCATTCAGTGTAGTTCTGTCTTCCCTCTTTAGCTTATCTCTCTTTCTATACATTTTCAAGTCTGAAAGCTTCCTTTGTCTCCCCCCCTCTCCTGGACCACAGGCAAGATTTACAGTCTGTAAACTAAAAGTTCCCCAGGCATGAGAATTTCTCCTGGATGAGGCTCTATTTTGGGAAGTCTAGGGCAAACAGAAGCAAGACTTCTAAATCTACTGTTTAGGGGGGGAAAAAAGAAGATGATAGAGCAACTAGGGATTTTTTGCAAGTGTACAAGAGTTGTGAATTCCTAACAAAGTAGTATAAAGGGATTACCAGAATAGCTATTATATCAACTCTCTCCAGAACCACAATAACATATGTTTTGAATAACAACCATTCAAGAGAAAAGAAAATTATATGCATTATTAAAAAAAAAGGAGAAAGTATATTGAAAAAAGTTATTTACCTAAATAAATAGTAACTGAGCTAAAATTACATACTGAGAATCCACTTGAAGCAGAAAGGTAAGCTGACAGACCTCTTCCAAAAACTAACCTTCAGAAGGCAAGATATTAGCACCTTTTTTGGAATATTTTGCTGGATAAATTCTATTCAAAATGAGATACCATACTGTAAATATAAGATCATCTGTTCAATGGTTGTGTCAGCACTCAGGGCTTCTGTTCATTCCCCAAAGTACAGTATACCAAGATATTATACCAAGGCTCTATAGTACAGGTTTCCATCACTAAGAAATGCTACATTTTAAACCAGAGCTTCTAAATGAAATATTTTATTCTGCAAAACCAGCCTTAGGACTCGTATGACATAACCTTGATTCACTGCTGTCTCCAGTACTACTGAAAGCAGAAATCTTAACTTGCAATAATGAAAAAAATTATGCTTGGTTTTACTAAGAATGTAGACAGCCACTTTAATAATAAGTTCATGCTTCTAAGAAGATCAGTGAAACAACACCCAATTTAGAATGAAAAAAATAAAACCAAAGAGCTCAAGCTTTTAATATTTGCTTATGAGTTGCTCTGAATTTGCTTTGATTGTATGCTTGAGGTCCACTTTCTGAGAATTCTATAATAATTGCCTGTATATTTGTTTTGCTTGCAACTACAGATTAAGGCAAACAAGGTATTTTTCCCTATTACCTTTAGTTGGTAGTCATGGTAATACCCAAAACATATTATTTTTGTAGGCTTCCTGAATTTTTGAGTTCAAAAACTGTATCAGAAGACAGCAATTCCTCAGCAGCACAAGCAGAGCAGCACAATTCAGCCACATAGGCAACATATTTGCCAGGAAATACCATGTGAATCCTTGGAGATGCTCCTAGGATCTCTTACTCATGCCTGGGACAGCCCTGGCTAGTGTTCCCTTCCGATGAAAACACAGACAGAGATTAAGGAGAAAGAGAAACCTCTTAGACTTTCCCTTTTAACGTGATATAATCTATCCTCTCATAAAGCAAGAAACTAGCCTTGAAAGATAATTTCTTTATTTACATCAAGAGAACAAATAGTTTCTTGAAATTTGGGATTATCAGGACATTGAAAGACAAAAACATTGACTAGGGAAAGGAACGGAATATAATGCAATTTGTGGAATTCAAGCCACTTTAAAACAGCAGGATTTTGGAAGGTTGGTTGGAGGTGGTGTTGGTCCTTTTTTATTATTTTACTGCACTTCACTTACCAAACCAGCAGTCAATATATGCTTATCTGCTCCCAAGTCACTATTGTGCATGAAAAGCCATGTTGGACAGGACAATATTAAAAAAATAGCAAAAAGAAAACATTTCCCAGGCAGCAAAATTGTGTCTGTTTTTTCATCTGTGTCTGTCATATTCACTTTTCCCAAATTTTGTGAATAGGTTTGGTAGATCCAAGCCTGCCTTTTTTGGCAAATAAACTGTTACCTCTCCAAATTTTATTTTCTTCCAATCATAACAAAAGAGTGCCAGCACTGAACAGCCTCCAAAAGCTCTCTGAGTTTGAGTGCAATGCTTACAGAGAAAGAAAACCTCCCTGGCAACTGCTGTTTTCTTTGCAGATGAAAGAAGACTTCACACCATTTGAACTTTGATCACCCATAGACCTATACCATTTTGACCCATATGTTTTATTGAAATAGACTAAAATACATTCCACCTTATAGCTAGCTATATAGTTGATGTCTTGTACATCCCTCTGTAAAAGTATTTTCTTCATTCACTGGTGCATTTTGGAAAAGCTGCTATTTTGCATTTAATTTTTTATTGATCCCAAAGTTTATTAGGAGTCTGTACAGGAAAGGAAAAAAAATCAATAGGAAAAAGTTGCAAGTACTCCTGCAGATGACCTCCCCTGTAGACTGCTCAAGATTTGACTGCTCAAGGACAACTGCTTTACCAGTCAGTGAAAACACTCTGTTACCTACAAATAAGTTAAAATGGCAAAGGAGCTTTGAGAATCAAAAACACAGCACCACAAGCATTGTCTAATGCTGAAATGCGAAGCACAGCCCTTGGAAACAGATGGTTTAATACATCACAATAAATCTTTTACTAGCCTTTGAAACATAGTACTTCAGATAAAAATACATTTAAGTTACAATCTGTGGACAAAATGTTGTCCTTAGAGGCAGAAAGGAAATGCTTTTGACTTTACTGAGAATTGCAGCTCAGAAAAAATTTAATAAATGTTTCTGAAGAAAATGATCAAAAGTTCCTTCTCAACGTATTTCGTAATTATGAAATTCAACCTAAAAGAGTACATAGTAAGTTAACACTCAAACACCCTTCAGCTAAAAATTGCCATTCAGCATCTATCCTCCTCAGTCAGGACACCTGAAAGAGCAGCTCATGATACACCTGCATCACAGACAGGTGTAGCAGTGGCAGGACAATTATCAGAGCAAAGTGAAGTTGTGGTTTTAGCTAAGCGTTCACGTTACATCCAGCTGACACATCAGAATACCTGACTGGATTTGCATAAATGAAAGAGCTATGGACCATGACTGTCACAAAGATGTCACATCAATTGGACCATGCTTCCTTCCTCGTTAGGTTTTTATGGGGGTCAGGAGGAAGAACTAAGGCAAGAAAGAAGAGTGAGGTATCTTGGATGACTCAGGACAGCTGCAGTCTGAGTTTTTGACAAGTTAAAGATTGCATTTTTACAATTAAGAACTTAAAGGAGATTGGATGCAAGCTGGTAATTTCTTGATCTAAGGAATATTAACTTTCATTTCTAACTCATACAAGTTGGCATGTATCTTCAACAGCATCTGCAATGTTTATTCCATCATTTGCTTCATTTCACATGAGTTCTTTCATTTAAACAATATTCTTGTACAGTAGGGGTGATGGGTCCTTCACTCTCTCCAGTGGCATCAGCAGCTTCTTATGTCTCCTTTGGTGAAATTAACAGTGGGCAGAGTTTGTACCACATAATTTATTCTACTCATGAATGCAGTTTGTGAATAAACTGCAGTTTTTGCAGGTTCATTTTCTCTTTGAAGCTGTCCAATAAAAGTTTTGGGCAAACCAATTTCAGTCTGCAAATTGCTCATAAACTGCTCACAGTGTGTAGTACTCACAGTACTTGCTACTTGTAATTCAGCAGTCAGCCTTTCAGATTGGTCAAGCTGATCATAAGGCTTGCTTTCCTTCCCTGAGCATTGACCTAATCCTACCAAACCCCAAGCAGACCAGAAAAGGGGAGGTTGAGAAGGTAATAAACCAGGATACATGCCCAAGGGACTGGCAAAGAAATGAAGTTCAGTAAGGACAGACTACTAAATGCTAAAAAACAATGTCAGCTTGGATGTTAGAAAGACAAGAAAGTGGACAGCAGTTCCCAGTGAGGATGGGCAAGTAAGATTGTTCTTTTCTTTATTTTGGAGGATAACTCACACCAAGAAGAAATTTAGGTCTGATATGACCAAAATTTCCAAGTTTCCTGTGATGAATAAAACCATTTCATTTCATCAATATTATAAAAAGTTGCATTTTTCACTACTTGACATGTAGTCAAGTGCCCTTCCCAGATTATTTATTTCAACCATCAGTTCACAATAACCAGGTAGGAAAGTAAGAGTTTGTGAAAGAACATGAACAGTGAGTTTTCAAGAGTTGTCAAGAAAAATAAGAAGAGGTAATCTAAAAATATTCTTTTTAGATTACCTCTTCTTATTATTTAGATTACCTCTACTTATCCTCAGTGTGTGAGGATACTGTCCCCTACTTCAGGCTCTAGAAAATACAAAAGTACCAAGCATGCAATATCCCCTCCCACTCCTCAAATAGTTGCCTTAGAACTGAGAGGGGAAATAAAAACGTTATTTCTCCATACTACACGTAAGTTTAATCACAGTGCATTTTTCATTCCATTTGTCTCAAGGCAAAACAGAAATTTTAGAGGATTGAACAGTTCCCAATAGATCATGGAGGTAGGTAGAAAGGCAAGGAAAGGACATAAAGGTGTTATTGGCAAAGCAGAATAAGCAAAAGTGGGCTCAGTAGAAGAAATGTGGGCCAGAGCTAAGGTTTTCATGTCCCTGGAGGCTTGGAAATAAAGCCTGAAGCTACAGCAAAGTCACACAGAATAAGTCTTTTCCAAAGTGTGATTGTGCACTTGACTATTGGTGCTGAAGAAGCTTCAAACAAATTACTATAATAATAACAGTAATTTCTGTAGCAGGTATTGCAGGAGTTAAATTCTAAAGCACTCTGACGTCTGGTTCCTCACAGAAAATGGTACTAAACAAGGTCCAGGAGCAGTTTTCTTCCAGCCCTGTAATCAATATTGGAAGAAAAAATAAACTTGAGGCGAATGAAAGGAAGTCCAAAAGATCAGGCATTTGCTTCATTTCAGATGTGTGGGGCTTTATGAGAGTGTGTGTGCTCACATCTTGCCAAGGCCCCAACAGCTGGCCTTGTTGTTTGCTGCTTCAAACACAGCAGTGGCCCAGAGCTTCCCAGGGTGGGATGTGCCCTCATGCAGCATGCAGACCCCTAGCCCCAACTCTGCCCCAGACTCAGACCTTTTCGCGTGTGGTATCCTGCCAATCAGGGTCACTTAGTTATCTGCAAATGTTAGGGAGAAGAAATAATGTGCTGATGAGTACAAATAACCCATGGAAGTATTTTTAGCTGATGGGATGAGATTTGGAGGTATTCATCATAGCTTTTCAATCACCAATGATGAAGAGAAAAATTCTTCTCCAGCAGAAAACTATCACTAAAAACTTATTAGTGTGAAAAGTCAAAGTTCAGAAGTGAAGCAAGTATGAAGTAGAGATAGCACCAATCGCTGTTCCTCCATCAGTTAGTGACAATAGCACTGAGAAGCGAAATACTCATCACATCCCATTATACAGGTGAACTGTAATTTTACAGACTGGAAAAATGGCATTCTTCAATTATATTCTGTTTTTGAATAGGCAGCAAAATATTGCCATCATGTGTAGACACATACCATACTCTTGGTTCTTAATTTTCATATAAAATTTTTATCTCTAGCATCTAGATAAATTGAATCAAGTCACATGTAAAGTACTGTTACATGAAAACCAACAACACCTAGATTACATCAACACGAGTAAAGAAAGCATCATAGTAACAACAATAACAAAACCATTTGTCCAATATTGCTGGCTACACACATTTTCAGCCACTGTGGAGAGTGGTTATTGTTCAGAGACTTCTAGAATAATAATGCATTGTGCATGTAACTCTGTTAGGAGACATAAAATAGGGACGAGATAGATGATCTTTCCAACTTTCACTCACTGGATTCTTCTCAGTACTTGGTTTCCCTAGTCCATCCATTTCATCTGGTCACTTGGGATGTCAGCAAGCAGTGATGATACAAGCACACAGTCAGGTGCAGCTATTTACCAAGCACCGTGCTACACCTATTGCTTGAATAAATCTGAACAGCATCTTAAAGCAAAGGAGACACTGCTGCAGTAACATTGACAGAAGACCTAGCTATTAAGCTGTCTACAGAGTCTAGTATCAGTGAAATGTTTGACAGCCGCAGGGACAAATATGTATTAGCAACATTGCTTAATCCATGTTTCAAGGGCAGAATTGAAACCATGCCTTCACCCTATGCAGGAACAGATTGCTGGAAGGATACTGTCATAAATAACAGTGCTGGAGGCCATACCATTATGCACCTCCTCTTCTCCCTCATCCTTCCACTTAGCTCCCCTAGGCCAAGTATATCTCATAAAGCAGGAGATGCACAAGCTCCTGGAACACCACAGAGTGCAAAAGAAGTAATCACAGCATACCTATAGTTCCTGGGTCTTCCTTTATCAGCTCAGAGTGGGGCAGTACCTCCCAGGAAAAACTCAATTTGTCCGTATCATGGGAAGAATCTGTCCATTATGAAAGGTCTATAGGTGTCATGGGAGACCTTTTCATATGCTGGGAAGTGAGAAGTTGACTTTCGAAAAGATATGCTCTAGTTCAGACAGGAATTAATTCAGCGAAGCCTATGGCCTGTGTTAAGCAGGAGGTCAGATTTGATGATTGTAGTGGTCCCTTCTGGCTTTATAATCTATAAAGACTAACTACTTTATGGGGTGGGGGAGGGAAAAAGACAAAGAAAGAAACCAATACCAGTTCTTTTAAACCTCCAAATTCCCCACTATCCAATATGTGCTCGGATTTCTTTTTCAGGTATGTGTCTGGCGCTGAGACAGATCGAAAAAGTGGGTTTAATAAACTACAGCTTAGAACACCTCTTTCTTAAGGGAGTAATTTGAAAAGCTTAGCAAGTTAAACTTGCAACATGCAGGTGACTCTTTAAATTAGTCTAATGGAGGAGACTTCAGAGGAATCTATCAATCAAAATTCTTACAGAAGGTGAGGAGGCATATTACCAAGTGTAGTGCTTACACTCCTATTCCCTTTTTCCTCACTTACCATATATTATATAAAAGATTTTCTCTACTATCTGCTTGAATAATTTGGCAGCAGATAAGAATTGTGCAAATCTCTGTTCTGTGAGAGCTTTTCTTGAAGCTTTGATTCACCTGGGTTCATAAATCTCTGGGTTTTGCTTGGAGGTTTAAGGACACATGAGCTGCAAAACTGCAAACTGATCTCATGTTAATGGCGTGCAAAATTGCAAAATTACAAAGCCATAAATGGATTTACATTTGCAACTTAGGAACAATGGGCTGACTTTTCCGTTTGTAACAAAAATCTATAGCCAGGCACATTTTACCATGTATCCACAGCATGTGTGCCCACAGATACACATGCAGACAATTTACTTGCTGGAAATTTGTGAGTGAATCCAAAGGGTGAAAGCTTATAGCAAGTAAACAATTTGTAGAACATTCTTTCTCAAAGTATCCCTTATTATAGGCTTCTGGATTATTTCACTTTTATTTTCTCCTGTAGTACTGAATCCTAAATCAAATAAAGCCCATACCATGTAAAACAAGAAATCAGTCAAACTACTGAGACTGCAAGGCTTGTGTTTGCACTAGAATATTTAAATAGAAAATACAAATCCCAGATTTAAATGCACACCTTCCAGTAAATTCAGCAGGTGGGGTAAAGTGGAATAACCTCTGTTTTCACTGGAATTTTCAATTTCATAACACAGGAAAGGAAGCTTCTTTCCAGAATAAACCAGGAAAGAACAATTGTACCAATACCAAAGTATTATGTTTGCATATTTTCAATGAAAGCAAACTAAGCAAACTGTAATACAAAAATGGTAAATTTCTCTTCATTTGAAAAGGAATATTTTTGTGAGGATAGTTACAGTGGCCAAAAGGTGGTATTTTGCTTTAGTAAAACAAATTTGTCAGGGGACAGAGAGAATAAGGTATTTGCTTCCCATTTTCCATTCAAATTTCACCTGTGAAACAAAAAGAGAGAGGTCTATCTCACTTTTGATGGATTTTTGGCATTTGAGAGGTCACCCAACCCAATTTCTATCATTATTCTGCATTGCAGAGACAAATATGTTTTTATTCAGCTATTATCATTATTGTTACTGTTTTTATCTGTATGACAAAGAGGAAAGCTAGGCTTAAGGTTCATTGTCTTAAGCTTTCTCCTGATGCTGAGTCCCTACAAGTGTTATCAATATGCCTCAAAAGTGTAACATTCAGGTGAGATGCAACTCTAAGAAACTACTAAATGGCAAAGTTAGTGATGCAAAGTTGAGGAAAGATGCATAACCAGAGACAAACTATTTTCAAAGAGATTTAGTAGCATAAGAATGCTGACAGTTTTGAAAATCCCACCATCGAGGACATCTATTGTCATGAGGTACATGCAAGTTAGGCACATATAGCAAGATACATGATAATGCTACAGATTTTTCAGGTTCCTGAGCCGTGCAAAAAGTTCAGCTAGACTGTCCAGGGGCTCCCTCACCTCCTAACATCCCATAAAGAAAGCTCTGACTATAGAGATAGGTAGATCCCCCTCTCCTGAGCAGGAATGCCAAAACAGCTAATTTTTCCCTTTAGATACTGCAGTTTGGAGGTGTGTAGTCTGTTATATTAAATCCATTACTTCCCTGTGTCACACACTTCACAAGGATCACATTACATCTGTCATGTGGGATTGCAAGGGTTCATGCTTCCTGGTGCTAAGCGTAGGAGAAAAAGACAGTGTGGGTGGAGATGGGGCTGCCTGACCAGAAAGCAACAAATCCCCTTGACCCAACTCTCTGCAGAGGGGAAGAGGAAGAGTAAACACTTCTTGCCTGCAAGTACAGCCCCATTTCCCATCTCCCAGCTGTGTGCATGTTCTCAGCACTTTAATCTCAAAGATACATGCACACAAACTCACAACTACTAGGTCTCCTAGAGCAGGTCAGGGTTACATTTTCTCTGCCACTCTCAAGACAAGTTAATAAAGAAAGAAACTTCTCTGAGACCTGCTGCAGCCAGACAGCTTTATGAAATGTACCAGGTAGCTTTATGAATGCCCATCAGGAAAAACTTAAATACTTCAGGGCAAGGAGTGTATGTCCAAAACACATGTGACTTGGAAACTTTTCTGCATCCACCTTCTGGCAACAAAGCTGCTGCAGCTCTGGGGAGGTCAGTGAGGTTTCACCAGATAGCCATGGGCAAGGTTTCTAAGGGCCAAGGGAAGGTTTCTAAGGGAAAGCCAGGCAAGGTTTCTAAGGGCCAAGGTCTAGAGACTTGGCTTCACTAGCAACACTGAGAATCCTAATGCAAAGGTAATGATCTTTCCTGTTGTCATTGTATAAACTACATTATTTGTTCCCACTTGGAACGGACAAAGTAAACACAGTATTTAAAAAATACTTTGCCTTCCTCTATGAGACCTCTCAGTGGTTCTGGACCTGTGAAGCAATAGAGAGAAATGTCTGCCAAAAAGTCCTCCCAAAGCAGGAAGCATTAGGAAAAAGTCTCAGGAAAGCCTAATCCCTCAGTATTTTTAATTCAGAAAAGTTTGGCTGAGTCTCCAAGCCCCTGGATGCTTATGTGGATTGGAATCACTGATCTTTCTAAAAATTCAGTTTTCCCTCAGAAGGTTTGAAACTCTCTTCCTGCTGCTCATTTGAGCTTAGGTGAAGTCAAACAAGCTTTATTTCCCCACTGCCACTGAAGGCATGCCTACAGCACAGATAGAGGATCAGGCTGCTATGGGTGATGGCAGAACTCTTGGCAAGGACTTTAGATCAGGCTGTGGGATCCCACCAGGACTTTCAGGTACGTGCTCAGATCACGAGTCCCTGCTGAAGCCTGTACCAGTGTGCCTTCATACCTCTCACTAAAATTCAGCAAACTCCACAGTTTCCTGTCCAAGCAACTCAGAAAATGTGGATCACCAGCAATAAACCAAATTTTTTTTATGAGAGGCAAGGGGAACCGGATCTTGGCAATCCATGCTCTATTATCACTTGCCAACTTTGCTTTCCAAGGGTGGCAAAGTTCTGGCAAAAATAAATATATAAATAACTATCTGCAGCAATCAGCACAAGGGAAACAAACAGAGCAGGAAGCTTTGCCCAGCAGCAGGCTGAGAGGGGCTGATAATGAATGACTGATGATGATTGCGTGCAATTTTTTACTTCCTGCAAAATGATAGATACTGGCCAAGTCAGTCCTACAGCACCACTGTCATAGAGCCAGGCTGGAAAGCCAGCTCAACAACAGACCTCTGCTTCCACAATATGTGGAGCATCCAGCTTCAGGAGGTGAGCTGCCCTGGGCACCCACAGGGCACCTTGCACACAGCAGCTCCTGGGCCACCACAGTGGGCAGCACGGCCCCTTGGCAGGAGCAGTCAAGGGAAAAGAATGGCGGGGGATGCATTCAGAAGGGAAAGGAGAGGAGGAGAAACCCACATTACAAAAGTGCTTATGATTAATGAATTGGAGATGAGAGTAGAGTTTACATATGCACTTGGAGGGGAGGAAAGGATGTTCGCAAGCTTCTTCCATGATAAATGCAGGCAAGAAACAGGGAGGAAAGAGCTATTAATCAGTGGTACAAAGAGATTTCTTTTCCCCCAGGACAAGCCAGTCCAGGTAAACTGCTTGAAACTGCTGCTTCCAGCTTGCCCTTTACAGAGGTCTGCTCGTCAGGTCCCACCACTCTCTGCAATGAGCCAGTGCCCTTTAAATCCAGCACCTCCTTTATCTCCTCACACAAAGTGGAAAAGAGTCCTAAAGACAGCATATGAGCAAAATCCTTCATCTTCATGTTTAAGCCACTCTTGTTATTCGCAGCGCACCTTACAAGCATGGCCACCTGCCAGTCAAACAAATACCGCTCTGCCAAGTCCCCTAAACAGCCATCTGATCCTTTCCTAACTGTTGTTTAGAGTTGTTTAGGGGTGCCCATGGAGCGATGATTAACAGCCCCAGGCGCTGTGCAAGCACTTGGAATATGCATTTCTTTCTAGTAGGGACATTTTTTCTTTCATATTTTTATTGGTTGTGCTTTATTAGTCACATTGCTCTTCAGCCTCCCTGCAGCATTGGCAGCAGTGCCATTAGCTGGAGATGGAGGTGCGTGTCCTCCCTTCATGGCTGAGGTGAGGTACCACAATAAAGGCAATATCAATAAACAGTACATTTCAGGAAATTAATAAGCAGCCTAGAGTTGTCAGCCAATAGTGACTACAGAATTGGTAACACGTTTAATATCCAGTCGTTTCTTGTTTTAGTTGCTAAGAAAGTATTTAGGAGTCTCGATAGAATGTAGTAAAACTGACTGGAGAAGGCACACAAATATTAAGCGGAGTCCACGAACATTAATTACTTAATAAGAGCCTGTAATTATCTGACAACTGGAACACCTTGCTTGATCTTACATATGTAGTGGTACTCCCTTGCACCAGCCGCAAGAAACACTTTGGAAATGTTGTGTGATAAAATATCCTGGTCTCTTACCCCAGTACCTCAGAGATTCCCACAGCAGGGTAAAGCCTCTCAGCTTCCCAGCAGTTAGATAAGCCTTTCCATACCATTTTACAAATGGGCAAGGACACACAGGGACTCTTGGAAGGTCTTAAACAATACACTGAGGTAAAAAAGAAAAGCATCATCATTCACCAAGACTCTCACACATAAATATGTTTTTTAATTCTTGGCTTTGTCTGTAGCATGATTTTTCCCTACATAAAATAAGGATGACACTACATCTCATCACGTGCACAGAGGTCCCCCATGATGATGACTGAGCCTTCATCCACCTAAAAGGCACTTCCATGTCACTGCTATCACAGTTTATACTAAGCCATGAGCATCACTGCCCACAGGAGAGAAGTCTCAGGTGCAAATTCCTCAGCAGTGAGGACACGCTTTCCCCACACAAAGGTGCAGAACAGAGCACAGGAGGAGGCTGATTCTGCCTGATATTTTCAGGTGCTGCTGTAATCCAGCCAACAAAGAGCCTGAGCACACACAGAGAAATCTCGAGGTAAAATGGCTGAGGAACACGAATGGAGGAGACTTTATATACCGCCTGCAGATTTGCAAGGACAAATACAAGAGTCTCCTACAGCTAACTCCTTTTTCTTTGGTTGTTTTTTTTTTTTTCAATATCCGGAACTTTCTGGAATGCTTTATGACTTGCTCCTTTTATTAACTTGTTTAAAGGCATGAAAGAAGAAATTATGTGAAGGAAAGAACAGAAGATTAACATATTTCCAAACATGCTATAAAAAAAATTTAAATCACCTGATCCCTACTAGAACTTCATTGACTAAATTGTTAAAGGAGAGGGGGGGAAACCCTGTAAAACATCCCATCCAGACGGTAGGTCCAGTGCTCTGTGGTCAGCCTGTTTATTAATGAACATCTGTTTTCCTTACAAAATGGGATGGACTTTCTACTATAAATTCTTCTTTCATATATTTCTTGGAAAATGACATTAGGAGTTATTCGCTGTCACAGAGATAAGCCAAATTTATTTTTAATTTTGGAAACTGCATATTAATTATAACATTTCTGTCACTCACTAGATTATTGATGAATGTATCATTAAAACATACAGCTAGTTGAATACTGAAAAAACAAAAATATTACTTTCTCTTTGAAGATATTTGGCTCCAGTCCCTTTAGTTGTCCTTTTCCTAGCTTTCTGCATAACTAGATGAATGCTGCTGGTAAAAATGGTAATGGACATCAAACTTCAAAATACTATAGACATAGTGTTAGAAGTCCTTAAAACAATCACTGTATTTCAGCCCATCACTGTTTGGCCATGGATAGTTTTTGAATAGAAAAATGGCTTTATTGTAATTCAAGGTAAGTTTCTCCTTAGCTGTAACCATATCTTATAATTTACTGAATGTTATACATTAAATTACATAAGCTATTGAGATTTGGTAACCTAAAAGGCAATTAAAATTTGAAGACAGACTAATTATACCTACAGAACCATATGTAGGGCAACATTTTTATTACAGATGAGAATGTGATGGAAAATTTCAGTCCTGTCTCACAATTTTGAAACACAACATCAAAAGAAGTTGAAAGGGAATGTTTGGATGCAACCACTTGAAAACTAAGGTTTTGATTTAAATCCAAAAAAATTTAATTGTCTATTAATGATATTCGCTTTCTAAGGATCTGGAAACGCATCTAGATTTTTTTTTTCTTCAAGACGATGTCTCTTTTAAATCTGTGGTGCTGAACAACAGTAATCTTCTGATGTCTTTCTTTTGTGCTCTGATATAACCTTAGGAAAGAAGTAAGCTGGGAGCTGGTATATCTGCTTATGAAAAAAGTTTCAAAGACAAAGACAAATGATGGTTGGTTGGTTGGTTGGTTGGTTGGTTGGTTGGTTGGTTGGTTGGTTGGTTGGTTTTCTTAAACAGGAAAATTTCATGTCTTTGAAGTTATAAGGAATACATGTATGTGCATGGGGGGGGTGTGTGTACAAGCACGTCTTGGTTTCTATGTTTAGATGTTCAGCCTGGTATTCAAAGCAGGTCACTTATCTGCAGTTCAATGGCTATTACTGTGACACATAACAGATCCAAACACTGTGAATAAATAGCATGTTACTTGTTTCCTGAAAGCCACAATACTGAGGGCACTGGAACTAAGTTACTCAGAAACCATGGCTCCTTGCTACTTTCAAATTATTTAGCATAGCTGCCATCAAACTTGGCTTTTCAGCTCCACGGTGGTGGTAAGCTTTTCAGCTAAAAAATATTTTAAAAATTGGCAAAAATACCCCAAGAAATCAAATGCATCAGACAAAACCCATACAAGACAGGTGATTAACTTGTTACGTTGTCTGTGTTTTCTATCCTGCAATCTGCTCTTTCAAAAAAAGTGTGGACATTACCACAGGGCAAAGGAGAACAGTACTGACCTCCAGAGGTGAGCTCTTGGGAAGGTGTTTGAATTGAGGAGCTCCCTTTTTTCTGACTGCTTTCTGTCCCAGGTAATCAGGATTGCCCCACCAGGACCTAACCTCATGCAGGCAGAGAGGGACTGGCTCAGCTGTAGCTGCAGCTGGACAGCCCAGGCAGCTCAGATGCTGAGCAAACCCCAGACATCCTACAGCAGCAACCAGGCAGCTTCCAGCTTTCCCTTGTGTTTGCCATCCTCTCCTGCCCACTCCTCTCACTTAGGAGGATTGCACCATCCAACAGCAAGATGCTCAGCAATGGGTAAGAGCTCTGCCTGTGGTGTGAAGTTGTTGCTAGAACAGTTTTGACATTCAACCTGAAGTTTAAATGAGCACCTTGATACCTAAATGCCCCAATCTACACCCACATGGACTTCAGAGAGCAGAGTTAAGCCTGGGGTTTTTTTGTTTTCTGTCTACAGAAAACTAGCAGAAAAGAAGTTTTAAACATCTGGACTTACATGCTACTGAAACTGCAAGTGTAAAACCACGCAGAAAGATCTTCCTTGAGGAAGGCTTGCAGCTGAATCAAGGAGCAGAAACTGCTCTCGGGTCTCTTCCAAGTCCAATACACAAGTCATATCATTTTTCTGTGCCTCACTGCTACCTTTGGACTACTCTATTCAGGCAGTAAACAGTTTCCAGAAGGAATCATCTCTGGCTGTGTCTGTGTTGCTCTGAGTTCAGTGGAGCTCAGCTGAAGCAGTATTGTAGCTATCTGTTTCTCTGCTGCAACAGCAAATCTCTAATTATAAGCTTAATTGAATGGCCTCAAAAACAGGGCAGAGCATCATCTCCTATGCATATACATTTAATAAAAATGGGACTGTGAGACAGAGCTGTTACAGCTTGCATCTTTCAGAGAGAAAATTAAACACAATGGGATATTTCAGTATCTTCAGGGTCAGCTCATGACACCCCTGCACTGCTGTGTGTGGGAGACATGCATTTTATGCCCCAAGGTTCTTTCAAAAATCCTGGCCTCAGTAGTTAACATTGTTTTATCACCAATCAAGAGATCCTTTCTAACCCTAGGGGAAGTCACTGTGATCTGCTGGATAGCAGAATGGCCTGGAACTGTAGGGATTTGCTTTCTGATGCCAGCTATGCTATTAGTTAACTGAGATGACCTTGAGTACATCATCTCACTCTGCAAAGCTTTAATTCCCCATATGAAAATGGAGACCCTGACAGTTGCTTCATTTTTAAAGAACTTGAAGATCTACTGGTAAAGATGTCTTAGGTAACAGGCTAATATTATCATTAATAACTCACAGTCCTTATGCAATATTCTCTGTGCCAAAGATTGAAGTCATTCAATTTGCAGAACTGCCATTAATTGCTCTCTTGCTTTTAAAAAAGCAGAATAAGGCTTGAAAATCTCTTGCAACAGAAGTATTGTAGGCAAAATTAAGACCAGCTTTCATGTAAGACTGGTGGAATTTTTTTTGGTGCTACAATTGCTTACAACAGAATGAAGGTAGGTCCACTGACCTGAGGAACTTCCTCCCCATACTCTTTCAGACATGTCCTAAATGATCTTAAAAAATGCTCTTTTCAGGTCCTCAATCACCAAGTCTCTAATTAAGCTGAAAAATATTTTGACCCTTTGCTCAATTTCAGTATTTTTCTCAAAATAGGGTAATGAATTTTAATTAAATGTAGACTTTAAGGTGTGAAGGTTTTTTCTTTCCTCACTGGCACTTTCAAGGTAGCAGGAAGCTGCAAAAGAAAGTAGCCAGCTTGCAGGGGTTTTTAAATAAAAAAGGTTTTAAAAATGGAAACTCTCATGTGTGCAAAGCAAATGTTTGGTAGGTAAGTTGCAAGCTCTTCTTTTTATTCCATAATTAGAAGTGAAATGTTCTTTAATGTTCAGTAATAACATTCAAGCTATGCTATTTTGCAACTAATAATCATATACAACAGCATGGGGCATGACAGCTAGCAAAGTTTTTCCAGCAAAATATATTGGCCACATCTATCTGCCTTATTTTCCAGTTCTTGGCTTTTCAATCCAGTTTTTATGCTAGAAATTTGAGACAGAGTGGAGAAGGAGTTACTTACCTTTTTAAGGACAGAGTTTTAAAGAAAGGCTGCTGAGTAGCTCAAATCATTCCCATACAGAGCAGTGTATAATAGATTTTCTCTCTCTTGTTTGTTTGTGTCAAACAGAAAAGCTGGAGATGTGACTGCATGATTCCTTTAGTCCTGAAAAACCCTATGTTCTTTCCAAACTCACACAGTGTCATGCAAATGGGGGAAACGGACACAGAAAAAAGGGAAAAAATTAAAAATAAAAAAAAAGCACAGGTCATCAAGACCTAGCAATGAGCATCAATTTTGCTTGCAAATGAAGGAACAAATTTATCATTGCAAAGGCAACATTAGTTACCATAGGCTTGCACCATTTCCAAGATTTCTCCGGGGGTGAGAATACAGCTTTCCAGAGCCAGCTTCTCCATTAGGCTTTTAACCACAATGCTTCCTTGTTTTCCCAATGAGGAGTTAGATTCAGAAGCACAGGGAGGAGAAATAAACACACAGGAAAAACATCAACCCTCTAGTTAAATTAAACTAAAACCTAGGTGAAGCCTCAGTGGGAAGCCTGCTGCACAAATTGGATCTCCAAATGCAGAAAAAATTAATTATGTGATGCACAGCAATGAAGTAAGCAACACCTTGAAGTTAACCTGGACAGAGTTATTGATTCAGCAAAAACATAAGCACTTTGTTTCACCCTCTCTGTTGTTCTAATGTTAGCTTGGACTGTTGCCTGACCATTTCCAGCTAGCATTTAGTTCATTTGCAGCTGTTCTAAATGTGCACTCCTCCCCAACAGGTCTCACAAAAAAACCTGATCCCATCTGAGTTGATGTGTTGGTTTGGGAGAAAATACCACTTGTGCAAGAAAGAGTTCATTGTAAACACAGCAGAGCAGATCTTGCCACCAGCCTGGAGCTCAGAAGTGGACGGATCTTAAAACCCCAAGGAAAGCAGATAGAACTGCTCAAGCAGTTCTGCCTACCACTGCTCCAACAGCACCAGTAAATCACTAGAAAATGATGAGCCCTCTCCTACCTTGAGAAGTCACATTTTGCCCTGTCCTACACAGATTTCTGCCATCTCCACTTTTACATGCTGTGTAAATGGGAATTCTGTCTAGGAGAGATGATTTGGGCTGCATGTGTGTGATGCAGGGAGCACACAGCTGACCCAACACACTTTATGGATCTTTTGTTGGTCTGTTCTGCATTCTGAGAGCCCTCCTGACCAGCAGTGCCTGTCTCACTGCCCAGAAACCCTTGGGGAGCCACAGCTTTGCTTACCAAAAGCACTGTGTTCCCAATCCCCCGGGCTGATCACAGCCAGCATTAACTCCTGGGGCAGCTCCACACCGAGGTGCTGCCGCGGCTCGCTATGACCCTGTCCCAGTGGCCATTCTGCCTCTCTGCTCAGCCACACTCATGCCTCCTGCCTATCTTTCAGTGCCAACTTCCACTTAGCAGCACTGGTCTAAGTGCTGGTCTAACTTCCTGGTTAACTTAGCTGGTCTAACTTGCTGGTCTAACTTAGCAGCACTGGTCTAAGCACTGGTCTAACTTCCACTTAGCAGCACTGGCTTTGAATCCCTAAATAATTTGGATCCATCTCCTCCTAGAGATTCATCCAGTGGTATTGTCCTGACTGACAGGGCCCCAAGTTACCTGAGAGTAAGCTCAGCTACAAGACAGTTCATGTGAGGGGTTTTTGGTTCCAGACTTTTTATTTCCCTCCTTGATTTAGGAGAGCCAAGATTTATTGACCTTCAAGCCATGCCACAAAACCTTGCTGTTTTTCTTGGCTTTTCTCAAGGAGGCTATGGAGGCAGACCAAGGCACTATGGAACTTTGTGTTGGAGTACTTTTTCAGACACTGAGCTATTAAAGTCTCTGTACTTTATAATGATGTGCTGTTATGTCTGAAGTTTCAGTTAAGTCCCTTAATACAAACCAAAAATAATCAATCAGTATATTGTTCTTTATGGACAATGGTAAAATTCCGTTATTTGTTGGTGGCTCATCTTTTTTCCTTCAGCTTACAGTGTTTTACAGGAATATGAAAGAAATTAAGATACATTTAAAAGAAAAAATTTACCATTTGCTTCTTACTTGGCAGACTAGTCAGGACCAAAACATTGCACATTGGAGGTTCTAATCAAGTTTCTCTTTTCCTGTCCTCTACTTTGCAACAATGAAGACAAAGTAAAATTTTCCACTGTCGTAATTAGGAAGAAAACAACTTTGTCGCAGAATGAAAATAAGGCCCTCCCCACCAGCACTGCAGAGTCCTTTCAGCTGACTCACAAACAGGCCTGAAAGAGCATGATCTCACTTTGTAGAAAATCCTAACAGCTGACATCTTGTGGATTGAAGTGTGTCAACACTAAAGCATTATTCTTTACAGTAGGAAAAACATTACAGTCATGAGGCTGGAATGAGGATACAGGACTCTAAGTATGGTGATGCATTATTTCACTTTAAGAAGAAGTTAAAATGTAGATTGATTCCCTGAAAACTTTTCCTGGGAGTAAAGTCTGTTAGGCTGTGAAATTTTTTAGAATTGAGAAAGTCCATAGTAGAAGGTGGGGGGGGGGAAGTAGTAAAAAGATCTATGAAGCCCATTGAAGACTTCTCTTGTATTTACTAATTCTAGGAAAAACCCCTAATGAACTAGATTCACAGAATGAACTAGAATTGGCACTGTAAATTCTGTCTTGGCTATTTTTGCAATTGACCTTGGCACCTAATAAGTGCCAGCTGTGGGTCAGGTGCCAGCAGTCAGCTACAGGTGGAATTCAAAGACAATGGCATGGTCCCCCCCCAAAAAAGGCCAAGACAGCTCAGGTGAATTGTGCTCACAAACAAAAGAACTGGCATAAGAACTGCTCCTCAGACAAATTTGGGGACTTGACTGTATAACTGAAGCTTAGCATTTCTCTGCCCTGGAGTTTCAGAGCCATGTAGCATTCCCTGGATTTCAAAGAAGCAAGTAAGAAACCAAGCCTCAAGTAACTTCTTCACCAGAGTTTGAGTCTCCCACATCCTAGTTTGCCACTCTAAATAGCTTATATTAATTAAGCTAAGAGAATAATAACCTCCATATTATAATTTCTGAGCAGTATAATCTATTAAAAGAATCCCTAGCATATTAAATCCTAGTTACAGAATATAGCATATGAGTCCTACTAGGTCTTAAGCACAGGCTAAGCTCAAAGTGCTTTCACGTTATCAAAAGAGCTGATTTTGCATACAATACAAAAATATGCAAGAATCTATATTATTAATGAGGGTCTCTCTAGCATCAAAGAAGAGCTATGAGGTTTATGAGGTTTAACAATTCATATATAAGTATCTACAAGGACAGCTAGTCACACAGATTCTCCCCTGCCCCAAGTGATGATGGTAGAAAAATGAAAGTATAAAACCTGGTAACAGAATTACTTTCTGGCTTGTACTTTCAACTTCCAACATTTGACCTTGGATTATCACTACTAGGAAATTTTCCTTTTCTAAAAAGCTCTCTACACCCACGAGTCACCCATGACTCTGTCCCTCTGAACACCAGACTATATGACTATGTCAAATATCATGACCCCTGAGCATGGTTCGAACTTCAATTTCTCCAGTTCAGCACTTTCATTTCCAAAGGGGAAGGAAACAACCATTTTTAATAAATAGAAAATAAACCAGTTTTCCTATCCCTGAGTCACTGACCAACACAGGAAACAATGGATTTTCAGAATTTTGAGACCTGGAGTAGAACACCACCACAGGGCATTAGATATGAAGTGGGCTAAGAGAGCAAGAAGCACATGACCAATGAAAACCTTGACAGTCTTAATATATTAAACTGCATCATTATGATTTCAGGTAGCGAGTTCAGTTAAATACAGTTAAGTGCTTAAGTGACAAAAATCCAGAAAAGTTAGTCAAAGTTGTCAGTGGCTTTGATGTCTATTTTTAACACACTCAGTCCCCTGGTGCCTCTAAGTTGTTGCAGGTTAATTAATGATTGCATAAATGTAAAGAGCTTTTCATTTCTTTTCATTTTGGGAACACAGACTATGTTTCAGGGAAAACAGAAAGCTCACCAACCTCAGTTATCCAAAATTATTCAAGGCAAAATATAGACACAAAAGTCCATCAGTAATAGAGTAGGGCAAGGACATTGAGTGTGACTTTGTTCAGAAAAAGGGGCATACCATTCCCAGTGAATAAAGCTAATCAATTCTCTAGGCCTCTTTTTTTTTTCCTCCATGAGTTACCTGTTAAGTCCCAGTTACTTCAAGTTTGCTTAATGTAGCCCTTGGATTCTTCATAAACATATGGCACAAATATTAATGAGTCACTGTTGCCCCAATGTAATTGGTCATCTTACCAAATGGCTCTGTTTGCATTCCTTGATTGGATTACCTCATTTTCTTTACAGAAGTGTCTAAAAATTGATTGTAGCTTGGTTTTTTCAGGAGGTTTTTCATTACCAACCCTATCTTCACCCAAACTACCTATCCTAACTTGCCATCCTTAAAATTATTTCTTAACCCTTATGTTCCTATGCAACAAGATCATTCTTTTTCTCCAGTTTTAATTATCTACCTATGATAATGAGCATTGGTGTGGTATCTTTAGCTAAAATTATTCCCATGGATGCTATTTGCACACTTGTGATTAACACTTTTTCACTTTCTCCTTCCTTGACTTCAGTTGCTCAGCTAAACATTCACAAATAAGAGCCTACAAGAGGGTGTGTATTCCAGGAAAACAACTATATGTATTTTATATGTATTTTCTTCTTTTTTTTTTTTTTTTTTGTATATTCATCTTGCTGGAGGCAAAAGAAACCTCTAACATCTATAAAGATCTGAACCACACATGACAACAACCATTCCTCCTAGAGTTAAATGTTAATACTTTTAGATAAACAGAACTTATTTATAATAACACCATCTGCGGGACTCTGATAATGTTGGGGGAGGAGATTAATTTATCTTGCATTTTAAATAGAGATGGCCCCTGGCATAAAAATTCAGATCTAGCTTTTAGCCACCCAGTTATCAGGGAATTTCACATTCAGGATGCTGCATCCCTCACCAGAATGTCCCCATAGTACCACTGGACAAGTGCTAGGAGGTGACATAATTGTAGCCCAGATCTGCTCATCCTTCTCCCCAAAGCATACAGCATGTCCAGATGGAGCACAATGCAGGACTCCCCCAGCAATGAAAAGACTAAGAGTTAGGTTTGAAACTTATTTCTAGGTTTTTAATTAGCATATTATATGACATAGGGATCTCACCATTTTTTTGTAATCTTTTGAGATTACTATTGTACTTAATTGTCTCTGGAAGACAGTATGGAGCTTCACTTCTGGACAGAGGTTCTCAGACCCAGCAAATCTTGACTAAAAGACTTCATAGTAATATTCTACTCCAAACTTGCTGCCACCCCTTTGATTCCTCCTTTCGTTCAGGGTAACTTGTGCAGCACAAATGAAGGAAGTGCACCTAGGACAGGAAACCACATCAGCCACTGTACTGTGTTAACCCTTGCTCAGTATTTACTTGGTAAATTGCTAACTTTTATTATCCAAAGTATTGGCTCTTATAAAGTCAATAGCTACCAGAGCCATAGCCACTGAAACAGAAGTGAATGGTAGGGGTGACTAGTAAAGGAAGTCCTCTCTCTTCCAACTAGGCAAGGTGACCCGGGAATCCAGTGTCCCATTCAACACTGTGGACACCCCACAGTCTTCACAGCCGCAGGCGATGGGGAAAGGAAAAGGATGCTGGGACTTTAGATCCTACATCCTGCTTTCTTTGGAGTACATACTCCTTTACCCACCTGAACAGTGACCGTAGATGGTGTATTTAATTAAAGTAATCTGAAATGCCACAAAAAATACGCAAAGCAGATAAAACCAACATTAAATTCCATCTACAACAACTTTTAACTCAGAATCACAGAATCACAGAATATTCTGAGTTGGAAGGGACCCACAAGGATCATCAAATCCAACTCCTAGCTCTGCTCAGGGCCATCCCCGAGAATCATACCATGTTCCTGAGAGGATTGTCCAAATCCTTCTTGAGCTCTGTCAGACTTGGTGCTGTTACCAGTTGTCTGGGGAGCCTGTTCCAGTGCCCCCCCTCTGGGGGAAGAATCTTTTTCTACTATCCAGCCTAACCCTCCCCTGACACAACTTCAGAGCATTCCCTTGGCTCCTGTTACTGGTCACAAGAGAGAAGAGAACACTACCTGCCCTTCCAGTTCCTTTAATGAGGAAGTTTTTCAATATCTGCCAGAATATTCTTCTCCATAACGAGAGGAGAGGAGAGGAGAGGAGAGGAGAGGAGAGGAGAGGAGAGGAGAGGAGAGGAGAGGAGAGGAGAGGAGAGGAGAGGAGAGGAGAGGAGAGGAGAGGAGAGGAGAGGATAAAAGCAGATGATTCTCAAAAATCAAAATTAGTCTCATTAAAATAAGTCAAAACAAAAGTCAGTTATCATATACCGGCATTTCTTTCCTGTGACCTTTTAACTTATTGACTGCATCCCACCCACAGCCCTTTTGATTAGAGAACTTGGATTCAGTCTGTAAAGGCAGGGGAAAAAGGCACATTTCAGTAATGAGTGGCTGTATATGCACAAAGACATCATATGAACAAAGAGGTATTGACAACCAAGATCCTTGAATTTTGCTAACATTTGAGTATTTAAGTAAAGTTGAAAACCAATATTCTTTTTATGTTTTTTTACTTAGTGCCTAGGGTTTGGAAGTGTGGGAAAAAAAATGGATCTATAAATAAACTGCCTAAAATTCTTTACATTCATCTCTGAGCTGGACAAGAGGGTTGCAGAGGAAAAATGGCTGCTGTTTGTGCCAGACAGGATGCTGTACACTTGTATACACAATGCATGCCTTGGAAACATAGCCAAGCTAATTTATGTACTGGGAGCAGCATAAGAGCATGAGTGCCACCAGCATCATCAAGGTGAATTTTCTCCCAGGTGTCTGCACCTCACTCAGGTACCTCCCCACAGCCCTCCAGAGGGATGCACTGCAGACACACACACACCTTCTGCGACACGCTGCGAGGTGTCTGAGAAGCAGAGTTGGTAAGTAGATGCAACGCTGCAAGAGGAGAGATTGAAAGGCAGTCGAGAAAAGCTCTGATACGTTTGAGGTAAGATCACGTACGTGTGAGCACTATGTGTGAACCTGATACATGCCAGGCAGCATCATATAAGTAGCAGTGGTAAGTGTGCCTAAGGATTGTTCAATAAACAGCCAAATATATCCACATTTCCTGGTCACCCCACGCCAAGCTCCCACTCCAGGTCTCGGGAACAACAGCAGTTCAGGAGGGCAGGACCTCCAATGCTGCTGCACAGCAAAAAGGAATGATCTGGGAGAACAGCAACAACCATGAGGGAAACAAGGATCGGAAGTGAGGGAAGGCACTTGTGTTTGTGCCTGGTTTCCTAAGAGCTGTGCGAATTTGTGGCTTTATGTCCCTTGAAAGCATGCAGTGGGAAGGAGTGAGATCAGCAGTTGGCTGATCCCCACAGGAGAGAGGGTGCTGCAGGAGGCAGACTCACTGGGGCTTTGCCCTCCCTTAGCCCAGGCAGAAATCCATGAGAGGCTACAGGGAAGTGAGAAATCACTCTGACAACAGATTTCACCTGGCAGTCCGACATTGTTTATCAGCATAATAAAAAGTGCCAATACTTACCACCTGTCTAAAATACGCAGTAATAATAAACAGAGTTACGGGGCATATTATGGTCAATGATGAGATATTAATTTATAGCCCTGGAAGCAGAGAAGGAAGGCAGAGGCTACAGTGCCTTATGGGGGCAAAGCTTGCTGGGGATGAGGCCAAGGCCTTTTCTTCTCTGATGAAAATGAATGGAAGATTGCATTAAGATTTTTTTTTTCTTTTTTGGTGAGACCTTTTTCTAGTCTTAAAATAATATCCCTGCCAATATGATCAAGTTACAGAAATAAATGGCCAGGATATTACCTTTCCATTCCTATGTCAGCTGGTAATATCTGCACTAGAGCATGTGTTGATTTTGTACAGAATTAAAGACAAATTAATACAGGTGTGTGTATAGGGGGAGGTCAAGGTCTCCCTGGGGCCAGGACAGTGGGGAATCCTCATGGGGGTCTTTAAGGGTTGGTCCTGGGAGCCACGAACCATCCTACCCCCCATATAGGAACTGGGAAGGCAGGGACACCAAGATAGTCCCATTTCTGGGAACCAGGTACCTTCCTGGAGACTGGGAAAAGGCAGGTCCAGACCTGGCTTAAGGCCCATAGCCAGGCAGGGTCAGGCTGCGGGGACCTGAAGACTGGCCCTGGTGCAGCACCACTGGGACAGGGGATGACAGCTCTGAGTTGAGATGGGGTCCTGAGCCATGGGCAGGTGAGGGGCTGTGGATGCTTTTGGAACCCTGGCAACCACAACATGCAGTGCTCTCTCACCAGCCTCTACCCCATTGACTTAGCTTTTCTCTGCTACCTGCTATTCCAGCTCTGAACTAGAGCTTTTTTGGGGGTGTTTTTCCTTCTCAGTTTGGGCTGTTTCCCCCATGGAAAATGAGAAGCCATCCATGAGCTGCCATTGCCACCACCACCACACCCCCAGCAAAGGAAGGAAGGTCT
Source organism: Molothrus ater (assembly GCF_012460135.2). NCBI lineage: Eukaryota > Metazoa > Chordata > Aves > Passeriformes > Icteridae > Molothrus > Molothrus ater. Next base: position 94,232,244 of record NC_050478.2, on the reverse strand, counting down.
CGGGATGCACAGGGCTCTCCCAGTGCTGCCTAAAAACTGAGTAAAACCTCACTACTTCTGGTGCAAATTTGGATGTGTGGACTCTCTGCCAAGCAAAAAATATATAAATTCTCTGTGCAAGGAAGCATTTTTACCTAAAAAGTCAAGAGTCACCTTCTACCCATGAATAAGAGCTTTGTGAGTACCCCAGCATGACAGAAATTGCAGGTGGCTGTTACAGGCGTTGTATTTAAAGAGATTTATTCTATTTATTAATTTGGAAAAGCAACAACTATCTTCCAGGGCAGGGTTTCACTTTTTTATCCCTGGAGTTTATACAGAAACTTGCTGTGGTCAATCAGGCCACCCATGTAGGACATAACCTCACAAACATCACTGATTATCTGAGTAATACAAAGAACTTACATTCTGTTTTGCCTTTAGGTTAACATCACCTGTAAAAACACTATCATTTCTGGAAAAGACCAGACTATGTATAGAATGGTAAGAGCTGACACTGACTCAGTCAACAGCTGCATGTTTTTCTATGTTATGGTAGTGGTTAAGAGCATAGATAGCTGGGAAGTTTTGGGAAAAAAAGGCTATTTTTGCCACGAAATTTCAATTAGCTAAAGTTTAATGTAAGGTCATGGCTATCAAAGGGGTTTACTATTTTCCAGAAAATTTTATTACTCAAACTCGTCATAGGAAATAACTGTAAGTTTAAATCAAAAGAGGACAATGTCTCACTACCATATCAACAGCTCCTACAGGTAGTTCTCAACCTATAACTTCAGACCTGCAGTGAAATGGGAGGCAGCCTGATACATAAAAACGTGGTTACATACAGCAGCAACTGAGTGCTCCCTCTTTATTGTGTGGGGCCATCTAGGATCAGACCTGGGTTTCATTTCACTGGGGTTTCACCTGGTTGTCTTGCAGCACAGGTGGAAGAGGAAGGCAGATGGAAGAGCACACCTTCCTCTGACTTGTGCCCTCCTTTTGGAAGGTGAAGATGGACTCCAAGTGCTCATGTACAGGAAGGAAAAAGAAAAAGAGAAGGGCCAAGTGAAAAGCAGATTTCCTTAGGCCATGTGCAGGGTGAGCAGAGAGGACAGTTATAGCATTTAAAGAAGTGTGGGGTGCTTTAAAGCCTGGTTCAAGCTCTTTGCACATGTTCCCAGGGTTAAGCAGATTTCAGGTTTCTAGCCATGTTTTGACTAACTCCAACTCATTCATGCTTAGATTTCAGTAGAACAAACAACTCCTAGCAGTCATGTTAGAGACAACTTATATTCAAATACCTGTGTCCTGATAAAAATCCTCCTGCAGTGAGCAATAATTAGGACATTATAATACAATTGCAAGTCCCAGAAGAGAGAAACACTGGGATGGTGCTATTTAAATGTAAATACAAATTTTGCTAATGGTCTTTCAGAAAGATTGGGAGCTTCATTCAGTTTTTGGGTCAGAAGTGTTTTACTACAAAGAACACTAGAGAGCAAAGATGCATGAAAACAATTTTCTTGTCTGATTATTTGGGGCAGGGATTAGACCCATTCATTGTTTCCCTGTACATTTGTTCCATCTTTCTGTAGCATAATATGTAGTGTCACTCTTGGAAATGAAATAAAGTCTCACATATTGGTGAATTTGAGAGCAAACACATTCTAGAAATCCCATTTGGAAATTTTTTTGGTATGCCACGTGAAGTCAAACGCAAGATTTCCACATCACTCCCCCCTGCCCTTTAGTTCTTGCAAAATTATTTAGAACCAGCCTCGCTGCCTACTGAACATCTATTGCACTCTCTCTCTCTCTCTCTCTCACACACACACACACACACACTCACATACACAGCCCCCACACTGCTGCACTGGTGTGTGCATACATCTCTCCAGCTGTGTCCTGGAGGTTCCTGGGAGCCTGAAGGGAATGCTCATGAAACATGACTTTCACAGATTCTCCGTCCATCTGGAACACTAGGGCAGCATATGGCGGGCAGCACAGTAACTGTTTGTGGACATGTCAGACTTTTTTGCCTTGTGTATTACCTGATTAAGGTAAGACAAGAAATGCTGATATAAACCTCTTTCTCCCACATTAACCCTCTCCAGTTTTATTTCTCAATTTAAAAAGGAAGTTTTTTTTTTGGCTAGCCCTGCAGGGGTAGTATCCCCTGAAAGCTACAAGAATGTTCACATAAACACATTGCTGATACAATTATACCAGCTTTGCATAGACAGAGATAAAAAAAGAAAGGTGTGCAAGGGAAGAATGTTTTTTAATATAAATTGTAGGGTTATCCCTGGGGCTGGAGAAAAAAGTAGAGTTAAAAAAAAAGATTAGGAAATAATAACTAAAGCTGCATGCTTTATTACTTCAGGTAAAAAAATCTTATGAATAATATAATCATTGTCTCTGGTTATTGGGTATGAAAAAGATAAGTGTAATCAGTGTACTGTGATACAGGAACATTAACACTTTCACATTGACTGGATACAGACTTAGAAATGAGTTAAGAATCACTGGGTCATCTAAGTGGAGGATTATTCTACACACAGGCCCCTAGGTCAATTTAAATTATTTAATTCATCTTGGTGACTGCAGGGGCCTAACCATCCCTGTGCCTGCATTTTTATCTTGCAGCCCTCTTAGCATAAGTTTAATTCTGGGGGACCAGAAAGGCTAGACTAACAAGACAGTGCACCAATATGCAGACACTGGCTCTTGTAGGGTTAATGATAGAACCACAAAGAGAAATGACACAAATTATACCAAGGACATTTTATTACCCAGCAGCCTTAATCAGTATATATATTTTTTTACACATTATTATACCAAGGGTCCTTTCAGTGCTCATTGGCTTGTTACAAGCATTAAAAGAGGGGACAATGCTTTGCAATTAAATCCATATCTTACTCTGAGTCTCGCTATTTTCTTTGAGAGGAGCTGGGACGAAGCAGACAGATGCAGCAAAAAGCTGTCCAAATAATACTGGAAAAGAAGGTGAATAAGTCCACTGGCATGCCACACTTTCACTCATTTCTTTCACAGAGAATTAAGATCAGTAGTTATTCACCCTCAGAATATATTTAGTGCCAGGGCAGGCAGGGTTGTTGTAACCCAGCCCAACCCCACCACTCATGAGCTCCAGGCTGCTTTCTCCAGGCTGGGTCAGTATGTGTAATACTCACACTGATGAGTTTTGGAGATGTGAAAATTTAGCACTTTGGCTCTTTTTCATTGGGTGAAGGCTATTTTAGGATAACTAGTAGTTAATAGAATTTCTCTAGAAGTTTCAGCACTGGTGGCTTTGTAGCAAAGAGAAAGAAAGAGTATAGTAGGGCCACAGGAAAGACACCAAAGCACTGGTGATACAAACTGGGGAAGAGTTAGTGGCTACAGTTTGTATTGAATTATTGACAAATACAGTCATGCTTCAGTTTGAATTTAAATTGTCTGCTACACAATCAACTGTAAGATCATCTTGATCCCAGAGAAAAAAAGATGAAAAGCCTGCTCTCAAGTAAGATGCAAGTCTGTTGAAGAAAACAAATCAATGAACCTATGGACTGGTACAATACGCATCCAGGCTGTGAAATTTCCAAAGGCCTCGTGTTTATTTTCTGGGAAGCTAGGAAATTCATGTTATCCATTTAGTTATACTTTACAATGGATCGATAGGTTTAAGGTTTACATTGGTTTAATTTGTGATGTGAAAGCTGATCTTTTCATGGATATTAAGGTATTTACCTTTGTCTGGTGCTCTTTGAGCAAGCAGATGGTAGGAAGCTACCAGGTCTCTGCTTTGAAAAGCATCAGCTGAAGAAATCAGTTTAGTGACCAAAACCCAACTCTCAAAAAAGGAGAAATTACCTGGGCTGAACATCTTTCTAGTAGGATATTTAAGGATGAAACAGGTAATGGAGAATTGACAGCTACCTGACCTCCTTATATAAAGTGTTATACTCCAAGTTTGCAGCTAAGCAAGCACCATCCAGGGCAGTATTACACATGCTGTTGAATGCTGCCTATCAGGTAGGATTCAAACCTTGATACGCATTGCTTTGTAGCTCCAAAAAGGAAACTAAGCCCAGGAAAGGAAACTGTGTGAAGAAACTTGGCTCTCTTAATATTGCACTTTTCCTTTATCCAACTCATGTTATTCAGTTCACTTTAAATTCTAAGTATAACATCCCAAACCTGATGGATAATTTACCAGAAACAATCAACTTTTTTCTTTTTGTTGCCTGCAGATCTGTACTAGCTCAAAATTGTGTATTGAGTGACTCAGACTTTGCTGGAATCAAATTCACAGAAGGTTTCCTCTCGGGAACTTTGGTTTGACTTAATGCCAAAACCTGATTCATATAAAGAGTTAAATCTGGTAGTTTGTTTGTTTCGGGGATTTTTTCCCCAAAAGTAAAACAGAAGTCTCAGGCACTTCTGCAGTGTCAAAGAAATTCAGATGTGAATAAACCTTCTGCAATTTTAAATCACAGTAATGTTTCAGAATTGGTTAGAAATATCTGATTAAAAAAAAAACAAAACAACAAAACCACTTAGCTCTGGAGTAAGAAAATAAAGGGTTGTTTTGTTTTGCTGGGGTTTTGGGTTTTTTTAAAATAATTAACTGCTGAGAAATCAGCCTTGACACTTCCCAGAGCTAGTGTTCCTCCCTCTCGCAGATTAGCCTGGGTTAGTCTTGGTGGTTTCACACAGCTTGTTCTTTTTAGCAAGCCAACATTTTCCACCAATGTCAGAAAAAGGACCTTTCTAGTTGCCCTGTAAAAACCTGCTTATATGCAGATTTATGCAGTCTACAGGTAATGTTTCCAGGGAAACTCAAGGTGGAAATTGTTGACCCTATATATGCACTGTTCAATGTGCACCTGAAATGATGGTTGATCAGTGTTATTCAATGCAACTTGATAAGAGCTATTTTTTAGTACTTATTCTTTCTTTTTAGTTGGAGATTCAGAACAGTAATGATATTTTAAAACAAAACCAGTTTCATTTCAAAAGATTACTTTTCCAGAATTTATTCAAATTTACATGCTATAAAAGGGTCCTACAAGATACTACGCTTTAGTCAATCTGCTAGAAGAAAACAAACATTTTCTAAAATTAAATCAGAGCTCCTAGACACCATGAAAAACAAAGAAACAAACAAAGAACCCAGAGGAATCTGGACATGACAGTAGCTTAAGTGGAAAATTGTGGAAGTCCTGAAACAAAATGCTATAGGCCAGCTGCAGAGCATGTTAGCTGGAGAACTTTAGAGCACCTTTTGGAAAGTATTTTGAAAGCATCCATGGGTCAAATATTCATCTACTGCCTATCCAAGATGCTCAAGAGAATCAATTTTTTTATTTTGCTATCTTCTTTGTATTGGCCAATGGACCTAGATGCCCACAAGTGTAAAACTGCCTCTTCCAAAACATTACAGAGGAAGAGTTTGTTATTACCCAAGTGCAGCAAAGCTCCTTGCTATCGGTATTTTCCTTTTATTGAAAAAATTCCTTGTTTTCCATTGCTGAATAAGTTACTTCTCCAACTTTAGTCCTCTTATCCCTCAAATTAATGGAGGAAAGTGAAGTTTATTAATACTCTGGAGCTTGTAACATTAGAGACACTTGCCTGTGTTTGCAGCTCCCCAAATGCACAGCCTCATTTGCTGCCCAATCAAACTCAGTAGTTGTAACAGTTACCTATGCAGGTCTTACTCTAGAGTTTAAAATTCCCCAACTACAATATATATAGTTAGTCTTAATAAATAAATGACTTGGAGTATGCATTATATATCATTCAAATCCATGAGGACACAAATTATGTATAATACATTGGCTGTGTAATTTATTTATTAAGCAAAACGTGAATTTTCCATGGCTGTGTTTTGAGGCACAGTTTGTCACATACAGCTAAATGATGTATTCTTATTAGTCCCACTCAATTACCAAGTCATCCCTCTGTGCACTGTATATTTGTTAATGATAGTGCCACAACGCTGCATCTACAATACCTGTGATTTTAGTGATTCATAACCACTCACTAAAACTGTGAAAATGATAAATTGACTGCTGTTGATTAAATGCCGCCAACAGTGTGTTTCGTATGTGTTTGTTGCAGTTAGGAGTTAAAGAAACAGCATTGCTCCAACCATTTAAATATCTAATTAAGCAGAACCCTGTCTAGATAGAAAGAGCTTGTTGGAATGAAATATCATTAAAAGAAAAAAGAAAAAACAGTATAGCACTGATTTTTTTCATGTATGTACATAAAGACTTTTCATCTCAATCCCACTGGTCATAAATATGCCATGAACAAAACAAGACCAAAAGATAAAAATTAAAAAGGCTGAAGAACTTGGAGTCCGCTAGACTCGCTGCACAGCTGCAGATGGTTGATTTGATGGCTTTAGCTGATCCCTGAGATTAGCTTGAAACAACAGTGGACTCAGTAACACAAGGGCAGCCCTCAGTGACAGCCCTTAAGACTTAAGGGGAAACAGAGAATGGAGAGGAGAGGATGGGGAGAAGCTATATTCCAGTAAAGCAAATAGCACCTCTCAGCCTCCCACTGTAGGGAAAAATGTTTGCACATTTGTAGCAAAGGAATGGCAGAAGGAGGGGGGAATATCTCTATCAGACTTAAGTTAATTATTTTTATTGCTTTGCTTAATGCTTTTTTTCTACCTTTAGATTAATCCTATATAGAGTCCTCAAGCTGGAAGAGTGGAACAAGACCAAGAAAAGTGGATGTTTCTGTGCCAACAACTTGACTTCTAGCTGAGGATGCTGGAGTAGACAGGGTAATAAAAGTAAAGACTTGCCAACTTATGTCATCTTATTAAGATGAATTGGAAGGGGCTTTTCTCCCCTCCCTCATTTTGAATTTGGAGGTAAGTAGACAGAGACCACAGTAGATCAGAAATTTCTCTTTTTTCCTAACCACTCTCCACAGAAACAATGCTTCCGTATTTCTGTACCTAAATAGTGACTTTCAGTTCAAATCACTTTGCACACTCTGTGGTCAGAAAACTGCCAGGTTAAAAGGAAAAGCAGGGGTAGGGAGAATATCTGGTGCAAAGCCTTTATCTTCTATGGTCCATTGTACATTTTCTCTTAAACAGAAGAACCATGCCATGTCCAAAAATGCTTCACATTTAAAATCTGCAAGCACACATATGTGAATTTTACTACAATTCAGGAGTGAAGGTCTAAGCTGATTCTGCCTAAACTTGTGTCCTCAAGGATAGTAAATACTTTAGACATGATGCTTATGCCACAAAATCATGTCCTGCAGCAGTGTCTTACTGTTTTGGCAAGTTTTTGGGTGTTGTTTTTTTCATTTTGTTTTCATTAGGTATTCTCTTTCTACAGAAAATGTGTCCATCCACATGATTTCATGCTCCTATACCACTAGACTACAGTAGTACCAGTCAGAGTCATGTAGAAGTCATGAGCAAAGCAAAGATATTTGTCTTTCCTAGCAAATGCTTGTCACAAAGTGAACAAATATCGTGATAAAGAAAGCAGCTCCAGGCAATGCAGCCCTGACAGGGAGAAAATAGTTATTGAGGTGGTTAATACTATGGTTAAAGTGACATGCCTAAATTAACTAAGAAAATAGGAGTAAAAATTGTAATGTGCATTGAGTACCTCTGAAATTCAGACTAACACCCTATGTTCAGAGCAACAAACCATCCAATCTTCTTGTTAGTCAAAGGGACTGTTAAAAATACTTTGTCCTTAAAATATTTTTTATCTGTAGATTTGAAAGTGTATATTCCTCTTTACCCTGTACACTTATATGCCACAAAGACTAGAATATTAAATATTGTTCTCTTACAGAAATCTCAAGCTTTTCCCTCCAGTCCACTAAACAGTGATATTGGATAAATCACTTACCTGAACCATAGAAGTCAGAAATGAGACTTATCTATGCAGGCTTCACTCTTACACCTCCATGGGTAACAGTGGTTTTATCCCAACATAGCAGAGTAGAATTTGTTGTTCCATGCTAAGCTTCACATTGCAGCAAAGCAGTTAAACAGTATAAACTAGATGCAAAGTGCAGCAAAGCAGCAAGGCCCTCATTCCTTAGGATCCATGAAACTCACCTTCCTAAAACAAGCAGTCCTATAGCTGACTGTGGTTTAGAAGGACCAAAAGACCAGTCTGATTTTTAAGTTTATTGTTTGGCTACATGCAGCAATGCTGGCAGAGAAACACTGACCTTAGCACAGATTAATTCTCTCTCAAGGAAAAAGAAGCTTCTGACAGAAGCCCCTGGGTTTTTTAAGAGACTGTTTGTGAGTAAACACAAAAAATAACAAAACAAAACAAAACAAAAACCTAGCATAAAAAATAGCTAAAATATTTGAATATTGTTGAAGGAAATAGGGAAAACCCATTTTAGTCCAGGCTAAGTGTGGTCAGAGGCTTTTCTCAGCACAATATTTCCACTACAACTTGCACCTGAAGCTCTGATCAGTTTGCAAAATCTTTATGAATAATTTCTTGGACAGCACTGAATCACTCCAATACTCCAGAGGATAAGCCATCCCCAAGGACAGGTATGCAAAGTACCAATGAGGAGCTGGCTGCTCACTACTCCAAGGCTTTCAGAAGTCCTTGGAAAAGGCCACATCATATCAAAAAAAACAACCAACAAAACCAAGAACTTGAGGACAACTCAAAACTGCCAAAGAACCCCACTGCTGACTTATTCAGTAACCTGCCAAAAGCAGTGAGAAACTTGATAGAAAGCAGAGAGGTAGAGAAAAAAAAAAAAAAAAGGGGCAAATAAGCATCCAACAAAACCTCAGACATTTCTGGGCTAGGAGAAGCTAGGGAGACTGTGCATGTGGGGATGGGTGGGTGACAGTTCATGTGAACTGCCATGTACATGCATGTCAGCCAATTGTCCATGGAGAGGGCAGGGAGAAGAGAAAGATCCAGGGTGCTACAAAACCTCCTGCTAGGATTAATTTGAAGTGGATTTTGCACAAGGAAGTATCAAAAGCACATCCCCCAGCTTTAGTACAAGCAGATATAGGAAGAAAAGGCAAAAATTTTGCCTAGGCCAGAGACTGGAGATTGGGAATTAATGTCTTTTCATGGTTTTTTTTTTTTTCCCATTTTTACCCTAACCAGACCCTAAATGCAAACCCCAAGTCTTGCCACAATAAAAATAATAAATCTATTATGCACCAATGGAAAGGAGAGCTGGAAGTATTGTTGTATGTCTAAACTGGCAAGAAAGCAGCGCATAATATAAGTCTCCTGATTTTTCATGACAGATTCACCATCCCAGCAATTAAATACTTTAAAAAGGCCAAATCTCATGTTATTTTGCATCTGAAAGCCTGCAGGAAAAGAATAAATAAAAAGCATTGCATAGAAGTGCCACACATTAATACTTCAAACACAGAATTCTACACTATAACAGGATCCTATTGAAACTTACCTTTCAGACAAAGTGCCTAAACAGATCTTAACTATAAATAATTGGGGGAGAAGGGAGTAAAACAACAATTTTGACAAAATAAAACCCCAAAGTATTAGGTGTCATAGAAAATGCACATGTCATTCTTCCATAAATAAAGTTGCTAAGCAGATTTACTGTGAAACAATTTACGCTGTGTTATGTAAATGGCAAAATTCTTAAGCCCGTTTGGTTGTAAAGAACAAACCTGTGAAAAGAACCCATTTTTACCATCAGTCACACCATACATTTAGCAGGTGTCTATTTTACCCACAAGCCTTGCAAATATGCAAATAAATACATAAATTGCCAAATGTTTCAGTTATTGTAATATAGTTTTTCTGCTCATTATTTTCTAAAAGAAATGAACAATTGCTGTATTAGACCTGGATGGATGTCCCTTTCCAATTTCTTTGTAATCAAACAGAAAGTTGGCAGTGAGCCAAAGCATTTACTCTTTAGAGAGCACAATGTTTTAGCTATTACTTAGCTACTCCTTCTGTAAAACACTCTTGTCAAGGACTCTATCATATCATGAAGTGTACTCATTATAGAGAATAAACTTCTCAGCTGGCCTTTTGCTTACCCACTGCACAAGCAACACTGAAAGGCAGGTCAGAGAAGCACAGATATTAATGGTTAAAACCCTGCTTTTGTTTGTGGGTATGAAAGCAGATAAGATGTGTTAAATGAGCAGAGTACTGCAAGTTACTCCTTGCATGGCATGTCTGTGAGTCACATTATAGCTTTCAATATCTATGATTAGCCATTACTGCTGAATATGTGCTTCCCTACGTTTTCCAATATTAGCTCTTCTTCCTTCATCAAAAGGAAAAATCTGAAAGTCTTCCATCCCCCTCAAGTTTCAAATAGTTATAGCAAGAAGATCAATCCACCTTTCAGTTCATTTCTGCTTCAGGCCCTGTGTTTATTTTCTGTGCACATCCACAGAAAAGAAACATCAAATGTTCAAATTCCTCTGAAAAGGGTGACTGCAGTCATAACTCCACTGGTCTGAAGCCAAGGCAAGCATAAGAAATTATTCTTCCATACTTGCTTGGTCTATATGGTGGTGTCCAAAAAAAAAAAAAAAGATGGATTGGAGGTAGGCAGAAGATGCACTACTGACACAATGAGAAATAAAATGCCAACAGTTAAATTGGTTGTGCTGTCATCACACATCTTTGATATCAACATTTGAATTCAAACCCAGCACATATTCTTCTACCTACCCAGACCATGCAAATGAAGAAACCAGGCAGCACAGAGGCATAAGGTGATTCCCCATCACCCTCTGACTGGGACACAGCCACAGTGGTACTGGGTTTGCACCTGCAAATCAATGAACCTGCTAAGCACAGACAAAAACATCCAAATAGTAAGAGAAATCTACTCTGGATTTGCTTTGAAGTTTTAAGACCAAAAAAGCCAGAGGAGATTTCTTTCCACTGAGTGTGTTTGTCTTCCATTCTCATGGCTGTCCTCTATCATTTTCTATTGTTGCACATCCTCTGTGATTGACCTTTGAATGAAGTTTCCCCTTGCAAAACTGCAGCAAATGATTATGCAAGGTACTGCTATAAATTCAGTCTTTCAATCAAGAAAGTTGCTAATGCTAGATCATTTATTTAGGAGTGTTATTTTTTTAAGTTAAGCAGTTCTGAAAACTTTTATGTATGTTACTTCTCTAATATTTTTCATTCTTTGTCACTGATCACTAAGGATGATTGGCTGGCAGACTGTCTCAATCAGCCTGAGCAAGGATTTGCACAGTTCTGTATTTCCAAAAAAAGTGCAGTGAATATTCAGGTTCTATCCTCACTGGATACCCTAGTTGGTCTGTCTGATTGGATCTTGTCTTCCGTTTTTAAGCTGTTCAATAGCAGCAAAGGTGTGATTCAGTTCTAGACTGGTGTCAAGTAAAATAAAAACAATGTGTATGAGAAAGAACAGTACCAACAGAAAGTGGGACATACAAATTAATAAAGATGTCAATTCTTAATAAACAAATACAATATTCCTGGTTTTTTCTGACTTATCTTTGCACCCATTTACTGTCTACATGGAAGTAAAGTTACTGTCTCAATTTTTCCAACAATAATTCATTTGTGGTTTTGGAAGTGTTGTGGCAGCTCAGCCCCACTTGGCTGATCACTCACTTCACCCTGGTAGGATGGGAGAGAAAATTGAAAGTGTAAAAGTGAGAAAACTTGGTAAAGCAAATGCCATGCATGCAAGCAAACTAACTCAAGAAATTCATTCACCCACTTCCCATGGACAGGCAGGTGTCCAGCATGCCCAGGAAAGCAGGACTCCATCACCCATAATGGTGACTGGGAAGACAAACACGAGCACTCTCAACATCACTCCCTTCCTCCTTCTTGTCCCCAGTCTATGTGCTGAGCACCAGCCCATTGGTTCAGATTGTCCCTTCTGTCAACTGGGGTCAGCTGTCCCAGCTGTGTCCCCTCCCAACTCCTTGTGCACTCTCAGTCTCCTCTCTGGTGGGGTGGGGTGAAGAGCAGAAAAGGTCATGACTCTTTATATGTTCTGCTCAATAATAATGAAACATCCCTTGGTCATCAACACCATTGTCAGCTCAAATCCAGACTGCAGCCCTATACCAGCTACTGGGAGAAAAATTTACTCTACCCCAGCCCAAACCAGCACAGGAGCCAAAAGGCTCCATTATCAAATTCTAAACCACAACACAAACTAAAACTTACTGTGATTATTGCAGAAGAACCATGCACAAATGTTATAAAGGAAGAGATCTGTGAAGCAGAAACCATTTCAGAAGAATCAATACAGATTAGAAACTGATTTAGCCTCAAAATTTTGTCAAGCTGCTTGGGGTGCTGAATGGGTGGTATTTCTTACATCTTTATGTTTACAATTTATCTAAGGGTATATTCAGTTAACATGGCATGCCTACTTAAACAGCGTGTTCACTTATTGTATTGTAAAGCATTTATTGTAATTTCTCTATATTTAAATAAAATGCTGTTTTCACCAGTGCTTGAACCTACATAAATTTATAATGGAAACAAAGAAGAACTTTTTATTGATGCTAATATCTTTAAGTAATTCCTTATAACAGAGAAACTAACTTTCCTGTCTACTGATACCTTCAGGTTTCATCAGAATTTTTTTTAGAAAAAAGATTGAAATCATGATATAGATATTTAGCCTTCCAATTTTCTCAGTCCTAAGTACAGGTAATACCTCATCAAAAACAAAAACATAAACATAAACAAACAAAGTCACATACATTTCTAGTGTGACTGCTTCCAATACATGCAAAGTTATAAAAGGAGAGTCTGTCATTTATAAAAGGGAGTAGGCTTCACTTCTAATGCAAGAAGTAAACTTTGATTTCAGGGGAAATTTACCCTGAGACAACTGTATTAGTCAATACATAAAATAATGACAGTTCCTAGGGAGTAAGGGAATTAGAGATTAGTGATGTATCACAGGCTGCCAGAATTAGAAACGCAGGGTCTAGGAGAAATTTTATTCTGAGCAATAAGTTCAACTAACCTGGAAATTCTCTTTCTCTCCCTCTAAAAAAAAAATGTTGACTGGAGCCGTATGGAGCAGACTTAGCCAAATAAGGATGCAAAAGAACTAGAGAAACCTCAGGACTATTCATTGCAGGTCTCCATTAAAAAAAAAAAAAAAAAGAAAGAAAGAAAAAAAAAGAGTAAAAAATAACTAATACTTTGTTTTCGTTTCACGGTAGTTTTAGAGACATTATGTTTTTTTCCTGGTTTCCAAGCCTTTGATTATTCTTTCTCAGTAGAAAGAGAAGTAGCAAAGAGCTGAAATGTTTTTCTTCAGAATCTGAAAGCTGAGAGGGTCACCTATAATCTGATTCCAGAAGCTGTAGATTTAAGGGTCACAGAAAGGGTGCTACCTTTCCCCTCAGAAGAGTACAAAACCCCAAATATTGAGGGCTCCCTAAGTCCCATGACATGGTCGTTCCAAACCCAGAGAGATGCAGGTGTCAAACAGTACAGCAGCTGTTATATATTCAAATAACTTTCTGATATCCCAAGTGAATGAAAGCTACTGGGACACAAAAACTCCAAGCATCATCCTCCAATATATGCTGAACCTGAGTAATAAGAAGGCTCTCTGAGAATCTCAAATCACAGTTACATTTCAGTGCATTTGTTCTTATTTTTCCACAGTTCTAAATATGCAAGCTCTTACCATGCTGCCAGAATAGACCTATGACTTAACGTACTATAAAGTTATGCTTTGAATATATTTTTGGCACTCTTCCATGCACTTCTTGCTCTGTTTCTTTAAATAAGAAGCACATTAATTACCAGTATGCATTTCAAGCAAACACACCATTTTGAGTACTGCTGCCTTCTTGATAGAAGATTTCAGTCCACATTTCAGTTGCAATCTACAGAAATCCACCATAAATGTGAAATTTCAAAAAATCCAAAGTCTACCAAATCCAATTTCAAGTACATGGGATATGAAACAAAGTATTTCCACAGTGAAAGCTATTATAAATTTCTGTCCTTTGTAGGTGAAATCAGGATCTGGACCACTGAATTTATTTTCCCCATTTGTCTCCTGTGAAAACCAGCTCTGTGTAGGTGTCCATAGCAGGGACTAATCTGTCCAGATTCAGTTGTTTGAGCTACTTTGCATCAGTTTAGGTAAATAGCAGCGTGCCTTCCATTTTTATTTTCTCAGACATTTTCTTTCTTCTTAGAGAAAGCTTTAGGAAAAAAAAAAAAAGTGCTTTCTTCATGAATCTTCGGCCTTACGTAGTGGCCTGTCCTCCCAGTGTCCTTCCCCAGGCCCCAAGTCATGCATCACTCATCTTGTCACATTGAACTCCAGATGCTCCTACCCTAGAGAATGCTCTGACTCTGGCAATTTTTCTTCATTCTCACTAACAATTTGGTAATGAAATATTGATTTTTAGTTAGATTCATATTGATGCTATTAGGTTTGCATTGATAAATCATGCTGGCCTCCTGTCTGAGAGGCTAGAAAGTGCTACACTGAACCCTGGAGATTACAATCAACTCATTGATGTGTTAATTTGATGGATTTTTTCGTTCTCTTAGAAGAAGTAGGAGGGGTAGAGGAAGATTTTTCAGTACTGCTGTTGTAAAGTTTTCACAGCGAAATCAGGGACAGTAATTGTGGGTTTTTCTATGTGCATTTGCTTTAAAAGTATCTTTCTCCCTGTTTGTCCAGAACATAAAAAGAAAGGAGGGGGAGAAGGACTCTGGGGTTGAGAGGATATGACACACCTTGTAAACAGAGCTCCAGACTCCCACATGGAGTGAAAAAATAGGAACAGTTAAATCCCAATTAAACCCTTCAGAGGTCATAGTCAAAAAACATTTCCTTCTGCTAAACAGGTCTTCATGTAGAGCTAAATCCCAGGTGAAGTGAAAATATTGTGGACATGGGAAGCCCCTCTGCTGGCCCTGTTCTACCATGAGCTGCAGCGGTGGGATGGTTCCCCCTCCCCTCTCCAGTGAAGTGCCACTTAGCAAACGTCCACATGCATCTGCAGCCTATTTAAAACAGCCCCTAGCTTTGATTTATGGTACTGTGCAGATGTAATGCCTGTCATTAAGGGACAATACGTGCCAAACCAAAGGATTACATTGTGATTTCCTTCAAAGGCGCAGGATTTCAAGGGGGTGCAGCAGCCACTAAAGCACAGGAGGAAAGGCTTTTAGAGAACACTTAAGTCAAATTTAGCTGTATCATTATTTTGTAAAACAAAACCATTTCACATTTAGTGACTCTTTACTTATTTTCCCCAAAAGGTTATTATCCCCCCTTCACCTGAATCTCCCACCATGACCCACAGTATCAAGGGACAGTAGAAAAGCCTGTTCAACAAGGGACCAATCCTGTAAGCTTCATTAATGAAACCATCTCCCACAAAGAAATGACATCTCAAGTCCTTAAGCCAGATGCATTTTACTTTATTTTATTTTGGTTTTCAGCATTTCTGCCCTGTCTTTTGCTAAGAAGACCAGCGGTCAGCATGTCAGGTCAATGACATCTTAACCAAGTTTGAACCTTGTACAACCTATGGTTGACCAAGAGAGTTACCAAAACAGCCTCAATGAAAGACACTGCAGCTACCTTTGATTAATAATTATTGTATGGGTCTGGAGGGAGCACAGGGTGAGTGAAAGAAACTCCATGATCAACTCTTCTTGCCCTTCCAAGAGGCTTCTCTCCTCCATTCAAGGTTGAACTACTAAAAATAATAATGCCACTTCACATAGGACGGTTTATTATTACCTTAGCAGCTCCGTTTTGGTGTCAGTTGAAAGAAAGAAGGGGAATTTGAACTAAAAGAAGAAATAAAGCTTCTTTTGGCATATGGAAATGGGAACCTTTTTGCTGGAACTTGCTTAAATAAACCACTTATGTACTAGGATATTTTCTAATTAGCTTAATTTCAAGGCTCTCTCCCCACCTCCCTCTCCTTCTTCACCCTCCCAGATGAAAGCATACAAAGAGTCCTGTCCTAAAGAAATATGTCCTAGTACATAAGGAGGCAATCATCTGTACCTTCAAAAGATGATGTCAATGATGAAACTGTTCGTTAAATTCTGTTGTACTATTGACATCTTAATGCCACAAACCCAGCTGGTACGAGATCAGTAACATAAACAGTCGAGTTCAAATTAATCTCTTTGAACCTCACTGCTGAGCTGAAACCTCTGTTTGACAGTCTAAACTGCCAACTTCATCTTCTTCTCCCAGTTATACAGTAGGCTAAACATGAAAAAAGAGCCCTGTTAATGGGAAAAGGTTTTGCATGTAACAAGGAATTTTAAGGTCTGGCAACCATTTCGAGCACCGCTCTTACTCTTTGCACACATGTAGTATTTTGCATTACCACATATGCTGTTAAACAATTTACTCATTTATTTAGATTTTTACAGCACTTATCCCATGCTCCAAGTGCTTTTAGAATTATTTAAACATTCAGTGCAACACTTAACATTTAAATTTACAATTCAGTTAAGAATACTTAGGTTATGGTAGAACAACCAAATTTAAAACTAATTTACTCTACCAAAGAACCCTCACAGAAAACCCAGAGGGAGTTAAAGCTATCATCCCAGCTCCATCCCACATGTTTGCCTGAAAAAAACTGAGGAAGAACGGCAAGGCTCTGTGCTGCTGTAGCTCAAACCTATACAGACTCTGAAAGGGGAAAGGAACTATATTCCAGAATCAGAAACCCATTAAGAAAGTGCCCTGCCAACTACTCTATTCCTTTTAAAGTCAATTCCAGCCATTCTGTCAATGGCTTACTACATCCCAAACTACTTCATCGTGAGTCATAAATCTGTGTCTGCTGAAGTTCACATCAGGTCTCACCTACGAGCACAAGGCCGTTTAGGGTTTATACCCACAGTCCAGCTACCATGGCTAAGCAAGTTACCAGACATCAGTTGAACCCAGATAACTCTCTCTGAGTGCCCTTATAGCCCATCATAAATATGAGGTAATTCAATTTAGCCTGCAATGAAAATAGATTAAGCTAAGTCAAATCACCTTACATTTGTCAGGGGCGAGGAGGACACACGCGAGTGTTTCTGCAGCTCAGCTGATGCACGGTAACCCGTTAAACTGCAGTAACTCAATTGCAGGCCTGAGCCCTCACCTGCGGTCGTTCAGAGGGGCTGAGCTGCTTGATGTCACTTTCCAGTAGGTTTTTTTCCACCAACCTTAACAATTTCAAGTGCCCATAGCATGAGCACAAGTCCTGCCCCATGGTTTCAGTGAAGTCTGACTGAACTTCCAGGCATGGAAATGCCTGCAGCAGATTGCATATTCGAATTAAACTTGAAGTTTTTATGTCTTGTCCCCTAATGATTGAAATGCTTCCACTGCCAATTTAAGAAACTTTCATGGTCTACAGGACACCAAGAAAAAAATGCAAAGTTTTTGAGACAGTGCAGAATGTATTTAAAGTTGAACTGAAATTGCATTATTACAAGAACAAGAATTACAGGAATGGTGGGAAGAAAGAGGGAAATAAGATTAATGGCTAAGATCTAGAAATTGAATCTTTTCTCACTGATTATGCAGTATTTGTTGATATTTTCATAGACTGGATGACTAGGAAGAGCATAGGTGTCTTGAGATCTGTATGTTCTACATGATAAAGAGCACCAGGTATATACATAGATATACCTACATCCTTATAAGCATTAAATTATTTTCTGATTACTATTTCTTTTCCTAATTACTTCCATATCAAATTTCCTCAAAATTTCTTAAATGCTCTTGATTGAGTTTACAGAGTTTTTTATGTCAGCCCTAATGCTCTCAAATGGGATTTCTTCCACACAGTTTGGAGATAAAATATATCATAAAACAGCACCTAGAAATCTTGGGACACTTCATACTTGATCTTCACAATTTCCACACTTTGGACTTTCTGCACATGTCTCTTCTTCTTTAATCATCTGCTATTTTCACCTTGCAAACCTTGCTTTCCATTTTGCTTTTAGCTTAAGCCATTGCATCCCACACACAAGACCCTGGCCCCCAGAAGAGATCCAGACTTGTACAGATGTCAGCCATGTCCATGCTGGCTTTCCAGTGCATGCAGAAGTTCACTTTGCTCAGAAATCTTAAAAACTCTGTCAAATCTTAGCAGTACTGTAGGATACAATGATAGGACAAGCAGGAAGGGCTTTAAACTGGAAAAAAAGCTTAGATTTAGATTAGATACTTTACTGTGAGTGTGGTGAGTCACTGGAACAGGTTGTCCAGAGAAGTTGTGGATGCCCCACCCCTTCCAGTGTTCAAGGCTAAGTTGGATGGGGCTCTGAGGAACGTGGTTCAGTGGCAGGTATCCCTGTCTATGCCAGGGGTACTGGAACAGGATGGTCTTTAAGGTTCTTGCAGCCCAAACCATTCTATTCTTCTGTGTATGTTTAGTTAACAAACCTGAGGGACCCTTTGGGGAGACAAAGGAAATTAAACCATCTGTACCAGTAAGCTTTTAGGGAGTTCAGCCTCAACAGAGGATGAGATCCAAGGTCCCTCTCCAGAGACTGCAGCAGGGAGCAACATTTTTCCACCATCTCAGCTCCCACCTCTTTCCGCAAGGTCATCCTGTCTCCGAGGGTAGAGCAGGGACCAAGAGTGCCCAATGGAGCCACTAGGATCAGCTCATTCCAGGAGATGTCTTGCTGCAGAGGCTCATGTGGCTGGCCTTCCTATGACCCTTCCCCTCCCCAGCCGTGCTCCACAATTAGATTTCATTAAAAGACAAAACCTCTCTTCCTCCTTCTCACCATAGGGGTCCTGAGGGGGGGGAAGGGATAGAAACATCATCTACATGGAAAATAATTTCCTGCTTGCCAGCATATCTGAAATTGATGCAGCCAACAGCATTCCTTGTGAATGTTAAATTAATTTGGAAAGTCTTCATGTATTGTTCCTTACCATGAAAAGCACTCATCACTTCTCTCTGGCTCTCTGCCCTGCCTAGGAACAGGGAGGGAAGTTTAACAGGCCACAGCAAAAAATGTTCATGAGGCTGCAGCGTGTGGCTTAGCATGAGAGCTGGGAAATTCCTATCCCTCAAAATACAGGGCAGCAATGACAGCTTGTCTCCAATGCAGAGAATTCAATATTTATTAATGCTGCTTCACCAGTTGTGAAAGGGAGATTGGGTTGTCCTTAAAGGAAAATAAAGGTAAATAATTATGTTCTTTTGGTTTCACACTTACTTAAAGCCTGCTTAGAGGTTTTGTACCTAAAAGCCCTCTGGAATAAAAACTATATGGGTATGGAAAATAATATTATCAAAATGTTGAAAGAATCTAGAAATATTTTGAATACCTAATAAAACTTCTTCTGATGAGTTTGAACTGTGCATGGGAAATTGTACTCGGTTTGCTTAAATGCTATAAGGAAGCAAGAAGGATTCAAATTAAATTCTGGAGAGCAGGTTTGTTTCTTTGTTCCTTTAAAAACCACTATATTGTCAAAATTTGATTCTATATTATATTTAATTTTCCATTTCTGTTTTACCTCACTCTAGATGCCTCCAAGTGTAGCCAGTTTCTCTTCCAGTGCCTCTCAACTATTAGGTCTATTTATATTTTTTGTTATTGAACTTGCTCACGCTTTCCACCTGCCTTATATTTCAGAGGATGAGGTTACATATTAAACCATTCTGTCTTTTACCTGTCTAGTAATTTTGACTTTTTTTCTTTCCTTCTCAGAATGGATTTTCTTGTTATTAAATCCACGTTCCACATCAGCCTGCTAAGTTGAAGATTGACCTTTAATTTCATTTTGCTTTTAGGCTTTCATTTCCTTCCCTAAAAACTATTTATGGTATTTCATTTCTAATTAGAAGTAAGCCTGAGTAGCAAAAAATCTCTAACCTTTCTAACCTCCTGAGGATTTGGATCCAGAGGTTTGGGCAGCCACAGCTAGGCTGACCAGCTGCAGAAGCTGGATCTGGACACAGATTTTGGTTGCCTGAAGGTCCCGTTTTAGGAATTTTAGGAACCAGCATTTCCATGAATTCATTATTTAGAGAGGGTTCAGCTATTTTATTTTAAAGAGTTTCTAGTACACTAACAAGAGGAGCACAATTCCCAGCAATTACTCAATTCCCATGCAAGAGAGAAAGGTCTCCTAGTTCACCCACTTAGGAACTAGAGTATTGCCTCATAAAAGAGACCAGAACTCCCCTGTTATTGCTCAACTCATTTGCTGAAGTTTAATTATGAGATATCATGAAAAGGAGCATTTTAAAGGCCCATTTTTTAAAACTTCCCTCAATAGCACTCATAAGAGACCAGATTAGAGACAAAACAAAATGGCTGAAACAGCATTATCTCCTTTATTCCACAGAATGTGGAAGTCTCCTTGTAGGTGAGGGACTGTGTTAGAAAGCCAGAGGATTGGCTGAGCTGCACTATCCTTCACCTTATCCTTCCAGACAATGTGTGCTGCCTAATCAATTCTAAAACACTAGTTGGAGCAGGAGGTGGCTTTTCCTTCCTGACCTCAAAATTTTCTCCACATCTGTTGAAATGCTACAGCACATATTAAAAGGTACACGTTTAATACGTTCAACATCCTAAATAATCTTTCTCACTCTTCCCTCCCCCACTTGTGCCCCCATATGCATCTGCCTGCTCCAGAGGCACTAGTGCACTTGATGACTTTTCCAACCTGTGTTTCAGATCATAATGTGGGTAGCTGTTTTTCCAAACAGGGGGGTTTCAATTCCTGCTTTGCAAACAGAGTTTGTGCCCATCACAGACCAAGGAACAAAGCTGGAATGATTGCTTTTCATTCTTTCCATTTAAGACTTTTTAAGACTAATTTTCCCTCACAGTTCAACCTGAAAATCAACTCTTCTTTTGCCAGAGACAGTGAAAAGTCATACTCCAAATGGCTCCCTGGCAGGCAGGGTAGACTAAAGCCAGGAGTAAAGTAGTATCTCCATTTGATAGTGAGAAGAAAGACACAGAATGATTAAATGGCTTGCCTAGGGGACAACCAAGAAATAAACCACTTCCTCAAAGGTCCAGCTTTTAAGATGAAGTTTTATTATCCATATTTGCCAACAAAAGCACAATAGAACTGGCATTTAGGTGGAGAGATAGGAGGAGGAGAAGGCCTAATCTGAGTAATCCAATCCTAAAGACAAATTAGTAATGGTAGATAAAAAGGAAGCATACTCCCCTGCTTTTGTTTTCCAGCTCCAGTAAGGATTTCTAAATTGGCTTTACTCATTCCAGGTGACCAGGAAAGCTGGAAAACATGGATTTTAATAGCACACACTACCAGGTATATAGATCAATCACAGGGACATAGAGAGACATATTGATGGCTCTGTAGATTAATAAACTGAAGGTTACTTGCCATTAGAGATGAGGGAAAGGCTACTTAGACAGCCTTCCTAAGCAAAGGCACTTTAGCAGCCATATTGATTTCCTGCAAACACCTCAGCAGCAGCAACAATTTTGCTTCACCAGGGAGGGCCTGACCTTCAGCCCGAGGTTTGCCTTCCCAGAGCATCCTGCATAACCCCAAATGATGATACATGAGAATAGAAAGAAACAAGAAAGGTCTTAACAGGCCCCAAGTGCCCAGAGGGTTTCAGAAAAGGGCTCTTCACACATTCATCGCCAGCCTCTCTTAAAACTAAAAATTCAATATACTGCATTGGCCTCAGCATGCTAACCATTCTCAGGGCTCTGGAATGTCACTCAAATCTCTGGAAAAATAAGTACAGGAAGCAATAAAGATCTCTATCCTTCCTTTCATAGTTAAATTGCAAGAAAAATATGGCAATGGTTTCTACAAAATCATTAGTTAAAGGGGAAGACATTTTCCTTTTTCTGTATCAACAGAGAACTAATCCTGGTGGTGGTGGTCATTGTTGTTGTTGTTGGTATTATTAATGCACCATTTTCTTTCAGTTTGCCCTTTGTAGCTTGGCTATTCCAGAAACTGTATTCCTTACCAACTTCTGGAATAAACTTTAGCTAATGAGTTTTTTTGGGTACATCATATGTCAGATGAAAGACTAGAGAAATGAATGTATCAGATATGTCTGATTAAGTGAAAGAGTACAGCAAGGGGGAATGGAAAAGACATATACCTGTGACTATCACATGCAAAATCCACACCCAATCACTCCTTCCCACTGGTCATGGAGAAAACCATGCTCACAGATAAACAGAAAGGATATTTGACATCGTGGCTAACAGCTGAATGAAAATAAATGCAAACTAACCAGAAATCCTGATAATTCTTTCTAGTAGGTCTATTCCATGAAGGTGAGGTGGATATTTTTTAAGGATTATGTTTTAAGCATTTTCAAAGAGAAAAATTGACCACTGTAATGTACATTTTCCATCCATGTTGGCCTTGTATTGGATCATCTGTCCTAAGCAGATTTTTTAAGCAGTTTGATGAAGAGATAAGGTAGAGATTAAGAGATTCCTTTGTACCCAAGTCACAGCACTTTAAACAAGATTTCAGCATGGCCCCCTGGACATGTAATGCCTGAGTGATTCCTTTGTATGTGAATCAGGTAGAAGCCCATAAGCCATATCAATTGGATTGCAATTTTCTAGTAATTACCAATAGGCAGCCCATCCCTTTGTGCATACTTGCTGGGAAAAATAGTATTTATCTGTATAACCTCTATCCCACATTTTAAAATCTTGCTACTTATTCAGATTAAATCTTACTGTCATTGTTTCTAGAAGATATCAGGCTTTGTTGGGGAAGTAGTTATCTTGCTTTTCCAGTCTATTCTCTGTGAGAGCTTGGATTTTTTGGATCTGCAAATGAGAATTAAAAAAAAAAATTCATCAGTCCATCAGGATATTATGAAACTAGCTAATAGGTGACACAAATAAGATGCATTGCTTTAGCAAATGAACAGAAAACAAACAAAGGAAATGCTTATCTTCCTGTTTTAATACGTTAGTTCACTTTTTTCTAATATTTAAAATCTGACCACCTGCAAAAGATTATGAAGAGCCTCTGTGGATTTGCAGGAATGCTTGCAGTACTTGGAACAAATGAGATACTCTTACTAGCACACACTACTCCCTGTCATTCAGCATGCTAACAGCGAGAGACAGGGCCATCAGCAATGCAATTGTTATTATTTGGTAAAGGCTGGTGGCGACTTATGAGTTTCAGAATGCAGCTTCCTCATTTGTTTAATGTCGGGAGATTACAGTCTCCATTTAGGATGGTTTTATAACATGCAGGTGGGAAAAATCTCTTCTCTGAAAGCCTACCCAGAGCTGGTGCCAATGCTGAAATATTCCTGCTTGATTCTTGCAAATGAATGTGTGCCGGGTTTGGGTAGAGCATAAGATCCAGATCCCGTAACCAATGGCTGCTGCCAGCTGCTGCCATGGGCTCAGACACAGTGGCCATGGACAGGGTGCACTGGGACACAGAGTGGGACAGGAGCCAGCCTGAGATCAGCCTCTGGGAGCTGCTGGGGTGCAGCCAGAGCTAGGTGGAGATGCGTGGGTGAGCAGGAGGACTGCTGCTCCCTCACAGCCCTCCAGCATGACTCCTGGCCCTGGTGTCTTCCTCTCTTGGCTTCCCCACCACTGAGCAGGATAAATAGAGTATTTCCTGATATTAGAGGGGTCTTGCACTGAGGAACTCCCATGCCCTGGAGAAGAGATCCATGTGAGCACTTTTAAAAGGCTGGGGAGGATTTTATGGACATTGAAAGAGTGGGTCTGAATTGCAAGCTGTTTGAGGCACGGGCCTTTACTACACCTTTCCCCTGGATAATCCCAGCCTGATGACAGCATGCATGGCTTCACATGAGTGCCTCTGCTCCACTCATTCATGTGGTGCCAGCTTCATCCTCCAGACTGCCAAAACCAAAGCTTTGTTCTGGGGGTTCAGGCTGGGCTGTGTCTTCATGCTCCAGCTCAAACCCAGTCTGTTGAGCAGGTTGGCAATGCCCTATCAGTTTGTCAGAGGGCAAGGGTGGGCAGGCAGAGCTCTGCCATGGAGAATGTCATCTCATGCTCCTTGCCTACCTCCACTCCATTTACCATCTCAAGAAGTAAAGTTGGCAGCACAATAGTGTCTGTGCTGCAGCATGGAAGTGGGAAACAGGAGGGGGTACTAATAGGATTCTATTAGTGGACATTAAACATGGAAAGTTAGTAAGGCAGGACAAATTTCAGGCACAAAAATAGCCTACAGCTTCTTCTTGCAGTTCTTCACTAAGTGTCTTTCCTTCTTCCTGGGAAGAGAGAAATAGAGCACTCCCACCAGCAGTAAAAGCTCAGCATGGGTATGGTTCATTCCCATGTTGAATGGGTCCCCACAAACATTTGCTGAGTGTGGGTAGACACAGGTTAAAATACTTAACAGAGGTGCTGGGAAGTTGTGTGACAACGATGATTTGGGGACTTGCAGTCTAAACCTGCCCTGCAGACTAATGTATGAAAATGGACTTTGTGCTGAACAGGCCCCTCCCAAGGGATCACTGGTTGCATCTGAATTGTTACCATGAACCAACAATAGGATATAGAGAGGGTGAGTTTGGGGTTAAATTCAAAAGTTTTCAAAATAATGCGTCTAGTTGCATTCAGGCTCAAGAAAAGGAAAACTAAGTTTCCTAAGTTAATTGATAGAGGGGTTGTATTCTTAGTGTCCCTATCTTTCCTCATTCATATTTGCTGTTAATAGTGATGGTATAAATGTAAAATATGTGGTCTTAGCTCTGCTTTGAGACAGTGACTGCCGTGAGTTCCCAATTTACCATGAATGTAAGCATGTAGCCATAAGCACGTCTTGTTTAGGGAGCTTTCTTCTTTTGAGATGTGCTTGTGTTGCCCAGCTTTGCATCACCACAACATCTGCCACAGCATGAAATCAATGACAGAGGGTCCAGCCTGAAAGACTCTGGGTCAGCTTAGTGAAAAACCTTCCATACTGGAGTAGGGGGCCCAAGCCAAAGCAGTCTGATTCCCCTAAGCCCTGAACTCCAGTGAAACTGTGATCCAGGTGTTGCAGCTGTAGCTGATCCCAATTTAAAACCTCAGTCGAGGTTAATCTTAGTCACATTAGCATTCTAAATATAGGCTTTCATTTGTCCCTCCTCATCAGAGTCTAAAGGTGCAGTGTATTTAGTGTAGTTTTCCTCAGCTCTCTAGAAAAGGGAAGTGCTTTTTCATTCCTTTTCTCCAAGCAGGGACTTGGTGCATGCTTCCATAGAGAATTTATCCAGTGTAACACAGGTAGTTTGTAATAGGAAATAGGAAATAGCTCTCCTGGGTTTTATGTTTATTTACTAGACAATTTCTCCCCTACAATTTCTCTAGTTATGAGAAGGGTCAAAAACCATATTCAGATTTCACACCTTTGGTTCAGTCACAAACAAGCCTGCAGAACACAGTAGTTTCACCCAATGGCAACTTTCATTTTTGCTTTTACTTTTAACACCGAATCTTCTTTCCCACTGCTGTTTGTAAAGGCTGCAGTGCTGATCTAACTGCCTGGTGGAGGATGAAAACAAACTTAAGAGTTTGGTGAGGGATTTAGTGCTCTACCTTCCTGACCTTGTTAGAAGGTGTCAGTCTGGACTTTTGAAGACAGGTGACCTTCATTTAGTCATGAATTACATGTTTGAGCAAACTGGAGTCTATCATAGTTGGCCCTGAAATAGGAAGGATAACAAAACAGTTTTATTTGTATGGCAGATCTGGAGATCTCCCTACTAGTTTTAAGATCTGCTAAGGCAGGGATAGTTTACTTGTCCCTTAGAAAAAATGTTTGAAAAAAACACAAAGAAAGAAAGTTTGAAAAAAACACAAAGGAAGAAAGAAAGCATGGCTTAACATACTTCCTTTATAAGTTAGATTGATACAGACAGGTTATCTATCCCTTCCCCCATATAAAGAATTCTGCAGTGTGTGTTTAATTATATCTTACATTTATTTTAGACTTTGTGTCCAAAGATATCCTAAGTTAAAGCAGAAAAATTACTTCACCCATCACTGAAATTCAGTCACCTCTGGGATGAAGAATGGCAGTCAAGGGGACAGCTAGTACATAGTGACCTTGGCCAAAAACTCTCGTGCAGAAATCTGCTACCACCGAAAGTGCCATGGGACCTAGCTTTGAAAGATTTTCCCATAGTAAATTTAATGAAAGTGTATTTATCTGCTTCAGCAAAATGAAATGTTGAGTTGACTCAGCCAAGCCTCAATCTCTCATTTTAGAGGCTCTGGGCATTTAAAGCATAATGCAGAAAAGACCATGCTCTTGCACTTCCAGCTTATAGCAATAATATTAAAAATTTGTAACAATACAGTGACCAAGCAGGACTTTGAATTTCTCAAGAACTTGAACTCTCCAAAACCACAATGTAATGGCAAATTCAGAGCTTAGAGCGTCCCTATTGCTTTTGCTCATCCACACCCTATCAATAGTTTAAAAAAACAAAATGATCACTTTCATCAACACTGGGACAGAGACTCACATTTATCTGGGATGAGATATCCATACACACAGCAAACATCCTAATTCAATGCTATTCCAATGCAGTGTTATTCTCCACACCAAATGATCCATTTGTGAAGTTACTTCAGCATTTATATGCATATAAGATTCTTCTCAACTAAAGGTTCTCTTGTTTCAATAAGTTTGTGATGAAGAAAAAACAGTACACTGTTCTTTTGAGCATATTTAGCAGAAGTACAGATAATGGGCACTGTGACATTACTGGGTTTTGTTACAAACACCATCTTTTAGGCCATGGAAAGACAAAGTTTCATTGGAAAAGCAGATTTAATAAGTGATTAGAGGGTAATTACTATTCTCTCATAATACGCAAAGGGCAATTTTGGGTTGTGAGGTAGTCTGCGGGTCATGTGAATTTAATTGTCATATCCAGAGACTTATGTCACATTAAGTGTATCCCTAGTGAAACAGCAGAGCTGTAAATCTGCAAGATATATATATACAGATATATATATTTATATACACATATATATACTCACACTATTTTTTAACAGAGCTATGGGAATAGTCCATTACCTATAAAATAAAGAAACAACGTTAAATATGCCAAATCAATTTCCTCATGAAAACAGAAACAAATACTTAGCTAGTTACTACTAAGAGACTCCAATGTTGAGGTCAGGTTCCACACACTGTCCCCCTTTACACCATTTCAGCTTGTGGTTGCAATGCCTATATAGAAAGTGTCAGGTTAAACAAACCATCTTGGAAGACCTGAGAATAAAATCATCTGTTAAGTTTTTTCCCCACATTTCTTTGGATAAAAATCTTTTCAGTAAGAGAAGCTGAAGCAAGCTGAGAGGGGCTGCAAGACTGCCTGTACATAAAATTCACATTGACCATCTTGTTTGGGAGCTTCTCAATCTAAAGCTGAAATTTTCACCCACGTGAAGTCAATAGGGATTCTGCCCTGGCTGTAAACAGGACCCAAGATCATTCTGAATCCTCCACAGCCTACATCTTGCCACTTCTGCTCTTCACCCAGTGCTGACTTTCCTCTTCCACTACTGAAATCAAAAAAACCTCCTATTTACCAGCAACCCACAATTCAGCTATCTCCCTGAAAACTGCTTTTTTTTCTCTGCTTCCTTCTGGAACTTCTAAATAATCTCTTTCCTCTCTGAATTATGGTTTAAGTAGAAGGAACAAAACTAGATAACATGAAAAAAGCATTTTTACAAATACAATGGCACACCAGTTTGTCACTTCAGATACCATGGTACACCAGTTTGTCAACACACATCCCAAGACAGGAATTTTAAAGGTCTTTAAGTGGGCATTACTGAAAAGATATTTGACATTTCACAGTGATTACTTTGATATCACACTTCCACCTACCCAGAAAGGTATTGGTTACCGCAGGTATTTGGAGCAGTGTTTGAGAAAAGTTTGCTGTAACAAAAAAGAGTTTAAAAATTGACTGAAGAGAAGGGTGCGGTAAAGAAAAAAGGCCATAGTGGAATCTGAAATCTAGTGTGCCACTGCAGCCTTAATGGAGATGTTTTTTGCAAGATTGTTATTATTTTGGTAAAAGGCCTTGGGCCAAAAGCAGAGCTACAGCCAGGATTTTCAGTTTTCAGCCTTAACACTGAGTTTCCTGGCTTTTATGGGTCTAAAGTCAACTTTTAATGTTACTTAAACAGAGCCCTGATGTAGCTGAATAGATTTAACAGTGTGCTAAACTGAAATGGAGAATCTCCATAGCAGTTATTTCAAGAGGCTCAGAAGCTCACCTCCCTTCAAAGAACTCCAAGGCACCCCTTCCAATGTTCCTCCAAATAATGTGCTTATTCCTGGACTTCATGGAAGCCCTATGCTAAGTATTATTCTTAAAATAACAAAATAACTGCCCTGGTTGTTGTTTTACACAAACTGAGTTGTTTGGGAGCCACTGTTTTGCACAAGAGGACAGCAATGCCTGCCTCAGATTTTGCATCCATTTAGTTTTTAATGAGCAGATCCAATGTTTCCAAGTTGAAGCTACTTCAAAAGTAATGCCAGATTACCAAAACTGCATGTCAGACATGGGGTGATCTCACAGCACTGAATGAAGAACCAGGTTGTATACATTGCACAGGATGTGGTGAATACTTTACACGCATGCAGCTTTAGGTAAAGGGGAAATGATTTAGTATTTCTATCTGGAATCTTCCATGCCCAAAACCCCTTAATTTTTGTAGAGGTATGACCTACATTAAGGTTTTCCTTCTCGTTTTAAGGAACATTCTGCAGGCAGAGATAACTGTTCAAAAATGGCTCCACAGTACAGAAGTGGCTTGAACTATGGTGCTACATACATTAAGTACTAAAAATGAACAGCTGGGTACATTTTGTTTTTGACAAACCTCTTGTTTCTTTTTCTACTGGGTTTTGTTTTGTTCTAGCCTCTAGTTATGTATTTTGTGAGCATAAAGCAATCTTGCATGCTGTAAAGACAAATGTGTTTCAAGCACAAATCATGATTCAGTGTGGAGATTTGAAGTTGTTTTTGAAGCTGATAATTATTGGCTTTGGCTCCTCACCGCTTATACCTGAAAACATAAGCCTCACGTAAAAGGGGAAGGTTGTCCTCTGTAGAAACAAAACAAAAACTAATTCAGAAGTGGCCTAATGCTTTAACTGAGCTGAAGGTGCTCTACATGGCATGTGCAAATGAGCAGAGCACACGTGATCAAATGGGAACACTTCTAGGTCTGTTCACCTGGTCAGCCACATTCCACAGGAGCCTTCTGCTCTGCTGTGTCTCAGGATAGAAAGGCTTGGTTGCTTTTGTAAGTAATGAGAAAGGAGGAGGGAGGGGGCTCTCCAGGAAGAATGGAAGGAATAGCAGGTATTTTTGAAAAATGTTACAAATGTTGCATTTAAATAGAAAAGTCTCAAATTGAGGAGCTGGTCCATGTAATTGAAGGGTTGGTAATTTTAAAAGAGTGCCAGAAATGAGCCAATTTCACAAGCTATTTGAAGGATATTTTCATGTAACTTTTAGCCAAAGCAATGTTCCAAAAAGTCTGAAAATTGAATCCTAATTAGTTGCAAGTATCCCTCTGGCTCAAGTTGACTATTATCTTGTGCTCCATGCTCCCAAAGCAGATGAGAGCCATCACACCTTGCCAACATATGACAAGGAGAAAGGTAAACTCGCCATGCCACTGCTTTCAGAAGAGTTTAAATCAAGAAAATAGAGAAAATTACACAAATCTTGAAGAAGAATTGCCATTCTTTCCCCATAATAACAGTCATCTGGGATAATACGCCTGTATCTCACTTGTCAAAGCCTGCTGTTTACTATTTGGTCTTTTAATAGTGAATTTAGTGAGTATTAAGAGACATTAAGGCAAAGCAGGAATTTTGATGTTATATCAGCTCACTCCCCTGCCCCTCAGTACATAGGTCTTTATATTTTTTTGCATGTTCTGAAGAGACCTTATACATCTTTTCATTTAGGTTTAGCTGACACTGCAGAAAAGAACCTGACTAATTTAAATCTTTATTAAAAATATAAATGTACCAAATACTAAAACTGCTTATTCATAAATGATTAATAAGTTTGGGGGTTGCTCTAGGGATAAGAACATTCTTAGAGTTTTTTGGTTAGTGTTCCCCCAGCACCCACCACTTCCTTGTGAATTTTTTCTTGTTGTTCTACAAGAAATGAAATGCTAATCTCAGCTCCACCTCTATTGGGTCACCTCCAGGTCAGCATATTAGAGAAATCAGCAAAAGAATGAAGACAGTCTACTCCAACTGCAGGGCAGGATGACCCAGTTATTAATCAATCTGATGGCAGCATTTGAACAATGACAGTCATCTGTCAGAAAGCAGGAGGTGGCTCCTCATTAACACATCGCTCACCTGCCCTGAGCTACAACTCTTTTATAATAATATCTATCATTCACCTCCAAGGTGTTGCTTCTTTCTCTGGCTACATGAAATAACAGGCACAATTTTCTGCCCCCTTGCTGGTACTTCATTTTCTTGGAGATATTCTACCAACATTGCCTTTCAAAAAAGACAAAAAAAAGACAAAAAAAAAAGACAAAAAAAAGAAAAGGAACAAAAAAATCCTAAACTAGCACAAACCAGAGAGACCAGATGACTTCTAACTAATTTTTTAAGATCTTCAAGTGCTCAGATTAAAACAAAAGTAAATTGAGTTATTTAACACAGTAACATACCACAGTTATAAATTGGCCTCTTTTTTCCAAGTAACAGGTCAACCCTTATTTTTGCCAATCTGATTTCACCACGACTGTCTCAGGAGGTTACCTCACACCATCTTTATATTGTCACATACCTTTTAAAATTACTGTTTCACTCTGACAGTTTCCAATCCACATGCAGATGTTAAGCCAGAATAATATATTAAGCAAATAACTCTTTCATAAAATGCTGCTTATCAACACACATTTTTGTCATTAGATGCACACATGCACAGAGTTAGATACAGGGCTGATGACTAAAAACAAGCAGACCTGGTTATGCCATTATCTATGCCTAGGAAGGGGCTCACCACAATTGCCATCATGCTCCCCAAAAATCTGACCACAAGATGTATCATTAAAGGGAAGGTAATATACAGTTGCACAGTTGCAACACTGTGTTCACTATAATACATTCGACCAAAAAAGCTGCACCTAAAGATGTATTTCTTATTCCCCTGCCTTTGATTCCAGTGTGGGGTAAAAAAAACAGGGAGCTGTGTGGCCTTTCATTAAAGAAAATCCCCATGGCATTTGATACAAACACAGTGGGTGGTATTATTTTACCCAAAGGTCCTGCCCAGCTTTCAGCTCCACAAAATCTGCTGCTGCTTTCCAGCAGCTCCCCCTTGCCCCTCAGCCCATGATCTTCTCCCTTTTATTACCATACCCACCCTGCTGCTGATTTTGTGCAGTTTGCATGAGAAGAAGTTTACACAGGGCAGGAGTCCTAAGAAGCATCATATTATCTGTGGTGGATGCTGTAGCGCCTCTTTCAAACCTAGAACTCGTGTGATGCAGTTCCTGAAATCACACTGAACACCACAGTGAACAAGGGGAGGTTCAAGTTCCTCAAGCTTATTAAGCTATTACTAATCATATAAAGTACAGCAATGCCTTAGCACCAGCCAAAATGAGAAGCCTTGGTGTTGAGAATAAGCTGGCTTGGGTTGACTCCGTAGCCTGAAAATCTTGCAATGAAAGTGGACATGAGAAACAAAATGATGGAAGGAACTTCCAAGCACAGCAAGCAACACATTTGCTGCCAACATTACATGAGAGCCACAATGTCCTTTTGCAGGATGTGCTCATAAAAAGGGGAACTATTCCCAGCTATGTGGGCTCTCCTGTACCAAAACCAGGTGTGGACAAGCCACCTTCATCACATAAGCCAGCAAGTGGTGAACAGACCAAGAAGCAAAAGGCAGCAGCTGCTCAGCAGTCATTAGTAACGGGTAGAGCCTCCTCCAAGTGTTTCTGGAGGAGCTCTGCAATAGGGCAGCTGGAGAGGAGGGGGTAATCACTAACTTTGAGTGCCCCAAAAGCACTGAGCCAAACCCCATCACAACTATGTCTGTCTGCTCAAATGGACTGGAAATTCAGCAGAGATACAGAAGTGCTGGTATTTCTGGTCTCCCTTTCCACTCCTGCAGGAAGGACAACATCTTTCAGGCTGTCTAAGCCACTTCCAGTTCTAGCTGGGCATTACAAGCACATACTAAAATGGGGGAAAAGATAGCACCATAAATGCTTTCAATATTCAAAATACGAGATTAGTTTCAAATTTGGGAGTCCAAATCTGTTTTATTCCTCATCTTCTTGTTAGCAGCCATGAACTGTAATTTTAGTAAAAGGTGCACTTTCATATTTTAATTTTGTCAATAAATCAAGGCAGCATTTTCTGCATTATGCTATTTATTAGCATTAGATACAGCAAAAGAAACACCACAAAAACCCAACCCAAAACTTACAAAAAAATATGCAACAAAACAGACAAAAAAGCATGCAACAAAACAGACAAAAAACCACACAACCAGCAAACC
The DNA here is from genome assembly GCF_012460135.2 of Molothrus ater. NCBI lineage: Eukaryota > Metazoa > Chordata > Aves > Passeriformes > Icteridae > Molothrus > Molothrus ater. Next base: position 94,199,672 of record NC_050478.2, on the reverse strand, counting down.
AACCAAAAAAACCCCCAAATACAACCACCGGCTAGAAACACTAGAATTACAGTTTTTCTGCCTAAACTCTGTTTGTTTAGGCAATTACAGTGCCTGCTACTTACCCATAATGTTCTCCTTTTAGTTAGAGTGCTCTGTGGATGATTTGATGCTGGTAATATCTAGTTTTCTGGGGGGAGAGATGAGAAAGGAAATGTTACTCCCGAACTCTGACCTCCACGGATGGCTTTCTGGGGAATGCACTCTGCTAATTGTCTTCTTTTTGAGCTGCAGTGGATGTAATTGCATATATAAGGCCTGTGTTTTGCTTGCGTTACTCTTTTATGGTACAGGACCATGTACACAATGGTGCATTAAAGTAATAATAATGAAAATAGTGTCCATCAAGTAATTTCAATGCTGTTACCACCCTGGGATGGAGCTATCCGGCAAATTCTGTGTGGTTACACCCAGGCTCCATCCACCCCCATGCCATTAGCCCTCTGTTCTGGCTGGCAGGGCAAGCAGCACCCACCTTACAATTCCCAGGCTTGCAGTTTTCTTTCCAGCTAAGAGAGTATTTGGCAGTGTAGTTAGTCCTCCCTCCTCGGCTACAGGCACACGTGCATTTTGGTGTGTGCACATCTTCAGCACAGCTGGAGCAGAAACTGTCAGGGAGAAGCTCATGAGCCCTCAGCTTCACCCTCCTATGAGGGAGAAAATATTATCATGTTACAGGTGAACAATCAGACACATTTAAGCAATACACCAAGAACTAGCATGTGAATTAGTTTAAAACTAATGAAGGTAGCCACGCTGTTATTGAATCTTCCTCTCACTCGGCAGATGTGCCTGCAAACCCTCCATGGCTGGCTGTTTGTGCAGAAGGGCCCCGAGGCACATACTGGGACTGACTTCTCCCCTCAGACTTCTCCCCTCAGAGCTTTTTTCTCCAAATAACATCTTTTCTCCAGGGAAAAAAAGCAAAACCAAAAATAAAAAAGAAAAAAAACCCCACCCAATATACCATCAACAACGACAAAAAACCCAGCTTCATTTTATTCTTGCTTTTAGTCTCATTTCCTGCTTCTCTTGAACAGAGTCACTGTTAACTCTAGTTCCAAGCTAAAGTGACGTGTCTCATATTTCGTTGGGCTTTTTTTCCCTCAGTGGAAAACCTCAGAAATAAAATATTCATAAGAGACCATCCACCTATTTTTCCAATATTGTATTCTTCACTAAAGTTCTGTCTGCATTTGAACAGGAAATTTGTATTAAAACTCCTGTTTTCTCTTATTAATTTTGTCCAAGTGTATGTGTTAATTTCAGTACGAGCATGCACATATTTGTACTGAAAATCCCTTTTATATTGCATATATAGGTGACTTGTCTTCCTCTATATACAAATAATACAGCAGTACATCACCCTCTCATGTTCTTTGTGTTTATAGACATACATATATATATGTATGTGTGTTTATATACATATCTTTATGTGTGTGTGTGTTCCCCCACGTGTATATATGTGTGTGTATATATATATATGGATAATACATACATAATTGCCCGGGCTTTACAAACGGATGCCAGCAAGCGAATACCTGTCTATTGCTCTGTCAAATGTGACTCGCTGGGAAAGCTATTGGGTTTATAGAAGAGACAAACATTTCAGGCACGCCATTCTGGGGTAATGAAGCATGGCAACAAAATATACCTGTGCAACATTTGATAAAGATGAGCTGACACACCAGTCCAAATAGGTTCTTTTGTGTGTCTGCACGTGTCTACCATCATTGCTTTCATCTTAAAACAGGAAGGTAGCAATAGCAGCAGCAGCTGGCAGGAACCACAAGAGGAAGAGCAGCTCACACAATTAAACGTCGTTTACCTCTGGCCTTTATTTCACTCCTCTCTCCCCCTAATTTATTATGTGTTTTCTCCATCTCTATGCAAAAAACATGGGCTCAATTTTTCTTTCTTTCTCCTGCTATCTAGCTCTTTTTACAGAGGGACTAAACAAGACAATAGGCAAAATCCCATGGCATTTAGCTTTGGATCTTAACTTGAAATGCTTCTTAGTGGGGTTTTTATGGCCTTTATTGTTCTTTGATTAATGTAAAGTAAAATTAAACCCTACAGTTACACATTAGAACATCAACTAGAGAGGAGGCAAATCTGCACTGTGTACCTCACTTTACAGAAAACATCCTTTGTTGTGCTTAATCTTCAGAGCAAAGGAAGGGAAAAGCCTCACCTGCTGTGAGGACTCTTGAGGGGTAAGGAAAGGAAAGGAGGCACAGACTTCAGCTGTACTGCCAAGCACTGCAAGTGACCCAAGTTACAGCAGTCTCCTCATTAGGGGCTGGGCAATAGCCCTAATTTAGGCGCAGCTTCCATTAAAGTCAACAGGAATTGTCCTGGTGTATGAAGCCAAACAGAGAGGTGTCTCACACTCTGCCTGACTGCCAAGGATCTTGCTTTCAAGAGGGGTGGTATCTAGACATGACCAAACTTTATGGTGGTTTTTACGTGGTTCTTCACCAGTTTTACCTATGAGAAACGGCTGCATAAATCTTTCTTCCAGGGTAAATTTAAAACTAGGTTTTCATTGCCTAGAGATCTTATACATATGTGTATTCTTGCAAATATTTGTATTCAACTCAAATGAAAACTGAATTACTTCCAGTATTCTGGTTAACATCTTCTACTGAATAGGCTGAGGGCTTTCTTCTATATATTGTATATTGCAGATACTTGGTTTCATTTTTTTTCCTTTTCTTTTTTGTTTTAATAAATATGCCCTGCTCTCATCTCTTCTCCTTACGCAAAATCTCCTTGGTATGTGTGATTTTTCACTTTGCCAGCTGCTAAATTCATTTCTGCTCCATGTTTCCATTGGTTCTTTTCTTCTTCTTTTTCCACAGATGTTTCTAGGCAGAATGCATAACAGTCCAGCTGAAGTAAAACGTTCAGCATTTGGTTTTTGAATGGGGTTGGAATAGGGGAGTGAGACAGAACGAGTTTGGCCCCTCGCAATATCTATACTGAAGTAACACAGAACTGAAATAGATCATTTTATCCCCCCAGCCAGTAAAACTCCTGCTAAATCTAAAGAGGGTTCACAGGTTTGGCATTGCATATTCCTCAGAGCAGCAGTATCTTCATTATTTACTACTAGTCACTGTTGCTGATTATAAATGCCTCTTAACATGCTTATTCTTTTCAATTTTCATCGGTAGTCAGAGCATGGGAACCTCAATTTCAACCCCTGGTTGTCCCCCACCTTGCTCCCATTACATGAAATCTATTGTATCCGTAGCCAAGTTCACAAGTTAAATGACACATATGTGGCCTTTCTGCTCATTTTATCTGACACTAAGACAATTCAATTGACGCTCAGCATAAAAAAAAAGAATCCCCAAAATTACAGAGTGTCTCTGCCAAGGGTAAGAAGAGGTCAAGAGCCAAAGGAATTTAAGCAAACTGTCTTTTATACACAGGAAGCAGTTAACATATGGAATAAAAGAACAGGGATAGCAATTGATGAAACATTTGGGAGAAACTTAGATAAACAATCATAAAAAAGATTTAGACAAGTGCTTGGAGTAGCCAAAAAAATAAATAAGACTGGTATAGAGTGTGCAAGTAACTTCATCGTCCTTTCACTCTGAAATAGCTGAAATAAAATAGCAATGAGCAGATAAACTGCAAAATATCATTATGATTTAGTAGCCATTTCTTTCCATCAGAGCTACTGTTTTAATTTTCATTCTTCCAAATTACAAAGTAACAATAAAATATCGTTTTCAATTTATGGCAATGAGACCCTTTTAATTGAATTTCAGAAATGAGCTGATTTGACTGATGGGTAGGTAATGGGAATATACTATTTACAGTTGGAAATGCATTTCCAGTGGAAGGATGTGAAAAAGCGCAACAAAATAGATATTTATAAGCAGGATTTTGGATGGCTTACATACACACACACAAAAATATATATGTTGACCTTGAGGCACAGCAAGCAATATTTCTGTTTCATTCTAAAAGTCTCTACCTATGAAAAAAAGTTCATGAACACTTAGACAATTTATTTTGGTAACAGCCAAATGTACAGGCACTATGACCTCATTATAACTCTTACTTTTTCGCTCTGTACAGAGACATGGGATTGACAGTGTTTTTTTCTTGAATGTTATGCCAAATCTGGAAATACTGGCAACTTATAAGCCATCTCACTCTGCCTGAGAGTTAATGTGGAGTAGCCTACATCAGCCATCACTTTTTGCATTGCAATGGCAAAGTTCCAGCTGACTTTAATGGGGCCAGAATTTCACCCCAGGTGCATTATTACAATTGACTAGGGTCTGATAGATTGATTCCTGAGATGCTCTGGATTCCAGATGTGGATCTCATAAAATTGTAGAGTGTGGTGTGTGTGTGTGCAAAGCTTTTCTTTTTTTCCTTTTTTTTTTCCCCATTAATAAATAATAATAAAACACAGTCCTGGTAAGCAGTGCAATTGAGAGTATATGCTTTTTTCTCCTCTGTCTTCCAAGAAATACCTCCATCTTCTTTCTCCACTACTTATGATCTCACATTTATACAGCAGGGAGAAAAAAACAAAACAACAACCATGAAACTCAGCCAGTGAGCTGCATCTGGTTTAATGTATATGTAGAGCTGAGTCTGTGTGCCTGCTGAAATTTTATCAGCAACACCTACAATAGAAAGTCTAATCAGAAGCCAACTGTGTTAACAGAGACTGAAAATAACCTAAAAAACCAGGCATTGTAAGAGGAATAGAGCAAAAGAAGTCTTCCTTCACAGGAGGACGACTTGGTGAGATAAATAAAGAGAGAAGAGAGGAAAAAAGGAGAGTTCTCCCACTCTAAAAGAAAAAACCCTCAGAGACCTGGAAGCCACATGATGCCATCATCAGGGCAGGTGTTTCCTGTTCTTGCTGGGCCTGTCTTGCCTCAGGGAAGGGAGGATGGCTGCCTTTCTGTAACTAGGTATTTGTGCTGCATCTTCCAATTCTCCTTTCTGTTCTCTTTTACCCTTATAAATATTTGAGGTAAGTCCTAAGTCCTACCAGTCCACCTACATCCTGCCTTCCTACCTGGAATCTAGGGATTTCCAGGGAGAGGAAAAAATAATCTTTATTTCCAAGACCCAAGTAACAGTGGGGCAGTTTCCACTCAGTAAAGTCATAATAACAAAATCTGAGCCTTTTTTTCCCACTTTATTCAGTAGAAACAGAGAGAAATAGTCTTCATGCCTCACAAGACAGAGATGGGGAGACAGGAACCACAGAAAAGCAGGAAGAGGAAGATATGCAGCCAATAGGGTTGTCCTTCTGCTGCTTTCAGCTTCCCATCCCCTGGGAAGAACACAAGTGACAGACGCCAGGTAAGAAAATTATATTCAGTGTTGCAGTAAGGGCTTGTTTTGCTTTTTCTCACAACTCGGTGGAGCACATATGTGCTCCACATAAGTTAAAAAAAAAAGAGATGGGAGGAACATTTTCCATGTGTGAGAGAAGTGGGAAACATGCTATGTAGAACAATTTGAAATATTTCCTAGCAAGGATGTGTTGCCAGAATCAGAGGAGTGCTAAGAAAAACAAGCAAGGCCACCAAAAAGAAGGATAGAAAAGGGGAGTGTCTGATCTTGGGGCAATGCTACTCAGAGCTGAAGAGTCTGCCCCTACTCAAGTCACTCCATGCAAAGCAGCAAAAGCAGGCAGCAAACACCAAGTGAAATCCCAGAAATTGTTAGATCGTGTGTTAGATGTGATTGAAAGACAGAATGACAAAGAAGGAAGAGGTTTCCTGAGGTTACATGGACCAGAGATTAAAATCACTGTACTATATAAAAAACCCCCAACATACCAGTATTGATGCTACCAAGGAATACCAGCAATAACTATCCCTGTTTGTGAGCAATACAGTGGTGTTTTAAAACCCTCTGTAGCCTCTGTATTAAAAGACATGTCTGGTCTTGTATTTCTCAACAAATGTCTCTGTTTACAATTCCTACTGTGGACACAAAAAATTTTGTGTGAATCTGTGTTTGTGTGGAATTATCAGATGCACCAGCCCATGGAAGGACAAACATGGACAAGGTCAAAGGAAAATATTCTTTAGAATAGCCTTTAAGCAGGCAGAGGAATTAGGCCTGATTTATGAATGTATTTCCACAATTCACTTGAAAATTTGTAATGTCTGTGCAGCCTGGCAAGAAAAAAAGGTGAGGGTAATGTGAAGGAATGCTTCTATTCCACTTTATTGTAAAATTATCCCATGTTACCTGCTCTAATCCCCTGAAAACAAATTAAATCCTCACTAAGCTGACTTTAAATCAATAGTTTCATTTAAGAATAGTGTGACTTAATAAAAATAAAAAACTAACTGGTCCAGCCAATTTAAGAGGGAAATAAATCATTGCCCAAGGAAAAAAGCAGATTTGACTTGTATATGGGCCGCAGTTTTGTTGAGGGGCTAACCTGCTGTCTAAATTAACTTGGGGTATATTACAAATCTCATCAGCCTCATTCAGAAATCTGTTCCACTGTACTAGGGGAGAAGATTGCCAAAAAAACCAAACCAAAACAAAAAACCAACCCCCCTAAAAAACCCTAACTGGAAATGTTATGAAATGAAACAATATTTCTGAGAACACTTGGTAAATCATATAAGAAAACATGCCTTTGAATTGCCCTGAAACATCACCTCACACTCCAGCACTTCCCTTGTCTAACTTTTTTGGAGAGGATGTTTGTGAAGTAAAAAGGATGCTGTATTTGCAGCTAGGGCAAGAGCAAAACATTAGAAATGGGAGAGAAAGGAGCAGAGCAATGAACAGACAGGCAAGCTGCCAGCTGTTTAATTCATTCATACAGCAAAACTAGTTAAAATAAAAACGGAATAAATTATTTGTAAATCTATAGATTGAATTATCCCTACAATCTTTGCAGCTTGGTGAAGATATTACTTCAAGGTTATTAAGTGTGGACATATTTATCACTAATTTACCTTTTAAATGTTATGAAACTTGCATAATAAAAGTCTTAAAGTTTCAGAAGACCAGAATATAAACAGAGGCCACAACAGAGTGGCTTACTCAAATAAGTGCAAGTTATGCATTGCAAGCCACTGACAGCAGGAGAATTTAATAATCCTGATTCCAGTTGAGTTATTCTAAGCATTCCCGGATGAATACCTTCCTCTGTCACCACGTTTCCAGGCAAGCCTTTGAAAAGTATCTTTTAAATAACCTGTGTAAGGGCACCCCACAAGTTGGCAACAAAGGACAGAACTGGCTTGTCCAGAAGCTCAGGAAATGCTTTAACTATGCACCTGTCTTGTAGCCCACTGTGATAATCTGTAGGAGCTGACAAGGTTTCTGGATTTGCCTTAAATACTTTGATAGCTGAGGAAGGGATTGTGGTGAATCTGTGAGCTTACAGACCTGGCTTAGAATACAGGACTTCTCATGCAGCATTCCTTTACATTTATCTGATTCACCCAACACAATCCAAAAAGATGTTGATATCTCCATCTCATTTTTTCTTACAACATTCGTGGACCAGTAGGAATAAACACTAATGGTTCTGGGGATGAGAACACCAAGAAGTCATGGGATGAATGAAGAAGAAAAGTTAGAAGCACGTGAAGGAACAGTGGCAGGGTATAGACTTTAACCTCTGTATTCTCCATGCTGTACCAACAGCACAGGCTTGCCAGCATTGGCAGGTCCAACATAAAACTACCTCACAGAAATGTTTCAGTGCAGAAGGAAAACAAATAGTAAGATGTACAAGTTTATAGATGTGGGGAAGCTGTTCTTTACTTAATTTTATTTCTAACACAAACATTACCATAAAGAGCAATTATATTTTAAAAAAATAAAGATGCTCAAGAGTGCCTAGGTTTTCAAAGAACTGGAAGAGATGGACTTTGAGGGCTCCAGAGGAAATAGGAGAGTATATTGCAGAGCAAAATGCTCCAAACTACCCTGAATCTGCCTGACAGAATACTATATGACTGTGTTTAACAGGTAGTTTGGAGTTGCAGTTATCCATATTTGTATTCCCCAGTAAGTGCTCCTAGGCTCTGCTATCCCACTGTGCTTTTGAGATATGAGATCTTAAGGGGAGTTGGATCAAGTGGTGTCTCACAAGATCATCTGCACTGGGCCTTTTTTTCTCTTGGTTATTATTTTTCTTATCCTTTCTCGATTCTGAGCCTTCCTATTTATTTGTTATAGGGATAACTATCTGTGTTAGAGCTAGAATGAAGGATCATTGTACATGTTACATTTGTATTTGATGGACTTGTTCTTGCTAGATAAAAATATAGTATGCAGTTGTACACAGTGTTAGACTGAAAATACAGAAGTTAGTTTTCTTTCTGGCTTGGAATTATGTAAAGAGCTTTAAGATGAGCTTCATATTCCTGAATATTTATGGCTGCACTCTTCTGAGTGGGAAGGCTTTCACTATCCTCTAAACTTCTAATTTCTTTTATTTCCAAATTCCTTAGAAATGAATGGTTTCCTTCATGCTAGGCAGAATTCTCCAGGAATCTGTGAAGAGAACAACCAAAGCTGCCCAACTCATTGGGTCATTCAGTTCCCACAAATTAGTATTATCAAAGCATACTCTCCTTTTGGACTTCTCAACTTTTTTTTTTTTAATTCAGCATCTCCCAAGCACAATTAGCACTCTCAGAGACTGACAATATCAGAAATTAGTGGTATCTTTTTGAAAACTTTTCCCCAAGCCATAGGTCATAACATTTCTGTTTGCAAAGCCTTTCTGCCTTATTGGTTCTCCTCTGGTTTCAGAGCTGAACATTCAGCAAAAGGTGTCTATTTTGCATTTGCAAGGTATCTTCAAATCAACTGCTGCCTGTAGTAACTTGCAACTTAAATGTGCAAATTCCAACCTGTTAAAGAGAGAAATGTGAAGAATGCAAATCAGGTCAGAATTGTACTGACAAAATGATAACACTGAGAAAGCACTTGTAAGGTTGTGCAAAAGGTCCACACCTTGAAGATGAATTTTGAATATTTGCCCTTTAAATTCTATTATAAGTTTAAGGCAAACCTCAAGGTTTCTTAACATTCAGTTTTGACAAGTGAATAAATTACTAAGAGAATATAATTCATTGGTTTAACAGAAAGGGAGAAAAAGTTAGCATGTAAAGGCACTAGTAAATGATACATTACAGACACCATCATTGTGGTCCTCGCATGATATTGTGCTGAGGCAGAAGAATATTTATATTTTTTCCTAGAAAACAGACAAGGACACAACTTCATTGGTTAAAAAGAAATAAATAAGTAATAAAAATGAGCTAATGTAGTGAACATGCCACATACACATGTGGCATATACACTGCATAGGGAAAAGAAGGAAATAATTACATTTTAAAACCAAAGTGTTGCTAGAATCTTTACTTTGTTACTTTGTGCTTAAAGGTTTTTTTGTTTCAAAATTCTAGGGTCCCATTATTAGCAAAAAGGATTTGCAACCCAAAATAAAATTGTGTGCTTTGCTATTTAACAAGGTTTACATATCTGGGGTCACTCCATCTTCCTGGATTCAATCTACTGGTCAGACTTTCAGATTACACTTGGCTGTAACAACCAGTACATAACAACCAGTTGATAGCACTACTATTAATTTCAGAGTGCTTCATAAATTAGATTTTGTAATCTGTTTGCTTTTACATTTTAATGTCCTTGGCACCTAATGCACCACCACATTAGTTTTTAATCTGGATAACATAAACTACAAATGCTCAGACGTTCCAGATCACCTGGATGATGAGAAAATAGAAATACTCATTCAAATTCTGGAGATGAAATTGCAAGAGTTGCAAATTTCTGAGAAGCTCTGGCAGGATCTGAGGATGTGTTTAGCTAGTGCAGGCCACCGTGCATCCCCACAGAGGGATGTACCCCTGCAAGTGCTCAGCTCAGGAAGGGTTGTGTAGTGACTGCAGAAACCCAGACACCCATTCCCAGGACAGAGAGTTTCTTGTGTTACTTGTACGTGCCTAATGCAATTGGAGCTAAATTTACAGCCTGCAAATAGCTTCTCCTGAGAGAGCTACATCTGGGGGGGCTATGCAAAGTTTTTCCTTTATAAGGGTGTTTGTTGTTATTTGAAATGAACAAATGCTCTAAATCTTCAATTAGTTCCTTCCTTTCATTTTTGTTTGTGGAATCACAATAAATATTTGGGGCTCCAGATTGTTTTTGTCCACCATTCTCCCCCATCATTGCCCATCAAATAGCTTACTATATGTGAAAACTTACCAAGAGACCAAACAAAGACCTATAAATCTTTCTAGCTCATGGTAATCTCATGCATTCCTGGCTCCCAGCTGATCTATCAAGAGGTCATTTGGTTGAAAGCCAACTTGCCAGACCTCCTTCTCTTGTCGCTGTTTTAATTTCCTCTTTTGCTTGCTTTATTCTCAGTACTGGTACATTTTAAAAGAAATAGCATTTGCATCTTTACAAGGAATGCCATTTTAAATAAGACATTCTTGGGCAACAACAAAAAAGACCCTCTGTCTCTGAGGATGTGTCTTGACAACTTGGTTTTAGTGTTTGGGAACACATACCACTTTGTTCAATTCTGTACAAGCAGATAGTTTCAGACTACTATTTAATACTACCTCAAGAAAAGGAAAAAAAAAAGAAAGGAAAAAAAAAGAAAAAAAGCAAAGGGAACACAAATCATTGGCTACTTATCCCAAGCTTGGATACTTACTGTAGACAGCAGTCTTCTCCCTGTCTGATGGCAGAAGTATTTTAAACACACAAGCAATATCTTCTCTTGCAGATTTGTGTATAGTCTGACACACAGAGAATCAGACACAGGATGGGGGGCAGCAGTCTTCCAACATTTCAAAGGACAAACTTCTTGCCTGGCTGGTTTTCTTTAAGCCTTTATAAGTGAGAAGCACATCTTGGCCATGATTGATCTAACAGTCTGGTTTTGGCTTTCTAGTCCTTGGTCTCTTTCCCAAGCTGGCTGTTGACAGACTATGGAGTATTACACATGGGTTTTAATCTTCAGGAAACATAAAGCATATGTAGCTGGCTCCAAATCACCAGCTCTCCCATACCACAGAAAGGGAAAGATGGGGTTTTGGGGAAGGGCTAGAGTACAGAGGGCTGGGAGTAGTGGAAGCTTAATTGGAATACAGAGTATTCCATATAACCCCAGCCACTGCCATGATCCAAATGAGACTGAGACAATTAAAATTACTTGACCAATATGTCAGCTATTTGAAGCTAGACCAGGAGCTACTTGGCCTCTACAAATATCAGAAAGATTTAAAAACTGCAGCATAGTGTTGCCTCACCCTCTCTTCAACTGCAGGTATTTCCATTTACACTCAGCTGGTGCGTTCAATTTAATATCATGTTTCATTCTTACCTGAGATGCAGTTGGAAATCAAAACAGTCCTTCCGGCAGAAAAAAAGGGAAAACTTTTCCACTGATGATGTCACTTTCTCTCCTCTCCCAGCATTTGTTCCTGTTGTTGTTCTTTGTGGTGAAGGAAAAAAGCTCAAAGAACTCATTTGATTTGCTGCCAGTCAGAGGATGGCAATGCTCTAATTTGATCACATTCAACCCCAAATTCGGGTGATGTGAGTTGAATCTTGTCCCAGAATCTGCAGCTCAGGCCTTTTCTAGACTACAACTCTCTCCAGCCAACAGTGCCACAGCCCAGGGTCAGTAGCACCACCAGCCCAGCAAAGACCACTGTCGCCTCCTTTGACAGGCTCACAAAACAGGGACTCTAGCAAGTTACTTAGAAATTTCCCTGTATCTAGGCCAGCCTTTGACAAAAGAATTGCCTGTGGATATTTGCATCAGTCACAACACATTCCACAATATAATCCAGCAACAGGCCCAGACTTTCTGTAATTAGACCAGAGTAACCCTGGCTCCTGCAAAATCCATGTCCTTTCTCTGTCAGCAACTCAACAGGTGAGGAACAACCTTACTGATCGAGTTATGACTCTGTCCTACTGTTATTTGATAGCTCTGGGGGGCGGGGGGGGAGAGGGGGAATGCCAATAGTTTATAAGAGCATTCCTGGAAGAAGCCAGGAAAGAAGAGATTGGTGGGAGTGTCAGAGCATTGTCAGATCAACTACATGAAGGATAGGATTTCATACCTCCAGCCAGCAAACACATCCTAAGACTTTTCCACCCTCATGTCTTTATATTATAGTATTATTGCTCTTTATAGCTTAATAAGTTTCCCCATTGTTGTGACATATGACAGCAGCACCTGTGTTGGTGGATGAAGCAAAGTGGGAACAATGCCTTGTTTTCTGTAACAAATACCTGTCAATTCCAGATTGACAATTTCTACTTAAGATAATTTACAAAAGGAAAGGTAAAACACCCTCTCCTGGGGTATTATGAAAAGAAATAACAAAACATTTGATATATGCTTTTACAAATGGAACAAAACCTAAAGCTTTATATTAACAGCATAAAAGAAAATAATAGAATGAAAAAAAATTACATATGACCTGATTGACAGTTGCTACAAAAAAAAAATTATATCTATGCATATATTCTTACCTGCCACTCTGTTCTTCTAAGTTCTTCTAAGCCTTCTGATGTTAACATTCTTGTAATGAACTTTCTCATGCACTTATCTGTAAATACTTATTGTTTTGTATTCTTTTCTGGAGGAGGAGAAATTTGATGGACTGTTGGTTTGTCCAGTGTCATTGGAGAGGTGGCACTCTCATCCTCTACTCCACTGTCACTTTTGAAAATCTATAAATGTTGGAGTCAGAAATTAAACTGCCCTTCTTTTTACCTTGGAGATTCCAGTGCCTGCGTCATTTTATTTTGTGTCCTAGAGCAACACTGACCTATGAAACATATTCATTTGGAATCTGGGTGAAAATCTTTCTCTTTCTCTTCTGGACTGACCTAAAGGAGCCACAAACCACTCCAAAAGCCATGATCTGTAGGTGATGAAAGTGGCTTTGGCCTCCAGGACCAAGATTCACTCACTCATTGAATGCAAGGCCATGTATGTGGTTTCTATCAGTGCAGCCAGCATGTTTCTAGCATTTGCCATAGCAGAGCAAAAGCTCTCATAGAAAGGGCTGGGTACTCTTTGGTAAGGCACTGATTTAGCAGTGCCCTCCTTCTTTTTGCTGCTTTTGGGGATTTGGTGATGGAGTTTGGCTTTCCCAGGGTGCTGACCACCCTCAACTGGACTCAAACAAGGAAAAAAACATTACGTGTCTTCCCCCAAGCACCCTGTCTTGGGCAGCAGCATGCAGAGGGTGCTCTGAGAGAGGGAATGAGCCCCCTTTCCCTGCTGCCATCTGCGCCCAGCGCCGCGCGGAGCCCGCAGGAGCGCGCCGTGGCTAATGGACACATTAGCGGGAGGCCGTGCCTGCTGGAATACGGGCAGACAGACGGCGTGCTCCGCGAACGTGTTCCCTTAAACACATCCCTTCCCTATTCCCTACCTTCGGCAACTCAGAAAATGGCACTTCATTAATGTTATTCTAGACAAAGAGCGGCAGAGAAATGTAACGTTAAAAAAAAAGCCTATATTTTTAAATTGAGAGAGACCAATTACAAAAGCTATAAACACTTTAATCATTTCTCTGAACATGTGGAAATACATACATTGGAAACCTTTTTCATAGGAAATGCTGAAATCCTTTTCTTAATGGCACATTTTCTTAATGGCTTTACAGTTTCTCAGTTCATTTCAAAGGGCTGTTATTTGTTATGTGGACATAAGTTTAGATTATGGTTTAGAATGCTGAGAGATGTTTGAAAGAATTATCTTGTGGATGGTGGCAGCTACTTTTGCGTTGCCTTCTGTTCTTGCTTTGAAATATATGGGGGTGGAGATACAAGGAGGTGGAATGTCTGTGTGCTAAATATTCCTCATAAAAATGTGGGGTGAAACCCTGTCCCAAGTCAAATCAAGAACATGTCTGGTATTTCTTCATCTTCCAGATTTTTTCCAGGTATTTTACTTTATTAAGTACTAAAAGTTTATTAAAAAGCATGTATCTATTATTTTCAATTAGTTGTTTTTACCTTATGCTATGAATCTTTGATCTTTGGAGGCATAACAATGATTGCAAGAGTGAAAGAAAAAATAAAGAACAAAAATGTGTTGTATAAAAAGAAGTCATGATAGGGGCTTTGCAGATGATGAAGTCAGAAAATTAGAAAACATTGATAATTTCTGGAGACAGAATACTCTTTCTAAAAGATTAAATGTGGGCTACATGAGTGTCTTAGAATAATGTGGAGGTCTTGGATGAAATCCCAGCCTTGTTGAACACAATGGGAATTTTTCTTTTTGCTGTAACAAAATCAAGTATTCATTTGCCCCTCACTTTAAAAGCATGTGGAGGCACACTGGAATTTCTCCTTTTGGACACAAACCTTGTCTGATTTAGACATTCTCACTCCTTTCCTGTCCTGCTTTCTGCTCCATGTCTTCCAGAGCTCCAAGCCTGAGTTCCTTCACTACTCAATTATCTCACAAAAGGGAATTCTCGCCCTAAGTCAGAGACTGTACTGATTCCCCAAACACCTAATTTATACCAATTGCATTGAATAACTATCAACACCCCTCTACCTTTGGTAACAAGCCCATTCCAGGGACTCTGAGCACTTATACAGACTTGGGAAATTCTGAATGAAATTTTTGGGGGGTCCAGAAATAAATCTATGTTAAAATCTTCTTGTTCATCTTTAAGTCTTGCTGGAAACACTAGAGTATTTAGGGGTCTCTGGGAAATAAAAAATTAAAAAATTAAATAACAATGGCACACTTGATGGTTAAATTAGCCTCAATGTCTGGATTTACCCTTACTTCAAAGCAAGTGGAGATTGCTAACACAATGCCACACCGTGCTTATGTGAAGTGAGAATTGCAGCTCCCTTGGAAGCCTTTGAGCTCAAGTGGGCATTGGACTTCACCATCCTCTGTTCTGACTTCCATCTCACTGAAAGGAGAAGGGATGTGATTGCCTGCAAATCCTAAATGTTTGTAGTTCTTAGCACTATAAACATAACTTCTAAGACATTATTGCATGTTACAGATATTTTGCTTCTGTTTGTTGATGTTAAGGAATAGTCTGTGTCATTGATCTGATGTCTTCCATCACAAATCCAGATTTTGCACTAACACCTCTTCAAAATGACAAGGCAGGTTTGATGTGATCACAGGGATACGCCCTGTGAAGCACCACCACTCGGTCCAAACCACGGAAAGTAGAGTTCAGCTGATGTGGGCACAAATCCATTTAAATTTTGGTGGTTTTTTCCCCTTACTACTGTGTCTGATTTCACAAGTAACAAAGAGTTTTAGTTGATGAAACACTAAAATCTGTAACTTTAATATTTTCCCCCACCACTGATAGTGGGGACCTGGGAAAATGTTAAATGTTAAAATAGACTCTGAAAGGTTAGGCTTTGTGTTGTACCTGCGTAAGCAGTATGATAAATGATATAATTGTTAAATGTGATGATTGTTTAGTAACTAAATATAATTATTGTATAATCATAGGAAGAATCATGAGAAACTATGTTAGAAATTTAAGGGGGAACCATGAGAAGCCATGCTTGACTGAAATCTATGTATACAATAGAACAATATAAGTTTAATAATTAACATGAAAGTTATCTAACGATAGAATATAAAAACATGTTCATCTCGGATGTGTGGTCGGAGTCAGATTTGAGTTGAATACTCCTGACACTCCTCAGAGCTCTTAATAAAAGCACAGACATATGATCATTTTCGTGGTTATATGTTTCCGAACGCTAACATCACCACACACACACATTGCAAGTCCACCTGGCATTTGGAAGACAGCTACACACCCTCCATATTGCACAGTATTGTGGAAGACCATATCCCATTGCTTTTTTTGTTTTGATCAAAGTCTCACATTACCTATTCTACTTGCAGATTACAGTCCTTGCAGGACTTATTCTAAGCAGAGGTAGATGCAAATTGCCTCCCCATCTGCAGTATGGATTGCTGCTCACCACATGCAGGCTTTCTACATGCCCAGTCATCTCAATTACAGTGTTGACAGGGCAAACATTACCCAAAAATTTTAGGATAATTCATGTAATTTGTGCAATTAATCTGCAGTTTACGCAGTGCACAAAAGTGTTGGAATGGTCTCACTTGTTGGAGGATAGCAGATAAATTCCCCAAATGTCAACCTCTAAAGAACATACTCAAATAATGACGTTGTTCTTTGTCTCTGGGGGTGAAGACTGAGCCTGGAAACCAGATGTCCACCATGCTTTACACCCAGAGGAAGACAAGGCATGTGCTTGTGTGTATGCTTGCCCAAGCATGTATGTGTGGTGGTGGGGAGAGAGGGGGGGAGAAGACCTTGGAAAGGAAGAAATCCTCCTGTCTTTTAAGGAAAAAAAAATATTTGAGGGTGTGCCTTACTTTGAATAAAGCATGCTTGAAATGTGGTTAATTTGCCTTCCTCATTTAGCACAAATGATTCCTGTATTTTAATCCCAACCTGTATAGCAAGATGTTTCAATGACTTTTCTTAGCTGCTTGAAACAAGCTGGGAGGTCTGCAATATTTCATGTTGTAGTTCTTTCCAGTAAATTTGAAGTTGGATTGCACATTGCAGCTGTGTGTTGCACATCTTAACAATTATAACTAGTGCAATACTAACTACTTCAAAACAATGTGTAAATGGTGCCTGAAGAGCCAAAAGCTTCCTCTTAGGCATTCAGATAGCCTGGGAATCTCTGTGAAAAATAGTGACTGAAGCAGCATGCAACTCATGGAGAAGTTACAGGGAGTTCTCAACAGTGGATATTTTATGGAGAGAGAAGGGGGTCCAATGAATGTGGGATGGGGGAAGAGTCTCATGCCATCCTGCCCTGGGGCAGCAATACCAGTCACAGTTTCATGCATGAAAGCCTGTGCAAGACAATTGAGCATTAAATATTTGTATGAACACTAATGCCCATGCTCAGTCTGCCTCTCAAAGCTGAGGAGAGGACCTGGCATCTTGCAGGAAATGACTGGCATGACCACATGCACCAGATTCAACAAATTCATGCTTCCAACCTGAGGAATGATGAAAGGTGGAAGGACCTTTATGCAAAAAAAGGAACGTGCACCACTCACATAGCAAGATTGAAGCAGCAGTTGGACTCTCGGGAGGGCCTGTAGCTCTGGGACTTCAGTGAACATCTAGAAATGCTGTGCACAACCCAGAGACAACTTTATCAATATACAAGAGTAGAACACAGAGCTTCTCATGTCCAAGAAATCTCCATAGCCATCAATAAGATTAGATAGCTTTATTGCTTTCATTAGCCAGTGTCAGATTTTTATGCCAGCTGAGGCACAGGTAAAGAAAGGATTGGCTCCCTTAAGATATAGTGCTCATGTGATTAGCCTTTCCACCCAGCCCCGCACACGATGCCTTATGTATTTACATGACTGTCTTATAGTACTGCTCAGACACCACAAAACCTGTAATTCATTTTTTCCCTGTAATGTCTCTAAAAGACAGGGAAGTGCCATTACATCCATCTCACAAATAAGGAAAAAAAATCACTGAGAAGCTCAGCAGACAGAATCACCCCAGAAATTCACCCAGGATGAAAGAGGGTGCTAGAGTCCCTCCTAACAGACTGGCCAAGCCTATTTCTTCTTGACATGTGTGTGTGATGTGCTAATATTCTCAGAAGAGCAGATGTTACAACAGCCTTCCCTCCCACCAGTTTGCAAGCATGCTGGGAGGCCTGTCCACTTTGAAGGTTTCAGGTCACATTTAGCCTAAATCCATCTTTTTGCAATCAAACAGACAAACACCTGTCAGTTTTGGGGAGAACACTTCAGCTTTAGGAGGTGAGGGACCCTGAATATGGAGAGAAGAACAAAAGAACATCTGCTGGTGCTCACCCCAGGGCAGGAGATCAAAGATCACCCTTTTTCAAAGGTGGTCATACTGTCCAGGAACATAAAACAAAAGACAAACTGTGATTGATAAGTAGATTCTATCACTCCATAGACCCCTAACAACAGAGAAAATACTTATTTACATTTTCTATATCTCTTTACATATTGCTTCTTCCCTCTCTCAGCCCTTGTCTTTTGATTTCAACTTGCTTATTATTCTTTTTCACTATTGTATTCCTTACACTTTGGATTCTGGTTTATGTTCAAGTTTTTGCTTTACTAGAAATGCAACATCCTGGTGGAATTAAAACCCAAATTGGATTTAGAGCACTGCTTAATTTTAGCTCCGGTGTCCCAGATGTTGGTTAGGTGCTCTGAACACTGTATAAAATCTAATAATATTTTTCGCCTAAAAAAGATCCATTAACATAACGCTAGGAATGAGATGTGCTGAGAGCACATCTCTCACACACAATGGAAGCCAAAAGAAATCTGAGTAAATGTTGAGAAAGTGCTTTTTCTCCCCTCAATTCCCATCCTCTCCCTGGGCTTTAGGTACTGCAGCACATGTGGAGGGCCCTTGTAACACTAGGAAATGCTATACAGTTGTGGTTTCACAGAACAAAACAAATTGTCTTACCTCCTCTAATATTTAATCCAGATTTGTAGCTTCCCAGTGCACCGCTGTAAAATCACCCAGTGTGGCGGGGTCCTTCGATAGCGCAGGAGTGCCAAGTCTCAAGGTGGCTGAGCTGAGGGTTATGTTTCAATTTGGCAGTGGAACACCATTTCCATAGACAAATTAACATTGTTTCATTTCATTTTGACACCATAATGTCTTTTCCATAGACCTGCGCTGACATTGTCGTGAAATCATTGCATCCCAATCAAGTGAATGGGAAATTAGCACCATGACACAAAACATACTGAGAAAGTAACCACAGCTTAGTTTATTTGTCAAACTGAAATACCTCAGCCACCTTCAAATGCATTTTCTGAACCACCAGAAGACTCAAGTGCAGGATTCAACACAAATAAAACATAGCCTGCTAAATATGTTCCTTTCATTCAAAATTTAGGAAAGCTGCTACAAACTGTTGGTCCTTACTGCTGGCTCTGTACATTAGGGCTCATGCCTTTCCTTCCCTCCCTCTCCTCCTCCCTCTCTCACCCTTTCTCTTTGGTGCTTGCTTGAGGGTTTGTAGTTCCAAGGAATCAGTGCAATCCCTCTGTCTCTCAGCTGCCCAGTGTGCTCAGTTGCAGCAGGTGCTGGGAAACTTTGCTGTTAGCATTTTGATGGGACCTGAAATGGAAATAATCTTGGGATTTCCACAGTTTGACCTTGAGGACTTTGGTAATAATGCTACTATTGAGAGCTAAATTTAGAAGCACAAAAATCTCTGTTTACATGGGAAACATCCTGTTTACTTTAACATAGAGAATAAGCAGGAAAGGAAAAGAAACCCCAGTTACCCAAATCACAGATTTCTTAAACTTTTTGCTCTCAGACACATCCTAACAATAGAAATCACATCCATCTTCTGGTCTAAGCATATTAAAGGAGTCACATATCCAAATTCCTCTATGCCAATATTAGTGCTAGAATATCAACCTACATAACAATTTTAATTTCTTTTAATTCCATTCATACATATACACTAATATTAAAATAAGCCAAGGTTGCACAGTAAGCACTCAAAAATGTCCAAAAATTTGCCTCTCTCATGCATATCGTACACTATAACTCCACTATTGATATCTGTCAACATTTTCTTTTGTGCCAGTCCGCAGCAGACCTTTCTCAACTCACAGAATCTGCTCTCTCCTCATTTCCCCTCCCAAGCCCTTCCCAATGTCCCACTGCTTCCTCAACTGTCTCACACAACCCATTCATCCCATCTGATGGAGGAAGCATCTCTACTGTCCTGGGCTCTGCTTCTGTAACATTATCAGGTGAGAGCACTAGGTGACAAAGAATTGGTTTTATTTTGCCACAATCATATATTTTGGGCTTTTGGAACCAAAAATGTCTGCACCACTTCCAAAACTCTGAGATTACAATCCTGCCAGCAGGCCTTTGGTTCAGTGAGGAGAAGCTTTCAGATAAGGGGAAGGCAGAGCTTTTAAAAGTGGTGGTAATCTACATCTTGCGTATCAGCTCACACCTTGCACTCTCTTTTGAGCTGATGGGACTATAAACATCAGCATTTAACACTCATTCACCCAATCCATGGATCCCTGCCAACAAGGTACCCCTGAGCAGAGTTCAGCCAAGCTGATGCCTAAGTGGGACTGTACCATAATCCTCTCCCTGCAGCCTGGCCCCAGGCACTTTTGCTCGCTTGTACTTGTGGAAAGGGAAGGAAGAAGCAAAAAATGCAGGCAAAAGGTTAAAAAAATTCATTTCCACATTCAACAACAAAGCAATTTTCTTTCACTCCTACTATCTCAATCTAGTCTATTTTGTATATGGAGGGAGTGAATTAGATTGAGCCAAATTCACTCTTTTAAAAATCATCTAGGCACTGCCTTTCAATTTTCAGTGTCTTTTCGTCTTTGATGTGTTCATATAGTTTCCACTTACACTAGACAAGAATCTCAGATATTCATGAAGAAGCAGTTGGGCCAACTCGCCTGTCACTTCACTCTCTTTCACACTGCCCTGACAGCATGAAGCAGATGAACTCTAGTGGGTATCACCCTCTGGAATATTTCTCTTGCCTGATGAGAACCCTCTGTTGTCATCAGGCTGTTGGCCAAAGCAGTGACTTGGGAGGTGTTTGCCTCTTCCCAGCTGGCATCAAATTACTGTAACAGCCTCTTGGATCCTCTAGAATAAGAAGGAGTTCAGGATTAAACTCCCGCCCTGTTTGTAAAGACTGTATCCAGAACTGCATTTCTCATATTCATCCCACCCCGAGGGTGAGTGCTCAGATGCAGCCAGGCCATGTCACGCTGTCCATCCCAAACACCAGCCCCTAGGAAGCACCTAGCTGAGCAGCCCCATACCAAAAAATGTGAACATGTTCCTCTCACTCCAAGCAGAAAGTCCTTGAAATGCAACCTCTGACCTCCTGGAACTATACTTGCACTCTCAATCACTTTTGCAGACAGAAACATGGTCTATACTGGTCTGTGGACCACTTTACCCCTCTAAGGTCTTTTCATGCTGTTCTAAGTGGCCAGAAGAGGTGAACAGATCTTGCTCCCAAACCTTGCCCTGACTGCTGTATCCCAGCTTTTTCAAAGTATTAGGTGGTGAGAGACCAAATAGGGCTCTTAGTATAATTTCCAATTATTCATTCCTTTACCTTAGCAGAATCACTCTTAGTTATACTATTTTCTAGCTCCTTTGCATGGAGAATAAACCAAAAAAATCCAGTCTGGCATTTGTGATTGTTTTGAATTGCCTTTCCAGCATTTTTTAATCTCAAGTTTATGCTTATTCAAATCTAGTTAGTCTGTTTATCAAAATCCTATGCAGAAAATATGCTAATTGGCAGAGAAGCCCTTTTTTCAGTGTCAGCTTGCTCACACTAGATTCCTTACAAATGGAGCTGTAGTTTATTTTACAGGATACCTCCCAGCCCACAACTTCCTCAGGTATCTGATGCAAACCAAGATGAGCACCCAGCTGACATCCTCCTGGGCTCGAGCAGATTCGTGGGGTGAAACCACACTGTGATAAGTGCACTGAGGAGATTACTAAGGAGGAAGCTTCTCAGAACAAGGCTGTAAGGCACCACAGTGCTTTTGTTTTAGAAAAATCTAACAACAGAAAGTTGTTACATATTGTTATACATTGATATAACTCTTCCAAAAATTGGCACATATCTGTTCTTCAGGACCTGTGCTGTTATTGTGCTGTTTGGCTGGTAGCCTGCCTGTGGAGGGACAGAGAAAGGGAAACAGAGAAAAGTGAAAAAAACCCCACTAACTTAGGAATCATTTCAAGGCCTGAGACGTGGACAGGTTTGCCGAGAGATATCTTGGAACTGTACAAGGTAAACATGGCCTAAATCACCTGCTTTGGGAAGATAAGTACCACGAGTTCTCTAAGCTAAATGCACACCGCTGAAATTTGATTGAAAACTTTGCAATGTGAAGACTGAAAATCACAAGAAGGAGGCAGGCAGCGTTTAATCTCCTGTTGGATGACAATTCAAGATAGACTGATAGAGATACCTGCTGCCTGATAAACTAGTCAATATTGTAGACGGTAGATACTTGCAGGAAACAGACACTGCAAAGGGGGAAAATTTCTCAGTATTTTTACATTTTCATCCTGTTCTCAGCTCCCTGCTAAGCAGGATGATACTTGTATTTTCCTCTGTTAAGTTATTGCACTTCAAATGCCGTGAGCACCCCAATTTCTTTTCAAGGGCATGTTGTTTAAGGTAGAGTAATGTGTACAAAATGTATGCATGAAATCCAAGGAATTCTAAATGCCTGGAAAGTACAGGATGATAGAAACCAAAGGTGACAGATCCAGCCACTATTCTGTACTAATTTTTTATCCTGTCTATAACAGAAGACTTATTTGCCCACTAAGCTACTACAAACTCAGAGGTGGTGTTTAGGATAAGCTGCGGGTCTTTCAAACAAGTTTACCTGGGTGTGAGACGAGGAAGGAAAGCATATGAAGTTTTAAAAAGCATGGGGAAATCACAGACAAGCAGAAAACACTATTTACACTTCTCTTTGAAAGGACTCGGACAAGTCACCGTATAGATATTCTCACTACAACACTTCAGACTTTGTGTGCACCAAACCTTCGCGTTATGTTTATTACGAGAGCTAAGACAGCAGGCTTTCTAGCAGCTCTCTGCTGCTGCTGTCTTACTATGATTTTCCTATCTTTTAATTAAAAGTATATTTCACAGCCAAGCCAAATGTTTCATAATAACAAGAAAGAAATGCAGAGAAACAGCAAGAAAACTTTTGACCTGCTGCGGACCGAACATACTTTTTCTTGCCATGCAATGAGGCTAAATCATCACATGCATTGCTGATGGACATTCATCATTATTTCTTCCCAAACTGAAGGCATATTTCATTTTCCTGTAGCCTGGATTTTCTCCAAGTTTTGCAGAGAAATGTTGTTGCCATTGGAGCTTGTTGCTGTGTGTCACCACCTGCTGGCAAACATCAGTTGAGGGTTTCTGTCTTGATTGTGCAGCTAAAACAGTGCAGACAAGGACTTTTATCTTCCTTGATAGAAACAGATAGGTGGCCACAAACAGAACATATGTTGTTTAAACAGATTTTTGGTCTGAATGCATATATTCAGACCAAGCCTGTTTGTATAACATGCAGTCTGGATCCTGCAAACCATTACTCAGGTAACTAGCTCTTAATACAGGAGAAAAGATGCAATTGCATAGAAAAGTTTATCAGTATGGGAAAATGTTCACAGACAAATCTGAACAGAAAAATTATTAACTAAAAAATTAAATACATGGTAAATGCTGCTGCAATGTTTAATTAAAAATAACATAGAGTTAAAACTTACAGTAACCTTCTAGAGACAGTCTCAGGTTTAAATTTCCTGATCTAAGCTATTTATGTTACGGGTTTAATTATTGGAATTTGGGATTTTCTGGGTTTTTTTTTCCCCACAGATGTTTTTAAGAAATCAGACCTTTGAATATAAAAGTATATTTTGAAGCATATAGCATTTTTTCTATCCACCCTAACAGATAAACGTGCGTTGCACTGTGGGCTCTAATGCTGATAATTCATATCATTTATCTGATAGATCAGGAGCCATTACAGCTTGTTGTGTAAATTCATATTTTGGCACTCTTTAAAAAGTGGATTATTATTGACCCAATAGACCGTAACAGCTCCAAAGAAGCCATTACTGTCTATTGTGTAAGTCCTTCATGGCGCGTGTTTTATTGACCCTTTGGAGCCATCGTGGTCTGTCTTGTCAATCCGGATGCCACACGAGCGTATTAAGGCTGCCTGCGCAATATCCGTACAGCGCCGCAGTCCCATTATTGATGCGCGCCCCTGCAAAATCACATTTTGAGCCACGTCATCCGGCTGGTTTTCTGCTCAGGTTCCAAAACACCTATTGTTCTGGTTCACATCCTGAGCTAGAGACAAGGGCTGCAAAAATTGCCTGGACGTAATGAAGCCATCCCTTTTTCTCCCTTTAAATAAAAAAAACAACGAAAAAAAGAGTGAACGTCAGGCTCTTGCTCACCAGGAAGAGAAATGGCTGTGGGTGGTCAGATCACCCCAGTTCTTCTTCATGACCCCTTCTCCTCTCTCAGTTACACACGTATAGAACAGCACTGTACAAATAGTCCTTCCTTAATAGTCCACAAAAGCCACCTCATTAGACAGCAGAGTGTCCAGCTTGCCTGTGCAGGGGGAAGACAAGCAGGGTTCACCCTCTGCTTGTCTTCCCCCTGATGACCACCCTGTAAGAGGAGCAAGAAGGCTTGCACACAGCCCTGGGCAAAAGGGTTCATGTGCACCATGTGCACTGAGGGGCCTGGACCTGAGGGCTTTAATGAGAAACAGAAGAGACAAAAATGAGACCCCCGTAGAAAACCTGTCCTAAGGGAGTGCCTACCACTGCTTCCAGGCTGGAAATAACTCCCTGGCCAATCCTGTAAACAAAACTCCTGCAAATCCTTCCTATCTGGCTGACCCGTCCGTTAGGCAGCAGACAACTCCACCCTGAGCATCACTCTGCTTAGCACACATCTGTCAAGGCAAACACAGCTCACTGTCAGGAGCCTGTTACCTGCAGGCAATCTCACTCCTTTTCTTCCAAACAAAAACTGCACAGAAACCACATAACCTAAGCCATCTCCAAAGCAATGTCTTCCTGGGGCCAGATCAAATTCAGCTGAACAGCCAGTGGGGTTAAGTTCAACCTGCAGCTGCCTAAATGCTTGAATTATTCCCATGCCTGGCATAATAAAGATCTAGTGTTGGCAGTGCTTGCTTGTCTTATACATTCATAAATATTTATCCAAATATTAATGAGCAGAAAAACAATTTATTTCTTTTTTTCCTAATTGTAACATCAATTCTAATATATTTTGTTACTTAGTCACCTCACAAGTATATTGATTTTCTTATCCACCAATAGGTATTTAAATGTTTTACAAGTGCATGCCAGGATCCTGAAATGAAAACTGTGTTTGGAACTCATAGCAGGGCTAGTACTTTTAGATTTATTTGGGTTTTTTTCCTAGCACAGTGGAAGCTATGCAATAAAAATTCATCATAGAGGATGGGTAATGGTTTCGTGCAATGGACGTCTCTGAAGGCTTCTTCAGGCAGTACGCAAATGCAACGTACACGTACAAAATGCACAGAGGGCTACAGAAGAGTGTTTGCTCCTACCACTCTTCTACACACATTGTTTTTCTCCTTTCACATCAACACACACACCCCACTCTTGTGCATAATATTGACATAATTTACAATTTCTTGTTACAAGTTCAAGTTACAAGTAAGTGAGTATGGTTACTTGGAGTAAGTTCCAAGACAGCATTCAAGAACTTTACTTGTAATTTAGTTTCATATTCAGCAGCTGCTTAAAGCACATGGCTGGCTGAGTGCAGGCAGAGTCCCAGCAAAGCCAGCTGCCAGCTTAGCCACCTTGCTGAATTGAGACCTCACTTTTGATAGATCTCAATGACTTTTCATCAACCACCTAGATAACAAAAGATGCAGGTAATCTGACCTTGCATAGTAACTGAAAACTTTTCCAGCAATATTACTTGTGACAGCTGTATATTTCCTCAGAGAGGAAGATAAATCCTTTGGTCTCTGCAATTCACTAAAAGAACAGTTTATTAGTTCAGCATTTCCTTGTGTGGGGCTGGAAATTTTATCGGGTGCTCACCAACACCCTACTGTGCATTGATGCAGAGGACCACAGAAAATAACCTCTGGTGCTGATAAGAATTAGTCATGAAAACCTCTTCTTTCTGCATATATACCCATAAACTCTCTAGGTGGCATGTACAAAAGATGGAGATTGTCTGACATTAATGGAGTTGCATTTCTGATCCAGGAGGCCCATCTATTTCAGGCAGTTCAGAAATTACTCTCATTGCCCTTCCAAATAATAAAAAAAAGGAAAAAGTGGAGGAAAGTTTTGTGTGTCTTTTGTATTGACATATTTTGTCAATGCCTTTTATCCTGATAGTGGTTTATTTGTCATTTTTGTCGCGAAGAGAATAAAAAGGTCTCCTGATCTATCCAAACTATGCAAAATCTTTTTGCCTTTTCCTTAAGAAACTCGAAAAGAATTTAGACAGAGCTGGTATCAATAAAGTTCATACACAGATTACAATGTTTACCAAATATTTTATAAATGGTAGCTTTACTTATTTTCTAATTCACTTATTTTTAGAGATAGGAATTGATTTGTTCAGAGGGAAGAATAGCAACTTCACCACCAGCTTCAGGGGAGTTATACCCAATACACACTGCTGTAAGCACAGGCAAAATTTCATCTCAGTATCCTAGTTTAAGGAATCTCTTCCTTCTCCTCACAGGTTTCTGAGACAAGGAACAATTTGTAATGCTGCCACTTGAAGACCCTACAAAAAGAGGACATGGAGATTCAGCTGAGCTCAAAGCCTATGAGAGAGCCAGGTCTTAGTTTAACTCAGGAATAAGGACTGCATCCTCTGGGCATATTATGTACATCTCTCTCGTCCCCATGATAGCTACAGGTAAGGGAAACCAGACCAGGCAGCTTCATCTCAACACTGAAAAAAAAATAAATTGCACTCATATAATGTCCCTACAGTTCAGATCAGAAAAATGCACTAACACCTTTGGCAACCACTGTCATGGGTTATAGTAGTAGGAACTTCCAGGATCTGATTCAGAACATAGCCTTATATATAAAAAAAATGGTCAGGGGTTTTATATTTCATTTTTCTATTGTAGCGATCCAATTCTGCTCACAAAACCATGGACATGCAAGCCTTTGCCTGGCTTTCTCAGGGCACACAGCTGATGAGCTGCCTAAAACAGCAGGACCACTGAGAAAAAATACAACTAGAATGTGCAGCATCAGGATCACCTCACTCATAAACTCCTGACAGGCTGAATACACCAGGGCTGGAATTACTGGAAAGATGATGATTTACCTTTTTCCCAACTGCAGACAATTCTGAATCCTGCCACAAAAGGCAAACAAAAAACCAAGAAAATATTTGATGACTTTGTGTTTTTCTATGACAACCAACATCATTTATGACCCATTATGTAATGACACGAGCATTACACATTGAAAAGATGTCTAAAAAGATGTTGTAAATAAACATTTCTGGTTTGCAAACAGGAAGCCAGAGATATTACTGTGGAAGCTGAGAGGATGGGGTTTGATTCTTGAAACATGAGTGATTTGTTTTTTCCTTCCATCTCTCCCAAACTCATGGTGCAGTCATATTGTTATTAGCTAATGCATGTCATTTTCTCTCCACTGTTATAGCTAAAATATAACTTGGGGAAAAAAATGAACAGCAATGGAAAGACAGACTAGATAGACACAAGATGTGAAGAAAAAGTGGCAAAAAGCTAAAATAGGAAGTATAAAGTATCTAGGGCTACAGGGATTTAAACCAAGTGCTGGAAGAGTCTAATCTCCAACACTGACCTATTGCAGGGGCTTAGGCCAAGGCACAAAATCACCAAGAATTAATATTTCGATGAGGGAAGAACCTTCAAATCACACATATTGCATATGTAGGTATGTTCTGTCTTATGGGAGGTATTTTTCAGTTGTGAGTAGTCATCATGGCAGTTAGAAGGGTACAAAGAGAGGTAACACTTTATGCTAGCCTAAGTATTTCTGGGAAAGAAAACAGAGTTTGGGTCTCAAAAATCTCCTTTGAGGCTAAGCCAAGCAACAGACTTCAAGCTAGGCTTTGCTGATTCCTTTTCAGACCTGGAGAAGGGTCTGTACACTCAAAATCCTGTCTGGTTTTTGAGCTATGTTTCTCAGTCCAGTAACAACCTCTCCACAACCCCTGCTCGGGTCCTATCCTTAATGACTACAGCACTTCACCTGGCCCTAGCTTGAGTGATTGTGCAAACTCCTGACAGCAGGAGGTTTTAGCTGGCCAAACCACACACTTTTCTCACTGCAGCCTGCACAGGGGGTCACACTGCCAGCTCCTGCCCAGCCCTCTGTGTCCCATGCAGCATGGCCTGCCAGTCAACATGGGAGGAGGTGGAGGGCTCACCACCGGCTTCCACCAAAGCAGGATTAGGCCCTCTCTCCTTCTGACATATTTCAAAACATCACTTTTTTTCTAGCTGCTCATAACAGTTGCCCCATCCAGGCATCAAATAAACACTGGGGTTTTTTTTATCCTGGCATTGGTGTTATTGTGAAGGAAGTTTTCAGTCAAACAATTCCACTGAATAAAATCTTTTTTCCTGACTATGTCATGTGACAATTTTTTTTGCTTTAACCTGAATTTCTAACCCATTTTAAACCTGCCATTTTTTTCTCACATTAATGGGAAGAAATTTTTTTTCTTCTTTTTCTTATTTCTCTGTCTTTTTCCCCCCCTTCAGTAGATGAACTTTAAATGCAATAGTGCTCATCCTAAGTGACCCTGCCTGCTGGGAGTAATTGTCTAGAGGAGAATAGAAGAATATAAGAGCTTTTGTGCAAGGGAATAGAGAAGACAGACTTTATTATGATTCTGAATCATAAGCCTGCTCTCTTTTTTTTTTTTCCTTTCTCTCCCTTTCTTTTTTTTTGGGGGGGGGGAGTGGGGGGGGGGGGGGTTGGCTGGTTTCTCACAGCTGTTTCCCATCACAATTGGTGTTTGAAAGACACAGCAAAATTGAGTGTATCAGTATCACAATTAGTTTCACAGGCGGCTAATAACTTACTTGCCAGCCATGCCTGATTTAATCAGGACAGTCCTGATTTATGGTTGTTTGTCCCAGAGTCCGATTTTCTCTGCCAGTTCCAACACAAGGAGATGCATGCAGCCTGCTTCTGCACTCCGTCAGGGCCACCAGTTCACTTCAGTGGCCTCGCTGCACTGGAGGGGAAAAAGGAGGAGGCAGCCGAAATGAGAAGTCTGGAGTCCTCTAACACAACCCAGGAAACAAATTCCTCTTCCTCCTGTGATAAACAGAGCAGCTCACACTGGTGCAGGCGTGCCAGGCTGACGTGTAGGGGCTTGTACATTTATCAAGGTATCTCACAGTGGCCTGCAACCCCCCTCTTCCCTTGTGACCTGGAGGAACCTCCTGGGTTGGGGTCAAGAGGTGATTTTAGCAGCACATTATCTCAAGCCTGCAAGGCCCTGAGCTGCTGCGAGTGAGTCTTCTGTCAATGGTGCCAAATTACGCGTGGCTCATTTTTGTGAAGTGATCTACTGCTGCTGCTCATTGGGGACAGAGCTGAGACCATCCAACTCATTTTTCTTAAGACTGCAAGCTGGTCTGGAGGAAGTCCCAGCAGCAAGAGCCCAGCTCATGCCTTTCTCAGTCAGCAACTCTACTCCTCGGAGCCGAAAAAAATGTCCATGAGAAGACATTTAATGGATCGGTTGTAGCACTTAAAAGATGAGATCTAAGCAGTCTTGCCTGTGGCTACAAAAGGGTAGGAAAAAGAAAAGAAGAAAACAGGTTTGTAGGAGGCTTTTGGCTGGGTTGCCTATACCACTGTTCTTCCTGTTTAAAGGAAATAGGCAAATCTTTTCCTTAAAGAATACAGAAAACAGTAAGGAATGTTGTGTTATAAACAAGCATCTGAAATAACACCCACAGGCCTCTTCAGGGTAGATTTCTCCACAGTCACCTGCAAATTGCTCCAGTGCTCTCCTCTCCACATCTCTCTGCAGCACTCTCTGCACTGGAATTGCTACAAGACCAGAGCAGCGACTAAGCCTCCACTGAGCCAAGCCCTCTGCCCACAGCTGTGTCGCTTTCACCTTGGGCTCCCCAAAGTATGGCAAGGTAAAAGGTCTGTTTATATCCACTGTTTCTTTCTCATCTTTTGGTTTGTTTTGGGTTGGTTTTGCCTATATTTCTGAAATGGAGAGAAGGCTGATGCCCAGACCCATAGCTGCAGTTTCTAGATGCCACTACTGTACCAATAACCCTCAGGGATGTCTAATCAGGAGAGCTGGAGCAGGTTCATGTCAAAGGGAGTCTGTGCACTGTGATTAAGAGTGTTTTCAACCCATGAACAGAGGGTTTTTGCTTTAGTTTGAAAGATTGTCATGGAAAATCCCTTGTGTCACCTGTTTTAAAAGGCGTGCGTTACACTCCTATAGTTAGCTCTGAAACGTGAAAGACAAGATGGGCCCTGTCATCTCCTTCTTAAGTCAGGGATCCAGGAATCTCAGTTCCCTGGTTTGAAAGGGGAGGTGCAAGTAGATGCAATGGCACTGCTTATGGCTGCCACACAACCCTGGTCCTTGCCCTATGGAGCTTGCAGTTTGGTAGAAAGGCAGCAATCTCACTGGGAGGCTTCAAAGAAGCCTGCCAAATGTGTTGTTTTTTGGGTTTTTCTTAATTTTCCTCTTTTAAAACCTTTTATATGGCATTTGGCAATGCATGACAGAGAACATAGATCTTGGTTAGCTATTATCTGAAGCGTAGCAACTAACCAAGCTACAAGAGAGGGTGCTTATTAGTTTCCTAGAAGACAAGACATGAGCAGAGGCCACAGTACCTGATTTTCTCCAACTCAAAGAGCTGAATCTACATTTGCAGGCTCCTATTGTCCCAAGGTGAAAGAATGGGGGCATGTCAGTTGCAGATTTCACTTAATTTTAAGTAGAGTCAAAATGCAAATTTGTATTCAGGTTTTGTCCCTGAATAAAAGGTGTCTTGCACAATCCCTTTTACAGGAGGTGTTCATGCTGCTTCACCTGGAACAGTCCCATCCACATCCTGGGTTTCCTATCAGCTATTTCTAGCTGGCCTTCCCTTGAGTATGCAGACATGCTGACTTCCCCTGCAGCAGGGACCATTCTCCCTATAAGGTCCATTATGGGAAACATAAGTTTTTCTCAAAGGCCTTTAGAGGGGACTCATGCTCTTCTTTGTTTCAAGCTAAAGGGGATTTGAGGCAGTCTGGAAACCTTAACTAGGGCAGAAACCTCATTTTTAGGTTTTACACTACTCATCTGAGGTCCTAAAGCAGAACCTGGGCCTAACATGTCCATATAAGCAGGGATACAAGCACATGGATTTGAGTACTAATGTCTCTGTCATCTTTCAGAAGGACACATGACCGTTTTCTCATCAATGGTGGCAGAAAGTGTGACTGGTGCTGCAGCGACTCCAGTATGAAATCTAAACTTGGGATTCCTTCCTGCAGTTCTCTTTTCCCTCTCTGTTTACACAAAAGACAGACCACATTCAACGGTATCAGTGCAACCCAACCATGATACTCATTGAGCAGTTAACACACACACAAATACAAAGAGAAAAAGAAAAAGAAAAAGTGGCAGTCTATCCATCTCACTTGGCATGTTTATATGTCCTTCTTAACCATAAAAAAGAAGCCTGTTTACAAAGTGGAGTGTCAGTAACATTGTGTAAAGGAACACTTATCTGAGAAACTTTGATCTCCTCCTGAAGCACCATTACTCTGAGACTGAAGGGCTAATGGCTCTTTGGGTGGGAGAGAAAGTTTTTCAACGGGAAAAGAAGGAAGTTTATTGTGCTATCTAGTGGACACATTTAGAAAATCCTGCTCCTTGGAAATAAGTCGTGGCTGTATCACCAGCAGCATTATCACACATTGCACAGGCTGCTGAATGGGGGAAAAAACAAGACATGGAGGCCTCCTGTAATGGGATAGCGGAGTTGTTTTTACTCTAGGGCAGGCCTGCTATCTCACTAATTTAAGTAATGGACATATTAATGGAGCTGAGAGCTAAACCAGACAGTGCCCTGCCTATTGGAGCAAACGTTTTCCATTTACAGACTCGGGACACATTTTACCGTGCTGATTCACATATTTAGGTCTTACTTGGGTGAGTAATCATATTGGCTTTGAGAGCACAAGCAGAACATTGGCCTCAACAAAAGAAGTGAAAACCACTGCCAGGAGAGTGATGGAGTTGGATCCTAAAGCATCTAGTTAGATATCACTATATATAAAAATATATATATTATTTTTTAAAGGATTGAGAATTCCTGGGATGCAAAAAGCAGGTTGAAAAACATACATGAGACTCAGGTAGATTCAGTTTCAGATAGGTCTGAAATACCACAGGAACAACATCATTCACCCTACTGCCTTTGCGAAAATAGCATAAAATCTTGCCCAATCCTTTTTTCTTCCTAATTTCAAGTTTTCCAGGTCTCCCTTAAGATGCTGAGCTTCACTTGATGCTTCACTGCAGTCAGAGATCTGGGTATCTCTAATCTTTCCTGCAAACACATTTCTCTAAAATGTTTGTTAAAACATTACTGTCAAATTGAAACTTAATAGCACAGACCTTCCCCGCAAACATAAATAGCACCTCCGGAGGCTCACACATCACTGCTCTTCGCTTGCATCTGTCCTGCTGCTCTCCATTTTATTTCTCCGTGCTGCCGCTTGCACTTTTCAACTTCTTCTATCTGTCGCTGAGTCCTTCATTCAGAGACCGCTGAAATCCTTGGGAGCCCATCCAATACCTGCCTCTGGCTTAAGGCTCCACCACAGCAATTCTGCCCTGCCAGCACTGAACACTTCCTTCGAGGCACTGAACAAACCCATTAACTAATCTCGTTAAAAATACTCCTTCACTAGCCGGCCTTTAAACAGTGGCGTCTATTGTATAAACGTGTATTTCTCCTATAAACAGTCCTGGAGAGACTATATAGACTATAGAATAGAGATAGGCTGGAGCTGCCTTTTGCCAGTTGCTTGGCCTGTGGAAACAATTAGCTTGAAAGACAGACTTTAAAAGATGAGGGGTTTGTGCCCGCAAAAGAAAAGCAGCAGCTTCAAAAGAGTGTGATTTATTCGAAAGGGAGAAAAAAAATAAAAGGAAGCAGAATAGTTAGGCTCATTGAGTTTCCATCCTGTAGTTTCCTTATTTTGCTAGGCTGTGAAAGACCGTGGCCAGGCTCTATAGAGAGTGCACATTTGAACCCAGATTCACTAATGACTGATACGGCAGTCACAGAAGTTCAATTTATGTCTTTCTTTTCCCCAAAAAACAAGGTGTTCGTAAACCACTGTATTTTTTTTGATGGGAGACCAATAAGGTAACTGTTATTGCAAGGTTTTTAAAATAGATAATACTCCATTTGGAAACCAAGATGAAGTACCCTTCTATCTGGCATAGCCTTGAAACATTTACAGAAAGCCTTTTAATGGAGATTTAATGCATCTATAATAATAACACAGAATTTGATACCCTCTAGGAAAAACTGCCTGGTGCTCCCTTAACAACCACAATTACTGCACAACTTGTTATACCTAAAGTTAATAAACCAGAATTAAGGTTGTGAATAAACTTTATTAACCAGCAGGAACCTGTGTCTTCTTCCCTTTGTGACTGTCCCACAGGCACCAAAGACCCTGTGTTTGTCCTCTGGTTTACCTTTTCTGGGGCGGGTTTACCTTTCTAGCCCTGAAAGCTCTGGCCGTGACTGAGGCATACTGGGGCCGAGGCAAAAAAAAAAAGCAACAACCATAACAAGCAAAACAAAACAAAGCAAAACAAAGCAAAGAAACAACATCAACAACAAGAAAAAAACAAAAAGAAACACAGCACATGAAAAAAATAAACGGAAAGGAAAGGGAAAGGGAAAGGAAAGGAAAGGAAAGGAAAGGAAAGGAAAGGAAAGGAAAGGAAAGGAAAGGAAAGGAAAGGAAAGGAAAGGAAAGGAAAGGAAAGGAAAGGAAAGGAAAGGAAAGGAAAGGAAAGGAAAGGAAAGGAAAGGAAAGGAAAGGAAAGGAAAGGAAAGGAAAGGAAAGGAAAGGAAAGGAAAGGAACAAAAAAGTAGGAATGGAATGTAAAAAATAAAATAAAATAAAATAAAATAAAATAAAATAAAATAAAATAAAATAAAATAAAATAAAATAAAATAAAATAAAATAAAATAAAATAAAATAAAATAAAATAAAATAAAATAAATAAAATAATAATGAAGCCGAGACGAGCCGTTCCTGCCGTGCCGTCGCGCTGCCCAGGGCCGGCGCGGCGCGGCGGGCGCACGGAGCGGCGCGGGTGACACCGTGTGGCCGCCGCCGGGACTGTCCCCGCCGCTCCCGGCCCTGCCCGCGCCCGCGGGGTCCTGAGGCGGCGGCCGGGGGACACGGCCTGTGCCGCCCCTCGGCCGCCCCTCTCGGCACAGCACAGCCGGGCTCTCCCCGGCAGAGGAGCCCGCTCCTTCCTCTCGGGAGCTGAATGAGTGTGGAGACAGAACTTGCCTTGAACTAACTCTGGTGCCGCTGGGGAAGACATCTGCCTTTGCGCTCCATTTTGGGCGGCTGCGGGCAGGGCAGCCCGGGTGGAGATTTGCAGGAGTGCTGCTCTTCCCGGTGTCCGCAGGCCGGGGAGAGGGAGGGGTTCTCCTTCCTCGGGCCTGGCTCCTCACAGCAGCCTCTCTTGGACCCCCAGTGCCAGAGGAAGGAGGCGAGCACAGCACGCCCCGGCCTGTGCCCGCACATTTCTGGGCCAGACATCCTCGCCGGGAAATGGCTTTATTTAGACAGAGGAGGTGGTGATGAGATATCGTGTGCTGGGCCAGCAGAATTACAATGCATGCGGTTTGGGCCTTTGTGAGTCTGTCCTCAATTATTTGTGTTTGTTTTGGTGCTTCCCCAAGTCTTTCAGATAGAGTGTCTTCACTCATGTTTTTGTTCTTCCAGGAACAGGCAGGAGAATCCAAACTCCAGGCCTCGTCTGACAGCACATCCCTGTGCCAAAAAGGCCAAAGGAGTTGTAATTGCTGTCAGAACTGAGCTTTCAGCAGGCCCCTGGGAGGAGAGACAGTGAAGAAAAAAACAATCCTTCTTTTCCTTGGCCCCCAAAATGCCTGTAAACTTTGACCTGCTGACAGAGAAAGGCCAGTGGTGGAAAGGGCGTGCTGTGGAGTCATGACCTCTGCTAATGGACCTCCTGTTTGTGAAGCTGTTCAGTACTGCCACCTGCTCTCCCCAGAGGCATTAAATAAAGTATTAAAAAGTTTTGTAATGTACCAGTTCTCAGAGGTAGAAAAAGGGGACTAAATGCTTCATGCTCCTCAGGATGCTGAGGATATTAAATGTAAGGTATATAAATGTTTCATGCATAATGGCAAATCTCCCATTAGCCTTTCCCCCTGTTAAACACCATAAGAAAGTCTGAGGTTACTGACATAACATAAATTTCTATCACTATTTTACATGCTGTGGGATTTCCAAAACATCTTCATGATCTGAAAGAGATTACATATGAGTTGCAGAAGATCCATATCTTTCCAGAGAAGTGGTTGATTGCCAGGTAGGTGGTCAAGAGCATTGGATCACAGAATGGTTTGGAAGGTACCTTACAGATCATCTAGTTCCACCCCAGTGCCCTGGGCAGGGACACCTTCCATTAGACCAGGTTCCTCAGACCCCCATCCAACCTGGCCTTGAACACTTCCAGGGATGGAGCATTCACCGCTTCCCTGGGCAACCTGTTCCAGTGCCTCACCACACAAAAAGTAAAGAATTTCTTCTTAATATCTAATCCAAACATCCCCTCTTTCAGTTTAAAGCCATTGCCGCTTGTCCTGTCACTACATGCCCTTGTAAAAAATCCATCTCCAGCTGTCTTATAGGCCCTCCTTAGGTACTGGAAGGCTGCTGTAGTGTGTCCCCAGAGCCTAACATGACACTAGAAATGGATGTTTAGGCAACTTTATCACACCCACATACCTTTTTTCTCTTATAGACACTCAAGAAATCTGGGGTCTTTTAAGCATCTCCAGCACACAACAGAACACATGCAGAAGTTCACCAAGAATCAGGTAGTATTTGAATTAGGACAAGTGAGGCCTCTTTGCTCATGCTCCAAGAGTTCAGCATAGATTTTTGCCTGCAATGGACAAGTCTTCTCCACTTGTTTATGTACTGTTGCCATAATCCCTAAACTGACTGGCTTGGTGGAAGGAGCATACACATTTCCTGGCCATCAAAACCCCATCTCACGCTGTGGACACCAGAAGACTGTCCACCTCCAGCTGTAATCAGGTCAAAAAAAGCACCCACTGTCCATTCAAATCCTCTCTGTTGCCAGACTAACTTTAAAGAGAGAAAGGAAATTACTTGCACTCCAGCAAAATGTATTTTCTCTCCATCGAAATGGATGTTGAGATGATCACAAAATTGGAAACAAGGTCACAAAATAGAAAAATAATGAAGAGTATTTATAGGTACGGCTTTTCAGAGCAGAGCTCTTCTCTTAGCAGCCAGTGTCTAGGTATAATGGAAAAACCATGTGATCTTGGGATCAATGTAGGGAAACTATCAAAGTATGTTCTTAAGAAACACAGAAGAATGCTATATAATACAAAATTATAATAAAAGAAGACTAATATTACATAGAAGACTATGCCTACATTATTATAGTTTAGTTTAAACTGCCTTCCCTGACTGGTTATTGCTCTACTGACTGGCACAACAGCAAATTCCTTCAGTTTATGCCATGATATGAAGGAGAAGCAAGTGTCAGCACCTCAAGGTACCACAGAGCCATTGATTTTTGCTTTGGTTCATGTGGATCCATCAGGAGCACATCTGCCTGTTCTGTGTGGTGTTTGGCAGCACTCTGGTAACTCAGGTGTTAGAATTCTTGCAGGAGGACTCCAGTTCTGATGTTCAAGCACCTGGAGCTTTTCCTGGTGGCCTGGGAAACTGGTGATACCCCTGCCATGGGACTTCTTCACTCCCTTTCTTGACCCTACTGACGCTGACTCCATGCCAGACTGGTCTACTTTGATGAGCTCCTGGGTAGAGGGATGAGTGTGGCCAGCTGCAGGAAGACAATAATACTGTCCATTCATTTTTATCCTCTCTGTCAAAGCAGAAATGTCACAGAGATATGATTGCCCCAGCTCTTTGGAGAGAGATTGATGAAGGCCAGGACAAAAAAAAAGCCCCAGAACTGAAAATACTGATATAATATCAGCACACAACAGACTTTGATACTGCAGACAGAATCATGATATCATGATGAATCGTGATATCAGTACCTCCTCCTCCATGCTACTCTCCATTCCAATGGCTAATGTGGGCAAAAGGCCACTGAATGCAGGTTTCACTTGATGCCTCAAGAGGCTACCTGGAACAGAGGCTAGACAGAGTTAAAGGAATAAAGTAGGTATTAAAAAGGCCTTTAAAGGATTCACCTTGGGCAGTACAAGAGCCTGGCCGTGGCTCCACCCAAGATGGACGATGGATCACATATTTTTACACTTTTATAAGCTTTGGTTCATTTACATTTTGGGGTTAATTGTCCAATTACAGCTTCTGGTTATGAAGTCCCATCCTCCCGATTGCTCTCATCAGTTTGCAGTTGTTTATACCTTTTGGGCCTGAAGCTGCAATGGTGTTCT
Source organism: Molothrus ater (assembly GCF_012460135.2). Taxonomy (NCBI): domain Eukaryota; kingdom Metazoa; phylum Chordata; class Aves; order Passeriformes; family Icteridae; genus Molothrus; species Molothrus ater. The sequence goes on along the minus strand of NC_050478.2, from coordinate 94,162,153 downwards.
TGGCTGTCAGGCTGGAAAAGGATTGTTTTTTCTAACTACCCTGTGAAGAGAACTTGCTAACACTTTATATGAAGTTCAGAGTTAGATGCTAATGTAGTACAGACTCTGGAAAGTATGAAAGCTAAAACTTAAGGCACCACACTCAAGTGGATTTTTTGGCTCACCTGCAAGGTCTCAGAGGAATCAGTTAAGGGCCTAGAGGTCAGTGCCTTCAGAGGGCTGGACCAACCTTTTCACCTCAGTAAATAGTCTTCTCCTAACTCTTATCCTGCCTGAATTTATGTTCTGGGCTTGAAATAATGTCATTGTGCATGAGAGCTTTCCGGCAGTCTGAACAATGAAATCAGCCCCCTTTTGACAGATGTGTGGTGAAGGAACTCCTTGATATTTGCTCTTTCCTTCTCAAAGCAGACAGTTCATAATGTCCAGAGTTAAATGTAACTAGATAACTGAATGGCATACACTGCTCTTCCAATCCCATTGCTAAGAAACATCTAGAAACCCATCAAAGGAGGTGACTGCCTAGCTAAGCATGGGAAAAGAGTTTCAGATTAGTAAAATCAGAACCTAGAAAGCCAAAGTGGAAAAACCATTACAGAAGAAGGACCCTTCCAGAAACCTTCCAAGTCTGGACTTGTGCCCCCTTCCTAAAGAGCTGTGGTACGTCCACTGCTAGTCCCAAATGTACACCATGGCTATCTTCACACAGGAAGATGTTACTCCTTATTAGGAGCTTACTTAGCTAAGTATGCCCCTCAGGTACTGAGATCTGCATCAGTAAAAAACAGAATAGTGACCCTAGCTGAAGACTGACTGGATCCCTGCTCAGGCAACAGGACTATGAACACATGGTTTAAGACCCCTAGTACTCTGCACCGATTTGAACTTTCTTTGCAAATTCAAATACCATGTATTCCAAAAGTGTCAAAAACATGAACAATTGTGCCATGTCAGGAATGAGAAGTTATATGCACTGTACTTGCCAGATACAAATGAAACCATTATTCTTGATCACAGCCACTACCTTGTGAGTTAGGTCCAGCCTGGAATTTAGCAGGGTGCTAAGGCAGCCCTAGATCTGCTGCTGAAAAAAGTTCTACCAGTTCTTCTCCCTCATCTGAGCATTTGGTTTTATGTAATTAAATATGCCAACAGAAAAAAATAGTCCTTTGTCAGATTGACAGCTAAGCACTGACTTAAAACCATAACCTCAAGTGTGTTCAAAGCTGAAAATCCAATCTGGCTGACATTTTGTCCTTTAACACATGTTGTCATAATCCCAAATTAAAGGCTGCCCTTATATTGTACTAAACTAAATCACACACAATTCAGAAACTTTGGCATGTAAAGGAAGCACAGTTACATAAAGATGGTGTCAGACCAAATTTTCAGCCTTCTTTGTTGGTGTTTTGGATTTTTCTCAGACCTTCAAGGTTATATACATTTCATGGTTTAATTTCTGTTATTCCCTAAGGCACTGGTGCATATTTACCCACTAACAAAAATAATTCCTTTGAAACATAATAATTTATAATAGGCATATTATGATCCTTTCAGCTTTATTGTGATCTAATCACTAGGCACGTATTTAGGAAATATAAAATCCTTTCAAGACTTTTACCTTGAGACAGGCTAAGAATGCACAATGCACAAACACACATTCATAACAGTTCCCAGTTCAGTAAGATGATCTGTTCTCCAAAGTCATATATATTAAAAAAAAGTTAACTGAACATTAGCCACCTTTCAAACCTAAATTGCACAACTTGCTTAAAATAGAAGATTTTGCAGAAATGTTTTTCTAAATTAAAGGCATGTTCAAGCTGCAGACATAGAGAGAAATGAAAAAAGTCAATTTCGGCCAGATTGTCACTTTGGTATGATTTTATCTTTACGAATTAACGTCAGAATCTAAATACAACTCAACTAATGGTGTTTTCTATCCACTGATGGCCAAACTTCAAGAGTTTTACCTTGAATTAAGAAGAATGTCCTATCACCACATTCTCTATCAAAACCCCTTTTTAGTGGTTTGGTTGTTTTTCCTGTGACTGCAGTGAACTCTCAAGCAGCTCCCAACCCCTGTGAAGTGGAGCTGTATCAGCAGAACAAAGTCCTGGCACACCACACCATTTTTGCTGGCAGGAGACTTTCTATAAGTAGTGTTACACCAGCCTGAATGTTGTCTGTTCCTGCTAGGGGATTAATGATGATAAATAACTAACTACAGTACAGGCAAGTAGGTGACGAGAGTTGGAAAATTTGGTAAAATGATAATATGCAGTTTGATATGATGGATGGCTTTATTCAGTTATTTCACGTCATGGGATACAAACTTGATTCTTCGGTGGATGAACTTGCGCTGTGACTAGTGTGAGGCAGAGAAACTTTGTGACTGCAATGAGTATACTTATTACTGTTAATAAAATATGTGTTCCCAACATTTCCTTAGTGAAAGAACCTCTTCCATGAACATCTCATAATTAAGCAATTCTCATATTGTGTCACTACCTTTTTTTAAACTTCCAATTGCAAATATCTACCAGGATGTCTGGAAGACGTTACTTTTTGAAAGTAAATTTCTAATTGTAATGTCAACAAGCGAAAGCTTGAAAGCATGAACACTTAAGATTATGATACCTGCAGATAAGTAAAATAAATCCAATTCTTTGCAATTTAAAAACCAGTTCTGTAATCTCTTCCTTATCATCTTAATTCAAATCCTTCTTTTAAAACTATTCATCTCTGTAAACACACTTACACAGTCCATTATTTTTGTTTGATACTCACCAGAGAAAAAAACCCTAACCTGACAGACTACAAAGTAGGTATTTCTTATGAAACCAGACAATTCTTTTGCCCTTATGTAGTAAAGGTTAAACAAGAGGGATGGTAAAGGTGGTTCTTTGACCAAAAAATATATCCTATTTCATAGTTTGATTTTCCAGTTATTTATACTTTTTTTTCCTATTTAATCCATTTAGAATAAAAATCCTGAAGCAAAATTCCATTCTGAAAATATCCCATCAATCTCACCGTCCCATACTTCCTTATGGTTTCAGCTGTCCTTGGTGGGTTTATGCCATGCTCAGCAAGGAGAATAAGGCAGCTTAGGGAGGGACTTGATAAGTTTTGGTGCAACCCAAAAGTTTCAGAGTTCTCCAGTGCTCTTCAGGGCTGTACTAACACCAAGTGTTGGGGGGTAGGAGAGCTGTGAACAAAACAGGGGAAGAAGAAAAGACAGAGAACAACAAGCCACTGGATTAGGTGGGAAGAAAATTGGAGAAAGGACTGCTCTACAACCCTCAGCCATGGCTCCGGCTCAGGTTATCTAGATATCAGATGTAGTTATGGTTATGGTTACCTCAGCTGTGTGTCTCCATTGTGAGCTACTTCTTAGTGTGTTTATAAATAAACTGTGGGTAAAAGCTCTTTCTGCAGTGGTATCAGATTGTCACCTTAAAGAAAAGAACATTACTCCTCTTGGTACCAGTAGAGAGTTTTTCCTATTGGTTTGTTTGTTTGTTTGTTTGTTTGTTTGTTTCTGTAGGCAGTAATAGGAACCTCATTAAACTTTAATCAAAATCCATGGAAACTTACATAGACCTCAGGTAAAAGCTTCAGTGGCAAAAATAAAGATAGATCAATAGATAGATAGGTAGATAGATAGACAGACCGACAGTTATAGACAAAACAGGGGTTTTATCTGTGTTTTGAACTTCCACTGTAGATGGGTACTTCCAGGTTAAACACATACACAAATGTCCTCCCCTACTCCTTCTTCTGTGCAGCCCTGTGGGATAGGGCATAGCCTAACCTTACTCCAGTTTCTCTGTTTTCATCTGCTGAGGGACAGTGAACAGATCAGGAAGCCTCTTGTTCCAAGTCTGAAATTCCAAGTGCATTACTTTTTCAAATTAAGCCATGTGATACTGTTTTAGTTCATTGATTTGACAACTGTGACATTTAAAACAATGTTTCTGATACAGAAACTGCTTGAAAAGCAAATGAAAAATGTCCCAGAAGCAAACTGTTGTGGAAAGTAAGCACAGCTGGACCCTAATTCTTTAATAAATTGGAATGAATATTCCCAGAACAAATTTTCAGTATTTTGCTGTGTTTTTAATTTGGAAGACTTCTGAACTTGCATGACGCCTGGAAAACATACCATCCTCTCTCTCTCCACAAACTGAGTATTTCAGGAAATTTTCTTGTCTGTACAAGGAAAAGCCTCTAAGTTCAAGCATGATAATTTTTAGGCATAAAGTTTAAAGCTACAATACACTGGACTTTGAAATAATTTAAGCATCTAATGATAAGTATACTTGTTTACTGAGATGTTCAAAACTACCAAAGCTGCTTAAAATACCCCAAAAGTACATGGATGTGTCACTTGGGGACATAGTTTAGCAGTGAACATGGTGATGCTGGGTTAGAGATTTATCACACTGATCTTAGAGGTCTTGTCCAACCTTAGCAATTCCACTATTGTATGAAAGTGACTTTAAAAATGTTATCTGCTTGCACCCCTCCTTTCTGCCTTTCCATCTCCTGTCTCCTCTTGTCCCATTGTCTCTACTGACAGCCTTTTCCCCCTGACTTTCTTCCAAACGCCAGACTAAAAATACTTCCCTTCTGCTTTCTGCCAGCCAGGTCTCAGCATGCTGACCATACCTTTGCCTTGATTCCCAAGACCATTAAAAACAGTCTGTGAGGGATATTGCTGCACAGCTTGATCATGTAAGTAACAATGCTCTAGTGTACCTGTAAGATGCAAAGGCACTGTAAAAATAGAGAGGGGAGGAAAAAAAAGTGTTGTTCTCATTCTTCCCAAATGAAGTAAGAGGTTGTCATGGAAGCTGTTTCCACACTCTCTCCCTACCCAATTTTTTGGCCAGTCTGTTCTTCCTTCCCCACTCATCCATGAGGAGTTGAAAAGGGCAGAACCAAAAGCAGCATGAAATGAGAGTGAGACTTGTAAAGACAATGAAACAAAATGAATAGACATAAGTAAAATAATCCTAAAACAATGGCAGCTCTCTTTATTGTAAAAACCGAGATGATAAAATGGATAGTAAAACTTTTAATCGCCTCTTTTCCGCAGTGCAAGACTGCTGCTGTCAGAGTCCTGCAGTCAAGCCATGGTGAGACTGAGCAGATTTTTTAGAGTTTCATTCTTCATCTGCAGATTTCAGGAATGAAAGGATTGTTCCTAAGAGAGGAAGTTAAAATTTAAATTGCCCAATTTCTTCCTTAGGCTGGCATATATCAAAGGTATCAATTGAGTTATGCTGGTTGGGGAGAGATGAAAATCTGGTCTGCAATCTTTAAAAGAAAATGCATTTCTATTGCACATTATTAGAAAATTAATTTTTGTTGCCTCTATAAGACATCAATAAGGAAGGGAGGGAAAATAAAATGCTTTAAGTACTGTACTCTGTCCCATGGACTCTTTTTGGAGTACCAGTTAGTCACCAGTCCCAAAATTAGGTTCTCCAAGGCTGCAAGGGATTCCAGGTATGCAGGAATCCAAAATTTGCGGCCTGGGTCCTGACAGGGTCCTGACAACTGACCAGGAAAAAAAGGCAGACTTCCACCACAAATCTGTCAAACTTGAAACATTTCCATGAAGCATTTCAAGTTATACTAATCACACCTTTTTGAGTTTTGTCCTGGCTCTCCTGAGGGGGCCTATAGTTGTGCCAGGTTTCTGTAAGAGAAGAACAGGAAAGCCTGAATCAAACCCATTCAATTTCAGATAACAGGTGATCTGCAAAGTCCTGTTCTGAGTCTGGCATGAGGGGTGTTCCATCTCTTCCTTTACAGTTTATAATTTTCCCCCTACATTTATTTCAAAACCACAATCTTCTCTTTTAGTCTTGGACTCATTTAATGAACTGAAGGCTATCTGCCACTCCTGATGACTGACTGATGAAGTCTGCTTCTATTTCTAAAATAAAGCCAGGAGCAGAATAAAGCATGCCTGAGCCAGGCTAGGATGAGAGGGATGCTTGAATGAGTGGGATGGTTGCAGTAGAGAAGGGACAAGTCAGACATTTAGGCTCTGTGTCTCTTCTTGGGCTGGTGATTTAGGACAGACAACTTTGCCCTTTACCAATAAAATAGGAACAAAATTATCACTCTCCCTGCTGTTCTGCTGCTTTATGTCATAGGAAGGGAGGAAAGAGAAGAATGTATTTGTTTGGAGCATCCATCCACTGTTCAGATCCTGGAACACACACCCCAGTGTTATCACCTGGCCACACTGCTACATCCCAGGAGCAGCCCTCCTGGGAGAACAGGGTGCTCCTGGCTGCTGCTGTATGTCTGACAGACTTGGTAGGCAAACTAAGATGGATTTGGAACTTCTCCTCCTAGCACAGGAGGGAAAAAAATTAAACAAATGGGCAACAGGATGTCTAATGGTGCTAGTACAATCAATGGCAATAGCAGCTGTAATAGAGTCAGCCTTGAAGCAAGCTGCAGAGTGGTGATGTACTTTATTCTTTGTAATGATCGTTGTTAACTAATATTTGTCTGCTGAATGCCCACAGGTCTTTGCCAAGGATCAGGCCCCCACTATGGCTGGCCCTGAATACAACCTAATAAAAAGCTGCCGTCCTCCAGAGCTTGAAATTGAAGCACAAGTCAAAAGACAATAAGTGAATTCTACAAAGAAACAGGTGGACCCCAGGGTAACAATGAGACAAATGTGTCATGACATGGCCTGAAAGTGGCCAAACAGTTACATGCAAGAGAATGAGAAATGCTGCTATTTCTGTTAATTTGAAGAATCTCTCGGACAGTCTATCTAAGTTAAAGTTGCCACGTCTTTTGATGCCTTTTCAGAGTTGAAGTCAGCCTCCTGGTAAGCAGCTGTCAGCAAGGCAGGGAAGAGGTAGCCTCTCTCTCAAGGTGACATGAAGTGAACGTGGGAGCAGCAATGTTGATACCCAAGGCTAATTCTCTGCACACAGTCCATTTGAACTGCATCTTCCAGAAGCCAAACTGGACTTCCCAGGCAGCTAATAAAAGGATTTGTCTTCTGTACAAACTGGCTGCTTCCAAACGGCCACTGCAGAGTGAGCAGCCAGTCCTTCCCCAGGCTCGCACTCTTCAGAAAATAATGATGGCTTTGCTGTCTCTGCTGACCAGCTCTGCACCGAAATGGGAAAGGTTCCATACGTGTAATAGGAGCTCAGAGACCATGGTAATGAGTATGGTGTAAAAAATGATAGATAGGTGGATGGACAGATACCTCTTTATCATTTTTCTGAGCCATCCAATTTCCCCAGGCACAGAGTACACCCCGGAGATTTGGGTTTAAGGCAGAGAAAGCTTTACACGATGGATTGAGTGTTGTGTAAATATGTAAATAAAGAATAGCTCTTTAATTTTTTATGAGGAGTGCATTTTAAAGACCTGCTTTGGTCTTCTTACTCAGGAAAAATTGCCACCTAACAAAATGGCAGTCATACCTGAACAAACATAACTATGTTCTGCACATAAAACACCTGTATTAAAAATTAACTAATGAAAAAATATTTGGGTAATATTAAGAAAAGCAAAAAACTTGTGCATCAGACAAAAGCTTCCTGGGGTATGAAGTGCATTTGGCTATCAAGAGGCTCTTTGTAGGCCCCATGCTGCTTGCTGACATGCTTGAATCCTAAATAAACAGACTTTATACAGGGAAGCTAACAGGGTTCAGGGGCAAGTGGAATGTCACAGCCACCCTACTGCCATGTGTGACGTGTTTGGAGGCAGTGTGTGCACAGCAGCGTGTAGTGGTGGCACGGTACAGGACTGAGCTGTTCAGCAGCATGACTGGCACCTGAGCACCCAGAAGATGCCAGGCCCTCAGTATGACTCCTGCAGGACTGTCAGGAAAGACTGCAATGGGATTTAAGCACACTAGCTCCCAGACTGGAAGCTGGCAGAGGGAAGTGGAGGGCGAATCAGTGCCCTCTGCACCGTCTGAGCTGGCTGTAGGGTGCTGGGTCCCAGGCAGGCACATCTGCACTCCATGTCTCAAATATACAGCCTGTGCCTCAGCATGTCAGCTCAGGGGCCCCTGATGTGAGCCCAGTTTTGGGGTTTTTGTGGTTTCCTTTATCCCCACACAATCCGTCTGTCGGTGCTGCAGTAAGGAGGCCTGCATGGCTCAGTTCCCAGCTGCGCAGAGGAACTGGCCTGATCCTGACTGCCTGCCTTGCCCTGTCCTGGTCTGCCCTTACACACTGACACCAGGAAGGGAGAGGAAGCAAGCCCCCTAAGCAATGCATTGCAAGTGGTTTACATGGAGAATGGCTAAGGCAAAGCAATATGTGCATCTGGGAACAATCCTGAGCTGGTAGGAGCACAGACAGCGCAGTTCAGTCATAATTGCTCTATTCCCTCCAGGATCTCCATCAAGATGAGAATGGTTTCAGCAATTGATCACCATCATTCAAAGGGAAAAAATAATTTTCTGGTTCTGCTTGCATGTAAGAAAAAAATCTTAGAACTGTTTCACTGCTAGAAGTCCAAGTGTAAATATCATCCATGAGAATAGACTGCCATTAAAACCATCCTTGCTTTGTTCATACCACCAAAGACACAGTGTTCTGCCTAACTAAAGGTCACAAAACAGCAGAAATTTGAATGCTTCTATCAATGCTTCTAGCAATCCAGGAGATTTCACATAAAGCCTGTAATCCATCCAGTAAGCATATCTACATACATGCATACATACAGATATTTATATACACACACATACACACAACGAAGGAGGAAATACTCCCTCTAATAGCATGACCTTGTTGTTTTGTACCACTGTTTAAGAAAGGGATTATTAATGAAGCCAGCAGAAGTGCAGCAGTGTTTATTAAGGTATCAAAAACACCCATTCCTCCTTTTTTCAGCAGAACTGAAACCCTCACATACATCCAGACTCTTGCAGTGTTTAGGTGTAAATAACACCCGGTGTGTACAAAGCTCCCCCTTTCATATTCATTACTGTCATAGCTTTGAAAGGAAAAAAGCAGAGGTCATTTATTAGAGGTTACTTTTCATGCAAAACACCCTGTGGTTGCTGTCATTCAGAACTACTTAGTCTACGCCCTCAGTCATCTATTAGCAGGGCTTCAGGTCATAACCTTTAGTGGCATTTGGAATCCCAGAACCTCTGATTAGTGCAGGATTTACATATCCTTCAGTAAAAAATGCTCAGCTATAGAAATGCATGAAGTGTTGTAAATTTGTTTGGCCTTTTGTCTGGAATACATATGAACTCTGTATTCAAAGTAGGGTGCATTAAACTATATTTGTTTATCGTGTTGTAGCTCCTCTGTTAATGTGGCGTCCATTAACCCATTAAAGACAAACTGTCCTTTCAAAATGGGCTCATAATTGAGCACAAAGAGGAGGTAGATGCCAGTGCAATTAATAGGTTCAGATCCCACAAGCCAAATGTTGGTGCTTCTTTAGGCCTGCTCTGTTTTTCTCAGAGAAGTACCGTGCCTGTACGAAGTTTGATTTAATGGTCTCTGCTGGGATCCGTATCATGAAATTTTCCTGGAAGGTGTGAGAGTACTACTGAGTTGCTGCCTTGGCAGATGGTAGCAAGGTGTAACCAATCACATATTTTTGAGTTTCAGTAGCGTAGAAACATCATTCATTTGCAATATAGGATCAATACATGTTGGGGCTTCGTGTTGCTAGAATTTAGAAATAGAGCCAAATTACACTGTTCTTCTAACAGAAATGCCATTAACAAGCATTAGCATGACTAATTGGCTGATTTAGCTCAGCAGAGAGGATTTGTCAAACGATACTAAAGCCAGTTTCCCAGATATTTGAGTACTTGGGGTGCTCTTCTACATTCTGATGTGTTTCAAAGAAGACCTTTTTAAAGGGTATAACATTCACAGCACATGGCTGGAATCACTCATCTGTGCATTTGAGAGGACCTCACCTGAAATGAAGTTCTGTAAGTCATACACAGTGAGAGACCATCTATGTTTTATTTAGGTTGGTTATGACTCTCTTTACCTGGATGTGAATCCTAATAGTGATAACAAAAGTGGTACCCTGTGCAGTGGGGGCTTCTCTGTATCACCACAGAGCTTCACCTGGACATTCCAGCCTTTGAGTCAAATGAAATTCCTGCCAGAAGTTCATTTAGCCTGTGGTCTTCCTCCTTGGAAAGTTAATTCAGATGTCAGTGAGCTCCAATGAGAGCACAGCAAACACAATACTTGCCAGGAGTATTTTTAATGTATACATTATGACTTTGTGTGGTTATATGTCCCCTCTAGGTAAACCTGGAGATATTTTTACCATAAATTTAACAAAGTAAATATTATTTATAAGTATTATTAATACCTCCTCACACCAAAAATATGTGACCTTGCATACAGGCTGGTAGACATCTCTGGCCCCCAGTTTCTTTCCATTTACAATCCAACTGAGAGGTGACACTTACAGTCTCAAAATTCTTTGTTGAAAGAGCAACCTCAGCTGCCTCTGCCAGATCCATCCTTATTTCTGCACATCTTGGTGTTTCATACACTCAGATGTGAAAGGAACTGCTTCATGCCCTGCAAATATCAATGGGAGATACAATCTAGGAGGATGCTCCCTGCACAGATGGAGTTTTGGCAGACTGATCTGTGGTCAGCAAAGAGGATATCACCTTTGCCTATCTATCACATGTCAACATCCAAGTGACTGTCCAGTCCTGTATCTACTCTTTGGTTTACCTGCAAGTTGACAATGTCAGAATGGCCTGGCCTCTGAGTATGAAACTTGACTTTTGAGGTCACATCTGTGCATTGCTTCATTCATAGGCTGTATCTCTGGAGGAGTGAGGTCGGGTGTTTGAATGTATCTCCTGGTTTAAATTAAACTCAGCGATAAGAGGCAGAGGGACCCCACATTTGGGTGGTTTGCTGCACTGGCTTGGAAGCAGCCCGTCCCCCAGGGGAGGAGAAGGACACAAGCTCACCTTTAAATTGGCAGCAATGGGGAAAGACTGAACCTGTGAGCTGCATCTCAGGCCATTATAGCAAACTTGACTTTTTCCATTCAGGAAAGTATTTCAAGGCATACAGGCTGAAACTGAGAGCACAGATCTAGACACAGCCCAAGAAGAAAACCTGGCCCTTTGTCTCTGTCTTACCACAGAGAAGCAATACCTCTTCAATTATAAGAGATATTGAAAGGTCTATCTGTGACAGACAGAAGGCTAAAATATTTACCTAGAAGATGTCATTTTCCTGCAACATCAGGTTCTGGCATGGGTATCTTCACTGATCAGACTTTCTAACAACTCAAGGTTACCAAACTCTTCAGGGTGGAATCATGTGTGCCCATCTTACTTTACCTTTCATATTTCCAGGAAGAACCAGATGAAAGGCAGAGTGCCATTTTCCATTCTGCAGGATCAGAAAAGAGAATGACACAGAGCCTACAATTATGTGAGCTTATGAGCAAAGCTGAGGACATTTCCTGTGGGAATGTGCAGTGGAGAATGATCAACCCCAAGACACACTGAAAATAATATCAGGGGTCCAGCCATGTCTTCCATTCATTTTTTTGAAAGCCTGAAATGCTACTGATTCTCCAACAGTCAGAAGCTGCAAGAGGCAGGATACTGCCAGGTGAACATGCCATCTGATACACCTGATCCACAGAGAGAGAGCCTGAAATGCACAGGAAAAGCTCTCTGCCACTCTTACCTGCATGCGCTACTGCCCCAGTGCACATCAATACCTAGAGTAAAAAACACATTTAAAAAGTTCATTGGTAGGTGTCAAGGTTGTTCTACAGGGACACACAAGAGAGATGGTTTTCTGAGCTTTCATGGGATTTCAGAAAAAAACTCATCAGTCAGCCCCTGATGACAAAAGGAGCTTCATGCATGGGACAGTGCTCACCACCCACAGAATAAGAGCCCTGGGGGACATATCAAGGGTAAGGAAGGATTAATACTGGTAAACAATGAAAAGTAATAGAGAATGGAAAGTAAGAAGCAGTAAAAGAGATGGAGGAATGGGATCAAAGCAGTAAAATCACTTTGAAAGCAAATTTTCTCACATGGTCAGTTGAAAAGAACAGATGGCACATGGACTTATTACAGCTGCTTGTCAGCACAAGTAAGAAGGCGAGCCTACAGATACCTCCGAGCCCAATGACTTCAGCCTGCCTGTGGCATGCACATTTATTCAAACTTAAAATGGTTACAGTAGCACTCTAAACCAGAGATTGTTCTGTTAATATGAAGAAAGAAAACTGGAAACCTGTGTTCCACGGTGATAAAAAAAGTGACCAGCTCCAGCAATTTGTAAGAGAATTTGCTTTCGTCTACTATTTAAGCAGTTAATTTTCATTCATCAAAGCTTTTACACCAGCCTTTAGGCTGTTGAACAACAACAGGACTCTAGCACACCTTTAGTTAAGATGGAACACAAATATTTTGCTAAAATGACATCCAGGGAAACCATTATTTACATAGAAGTCAGGGAATGCTTTGTGGCTACTATTAGTGAAAGATGACTAAATTCCATGTTGCATGGCTACAAATCGTGTTTTAAAAAATTAGCTTAATTTAGAAATCATTTCATTAAGATAAATACCATTTTTCCTCAAATAAATCCTCTATCCTTTGTTTTCCTCAAAACCTGGTTATGTGAAAGTACAGTATTCAGGAAAATATTTGAAATACTGCTATTGTTTAAACTGAAGATGATAAATTCAAGCATCGATCTATCCCTGCTACTGAACGGGAGGAGCTGCTGTTGAGGTCAGCACTGAGAGGAGTTGTCAGTAGATCCCTGCCATGTCCCATCAGTTACTCATGCACTTTTGATGTGACAGACACCCACTGTGGTTTAGTTAAATTAGATGGGTTTAGCTTCTGTTGGACCTTGAATGTGAATCATATATTCTCAACTAAATAAGGAAATAAAATTAAATACAATTTTGGTCAACCCTCTACCACAAGTGAAAGTTTTGTGTTTGTATATACAAATGCTTAAATCTCCATACATGCAGACAATTTTTAGTGGATTATTCCAATTGTCTGCCTTACAGATGCATCACATTTGCTGTGTTTAAGAGCACTGTGACCTTCCCCTGCATGGGAGACTCTGACTGCAAGAGAAGACACATCCATATGTTCTCCCCTCTGCTTCTCCCTCTTCTGCTTCCGTACTCCCCCACATCCTGACACTTGCTCAGACAAGAAGGTCTGGTAATTTCCCCACTTCACAGGTTAACTCATTTCATTACTCCACTGTTCTTCAAAATTCTCCACCGCTGCCCATGTTCACAGTGCCTGTGCACTGCAGCACCCCCAAATAGAACTCTCCTCTGTCTTAGGGGCTTGTGCTCTGAACTTATCAACTTCTCTTGGAACAATAGCCATAACCAGCACTTTAAACACCAGATTTATTTAAAAGCAAAATGATCAGGAGAGCACAGCACAACCAGAGCTCAGGGAACGTGTTTTTTCCCTCTGGCTCTCCCACTGACTGGCTGTTCAGACTTCAGGCAAGTTACTGGGTTCCTCTCTGCTTAAGTTCAGTGCTCAGACATGTTTCTCTCAAAACTTCATGGTCTCAGAGACAAGGCCTGTCTTTTGCTCCAGATTTGTAAAATGACTGACACAGTAAGGCCTTGTTAGTAGCTGGGGTCTGTGGCTATCATGGCAATACCACAGATGCTGTTAACATTTCATAACCAAGTACTGCACTGCAAGTGCATTTAGCACCCTACAGTCAAATAATGTAATAGGTCCCTGCCAAAATCAAGGTGAGGTTTCACTTAAAACAATAACACTAAAGTCATCTGAGTGTGGAAACTGCAGCAGACTTGAGATACAGCCTCTGTGATATTTCCCTGGCTTACACAAGCATTTTCTGCCTTCCATCTGAGCTGCCAAGGCCTGACTTGTTTGCTCTTATAAGGGAAGGAGTGGTGGGCTTAGAGTCACAGTGGCCACAGGGCTTTTTCTCAGCCAAGCATGTGGGCAGCATGGGTGTTTCTGCCTGAAAAAAGGTGTTGTGTAGAAATATCCTTACTCAGCAGATGGCTGAGAGTGAAGCTGCTCAGCAGAACACAAGGTGGACAAATGGAAATGGAGGGGGCAGGAAATCACCATCTCCTAAAGGACCCTGCGACACCCTGAGCCCAGCCAGGACTCTGCTGTCCCCTCCTGGAAAGAGGAGGTTGCAGTAGCAATGCAAACATCTACTGACCTCACTGGAACATGTGGCAGAGATGAAGTAGGTGACAAACAGCCAAGGCATGATTTCCTAGACAGCCATATTTATAATTTGTAGGCATACACACACACACACACTGTAGAGCAAAACTGGGACCTAAACAATTTGTGTGCATTGATTTTTGTGCTAGACTCAAGCTGTTCAGTTCACCTCTGACATCTCTTAGCAGATTTTTTTTTTAAACTAGCATGTGACACAAAGTGAAAAATCCCTGTTGAGCTGTCTCCATCACAAGTGTCTTCACCTCACTGAACTTTGCCAGTAAAGCATCCAGGAAACACAATGATGCCACTTTTAGTCATTGTCTCATTTTCCAGCTTTTGGTAATGGACACACTGTGCCTTAGCCTGTAATGATAAAACTGAAACCACACTCTGTGTTTTATAGGCCTCTGCTCTTCTGAATTTGTGACATCTATGCTAAAATAGGTCTTTTTTGACTACAACTGGAAAAAGGCACCTATAAGCTGAAACACATTTTATTGCAAAGAGGTGAGAAGGATTATTTTTAACAAATTTCATAAACAGAATGGTGTATTTTTTTTTTATTTTTAAATACTAAAGATTTATAAAGAAAAACAAAATAACAGTTCTTTCTGTATCATAGGGAAAAATCCTTTGAAATGTTTTAGATGTAGATGCTGCTCAGTGAAATGTCTCCTAAAGTGGTCAGGATTGAGTGGTTGAGGATTTTTTTGGAGGAGAGGTGCAAAGCCAGCCAGTCCAGCCAGAACAATGTATTCACGTACTGTGTGTGAGCAAAGCACAGTGAGCTGGGACTGAGACTGCCTGGTGAAAACTAAGGAAAAAAAGCTGTAGCCTGGAATAGGGAGGTTCCCTCTCTCTGCTCCTGGGAGTCTGTGCATTGCCATAAATGACCATCTGAAGGCTTTTCCAGAAAGACAAACAGATAGCTGAGGTAGTGGGTGGCATTTTAAAATCAGGCTGTGGCACAGTCCCAGCTTGAGGGGCTGCAGCAACACGGAGCTGATGAGAGAACCCCCTGGGTGTGTGGGTCACACTTGTGACTGCATTGAAGTACAGCAGCAATGAACCCTCACAATGGGCTAAGATTTGGGGGACCTCAAACAATACAACGAAGTGGCCAGTGCTGTGCAGCCCCCTGCCCCAGGCTGTCAAATGGCCCTCGGGCTGGAATTCCCCAGCCAGCCAGAATCGTTTTCAAGGTGTGCTCTGCACCAGAATTGCCCCCCATAAACACTGTCCTACATTTATCCCTCCTTCTCCCGCTACCCACAAGAGCAAGTGCAATGCATGCAAAGGAAAACTTCCAGCTTCTATTCAACAGCTACCAATGATAATACCTAGGAAATACTCCCTTTGTTTTCCCATTATTATATGCATCACAGGGGATAACCAGGAGGCAGTGATGGGGGAAGAGAGACCACCAGCTGTTTCCAAAACTCCCAGCTGATCTATCTGGAAGATGTTTCACACCTGGGAAGGAAATTGCTGGTGTGTGAATGGTGGTGGTTACTTAATCCCTACACTCACAGAGAACTGGAGGAGGGCACAAAGGCTGAGGCAGTTCTGCTTGTTCCTATTGCCAGCCCCTGTTTTAGCAGCCCAGCACCATTTCCTCCTGACCTTGCCCCTCTCTCCACTCTCTCACCCCCAGTTTAAACTGGAAATGAGTCAAATGTTTTCTTTAGGCCTGCAAGTCTAGTTCTTCGTAGGTTTGAGTTGTTGGTTTTTTTGTTGGAGTTTTTTTTCAAATGAAAATGCCTTGTTATGTGTAACATATGGATTTTATAAAGGTGGCTATGTATTAAAGGTAAAACAGAAAAAGAAAGAACAAAGTTTATTATTTTACACAGTGGAGTAGACACCTCGTATAGCTAATTTTTGAGTTAAATGAGTTTTCCAAGAAAGTGTTTAGTCTTTCATTGAACAATTATTTTAAATACTCTGCCACCAAGAAGTAAAGCAGTGTAAGTTTTATGAACATATATTTTTTTTCCTTTCACGGAAACATTTGCTTGACTGATCCCTTATAGTTCCAGAAACAAATACGAGTGCATTTGCTTAAAATAACAAAACCACACACAATACTTAACTCATTAGGATGATTTAGCAGCGGTTCAGTATTTCTTTTGGCTGAGTGCTCTGGATGAAATCCCATGTACACAGCCTTGTATTTTACGCTAATACTTTTACTTCAGGTTATACAGTAATCTCTGTCAGGCGCTGTGCCCCAAGAACAGTATTAAAAGCTATCTGCCGGTGGAATGTCTCTGTCAAAAGGGCATGTGCAAAATAGATTCTAAAAATTAAACTTGTTTAATGCATTACACTTCATGGGTGTTAGAGCGGAGAATTAACTGAGATAGTAAACCCATACTCCCCACCACTTAAAAGATAAACACAGTCACTGAGCAAGGGATATATTTGTAACTATGAGGAAAAAAATTGCCTCAGTTCTAGAAAAACTGTCTCAAACTGTCCTCTTTCCTTTTCATGCCTGACACATGTAGAAATTAAACCTGTTAAGTTGTAAATTTAATTAAAAGAAACCTCATAAAATATATTAATACAATCTCTAGGAGTGCTCCTCTGTACAAAACTTTTATTGGCTTCTCTTTTTATATGCCAGAGTAATCCTTTGTGAAATTTCTCCTTAAATATATTTAATTTATATCTCTCTGGCTGGTGACACTCACACTTAACATCCCTGCAGTAGGGAGGCAGCTGGCTGTACCCTACACACTGTGTTTTGAGTGTGTGGCACAAGCTTTTCCAGCTGAAACTTGCCAAATGCTGTCCTGTGACCCCACAATCCTCTGCCTGCTGCTCATGACCACTTTGGTACCAAAAAGTTACTTTGAGGAAGGGTGACAGAATCTTGACCTAAAGAAGACCATGTATTTACAGGCACCATTCTGCCATCCTTCCACAGGTTTTTTAATGTTTCTAGTTTCCTACTGGCTTAATTTGAGCTGTAGGGGAGCTTCTAATTTTTCTGGTCACACTTTATTATCTTCTGATTACTAATCATTAGTCTTCAACTTTCTCTAGGGGTTGAGTTTTTTGGATTTTTTTTTTTGGGGGGGGGGTTGTGCTTTAGGGGTTCTTTGCTTTTTAATATGTATATCTTTTTTTTAACAGTCAGGAATAAGATATATATTGAAAATCAATTTCCTCTTGTCAAAGTAATTGCAAGCTGGGCATGATAATTTCTTTGTTCAGAGCAGATACAGAACTATTGTCTTGGCCTCCTAAATTGGTACGCCGTACCCCATGCTGTCTGCAAGCATGAGTGTGGAGCCATGCACAGGAGATGCTGAATATCCAATATAACGGTGGTGTCCCTGTCTAACAAAAACTAACTCCTTCTCCTTTTTTTTCCTTTTTTTTTTTTTAATGGAAGAGAAATAATGAGACAACCGCACAGCATTTTAGTCCACATTTCTCTATTTCCTTCTCATAAAAGGTCTCAAAGAAATGCAAAGCACCATTGAAGAGTTCAAAGACATACCTCAGAATGTGACTGCACATTCAAGGCACACTGACATATTCAAGACTGGATAGCTCTATTGGAGGGGGAAAAAAAAAAGGAAAGAAAGAGAGAGAGAGAGAAAGGAAAGAAAAAGGCTCAGCATACAAAACACAATACACAATATCTACTTCTACAGTGTGAAACTCACTGCATTCATTTTGCTCACTGAGCAAACTAGGTCCCAGAGTATAACACGCACAATAAATCGAGCCCTTTTTTTTTCCATAGGACCTGATTTCAAGAGAAGCTAAAAATTACCCAGTGTAAATGATGCAGAGGCTGATGCAGCTGAATTTATAAATTGGGTTGAAAAGTTTGACATGCTGAATTAGATTATACTATATAATGCATCACTAAGTAATTGATATGTACATTACGTGCAAAGAAAGCCCCGCTAACTCATGTGTAACTTTCCTTTTTTTTTCCACATTATTGTGTAACTTGGCCGTTGGCTCATTGTCAGTTGAACAAATTTTAAAAAGGTGATTTAGTCCCTTATGAGCTGGATAAAAATTTTGTTGCAATCTGGTATTCTAAAAGTAGAATATAGGACAAAGACACACTTTTTAAAAAGTAGAAAATATATAGGAATGCATCAGAGCATTTAAATCCTCTTTTTTGGCCTTTTTTTCCATTTTTAGGGAAGTTTTCCTTTCATTTGCCAAAGAAATGTAAAAGTCCAGATGAAAGATGTGCTGTACTGGCACCAACTGGAGAGGTCATCAGAAATTTAAGGGAATGGGGAATATACCATTTCCTCAGCCAACACCAAACAATGTAACACAGATTTCTGTCTTCTAGAATTAGTACACTAGAAATCTTTTTTCAAATCATACCAGAAAGGAATTTCAGCTTGATACTGGCTGTTCAGTATATTTACAGTCTTCTACTGATGATCTGCCTTTATTTCAAGAAGATGAGAGCATTTCCCTCTGCAATTACTAGCATATCTGCTCTGATCCAATGCTGATTGCAGCACAGGGCCTTAAATCTCTGTAATCTATCTGAAATGTTATTAAATATTAGATTTCACTGTGATTTGTTTTCTTATCATTTTACTTGTAACTTTACTGCCATTCACCGCCAAGAGACCTTGAACTGGAGGCTACGGCTTTAATCTCAATTTGTTATACTAAAATGCAAAATTAAAGAAGAATGAAAAAAGTTGAATATTACCAAGGAATGTAATTGATAACACTGTGTCAGTTTTGAGTTTTAATATTATAAACTGAATTTTATGATACTCTACCCTAATAGTGACATATTTAACATTTTAAGACTGGATATAATAATTTTATGGGACAAAATGGGTATTGTTAGAAGGTTATACAGTAGTACTTTATCAAGTCCTTGTATGTTAAATACCAAAACACTATGATAAAATAATAGTAAGTCTCACTTCTCCTTGGAGAAGAAAATCTGTTTTTAATGTCTCATCTCTGGTTCAAGACCTCCTGGAGGTCTCTGGTCTGGAAGCAGTGCGGTGCAGTACCAAAGCTCTGTGCACAGGGGTATGGACAGACAGCATTTACAGAGTTCTGGCAGCTTTCTTGTGCAAATACAAAGCAGGGACATTTTTATATCGTGACAAATCCTGCTTTGCTTCCAGGAAATCCTAGTTTGGTAGGTGCCCAAAGGACATATAGCAAAGGGAACAGGCATGAACCTGCTTCCAAACAGTACAGGAGCAGCCAGAAATGGATGATTTTTGTTTTTCTTCCACTCCCCAAAACAGAGGTTCTCTCTTCTGTATCACCAGCCACACTCAAACTTCCTTACGTCCAAATTCTTATAATGCACCTCTGGCATGCTGCTGATTATGATGCTTGTTGATTTGCATCACATTTTCCTTCCAAACTTCTCTTCCCCTGACCTCCATCTACCTCCCTCTCAGCCCATCTTTAAATTGTGGAGAACTTGGGATATATTAAAAAAAAAAAAAAGAACCATGTAGAAATCCAAATCCATGTTTCAAGTGAGCTACCTTGCCAGAATGTGGCAGGATGTCATAATTTGTAACACTGGTACACATCTGTCATGGTAAAGAAAGACAATTTTCTGGACTGGGAAAAGGGAATAATTCCCTCTTGCTAGGAGTCTGAAATTCAGACAACATCCAAATGCAAAATAAAACTAAAAAAAAATATTGGTAGAAATATTAGATGTTAAGGCTGCAGTATAGCAGCAGCTCTGGAGATGAGTGTAATATGTGAGGGTACAGATGTACAAAGAGAGATGATAGCACAGGACTTTCAACCATGGAAATATCCAGATCAGGATACTAACCCTGCAGTTCCATTCTGCTTTGTCTGTCTCAATCACCCAAGCAATGTTCCTCCTTAACAGTCTATCCTTAAAGTGCATATAACAAAATGAGGCCGCTGAGACTCGTACAGGGCTGGCTCTCTCCACTGATTTTAATTCACTAACTAGAAATGCTGCACAAGGTCAGCTTATGTGGAAAAATCTGTATCAGCAGAGGCTGACATTGACCCTTATTTCAGAAGAAAAGGATACCATTTGAAATTGGGGTTTTGTATAGATTGGGAAAAGTGTCCACTGAAAAGAATAGTGACTGCAATTTTATATAGACACATATAAAGGTTTTGAAGAGCTGTGCTGTGCTAGCAAGGAAGGAAGGAAGGAAGGAAGAAGGAGGCTTATACTTTGGATATCACAAATTATGATATGACAATCTAGCCACATTTGATGTTCATCAATGGGTTAATATTGGGCTGCTCTGGAAAGTTCTGTCCAACAAGCTCAGGTGTCCCTGATGTAGAGTGCCAAGCATAACACTTTATTGCTTATATTTGTCATCTCTTACTGTGACTGTGATTTAGGGACAGATTTAGGGTGAGATTTAGGGACAGAGTTCTTTTCCCAATTCATCTCCACAAAACACAGGTCACCAAAGGTCTTGTTAGCTGCTCTATTTTCACGGTTTGCTTTCAAATTCACATCACAGATGAATACTCTAACACTTGCACTGTCTTTGTCTCTCTCCTTCTTTGTGTGCATTTACACACAACATGAAACATTCTTCATTTTAGTCCATCAGAGACATATCTTATTTTCAATTTTATTTTTTAATTCTAGCGTATCACAGGATTGGAAAACGTTAAGAGTAAAATAGGGATGGCTATCTATAGCAAGAGAAAGCCTACTAAAACTTTCAAAAACACAAAGGACAACATTCACCCAAAACAGGATCCAACTAGATTCTGTCTCCATCCATGGACAGTCTTGGAAAGAAAGGTCATGATCATCTTTCTCTTGGAAGAGGATCACAAAATAATTTCTGAGATGTTAGTTTCAAACAGACATCAATCACTCTGCCTGCAACATTATCCCAGGGCTCAGTAGAGAAGAGAAACATTTATTTTAACATGCCAGCTGTGTTCAAAGTGAAAGAAAATTCCCCTAAAAACACTTTCAAAACAGAAATGAACATCAATTAAAAAAATTAAAATCAGCCCATATTTGTAAAACAAGAAGTGCACAAGAAAAGAAATAAAACCTTGTCTGATCGCACTGCAGAAGTATGTGCACATTTTGTAGTACAAAGAAAGGAAGTAAAGCTATAGCTGATTTTCTCTGAGTTTTGTTTCTTTTTTTCTCAGAAAAGAAAGACACAAAAAAAGGAAATAAAAAGTGAGTTCAAAAATGCACAGGGAAAAGGAAACCCTTGTTCTCTCTAATTCCACCTTTGGAGATGTCAGCAAACATAAAAAGCTGTGCCAGCAGCGGGACAGGTCATTAAAAATATGAGGAGCCACATTTTGCACGAGGCTGAAGTCCCAGGGGAACTGTGGCACCCAAGCAGGAGCAGCTGGTAACTCCCCCAAGGCTTTTGTGCCCGGAGCCAGGAGGGCAGAGCTGGCACTGGAAGGGGCTGGGCTGGATTGACTGCGCCAGCATCAGGGCACTGCAGCACAAAGAGGGGCACTCTGTGTGCTTGCACGCTGTGGGGTGCTGTTCTAAAAATGACTCTTCCTGACGCATGGTTGCTGTGATTTGGCCCACTGCTCTATCAGAATAAAAAACCAAAAGAACCAACCAAAACCCAATAAGCAAACAAACAAAACAAAATTTAAAAAAAACTTTTACACCGATCTTCTAGAAAAATTCTGTTAATGTTGAACCTGGAGACAAAAGCCAAAACACCCAAGAGGTGCGGCCGATCCCAGAGCCACAGCGCCCCAGCAATAATTAAAGGGAACATTTTTGTTTTATGGCACAATATAGTCATGGTGTTTGGACTTGTCAAAACAAACAAACCATATTCAGGGAAATCTGTGGTACAAAAGAGCTAAACAAATTATGGGGTAGAGGCAAACATGGCCACACCATCAGCATTCAAGACCTGAAGAAAAGAGTGGAAACTTTCAGGGTCTGAAAGCGGGAGTGGAAAAGCTAATTGAGCACAAATGAAAGGATCTATTACGGCTGAGAGAATAAGTGAGAGTACAGGCAGGACAATACTCTCATTTATGATTCAAATATCCATGGATAGTGCAGTACAGCTTTAAATACAATTTACAGCCTTGATTACAAATGACTATGTGCATCAACTTGGAAGCAATGCAAAGACTGTGAGCGGGAGAAAGAGCCTGCCTTGTCAGAAAGGAAGGAGAAGGGGATAAGTGACGGCAGAGCTGGGCTGGACACTCAGAAGCAATTGGTATGTGCAGAATTATGAAATAGGGCTTTTAAAAACCTGAAGATGAACTGATTAGTGGGCAAGAAGGCTCACATTTAGAATAACCGAATTGCCCAGTGATAAGATTATAAAGGGAGATTTATGTTAGATAATCACAGTGAGATCAGGGGCAAAGGAGTATCATTCTGTCCCTGTGTCTTCCAAAAGCAAAATATAAATATATGAATGTGGTAAAAATAGTAAGTACTGGAAATGAAGAGCAAGGACAGGCTCTTATTTTTATGGAGAGCAGCAGCAGCTTTTTTTTCTTAGCCTGCATGAGACCCAAAACTGACCTGAAACCACCCAAGTTGTGAATTACTTTCTAACCAGAAACTGCCTGTATCCTCATTGCCTTTTTTTTTTTTTTAAAGCTATGTTATGTTTTATGAATCAAACATTACTTCTGTTAAATTTCCAAGAGTTGGAAAATTCTAAAAATCTTACAAAAAGCATAAAATTATTTGGGCTGTGTAGCAACAAAATTAGCACTGGATGGACATTGACACCAAAGACAGTGCACCCTGAGGTTCCACAGGCTGTTATGTTTTCTGTATATTTCTTCTATTCCACATCCATTCTGAGTTTCAGTCATTGAGTACCACCACAGCAGCTAACAAAAGTCAGGATAATGCCATCAACCCTCCACAGATCCCACCTTCCCAATTCTCCCAGAGCCTGTCTGAAACCAGAAACTCACTAAAAAGCCAGTGGTGGGAGGAGACCTCAGTGACAAGGGGACAAGCACAAGCAGAAGCAAACAGCTGGATGAAGGTGTGGCCCTCGTACTTGCAGGAGGACATCAGTACCTGAGAGCTCAGCCCTGCTACGCTTTTCACTAGGATTGGCTAAACAACACAGGTAATTCCTTTGCATTTACCTCTTCCCAGAGACCTTGTTTTCTTCCAAGTGGAAATCACTCACTCAAAGTGATCTGTGCATCCAGGACTGTCAGTCTTAATCATAGGCAGCGCACCATGTTCTCAGGAGTGAAACCCAAATTTAGAAAGTCTCCATGCCTCGTGCAATATGTAGCAGGCCCTTGACTAAAGCAAATTAAGGGGTGGCTAAATGAAATAAGGAGAGTTGTACATATATCCTTGCAACATCCCAACCCATTCCCACTGAACACTTGTCAGAATCAGCTTTCAAAATTTACTAGTAAGAACAGCCAAACATCAGGAATTACCGCTCCTCTCATAACCAGAAGCCGCAAACTCCGCAATTATGTGCACGGGAGACTGGAACTGTGTAATGAGGAGGAAGAAAATGAGAGGCTTCTGGTGGTTGATTCAAGACAATGGAGCCCTCATCTCTGAGTCCAAAGAGTAACCACACAAAGGACAAACCCAAAGTCTCTTCTGTTTCCCTTGTCATAACCATTCACTGCAAAACACAATAATGCTGGGGCAGCTGTGTGTTATTTTACTTCTTTTGTAAGGGGTTGGGTGGCACCTTTCTTAAGCAAGGCAGTTAGCAGAAGTAGCCCAACATATCACCCTTTCTCCACATTTTTTAAGGAGAAAAATTATTCATTTCTTAAGGACACTGTTTTTGAAACAAAAAGAGAACGAAACCACATGGCATGCACTCCCAGTCTCAGATCAGGAGAGGAAGAATATAATGGCCACGCAATGCTACACAATTAGGTCTGTCTTGGAAAGAAATTATACTGATGTTTTTCTAAGCAATGCCAGGTGGTTTATTCACCAAATAATGAGATCCACTAAATGGATCTAAAGATTCTTGGTGACTGGTTAATGCTTACCTCGGACTCCCTATTCCTCTCTTCAAGAAATGGTTTGCTTTTCCCAAGAGTTTTCTTAAGTAGCTCCTCAGCTGTGATTAAAAGTAAATAACAGTGGTCTGAAGGTTGGTTAACTTACACTTGTTTAATGATACAGCTCAAGGAACTGCAAGTGCACCTCAAATGCCTCATTGATTTAGTAAACAGCTTCAGCCATCAGAGGACCTTGTTTTTAAAGTCCATAATTCGCTTCCAGAAACAACAACAACAAAAAAATCCCAAACTGTTGTAGTTTACTTTTCTCTACTTGATCGCTCAAAATCCTATTAGAAAAAAAAAATTAAATCTTCTAAGCTTCATTATTTGTAAGAGCAACAAAAACATGGAATCTTTCCCTGACACTGCAGAAGGAGGGAACACAAGCTCGGGGAGCAGGAGGTGGCCACGTGTGAGCAGCAGCACAGCAAGGACTGGTGGTGCCCACAGCCCAGCACCAAAGGACCAAAGGAGCCAGGCTGCCTCAGAGCAGAGCAAAGAAGGAGGAGACTGTATGTCAACAGGCTTGTGCAGCCTCTGGTCTCCACATCCACTGTGGAGCAAATCTGTGGACAAAGAAGGACCTGAGTGGACCTGGATCTAACACTTGCCCAAGTAAAAGCAGGTGGGACAGCCAAGGACCTCAGAGCGAACATGGCAGTAACTCCCAGAGTCATCCTGTGCCCCTAGGGCCAAAGACCAGCTGAATGATCCCACTGATTACTGGGAAACTCCATGTTCCAACAAGAGCCTGTCCTGTGATACAATCCCTGCCCTGTGCTGCTCCATCTTTGAAAACTAGACAGGGCTCCAGCTCCAAACAAAACTGACCAGGGGACAGAACCCCTCCTGTACAGGTACAAAGCAATTTAAATGGAAATGGGGCTGCTAAGGGCAGGCTTAGGTGTGGGCTGCTCACTTTTCCCTCTGCTGCACTGGCAGGGGTGGGCACAGCCTGGTGGGCTGGGGTAGTCACCAGGGTGGACAGAAGCACCAGCACCCAGCAGGTGACAGCCCTGGGATGTCACTCAGGAAAAAGGCTTTAAGGGAACAAGCCATTTCAGAACTATCAGCAGACAGCAAACAGAGCAGCCGATCGATTTTGCTTCCCTTTCTTTTTGTCAATTTAGGGAGACAAGCACATTATAAAAATATTAATAATGAAAAAATAAAATGCTGTGAATAATTCTTCGCTTATGGTTTCTCCTCCAAATATTCAGAATTAGTATTGCTCTGACCATCTTTGTCCGAAGATCACTCCCATTTCAAAAGATGACTGTTCACAGACAGAGATTCAGAATTTCGTTTATGTGAATACAAATTGATATTTATGAAAAATCCTACATCTAAAGTACATCCGCTAGAGTAATTTTCTAGAATATTCCACAAAACTCTAAACATACCGAACATTGCAAGGCTTCCCAAGAAGAACTAATTACAATGCCCAAATTAATATTTGAAGAAAATCTTGAAGCAATAGCTCTGTTCTCATTTAAATATGCGACTACTCTCTTTATAATGTGCAAAGCATTATAATCATTTATATATGTTCCAAGTGATATATTACTGAGTTGAACCTAGATTCCCCTTCTTTTGTTCTGGGTTCATAACCTTGCTGTATTATCTTCCATAACTCTATAGCTTGCTAATGCATAATTCAAGCCTCTCTTATTGACAAAAGCCGGCAGAAAGAAAGAATATTTCAATGCCACTTTCCCACGTAGATAGTATTGCTTTCACTTCAGCTGGTATCATTTCCATACTAAAGCCAAATCTTTTAAAGTACATTAAGTATCATTTTCATAGTTTATTCGCAGTTGATTCACTGGGACAACTACATCTGTTTACCTCCATCTTCTGAGACTACTTTATTGCAAGTTTTTTGTTGGGTTTTATTGGGGTTTTTTTTTTGAAGTGGGTTTCTTGCCAAAAGAAGAAACTTCAGTTAAAATATTATGCACTAATGCATGACATCACCTTCACACTAATCTCTTGATTTAACTAGAGCTTTGCTTTAGGACTAGTGTCACAGCTTCCCCAGATACAAGCGTGGGGCAGAACCATTTTGCCATCATCCTGCAAACTCTGTTCTAATCCCTTCCCTGTGTAAAGTAACTATAAACAGGCAAGTATCACGTTCCCATGCATCTCTGAGTGGAGGTCAAATTTGCCTTACAGTCAGCCATGCATCTATGCAAAAATCCCACTGATGTTAGTGCAGTTCCTTCACATACACACAGGTGGGAAGGAGAAGATAGTCCCATTTTTTTTTTTTGCCCATTTTCCATGTGGGGGATGGATACAAAGAACTCCAGTGGTTTTCAGTCTTCTCTGAGAAACAGATTGCCTTCCAATGGTACAAAAGTGATACAGCCCCACAGATAAAATAATTAAAAACAATTAAAGGCTTGAAGAAACATCCAAGTTTCAACCTTTCCTCATCATTACCTGGGCTGGTTAGGACTGTCAAGTTCTTGTGTCTCCACAGACACTCAGTTCAATGTCCTCTCATTAGAGCATTCTTTGGAAGCCTAAAAAAGGACACATCTTCCTTTACAGACGGCTGTAGGGCAGAGAGCAGGACTCTCCCAGCAGAGAGAGATTGTCACCACACCCTTCCCAGTCCCTGCTGTGTGGGGCTCAGCACACTGTGCTGTGCACGGAGCTGTGGTGAGGCTCCTCTGCAGCCTTCCTCCCTACCTGTGCATTTACCTGAGCTGTGAAACCCTGCTCCCACCCCCTCTAACTTGCCCTGGGCTCAGTCTGCAGCTACACATGCAGCATCCACCAGGATTTGTGCCATCTCTTGGCTGCAGTAAGAGCAGAGTTTCAGGCAGGTGGGTGAATCCGGGAGTGCCAGGGCCCATGCCCACAGCAGGCAGCGCCGTGCACTGCACCTCCCTTCTCCAAGCTGCAACTGGTTTGCCTCACAGGCAGCTTAAAGGCATTCAAGCAGGTAAGTGCCGTGGTCAGAGGGGGGATTTGCCCCCGGGGCTGCTGCAGCATCACTTCTGCATGGCTGCCCATGGCAGCTTTAGCATCAGGAAATGTCTCTTACCATACAGTGCCCAGCAGAGATGGACACCTAGCTAACAGGCCCTTTATATAATGAAGGAAAATGTAATCTTACAAATTATTCTGCCAAAAGTGGCATGAACAATTATCAGAGGAGGCCCTACAAGGCACCTGGACTCCCTGGAATCGTATTTACCAAACCAGCCTCAGGAATAACACCATCTCTAGCTAGGTTTATAGCTCTGGTGCTTCTCTCTGTGTCACCTCGGCCTGTTTCTTGCAAGTTCAGCTTCCTGAAGCATTCTGGCCTCAGTCAAGATGATTTCTCTAAATTTAGGAGTTATTTTTTTCTAAAAACTCTCAAAGACTCATTTTCTGCAGAATACTCAGAAAACACAGCTTGAGAAGCAAAATTCAGGTGGGTTTAATGGTGCCTCCAGCTGTGCCTCATTTTAAAGTCACTGTTTATTCAACAGAATCAATGCAAAGCAGAATTAACTCAAGTTACCAAATACTTTAAATGTCATGGTCTGAAAAAGTAGCAGTTTAGGAGAGTAACACTGCTGCCACTTGGACTATTCCCCTTCTACTTGCCTCACCTTAAAAGCCATGGGATTTCTCATATCATATGCTGTCAGAGAAGACAAAATGAAAATAACTTATGTAATTTTGGAGGAATTCTGTATGTTTCTAACCCTGAAAGCACTTTAGGGGTAGTGTAGGAAATGGTGCTGTGACATAAATCAGCAGCCTCGCCAGCAACAAGAAAAAGGCCCATGTCATTTTTGACACTTGCTCACTGCCTGCCCTTCCCTCTGGAATTTCACTTGGGTCTGCCTGGATTTAACTCTAGCACTTGCACTCAGCCTAGCTCAGGAAGTTCCAGCAGTTCTCACTGAGATGCGAGAGAGCAGAGCAGAGAGCAGAGCCTCCCCTTTTGTGGCTGTGAGCTGGGAAGCAGGCAGGTCAGGGGAGGGAGCCCAGGAAGAGCCATGCACGTGTGTCACTGCTGGCAGCAAGTGACAGCAAGCACAGGTCCCCTTCAGCACCCCAGTGCCAGCCCAGGGCCAGTGGCTGCAGGCAGCCTTGTCCTCTCAGGGCACAGGGATGGCAGGCAACCAGAGACTGAGGACCTGAGCAAATGTCCACATAATTAGTTGTTAGCAAATTTCCAAATACCTGTCTTTGTAAAGAGCCCCTAGAATCTACCACTAGACCTACAGTTTCTACAGATAAAAAATGTGCTTTGTGTCACACCTGCACTAAGCTTCCTCCTGTCCCTCTAACAATGCAGTCCAACACTCCCTAACAAGGGCACTCTCTACTCTTGTCAATAGTAAAAAAAAAATATATAAAAAATCATCTTGGGAAAAGCCAATTATTCCCATATCCATAGGAGGCTTTTGCACATTATCAGGAGCATGGACACACAACTGATTTGCTATTTGTCAGGACAAGCAGGTAGGAAACCCCAGCAGAGGGGACAGGACTAGGCAAGCTCCTGATGCAGACTTCTTGTGAACAGAAAACTCCAGCTTTGCAGCTTTGGAGATGTCACCTCCTGTATGGTGGTGACATCACACACACACATCTATGTTCTCTGAAGCGGGAGAGGAACACAAGGAAGAAAACTTTGGGAAAGCAGTAGCCAGTAAACTGGTTACCACTTTACATCCATGGTCTTCTGTGGGTGAGGTGACTGCAGTGACCTCCCAGTGCCGGCTCCCATGGGGAAGAACAGACCCAGTGTCCCTGCAGCAGCAGCAGCATGACTCTTGTGAAAACTCACGGTACAAGCAAGAAATTATTTGGTTTGTGACCTACCTTCACCAAGGGATG
This sequence comes from Molothrus ater, assembly GCF_012460135.2. Taxonomy (NCBI): domain Eukaryota; kingdom Metazoa; phylum Chordata; class Aves; order Passeriformes; family Icteridae; genus Molothrus; species Molothrus ater. The sequence continues at coordinate 94,133,031 of NC_050478.2, read as the reverse complement.
TCCCTCACAGAAGAACCATGTTTATTGGAGCACTGCTCCAGCACTCTGTAACAACCTGCCGACCTCAGAAACCACCACTGGCTCGTGAATTGTCCCAGGCAAAGCACAACATTTCCCTGTCCCAGAAAAATAAGCTGAATTCTGGGAGTAAGATGAACCAGAGGGTCAGTGTCCCTTTTACTTCATGTCATATCATAACAATGAATATTTAGAAGATAAAGAAATCATTTTTCTCTGCTTAGAAAAACCTTCTGATGTTCCTGTGGTATTTTGGGTTGACGATGAGGAGAGATGACATGCACAGCTTTTCACTTACAGAAAGGGAACATGGGCAACTCACATTTTCTAAATTCCTCACAAGTAACTCACCTGATGACACAAGAACAAACAAGTCAAGCCATCTGTACCAATCTCATCTGAACAACTTGAATTTGAGATACAAAGGATTTCACAAAGGAAAGAGCCAAGTGTCTGAAGCCATTTTAGTGTTGGACATTTTTTCTTAAGAGCTTTAAGCATCTCCAGCTCTTTTATCCAACATACTACAAGGCATCTTAAAACATTCTGTATTACAGAATGCTATCTGAATGTACCCTCTAGCATCCTCAAAGGATTGCTCCAGCTCAGCATCTGCCTGAAACACTGAGCCTTCTTGCCTGCCTTTTTTTTTCCCCTTCCTGCTTGGGGCTAATCAGTCTACTTGTTTCTCTGGAAGAGCATTATGCTTCTCAGAATGCCCTAGGTACTGGAGAGACCCTTCAGTCCACCCTCAACTACTCATAATTATACTTCTACCTCTGATTCACTCATCAGTCAAGAAAGCAGAGATCAAAAAAGGCATTCCCTTATTTTCTGTCAGAACATCATTCAGCCTAAGAACATTTTTGCAAAATAAGATGATTCACTGAGATTAAATTATGTGCTTATTTTCAGAAGTTTCCAATCCATCTTCCCAGAAGCTGTCTGCACACTCCTCCTCTCTCTCATTTCAACAGAAGCCCTCTGCAATAAGCACACAACTCTTCTGGTTAGGTTTCAGTTTCTGCTCCATCTCCAAATTCTTTTGATCTCTCAAATTGTTGACTTTGCCCTTTTTGGCAATATTTTCACTCAATGGTGATTCCCCTCTGAACTTCTCGCTCCACTTCTGGCCTCTCCTTGGTCCTGTTCTCAGCTTCAGCTTTCCTCAGAGACTGCTTTCCATCTATTTCAATTTCAGATGGTCAAAACTTAGCCCCTTCCTGATCTTTCATGGGCTTTCTTCCCCTTTCTTATGGCCCTGTGAGCAACATCCACTGCAGTATTCCAACCCACAGAGCTGGGAACTAAACAAACCCCTGTTCTGTGCCTGCTTCCTACCCACAACATATCCCTTCCTCTCTCACTAGCAAAAGCATCCCTTACTCTGACCAGTAGCTGGTGGTCACTTTGGAAATACTTACTTATACCCAACATATATGAATTTATTTTTTCCATGTACTATTTACTCTGTGACCGGCAGCCTCAAACAAAAGGGCATTTTCTTCTAGTGTTTTGGGGTGGTTATGGTTTTCTTCCTCCCAAATGCAGTATCAATAAACCCATAAAAAAAAACCAAACCAAAAAACCCAAAACAAAACAAAAAAACCAAGCAAAAGCATCTCTGTAACAGCTACTCTATACTTGGAGATAGCTAATGATGTCATCACATGGGTACAGTCCCTCTTGAAAATGCCAGCATTCCCAGAGTCCCATGGAAAGCAACTAATAGGGGACCATGTCTATGCTTTCAATTATCTTCAACTACTTTACACCACTTGCTGCTCCAGAAAGAATGATTTCATCATTCATAATAAAACTGAAGTGAAACGTTTTTTATGTATCAACAAACTCCATTTCATTTGTGTTACCCTCTAAGCAGTGGGAGTGGCTGGTGTTCCTTACCTGTGAGCTCTCAGTGAATCCACTTGGGCTCTGTCTCTGAACATTGGACTGCCCTGAAGTGTGGGGTCATCAAAAACAGCAGAAGAGAAAGGAGAGAGCACAGGTGGAGAAGACTCTGCATTTTGGTGCTTTGCACAGAACTGCTGGCTTAAAAATAGTGGCTTGCAGGGAGGCTGGGAAATTTGACTTGTCATAAAATGCAACCTTCCCCCCAGTAATCCAACGTATTTTAAGTATTAAGAATCTAATTAAGAAGTTACCTCTTGCTTTGTTCCAGGCCTTGTGACAGATCAGTTATTCAAGGACAAATCCCCACCTACGTCAATGAATTCCAGCAGTGCTGGTGGAGCTGCTGAGATACACTTGAGGTAGCCCAGCATGGGAATATGGCAAGGAAGAACAAAACCAAGCACAGGCCTGGTCAGAAACTCTACAGGTGTGAGGAGGAATAAACAGGAGGGATGCACTCCCACTAGAGTAACAGGATTTTGTTGTTTTGTTGGCTCTAAACATCACACACGCTCTGATGCCTCTAGTAGGCTAAACAACACCACAAAGTTTCCCAAAGCAACGCATTTACAGGGATTTCCATGAAACCTGCAGGATATCAGTGCCTGGAAATCCCCCTAGTGAGAAATTTGTATCCTGCAGTCAACAGCAAACCACTTTTTGCACCTACCAGTATATGCTGTTTTCTAAAGGATAACACTCAGTTGTTTTCATTAAAGCTCAGTCTTTGATAGGACAGAGGCAGCAATTTATGCTAAGATTTATCACTAAGGACTTTTAAGAGGTTTTAAAAAACAAACCTGAAAACTCTCTTGGCTTTCCATCTGGCTTAACTTTTTGTAGAATGCACCCATTTATACACAGCATTTCTGACAGAAGGAATTTCAAGAATGCAGCATGGTGGCAATGTAGCTGATTAGCCCTGTGGATAAAGTTTCTCCAAGCTGGACTTTTGGTCAGTGTACAACATTCAGGATACAAAAATACTCTGGTGGTCTTTCACTTCAGCTATAATAAAAGAGATGTCCTACACTCTAGCTAGAATAAACCACACACAAACCAGAGAGAGAGGGGGGGAGAGAGAGAGAGAGAGAGAGAGAGAGATGGCAGATACACTGAGAATCTGCAGTGTAGATAATCAAACCCTTTATTGTCTAAGTTACATTAGACTTGCAACACCATAAAAACCTGTTAAGAAGAAGAAACAGTAGATTGGTAGAGGTAGTAGAAAGTCCCTGTAACAGTCATAAAAGGGCTTTACAGGAGTGTGTCATGCCAATAAAACTTATCACGTTGCTTAAAAGAGCTGATCAAAGCCCATTTGACTAAATAAATAAGAACACAACTCATTTTAAATACTATGGTCTAACTAAAATAACAAATCAATACAATACAATGATAAAGAAAAAACCCCCAGAAATCGTGGGATTCACTTTCAAAACCAGATGGTCCTTAAGGTTGGTTCTCCCCCACCCACTCTTATTTCTTGTTTAATTAAGTGAAAATCTCACTTCTGTGCCATACACAGCATATAATTATTTAAACTGATTTTCCCTACTGTTGTTCTTCATGAAGCTAAATTATGATTGTAAACTTTGCTGATTAGTACCCTGGCAATGGCAGTGACAGCACTAGCTTCTCTGGCAAGAATTAGGAAAGAAAATTCCAGAAAGAAGATTTTGGCTCTAAATATTAACTCAGATTTTCTAGTTCAGCTTGCCAAAAAATACAATTTAGAAAAAGAGAGAATTTACAAATGTACACTACACTTTTGTGCCATTTTGGGTATAGAAGAGTTTTTAATAACTAAACCACAAACAAACAGGTTAAGCAACTAGCTTTTTTGCATTCCTGAACTGTCACCATTACTTTCTCTCATGAAAAATGACTCAGAAAAGCAACAAAATAAAAAAAAAAGAAATTAAAAAAAAAAATCAAAAACAAAGAGAAAGCTAGTGCAAACCCAAAATGATAATCATTAAGCAACACAGCAAAATATTTAACTTTTTCTTTTCTTTTTTTCTTTTTTTTTTTTTTTTGGGTGTACAATGGAATGTGTCTATGCGACCTCCCTCAAAATAACTTCACAGAACAGTTAATTACAATCACTTTTAAGTACTTGCACAGACATTCCTAACTACACCGGGACTTACAGAGAACTCTGGTTTACATCTCATGTAATAGCATAAGGAAAATCTAGTTTAAAAAAAGTAAGTAAGAAAGTTAATTTGCATTGTTGCAAGTGTTGCAAAGTAACAAAAACTGTCAAGTAATTCAAAACAAGTAACAAGTAGTATCCAGCCCAAATTGCTGACTAGATTTTTTTTAAAAAGCAACCCCCCCCGCTCACCTGTTAGAACAGAACTGTTAGAACAGAAAGATCACGTTTTAAAGTTTTTTTCTACTTTTTTTTTTTTTAACAAATCTTTTGTCAGAAGCCCATTCTACAAAAACAGCACTATTCCATTACTGTATTAAGTAAACTGTGGTCTCACCTGTATTAAAGGTTAGCATCATTTCTGTACATGTAAAATTATTGCTTTTTTGAAAAATATATTTAGCATGCTAGTTGTTTTTTTAACTCCATTTCCTGCCTTTACAAAATGTTACAATTTAAAAAAAACAAACAAACTAGTAAAGCTTTTGCAAAAATTTTCACAGAACATTTTCTTTCAAGGCAGCAGTAACTTTTGATAATGCATAAAATTATATGTGCAAAATCTGAAACTTTCAGAAATATTACCATCACACATAGTGTCACAGCAATAAGAAAAGAAAATATTTATATCTGTGGAATACATTTTTAATTGCTTTCACTGCATGGTTTAACAACCTGTTATGTGCCACAACCCCACCTTGAAAACTTGCAGTTAAAGAGTTACTGTAGAAGAGGTATATAAAGCTTTTTTTTTTCTTTTTTTTTTTTCTAACACCACCAGTGATCACCAAGTACAAGACATGACACATTTATATGAACATAAACCTGCCACCACAAAAGAAGTTCGTCTTCTTTCCAGAACATCGGTGGGCCCAAGGAGGAGCAGCAGCTGGTCTGCTGAACCAAAGGCAGGAGCAGAGAGCACCTCATGGCCCCAGGGCTGCCTGAATCCATTCAGTGACACCTTTTCTCTTCCAAACAGACAGATCAGCGGTGTTAGACAGCTGAATGTTTATTTTCTCCTTTTTATTTTTTCATTAAGTGAAGACTTCCTTTGTGACCAGGTTGAAGAAAGTAGCCCTGTTACAAAAAAAAGGTCCTGAGAGTAAAACACAGAAGCCTGTTTTTTTTCTTAGTGTTCAACTAGCTTTTCTTTTCCAAAGCAGAATAGAAGCTTTTCTCGGGAAGTGTTTCAATTTCCATATTCACATACTATTAATGGTGCGCAGTCAAGAGCGAGAGCACTAGAAATGCAAGTGGTCCCCAAACTGTAATGAAACAAACCATTGCAGAATGATGGTCTTTCTCTTTAGTCCCTTTAATCCTTCATCAAGCATTGGTTTCTCAGCACCGAATGCCACGTTTTCCCTGCACCCCCCATTCTTCCTTTCACTGTTGTTGTTTTGCTTTTTTTAATTTGCTTTTCAGCATGACAGGCAGTGGCAGTTTCATTAATTAATACTTCTCCAGCCCTCGAATCCACTGCTGTTTTTCAAATGTATCAAATAGTCATTGTGAGCATCAGGGAGGTTTTTGTTACAGTGCTTAACTTCTTCATGCTGTCCAAATCACATAAAGTTTAATTTTTCCAGTGTCTCAAACTTCTCTTGATTAATATAGATGCCTTGTGCCGCCACAGTGCTTGCCAACTCCGCTGTTTATTATAAAGGAAATAAGGAACCATGGGACTGATTAGTACGTCAATTTATATATATCTTGTGTAGCATCTTCATTTGTTTAAGGATGATTAACAGCACGGGGGCACCCCCCTCCTGGCAGAGCCTGCTCCCAGCCCGGCGCAGCCGCTCCGGGTGCGGCCCTGGCTGGCAGGGGATGCTCTGGAGCGCGGGGGCTGCCGGGGCTCCTCCACCCGGGATCTAGGTTCCCTTCCGGAGATGCAGCATGTGGGTGAGCTCTGCGCTGCCGTGGTCTCTGCCCTGCAAGAAGGACAACACGGGGAAAAGCTCATTCTCAGCCCTGCTCCCAGGCACGACCCTCCGGCAAGTTCTGCCGGCATTCGTTACCCTTTATTAGCATCATGTACTTTCATCTTGACCAACCACGTGAGAACACTGTAGGGTTTGTTTTTTTTAAAGCATCTCCACCAAAAGCAAAGCATGTTCAGGCCCATATAAAGTCCCACATAAAGATGGACTAGAACAAGAAGTAACAGGACCTGGCGGAGCAGCTCAGAGAAGGCTGAGAAAAAGAAGGGAAAAAAGTGGCCTCCAAAAAGTGGAAATTATGTACTAGCCAAAAGGGATTCACAACTAGATCAGTGTTTTAAAAAGGCTGAAGTTTGAGGGCACAGAGGCAGCTAAATGAAGAAAAACTGAATTCTTGTGCAGGTCTGTCAAATGCTAAGGCGGCTTTTTTCCCCCCTTGTCATCTTCCTTTTATTTTCTTAGACAATTTTCATGAATAATTACCACTTTGAAAAAAAAAAGCAGGGATATTCTAAAATCAAGTAAAATAAAGATAACATCATGAATAAGTGGGAGCCTGCAGCTCCCAAGAAAAGCTTTAAAATGACATTTAGAACATCACTGTCGGAACAATGCAGTTTACAATCCTGATCCTAAAACAACATGGCAAGATTAATCTTACATAAATGCATTATCCTTAAGCTAAAGTCTTGATGAAGTGAAACAGACCATTTTAAATTAATGCAACATAAAATACAGCACCCATGTAAAATCCAAGCAAGTTTCAAGCTGTGCCTATGGCAGCCCTCGAAATAGCTAAAGAAAGCCCAGCTCTGGTTGACATAATGTATTAAGTGCATCTCTTTTGTTAATAGATTTAGAAAATTCCTAATTAAACCTGGCCCGAGATTCATGACATTTACCAGTCAAAGTTTGGTTTTAAGTCGGAAAGATTTGCAACAAAATTAAAGAAAAAAAAAGCTGCTGTACAGACTGCAGTATATTTGAAATGTAGGAAACAGTAACTGAATGAGAGATGTGATAAAACTTCCTTAGTTGGATGCTGAATTTCCCGCAGTAAACTAAGAAAGATGCTTTACATTTTTGCGCGGCTGCATCATGCCTGAGAGACACAGCCACAATTCCAGGAGGAGGCATTCATCACTGGAACGCCTCGCATCAAACCGGCTCCACATACACAGGGGAGCACAGCAGAGCTTCACAGGGCTGGGGAGGTGGGAGGGAAGGGAAAGGGAGGGATGGCAGGCCCCTTGCCCCACTCTCCCTGGGCAGAAGCTGGAAAAGGGGTCTAATTAGGGGCCCTCTTCTGGGATGGATGGCCTGTGAGGTGGTGAAGGCGTGCCCTGCATGTCATGGACCACACAGCACAAGGGATCCAGGAGAAGGACAATCCAACCTCCCTTCACCTGCAAGGACAGCGCAGAGGGGCTGGAGATGCTGTGTGGCTGGGTCCCTCAGGCACAGCTGTGCTCCCAGTTTCACTGGCGAACAGAACCTGAGCTTCACGTGTGCCAAAATCACCCAGGAGCTCACCCACCTGTACTCACACCCTCCCAAGGTAGGGTCACATTTTGAAACAGCTGATACAGAGCTGGATTGAATTGTTCCTGAAATAAATTTTTTTTCCATTTTAAAAACTAGGCTTTCTTCACTTTCAGTGAAAAGCAGCAGATCTTTACATGAAACCTACAGCTTCCATAGCAAAAGCTGCTCTCATAGCAACTTCCAGGGCTTTTTCCCAGTTAACAGGAAAAACCCAGTGTGTGTGCATGTTAATATGCTGGAGACAGATCACTGCGTGACACTGAAGTAAACTGCAAGGAGCACAGATACCACTGCAGTTTGCTAGCAAGGGGACAAGTGTTGGGACAAGAACTAGAGCTCCAAATCCTGTCTCTAATGCTCATGAAGTAACAGACGTACAGCACATGCATATTACTCAGATGCCAGTACAGCAGCCTCCATGGTTCCTTGATTGTTTGCATTATAATCTCCATATGTATGAACGAGACAAATTAGGTTGCCATTTATTTGTTCATTATCTATTATTTTGATTAATGGAATTCTTGTTCTCAGAATAACTATTTAAAAATAACATTTGCAATAATGAGGACTGAACTATTAATCATGATCTTTGGAAGAAACTCTGCAAGGAACTGAGGCAAGACATTTCATATGAACAAATGTCATAAATAGGACTTCTCACAGACAGTACGAGAATTTTGAGTGCAAGAAAACCCAAACCAGCCAAACTCAGAAACCAATAGTTTAAATAACTTTTTAATCTGGGTTATGTTTTTTTGCCTCTTCCCTTTCTCTGTAAAGTTGCTTTAGGACAAGCACAGCCATAGTGTTGCTGGACTATAAAAACATTACAGGTAACAGATGTCCCCATCTTTTCCCCTGAGCTCCTTTACAACACACATATAGACATGTATATAGTGTTTTCTTGATGGCTCTTTCCCATCTTTCTATCCCCCAAGCTCGGGCTATCCATATTTACATGATTTCAAGTACTGAATGCTGCAAGAAATATTTTTAAATACTTATAGTGGAGAAAATAAAGGTTTATGAACCTGTTAATGAAGGGTCACACAGTAGGTACAGGACCTACTGCACACCTGTCTTTTCAGTGAATGAGGCCCAAAAACTGGGGTGTCCAGAGCTGTTTCACAAAAAAGGCCAATCACAGCCTTCTGGCATGGGGAAAGCTTCAGCCAGAGATTTCAGGATATCCAAAAACAGTTTGGATTTTTTCCCTGGGCTGCAGCTTCTAATTGATTTTCTGTAAATAAGAACTGATTTTTCTGGAGAGGACACAGGTTGGAGTTTTGGGGGTTTTCCTTGTTTCACTCACACAGAAGATGGAGAACTTGGTGTCTCTGCCTCCAGTGCTGCAAATATGGTTCACGTACATATGCACTCAATTAGAGAGCGCTCTCCCTCATTGCTAACCAGGAAATCAGGCCTTTTGAAAACCCTATTTCTTATCCCTTAAAATTTTTAGAGAGTATTGATTGACACTGATAGAGCATAAACTACATTCCTAAAGCGGGCCAGTTTTTTATACGGCTTTAAAAACGCAGAAGAAGTCAAAACGCACAGCGTACGCATTAGAAACTGCCACCACTGCTGTCACCACGGTGAAAAAGCAGGCTCCAGACTGACTCCTGTACCTCTGGGAATTGGGCTTCTGGCTGCAGCATCAGGCAGTGCCTCTGAAATGACCCCACGCTTTAGGAGAGCCTTGCTTTGAGACACACACGTGGTTGCAGGGCCCCTTCTGAAGGGGAGCCAGCTTTTGTCTTGCCATGTACATGCAATGGGACTGTACTCCCCGAATCCATGCCTGCTAAATCGTCTCTCTGGATGTTGCTTAAGAGTATTCCAAATTAAGATACATATTCATTGTGGATAAGCAAGTTTAATTATAATACTGTGATATTTAGCATTTATAAAAATATTCAGAATATTCAATATGTTTAATATGGCAGCTTTTCAAGAGAATCTATGTGACTTAGCACAGATTGTATTGACTTGGGGTATGTAATGAGCATTTTTTGTCCTTTAGGAAGAGTAGGAAATATTCCAAAGTTCATGGGAAATTAATTTTATGTAAAAATGTCATTTGGTTGGGTTTTTTGTTTAAAGCATTCAGGTAGAAATAAGAAACCACAATAAATAATGTTATGAATGAACATCTTATTTCCTACATTTCATTTATATTTCATTGGTGCTGATAATAAAGCATGAAACATAGCCCAGTGCTAATAGTAGCAAAACTGTGTGTTTGATCTTTTTTTTACACATACCTATAGGTAACCTCCTTTTCACAGATGCTGAACACCTGCACCTCCTGTTGGTGATTCACTACCCTTAAAACAGGGATCTTATTTAGACACCTAAATATAGATTTAGCTGGTTCATTTTTGAAAAAGCCTGGCTGTAGGACCTATTTTTAACGCAGAATTAGAATTATTCTGTGATAAAACTGCTATTCAACGTAGCACTGCTGTAAGCTACCATGCTGGGAGATTTTAAAAGCCCTACCTAACATTGTTTCCTGAAGGAAACCTTTAGAGTTGATCTGGCTGACTACAGAAGGGAATGGCGGAACCGTGAAATACTAATGTTAATATTTTTATTCTTTAGCAGACTACTCAGGGGAAGATATTTTACCTGTGAGGTGGAAACATTATGTAAAGTGAATCATTTCCACTTGACATCAAAAAAGCCCCCTCTTCCCTTCTCAAACTACCATATAGGTAACTATTGTTTCTTGCTCGGAGCATGTGCACGGCACTTCTGTAACTTGAACTGACTTTACACCCTAAACTCTCATGAATATATCTGTCCCCAATTAAGAAATGAAATGAAGACATGGAGTGACAACGTCTGAAGTGGGAAATGGTAATGTTAACGGAATGCTGCAGGCACCGTTCTCACTGAGAGCTCATTTCTGTGCTTCTAAAGGCCCCCACAGCTGCCTGTGGAAATGAGAGCATTCCCTCTGTAACGCCCAGGGACTGTGCAGGTGGAGTCTGCTGGGGCAGCACAATGCCTGCCTGCCATGAGAGCCAGCGAAACGGCAGACAACTGAATAACTCCCCCGACACAGACGCTGACAAATTGAGACAAAGGCTGGTACAGAGGAGCAAACAAGACAAAAGAAAGGGAACAATCTCCTGCAGGAGTGATGACACCGCATCTTCTGTGGAAGAAATACTGACTGGCACGAGATGAAGCCATTGGAGAAGCTAACCCCTACTCAGTGCTCTGCTGTACTGAGAGATGCTGTAATTTCATCAAATGCTTCGAAGGCAGACTGGCAGATAGAGAGAGCAAGCCACCTTCGCCATGGAAGAAGTTAGTCAATAAATTCTGGCATGACAATAGTTTACAAAGACAAGATTACGAGTCAATCAATTGTGCAGTAATATAACCCAAATTACAAAGAGAGCCCAGGTGTGGTCTGAGATGCCACATTTCTTTTTGGATATATACAGCCATTCCAGAATTTTTTGGAAATGTATTTCCAACTTTGACCTTATATTGTCTTCTAGAAGAAAGCCCAGATGCCTTCAGAATGTGATCTCAACTACACATGAGGAGAGAAAACCATGAGCATGAAAAGATGAAAGAGCGTTTTACAAGATGCTTCGGTTTACTAAATCTGTGTTACTAAACTGATGAGAACCAAAGACTAGCTGAGTGAGTTGGCAGAGCTGCAGTGTTTCACTCTGTTACACTGACTGCATCTATGTCTCTGTTACTCAAAGTTGTGTCCTTGCACAGTTTTATCAGATAACCATCATAAGGGGGACACTGCAACATAACTTTGCAGCTACTGTCCCACAAAAGCATAGCAAACATTGCCCACAACAACAACTGAGGTGCTATGCCATCTTGGAAACTTTATGAGAATTGCTGGTCACTCCTATGGCTTGGTGTCAATCCAGACACTCCTGCGACAGAGGCTGGGTTCTCCATGCAGCCTTTGGGCCAGAAAGATGCAAGGCCACAGAGGAGGTGCCAAGAGTCCTCATGAAGGGTGCAGCACATGAACTAGGCAGTGCAGTGGTGCCCAGTAAGAATGTTTACTCAACAAGTAGAAACCAATTCCTGAATTTCATGATGTTGGGGGTAGTATGAGATGCATTCTCTAAGCATGGCTAAAAACATCTGCGACAGTTTAGTAAGAGACAGGATGACAGGGGCTGCTATAGTGAAAATTAAACTAAGAATGAGGATGAAAGGAAAAGTGAGTGATGCTGGAAGCAGTTTCACAATGGAAGGGAAGTGCCCATGAGAAGTGCCCATGTGCTCTGAAACAAACCTGCCAAGCTGCAAATGGAATGGAAAGGTACAGGTTATGACACTATTCTCCAACGTAAGATACACAAAACAAGTTGTGTTTCAGTTTAATGATTTTTCAGTTTAATGATTTTCTATGTAACAGCTTTGTCAGGTATAATTCAGAGCTCTGAGAAGTGTTTGTTAAGACAGGAAACTGTATACTAGAAACAGGAAAGCACACTAGCAGAGTCCATGGAAACTGGTGGGTGAGAGCTTTTCAAAGTCAGATACTGGGTATCAGGGTGCAAATACTCTTCAGAAAAATACAGACTAAACGTTAGTTGTCTTGTTGCAGCAGAAAATGTGTTAATTGTACAAGCAAATTCCCAGGAATCCTTTATGTGCTATCTCACTATTACACGTCAGTGCACATCACAGAGTTACCCATCCCATCCAGTCCCCAAGTAAGCCAGTAACATGTTTATTTAAACACTAACTACCTGCTTTAAAATTAACTGACTCTCTATACATCAGATTCTGATAAAATGTTTTAAAAATTTAAGAGCTAAAAATTAAGCAATACCATTATTATTTATATACGTTATAAAACAGTCAGTGCTTTAGTGATGAGTATCACTGTGCAATTTTTTCCCAGCTACCACATTAAAAACCAAACACCCAATTAATTGTAAAACATACTTGTTTTGGGGCATCTGCGGAGGTGGTGTGAACTTCAGTACCTCGGAGTCCATTAGACTCGAACACCACTGTGGGAACAAGGGGGCTTGTTAACAGATGAACATTCAAGCTTCGTTAGTGTGTGTACATTATTTGAGACCATTACAGATTAACCACATTCAAAAAAAGACACCAGCTCCTAGCCTGTGGCCGGAAAATACCAATTTACCGTAACACTTACTGTAAGAGAGTGTGCTAATGGCAGCCTAGGGCCACTGCCCTTTTTAATTCAGACTTCAGCGCTGAAGAAAGCAATCACTGACAACATTAATTATCAGTGTATGTGTAAAGGGACCCTCTTCTTGCATTACTTACCATTTGGCTTCTGTCATTTTGCATCAGACTGGCTTATGTATGCATCATTCACACTTTTGAGGAGGAACCTGCTACTCTCACTGTCTCATGCAATGCTCAGGAGGGCTCACGACACTGGTGGCTTCAGTGTCCTCCAGCCTGAACCACAGACTGTGGCAGGTTAAAAAAGGCTGGCAGGGATTTCCCATTTTAGGGCTGACCAGTCTGAAGGAAAATCTCGTTTTCCACAAAAATGTTCCTGTCAACAGCAACGATGAGGCAAAACAAAGCCTTATGTTGTGCTGAAAGGGGTACTTTGATTTCAATTTGTGCTGGTGGCAACAGAATTCATTAGCATATTCATTTCTGAGTACCCTACTCTCTAATTAAAATAAAACACTTGCAAACAGACTTATCTTAAATGCATTGCAATTTTATGGAGTTCGGCCAGGGATCAGGTAAGCAGTATTTGGAGAACAAGAACAACAGTCATAAAAATAAAAAAAATGTCTATTAGATTTAGGTACGGGAATTACTTAGGCTAACATGGTACGTGAAATACAATTCTTGGCATTTTGTTAGCTGAATCTGAAAGCAGGCAAGTGGGAAATGGAGAAAGCAATAGCGAGTGTGAAAAGATACCTGTGTGGGACCTCTGATGAGTCCTGAGGTGGCTGGGTTGGGTAAAGCATTTTCCACATTCTCTGCAGACACAGTCTCCTTGGCGTGTTTGTGTCCTGAGCATCCCTGTAGTCAGGAGAGAGGGAGGGAAGGGGGGGGGAGCGGGAGTGGGGGGGGGGAGAGGAGAGAGGAAAGTTGAGAAGAAAACATTATGCCAGAAGAAAACATCATTAGTATGTCTAATGTGTCATTATGTGAGGCTACCTTCAGGCCCTGGATGACAACTGTCAGCCTTCATCTAGGCACTGGCTGACAGGCCAGGCACACACAGGACTGCAAGAATGCATAAATTACATTGAATTAAAAAATGCTCCCCATGATGTGCCCGCACCAGGACTGGCATGTCAGGTGTGCGCTTTTCAGAGCAGCTGGATCCACTTCTCAGCCATCACCCAGCTTTGTCAAGCAGTACATCAGGCAAATCAAAGTGACTCCAGCGTGGCGGAGACAAGTCACATGGATAATAGGAAGTGAGTAGGACCAGAGCCCGACTGTCCCCCCCAGGCGGCAATACCTCAGAGACAAATGCAGAGCGAGCGCAGCCATCGCAGACTGATCAAACCTTTCGCCCCTGCCTACCTGCCTGCCGGTGCTGCTCTGACCCCGGACCTCTGAGGCACAGACGAAAGACATCTGTGAATGAAAGTGTCATTCCGGACATTTTGAGCTGGTAGCAGCACAGCAGCCTTCCCCCAGCCCTGGGTAAACATGTTTTCTAGGCCATTAGCATTTGTGGAAAACCGCTCAAACCTCTCCTTTTTCTCCAAAGGTCAGTTTACAGCATCTGACTTAAAGGGCTGGTCTTTGTCTTTTTGCTGCTGATCAAAAAAGACACATTTGACTTTTATTGGGCTTTTTTATTATTTTAAAAAAATGTTTGAACATCATCTTTTCTATTTTGGTAAAACACCCTCTTTGGAAGAAAAGAGTTGATGTTTCTATTTGCCACTGGAATACTTTGGCTTTTAAAGAAATTCAAGAGGGATGTCAACAGAAGTGAAGTTTCAGCTTTTCTTTCATATTCCCCCCCTCCTCCCAGTCACAGAATTTAAAAAGAATAAAATTGAGACCAAAAAATGGCAACAAAAACCCTCCACACAATGAAAAATCAACTGCAAGATGCCACAAGATTAATCCAAAATATGGATGCTGCACCTGAAAATGAATGGAGAAGAAGACAGCTGCCATTTACTCTGCCGGTATGACGCCAAGCATCCTGGGATGGTTTTCACCAGACCATATACTGCAAAGAAATCTCTTGCTGCAAAAAAACCTCCAAACAAACACCCCACTCACGGACTGTTTTCTTCTTTTATAATAGCACCTCCTGCAGATGGCAGCACAGTCTGCACAATGCACCTGAATACTCACTCACAAAATTAAGTTTCTGATTGTCAAATAAAAGATCATGATTTGGGGAAAAATCCAGATCAGGTACACACACAAAAAAAAAAACCCAAACAAACAAACAAACAAACAAAACCCTAGGGAAAAAACAACCCATCAAAAAAAATTTAAAAAAATCACGTTGGTGTTCTAAACACCAATGAGAACCTTACTGAACGGTAATGGGACAGGTTTGCCTTGTAAGGAAGGCAGGATTAAATGCGGATTTCTGAGCTGTTACGAGCATTTCTCCCCTCACTGCACAGAACTGTAGCTGCAAGCTGGAAAGCAAAGCTGAGGGAAGTGTGTGGACAAACCAGCTGTGGCCTTTGCAGGAGTGCCAGGCTGACTGCTGGACAGGCAGGGACTGGCAGAGCAGCTTTGTGAGGCCCAGGAGAGCTGGGTTCCTCAGGTCATGGTTCTGACACCTCTGTAAAGACATTTAATTCCTCTGTAACCCACGTTTTCTTCTGTTGAAGGGGAATACACTTATCTCAGCAGCCATCACCAATCTGATCCACCAGCCTTCATGGAAGCACCTCTCCTACCCATGAGGGAAGGTTTAGCATGCTGTTTGTAAACCAATGTACAAACACCAAGGATGAGTGGGCTAAGACTTCCACCTAGCCCCTCCCTAACACTCACTTTATGGGAGTTATTCAATAAGCAGGTGGAAAAAAATGGATTGCTTCCAGGTGTATTTGCCATTGTTGCATTTCCCAGGTAGCACCAGAAGGCTTTTGATAGTTCAGAAGTTTGAGCCATGGGCGTGAGTCATCACTCAGGTTATCCTCTAGGTGAACAAAAGGGGGTGGATGACTACAGGTCATAGGTGTTCGATAATTCAGGTAAAGGAACACCACTGTGTGAATGGGAGCTCCTCTGAAATCCATGCTCAAAGCTGGTCTCAAAGGAGCCCTGAAGAGTGCATCTGATGCCATAACCCACCCTTTCCTAATATATAAATGGCATGAATAAAATAAATAACCTCTATTAAATGTAACAGTGAGATTCTCTCCACAGGCATTTCAGAAGACTTGGAAGTGTGAAACAAACCTAGCCTAGCACAGCAAGCTTCATGTGTGCAGCTGTATCACAGCAGTACACACAACAACTCTCTTCCAAGGACACACTGGAACAAACACAAACATCAAAGAAAGGATCCCAAAAACAAATGCAGCCACTCAAAAGGAAGTTGAACACTGTACTACCACACACTAAAATAATCTAGTGTGATCCAAGATGACATCATATACCAAAAACCCCAAGGAAAGTCTATTGAGAATATGCAACTGAGGGGAAAAAACATGACAAATAGCATACATAATCCAGATTTTTCGATGTCCTTTATGTCATAATTGCCATATTCACATTACAGTATTAAAGCTAAATGGGATGATGCATACTGACTCAGAGGACTCAGCCTATCTAGAGCCATATGTTATTTCAGATGAAGTTCAATTACCCTCCTCTGTTTGCAGTTGGTAGGATCTCGTTCCTTTGCCTCAAGCAGCTTTTTATTTGAGTGCTATGAAAAACAGCCGTCATGCCAATTGGTTTGGAGAAACATCAGCAACCTGGAAGTTGTATATAAAACCAAGACAAGCTACATTTAAAAAAAAAGATGTTTCAAATTCTGAAAACTTGATTGCTGTAAAACACTTGGAATGAAAGAAGAGGTTTCAAAGCAGAGATGGGCACTAAATAACTTCCAGTTAAAGCGTCTCTAGAAATCACTGCCCAGCAAAAACATTTTGGCAATAAAATCCCTCTTTTAAAAGGCAGGTAAACAGAGACCTCTTTAAAAACCCTGCCCCTATTTTACTTTGTTCTGAAAGTCATCATGAATTTTCTGGTCCTTGCCTTCACTTAGTCATCTTCTATTTCCTAGCTTTTTACTGTTTTTCCCTTATCCCTCCTAACGTGGCTGGGAGCTCACTGGATCAGTAAGATTTCTCTGAGCAGGCTGACACAGTGTACTATTAAATAACATCATGAGGGCACCCACGCGAAGGTACCCCAAGTTGAGCGTGGTACAATTAACTGGTACTTCGAACAGAAAGTGGGCAGGGAGGACCTTTAGACAACAACCCACTGGGATGGCGAAAGCAAAGCCGATTGGACAAAAAAACCCCTGAGGAACACTGAAACTGTAGTTTCAGACACTAAGAATGTCTGCTTCCTTAACAAAACCCAGGAGCCTGATGTTGGTTGCAATCATCATGCAGGCCCTGAGCTCCTGTGAAATGATCTGCTTGATAAGTAACAGGTCCCTACGCAGCACCACCTTTGGAGTAACTGAGCAGAACTGACAATGGAGGTGGATGAAAGGTGCAACTTACTCGTGGCCTATGTCAGGCAGGTTCTGCCCTCCTGTCTCCTCCAAAAGGCCCTTCCACCAAGACCTAACTTAACACTCTGGGCTCCTTCCTTGCCTCAACTTGCACACACCTTCTGGGCACCAGACCACAGCTGTCCTTAATACTACCACCTTCCAAGGGTCCTGGATTTTGTACTAGTTGCAGAAGATCCATTTCACACATGCTTTTGACAAAACAGAGTGTATTATGTCAAGGGAGGACACTAGAACACGGCCCCAGAATGTGTGCTATTTTCATGACGAGTTCATTTGCATGACTTCTACAAAGAGAAGAAGGGTATAAAAAGTAGCACAGTTTACAAGTGGTAAGAGGTGAGACTAGGGCCCCAATTCTCCTCCCCTACAGACACACACACATCTCATGGGTAAACAATCAGTGTGATTTTCAGTTTCTACTGAGACAAACTAATTCTGGCAGATCATCAGAAGAGTATGGTTTCAAATGCAAATACGTAGGTGTGTTTTATTCATATGGCCGTTGAACTTTTTTAGTCCCCGAACTTTTAAACTGGCTATTGCACAACTGATTTTTCTGCTTATGTGAATTAGCATGCACATGTTCAGCTCTACCTCTTTTTAATTATAATTATAAAAAAAAGATCAAAAGACTAATTTGAAAAATACTTAGTAGCCTTTGATATGGACAAGGAAGATCTCAAGACTTTTGTCAAGAAAGACAAAGGACACTGACAAGCGATTATCCCTCTGTGTTGTTGGAAGACTTGTTTGCAGACAAAATTGAACAAAACCTCCAAAATAACATCACAGATAAGCCCCAGAGGATGTTTATTTTGCCTGAAGCAAAAAGATGATGATGTGTGCCAGCACCAGCATATCAGGGGGATCTTCCTGTGACAGCACATCTGTGTAACTCTAGTCTGCTTGAAGCAAGAGGACAAAGGAACAGCAGTACTCCAGGTGGAACCAGATACATTTAACCTGCGACAGAAATGTCACACAGTGCACAAGGGGGGATGCTGCAATGTTAAGAGAGCAGTAAACAAACCTATTCAAGCCTATCCAGCAATGATAAAAACAGTGAACTTGTAATCCTAACTGTTAAAGGCAGAGAGGGAAAAAACTGGGAAACAGCATGTCATGGTTCTGAACAAAGAAGGAACAAACAAGCTACATCCTCAGCAATGCAAGGGCTTGTTAAAATCTTACCTGTGTGATCTAGGACAGGGCTGTTGGCACCACAGGTTTGGTACAGTGAAGCAAGGTCCTTTGGAATGTATGTTTTAAAGATATTTAAAATGTCCAAATGTTTCTCATGCCCATCTGATCCCAGATCCTGTTTGCTGGAGTGTAAAGCCGGAGGAACTCCCACGGCACCAGGCTGAGGCTGCAGCACTGGACTGGCTCGTGCTACCGCTGTGCAGTTTGCCAATGTCCTCATCTCATTTCCAGCCTTGACGTGAGGCTCCCTCTGAGGCACGGACGGCTCTTCGTGTTTAGGGTACTGCTCACTCTTACACAGGGAATGGTACTGCAGCGGGGGGGTGTATTTGGCCTTCATGGAGTCGGATGCACAGTGCTTACCTGGAGAGGCAAAACCAGTACTCCCTTGGGGAACCACATACTTTTCCACTTGCTTACTGTTGGTGGGCTGTGTGCTAGACCTGGATATGACTGTTTGAGTAGGTGTTACACTTCTGCCGTAGGTTCCCACTTGTGGGAGTTTGGAATTTGCTTCGTATTTGCTTTTTTGTTGTGCTGTTATGCTGTACTGCTCCTGGGAATGGTTTAACTTGGGCTGTCTGTACCCATCCAGGCCTGACACACGTGAAGCACAGTGGCCGAGTGCATGACTGTCCTTTGACGGATGCGTACTCCCAGACTTTGCAGCCATCCCAACAGAATGGGAGCTGGGTTTGGAACCTGGCAACGCACTTGGCACTTGAGTACGTGTAAATCTGGCAATGGGCAAAGGCTGGCATTCCTTCCCACCGAGAACAGGAGGGGGGCCGGTGCGCCCACTCCTCGCCAGAAAGACCAGGTTGGTTTTAATACTCTTGAATCCGTTTTGTTGTACCCACGGGGGTAGCATCGAGTTACAGCTGATTCTGTGCAAAATTCTTTTGTGCATCCACAGGACTTCAGGGTAGTAGGTCTTGTGACTGCAGAAAGGACACGGGTAGACAATTAAAGCAGCCTGCAAGGATGTATTCAGATATTTATTGCATGAATTATCCCTTGTTGATTTTTCACTCAAATCAAGTGGAGCTACCTCTAGAGCTTCAGCACCTTTTTCTATCAGAGGATGCTCCCTGTGCAAGTCTAGCAAATTTTCTCTAGCACGACTAGCCTGCACTTCAAGTGACGTTTTCAAGTCCATGACCATGTCTAAAGATGTCTGGCCCATACCAGAAGCAAAGCTAGCAATGTGACTGGAGCAAGGAAGCCCTTGGCTGTGATGAAATACTGGCATCTTTATGTCTGCAGAACCATGGTATTTTGAAAAGGGTTCCTTGATGACACTCTCCAGTGCTGAGACCAGAGCAGGAATCTCTGGTTTAGATTCCCTGGCTTCATTCTCTCTGGCGTTGCAGCCTCCCAGCTTTGGGAGCTCATCCAACTGAGATGTTATCATTGGGGTTTCCTCTTCGGGGAAGTTGCAGTGGTATGGCTTTCCATCTGAATGGGAGAAACAAAAAAACATCATTGTCATTTTATGCAGAAAGGAGCCTAAAAGACGAAGAAGAATTCAAGATTAGAAGAGACAAACTTTGGCATTACTATAGTAATGATGTGCTACAGACCAAATGTCCTGTATGAGCAAGAAAATCTTGAAATAAGACACAACAGTTCAATTTACTTTTAAAGATGATTGTGTAGTCTGGATAAGCTCTCTAGTACTGGGTGTTCATGACATTTTGAAGAAAAAACAATTCAATAACATACCCATGTTAAAATTCTGGGACTGCGAGAAAAATAAACAAATCTGCAACCATTTAATGCTTTAACAAAAGCAAAGATAATGGAGCCAGATAAAACTGACCTAGTTAAAGGTCTGTCAGTGCTTCCATTACAAGCCCCTATTTTCAAAGGGTTTATAACTCAGCAATAAAAATTGGCTCTGCACAGAAACCAACCATATAAGCAGGTATAGCATACAGAATGAATTGCCCACTTAAGGGAGACTTTTGCAGTGGCCAAGTATAAAAGATGAGTTATAGAGGATGTAAATTTTGAATTTTCTGTCCTTTAGTTTAAAGTAGGTATTTTTCTTCTGGTTTCTTTAATATTTTTTTTCTTTATAACATACATTTATGTTTGAGTCAAATTTAGAAAAACTTTGTAATGGCTCAATCCATGGGAAGATAAGAACCCAACATTTCAGCCATTTAGATTACAGAATTCAGAACGCACTTTTAATTTTCCTCATTTTCGCTTCTCCAGAGTAAATTTATCCACCTAACATATGTCCTGGAAAGGGAGCATACTGGCCAGTAATTAAAACTGTTTAGGGTGAAAGAGTAGGAGTTGTTTTGCTGGGAGTGTGGCTACAGCTGCCTGCTCTCCCAATGCTGACCTCTGAGAACCACTGATGAAGCCAATGAATCCCTTTAAATCAGTTCACAGATCAATTCCACAGAGATTTTCACCACAGCAGTAATGCTTACTGCACTGAATCCATTTAGCATGTAACTGAACTGAATCATCTGACAAACTTTCAGTTTCAATTAACACGCAGTTAATGAGCCACTGCCAGGCAAGTATAAGGAGACTATGCTCCATCTAAAACGTCACCAGTCCAAAGTGATCACATATCCATAGGAGGGGTGAGAAGGGGAAAGGAGTGAACTGCTCTAGAGCTGCATATCCTCTCACATCAGCTCAGAAAAGCCAGCCCTTCAGAGAAGCAAGTGCTGTTCGTTAGTGCAGGGCACTGCCACGGGCATTATTCCGCAGTGGAAGAGCCACGCTGTTGGCTGGAGCTGCTCTGCACATAAAGTCTACTTATCCTCACCTTCAATTCAAGCAAAAACATTCTTAAGCTTTTGTTTAATTCGAGGTAATTAGGTTAAAAATAACCCATAGGTTTGCAGCCTCGCAGGGCTGAATGCTCACTCTGCAAAGATCATTTTCCTTTCGAACTCTCCAAGGGAGTATAGGCAGGGGGAAAAAATCCCCACAACCCAGAAACTTGTTTTTCCCGTGTTGCAGGCGACAAGGTTTTGGGAAAGCACATGCCCAGCACCACTAGCCAAATTTACAGTTTGAAACAAAGACACTGCATGCAGCAGTGAAATCTGACACTGCACATCTGTGTTGTTTTCAAAGTATATCTGTCAAAGCTCAAAATACTTGTGCTCTTAAATAAGATTTTAAGGCTTCTCTTTATGATCATAAGGAGTGGCTGCTTTGATCATTTTAGTAAATAATAAAGCAAAGCAAAAACAAATCCTTTGGTTGCAGCAGTACTCAGTGGAGAGAGAACTGACCTGCTGGCTGTACTGGGCAGAGGAGGGAGGTGGGAGACCACTGCCAGCCCCATTCCAGGGACTCCACAGCTGGGAGGCTCTTGGTCCACCTCTGCAGCTGTGATGAAGGGGGGCATCAGCAGTATGGTATCTGTAACTCCCAGGTTGCTCTGAGTACCACAGACATTCCTGCATACTTTTTTGCTTGGTCAAAATCTATGTACAAAGCTCTTTCAGCAAGGAGGACAAGGTCAGACTGTGGGAGGTGGCACATCTCAGGTCTAGGCTTGGTCTTTAGGTCTGGACTGTTCAGTTTAGGTTAGCACCTGGGGAGGGGTGTTGTATTGCACTAAATAGTTTATTTAGTAGTTGTTCTGCACTGGGTAACAGGAATTTTGTACTGAGTGTGGTATGTCATGTAGATTATTCCCCCTTCCTCATCACATGGTTTCTCCCCATGCACTCCTTCCTACACACCTGGTGGTCTGCCCCATGGATACCCCTCCCCTCGCCCCGCCCCAGTGTTATCCCATTGGCCACGGTCCTCTTTCCCCACCGCCTTTCCCCTGGGGGATAAAACCCCACTGCAGGTAAAGGTTCGGCCTCTTTTGCCACCTGGGTGGGCACTGCGGCCAGCAGTGTCCCATCACAAGCCAATAAACAGGACACTCGTCCCCACGTGGTGGAAGAGCGCTCCTCGTCTTTTATCTTCAGTCCACGCAGGTCCGAACTAGCCGGGTCAGACTTATATAAAGCCCAGAGAACCACGGATTATTGCAGAGGGGAGGAGGAGGAGAAAGCAGGGAGACAGCCCACAGTCCCATGTGCCCCCCATAAAGCCTGGGACTGCAAATTTTGAGGTGGATGCAGGCCTTTCTGCCCTATTTCCTAGTGTATCCATCTATGAAGAAAGGATTTTTTCAGGTGGAAAATGTAACACAGAGCAGGAAAATGATGAAAACAGTTCTGAGGTGTATAAGCCTGCAGTTGCCCCAATGCTGTCAGTGCATTAGATGAAAATTTATAAGGCTATGACAAAACACAACCATAAGCTTCTAACACCTCTTCATAGTGTCTTGCTAGACTCAATTCCTCTGATGTCTCACAAGAACAGTAATGAACGTACGAGGAATAATTGTAAAGCTTAGATCAGGAGGTTCAATAGCTGTATTTGTGCTAACTGCCTTTCTTTTAAACTGAACTAAAAAAAAAAAAAGACAAAACAGCAACAAAAAATTAATGAACAAACAAAACCCCAAACAAAAACCCCACATCCATACCCTACTTCCCAAGATTTGGACAGAAAAATTTTCACCTGCAGGCCAACTCAGACTTCCTCCTCAGTACAAAGCACCGCCTACGTTCTTCCCTAGTCCCATCCTGCCCTCCACCAGGGATCCAACACGACAGATCTCAACACCCAGACTGCCTCATGCCATCCTTCCCATCATGGCAGGTGGTCCAGGCCAGGCTGTGAGCAGGTAACAAAAGCCAGGTGGAAGAGGGGATGCAGGCAAGAGCATGGAAAGATGGGAAGCATACTCAAAAATATACGTAAAGTCTTTTTAGAAAAATGTATTAAATTTATTTCTGCCTGCTCCCAGCTACTTGCCCCAGCTGAAAAGGGGTACTAATAACCCTTTTAAATCATTGGTATAAAATATTGTTCAGTGCAAGCATTACTGTCACCAGAAACTTTTGAAATTTTATTATGGCCAGGTCAAAGCAAAAAGCCATGAATGAGATGCCTTCTGCTTGATCTCCAGGGACTATAACTCATACTCCCCATTGAAAGAGTTCTTGGCTAAGCATGCTCTCGCTTTTATCCTGCAGTCTCCATCATCTGCTTATATTTTGTCTCAATTCCTTTGTTTCTTACCCCAAACAGCTGTTTTTATCTGTTGTACTTTAGAGTAAGAAAGGTCCTTTTACTACAGGAGAAGTGTTCCAGTTTTTCTGTATCACAGATACCTGGGCAACAGTTAAAGCAGAGGAGTTTTCCAAGGCACCTAAGTAAGAGGTGGCTGCTGATGCCACCACCTCTTTCACTGCAGCTTCAAGTATCAACAGCATCACAGACCACAGGGAAAGCAAAGCAGGAGAGTGCAAAACACTGAACTATATGAAAACCGTGGTCTAGAAATACACAAGTATATTTGGGGATTTGAGCAGTTCCTCAGAAATACACCTAATGCCCTCACCCAGTTACTCACACACAGAGATAAAAGCAACTCCCCTTCTCCCCACACACATATATCCCTGTCCTCTCTTTCTCCCCCTCACATGCATAAACTCCACTTGTTTTCTTCCCAGCACTGTTGCTCCACAAAACAGAACTTCAGAATGGGCTGCACAGCTGTTTTAATTCATGAAGCTTCCTATAAAGTAAACCAGGCTACAAGGCTGAGGACAATAAAATCGTGATTTCTATTCAGAAGAGCAGAACTGGCTAGAAATTGGTCCCTTTTCTGGCTAGTGTTACAGCACTAGGAGTCTAAGGAAAAGGAGCAGATGTGGTGTGTTTGATTTTCAGAAAACATTTGATAGTGATTTGCACTTTGAGATGAATACTGTGGCTTGATTTGAAAACTGACTGCAAATAAATCATGATAAAAGCAAAGGATAACATGGGAAGAAAGTGCAATATTGCAAAGACCTGTATTAGGTCCTATTTCACTTGGTATTTTCTTTAATGTTCCAGAAGAGATTCTAGACAGCATGCTAACTTAAATCTCTAGGAAATATCACATTTGGAGGAGCTGCAAAAATAATGGGGACAAGGAAATAATGCACAGGGACTCAGAGAGAATAGAAATGCAGTCTGAAAATAATCAAATGAGATTCATTCTGGGGAAGAAAAGCAGGCTAAGACAAGTGAAGGGAAATGATCCAAAAAAATCCATGCAGTGGGAAGGCAAAATCTGGGAAGAAGCAATGTTGAAGATAACTGATGTTACAATAGACAGCAAACTTAAATATGAGTGTACTAGATGAAGTTCTTCAGCTTAGTTTTCAGAGATAAAGCATACATTATAAAAACAAAAAAAACCCTATCCCTCTGAAGAAGACACAATGGCCATGCAGGTCACACTGGGTTTTGAATATAGAAAATATATGAAAAACATATATAAAAAAATCTATATAAATATATACACACCATAATAATGGACACTATGGAAAAGCCCATAGTAAGCACAATACAGTGGGATCCAGCAAGGGAAAAAAGGCAAAAAGCAGTTTTGCCACAGAAAATTCAGGTTTTTTATTCTGTGAAAGGAAGGTTCAACAAAAACAGTCCATGCCCCTAGAATATCTGTGCAGATCTGCAAATACAGGTAAGTCAGAAGGAGTTCAGAGAACTGCCACAGAAGAATACCCCCCCACCCCCCCCCAGAAAATAAAGACAAAGAGTTTCCGCACATAGCTGAGGGAAGACAGAAGGGTGACAGGCCAATGTCTGCAGCCTCCCCAGGAGCTCAAGCTCCAGAAGAATTATGTCATCCTGAGCACTGGAGTCTATCAACAACAATCAGATACACTTGCACGCAGAAAAACTCATGATTAACAGAAATACAGAAATAAAAACAAGATTACATATTTGCAGCTTGAGGAATAAATGCCAAGGGAAGAGGCGAAACACCACTTGGACTGTAAAACCTGCATGGACAAAAACATGGACTATCAACACATAAAAATCCATCTTTTTCATGGGGAGGCAGAAAGCATGAGTTACACCTCCCCTTTGCTCTCTCAGCACAGCAAAGCAAAACCCCACATTAGCCAGCATCCACACACTGTAACTGCTGCACAGACATATGCCAAAAAACTATATGCCTTCCTTTCATATTCATTCCAGACACACTTAGCTTAAGAAAGCACTCTTGGAGCATTCAACAGTGAGCCCATTACACTCCTTAGCAGCAGGTTTATCCTGTGAACCTAGCTCAGCTGTTCAAAGAGACCTAGTGCCTGTTTTTCAGAGGAGGATTTGTCTTGGCAGAGCCATGCCCCCTGTTCTAGCTGCCTGTGGGTCAAGTTTTTATACTCCACACACTGCCCACCACTTTCCCTGCTTTCCGATCCAGTTTTGCCACTCAGAGGATCCCACGTGGTGGCAACGTGGGCATGAGGTGAGAGCCAACTCCTACAAACCCTCTTAGGTTTTCTTACAGCACAAGGCCATGTGCCACAATGACACACTGGGAAAATAAAGTTATGCTGTTTTGGTAGGAGATACAGCTTCTCATCTGCAACACTCCTCTTGCTTTACACGCTGTTAGATGTTTTGAGGGGCTCCTACATGAGCTCCCCAACAATTTAGAGAAAGATCAAGGACTAGACTGGGGCACTCAGCACCACATTTATCTAATATCCGTGCTTTCTCTCCAATGAATTTTAGAATTGACGGTGAGTGGTTTTGGCTGAGGTTTGAGGTTTTTAACAGGGCAGAAGCCCAGCACAGCTCTTGATGCTGGCTGACACAGATGGTTTGTCAGTCAGACAGCACACCCCGTCCCACAGAGGTTTCCCTTCAGCTACACAGGGGGGGGAAAGAGAGTAATGCTGTCCCACACCACAGCCCAGGAGCACATGGAAAGCAAGTCTCAGGTGCCCCAAGAAGCCCTGCCTTCAACTGGTCATGAGCAAGATGCTTCTGGTTTATATTACACTGCTTTTTTTCTTATTACTTTAGAGTATTTTTTGTTGTGGCTAGTTGTTGGGATGTTAGTTCCACGAAATCAGCTATACATTTCTAGCAACCCTATACAGCCTTAGCAAATAAAACCAGGCCAAGGGCTTACCAACCAGAAGTAGCAGCCCTTTGGTACAGTTTGCACTGTCTCCCCATTCTCCTTTTCTACACCTAAATTTTAATGATTTCCCACTGACTTTTTAAATTCAAAGCCAGTAATTTCAAGCAAAGCATCCTGATGGGAATTCTTTAGTTTCTATCAAGTATTTATTGGGGAAGGATGATGACTGTGAAAACCCATGATCTCACAAGCAGAGAGATAAGAACTGCTGCTTTGTTCTCGTTTTCTTGGGGTGGGGTGGGGGGGGGAAGGAAAGGATGGAATTGGGCCCAGAGTGGAAAAACAATTATCTGGTGAAAAAAATTTAACTTTTTTAGGCACTGTCCTGGTTTTGGCCGGGACAGGGTTAATTTTTTGTAAAACCTGGGAGGCGGCATGGCCAGGACCTTAATGTTATTCGTTATTTGATACCACCTCAGGTCCTTGCTGGGTGGAGGGGAAAGGGACACTCTCTCAGTGCTTAGGAGAAGGGAGAAACCTGGAGACCAGAAAAGTGCTGTATTTGTTTGTTGCTGGTTTCTTTTTTTTTTTCAGTGTAAATCGTTTCTTTGTCTAATACCTCTTATTATTAATATTGTTTCTGTTTGGTTTTTTATCTCGTTTCTGTTTCCAGTAAATTGCTCATCTCAATCTGTGATTTTTGCTTTTTGTGTTTCCAATATGAGGGAGGAGAAGGAAGTGACCAGCAGCAGCATGATGTTAGTGGGAGTTCCAAATTGAAGAATACTATTCCTAAAGCACAACAGGCACCCTAGAGTAACAAAATTTAACATTTTTTACACCATTTACTTCCCAAACAGTACTACTGGTGTTGTCACAATGATTATATGACTAATGGCTGGTGTCTTTAATTCAATTTTTTTTAAGACCATGCTATTTTTCAGCTGATTTTTCTCTTTTTTTTTTTCAGGCTTCCTTTTATAGAACAACAATGTACTGATTTATTTCAAAATCCCTTTTCCTTCATTTCACCAGCTTTATCCTCTGCAATTTCTCACTTTAGCTGCAAGTTACTTTTTACCCTTGCTGTCAAATGCCTCGTCCTTCCAAACCTGAAGAGGGCAAACAGCTGAAGGGCCCTGTTGCATTGCTCATCTCCTTTCCCCTGCAGAACTGGGGGACACTGCAGGGGACAAAAGCAGGACAGGCCAGCTGAGCCCACCACTTCCAATGCTTCCCAGTCTCCATTTGACTAATCTCTCCAGCATTGTCCAGCAGGACACCTGCTGCTTATGAAAACAAAACCCACAGAGCTCTTACAATCCAGACAGCAAAAAACGTGAATAGGTGACCATCAGACTTAATAAAGTTTGTTCATTTCTGGACTGCACATGTTGAGATTTCTGAATTATTTTAGATTATTAGTGTTATTAACATCAGAGATACTGCATTGGTTTTGCATTTCAGAAAGAATCTGAAATGTCACCAAAGCGAGTGGAAAAAAGCACGAAAATTTTAGTTGATTACATTTGAAACTTAACCTTTTAAGATGAGTGAAATCTGAGTCTGAGATCAGCAACAGTACAGCACACAAAAGACCCCTCTCTACAAGGTATTCCCTAGCTCAGTAAAATTACAAATTCCTCCACACAGCAGAAATACTTCAGAGTTATGTCACACTTCAAGATCACTTTTTTTCCCCCAAAAGAAAAGGGAGGTCTGAAAACATCCGCACAGCTACAGATGCAAATGCCAGTAAGGTTATTGGAATTTCAAGCATAATCAAGAGAATAGGCACCAACAAAGTAACTAAGAAACTAGGCTGGAAAGGGTATCAGGTCCAAAATCTCTCAGACTGAAGTGCACATTGTTAGGTACTGGAAAAACAAGCCTGAAAGTTCACAGTGAACTTTTTCTCTCCAGCTACAATGTTTTCTTTTAGACTATTTGGCTTTGTTGTTATCTAGGGGACTGATGCTACAAGGCTCCCGAACATCAAGTGGCTGAACCAGCAGCTCTATGAGCAAATTATTCCAATAACCTCTTGCACAGTACCTTTTCATCACCCTCAGCTTTGCTCCAGTGCACATCAGGTGCAAAAAGCTTCGTAGTGAACCCCAAACACAAACCCTCTTCTAGGGCAGATGCTTTGGGATCTGTCTCCCAGGTATCAGCCCTTTCAGATGCAAGACAGACATGCAAGACAGCTTACGGAAGGACAGCATCCACAGCAGGGCACTTAATGAAGTGAAAGTGCAAAGTGGGCAAAATGGCTGCTGCTGGCAGTGTGCCACAGACACGACATTTTCACTGTTCACCACATTTCTCTGTACCTCCTCAATGACATTTTTTTGATAAGTCATTCTATACATGGTACACAGGAATTCCAGGCAGTGGCAGAGCTAGTCATAACTTACCAGTCCTTTCACCCATGTATTTCTCACAAAGGCCTGCGAGCATATTCTCTGCCCAGCAGCAGGCAAAAAGCCCCACAAAACAACACGTACTTATCTGCAGGTGAAGCTGTAGCTCCTGTTATCTCAGCCTTTCTAAGTGCCTTACTCACCCTCCATCCATATTATATCAACCCAAGGGTAGTGAAGACCTCACTGGGGCTTCCACTATTTGTGAATGAAGTTTGTATTTTATCTACAGCTCAGGGCAGGGGACACTGGTCTGACCAGTTCTAAAAAGCAAGGCTGCACCTAATGCATCTGATCTCCATCCTGATGCCACATTCTGCTCTCATCCCCCAGCACAGCCCCTTCTAGGACTTGGGATTGGACTTTCCCGCTCATGGCCCACAGCCCCTCTTTGCCCTCTGAGCTTCCAGAGCATCCTGATGTCTTCCTATCTCACAGAGAGCTGTTTCAGCTACAGTCTGGATCCTGGAAAAGGTGAAGGAATGGTAAAACTTACCTAAAAATTGGGGATAAAACAAAGGGCCAGAGGAATAAATACACAAAACCAATACAAACATATTTGAGGGCACTGCTTGCCAGAACAGAACTGTACAATTTGGCATTGCCTTAAACACTGGTGCTCATAATATACCCAAAGAAAATTATGCGGTATAAAACTCCTGGAATGCTCTGCAAAATTAGGAAGTGATTAGGCCAGATGATACCAATTTGACTCCTAACACAGCTTTGTTGTAATTTCAGAGTTAACAGCAATACAGTAGAACTGCTCCAAAACCTAGGCAGAACACCTCCAGTATGCTCTGTAGCTGCTGCACATTTCTCTGTGTGTGGCCCTGCCTGTGAAGTTTGGTTCAGGTAGATGGGGAAAAAAGAAAGAGTCTAAGACCATTAACACAGCAGGATACGTAATTAAATTTGAGAGTTGGGTTTGGGCAAGGGCTGTTGTGGGTTTTGTGGGTATTGGTTCTTTTTATTTAAGGCATAGAAAGAGAAGCGCAATTGGCTTTGATGCATCAAAAATACTTGCAGAGGAGATGGAAAATCATGACTCAGATTTTTTTAAGCAAGTGGCAGCTTGCCTGTACAATCCCTCCAAACATAGATCCAAACAGTTGTAAATCTTCCTGGAGATTTTTCCTTTCATTCCAACAGTCAGATTTGCCACAATGTCTGCTCCACCGCATCTTCTTGACCACCACCTGTTCATCTTCCTTCAAGTGCATTAAGGAGGAAAGCTTTCCAGGCCAGGACTGTGCACTGGCAGCCGTCCCATACAGCTTAACATTCCTCATCCAATATTTCATTTCTCCCATCATTTGTTAAGCATGGGTAGCGTACTGCCATACATCATAAAGCCCTTTACTACAGCTACTCAATCTAAAAACAGAGGGTACAGCTGCGCTGTCAGCCAGCATTCTGCAGAAATGCCTCAGCTACAGCCGGCAAGCCCAGCGTGGTAACAGAGGCAGCAGTCACAGAAATCAGGAGCTCTGCATGACCTAATTTACCTTGTTTCTCCTGCTGAAGGCCACGCTACCATAGCTGGTGACTCTGCTAACAGACTTAAGGCAGTTGAGAATCTCTATTGTACGCAAAAAATACAGGTACACATGACAGAAAGGGGAACTTGGACTGTAAGTATTACACAGATTTAAAGATTTGGTAGTTATACAGTGCTTGGACAGAAAATACGCTCTCTTGGGCTAATTGTTTTTCTGGCTTTCAGAGGAAAGAAGACTTTGAAAAGATATTGGAATGAAATAGGGTTGGAATAGGGCAAGAAGTACATACTATCAAACCCAAGACATAGGCTGGACAGAACTATGATTCTTTGACCACCACTGGAAACTGGATGCCCTTGGTGAGGTGTGACATCGCTGGATTGCAATTAGCACCATTATGTGGTGCTGCAAGCACATGGCAGGAGAGATGAGGGACCAAGCCCTGCAGAGTTTCCTCAAGGTAGAAGAACGAGCTATGCTACTGAAATATCAAGAATTGATTTGAAAAGCTCTGCTCTGGATGGACCAAAGGGAACCAAACAAACGCTCCTGAGGGGGATGTGACTGTAGGCACAAGGGCAGCCTTTGGCTACTCAGCCAAGGGCACTGACTCAGTGCCCACTGCAGCTGAATTGCACCAAAGGCACTGTCCATGTCACACAAGCTGCAGCCCAGAGGCCTCAAGAGAAGAGGCTGGAGGTGCCAGACCCAGCTTGCCTGTACCCACCTCTGGCTTGGCATTGGCAGTGTTTGCCCTTTTTAACTGCACAGGACAGAGGTATTTGCAGGTTGGTTAATCGCTACAAAAGCACCTTCCCTTTCCCCTTCCCTCCACTGCCCTCCCTTGGGTAGCAAGGACAACGGAAGGCACTTCCGGAAAAGTGAATGGTCTTTCAGACCTGGCCTGAACAACTCCAGACAGCCTTATGCAGATCACTGAAGACATCAGCCATTTACTGGCAACTTCCATAATCCCCTTGAAGGGCTGACAGACAAAGCAGGCTGGAACCTAGCACCACCACACAGCAGCAGAAAGGACAGCTGTCTGCAGGCAAAATGCGCTCTAAAGGGGATTTGGAGCTTTAGCATTTTTCCTGACTCCATTCCTTTTATCCTGAGGGGTAAATTTGCGAGCTCACAAGAACACCAGAGCTCTGGGTTCACTTACATTCTTCCTTTTAAAGTCTTACTGTTCTGAAAAAATGAGTACAGAGAAAAAAATAACTTTCAGGATATCATTTAAAAGACAAAACAAATAAATATCAACATCTATTAAACTCTGGTGGAAGAGACAGAGAAAGTTCTCTGTTTGGGAAAGAAGTCAGATGAGAATCATCCCAGGGTGCATCATCTAACTCAAAAAGGTCAAGAGACAAGGGTCTCAAAGATGTCTTGAAAAAAAGAAGAACCAGCTGTAAACTTGTTTTAATGAATCTTTCAAATAATAGAAACTTTGTTATGCTAAAGGATGATGGGGAAGATAAAGCAAATCCATTTGAAAAGTGGCAATAGAAACACATCACTTAAAATAAGCTTCAGAGACAATGAAACAGTAATTCTGCACCTGTGAGCCATGATTATTTATATCACCACCTCATTTTAATAACAGCTGTGTGAAAATGCTAAAACATTATTAAATCTGAAACTAACTACTGCATCTAGCACATAGGAAGCTTCTCCACTTTCCAATTAGCACCAAGGCTTAAGTGTTAAAAGCAGCAGAAGCAAAAGAAATGCTGAAAAACACTGCCACAGGCTGGCTTAAATTGGAATTTCTTCTTTTCAAAAGGATTTAAAACAGAAAACCGAACAACCAAATACATACGTCCAGAAGGGCAGGAAAGTACTTCAGATTTATTTTCTTCCCCCAGCACTCATTTTATTACATTCCTTAAAAGTGAGCAGGTAAGTCTATTTAAAGGCAACTTAAAAACCTGTTTTGATAAAAAAGAATTTCTACACATGTACCTGCAGCACCACTCTGGGTGAGAGGCTCCATTAACCTCACTGGCATCTCTCACCTCCATATTGAGAGCAAGCCCCAGGAAAGATCCCTGGGCCTGCCATGGGATTAACAGAGGAAGATTTTAAAATGTCGATGATCAGTTATTTATGAGGTGTCCTTGAACAGAAAGGTGTCTGACGTTTCAGTGCAAAGCTTGTCTGCTCAGACATGCAGACCTGGCAGGATGGAAGAGCATCTCATCACTGGGAACAAGGAATAAGCTGCACCAGCTCCTGGGCAAGGGCTGTGGCTTGGTGTATTTTTGTAGGAAGCAGTACTGACACCTCTCCTCTTAAGGAGTTTAAGTGTTAATTATTCCCCGGTGTTAAGGACTTACAGGGACCTGATTTTTTGGAAGCTCAGGAAGGCCATCTGCTTTCCCAGCAGCACACAATAGGTGAGAACAACTCTACTGGGGAGTGGATGCACTGGGGAGGGATGAGGGGAACTAAGGTAACCAAACCACCCTCACCCCACTGCCCAGACGTGTATCAATTGCAGGACTGTTTTTATGCACATAACACTCCACGGGGGGGAAAAAAAACCCAAAACTAAAAAACAAACAAAAAACCCCCCAAACAAACAAACAAACAAAAAAAACCAAACAAAAAAACGAAGATGAAGTTACTAATAAAGAAAGAGTCCCTCGGATCTCTGATATGACTTCCTTATCATCTACCCACAGCCTTCTGCTACAAATGGCAGGACACCACCCATCCCAACCACAGCTGGCCCCTTAAGACTGCTTCTAGACAGAAATAAAACTTGTCTACAGAAGAATGGGCTTAAGAAATTAATCTGGTTAATTCAGATTCTTAAATAGTAGAAAATCATACCAAAAAACAGATGTTCACCCAGATATTTACTGAGTGAGTGTGTGCATGCGTGTGTGTGTGCATGTCTTCCCAGGACCACCACATAAAGAAATACTTAGTATTGCAACTGCCCTGAAAAAGATGCAGATTAAGCCAACGTCACAAAAATAAAAGTATTTTGAAAATCCTTCTCAAAGTCAGAGTAATTTAAAATCTATTCACTAAGAGGCATTTAATCCGCAGCTTAATCCACTTGCACACCTGACTACACACGAGACCCAGGTGATAACTAGTCCTCACGTACAGACATTGATCACATCGAGCCAATTTCAGCTGCAGTTCCTCAATCAAAAGGAACACACAGCCTCTGGAGGGACTTCAGGCCGTTGTGAGGGAGGTTCCATAGCAAACACAGCACCCATCCCTGGAGCTCAGCCACGCGCTCTGGGCCCCGCGGAGCTCACACGGGCACCTTCACCTGTGCACAGGTAACGTGCTCGGCTGAAACCCCAGCCCGGGGACTCACTGCCATGTGCAGCACGTCCAGCCCTCTCCTGCCACCAACGCCCCCACCGCAGCTGCCCAACGAGCCCAGGGACAGCCATTTGTACAGGACATCGCCCTGCAGACAGCTCTCTCAGTATTTTCACTGTCACTGACGGCGCAGTCATTTTTCCTGCACACCGATGTCAGTCCCTGGCTCGGCAGCAAGCAGGGGCACCGAGCAGCTGCGGGATGCTGAGCAGGAGAGCAGGCCGGGCAAGAGAAGGAGGCAGGAGGAGGAGGAGGGGGAGGAAGCGAGGGGAGGCGCTGGTGCCGGCATTGGCCGCCAGGTGGCGCCGCCGCCCAGCGGATGCTGCCGGCGCCGCTTCCCAAAGGCAGCAGCGCCGCCGCCTCCGGGCTCTCCAGCCGGGACCTGCTCCGGATGCTGCCCGAGCGCCCCGCTCCAAACCCCACCCACGGCCTCACAACCCCCATACAAATAAAAAGCAAACAAGCAAGAACAGGAGAAAAAAAAAAAAATCCCCACCAAAAATTCCCTGCCCGTCCATAACCAAATTCATACATGTCATTCCACCTCTGTCTGTGTACTGGGGACACAAGTCCTTTGGGCTCCTGGCAGAGATTTGGGGCAAAGTGAGGCTCCACCAAGTGGCAAACGCTCCCTGCAGGACTGAGGTGTGCTGATGTGGTGGATGATGACACCCAACTCACCCTAAGTCAAAGTGTCTGCCACTATCAAGAAAATATAGCTGTGGTGAGTCCAGTAACTTGGGGAGGAGGAATTACAGAAAGACCAAGGGTTTTCTATATAATGAACTGCATTATAGAATTAATTTTTTTAAAAAACAAAATTCTCTTTATTTAAATAGTTCCTAACAGGTTAATATAGATTAATTTACAAGGAGGCACCATGTTTGCAGATAGTGGAAAGGCATCCATTTTAAGGGAGACAAAACCTCCAGCAGAACTGTTCCGACTTTTGTTCACTGCCCCTACTATGAAAAAAAAATCCCTGTCAAAACAAGCCAAACTTTGGGTGGTCAGCAACAGGATGAGGTAATGCCAACCTCTATCCTTCTTTCCAGAGTGTCCTCCTTGATGCATGGTAATCAGCCCACATACATGTTCCTTTCCACAGGAAAGGATGGCTTGAACTTTCCTAGCAAAGCCACTGGGGAAAATACAGAAACATGGGAGAAGAGAATACAAAGACCTCACAAATGCAAAAACCTCTGCCTGCCAAGTGCTAATTGAGAGAACATTCTTGCCAATTAAAAAAGTGCTCTGCTAGTGGGAGAAGCTTCACTTAGAGCTAACAGGAAAGTAAACTAATAAGCAGTAACTTTCACAAGAAAACAGATATCTGTGGAGATGGCAGATGACATTTGCAACCAGGTCAGTTTTAAACTACTCCAGACTGTTGGTTTGTGGTTACAGGAGGGCAAATTAAGATGTTGCAACAACACATTATTAAATTCAAAATGCCCAGAGAGTGCACGTGAACAAAAACTTCAGATTTTGCCAAATGTAGCAAGGAAGACAAAGAAGTACAATATTGTGTTCTGGATTCAATTTTAGACAAAGACCAGGAGAAGGATAAATGGAGCCAACTCTATTCTCAGGGGAAAAAAAAATCACTTCTTTAGAGGAAGGAGTCCTGAAATAAAGGCCTAGGTTTTTTGAAGCAATGCAAGATTTTGGGTACTCGTATTTTATGACATTAAAACATACTTCATATGCTTCCATTCAGGCATAGCTTCCAGAAGACAAGCACACTTGATCATGCTCTGCAGAATGTGCACGCTCTCTGCCACTGGGCACCCAAGTGCACTTGGCTTCTCTGGCATTTGTTTTCACCTCCAGCTTATGAAACAATTAGAGCAAACCACTGACTCTTCCCTGATGCCACACCTGATGCCTCACTTTTCTACTTCACTATCTGGGAATGGAAAACAACAGCAGCCAAGTCAGAACACGCAGTTTAAGGATGTTTTGCAGAATTTTATAAAAAGCAGCACTTCTGAAGTAAATTCTCAAAAAAATTGACTTGGTTTAAAGATTTAAAGTGAATTCACATAATTCCTTCATTAGTTCAGAATGAAAGTTCCCTGAAAAATATAAGAGCATAAATGAGCACTGAGTTTACCAGGGACTTTCCAAGGTTCTGACATAATTTTGTGTATTTGTTGATGAAATACTGGCTTTCCCATGCTCATTGCTGACAATTCCTCCTTCCCCTTGTCTTTTTTCTTCTTGAAGAGCCTTTAAAGTTTTCTTTTGTGTATAATTAAGAAATTTTGCACTATGAGGTACTTCCTTTCATCTTCTTTGGGCTGTGCAAGAAGGCTTCCCAGGAGAAGGGACTCCTTGGCATGGTTTCTAGACAAGCCAGGTCTGTATTTAGGGTCACAGGTGTGAAAGCCACCCTTTTCAGCAGCATACAGAGTTCAGCAGCAAGCACTTTCTGCCAACTATGAAGCTGAGTCAACTTTTCAATCTCCTCCACTAAAGGACTTTACCTCAAGAGTTTTCTCCTCTGCCCTTCCTGTCTTTCTGCATTTTTTAGCCTCTGGAAAAGCTCATTGCTTAGGTATAATGCCTTTTACCTTTATCACAACTATAAAGATGTCTTCTGGACCTCTTTTCCCCACACCCTTCCAGTATATTCTGAACACATCCTTCTTGCTAGTCATTTATACTCTTTCTCTGTCCTTTTGTCTTGCTCCATTCTCTGCTTCACAAGAAAAAAAACTTAGAGAGTGGATGGTTTTGTAGTTAAAGACAACGAAAGACATTCCAAGCCACAGTTTTTGGGTTTACTACATACTTTAGTCCCATAAACAACCATGAGAAAGTTGTTCAATCCCTCTGAGATTAAAGTTCTCTATCCTCTGGAGGAGGAGCACTGCTGCTCAAAGTGAGAGTGTCTCAGCTCCAACTAACTGAGATTTGTCCTCTACTCGACTCAGTTCTGCACACAGAAGCCTCTATGTTAATTTCAGTTGTGGTTCCTTCACCACCTGCCCTGGCCAGGACAGAGAACTTAATATGCTTGTACACTTCCAGTTTTGAAGATGTAATGCACTGAAAGCAGCCTTGCTGATCCTAACTCCTCACCAGATCTAGTCCTCATAATTTACTACAACTGAGCATTTACATCACAGTTTGTAAACTCCTATTCCTTCTTTTCGTTATTCCTTCTTTACAATCTAGTAAGTAGTTGCAGTGAAGCTCAGCGTAACTATGTAA
The DNA here is from genome assembly GCF_012460135.2 of Molothrus ater. NCBI lineage: Eukaryota > Metazoa > Chordata > Aves > Passeriformes > Icteridae > Molothrus > Molothrus ater. The sequence goes on along the minus strand of NC_050478.2, from coordinate 94,096,041 downwards.
GGCAAGAAAAGTCACTATCATTATGAAAAAAGGTATATTTAAAATAAACAAACAGCCCTTTACATGGCCCTTGCCTTTTTCCTTGTCCCAACATCTCTGAATGCCACTCTTTAGTTCTTCTCAGTTTTCATTATACTTTCAGTGCACTGTATTTGTACTCAGGCAAAGCTGAAAAACTTCCTTTAGGCAGAAACTCTTGCCCGAGAAATTCATGCTCCCTTAACCTAAACATAAAATTCAGACTTCAATTAAACTACTGTGAATTTCATACAGCTGAGTATTACTGGCACTTGCACTGTGCTAAATATTTTCTTGCTGCTTAGTAGCTGGACTTCAAAGTGGCATTCAGTTTTACCCTGGAAATCCTCTCAACAGACAAAACATAAAACTTTTAAGACTGTGGAGTACTTTCAATATTGTGATAAAGTACAATCCTCATTTTCAAACAAATCAAGACTGTAAGTACCACAGCAGCTCTTCTAAAAATCTCTTCATTTGGTTTACCTAAAAAATGTTATTGCAGTATCATACTCCTGCATTTATAATGAGAAGTGCCTTTAAAATTGAGCTGAATTTTTTATGCATATCCTATTTTGGTTAAAAATTGATCTACTGCTACTGATAGTAAATTTAAGCTGTAATGTTAAGAACATAAACCTATATTTTTAATAGAGACTGTTTCTATGTGACCTAATTATCCAGGTTACTATCTGAGTCATCTTGTTACTAGGCTGGAAAAAAAAAACCCAGAAAAACAAAGCAATACTTTGTCTAACATTACTGAATCACAAGAAATGAATTATTTTCTGTGGAAAGCAGTGGTTTCAGTATTATAGCATCACACTGCTACAAACAATACTTTCAAAATAAGCATATTTAGATTTCAGACTCATTTTAGGTAGCTCTCATGAATTTTTTTCTAAATTTTTAAAATAAAGTATGAGAAATTTAATGAATGAGCTCAGTTAAAGTTGCCTTCAAATTCTGGGCTGACGGGTTCTATAATCCAAGTTGAAAGGCACAAGGAGGGGTAGTGAGGGGTTTCTCTATCCCCCTGCCAGTCTTATTAAACTCAAATCCTTGCCAACTTAGTCTTCTCCGTTCCACAAATGCTCTCTGCAAGAGATGGCTGCAGCCTCAAAATGGAGAGTCACCACTGAACAAGTCTCACCTTTTCTTTGAAACTCCCTCTGAGGAGGTTTTCCATTCCCCCAAAGCTGGAAAGAGACAAACAACAGCCCCTTTTTGACCATGGTTGTCTTGTTGCAGGGTGCCATCCTACCTCTTCCAACCAAGCTCCTTCCTGCATCTAAGAGGATCTAAAAAATCCCTCACTTGATGTGGCCTGTCCTCTAAGACATGAAGACTCGGGGTGATAATGGGTCAGTATAGTCTAAAGATAGATCAGCTTGCTCTAACAGCTTAATAGCTCGTTACAGGCAGCTGTAGCACTTAATGAGGCAAAGAACAACAAACTCTGCTCCTTCGAGGTTCTGCTCCCAACTGCTGGGAGTGGCATTTGCCAACTTGGCCAAAAAAAAATTAAAACTACAAAAAAAAAAAAGAAAACCCAGACAGAAAGCGAGAAAGAGAAAAATCATAATTTTACTACTCATCACTAAGTTAATCTCAGAGCTGATGACAGTATCTGCATATCCCAGATGCAAAGCCTGTGTCTATGAGCGATACTGGCCAGAGATAGCATAAATCAAGTCTGCTTACTCACTCACTGAACTGGTATCAGGACAGGCTCTCCAGCAAACTGCTGGAAATGGATGCCACCTCCACCACATTTGATAATCAGTTTAAAGGGAAAACAGGAAAGCTGTTGGACTGGCAGCTCTTTTCCTTTCCCTTTGCTGAACTCCAGCACCAGATTAGCAGCCTGGCAGACGGTTACAGGTCTTCACCCATTCTCACCTACGTGTTCTATCAAGCACTGCCAAGAAAGAGCCCTGACACTACACTGCAGCCTCGGGATACACAGTTTGGAAGAACACAGAAGCTCGACCTTCTTAATTAGTTAATTCCCCAGAAGGAGTTCATTCCACGAACATCTGCTCTTCCAGGGAATGTCAAGCTTTGCTGGAAGAAGCAAAACCAGTAACAGATCCACAGTATTCATAGGGCTGACATTTTTAAATAAAACTTGCATGGCAGTTACTTTAAGGGCCTATTTCTTTAAGAAACCTTGTCACGACTCATCAGTTTGGGACTCCAGAGGAGAACCACCTACATTGCTGAGACATCATTACTCTTCATACAGCCCATTTTCAGATTTGAAAAATTGTATTCTGCAGGGAAGAAGTGGTAAAGGAGAAGCTCCTGCAGGTTTGTTTTTGCAGGGAAGAAGTAGTAAAGGAGAGGCTACTGCAGTCATATCTAAGAAAAAAAAAAGAAAAATGCTAATACTGTTGGATCATTGCAGTCACTGGGTTCAAACATCTTTCCATATTGAAAAGGATGATGATATTTTGGACCTGACAAGAAATCACCAAAATTTCTTCAGTGCTTCCCCTGTGAGCCAAACAAGTCAGGAATAGAAATGTATGAGCCAGTGCCCCAAGTGCTCCAATGGTACTCTGAGGCTCATCAGACTGTGCTGAGCAGTGAAGCATCCCTGAAGCGCTATAAAACTTCAGTTAGAACTTGCAATTCAGAAATCTCCCAGTGACCCCATTATCAGCGTAGCATAGAGAAAACAGGGCTGGTCTTGGTATATGAAGGCAATGACTATTCAGGGAGCTTTAATCAGAAGGAATTTAACTGAACAAACAGCCGTGGCTCCCAGAGAAAGGACGAGTACTCTGAAAATTGAAAGTAGCTGAGCGTATGCTCTAGAACAATAAGATAGAATTATTATACTAAAACCCTTTAATTAATGCATGCGACAGAAGCTGTGATTTTTAAACCCTAATCTCCCTGTCATTTCAGTTTTTAAGAAATAGTAAGAAGCACCCATCTGCTCAAGCTGCCACACGAGGCCCAAAGTTCTGTTCTCACACCAGTTTCATGCCGGATGTCTCAATAAATTTACTGCTTATTTACATCAGCCAAAATGGAGAAGAAAGCTGCTAATCTCCCAAGTTTGGCCTTGTGCTGAAACAAAATATATTTTGGTGTTACACAGAGCATTCTTCCCCCTAAAACAGGGGTTTGTCTCCCCCTCCCCCAAAAAAGAAAACCCATAGGGCATTTCTAAAAGCCTGACAGATGTTTAATTACAGAGGCACTAGCAGGCATTATTTTGAGAAGCTCAAACACAGAACAACTGTATCTGACGACCAAATGGCTAAAGTGTCTGCAGTACCACTAGCAAAGCAAAAAACTCTGCTAATCCACGTTTTGCTAATTCAAACACCTCATAATTCATATGCAAGCAAAAAGCTGCCGGTAGCACAACACATCTGAATAACCATTTAATAGGAGGAATCTATGGTGCAATCTCATGTTACCAGGGGTGTATTAGGAAATACAGCAAACAGCAGTCAGAGCTATGTTGTGAAATATCAAACTTACTCTCAGCATCTAAGAACAAAGTACCTTTTGTAATGCAGGTTTCTCCCCCGTTCTGCATTTATTAATTCATTAACTTCATTCATTTAAATAGGTCCTTTAGTCACTGATGTAAATGAACAGGGAACTACAGTACGCCTGTGGGCTGTGTCGCAGGAAGAGAATAGAGATGGCACTGCCTTCTCCACTGCTATTTCCAGCTGTTTCTTACAAATTTCTCACTGATTCCCTGAAGTTCTCACACTAGGTTCCAATTAAAAAACTGTTTTATTCAGACAGAAAATCCTAGGACTATTAAAACAATAAACAAAACCCAAAAATCCAGTCACACAGACCTTTGACTAAAATTTCTTGGCTATGCCTCTGAATGGAGAGGAACCTGCCCCTTCTTTGCTGAGTCAAATTCAGTAGTGAATAATTTTCATCTTTATCCACCCTCGGAGCTGAGCGAGGCGTACGCGCCTCGCTGTGCTGCAGAATTGTGCACTGAGCACGCAGCAACACGAAATATTGTCCTAACAGATTTAAGCATGCCTCAAAGCACATTGTTCTGACAGCGCCTGGGTCTCCGTCATCACTCTCGTAACTATCAATGATTCTGGTTAATTTTACAATCACAAGAGGTACAAGCCTCCATCTGGTTAGTCTACATATTGCTGCGGAGTTGGAATCACACTGATCAACAAAATATGTTGGCTAGTAAAGCTCTGTTAAGGTGGACTGGTGAGTGGAGAACAGTCCTGCTTTCAGCTACACTGAAGACCCACAGCGAATACAAGGGAGAAGAGCATGGGGCTTGGTGCTCCCTGGGGAAAGGTGCCTGACACTCTAGGGCTGCTGGGGGAGGCCAGACACACAGATCAGGATTCAGGTGTGCCAGCAGGTCTGCTTGGTAACCTAACACACCAGGTACAGTCTCCTGAGTGCCTGCAATGCATAAAGCACAGCCTGCCACAGCTCTTTCCCTGGAATGAAGCTGAAGGGAAGAGAGTTTCTGGTTTAATGCCTGTGACTGAAGCAAACTTGCGAGCACAAGTGGCAGGGTTTCCAAGCACTTCTTGTTCCCCCCCTTGCTCAAACCCCAAGTACAAGAGCACCCTCACCTGCAAGGAAATCATGGTGTAGCTGCCACTACAGAGCAAGTCACCACCTTTGCTGTAATCCCTCACTAAGGAGCCCTGGCTCACACATCTTAGGGGCTGTCAATGCATGGACAGACACTCACACCAAGAGTACCAAGGTTACACCCGTGTCAGCAGCCAAAACCAGACATCCAGGACTGCCAGCATGGATGGAGACACCGTGGCAAGACTGCTATTTATGTTGTTATAGCCCTTTCTCTACACAAAAGACAGCTGGAAGTGTCACTTGGCTGGCATTGCTGCATCTGCATCTGGGGTCCCCTTTCACCAGACCCACAGGGCTCAGGGGGCAACACTGCTCTAATCCTAACAAATCTAACACAGACAACTCTGCTGGCAGAACCTGAAACGCAGAGTGCATCTAAGTCTCCTGTGAAACAGGTATTTCTTGCTTATCTTCCAGTTCTGGGTTACTTCTGGATGCTGTCACAAACTAGGAGTCCTCTCCATCCCCTTCTGTCTTCCAGCACAGGAGCCAGTGTTGATTTCTCCCAAATCTCACTCAACTGTATTCTTACCTTCTAATCAGGCCCTTTCTCTGAACTCCTGGTAAGCAGCATATTTAAATGCAGAACTGTTTTTACAGATCTTTACCTACAGCTCTTCTCAAACAAATCTGCAAAAACACAAATTACTGTGCTCATATGCAATGTACTCCATAAGCAAAAGAAATGACAAATTCAGGAGCCTTTTCTCATTCTGGAGTTCAGAAAACACTTCGCCAGTAAGACTGAGTAAACTGATTTAAATGCTCTTAAAACTTCAGCTTATTCTCAATGCTAAATTTGCATCCGAGGCTCATCACAGCACAGTATGTGTAATGTAGGATTATACAATGGAACTCCCTTATGCAGCAGTTAAGAAGCAAAACACCTCAACCCTTATATTGTTTTGACCTTCTTTTTGTGTTAACCTACAAGGCAAGCAGAAGCAGTCCACGAGCAAAGGGCAAGTGACACTTCTTTCTCTGCCTTTGCGGACAACTCCCCTTCCCACAGCTCTACTCACTTCTACTCACCATCAGGCACAGCACAGAATCCCCCAACCATGTTTTATTTCATTCATCTAATACTATTCTAAATACGTACAAGAAGCCTGCTGTGATCCCACTGAAATCCTCGATGCTACAACTAGTAACCTCAAGAGAAAGAGAACTAGTCCGAAGAACATAAATATAAAAAACAGTTAATTCAGAGCCTCTCCTAGCTCTGGACAGCTGGAGTTTTTAAAAACACAGTAGCTCCATAGCTAAGCAATGAAAAACAGGTTACAGAACTCAGCAACAGGAATTAATAAAAATGACCAAGGGTCATCTGTAGTCTATCAATCACTGTATCGTTTACAGTTCATATTACAGTAGAAAGGTATGAATGTTGTCAGTGTTATACACTGGCTACTCAGATCTATCATGAATAATTGATAGAGGTCATCCATCTGAGTCCCAGCCTATTAGTCAAAACTCTAAACCTGCTGTTCACCAACAGTAGAGCACTGCAGATGAAGGATAGAGGGGCACTTACAGGGAACTATTTTGAATGATGCAAGCAGTTATAAGGGAATGCAAATGATCTGAAAACAAAAGCTGAGTTTTTCTGAGACCTAAAACACTACTCTGTGAATCAGCAAAACAGCATTTCATATATACACCTATATACCTATTTTGTACAATTTATTGCCAAGAATAAAATCCATAAGGCAAATCTGAACTTGAGGTTTCAGTCTTAAATCTCTTAAAAAGTTGAGAAGCATTAAGAGTGTTTGAGTTCAAGACTGAAAAGTGCATTTGCCTCACATTCCCTTAGATTTGCCTCACACTCCCTTTGCACTGAGCATCCACTATGTCTCATCCTGACAAAGTGACTTTGAACTAAAATCAAAGAGTAAAAAACCTTTGTTAATAGAAAAAAGTTTTGATGTTACTTTTAAAATGAGTAAATAATAAACCAGGAATAGCTATATTTCTGAATACATTGGGTGTTTGAGGAACTAAGAGTTGCAACATGACCTACACCCTGACACAGACATTACCCAAGTAACTTACTCCATGACTATATCAATTCCAATGGTAGCAAATGGCAGCACACCTTGGAAATTTGGAGCAAGGTTAATATACCAAATAAGCATCTACTAACTACAAACAGTCCTACTAACTAGTGCCTTGTTTGTTTACTTGCAATTCACCATGACTGACTGAAGAATCACCATCCTGACTCTCCCAGTCCATCCTGCAGGGTGCAGAATAGGTCATAATTTCATTTTAGCTTTAAGGTCAAGCTCACTGGGCTGCCTTTGTATGGTTTGTAAGGGCAGAATAATCCTTTACAACAGTGACACCTGAGATATGGAATAGGATTGTCTACAAACAGCAGCCCCACTTTTTAATCTTTACAACAGCAGTTCAGCAGTGGCATTTGAAACAGCCATGATGTAGCTACATCCTGACAAGCAACACCTGAAATGCCTTCCCTAGCTTTGCGCATCCTAGGAATCAACAAAAAATTAACATTTTTTCCAATAAATTAAGAGGCAGGTAGCCAAAGTACAATTTTCTCTGCAAATTGACAAATATCAGAGCCTACTTTTAATTCCCTTTGCTGAAATGCAAGGCTCTGTCTAGACACCAGCCTTAAGGCACTCTCTTTGCATATAAGGCAGGTCAGGGTATACTGGAAGCATAAGGATTGTCAAAAAACCTGTTTGGGCTTTGGCAAAGTAGTAGTACATATTCTGTAGACAGCACAGTTCTTAGGCTTCTGTCTGATAGAAGCAAAAAGATGCTACAGTATTTTTGACAAACTCAAGCTTTCCTTGCCAAAAGCCATCCTCTCCCCAGCTCAGCCTGTTAGGAAACCAGCCTGAAGAAGGCAAACCTCCACCTTTTCTTAACCAGAGATAAATTTTGTTTATTTTGACTGACTCTTGGAGGCTGTGTACTTCGGACTTGCAGACTCAAAGATCAGTAATACTGGTTTTTATACTGGAATTTTTACAATCTGCCACTCATCCTTTCCACCAACTCAGTGGAGCCATATTTCAACCAGAAACTAATTAACATCCTTGCCTGAACACATCAGGAGAGCCTCTTCTCCCATGCTTCCCGTCAACAGCAAAACCCAATCCCACTCCCATCTTCACTTCAAAATATTTTTCTCACACCAAGGTCTTGTTCAACAGCTTGTGTGTAGTGGTCAGGCAGTAGACACCTTTCACATATACAGTCAGTGGTTGCTTTTGATGGGTCAGACTCTCAGCTATTCCACTCCCAAGGCTTATGAATACAGACTTCCAGGCAAGTCTGGAATTTGGTTTGAAACACTGGTTTGGAAACAGGGCACTTGAGGAGACTGCATAGTTTCCACTGAGAAATTTACAGCTGAATTGGCTGAGCGGTTGTATGGAGGCAGGGTGAGGTGAAAACAAGACAGAGGGAAACAGATTTGATAGCAAACAAGTAATTCATCACTCACTTAACTCTGTTGCTTGCCCCATAATTTCCCAGCTAGTTAAAATGCCCATGCAGTACTTGACACGGACAGGCAAATACAAACAGCAGCATTTAGCAAATCAGTTATTAAGATTAGTTTTGCCCTACAACAGCTGAGCGAACTACAAGATATTAAGCTCAAACAAACTTCATAATGTAGGAAAATAACTAACTGCACTTTAAAGAAAGCCTAGTAAAATTACTACACCATCAGAAGGGAGTAATTTATTAATTATGTGATGATCATGTATTTCTGTTCTTTTTAGCTAGGCCTGGAGATGAAATATGAGCCTTATATGGAAAGAAGCTTTGATGACAGTCATTTATTTGGGAAAGCTTTTCCAGCCTTTTTGTTTCACACAAATTATTTGAATGTTTAAAGTATTGAAATAGTTTCATATCTAGGTATTAATCAAGAGATGCTGTCTTTACCATCTTTCATATTTTATTAAGCTTTTAGTGAAAATGTGGCTGCTGGCTTATAAGCAATTCAAAAATAATATATATACAAGCAGGCAGCCATTTTCACAGTCTGGCAAGTAACAGATTTCCATAAATAACAAAGAATACAGGGTCATGATATCAGCTGTTCAGAAATTTTAAAAAGTCAGATTGCTTCTATTTTTGCAGTAACTATTTGCTGGATTATTTTTATTTATGGCTTGAAACAGAATCTAGAAATGTTTTTCCTGAACTTTAGATACTATGCTCCTGACTGACTGCCTTTCTCTCTGCTCTTTTTCACTTGCCTTCCATGCATCTGTGTCCAGTCTGAGGGCAGGGAGTGGCACTGGCTCAGGAGCTGGGCCTGCAAAGGTCTGTGAACATCTGATATGCTCCTCGTGCTTTTATATGCCCAGATTGCACAGATATTGGGTTATTTGTTCCCATAGATGGTCAGCTGCCCTGTTACCTTGCTCTTCAGATGCAGCATTAATTGCACTGAGCATCAGTTTTAGGTAATTAGACACAGCTGTATGCTTGAAAATGCTAATACACAGTGGGAAATCCTTCTGGAAGATTTTGGTCATTAACACTTTCACAGTTCTCAAATATACCATTATCTACTCCTTAATTCTCTGTTTTGATCCCTGTTTAAAGTTCTCTTTTACTTATCCCTCGGGGACTTTGCCAAGCTTTCCACTTGAAAATGATTCTGCGACATTGTGACTCTGCCTCTCTCTAATAGAAAAAAACCCCATATATATAATTCTGTGAAAATGGAAGCCATGTCTTAAAAAGATACAAGAAAAAATAAAATTTAAAACCAAGTATTTTTGACCAGCAGAAGTTGATAAACAAGATGAGGTTGCTGTGTTTTTTTGGTTTAAATGACATGAAATAATGCATTTCACATATTTCTTCCTCCCTAGAAAAGCTGATCATTTTTCTAGAAAGAGACAGGAAGCTCCTCTTCTGGGAAAAAAAAGACCCTAAAAACAACAAACACCAAAATTGTCTCAGATCTGCTCAATTAACTTTCTTCCACAAACACAGGTCACAACCCATGTTAGTTTAGAACGAGATTTTGACAATCTCATTAGCTCGTGATTCAGGTAACTAAAAAAAAATAATAATAATAAAAAATCTATGCTACAGTTATTAACCAAAATTATGAGACTATTATTGTTATTGCTTATCTGATAATATAAAGAAGTTGGGTTTCAGACATCTTGAAAAAATGGCTTGTTTCATTTTGCTGTATTGGGGGGCGCAAATAAAGAGAGATTACACTGGTGATTGTGAAAGCATGAAAACTCAACGAGCAAAAAGGCACTCACAGAAATAAATACAGCACAAATAAACACAGCAGAATAAAATTAAACGGGTTAATCGAATCTGACTGCATATCTGGCACCCCAGAACCAGAGTACAGTATTAGTTAAAGAAAATGATCAAGCAATTTCTTCTTTGTTTTCAGGAGTCCAGAGAGAAGAATGCTGTAAGAGATCAGTGATAATGTGGTAACCCCAGAAATTAGAGAAGTGCATATTGCTTTAATTTTGATTCATGAGCAAGGATTTATTTTCTTCCTTTTTTTTCCCTAACTGCCACTAACTGTATTTCTGGTGTTCTGCTTCAAGGGAGCACCAAGCTACTAGGGGATTTCCTAAACGGGATTACCCGTGTTTCTTCAGTTCCTGCTGCCTGCTTACAGTTGCACCTGTGACAACTTAACCAAGTTGGCTGTCAACGACCTGCAACCAAACGTGAAGATTTAAGCTCTCTCAGAAACAAAGCCCATGGATGAAACGTAACCTCAGGGTGGGATTTCCTCCTTTGGCTGAAATCAGTAAGGACTTCTAAGTCCTAAGGAAGAACAGAAAATCTAAGCTCGCCTAAAAACTTCCGCCTTTTTGTCAGGAGTCTTGTTTCTCCATTCAGCTTTTGCTGAGGTGTAGTCACAGTGCAGAATATAATTAACTCTTGAGTAAGAGAGGAATGGGAAAACAGTTTCCCTTCTCTTCTCAGGAAAAGCCTTTTGGGGTGGGAGGGTGGGCGTCAAAACAGAAAAGCGCCAAAGCCTAAAGTAAAGAGAGGCACAATTAAGCTTTCATACAACATCTGTATCACATTTACACATGCACTCACTTCCAGGGAAGCGACAGACATCAAAACTAATGGAGAACATCCCGACTCTCCAAATGCAGGAAGAACACTGCAGCTTTCCCAGCTGTGCTCTTGGGACTGTAAAACAAGAGACTGGCAAAGGAGGCTATTTTTTATTGCTTTGACTATTGGTTTTGGCCAGGTAGTGTAACAAAGTTCTTCAAGAGAGTTATCCTAATGCACTACAAGAATTAGGTACACCAGGACTACTGGAAAACAATAGCTGCAGAATAAGCCTCATCATCCTCTGAATGTTATGCACAGTAATTGGTTCCAGGGTCAACACAGTGATGCTACAACAAAGAACTGTAGCTTAAGGGTAAAGAATAAACAGCAGGAGTTAATGGGTTAATATATAAATGCCCCCCAAAATGAAAGATAGACAATAAAATATTCTGCATAAACAAAACTGATTATGAATCCAACATGCAACCTTAGCTCTCAACAAGCTGTTAATTTCATTAAAGAAACAAAGCAAGTATTTCAAGTCACTGTAACAAGAAAGCAACACATTAAGATTTTGAAGCTAGTTTTACAAACACTGCGCTTGCCATGGGTGCCAATTTATTAATGTAAAGAATACAGACAAAGAAAGGTGTCTGAAATTACAGTATTATTCACAAAATACCATTATTAGGGTATAGGCAACTTTGTTAAAAACACCACGTGCGATTGCTCCACTGAATCTAAACATCTGGGGCAAGTTATCCATCTGGCTTTAGTGCCTTTGAAATGACATGCTACATTTAAGCTAAGAGGTCCAGTCACACCAGTTTTAAGTAATCATGTTTTCGTAGTCCAGCACTTCAGCATTTTGAATCTTTCATTCAATAACATTTTTGATAAAAATACTTCTAATCCTTTTCCCCACACAGCAGGAAAGTGAAATAGATATAGAGGTACAAATGTTTTCTTTCTAAGTTTTTCTCCAAATATAACAATTATCTCCTGCCACTCAAGCACTCAGATGAGTAAGTGCAAGGGAACAATATTATCCTTATGCTTTGCCAGGTGAAACACTAAGATGCAACATATCAAAATGGAATCCCTCATTAGTATGTTTCCCTATCACTTCTCCTTCTCTTTTCCATTTCCATTGTTCTCAGGACCTGAAAGAAACTTCTATCTGCTTTTCTTTCACCTGCTCTGCTGCTGTGCACAGCTTCAGGTGCTGGGACTGCTCATGCAGGGTTGTAGCAGGGGCACTGTGTGTCCTCCTTCCCCAATTCATTTCTAACATGAGCAGGATGACACTGAGTTACAGCACCTCCTTCTTTGGTGCTCCACTCTTTCTCCATGGTCACTCATGTCCTTTCTTTAAACAATACTCTGTTCCCAAATGCCAGCTGTGCCCACATAGGATGAGTTCCCACAGCATGCCAACCCCCCTGGCACGTGCTGCTCCAGGCCTTGGCTATCCTTATGGACTTCCTCCCATTAGTAAGCCAACACTGTGACACCATTTATGCAAACACAGCATGCTTTTACCTCCAGCTTACTTCCTTGTGCCATTGATTCAGCTCTTTTCCAAGGCTGCTCCTAAGGCTCCCCACTCCTACATAAACCACCTATGGTTTGCAGCTGACAAGAGCCTGAAATCCAGACCCTTCAATATGAACTCCTCTATCACTTCCTTCAGGTCACAAACACATCAGAGGAAAATACAAAGGAAAATATCCCCAGCCAGGTCCCATCCATCACCCAGCTCTTGGCAGCACCAGCCTGAGTGCCTGGTTTGCCCACAGCAACACTGGGACACATCATAAAGTGGCACTTTGGCTCATTCCCAGCTGGGACCCTCAACAGGACAAATATGGATTGGTAATCCTGCAGTGTATATGATTTGAGATAACCTTGATGTCATGCATCAGATCAAACATGTGCATGTCAGAAAGCAAATTCAGAGACAGGGCAGTTACTGCAGAAAACCACATTTCACATTTCTGGCTTGTGCTTTAGCACGGCTCTCACTCCCCACGACAACAGGGATCTCTGGAGAGCTGTCAGCAACAGAGACCTGCTTGGAACTATCAATGAGCTTCCAGAAGAAGCTGTTTACATCATCTGGATGCAGCTCTCATAGTAACACATCATACCTTTACCATGTAGATCTATTTATCTATACTTGTTACATAAACCCATACACCTTCAGAATTTTTTGTTTTTCTCAAACCTTTTTCTGCTTGATAGACTTTTAATTACATTATGGTTTTGGCCCTTTCCAACCTTCCTTTCTTCCCTATGCATCAGGTTTCTTTCCTTTTGGCTTCTAAAGGCCTCAAAGAAAGTTGCAAAACTGGAATTTGAGTAAATACTTTATGAAGAGTACTTTCCATGATGCCTTGGTTGAGTGAAGTCAGTATTTCAACTTACTGAATATATGCTAAGATACTTTTTTTTTTTTTTAACACAATCTTGCTCTAATATAATTGACCAAGAAATGTCAGTATAGCAGAAAATTCTTCTTGGCACATAAAAACTTTATTATGAATTAATAGCATTTCATTTCCAATATGAGCCTTACTATTAGACATTTTCATACTGTTAACACCTAAGATAAAAAAATCCTAATAACTTGCAGAATTATATTATTATGTTTGAATTGTAACTAATGTGTCATGTCTGTGTGCATTAAACTAAAAAAAGCACAACACTCCCTACTTCCACAAAAATAACAGCATTGAGGCTTCCTTGTCAAATATATATATTTAGCACTACAGTAGTAAGTAAGTGATCCTCAATTATGTGCACCCATTTTGTTGTCCTAGAACAATCCAAGTAAAGATTAATTTTTTCCTATTACAACTTTACTTGTCATTCTGTGTTTGGGTATTTTTTAAGGCTTCTCCAGGCTTCAACAGTACTTAAGGTTAAGACATTTCTGGGAAATTGCTGTGCATGTGGATACAGATATGTGCAGGGACAAGAAACTTCTGCAAAGTATTATGAGGGGTTTAGGATTAATATGTTCCATGTGCAGTGTAAGCTGTACTTCCTGAATTCTCTTTTAAGGAAAGAGACAGATCTGTTTGCTTCATTATCTAGCAAAAAAAGGCTTTACTACCTACTGAATAAAGGCTAAATCACAGAAAACTGATCATACCCTTGGTTCAGTAGTGCTACACACCTACCAAAACATGCAAAAAGCAAGGAAGCACAGCATCTGCTCCACTACCTTGGGGTACAGCAGGCACAGGAAGAGATGCAGTCTTTTATATCCCATCCTGAGTCATTGCATTCAGTCCTTCACCACCATGACATTGGTGAAAAGACCTCTACTGTCAAAACACCCAGAAAATGTTTCACAGGAGAGAGGTAAGAGAAGAGAAGAGAAGAGAGAGAGAGAGAGAGAGAGAGAGAGAGAAAGGAAAAAAAAAAAAAAAAAAGCCCTTTAACCTGAGGTTCACATCTCCCAAAGAAGCCAAAGAAGCCATATATTTCCCTTGTGGTTATGCTTTTTTCTCCCCCCCCAAATATTTAGGTTTTGCTGACAACAGCTTGCCTCAAATGCTATTTAAGCAGTAAGACATCACAAGACATATGCTATCCTAAGATAACACACACCTCTGAAGTGCTGTTAGGTGTAGCTGATGCCTCCAACTGCCTGATGAATTTGTTATCTCAAAGAAACACAAGGTTTGGGAGTGCCTTATATTGCAAACTAACCCTAAATTTAGTCTTTAAATAAATAAATAAAATCTGTGATTTTGCATCCTGTAATAAGAAAAAGAGATCTGACTTGGAGTAAATCCTAACTTCTGGCTCCCAAATAAAACTAAACTTTTTAGCTTTATACCTGTGATATGACAGAAACAATCATTTTAATGGCTATTTCTTTTTCTGTTATTTGAAGTAACAGAGATAATGAATTAATAAGTGAGGTTTAAGATTACCAACCTGGAAAACAAATTTCTGAAAGCAGGAGGGCAAGTCTTTCCCCATGGGTCCTGTACAAGGATGAGTATCTCAGTGCTCTAAATCCATGTTAAGTAAGCACCTGTATCAAAGTTACAATAATCATCAGCTGAGCTAGTACTTTTGCCTTTCAGATGGACACTTTCTCAACAGAGATTCTGCACTTTAAAAGGATGAAGGGTTGGATTTTTGCCCTCAGCACTGCTAAAGCCTAACCAAGCCATCAACAGAGTATCCACAAAAGACAATTCTGACACTTGCTCCTCCCCATGTCTTATCCCCTGTGAAGTTTGCATGCTACGGTACATTTCAGGATATGCAATTTACACTGGCATTGATTAGAGAAAAGAAAGATTTCCCTATTCTTCTCTAATCTCAGGCCATTAGGTGCCAAGTGGTTCAACAAAGCAGTTAACAATGATTCCAACCTTTCTGGCCTATGCTTAAAATCAAGCCAGCAGTTATAACTATTGCTGCATCAGGGCCAAAGTATTCTGCAATTTTCCAGTCCAAACCCATGCTGTCTATAATAAGAAAAACAAATTCACCATGAAAGTAAGTTCCCTACACATTTACAAATCCATTCATGGCACTGAAAATCATGTCTACCTGTCACTTACAAAATATGGGACAGTAGCAATCACACACCAAGTACAAGGATCCAAAAGTCTCCTTCTTCAAGGCCTAAGGCACTGAAAATTATAACGCTAAACTCAATGGTTTCCTCCATAGTTTCAATAAAATTCACTATATGCTTTTCATGTCCCTAAAAAATACAGGCTTGCTGATGATAAATTTTGTAGGCAATGAAAAGAAAACTGAGAAGAAGAAAAGCTATCAACCCATCACAAAGGGTTCCCTTAACTGCAGCAAAGTTGCTCTTGACTTTTACTGGTACAACTGGTACCACAGTTAGGCCCTTCCACAGTAAAGTAATCCAGCGCCTCAATGAGACTACTGGGTTAAAAAGTAATAAAGTGAAGTCAAGTGAGACCTAGTAAAACTTGTATTTGTAAGACACACCTGCAGAAAACAAATAATCTACCAAGGCTAGGCCCAACCACACATTACTTTTATATCCTGTGCAGCCCTGGGACTCCCCAACATTTCAGCTCCTGCAGAATTCAGCCTATCCCATCCACTGAGAGTACCTACTGCCAAATCTAATGCACTAAAAAAGAAAATCTGACTCTTGATCAAGGGCAAACTGTGAACCATAATGTTAAGAACCACAAAAAGATTTAACATTAAAGACATTTATACAAGCCCCTCGTTAGCAGTCATTTACAGATCAGCAGAATCCCACTAAGCACAGTCATGGAGCTATCCAAAGTATTTGGGAATCAGATTAAAACGCTACCATCACAATTTTCATCATCTGATTCTTGTTTTACTAGCTGGGGAGATGCAGTCCTCACTCACTGATCAGAAACTGCCTCTGCTTGAAAATAAAAGCACTACACAATGTGATCTTTTGACTGTAAATGTCACAAAGCAGTATTTCACAAGCTACAGTTTGATGTAATAGAAACATCCAGTACAAAGAGTTACTAGAGATGCTAAACTGACGTTTACAAGGCAGCAAGGTCAGAGCAGGTGTCAAGAAGTAAGGGATTTGTTAAAACTGAGGTTCTGTGCAGCAGGATTTCCAAGTGAACATCCCTATATGCAGACATCTATCGTATTTACTGACGAAGAGCTGAAAGCCCAGTATGAGCACTGGAATCCCTGTGCAACTGACTTAAAGGGGTATTTTTGACTGCACAAACTGAAACCAAGATTGCCAATACCTTTCCACACCCTTGGAAATATTTTTTTTTAAATGCTAGTGTATGGTAAGTGTGGAATGGTGACTGACAGCTCAGGAAGGAATAAACAAAGACATAAGCAATCCTTTGAAGCAGCACTTGGGACAACATTTCCAAAAACTGTGAAAGTAGTAGTATGAAGAAATAATCTTGGGCATTTTCCATAAGCTTCAGGGCAAAACTTACCTACTATGACCTACCTTTAAGAAACCACATTTCCTTGCTTCCTAAGAGATAAAATAAAGCTTGGGTAAACCTATCTCCCTCTTAGCACCTTGTACAATTTTTCTTCCAAGCTGAGTTGTGGTTTTGCTTATATCACAGAAGCACAGCAACAATAAGCTGCCTAAATAATACTTCTATCTCACTGTGTCACTTGTAATTGCATATGGTAACCTGCAAAAAAGGAACGCTAACAATTAAAGCTAAATACAGCAGAAGTCATCTTTGACATGCACAAAGTTCTTCTGCACTTAACACCCTCACAGAAATGTTTACAAGGAATAAAAGTAGTGCTACAGCTGGTCTAATAACTTTAAAAAGCTGCATAAGAAATTGTCTCTGAGCAGCAATAAAGGCAATCTCTGTCACGACAAGCCATTAATCTACTGAAGTATCCCAAGCTCTACCAATAATCCTTAGTTCTGACTTGAGCTGACTGTGTGTTATCTGTTCCTCATCACCATGCCCCATTTCAAGAGGAACTTGAATTGCTGTTTAACACTCTTGCTGGCCACCCACATTACCTGGGACTGGGTAAAACAGGCCTGGTAATGCAGAGCAAAGTGTGGTCATCAGGAACACAGTGGAATTTACCCAAGATTCCCACAGGGCAATTGTTGCATGTTCCTTAGTCAGTATGGTGTCAGGTTAATGGACAGCATTAAAGGGTACAGACTGCTTTATGCCAAAGCATTGCTGCCCTGTTCCAATCAAACACTTCCTGCATGGATTTGCTGAAGCATAGCTCCCACCATCAGCATAAAATACAGAAGGGGCAAGCAACTTCATGGGCGTGAGGTGCACCTGGCAAGGGAGGTATTAACCACTTCCTAGATGTCCCATGGCTTTTCTCTCTTCCTCTCCTCTCAGTACACACTGCATTGATCCTGGGTGCCAGAATTTTTCGTGCTATCCATTTTCTTGGGACAATCAGCATAATTTCTATTTTGTTCTGTTTCCTTGGTAAGTATTTCCATTAAGATCAACCCACAGTTAAAGACAAATAGAATCAAAAAATACTGCTGAGGGCAACACCACAGGAATGTGTATACTCACGTAAGAGATACCATCTGCAGTCTGGAGGAGAGTACAGGAGTCCAAAGGAGAGGAAAAAGTAACAAATGCTGCTGTGGAGACATACACAGGAGATATGACCTGTACTGGTCAAAAATGATAGTTCAACCTGCAGTGTTTTGCAGAGAAACCTCAGATCATGAGAAAGTACCACACTGCACATGCCTTTGCTAACATGTATCATGACTGGACTATCATTACAGTCCATTACATTGGACTTGCATTACAGCAAGGCAGATAGGAAAGAGAAATTTCTAAATGGTATTATTAGCTGTCTAATTATTAGCTGTCTGTATTCAAACTACGTAACAAACCAGGTAACAGGTCTAGTCCAAATTTGCTTTAAGGAACAGTTGAATTCTGCTAAGCCCCAACCAACATCTAATGGATCTCTTACTGCTAGCACAGGTTCTTTGCCTCTGCCCTACTTCCCCTATGATTTGAAGCATCAATTCGCTTGTAATTCCAAGTCCCAGAGTTTCATTGATCTCACTGGAGTTAAGAATCCAAACAACTAGTTTGAGTTGTAAAGCTGAAAGGGTATTCCAACAACCACCCCTCAGCAATGCCCAAATTAACTGGTGGTGAATGCGTAATCACAGCATAACATTCTTATCTTCACAGTTCTGAGACACTGTTCCTCCTTGAAACTGCCTTATTTCTTGGAAGCCTGGGGCAATAGTTACCAATTGTCCAGCACTGAAACATTCTCCAGTTTGTTATATGCTCCTTCAGCAAACTAAATATGTTAGATAACTTAAACATACTTAAGACTGTACACATAGAGCAAGATCTCATTTGCTGTAAAATGCCCCAAGAGCACTGCCCTTAGCAGCACAATGCTGTGGGATTTACACTGAGTGTCTGGCATGAGAAGCATCTGAAGTGTAATTAATCAAGATATGTAATAAAAATGTTTGGTTTTTACACAGTGGAGAGACCTCCCCTTGCACACAGAGAAACACTTTTTCATGTAGGAACAATGAAGTCCTGGTACTGGATACTGGCAGCTGTTCCATACACTCATGCTAGCAACACAAAACATTTACTAGAACTAGCTCTGTTCTCTGGAATTACAATACATTTTTATTTTTCTCATTTCATTTGCTTAGCTGTTTTATTCTTATTGTTGCTTTCTTCCCAAAAATTACAGCCTTGCTGCTTTACTAAAATATTAAAGCAACACTAAACAACTTTTACTTTTGAATTATGTTACATCAAAAGATTTCTGAAAAGATGCATTTCTCAATAAAGTTCCAGCTCCTAGACTTGTTATAATTCATATCTGAGCAAAACAAAGTTGAAATTTATGCTTCATAAATCTCTGCTATACTTTTTCCTCAGAACTTGCTAATGTTATGTTTCTATTCAAGCATTCCAGTTTATATATAGAATTTTCATGTAACAGGCCTGGGATAAATGGTATCTGTTACATCCCCAAGACTGTATAACCTGTAAGCAATTCATAGGCAGCTGTCTCTTCAGTTTACTAAAAAAAAGATACTAAATCATTCTCTGGCCATGCTCTACTAAGAGTTTTTGAAATGTAACAAACACAAAGAAAGAGGTCCAGACTTTCTCATTTTCACATGGAAATCCTCATGGAGTGACCCACCTGAGCACAGCACATCATGAGCCTTTAGAGCTTCAGTGCAAGCCATCAATGCTGGCACTGCCTTGGAGGGTCTGAACTCCAATGCCATTGCACACCTCTCTTGAGCCCCCCATCCCTCCTGAAACCTCATCATGTGGCTCAGCTCCCTTCACCAAGGTCCTGCTTCTTGCCATTCTCCTTTCTCTCCACCTGCACCTTACTCCCATCTCATCCCACTCCTTCATGGTGCTCATGTTCTATCTAAGCAGGTCCCACCACGCCACCAGTGATGCTTGAGGTAAACCAAGCACAGCCACACACCACTGTTTGGTATTCACTGTTTGAGTTTTTTTACATTCTGCAGAGTCTTGTGCCCACCTCAGTCAGGTCACGAGCTCCTCGGGCTGAAAGCAGTACTGGTACAGCGCCCATCACAACAGCCCTCACTCGCAGTCGTGTGTGCAATACAGGTGAATCAGTCTCTCCTTAAAACACTTCAAAAAATCAGAGGAGTCCAACAGAAGGGAAAAAAGGTAAAGAGAAGGGAGAGCAGAGGCAGGAGATAAAGGAAATAGAATACACAGGATGGTTTTTACTGGAAGCAGCATTCCAAGGTGATACATCCTCTCCTTTCCCTGATGTCCTTCCTTGACTTGGCCACGCTAGAAGCAGCATTCCTCTCCTTTATAACAGTCCTTCTCTTTTCTTCTTTTCTTTTATTTTCTTTCTTTTCCCCTCCTAGATAAATTTTAACATTTACTCCCAGCCCAGACTGACAATGACATGCAAGAAGAAGTACCACCTGTATGGCACTTCCTCACTGGCTGGGCTATCTCAGGTCTGTGCTTTTACTCCATGCTTGCCAAGAACCAAGAGGTATTTAAATTCTTTTCACTTCATCTCCTCATCTTTCCACCTGCCAACAGCAGTCACGGCCTCAAAAATTATTTTTCCTTCTTCATTTCAGGACTGACATATAGCCTAATGTAACAAACCCAAGCACCTTCGCTGCTAAAACCACCGTGGCAATGAAGGGGCTCATGCCTTAAAAATACTAACCACCAAATTACTTTCATATATCTAAAGCTACATTTTAGGTGAGAAGATGGAAGATTATAAAAACAGTGTTTTCCTTTCACTTTTATCAACACATATATAATCCCTCACTACTCTCTCAGTCATATCTCTGGGGTTCTTTTCAGGGAAAAATGAAAATCATTAAAAAAACCCAGCCAAAAACCTCAATTTGGGGAAGAGGTAGCAGCAATCTACAGATAGTTCACACAGCTTTGGATGCAACTTCGGTGAACATTAAGGTACAGTTTTTCAAGTGGCTTGAATGTTAAATAAAAATGAAGAATCATCTGGGGCAGGAATACCTCAAAAACATCCAAAGTCTGGTCTCAAGGAAGCAAAAGTGCTCTGAGCCACCTCTTCCCACATGGCTGTCACACAAAGCACAAAGACTTCATGTGTGATTTCTGCATGACAGGTATCACACAGTACACTATGTGTAGTTCTACAAAACTAGTATTTACCCTCCCTCCAACCAGATGAAGCACACTTTGTAGTCAGCCCAGCAGCTGATAAACTGGATTTGCAACACTACACGCCGGTTCCTGAGAAATCATGATGTTACTCAACAAAGGCAGCAGGGGCAAATTCCTGTTTAAAGGAGTGCCTGCCCTGGAGCCTCTCAACCCCAATTCTTGCTCTTCTCCCAGTGAGCCCTGTCAATAATCCCTGCTCCTGCCACCCTGACACCCTGAGCCCCTACACCTGCTGGCCCTAAGTGACCACAGAGGTGCTCTGCCAGCTTCCCTGCTGCAAGACCCCATGCGTCAACAGCGCTCCTCAGATTATTAAGAATTAAATGCACAAAGAAATACTTTCAGCTGAGTCAAGGCCACAGCATTCAATACTTGGCAGTCCCAAGGCCCTTTTCTGACACAGGATAACATAGTAATGCATGAAAAGGGGAAACAGAGAGTAAAGATAAGAAAGTAAAAAAAAAAAAAAAAAAACAACCAAATATTGTATAACCTTTTGAGTAGCACAAGATTTTCCTCATTACAGCCCAAGTAAAAATAATGCGGTAGAAATAATTTCAGGAGCAGGAACTGAGAGCCCTGCTTGTCAGCATCCACTGGGAAGGAAGCCTGTCCATGGGGCTGGAGCTCTATTCTTGATGGAAAATCTTCACCTGGAAGAGTAACTAAAAAAAGCTGCAGCAAAGGACAGCAAACTACAGCAGTTCTAGGACAAAATGTGCTTCAAGGCCATACCAGAACACCTCATTTTTGCAGGTACATACATGAGGGCAGAATCTGGCCTATATTCCATACACCTTAAGTTACTGTTCATAGGGGAGGGAAAAAAAAACCATCTTGAGTTACAGCAGAATCTGCAAAAGAATAAAATTAATCTTACAGCTTGTTGGACAGAAGGACTGCTGTTCCTTAGAACACAATACCAGGGCAGTGCTAATAAACCTCCATACCAAAAAGATAAAATTGGGAAACTTTAGTCCTGAACATTTGCCTATGAAAACTCCTTTTATACATAACAAAACAAATAAGCAAAAAAACCTTAAACTTTCTTTCAAATTAAAAAAATCTATCATTTGTTAAAAAAATGTTCCCTTCATTGAGACAGTGATTTGAGTTAAATAACCTCTAGTAATAGGCAGCATTTCTCTTGCACGGAAACATTTCTCATTAGCCAATTAAATACTTGATTAGCTCTTCAGCTGTGATACTAGCAAATATAAAATGCAGCAGCCACCCTCCCAGCCCATCATTGCAAATATATCCCTTTTCCAAAATGTGTCTTTATTCAGGCCCATCAGTTTGCTGCTTCTTTACAGTTAAAACAAACAAGGATCAATTTGATACCCAAGGAAGTGAGTTTCCAGTTGCTGGCATCAGTTAAGCCAGTAACTTTAATTCCTGTGAGAGCAAAGTGCTGTGTGACTAACTTTCCCCTTTCAGTCCTGCAGCAAGGGCTCAAAGCCTGAGTTGAGGCAAGAAGCAAAACAGGCAAAGATTTGCGAAAACTCCTCTTGTTAGAAATAAAATATGGAGAGCATATAAGAACAGTTTTCCTATTTGAACATCATACAAAGAAGTGTTGCAGTATTTTTGCCCATGTCCAGAGAAATGGTTTTCCATCCCAGCAGTTCTGATTGCAGCACTGTACATTTCACTGGTGCAACATGGCAGCCCCATTTAACTCTAGACAAAGCTGCAGTTTTATCACCATACCTTGTGTCAGCTGAACCTAAGTATGTCAGGTGGCAGCTGATGGACTTGCACACAAAGTAGCATGTACCCAAAAAGAAATTTAAGTGTTCAAGAATCCAACAGCACATAGGAAAGCCAAATTCTGAGTCTTTTAAACTTGCAGGTAATCATACCGCAAATATTTAAGAATCTGTAGGAATCTAGCTTGTCACTAGACTTTCTGGAATTGTTTTTTTTATGGAAAGGTAAAAAAGAAAAAAAAAATTGGTGTTCTTGGATTAATTTGAATATATCCACAATTGCTTAAAAAAATTATGAAAAACATGTAACAATTCACAATTCTGGTAAATGTTGCTTTGCTGCTGTGAGGTCTGAAGCCAGGAGAAAAGGCAACATTATATAATATCCTGAAAGAGCAAGGTAATTGAATAAACCCACTCTCTTCCACAATGGTGCAGATTACTTCATCCACGATGGTCTTGAAAATGAGTTTAACTCTATAGATAACTATGTTCTTCACAACAAAAGGAATGAAAATGAGAGGAAACCGTTTTTGTTCACCAAACAGAAAACAAACAAAAACCAGCAGAAGGGCTAGTAAGGAGAGAATGGTTAATCTCACATTTCTAAAAGGGTATTATAAACAAAGCATGGTGAACAACAAAAATAAAGGATTAAAAAAAAAAGATACGAAAGTGCTTAATGGTGTTCTTTTAAATATTTACTTTGCTCTATTTGGAGAATAATTTGTTCCATTTAGTAGCATTGGGCTCAAAGGACTGCTTTAATCCAGAGAGATTAATTATAGCCTTTGGAGTTATAAACACAATTTGGGAAGTGAAGCGGAGAAGAGGAGAGAGACTCCTCTCATGCTGGCATTTTAACAAGTTTATGTGCTTTGGGGCTACGCTATGCAGGCTACACCTCTACACTGCAGGCAGAACAGGACACCCATGAATTGTGGAAAAGCAGCCTCCAGGACATCCAGGGGGCTATCCTGAATATCCTACAGTGTTGCTATAGGCAACTAAAATACTTCTCAGGTGTCCTTCATCAAAATTCAAGTTCACCAGCACATTACAAAAACATCATCTTGCTCTTATTACCAGCACCATGCTTTCACGTATTTCTCCCTCTGGTCATCACTGTGTCCCAGACCAGGAGACAAAGGGACCAGCAACAATTACTGGGGCAAAGGTGGGAGCAATCTTACCTAGCAAGGGATTGGCTGCTCCCTCCTCCGAGCTCTCCTCAGCCCCCTCCTCTCCCAAGGCAGAGGTGGCCGAGTCCTCCGGGGCAGATGCAGAGCCAGGGGTGCTGGGCCCGCTGACCGAGCCCGAGTCCCCTTCCTCGCTGCTGGAGCCGTAGCGGTCGGGCTGGGCGGCCGTCCCGCCCTCGCTGCAGCTCCTGCGCTCCTTGCGGTGCACCCGCGAGTGCAGCACCATTTGGTGGTAGGTGCGGAAGATCTTCCCGCACTCAAAGCACTCCGTGGACTTGTTCTGGGCAGCCCGCCGGCTCTGCCGCGAGGCAGGGCGATAGTCCAGATCCCCGGGGGCAGGCGGGCAGCTCTCCCCCGCTGGGACACTGCCGGGTTTCTCCAGGCGCCCACCGGTGCAGCTCTTCTTCTTGGGGTTGCTGGGCGAGTCCTGGTCTCGCTTGCGCTTCTCCTGGTTGACAAGGATATACTCCCTCTTATCCTTGTCATAAGTCACGTCTGCATCTGCCAGGGCCTCATCCCATCCCACATACTTCACATACTCTGAGGGCTCTACTACTTTTCCTTTGGTGGCCAGCTGCCAAGCTTGGTAGCTACTGACCGGATCCAGCTCAGCTACTCTTTTCCCAGGCTGTCCTCTCATAACTCTATCCAGCCCAACAGATGGCCGTAGATTGAGACACTGCAAGAAAAACTGCTTGGTTACCGAGGAGCTCAGGCTCCCATCAGTCAAGCCCTCAGCTTTATCCCCGGTGCTGCCCGGCTGCACACGGTAGTGAACAGCATTATGCACTTTCAGGCTTTCCATATTTGTAAACAGATTTCCACACTTGGTGCAAACTTCATAAAGAGATAGGCCGGTCACAATTGTCTCCTCTTGTATCACATCATTGATAGTGGCAATCAGCTCCAAATCATTTTTTGGTTTGTTTTTGCTCCCAGACCTGGGGCCATGCGACTTCATGTGGTTTTTGAGAAACCAGGGCTCCTTGAATCTCCTGCCACAAATATGGCACCCGTGATCAAATGACCCCCTGTGCTTTTTCATGTGAGCTTTCAGGAACCAGGTTTGACTAAAGGTCTGACCACAGACTTCGCATGGGAACTCGCCCACATTCAGCTCGCTCTTGCAGTTCTCAGTGTAGGTCTCCCCATTGGGGACCTGAGCTGTTATATGGTCTTTCTCTATGTGGTTTAACAGCGTCTCCTCCCTCAGGGTCATGTAGCTGCACAACCTGCACTTGAATGGTTTGTGGACCTGGTGCAGGTGCTGCTCCAGGTCCTTCTTCCTTTCGAATTTGTTTTTGCAGAAGGTGCACTGGTAAGAGGTCAGCTTGTCATCCTCCTCAGCTGGTGCCATCTCTGTGACCTCCTTCTTGCTGCTTCTCAACAAGATCTTGCTGCTATCGACCTGAGTGGTACCGTTCAATATCTTGTTGCAGGCAGACGTACTTTTAGTGGGGCTGGTGCACCCGCCAAGGCCCTCAGAAACGCCCATCTCCCCCAGCTGTGCCTCTCCCATCTCCGCCTCGTGCCCCTGACTTAAAGTGCCTGTCCTGTGACTGCGGATGTGAATCTTCAGGTTGCCCTTTTGGGAAGCTCTGTGATCACAGTAAGGGCATTTGTAGGGCTTCTCACCTGTGTGCTTCCTCATGTGCTGCGACAGGGAGCTCTGAAAAGGGAAACTTTTACCACAGATGCAACAGCTGTGGCACATGGTCTTGTCAGCATCCACGTCGTTCTTGCTTAGCTTGCCAGGGCTGGAGGATCTCCGTAACTCCATTTCTGCCTCTCTGCTACGATCCATCTGTATTACTGCAGCAGGGGGTAAGCGGGGCAGGAGGACAAAAGCATGTCCGGCAGCAGAGGAGGGCTGGACCGCGTTCTCAATCATACGGTTCTGCAGAGAGGGGTTCTATTGCTTCATTCTCAGGGTGACGCTTCTTTCAGCCGCTCCACAGAGTCCACAGCACCAATTTATTTCTGTGTGCTTTGTAAGCAGAAGGCATAGATCACCTGAAACAAGAACAAAATCACACAAATGTACAGATTCTTAAATATATTCAAACCTGTTCATGTTTTGAATTCAGCAGCTTCCATCACTCACTCCGCACTCAGAAGCACACCATATGACAATCTATTGCACCAAAAGGCAGTAGTTTCTCTTTCTGTTGATATTCTAGACTTCAATGACAAGCAAAATTACTAAATAAGTAAAATCCATAAAAGAGCAAATACTCATTTCCATACGCTGACATCACACTTGAACGAAGTGCAAACTTTAAAAATATTTTTTGTTTTAAAACCAGGCAGAAGTGGCTAAAAATACACCTTAAATGAGGAAAACATTTCTTGTGGGGGTTATTACACTTTAAATCTGTGGCTTTACCATCATGTGTAATTTCATGTAAAATACTTACTTGCCAAAGATAAAAGGCTTTCCTAGAGACTTTAGTAAGTATCATATTCCTGCTGGCAACTGCATTACTTTGTGTCTCAGACAGCTCGGCTGTGCTTGAAGTGGCAGGCACAGAAAGGCGCAAAGGCTGAGGACGCTCAGTACTTTGATTACAGAGCAAACAAGAATGCAGAGCCTGACAAAGCACTCATGAAAACTAAAAGTTATTTCCTGCCAGATAGTGAACTAAAAAGACCCTCCAAGTATAAATTTCAGTCTCAAACTAACAAAGCAAAGTGATGATGTAGCTATCAAATTACCTCAAATGTGAGTGATTTATGTCAACATGACACACAGGAAATGACACCACCACCCACCTCAATGAAACAGAATTTTAACTATAAACAAACAAACAAAACAAGAAAAAAAACTCTGATTAACAGAGCAGATTAATAAAACTTTAAATATTTTTGTATCTCTTCATGAATAAATGCAAGGGTCAGTATCTTAGTGCAAGATGAAACACACCAGCACCTTGTATACAGCAAAAAACAATGATCAAAATCCACACAGGCTGTTTCTTTTCCAATTACTACACTGTAAAACAAAATCTTCCCCTTCTCCTACCCTCATTAAGGATTACAAACACCACATGACTAAGATCAAAGAACACAGCATTCTCTAATGAAGAGAACTGATCTATTGCCACATTAAGAAAACATCAGCTTCTTAAAATGTAGCTAAAAATATGCAGAGCACTAATGAGACCATATATTCCCACATCCATCACTTGACATCTATGACTCAACAAAGAGCTACAGATCTACAGCTGCAAATTTTAAGATTTCTCACTGTATTCACCTCTGAGTCTCTTCAAAACGTAAATAAGCAGTCTTACCACAGCACCAGCAGGAGCTAAACAAAAAGCAAGACTGTCGCAATGCTCATCTCAGTTATGGGCTACAGAAGAATTTCATTACATTTAATTTGATCTAGCCCTCTTATTTGCTACAAGACATTCATTTCTGGGCTGGTATTTCTGCATATCTAGTATCCATTTAGCATGTTAGGGAGTTCTCAAACAGCATCAAACCCAAACTACCTTCTGCTCCGAGAGCTGGCAATAACATTTAAGGGATGAGTTACAAAAGCAATTTCATTTCTTGAATGAAGCATTTTTTATTATTCAAAAAAAAAAAATAGGTATCTCAAATTCAGAAGTCCACATGAGCAGGAAGTTTACAAACTACAGAATCTAAACTGATCTTTGAAATTAGTCATTTAAAATCAAACAGAGACAGCCTCAGAAGAAACTTCCTTGGTGAATAGAGGATGTCAGCCACTGAAATTGTGGCTGCACCAGAAGGTACAAACACACCACAGTGTGGTGTGTTTATATTGCCCATCAGTGGAAGAAACAACTTAGAGTAACATCTTATTTATCTGACCCACAACCTAAAACTGCCAAGTGACAACCTATATTGTCTTATAACCAAAGATTTAACCTAGAAGTCATTAAATCATAAAAAGAAACACCAGGTTGAAGTATACTATGCTAAATGCAAGTAAACAGTTTCTTCTGAAATGTTCCACACCATTTCAGAAAAGAAATATAAAGCTTTGGGAACAAATTTTTTCCATGTATTTTATACATTGTTTTCTACATTCTTAATTTTCTACAGCTTACACCAGTCAGGATATTGCTTCTATTGGCAGGCTGATTTTTAGACTAACAACTTTTTTTTAATTTTAAAATGTAGGGCCCATTTTAACTCAACTTTCTGCAGTGTTTCCTGTCTGAAAGTTCAAGAGAGCTTTAAGAGCAAAGCTTAGACAAGAATGCTGTACACAGCAGTCCAAGCACATGTAGATCGAAAGCTTCAGAGTCCCTTTGTTTACTTGGCCACAGATTCCCTGGGCTTAGTCTTGACATATTTCACTTTAATTATTTATAGCATTTTCATTAATGAAACTTAGTTATGAAAATGAGGCTATGAAGAAAGCATTACTTATAAGAAGGGTATTAGCCACTCACAGGAGATCCCCCTAGTCCTGTATTAAATTAGGCCTGAGGGGGAAAAATGTCAGACTTAAAAACTACTGAATAATTTTATTAGTCTAAAATACTTAATGGAAGTGTTACTGTCTTCACAAAAATATTCTGAGAATTTTTTTTCGTCTTTATTAGTTAATCTTGCCCAATGCACTGCAATCTGTGACTTAGGAGTTGAAATAAAGTATTCCTAGACTTGAATTATTCCAATTCATGCACACATAAGACTCACAACATTTCAAGTCTGATATTCCACAAACAAAATTCTGGGGGAAAGAAGAATGTTCACCCAATCTGAGCTTGTTTTACACAGCACATGGAGGTCAATATATAAACAACTCACTTCTCTCTCCTCATATAATTTGAGTGGCTGCTTAGAAGTAATTCTTCCAGCAGGGTCTCTCTGCAGAACAGCAAAGCTGGTTCATTGGAAAACAGTAAATAAAATTACAACTTTGAAAAAAAGCTTCAATTTAGAAGACTGAACATACAAAATAAGGGAAAGATCAAAAGATCACCTGTAAAAAATTCTAACAATAGAAAATAACATTCTGTCTTAATAATTTTTACTTTAAAGGTTAAAGTAAAAGATTTTACTTTAAACATTAAAGATGGCACAATGGATAGAAGACAACTGGTAAATCAAACAACACCAGTTACTCTTTCATGAGAAGTAAAATTTTGCCATCGTTACCTTTGTTTCTTTCAGCTGATGTGATGCTAAAAAAGGTTGTATTTTGAAATAATTCCAGATTTTAAAGTATTCTGAAATAATTCTCTATCAGCACACATGGAATGCAGCCACCTCCAGCTACCCTCAGGCTGCTGAAACTGTTTCAGGTGCTAAGCAGCAGCCCTCCACTGCTTTGGTCCAAGCTCACCCTGCAGTTCCATAGCACTGGCTCATCACACAGAATCCACAGCACAGTCACACCCACCCTGCAGATTCCTCCCAGACTGTCACAGCACAGAAAGCCCTACCAGCAGAGAGGCAAGCCATAAGAAAACACAAGTGAATGTAAACCATAAATTAATACATAGTCTTTAAAAATATTTTCTGGCACTGCAGTCTATGCCAAATGCCATCCAGCTACTTGGGGGAGCTGTGATACTCTAAGGGGCAGAGGAACTAGATTCAGTTCATTTTGTTGAACTAGGAACCAGCAGCTCAGTTCATGTAAGAAGCAGCTGGCCAGTATCCATGAGGCATTTTCAGCCCCTTTAAATACACTTATCATCACTGTTTACACACAAGTTTGGTATATAAAGCAAGATGGAAGAGAAAAATGAACAAAGACTGAAAACTATGAGGGGTGGTGTGCTGAGAAATAAATGCCTTTGCACAGCCAAATATTTTAGTTATAAGGTTTCTTCTTGCACTATTGCCTCAGCAGATTCTTTGCCTTGACACACATGGGAACAAAAAAAAACAAACTTTGTTTTATTCCCCTGGTGCCCCCGAAGGGAAAACAAGCTTCCCTACACACTTAAAGCAAGTACTTGTCAGAATCTACTCTATTTCAAACATTCAGGCATCAAAACTCCTTTGGTTTTTAAAACTAACTTGGACAGAGTTGTTTCCTTTCAGAGAAAGCACATTTGACCAAAGTGACTTGCTCTCACCACAGAGCCCCCCCATCTTTTCCATCACCATCCATGACTTTCCCAGTGAGCCGGTGGTAGCCTGTCCCTGCTGGCAGCTCAGCAGGTACCCTGGTGCACGGCTGCATCACCCTCACAACTTCTGCAAGACCCTCATCTAGCCTTGCCATGAACAGAAGCACAGGGAAAGAGCACTTTGTGTAACACAGGAACACTCTGAAATACATATTACTCTTTTCTTCATCCCACCTTCATACTCTGGAAGAGGACCAGGTATTGAGGACTGCCCACAGGTCCTCAAAGGAAAGACACAGCCTCCTAAGGACCTTTTGTGCCTCTTGGAAAACAATTAATAAAAAGAGAAATTGAAAATAAACAACACAGGAAAACTAGAGAGGGAGAATAAATTAAGACAAAAAGAATTCAAAAGATACTACACTGGAAAAGTAATTGCAAATTCATTTCTTATATACAAATATGCTGTGCAGTGCAGACAGAGAAAAACATATAAAATTATTCCTGTTCCAACACAGAACAAGCAAAGTATGTATTTCTTTTAAATTTCTCCTCAATTAAACATGATTTTTAAAATCATATTGCATGATATATAGTGGTAAGAAGGGAAAACTCTTCAGTAAATAATAAAGAAGAAAATACAATTTGGGAAGACACAGACACCTACTGAAATAGCAGAGTGTATATTTTAAAACAAACCGCTTTCAGTCTGGGTGTATTTCAAGTCCCATCTGAAAGATAAATGCACTGGAGAAACAATCGCTCTTCTAATCTCCAAGAGGTTTGAACATACACTGCAATCACACCACCATGTTCCTCTGCCAAGAGCAACAAGGACTTTCAACAAAAAAAAAAAAAAACTAAAAGAAAACCTATGGGAGGCATGATCTGATCATGATAGGTTGAAAAATATCTTACTGAAATTCCTTCTAGATGATGAAATGATAGGACACAGCATGTAAATATCTAAGTGAATTTGAGGAAGTTGTGTTTTTGAAGAACAGCGACCTGGAGTGGAGAGAGGCTCTCTGCTGATTTGAGAAGGCTCAGGTCACCTCAGAGCCAAACAGGCTTTGCCATTCAGGGCAAAGGTGCCAGACGAGAGCGAAGTGCCGGAAGAGAGGGGACAAAAGGCACAACATTGTGCAGCTGCCCCACCAGCCCTGGAGCTCTCTGAACCACAGAGACCTTTCCCCCCCTCCATGTCTTCTCTCTGGGCTACAGACTCTGTCCTCCACACACACCAGCCTTGCTCTACCTGCACACCCTCCTCCTCCCTTTGTGAGGGGACATGGCTTCTTCAGGACAGCCACATCCCACAGGGCTCATCAGTCCATCGCCCTGACTAAAGGCTCAGTCCTGCCATCCTTATCTACACACCAGTCCTACCCAAATGCCTCTCACAGCCCATGTCACCAAACTATATACCACAGACTACACCAGAACTACGAGCTTATCTTTAAACAGTAAGCCTATACCTGAATTTGCAGGAAATTCTGGCATTGCACAACCTACAAAGATAAAGGTAGCATAGTTCTAAATGGATTTTTTGAGAGTAACCCAAACTAACCCAGTAAAAACCTATCCAAAAATCCCAAGCCAGTTGCAGAAGACTGGCAAATTTTCCAAATGCATTCAGTTATCAGAAGTAGCAATCTGGACAACAGACCTCCTGAAGTCTGTTGAAGCCTGCCAAAATTGACACAGGACTGAAAAAGAAAAACAAAAAGCTTCTGGAAAAACAAACAAGAAATTTCTATTAATCTATTTCCACTCAGGCTTTTAAAATCCTTGGGCAGCATTTTGCAAAACGTTTTCTGTTTAATTATTTTCAACCAGCCTTCCCCTGCAGCTGGTGAAGCTCTTCCCATTTGCAAAGTTTGCTGTCTGAACCCTGAGATATTATTTTGAGCTTCTCCAAATACATCATGTGTTTTTGTGTCTTTCTCCCTCCATGAGCTAATGACATTTTGCAGCAGGCTTCCGAGCAGCAGCCAGGAAAGCAGAGTCCGGCCTTTCCCAACTGGTGCCGCACCCTTCGCAGAGGAAGGAATCCATGAAATAAAGGTAAAAACACTAACGCTGAAAAAGCTGGAGAGGTACGAATTTGCAACGAGGTGATTGCTCTCAAAATGAAGTCAACAAAACCTCTGTAACCCAGATTTTTTTGTGGGTCCTCAGGAATCAGTTCAGGAGCAAGGCTGGGTGGGGGCAGGGGGGAGTTTGTTTTCACACTGCTACAGGGTATGTTGAGAAACACAGAGCTGTCACCCACTCAGTACATACTTTGTGTTTTAGTGTACTGTGCGTGTTTTTCTTCTGAGAGACAAAGAAATGTACTTTACTAGTTACACTGTAGTATTCTAAGCGATGAATTGAAATGTATCATTAACATCCAGGACAAGCTTTATCTTGCTACCAAAACAAAGGGACCATTCTTTGAACAAATTGAGGGGGAAAATCCCATAATGACAATGAAGAGTTCCTCTCCCTAAAAACTGTGCTGCACAAGAGTAACAATTACGGGCTTATATTCTGCAGACTGAGGTTGCGAATGGCTGCATGAAGCGATGCATTCACTATTGGGAGAGTAAGTACCATTGATGACAAGGCCTTGGGGCTTCTGCTGTTCGCAGACCAATCAATAATCCATTATGAACAAACTACATTTCCCCCTAATATGAAGAAATGAATAAAAGGGAACCACTAACACTAGTACTTTCATGGAAAAAAACCTAACAATGCAAAAATCACAAAATGCCATCACAAGACTTAAAACTATTGGTGATGTCTAACACTGACAGAACTACCCACAATAATCCTTTATTTTACAGCAGTTGCTGAGACCGCTACATTATATTAAAAAAAAAAAGGAAGAAAAAAAAAAGAAAAAAAAAGCTTATTTTAACAGCAAGATCTTTTTCAAGGCTACTTATTCTGGCTGCAGGACAAAACAAAAAGCAACAATTAATCTTTCAAGGCAAGGAGGAGAAAATGAACTAACTTCACCCAAACATCTACCAGCTTGCTTCAAACTATTTTCTAATGCAACGTAAATAGGAACTTCTAATTAGAAATAACTGTCCAAATGTGACTGGTCAACCATAACAAGACTTTATTGCAGCAGCTGCGTTACCATCCAGACACGAGGCCCTGAAACTGTTGTTCTCCCATTGTCATTGTCAGATGCTACAATACAATCAAGAGAGGATCCATTTAAATAGCACAACCACAGCAAACCTTAGCATCCTGAGCCCAGTTTCTACCCAGACCTCTCAGCACAGCACCAGAAGGCAGAAGAGAAAAGCTCTCCTGAAAAATTACAGATAAATAAATTAAAAAAACCAAAAAGTTACTGATTTTTTGGATGGGTAACAGTAAATTAGACCCAAAGGAAACACTGAAATTGATACTAGTAATGCAAAAGGCAGCCTATGTCCTTTTTCTGAAATGTAAAGACTTAGTAGGTAAAGTTGACCCTGCAGGGTGGGGGGCTAGCGGGAATGAATGCACAATGTGATTATTGATCAGCCCTAGAAAAGCCAAGAACTGCACCAGTGCAGATGTGATTTTTCTTTTCCTAGGGTCATTACTGATATATATTGGCAAGTCAAAAGCTCTTATTTTGACATGCTGTAACAGTATCATTAATTCTGAAAATAAGCATCAACTTCGGTTACAAAAAAAAAAAAAACACCCTTAAAAAATTCCAATGACAACAACAAATGACCCCTCCATTTTACTTCAGTGTAACAGTAATGTTTTCCTATTTGGCCACACCGACCAAGGGAATTACTTTAGTGGCTTATTATTCCCAAAATCTAAGATTTAAAAGTTGAAGAAACATTTACAGTTCTGATAGTTTCAAATAAAAAAGGAAGTCAGCTACAAGCAAAGTCACCTCAATCCTGTGTGTTACCTCCTTATTCAAATCGATGGCATTGATGCTGTCTATTCATGCATGTCTATGGAGATGCATATATATATGGGCAGCTCAGTATTTTCCCAGCATCCAATAGTGCTTTTATATTTAATGATCTTGTTAGGGCTTCCACTGCAGACCAATTTACACGGAGTTGTAACATGGCCATTTTAATCTTCAGTGGGGGGGGCTGATTTCAAACTGTATGGGCGGGGTAATTTTCCTGTTAATATGCTCTATTTCAAGCTCAGCTTCTATCTTACAACAGCAAAAAAATTTAGAAGTACCTTTTTTTATTTGCAGTGTCACGACAAGGACATACTTAGGTATTTTGCAATTTTTACATTATCTGTATAGAAGAACAGGGGACTGGATCATCAGCTGGCAGAAAACACAGGAGTGCAGTACATGGCACACACAGACACATACCCACCCACCCTTCTTGCTGCCTCTTTCCTTTGCCCCATCAATGCAAGCTACACACAAACCACATCCTCAGCTGTCGTAAGTGTGCACAGTGCCATGAAATCAATTTGTATCAATTCAGAAGCTGCACCGCTAACTAAAACTGGAATGCCTTTGTGCTGTGTACATCAAGACCTGAATGCAAGAAAAACATGAGCATAATTGAAGGTAAACGTTTTGAATTGTTGATTTCCTACCCCAGCAAAAGTTACGAGAAGCAACTTTGCCCTAAGTGCCCACCCAAATTCCACTCTGTCACAACTACCAATTGCACCAATAAGGACCAAACTTCAGTGCTTTAGTAGACTCACCCAGCACTGTAACTTGCCCATAGCAGACCTCAAATGTGAAAAGCTGTATGTTTAATACCAAACAAGTTTACTAGCTACAGACATGTGATCACCAGGTCAATGGAAGGTAAATATTATTTCTATGGGCCATTGCTGCAAGATAAGCTGTGTGAAGAATTAAGAAATTCAAGGCAATAAATTAATTTCACTTATACCTAATATATCCTACTGCTCAAACTGCAACAGTAAAATCATTACCTTATAAATAGAAGTGTTGCCAAGCGTTAACCTCTTAACAGACTGAGAATTGCAGCACTGTGCTTTGATTAACTACTAATGCCTTACTGTAACAAAAATTATGTCTGAAGTAACACCACCAATTTGTTTGCTTACTTCTTCCCCCTCCACAGTATTATAAAGCAGGGAAACAAAAACAAAAAGAGTGCAATGAAAAAAAAAATTAGGGGGAGGGGAGAAGGAGTGGGACAGAAAGGGCAGAGGGGAAAGGGAGAGGAACAGTGCCCTGAAATACAAAGAGGAATAATCATATGCAATAAACGATAAAAGCATTCTGTTAAACATTACCTTCTGAGATAGCACTGAGAAGCAACACAAAATTCACAAAACACACAGCTGGCAAAACCTCATCTGCAGATGTTGGGCTACTTTTTTTTTCTCTGTGTGTGTAGAGATATGTATGTGTAGAGTTATGTATGTGTATGTATATATAAAGTATTTCACTGTAAGCTCTTGTAAGGCACAAACAGCATGGACAAGATCTATTTTAGGAAGCTTTTTTAAACTTCTTAAGAACTTAAGCAGGTAATTCATTAAGACTTTCAACCACAGTTTTTCCATTCTCTGCACTTCTGAATGTCAAGTATGCAGACTACACCCAGCCCAGAAGAAGACACTGCACTTCAGAGATCCCTCACCACCCAAGCTGAAGGTTGCTCTACACTGTCTGAGACTCAGGACCTACCATGCTGCTTAAATCGCACACAGCTTCGGCTCCATGACACCACCGGTCCCAAACTGGCAGAGGACAGTTTGTGGATAGCCAGTGCCTTAGAAATACCTTCACTTCACCTTCTTTACACTTAAGTACACAGTACACCTGAAGATCAGTCCATCCACAAGTGTAATTTGGGATGATGAGTTTATCGTACACATAGCAGTAAGACGGATGACTGCTAGCAGTTTAAAAGAAGGATCAAAAGTTCTTAAGTTCACCAGTAGTTTTAAAGATGAGATGTG
The DNA here is from genome assembly GCF_012460135.2 of Molothrus ater. Lineage (NCBI taxonomy): Eukaryota > Metazoa > Chordata > Aves > Passeriformes > Icteridae > Molothrus > Molothrus ater. Next base: position 94,060,216 of record NC_050478.2, on the reverse strand, counting down.
AGCTGTTCCTTCATTACTCCAACAGCTCATTTTAGAGTTTTCTTCAGTTATCATCATTAAAAGCCACTTCCATTACATGTGTGATAAATCCAACTTTGAAATACACTGACTCTTGTACTGGCCTGTCCCTGCCAGCACAGAAAAGCAAACACGCATAGCCAGTACAATAAAAGTGGCATAACCATAAAACATGAGTTGATTGCACAGTGAAGTAACTACTTTTCTCCTCTTTTCATTCATTTACTTCTTTAAACATGAAGGGAAGAAAAGAATAGTCTGGTATGCCAAATTAATATAAAGCACAAGGTAAGTTTTTCTGGATTTCAAATCTTCCAGTCAGGAGAAAAGAAACCAAAGCTGAAATCAAATCTTTCAGCTGTCTGTTGGTCTGGCTTATTTTGGTATGAAGTGCTGAACTATCTCTGTGGAACATCGCTGCAGTGTATCACCTAAAAGAGACAAACATCCCCTTCACTCCTTATAAATACAATTTCAAAGCCTATTTTACCAGCTCTGTCAACTTTGCTCTCATAACAGCACAATGAAAAGCATGCTTCAGAATTCGGCAGGTCAGGACACTGTGGAATCACAAGATGAACCCTGATAACTCTGTTCAGAACTACTCCGTACATGTACTTCTCCTCTCCTTGCAATTTAATCAAAGACTTGGAACCTTTAGGCCAGTCCTTCACCTGCAGTGTACAAGGCACTTTCCTGGAACTCCAAAGATAGACAGAAATGTACCCAAATGCAGAAAATTATTCTGTGTTAGATCATCTGTGAAAAAGAAGGGCCTGGGGGGACATCTCCAAAACCATTCCTGAGCTCACTGCTCGCCTTCAGTACAGGAAGGTAGAGTTAAGAGCATTAAAAAAAGTAAAGGAACAAACCCCACCCCTCCTCAGATACTCTGGTAACAGCCTCAACATTCAAATGCTGAGCAGCTACTTCAAAACAAACCAAAACCTCTGAAATTATCACTCACAGGATAGCAAGCAAGCAAGCTTGCAAGGAAGAAAGAAAGGTCTGATGTCACAGGCTGTTGCCGGTTTATTTATTTTTCCATACACAACTATAACTTGCAAGACCAATCTCTCGACTGGCAAGAAAAACATGAATTACACACACAAAGAACACCAACCTCTTTGCATCACAAAATATTAGTTAGACTTCATTACTGCTTTCAAAAAATGAGTGTATGTACCACATGCACAGACCAGCACCGTCTCCTCTCACCACTCTTCACAATGGAGACCTCAACATCCACAATTGCCACACATGTCACTGCACCTTCCACCAGAGCCCAGGTCCCTGTCCATCCCACACCACTTCTGTGGCAGCGCTACCCTCTGACCTGGCTCCACGCCACTGCTGTCACCACCATGCCGCCCACCCCCAGCTCTCCACACACGCTGCCTGCCTGTCAGATTCCTCCTGGACCACCTGAGGCCAGCTGCCAGCCTCACACCCCCTTCCTGGCCACTGCCATCCCGCAGATGTACTTTAAAGGCCATGTCTCTTCCCCACTCTTCCCTGTCTGCCTGCCCTCCAGCCCTTTCTCAGCTGTCCCCAACACTTCTGCTTCTTCCAGGAGCACTTTCACTTCCTTGTGTCTCCCAAACCTGTTTGGGCCCTTCATGGCTTATTCTTCCATTTGGGCTCTCCCTCATTAGTACAGTCTCAGTCCCTGCTCACTAGCTTGTTGTTTGCCAGGACATTCCAGCACACATTCACATGCCTCCTCCTTGCCCCTTCTGTCCTCTTCCCCAGAAAATGCCCACTCTTCAGGCTTTTATATCCTTGGTTACAACAGAACCATCTCCAGCCTCCAAGTCTGTAACTTGTCCCCCTCTGTCTGCTCAGTAACTGATGCTGTCGCAAAAATCAAAGGATGCCAACACCCAAATGTCTTGCATGTGAGGTTCAAGTGCCATTCTTCTTCTTCAAGGACCTACACAGTTCCACCCTACTCCCTTTTTGTGGGCAGTGACTCACCCTCCCTAACACAGCTTTTATATTGCTTTCCCACTTATGACCTTGTGTTCTGACACTGCATTTAGAACTGGTTTTTCATTATATTTTCATTCATTCTTAAATTCTATTTTCCACAAATGACTCAAAATTATTTTCTAAAATTAAATCCATCACTCCATTTTGTATAGTTTTTTCCCCTAATGCATAATACGTGTACTACCTATTGCTATGCTCTAATTGGTATGTATATTCCTCAAGGCAGGAACTTGAGATCTTTTGTATATGCTCTTTTATGTACTTTAAAACAGTGCCAAATGTTCTAACTTCAAATAATTTCTAAGAGCAAATTATCATTATAAAGTCAAGATTTGCCTTTTCAAAGAGTCAAAGTCCCTCTTTTCCTCAGAGGTACAGAGAGAAGTTGAGAAATAGCTTCTTTCCCATGAGCTCCAAAAGTAAACTAACCCCTTCTTCTGCCTACCCAGAGTTCATCTCTTAAGGTAACCAAAAGGACCATCAAATAAATGGTAAAGGTAAGCTAGTAAAGAAGCTACAAGGCATAAATCACATGTCACTAACCCCTAGCCTGTCTGCCTATTTGAAACATACACTTCCAGCCAATGTTATGTATTTACACTTAATAACAAATAAGAAGCATAATGACAAATAGAATTCAAGTGCTGCATTTCTCTGTCCATTTCTTCATAAGCAGCTGGAGAAAAAGTAGGCTATGCAGAGCATCAAATTAAAGGGTAGGATCCTTAGAGGTGATGCTCACTGCAGTGACGTATTCTTCTTAGAGGAGTTAGTCTCTTTCCACACCTGGGACTGTAAGTATGATTTTAAAGCTTTTCAAACTCCCTTTCATCCAGCATGAGCATGCTGCTTTATATCACACATTTTCCCATTCTGCAAATAGAAATATACTCCTTCATCCCTCAGGGCAATGCTGAAGCAAGTAGATTTTCCACCAGAGAAGCACATCATTGTGACTCTTTAACTCCAAGAGCAGAATTTGAGCCACACTGCTAAATCCTTAAACCTGTTACACAACAAATAAGCATGGATTACAGCGTGGCTGGTTCATTATGGGATGTTTTGTGATGCTATTCCTAACACACAAATGCCATTTGTCTTGGCCACATACATAAAGACTGTTCTCCTATTTTAGGTTATCTATCTTTACCATCGCTTTCACTTCTCTGCATCTCCCCCATTTATTACTCATTTACTCCCTATTTAATATATTTTTATACCGTAAGCAGTGTTAAATAATCATGATGTAACAGCACAGTATTATATTTGCTCTATATATAAATAACTGCTACAATATACTTACCTGACACTTCTTACTACCAAAACAAACCATTTATAACTATATATTACCTTTAGTACTCCATGGCTACTCTACTTGCAGGACTAAACAAAGAGCATACAAATAAAAAAAAGCAATCTATGCCAGGGAGGTTGATATTTCAGCAGAAATAGCAAGCATAAGTTGTAGAAAATGCCTGACTAAAAGCACATTTTTAGGCAGGTGCAATCTAATTTTGGCAGGTTTACAAGAGTCAGCTACAATATTTGCTAATACTTTGGAGGATTTGGGTTTTTATTTTTTTAACAGTTTTAGATAAGCACACGTGCATTCACTTCCTTTAGTAATGGGTACATGTACCAAAGCTACTGTTTATAACCTGAAGAGATGATTTTCTCACAAGTAAAAACTTGCCATATATGGAAGAAACAAACAGCCTCAATTTGACCAACAGTAAAAAACCACAATCTTGAAAGAAAAACACATGCATTATTACTGCTGTGTATGGGGTCAAAAGTACACCACCTTACCTATAAGCAAGTATTTTGTAAAAATAAGGAAACTTTTTCCTTAAACCCTTATATCAGGTTTGTATTCAAACAGGACAACTCCTTTCAAGATCACAACTCTAAAAATACAGGTTTACAATTAAAAGTATTGTCCTTCCTTCTGTCACACTTCTTTTTTCACAGGCTTTCAAGTATCTCCTGAACTTGATTAATTCAAGCATGATTCATTCAACTAACATTTAAAATCAAAGAGTTAATTAAATACAATATCCAAAACCAGATAGGGATAAAACTCACAGAGAAAGCACAATAAAAATGGGTATTATAGTACTGTCAACTCAGAGCACTAAACCTCATGGGTCAAGCGCTCAAATACCATGGTACATCCATCTGCTTAGGGGAGGTTTTTGACCAAAACTTGGCTGTGGATTCTCTTACTTGTCTTTTGAGCTTTTATAGTACACTCAGTAATATCTCAATCTTCTCCAATAACCACAAAGTCAAGGAACTTTCTGTTCTCACAGGCTTACATCTTCTCTTTTGGAACCACTGGACTGCAGAAAAAGGGGCTTTGGGCTACCTTCTCCACTGACAAAACTGTAAGTGGGAAAACCAAGCAAACAGTTGTGGTATTCTTTTGCTCTGCTGCTTCAATCATAAAATAGTCCTCAGAAGGTTACAACAGCTTACCTACAAACATCTAATACAAAGGGCCAGAACAATCCCATCCACATTCAGTGGATGGATGGTCAAATGCACAGATCATGCACACTCTTCACTTACTCCATGGGATTTAGAGGTAATCAAAAAATTAGGCAAAGAAAGATCTTCTGCCAGAATGATTTTAATATAACCCTGAATATAAGTAGAATAGATGGTGACAACACCATTTTAAGACGAGAGCTCTGAAGGAGGAGACAAACCCCACTGCGTCTCACTGGGTTTGCCATTTGAAAAACTGCGTCTGTCTTGGGTACAGCTAAAGGCAGTTACAGCATCTGCTAACACCGAAACCAGTAAGAGGTTGTTTCAGCCCAAATTGTTAGGTATCCCATAAAGGAGAAGTCAACAGACCAACCCTCTGAGACACAGCAATAATGCTGGAAAATGAAGTCCAGAACAGCCTGTTTCATCACTTATTCTCTAGCATATTATTAACTTGGAACTTTTGAAAAGAATGTTCCTTCATCTGCTTCAGATAACAAACCAAAGGTGCAAAGGGTGGTCTCATGCTGTTACCAAGCTGACTGGATCAAGAGAAGCTTGAAGTCCAGCCTTTGAAGTGATGTTTAGCCATCAACGGGCCCCGTCTGGTCAACATGGTATCTCTGGCACAGGCAGCTGCTCTTTGGGAACCCCATTATGGCAGCTGGATACAGCTCATCTAATCAAGAAGGTTCTCTTATCTAGGGGCTTGCAGAAAGACTGCCAGCTTACAAGAGGTTTATACCCACTCAAGGCTTTGGTTACAAACTGAGGGTCAAATTCTAACCTGAGTCAGACAAGGGTCCCTCGTGACGTCCTGCAATGACTTGAGCATTCACTGCACACTTACACCATCCAAGAAGAGAGACACCAGCCCTTCAGTTTTTGTTTTGAAGTCCAAGGCTGACATTGAGCTTCCTTATACATTTAGAATTACTTCCTTTTGCACTGGAATTCTTTTTAAACCCTGCCTGAGCCTACAAGGTGCACATCAGCTGGAAACCAAGACACCCAAAATTTAAGTTCCCAGTTTGCCTAGCACACCTCACCACTATCTAATCAATTCACGTAAGGCTTAATATTTGCAAATGGACAAATTCCAGAAAGAAAAGCCCATCCAGGCTAAGAAACCAAAAATACTCAGATATGACCTCAGCTTAGTCACTGAACTGCAAACTGGTCAAACTGGGAGAGTACCCCAGAGAGTACCCAAGAGGCTTCTGATGCTCCAAGAACTATCAGAGGAAAAATAGGGGAAGGAGCACATGAATCTTCCGCCTGACCCAGTTCAGACCCTCTTACCTTCCCATGACTATTAGGAACAATTCCAAAGCCATCTGCTGCTGTATGAGAGAAGGGCGAAGGCCTCCCCACATTCAGATCTTACAGCCCAGCCACCTCCAGTCAAAGGGTGGGGAGTCATTTTTATGTGGCCACAGAATTTCAGGGCAAGGCTTATCTTTCATGGCAAGCTGCAGAACAGCTGGCACTGCAGCCACCCAGAGCACAGCCACCATCTCAGGCAGAGCAGCAGGAATACTCCTTGGCAAGGTAAAGAGGACTCCCTTCCCTGCCTTTTTATGAACATATGCATGAGGTCAGCAGTGTCCAAAAGAGCTGACAACACAAGTTTCAAACTGGGAAGCCAAATAGTACTGATTCCCTGGAACAAAACAAAAAAAACCCAACAAAGCTCTGAAAACACACACATCTCCCATTCTGCTACCTGCTGTTTGTGTCACTACTTCCATCCACACAGGCCAGCAGGAGCACAGACACCTCCCTTACTGCAAACCAGACACTGCCATGGCTGCCTACAAGAGGCTTCAGAGACATCCTCCTTGTGCCTCCATCAAACGAACTTGAGTGACCAACTCACAGCGATAATCTTGCAGCCAAAGGGAAGGAACAAAAATCAAGTTAATAAACTTTGTTAACTAATGACAGGGATTTTTTAAATCTTAAACAATGACATATAAAAAAGATGTCAGTAAGATTTAAAGGCCACTGAGTATACAGATTTTTTGAGTAAAGGGAATGCTACTATGAAGAGATGACATTATCAGTGTATTTGCACACACACCAAACTTCACAGCTCTCACTGCAAAACCAGTAGTTTCTCTGTTTGAAACAGTAAAGCTCATCTGTAGAAATTTTGCAGCTAACAAGCATTAGATTTCACTTTCCAGCAACAATACTGCCATCATATTACAAATACCATCAAATAAAATTTTAATTATTTTCTAAGAGTCAGTTGGTAGCTATTAATAAAGGCAAACTGTTAGGGAAATCCAGCCAAAAGAAAGTAATGACCAGATGTGTACCAGTGCAGCAAGGTCTAACTTAACTGAGTAACAACTTTAAAACCTTAAAAAGAGTTGGACTCACCTATTATGACCTTCATCCCAACATTTATTTTAAAGTATTTTTCCTAACGCAGAATCTATATAAGCCCTTGATCAAAGTAGTTTAGAAATCACAAAATATATGTTAATATCTAAATAAGAGAAAGAGTAGTAATTTTACAGGCTTTCACATTTAAATCTCAAATTCTTTTGAGTAACTTCCATTAATCTCTCTTTACAGTTTTTTCAGAGTTCATAATGCTTCCTGCAGCCTGAAATTAAACAAACTGCAGAGATGTCAGAAAGCTATAGATGCACGCTTTAATTACCCTATATTAATAACATTTGTCATCTACACTAACATTGTAAACGAAAACAACACATGCAGATCCAGAGATGTGCTTGCAAGAGTTTGTACCCTGGGCCACCACGCCTGTGCGGCAGCAGCTAATTACGGGGGTGAGCTATGCCAATATGGAGCTCGTGCTTGTATTGCAAAAAAGAGCAATTCCTAGCCCAGCTTAGGTTTAACTGCACAGCGTGGGGCTTGGGGAAAAGAGCCACATTTTGTACTGATATTATTAGAGTGGTCTTTTTCACAAAACTGAAGAGAACTATGTTTCCATTTACATCAAATAAACCAAAAGCGCAACTGAACCAACAACTCTTGAATCATGTTGCATTTCCTTAAAAGGGATCTGCAACCCAAAATATTTAAACTACTCTGATAACCCCCTGACAGGAACATACTAAACTCCAAGGCATAAAAACACAACATATCTTTAGCACAGCATTGAAATATCAAATTTAAAAGCTATTTCATTTGTAAATGAATCCTTATTAGAAGAATGCTTATTGCTTCACTGGTTCATATTCCCAAGTCTCTGGCCTATTGAGCAAGTAAGTGAAACAACAACTATGCATTTTATAATTAAGTTATCTCCACATTATTGTTCTTGTTCTGCACTGATGAAAGCACTACAGGAAGAAATGCAGCTGCTGAGCACCAAAGGTGCTCCTCATTTAAAGTACTTTACAGAACAAAAGCTGAAGTCAAAAGTTGGTCACATTCATTCAGCCCAATAAAACCTTTCCAGAGTTGCCATAATCATCAATAATCAATCATAAAATGTGAAAAAAATCACAGTTTTTCACCCTTCAATTCCAGCATCCATAGGTAGGTTTTCTACTAGTGTTACAGTTACTTTTATCTATAATTATTTGGATCAATTCTCTAAAGAAACACAACCAACAGCTGAAAATCTACATGTACGGTTTTAATTATTCTCTTCATGTCTTGCCATGAAGTTTGCTCTAACATTTTTCCAGCTGGCCAAGAAAAGGAAACATGCGCCAAGGTCAGAGAGAAATAGCTGGTTCTTGCTTCATTTGAATTCCAGTTCTGGGCAACAAAAAATTCAGCAATTTAAACAGGAAACTGGCTTAATAGTTCTGAATTCATCTTTTCCATGAATGGAGAAGCAACATGCAGCAAGCCTGTCTGCTTCTGCTTGTTTCATCAATGAGAGAAAGAAAAAAAACTTTAAAAGCCTCAGATTTGGTCTTGCTGAAGCAGATATGGAAGCAGTGGCTGATTTAATAAAGCTAATCTTCAGCAAAGCACATGATATGTAAATTGCAGACCACAGTAGTGTGTAGCTTTCCTAAAACTACTGTGTTGGTTTCTAACATGAATTGGAACCTCTTGTACGAAACTTCTGAGGATGATCAAGTGCAAGTGCTGCAATGTCACCATTCCTTGTCATACAATTTAGCATCATTTCAGAGACATTGCAAGCACTCTGTGGCTTTACTATGGCTGACCTTGAGATTAAGTGCTGCAATGTCGGTTGGTATGTTTTTTAATAATTTTTATGGTAATAAATTCTCCTTTCTGACAGACACCATTCATATTTAGTATCAAAATAACAGAGCCTGCATAATCGTGAGGACATTTTCTTAAAATCTAAGCCACTATAGCAGTGATTCAGATGAAAAAAATACTTTTTCTAAAACCAGTGCCATCCTTCATCTTAAGAAAAGCAGTAAGAGACAAGTACCCCAACTTCAGAGGGTGCAAAGTGATTTAGAAGTAGGCAAGAGCATCCTTCTTTGAAAACATGTCTTCTTGACTTCATGCTTTGAGTAGCCCTCTTATGGCAAAAGTCATATGTCATAACCTCTTCATTAGTTAGCCTGAGCTGTAATGTTTTACTCTGATAATATCTTGGTATAGTGAGTTCCACAGGTCAAATGTCTTGGAGAGGTCAGCTCCTTTTGGCACCTAACCACTTGAAGAAGTTTCTTTTCACTCAAGCCTCGCTCCAACTCCACAGACTGTGACCAGGCAACACTGGGTTTGAATAGAAGTTCAGTGTAGAATACTGGTGAAATAACCTGAGCCTAAAGGAATCTTTCCTCAATGACTACATTTGATTTGAAATGGGTATTTAGCCAGTTTTACCATAGAGTACATTTTCTATACTTACACATGAACAGATGCACAATACAGGCAGACAGTGGAAGAGGCATAAACTGAAATTTTCAAAGTAGCTGAAGAGTTAGAAATGGTGTTTTGGAGGTTCCTTTGAAAACTTCAGCTATGCTTTTTTTAAGTCTCCTCACTGGCTTTTTTATGCAAGAGTCAATCAGATAACTGAGTGATAAGTACTCAAGAATGCATAGCTAGAAAGGAAAAAAAAGTCTCTAGCATACAGAAGGAAGTGGGGAAAAACAGAGGGAGGGAGATTAGAGTGTTTTTGAGGGAAGTACTTTTTGGTCTACCCTTTAGTGCATGGGAGTTGAGCAGGCTTTAACTGCTACTTTGAAAATGCCCCAATTTGTCTGCAGAGCAAACTAAGAGATGTCTGAAACCATTAAACTTCCAGGTATCACCCAGAACAACTACATAAAAGGACACAGTGAATCCTGCTTAAAATTTAATAACAAGAAGTATGTAATGTTGTCTGAGGAAATGTAGGATGTCCTGAGCTTCACAGCATGTCCATACTGTATGGAACTATTTCAGGATGTATTTAGGAATTCAGGAATACTTTCTTAAAATATGGAATTCAGGAATACTTTCTTAAAATATGTAGTCTTACCATTTCTATGCTTTGTTGTATATTACTAGAACAGAATTATCTGTTGCACATTATTCACAGTGTCCTAAAAAGGCCTGCATTTGAGAAAGCCTCATCCGTTTTCTCATTCCACATAAAACCATTAAACTGCTCCAAATGGTAAAGTCATCATTTTGTAATTATAATCCTAAATTAAGGCTTTTGTGTTGTTAATTCTCCAGGAAAACTTGTACCTGTGTTTTACAATGAAAGGAAAAATATCAAAATACATCTTACTAAAGCTTTATGAATGAATCCATTGTATCACTGATGAAACACACATAAAGCCAAAATCCGTTCTATTTCCACATCCATTTTTTTCCTTCTACATGAACAGAAGTTGACCTAAAATGATTTTCCTTTCTGAAACCAAATGCAGAGAGTGAGCTGTGCTGTAAATACAGGCATTTCAGACATCTTAAAATAAAGTTATTAAGAATGGAAGAAAAAGAAATTTAAGCCATTAACTGAAACTTCACAGAACCCCTAGTTCTGCAAACACTTATATACTGAGTAACTTCACACACACAAATAATCTGCTTAAGTGCAGGGAGGCTACTATTATTTTCAAAACCACTCACACCTTTTGAATGTGAGTGGAATTATGACACAATACATTTAACAAAAAGCAAAATCAGAGATTTCACTGTGAAACTTAAAAATTACTTAAAATACATTATCAAATCCTACTCATCTGCTCCAATCAAAAATACCTACAAGATTCAGAATTATTTAAAATTAAACCTGAAATTTTGGAAATGATGTGCAAACATTTTCAAACACTTCATTGGCTCTGGAGATACTAACTAGGTTGCTAATTTAGGTAAAGAATTTTCATGTCTCGGGTATCTCTACAAACCATCATGTTTAAGTGCTTAACAAGGAAAGCTCGCTTTTCAAAGTGCTTATTATAGCATTTCCCGTTGACTGCAATGGGATTTCCAAGTACTGAGCTTTTCTGAGTTAGGGAATATTTAATAACAAGACACAGGAGTGCAAATTAAGAAATCTATAATTAGGTCATCCAGATTTTACAATTTTTACCTGAATAACTAAGTTGTACATTGTACTAGAGATGACAAACTATCACACGCACAAAAACAAGGAAAAAAAAAAACCAAACAAACCAAAACAAACCCCCAGAAATTGTGACACAGTAAAATACAAAGCACACGCCCTTGCTATGAGAAAATGCCAATAAAAGACTGGAGCCTTGATCTTATTTTCAACAGTCACTTATACAATGGCAGAAATATCCTTAATCCTCCAAAATATATTCAGCCAAGACTACAACAAGCCAGTGCTTTCTCCACAAGCATTAAATAGAGGATGACTTCACCTGAGAGGTCCTTTAATCCTTCCCGTATTACTTTGTTGTCTAAGCACACAGGAAAAACCCCTCCTGTCGTACCTCTCCCTGGATCCACAGAGAGCATTCTCTGCAACTTAGATGCAATAAACTGCAGTTCATTTTTCAAGTGTGGAATCAATATTGTTAAGTGGGAATCGGGGTGGGTTTTCCTTCCCTTGTATGAATGCTTGTAACCATTATTGAATCATTTCTCATCTGCTATCTTGCATAACATCAGCATTTGCTCTTTCACCTTTGTTTCTGCTGCATCTCCACTTTCAGAACCTGCTTCCAGACTCATTTTGGAGGCACTTAGTCATAGCAGGGTTGGTGAGATCATTTCTTTGGGATGCTCACTTCATGCTATGTTAAACAAACAAACAAACAAAAGCACACCAAACATACTAAAAAAAAAAGTCACTTCCTGAGACTTTCATTGGTTTTTTTCGTCCTAAACTTTAGGGTGTTAGTGACTCAGCTCCCAAATGAAACTGATGCTGGAAAGCTGTCAGGAAATTATATTTATCTGGCAAGTTATTAGGTGTTGCAAATGTTTATGTTGTAATTTAGAGAAATTATCTGTTACCAATACTTCAACCGTCTCAATCACTGATTTCCTAACATTACACACCCATAACCGAAAGATGGACCAATAGGCATTTGATAATCACCAAACATAAAGTGCCCCTTTACAGTATTGATCAGCAGCTTTTCCTACACGTGCAGCAGTTCAAGGGAGTAACAGGCACTTGGCAGTATCAACACTGCGCTGACAGAAAGAGAAACTGGCTGGCACTCGTGCAACATCGTGTCAGTAGATACCACGTCCATCAAACGCTGACAGTTTGGCAGATCAGACGCTCTCTGCCATAATGTCATAATGACTTTAATTTACTTCTCCACAGCACCCAAAGGCTGCGATTTTATGAGCTATCCAAGTCTCTTCTCTTCAAGAACGAGACTCTCTTGCTTTTGCAGCCTTGACAGCTTCATATATTTCCTTAAAGTTTCCTAGTCGGCATAACGAGAACAGTAAGAAACACAAAGCTGTTAACTGAGTCCCTCGTTATTTATACAAATAACTAAAGTTTTATTTAGCAATTAGAATTTCACTCTCAGAATTCAAATAGCAGCAAGTTTTAATTACTGAAAAACAAACTGAAGCAGAAGAAGGAAACCTCCATAAAACCCACTAGGACAGTGACTTTCTCAAGCCCAAGGTCAACAGGGCTGCCTTCACTCCTAAGAGAAGAGTAAGATGCCAGCGTTCAACATTCAGGAATGTGTTCCCATGCACCAAGAGGAGGCAACAACTGTTTCAATCAAGAATAGGCACAGAGACAAAGCCTAGTGCTCGCTTCTGTCCACTGTGGATGGAAGAAAGCCTTGGCAGCAACATGTGTTCAGGCACCAGTGGGAGAAAACACACATCAGTGCATGAGGTCACCAAGACACCACCAGCAACCAGGAGATACTGAGGTATTTCCTCACAGTTACTCAGATGCTGCAACAGGGGCAATGACTGTGTCAGTCAACAGTTGAACTGAAACTGCTGTTTGAGTTTTGGCAGAAAAATGCTATACGTTCCTTAATCTGCACTGGCACTTCTAATTGAACAGGTACTTTTGTTTTCTCTGCCTTTCTACCTCCCAGCTCCCCAGGGTCTCCTCTGCCAGCCAAGACAATGACTTAAATATTTTAAATTGTCTTGAAAAGCACAATTTGAATCTTTTCCTTTAAAACTTAACACGTCAAACAAAAAAATGCAGCAAAACCATTCTTTTGTAAGAACAGAGAGACTCAGAATTGAGAAATCAAACCTGGGTTTCTGCATGCAATTTCTGTTTGCCACAGGAAACATTCTGTTCTTGTAAAGTACAGGCAGCTAAACCTACACTTCTGGTAAAATGTAGGTAGAAAACCTACCCACCTGAAAGAGAAGACAGGGGCGAGGAGGCAGACTTTCCACCAGAGGACTTCAAAGCACTCCTCAACCCAAACAAAAATGTCTCAACGATGCCATGGAGGTAAGCCAACACCTGCAGGCTGTATCCCTGCCCTTCTGTCTCCACCTCTTCCACCCCTACCCCTCCACCAGGGCTGGCTGCCCTCCACTGCACAGCCACTATCACAAAGATAGACACCACGACACAAGAGACAGGAGCTCTTTCTTATGGCATTCAGCTGCTCAAGAAGTCTGGTGCATTGGCCTTGAAAGAAGAAGAGACTCACACAGCACAAGGCAAGAACTTCCACATTGTTGATCTACATAAAGCAACAACACCTTTGCTGCAATTTGCACCACTGTAGTGGTTACATCTTATGTGCAGGGGGAAAAAATAGCTTGATCTTATTTTCAAATTTTATTTAAAAGAAAAATAAACCAACTTTTCATTCACAGAAACAAAAATAATGCTAAAGAAAAGTTTATATAAGCTACCTCACTTACAACACAACAAGTAATTGTTGTATAAATACAGAGTAATTTCATCTTAAACCCCCTGCTTTAAGAGACAGATCTCATTAATCTGAAGTAGGATGCAAGCTCTTTTTGTTATGCTGTGCAACCACCCCAGATTATTAGATCTGTAAGATCAGGTATTGTATGACCTAGCTCAAACATGCAGATGCCTGCTACACTGCAGGATGTTACCTGTCAGTAACTACAGGAAGAGTAACTAAGCACAGGACAATCAAATCTGACTGCACCCTGGTGACTGCATCCACTTGGTCTTACCACACTTCAGCACACTTGCCAATTGCTACATCCCAACCAAATCCCTTCCTCCTCCCCCTGGCAGTTACACAGGACATCTAGTGTGTTAATCTAGGTTTCTCAGCAGACCTGGTTTTCACCTATGTCAGTGTCAAAACCACCAAAAAAAAAACCAAACGAAATAAAAAGGCACATAGATGAAATCCAAAAAGAAACCCAAAGAACCACACCTCTCAATATTGAATCAGCCACTCCATACCAAACCTTTCCTCTGAAGGAAGGAGTAAGGCTGAGGAACCTACTCAGGCCAGCATTTCTTGTTAAGGTCACCTCTCCACAAGCAGTAACAATGAAGGGTAATCTCTGTCCCCAGGTGCATATACTGATGTGCTTAAAATAATTAAAAAAAAAAAAAAATTAAAAACTTTAAAAACCAAAAAAGGTTTTTACCCGAAACCTTTTATACTTGCAACACCATGTCCTTGATCTGGATTGTTCTAAACCCAATGTTTCATATCAAAACTAATGAACTCCTCCCAAATATATCAAATGTTGATATACATTTTTCTTAAATTCATGCAATTTTAATGAGGAAGAGTTAGAGTTTGGTTTTTTTCAAAGAAGATTAAGTAATCCTCACTGACTTCTCTGCCTTGCAACCTTTCAACCACACATGAGAGAAGAGTTGTCTTTGCACTGACACCTGCAGTGACTCCCTCTAAGCACATATGCAAGCAGGCAGTGTCAAAACATGCTTCCTAAAGTGATGGCTGAGAGAAGTTTTTGGCCAGAAGACATCCATATAGGAGCTGCAACATGAAAACTTGCAGAGGGGAGCAGATACGTGCTCCCCTGTTCAACCGCCCCAGCTGTCACAACAGGGCATGTGGAGCAACCGGGCAACAAGATCTCACCTATGCTATGTCAGCACTGCATTTATTAAGCTGTTTTCCATTTATGCAAGTTGGTATTTTAGCCTTCCTAAACCTTCTTTCATATTCTTCTCACTGCTTAGAGAAAAAGCCACAGGAACAACCGTTCCTGCCTGCTCCTTCTGTTTCTGAGTTTGCACCTGTGGCTCTGCCATCCTTCAGGTACCTGGGCAGGAGCATCAGCTGGGGCCAGAGCCCTCGACCTGCAGCAGGGCTATCCTGCACACTGATATTGCACCATATGCCCAACGAGGCTTTTTAATCATCCTGATGATGACAGCTTCCCTTAGGGTAACTTCAATGGGCTGCCTCAGTCCTCTCTGACTGAGCATAAATCACAGCTGACTTGGGAAGAGTACCAAGCTCCTTCAATGTCTTGAAAAACACAGCCAGTGGGGAGCTGTAAAGGATGAAGACACGTTACACTTTACATCTGAGCATCAAATGCTTAATATAGTGCTCAGGGGCAGTGTGGATTTCTGACACTTCCAGGAGGACACTGAATGAATAAACTTGTGGATGGATTACACGCATTACACTGATACATAAACACAGTGGTTTCATGCAGCAGACAAACTGTTTCTCCTGCCATTTAACATAAACTACCTGCTTTTACACCCTAATTAGGAACACTTCAAAAAGAAGCACTGATAGCAAAGCAATTATTTGAGCTCCAAAATTAGGCAATAGTGAATCATTGTCTCAAACTAAACCCCACATTGTACAGACTGACCCACATGATCAAATCTTTGCAGTCAGTTCAATAGACTTCCAAGTGGCCACCAGCATACGCCTACAGGGATCAGCTTGCCAGACCAAGGAGGAGTGTTAAATTGCAAGCATGTTGATTAAATAAGTAAATAAATAAAGATCCATTTTATTAATGGCAGCGTGGCAGCCCCATGCAAAAACTTCAAAACCTCTTTTCATTCTGAGCTCACTCTAATATTAGTTTAAAAAAATATCAAATCATCAGCATCTTTTAATGTTTCACCAAACAGCTACACTCGTCCCTGGTTAAACTCTGCCACACTGGAAAAGAACCAGAGATTAATTTAATTGAATGAATTTGGCTTTTAACCTAGACAATAAAATTTACTAGTATAAAAGCTTTAATCCCAACTGGCAATGTAAGGATGCCTTAGGGTACATCTGCTTCTTGCCAACACCACATATTCACCTATAAAACTTTAAAATAAATCTCTGACTTTTGTTTCCACATGTACAGGCATATACTATGCTTATACTACAAAAAATCAACACTGACTTGCAAGGGTTAATAATGTGATGCTTGCTAATATATAAACTCAAAATTATAGCAAACTACAGATAACCTCCTTCTGCAAAACTGGAAGTAGGGAAAAAAAAAACAAACCAAAACTACTCTTTACCAAGACAAAAGAAGCAGAAATACTGAATGACAACAGGATTCTGAAGTCACCCTATTGAACTCCACTGTTATCTTTGCCATTAAGTTCATCATACACTTACTATTATTTGAGCAAGCACCTTTTTTAACAATATTTAGCTAGGTGTCTTCTGTCATACTTGAGAAACTACAGGAAACAATCTCAATTTCTACAGCCATCATGATGACAATATTGCCTTTATTTTCCCATTAACCAGCAAGGCATGTACCATTTTCTGTTAACAGCTGACCTGTTGTTTAAACAAATACATTCAGAGCATGCAGGTCTGTGTCCAGTATAAACAGAGAACCAAATCAGCCTGGCCTACACCCCTGGACTCTCCACATCAGTGGGTGGAGATGGCAAAGAGTTGAGGAGAATCCAGCCCACAGTGTCATAACGGAGGCAGGAGGACAGAAGCACATCAAGTTGCACTGCCATAGACACAAAATGTTCCACATCACTATGTGCAGCCAAGGAGGCACATGTACCTACAGGGCTGCAGGTAATTCTGCTTGCTTGATTTAAACACCATCAACAACACACATGAAACCAACAATTCCTTTTTTTTTTTTGTTCAAATCCTGGCCAAGTAACACCAACACCCTTTTTTTCCCCTTTTTTGGGGTTTTTCTTCGTGCATGTGTGTGTATATGCCCAAGCCTAGGCAATGCCAAACTTAGGGTAACTGAGTCGTACCATCACCCTCTGGGGCCAGGCTGGGCCACCACTGGCAAACTCCTACTCACAAGAAAGTGCCTCTCGAGTCAGCGAGGCTCCTCAGATGAGTAAGAAGTGCTCACTGATGTCAGTGAAGATTATCCAGTGAGGGCTTTGAAGTTGCTATTTGGTAGTGGGGGAGGTGTGTGTGTGCACATGCACAGGAGCAGACATGACTCCCTAAAAGCCATGAATTCATCATCAACTACAAGGCAGTATGGCTTACAGTCAGAAAGTGAGATAATGACCCTATGCCATGACCTCAAGGTAGAAATAAACTGGGCGTAGGCAGTACCTACCGATACCAGGATTAACATGACTCAGGGAATACAGGGCTGAAATAAAGTATTCAAGAGGCACAAAACAGATGCCATAAGCACATCTCCTTCTGCCAGCCCAGTTCCCTGTCATCCTGCTCTTTCTATGCCACAACACATATTCAGCACACCTAATACTAAGCTCTAGTCTAACATATGCTGATGTAAATTTAAACTAGTGTGACCAAAGTAACTGGACAAACATTACCAAAATGCACAGTAACTGAACAAGGTTTAGCCTCTGGAGTCAAGTTGATGGAACGTCCTGAAGTGATGGAATATGTATAATTTTCTGACCACTGTCTAGAAGAAATTACAATGACATGGGGATGTGGCACCACTTCCAGTTGCTCTGATCAGGAAATACATGAAAGTAAGTTTCCTATCTGTGCATATTTACTATGCCACACAGCTCTTACCAACAGGCTGAATTACCAAAACCAGAAAGTTGCTGCTGCTGCTTGCAAAAGGAAAGTATCTTTGCAATGAAAGAGAATTCTATACTCAATACTCTTCTCCTCAGGGAAGAGAGCTGTACTTACATGAGTATACCCATGCTACATGGCACGCTAAACCTTTTCCTCCTTGGTCACTGATCTTTTGTGCGACCTTTTCCTACTACCTCTCTGTAATGGACACAAAGAGAGAGGGCTAATGAACCATCTTAATATTTTTCAGGTAGCTGACAGGTTACTTTCTGGAATGACCCAGGGACCCTGGCATTGAGCACATTTCTAGGCACCTATGGTGGGATACAGAACTAGAGCCCCATGGGGCAGCTCTCCTGCAAGCCTGGGGCAGGACCAGTTTCTGCACAGAAACCAGGTGAGTCTGGAGGAGAGCAGAGGACATTTCTACCCCATCACCACACAAGCAGCCTTCCGTACCAGAAAGACTGTGGCCAAATTTTTGCCTTGCATTATGCATACACATTCAAATGCCAAATGAGGATCAAGCACCAAAGTTGGCTTCCCCCCACTGTAGTAAAATGCACAGTAAATTCAATTCTAATAACTTATTATTGTGAAGAGGACTGTGATAATTAACAGACATTTATTAGCATTTAATTTGACAGCAGATATGCTTTGGAGAACTTTAATGACCCCTTAATGGATCCATATAACCACATGTACACAGAGGAGATACAATCAAGTCCTGGAACTTATTCTTACTGTGTGTTTGTACACATCCCAGAACAGCGGCAACAGATCATCATTGCTACTGGGTGCCACCATATGACAACAGCTTATAATTATACTCTCTTGATAAATCATAATCTTCTGTAAGCCTAAACCGCTGACTCTGTGTCAGATAAAAACAGATTCCTGCCGTGTTCCCACGCACCTTTACCTGACCATCATGTTGTGGTTTGATGTAGAGGATGATTGTTACCATAAGGTACTGATCAGAGCTACAGAAGCCTGGAAAAGGGAACTGCTGCAAGTCCTCATTTTATCTCCTTTATAATGCTAAAAACATAAAGCTACTACTTCTTTTTAAGAGAGCAGAAACATTATACCCAGCACATTCTTTGCAAAAGTCATCAGAGTTAAGGCTGTAGCAGTAAAAGTCACGTCTAGAAAATGTGCTTTCAGGACAGATTCATGAGAGTATTCACAGAAAAGACAGAGGATGAACAACAGACTTCCCAAGTGCTTTTTTTTTCATGGCTATTTTTGCTGACATGCATCTTTCACAAACCCAGCTAGTCCGAACAAATGCTATTCATTGATAGCAATTTCTTTTTTCATGAAGTTTGCTACCAGTGCTAAAAATTAATCAGTCTTAGGTGGCTGTCTGCATTGTGCCAGACACCCTCCCAACCCTTCTGTGCCAACAGCCTGGTTTCTCAGCATAGCTCAATCCTTCTCACGGGCCCCTTGCAACACCTGGATCACTCCTGTTTTCATCCTGAATACAAACCTGCTCCACTTCATATTCCTCCTCCAAAAACTCTCATGCTCAGCATGCCACATCCACCCACTCATCCCAAGTCTCTGCCACCTTCAAGTTTTGAGTGCTGACACCAGCTCAAGTTCAGAAGTGCGCAACAGCCAGGAAAAAGGGACTGCAGAGCAAAGTACGCCTGGGGGACAAGAGACAGGAAAGGAGCCTACAATAATCAGTGATTTGTGCAGTAGAACCAAGTCTTAAGTTCCTTCAAGAAACCACACAGAAGAAAAATTCAGTTACCTCACACACATGCAAACACATGTGCCCAGCCAACCTCCTCTTCTTCTGTTTAACATCTCTCTACATAACCATCACCACTCTAATTTCTCCCAGGGCTCCTTGTGATGAAACAGGACTGCACAAGCTAGGCACCAGAAAGAACACCAGGCATCTCCCATATCCTCCTCCTACACAGCTCTGCACACACTCCATCTCATTCTGGTGCTGCTGCAGGATGGCAGAGACCACCCAGCAGACCAGTGCCACAGGAAATAAAACAAATCTCAGTCAGACCCCACTAACACATCCCAGACAGCAACATCCAGCAACACTGTACAGGGACATGATGACCAGGGGAGCTCCAGCCACCACATCAGCCTCACCACTGATGAAGAAAAGTATCACCAAAGGGCAATGATTCTTTAACTACCTTAACGCAGATAACTACAGATTCCTGCCGTGGTGATTTCTGATGAAAGACAGACACCCACCTACAGAAACTCAGCATTCCTAGGTACAGGGGAAAGTAGTTCTCCACCTTCAACAGTCTTCCTGGACACCCACAGCTCCCCCAAACACCCATTTCCTCCTCCTTTTTTCTGTATGATCCTGTTACAGTCTTTTTACCTTTAAGGCTGTGTTCAGCTCAACATACCCTATTTTCTTCTCCTCCAGGTTTTGCTGTGCCTGCTGCTTGCACCCAGCTCTTCATAACTTCTCAGCAAAGAGACCAACACTGATGCCAGACGTGAAATGTCTGAGAGATCTTTACAAGTGAACCTGCTCACATTGGCACAGCTCCGCTGATGCCCAACACAAGGTGTAATTACCTCACTTGTGGGTGGAATTACACAAGGAGTAATTCTGGTTACCTGGTCTTCAATAAACTTCACAGAGCTGCTGTAAGATTCCACAAGAATTGAGTTATGATAGGCAAAATCCATTATACCCTAACAGCATGGGAGGAAAACAGGGAGGACCGTGTGATGAGCATTTTTATTATTCATCTGCAAAATTATTTTCCTACATTCACATACTGCTATACCTACATATATATTTTCTTTTTAAATTAAGATTCAAATTCAAAACTTCATTTTGCATATTAGAATGAGAAACTGAGACTTTCGCCCCTCAAAGACTGTTATCTTCTTCAAAGTGTAAAATACAATGAATAAAGCAGAATAAACTGTGTGTATAAGAAAACAAAAATCTGTCTCATGTCTAGCATCTTCTTAGCTGACAGACTCTCAACTCTCATCATCTTGTCCTTTTTCTTACATGTTGAAGAGAGTTTAGTTTAAGAGATAGTGTTCTTCTTCCACGGGGATCACAGATGACAGACTGTAACAAGTGATGAGTTTTTTTGCCTGTTCAGAGGAAGGACCAACTCAGAGGGCAGCATTCCCAATCCCACTGAGCCAGCAGGACAGCTTTAGGCTCCCTACACACTCCAGAGTAACCTGCGCCGATGTGCAAACTGAACTGCAGGAGAAAATACTTAAGCCAAACTTCAGATGAATTTCTTAACCTTGTCACTGCTCTGGGCTGCTGATCCTTCATCAAGTCTATTATGCTCTCTCTCCCATCCTCCAGGAGCAAAAAAGTCACAGGAGAGCCACATTAAACAGGTAACTATCTGTCTTTCTCTCCAGTCTGGTGATACAAGTCTTGATCCTTGGATATCAGTCTTAGAACCTGCAGGAAGCTTGGAAAAGCTTTCTACAAGGACAGAAGAAAATCTACTTTTTAGAAGGGTAAGGAATTACTTGATCTCTTACATCTCAAGGTCCCCATTTCCTTCCCTTTTGCTGGCTGCCAGATCAGCCAGTCCCCAGAGGATTCCTTTTAAACTTGTATCTTTGACTCCTCTAACCAAGTCAGCATCTCTCTTCTTGAACTTCTTGTTCTCTCCCTTATCTTCTGTCAGAGCCAAGGACACAAAAACAATTACGGGTCTCTCCACCAATCTTGTGTAGTGCTCCACATCTAGCTAAAATTTGCAGAAATGTTTACCTGCTATTTCATTGCATTTGACTTAGCAAGTATTGAAAAGCCAAATAAATGTCCCTATGTTATCTCAAGCTGTACATCAGGACAAGGTAGCAAAGAGCGCTAAAGTCACAGCATCTCCTGAACTAGACAGAAGAAGATAAGAGTAATGTGTAAATGGTTCCATCATGGGTGCCATCTTTTTATCCCTCAGAGGGTATGCCCTGGCTTGCAACTCTATCCCTAGCTGAGAGGTGTATGTGTGATCTGCAATAAACAGGTGGCAGTTAAAGGATTTTGTTATGCAGAGGTACACACAGTTTGTCTGCAGGTTAGAACAGGACACACAAAAGCCATCAGTCTGTTGCACAGACTGCACATCATGAACATTGGTGTGATTAAGAAAAGCCCTGGGTTCTGCACTGAAACAGGGAACACAACAGTAGGCAATTCAGCAGCAGGCATTTAAAATTTTCTTAGTGGCCTGCAGATTACTGTTTTGTACCATTTTGCAAACTTTTAACAATCAAAACCATACAACACCCTCTTTCTAAGTGCATGAAACTTTGAAGCAAAATATTAGCAGTCCTCGGCTTTTGCACTGCTTACTTTTGTGATGGCAACCTATAATCCCTAATCAACCTAGAAAATAAATGACTGATAAACCAATCTGCTTGTAACCCCATTAACAGATTCTGGCTTCAGTATCAACAGGGTAATTTGCTGAGACTATTTTTAATCCCAACTGCTAAACCATTAATCCCACAATTTCCACAGAGTATTTCCACCACCCCCCAAATTTACTCGAGGTTACCAACAATTTTGCAACTCATTAAAAAGCAGATAAATAAATAAATAACATTTGCAAATATACATCTCCTGGCACGGGAGAACTGACAGACTCCGATTACTTGGTTGATCCCGTTAAAGCCATTACTTTCTAATTGGAAAGAGTCATTCAGAAGCAAAGCTGTGTGTCTGGCATGTCACTTGACACCTGGTATGTACCGCTCACGATAAGATGAACTCTCCAATATGCTTGCCACAATGAAAAGAAGTGGGTTATTTCATCACACCACTGATAGTCACAGCTCTCTACTAAAATCTGTTATAATTTAATGGGACCAAGGTTACCAACATAAATTGTCATGTTTTCTCAAACTGGCATTAAAATATTCCCCAACTATCATTATTAATGTCAATATAAATTATGCATTGAAGATCACAGCATTCATTACTGAGGTAAAATTTATCTTGAGGGAAAGAAAAAAAAAGAGACAAACACAGCAAATCTAATTAAAGTAAGTATTTATAGATTTCATACAGCTTTTCTCTTTAGTGATGAAAATACTCCTTTAAAAAAGGTCTTAAAATAAGGATTTTAAGAGCCATCAAAAACAGTACCAAGAAAGCATTGTGTTAATCAGCAAAAGGTACAGTTATACACACGACGTTGCAAAGGGACTGATGTGAAAATACACAAACTTGGTATTTTATCCAAGGATGTATCAACATGCTAGCACAACAATCTGGAAGACAGACCCTTGGTTTCACATAAGCAGCTACACACAGGAGGAAAAGCTGTATTTAGTGTTGGAAGGGTGGTGTTTAATGCTCCTTTCAACTTCTATAAATTACAACGTCAGCCATTCCTAATTGGTATACATTAATATTCAAACACCACGTTGAAATTAGAAGCTTAGCAGTTTTTCGGTACACTTACAGACTCTTCACACAAACACATGAATAACCTTGTTGAAATATTTTTGAGTCCCAAGGTTAAAAGAAATTACTTTAAGAGACAGATGGTGAGCAACTGGTACCTCAGTGAGGAGCGACACCGACTTTTGAAAGTTCTCACGCAACACACCGTATGGGGCTAACTCCTATTTACTGCACACTCAAAGACTTTGCAGGAGAGCCTCAGCTCCTGAAACTCCCAAGATGTGCATAGACAGGATGGCACAGGGGAAAGAAAGCCTAAAAATACAACTCCCAGGGAAATCCAAATTCAAAGGGAAAATAAGATATCTTATTTCCCTAACTGCATAGTTTAAACCAGTCCTTAAGTTGCCTGATTCATAGTTTTATCATACTTGTGGCTGCCAATACTGCTACCAGCTCACCAATGCAGGTGCCTCACAGTCTACCACAAAGGAAGCCAGAATGCATCCATTAAAACAGACAACTAAGCAGCCCCTGTGTAAAGACTGGTGGACAAAGAGGGGGAGAGAGAGAGACTTTGCAAGCACATACTCAACCATCAAAAGAGGAGCTCTAGTTTCAGCCAGCAGAGACTGTAACACCTCACCCCGCAATCCTTTACAACACACCGTGTCACTGGCTATTGTTCGTAACTCTTCCCGCAAACCATTTCAACATTCTGAGAATGACTATTTCTTAAGGAAATTATTTCAGAAGGGGAAAATATTGCTTACTCATGAACCTGGTATCATTTCAGCAATGAGACAAAACAGCTACAGACAATTACATTGTACAACCCTAAATCCATCTTTTATTGTACTAGATTTCAGAAAAAGAACATTCTGAAACACTGAAATAAATCAGAGAATAAATGTGACTTGTTGTCAGCTAATACAATATGGGTTAAATGCTACCATATGGTGAGTGCGCACACGTTACCCTTTTAAAAACAAAGAACATGGCTAATTTCATTCCCAAATCTATTTTTAAATAAGTAAACGTGACCTTTTTAAAATTAGGCTACAATTGTGACTAGAACACCTCAATTTCTACCAGCTTCTCTCCCTCTTTCTTTAGTGAAAACTAACACCACTTCCCTGCTCACCATCTTCTTAAAAAAGACAAGGAAAAATCACTATTCAGTCAGCTTTATCCCCATAATAAGCCAACACAAGCATTTCTATGCAGTGTAAAAATAGTGATGAGCCAACTCACCGTTCTTCCTTTATTATACCTGCCGGAAAAGCAAAGCATGCGTGTGTGTGTGTCTGTGTGTGCGTGCAGTACATTAAAACTCACTGACACACGATCCGGTTTTCAGCAAGCACTCACAACAGGACCTGCCCGACAGACAGAGCTCTCGTTTTCTCTGCACCCCCCAGCATGTACTGACACATACAGTTTCAGTACACTCCCAGCCAAAAAAGAACAACAACAACAACAAAAAAAAAAAAAAAGAACCAAAGGAAACACGTATGAAATACACACAGGGTAGCTGAAGTGGATGCTGTTGGTTTGAAAATTGTCTGTCTAGCTGCTGTGCTATTTGTTTTTATCATTATACTATAAATGAAACATGCCAGGAGTCTAAAAATAGCTACAAATTGTAATTACATAGCTGCTTTGTAGTTTTTATTTTACTTTGAAAAGAAGATTAAAAGCTAGATCATTTTAGAAACCGGCCTTATAGATTTAGAGAGCCACAAAATTCTTCTAGTTTGCAATTTGAAGTACACTGCTGGAAAGCATTTCCTTTGGGACATAAATACGACAGCCCAACATGGAGAAGCAAGCTCCCAACACCACACAGTGAGGTGGCAAGGAAGAAAAGGGAGAAGAACAGACAAAGGAAAAAGTAATTTCTTAGAGATTCTAAGAGTGCCCTGATTAGGATGTAATACTGTAAGCTTTAATTAGGTGCTAAGTGCTGTGTGCTATATTCATCCCCACATCCAGTGCTGTAAATTCAGAGCCACCCTACTAAAGTTACCTTGGGTTTACTACAACAGTACAACAGTAATGCCAGGCCTACAGCTTCTGCAACAGCCCATAACGAAATGTGGATTTTGTTGAACAAGCGTTAAACAACACAATATCCTGCTGATAAAAATTTAATTATTTTCCATAAGCAATCACTTAAATGAAAGATTAGCAAAAATTAATTTTAAATAGTCCTCAGAAGGTAAGCAGTCTTGAATCCACAGAAAAGAGCCTCTGTTCTTACATGACTTGAAACAGTTTAGAGACCAGTCTTCAGCAGCCCCTATCCCAGCATCCCTGCCATGGACACCATGTGCAGTGTTAGCTCACAACTTGGGGGTGGTAAATAAACAACTTATCTTACAGCAGGTATGTGCCACTGCTACGAGACCTGCTAGAACTTATAAGGCAATGAACAGTTCGGTAGCAACTTGAGAGATGCAAGTTCTGTCCATCCGCACGCGAATTTAATCTCGGAACACACGCTTAATGCCCCACGTTCCTTTGCACAAGCGCTGCTGCGGTTTCAGGAATGCAAGGAGAAACTGCTAACACCAAGTGTGCAACAACAGAGATGGGCCTCTGCAGATAATCAAGATGTAAACAACATCAAAAAAGGAACAACCAGCGTTGAGTAATCATCACACCAAAAAAAGAGAGCTCGCTGGCTTCAAATGGCAAAGCAGGTTCAGCAGATCAGGAGACTGAACATTTGCTGACTAACAGTTAGGTAATGAAAGTAAACATTTGTAATGAAGTCATCATCCTAATGAAAGCCTAAGTGGCAGCGTTAACTACCTGGACCATAATCCACTCGAAAGTTTTAACATAGGCTCACTAACATAACATTTACTAGAATTGTTCCTGCTGGAAAAGGCGAGGAAGTTCCACTTAATTTTAACATTAGTGACAGAAGTGACAACCAGGAAATATTGCTA
Organism: Molothrus ater; assembly: GCF_012460135.2. Lineage (NCBI taxonomy): Eukaryota > Metazoa > Chordata > Aves > Passeriformes > Icteridae > Molothrus > Molothrus ater. The sequence goes on along the minus strand of NC_050478.2, from coordinate 94,034,018 downwards.
TCTGTTAATTCATTCTAACTCCCAAGTACTCTACAGTTTCTGTGCAGTTACAGTGGGTAACTGAAAAACAGAATTTTGCCTTCAGTGCCTGAGTCAGAACAGCTTTATCCTAGCACTGAAGTGTATAAATATTTGCAGCATGTAAGATGTCTGCTTTGAAAAAGCAACATTGCACCAAGTTTCAAATATTTATATTGCAGATATCTAATCAAATAAATGTGACTTTTTTTTTCCTGTTTTTTTTTTTTTTATTTGGCCAGGCTTTGATTAGGTATCTGGATTAAGCTTATGGCTAGAGGAAAAAAAAATGACCATAACAAGTTTTAGTTGATTAACTACCAATATAATTAAGGATTTCAGATATGCACATAGAAACTGTAATTCAACCCAGAATCACCCTCATGCAAATCCCAGTAGTCAATAGGAGTGGAAAGGGTGCTTATTATGGGTCAGCAGTGGATTCACAAGAAACAAGTCAATTTTTAGGATGGTTGTACATGCTCTTATCCAACTAAAGAACATCACATGGTTGTGAAAAACAGCAGTACGTCCATTTCTCCTTTCCGTGCAGAAATCCAATGCCCATTCAGTCTTGAAAGGTATGTATCTACGAATTCATACTTGTGTCTCAAAAACTTAAACAGGCACTTTTCTTGTGAAATTTGCAAGCTTGGACAAGTTGCTTCCTGCAAAATGCAATCACTTTGCATTTCAGCTTTGTATTCTGATGACTTTATGAAACAGTATAGTCAAACCCAGGTTTCCAGTTTAAGCACACATATACAGCTTTTGCACTGGATCATACTGCATGTAATCCCAAAGAAGTCCTGGAAGTTCTTGGCACAAATTGAAGTCTTCACAGAAGTTAGGCCTTCCAAAGCTGACAGGTTTTGGATCTTACTAAATATAGGTATCTTTCATTAGATGGGACCTCAGAATAAAACTCATCAGATTTCAATCACAGAGAACTACAGATAGGTAACTATAGATAACTACAAATATAAATAACTATAGACAGATAATATTTATCGGTAATTATAACTATATATATATATATATATATATATATATATAAGACAATAGTTAGAGGTAACTGTTGAAGTCACTTGCACACAAAGACCCTAGCAAAAAAATCCAAATAAACAGACTGCCCAAAGATCTCAAAAGTTGGTGAGTACACCATTTCTATGAGGATACTCTTCCAGGCTGCCCCCTCTGGTGTAAGCACCCACAGCAGGGTGCATTTTAAAAGTTATGCATTTTTCAGTCAACTGAAGCCAACAGCCCAGCTTCTGAAGGTGATCTGTAAGATGTTAAGACATAAACATCCTCCTTTGCTAAAATGACAATCAATTCAACAGGCAGAGATCCAGAACAATGGCACAATCGTTTCCAACCCCTTCAATGAACTTCTGTACTGATAATTGCTATTATTAAATCTTGGTGACAGCATGATACTATGACCAATTATAAAATCATACAATGAACCTATTTTTTAAAGTAAATACATTAGTCACTGCCACAGGAAAACTCTAATCTACAAAATCTTGCTCCATTCTAGGCAGATAGAGTTATTGAGGACACTTGCAAGTAACAATAGGTAGATTTCACCCTAGTGATGTAAACTCTCTTCTATGAGGCACAGAGAAATTGTCGTTCACATTCATTGAGGGACTAATACATAGTTTGTCTGGTACAGGAGTTTAGAAGGTTGTGCTCAGCTTAGACAGGTGCTGTGCTAACTAAGACCACTCTTCTCTTTAAACATATTTTAGATCATTCCTTACGACAATGTTATTTTCACTGATGCTTTATTTTTTCTCTCTTTTCGGTAAGCGTTATCTTTGCATATTAATCTAACAGTTTAGAGGGACGGCTATAATGCCCTATTGTTCACACAGACTGCACAGTACTTATCACTAACTAGATGTCACTTCAACACCACTCAGCTTCATAGGAACTAAAGGCTTGAAAACAAACCCCAGGCAAGAATTTCCAGAGATAACTAAAAACCACTTTACACCAGGAGCTAGTAAAGGTGTGCTTGTGCCAGTAACACAGAGCCCCACGCAAATGACTTTATTATACAGAGTTCACTCAAGATGGCTATGGCAGCTGCTCTTGTGAAACTGAAGACGTCTCCTGGAATACCTGCACCTTGATACTAATTACACCACGGGTGCTCCTATGCAACTTCAGCTTCCAGTTTCAACAGAGCAAAGCTCCAAAAACCACTGTGCCCACCCTGGTGGGACAAGGCTGGGTGCACAGAGTAGCAGACGACCAAGCTGATGATGGTGGGTTTGCTGTGACAGAAGTGAAAGACACTTTGGCAGAGAAGCAACAACATTCACTGACAGACAACTTCTCCGGCCAGCTGCCACGGACAAAACTACTGGAGCAAAACTACCAACATACTCCCCCACCGAGATGAAACTTTTGCTCTCATTAGCAACGCCCCTCCCTGGCACTGCTCCCTCCTAAAACAGCCAACACCTCTTAGAACGCTGTTATTTTCGGCCCACTGGCAGCAGCCAGCCCGGGGGGTAAGCACATGGGGGCCTCACTAGAGAAGCCAGCCTGCACTACTTCCCACACCTGGCCACGGGACACTGCCACAAACACGGGGACGTGAGCACACACGGGCACCTGCGTCAGTGAAGCATTCCCCCACCCCGCAGCCACATCTGCCTCATTTTCCCGGGCATACACATCCCCAGCAGCACCTACAGGCACACACATCTGGCTCCCATGCAGCAATGCACCATACCCCATCCCTGCCCTGCATCTGTGCACACACACTCCTATCCACCTGCTGCAACAGCCCTCCTGCCCTGCCCGCACCTGCCTGGCACGCAGCACCCAGCTCCCCAGCATGCACACCTACACACCTGTACAGCCCAGCATGCACACCTAACACACCTGTACAGCCCAGCATGCACACCTACACACTCCCCCCCAGCCCCATCCACACATCTCTCGCAGGGCTCAGGGGGGGCAGCTGCCCTGCCACAGGGTCAGCATCCTCCTGCTTGATCCGGGACACACAGGGCCTTAAAATACCATTGGAAAGCAATGGTCAAAAATCAGGACACACAGCACATCTCACAAAATAAACTCTCAGCTATCATCCCACCCATACACCATGCCCAGGGATGGGGGCACAAGGGAAATCTGAAAGAAGATTTTGAAAAAGACTCCCCCTCCCAAATCAAAATCAACCCATGTTATGTCACTCAGTTTTTGCTTAAAATTACGCTTTTCTTTTTTTTTTTGGGGGGGGGGGGGAATGTTGGTGGGGGGAGAAGCCGACGAAATACACGGTTGCCAAGTCGAGTTAATGAAAAACCCTTTGGCTGTTAACTCATTTAGTGCAGCAAGCATGAAATAAAGTCCGTGGCATGGGGCCAAAGCACAGCGGCCCTTTGCCGGGCGGGCTTCTGGGACCTCTCCCCGGCCGCCGAGGAGCCGGCCCTGAGCACGGCGCCCAGCCGCCACTTTTGGGGAGACACTCTCCAGAAACCGGTGTATCCGCCTCAAAATAATACAAATATTAAAATGAACCCCACAAAAAAATCCAAATATCGATTGGGCCCGACGAGCTTTTTCATAAGGGTACTTTTGCACCCACTTCCAAAAAAAAGCCGGATCCCAGCGCTGCGGGGGGAACGGCGAGGGGACAGCAGGAACGAGGCCGGGCCGGGGGTGCGCTGAGGGCAGGGCAGGTCAGGGCAGGTCAGGGCAGGGCAGCGGGAAGTCCGCGGGAAGACGGCGGCTCCCTGTCCCACCTCGCCGCGCCCCGACACCCCGGGGCCGAGCGGAGCGGGGCTGGGCTGGGCCGGGCCGGGCGGTGGCGGGGGGCGGGCCCGAGCGATAGGGCCGCCCCGGCGAGGCGGGGCCGCCGGCGGGCGGGGGCTCGGCTCGGCGTCCGTCCGGCCCCGTTCCCCAACCCCCCCTTACCGCGGCACCCCCCACGTCCCTCCCCGCCGAGGAAACTTCTCTGCTCGCTGGGAGAGTTCGGCTCCTCAGCCAAGGGAGACGCTGGGTGCGAGCGGGGAGCGCCCGGCGATGGGGAGCGAGGGGAGGAGGAAGAGGAGGAGGCGGCGAGAGAGTTGCGCCTCTCCCCAAAAAGGGACTTTGACCCCGCACCGCTCTCCGCCGGACCGCGAATTACATATTTTTGTCACAGGTCGGATCCTAACCCACGTCGACACATCGTCTAATTTATGAACTCATCAGCCTAATTTCATTATTTAATCATGCGCCCAGCAATCGTGTTTCCTTAAGAAAGGACTGACCTATTTTTGGCTGGAGATAAACGATCATGTTAACAGATGTTAATCTTGTAATCTGTTTTTCCTGTAAGCACTTCGCATACCCGCGTTTCAGACATTAAAAAAAAAAAAATTAAAAATCTTGCCCAAACGACTTGACGTCACGATTCAGTTCTTACTTAAAAAAAAAAAAATCTCGCAGTGGTTTCAAAGACATTAAATCTTTTTCACTTTATAAATGCTGATTTGTTCTGCCTCAACTCCCACAGGCTTTTATTTGCATTTCAAATTCCACAGGTTACACCAGTCGCCTTTTCAGAAAATGTACACCCAACAATAAGGCAGCAAATGCGGGGGGGCTTGGGGGGAGGGGAACCCTGCATCTGGATTAAATAAAGAACAGAATTAATGTTTCAAAAATAGTCCGAGCAAAATTATATTTGCACGTCCAGTGCCCGAGCGCCTCCGTATCTATAGGGGTAATGTAAAGGATAAGCTGTGGGCACACACAATGCGCATTCCCCAGAAGATCCCTGTCTGCTGATGGGAGCTTATTAACGCTCCTAATAAATGGTGCTGACTCCAAACCGACACTTTTCGGCTTAAAACACAGGGTTTGTCTCCAGCAGTTAATTGCAGAGGTTAGCTGGTTTGAGGGGAAAAACAACGGCCGGCTGTCATGCTCCACACGCCTCCCCACACGTACTGCCAGTTTTAGCACCCCACCTTCTTCCCTCATAGCGAAGTTTACCCATCCAAACTTTCCTCAACTTGCCCAAGTGCTTAATTCGCATTAGGATCGCGACTCGGCGCTATGCTAATGATCACCGAAGATAGTAATGGGGGAGGGAGGGAGGGACGAGGAGGAGGAAAGCTTTTATAGCACAAAATGTCTGGAACTGCATTATTTCTATTCTTCTTTTCTCTCCCTCCCTATCTCTCTCCCCTTCCTTCCCTCCTCTCGACCCCCCCCCTTTTTTTTTTTTAACATGTACATTAAACTCCCTGCCTCCCTCCCCCACCCCAGCCGCATCAAACGGGCTATTTTTCCTCTTCTGGAAATAATCGCTACGGAGACATTGTCCTCCGAGTCCTCCTCGCTGTCTATATGGGAATAATTGTTTTCTCCGCCCGCCCACCCCCAACTTCCTTTGATAAACTGTGTACTTCTCTAACGGGGATCACGCAGCGACCGACTCGCCACGGAAGCGAGAGCGACTCGCAAACAAGGGGGGGACACACACGGGCACAGCCCCACATCGGGCATTTCACGCACACGCTGGATCAATATTAGCGGGGCTGGGGGGGAGAAAGAGGGGGGAACAGCCCACTGTTAATAATTGAAGTGGCTACTCGGGGCTCGACGACCCATCACCCACCTTCTTCAGCCGAAGCTTTTTACTTTAAAGTGCGGCAATTTGTTCTTTGTCTCTTAATGGATTAATATCGCAATCCGCCTCCCCTCACCGCCCCTGACGGAGCGTACAAAGCCAAAAGGCTGCCGGAGCCCGCAGGGCTCCCCCACCCCCCGGCACCACCACTGCAGCAAACCCGACCTCCTCGCGGAACAGCGCAAAGTTACCATTTTGGAGCTGCTCCGATGACCGGGGGGGACAGTCCCCGTACCCGGGGCGAGGCGCGAAGTTGAGGGTTTTTTTCCCCCCCAGGGGCACAGCCCGAGGACCCCCCGCCCCCCGGGCCATTCCCCCGCCCCGCCGCCCCTCACCTCCTGCGTGGCCGGCGGCGGCAGCGTTCGGGGAAGGGCGCGCCGAGCCGCTCTGAAGGTGAAACCACGCGCCGCATGCGAGCGGCGCCGCGCTGCACATGATCCGCCGAGCGGCTCCACTGGCGCGGGCGGGGGCGGCCCCGCCGGCCCCCACCGCCCCCCGCGCCCGCGCACCGCCCCCGCCGCGCCCGCGCCCCGCCCGCCCCGCCGCCGCCGCCGCCGCCGCCGCCGCGCGTCCCCCGGCGGCCGCGCTGGTGTGGTCGGTGCCGAGCCCGCACGCACACGCCGGGGACCATTGTCTGCGCGGGGCAAAGTTGGGGCGCGGGTGCCGCCGCCCCGGGCGCTGCGGGAGAGCGGGGGAGGAAGGTGGGCACCGCGTTGTGCGGGCGCGGAGTGGCGCTTCTGCCCACCGCCGCCCGGGTTCCCACGTACCTCCTCCGCTGCGAAAGGTGCGGGCTGGAGTTGCCCCAGATGCATTTCTATGAGAAACTTTTTTTTTTTTTTTTGGGCGAATTCCACTGGTAAAATATTTATGGATCTATTGAAATGCGCAGAAACAACAACATTAAAGTCCTCAATCAAGATCAAAGAGGAATACTGTTCAACAGCCACGCTGGGGAAGTTGAAAGACCTCCGAACAAATCAATCTGCCATATGGCTGTAGAAAGAAAAAAAAAATATAAGCAACCAACAAGCCCCCCTGGTCCCCCCCCCCCCTATGGCTGAAAAGTTAAATTCTTGTTTTCCTGCCTGTTTGCGAAGCCCTGTTTAATCACGCCAAATCTGTGTGTGCCACAGGCGAGGGGAGTGTGTTTAGTCTATGGCTGGGAAGCCTAATTTAACGCTCGGTACTAGACATCAAGGGTGTGGATGGAGCCTTTTTTTTTTTCTTTTTTTTTTTTTTTCTTTCTTTGTCTCATAATGTGCGATGACGTACAGTTGACACGGAGCGCTTTTGACGGAGGGACGGTGTTATCTTGACGTCCCAGACCGGCAGCACCCCATGGCCCCCGGGCACCCCGGCTCTGAGCTCCCCTCCGGAGTCGCCCCCCGCCCCCGGCCCGGCCCTTCCTGGGCGCACCGGCCCCGCGCCGCCCTCCCTCCGTCCGTCTTGCACTTGGGACGAGAACTGCTCCGGCAACGAGAAGAAAACAAAATTGGGGCGGGGGAGGCTTTAAATCCTGCCCTTTCCAGTGCTTATTACAAGACCCCTCGGAATAAAGGGAAGCGGTGGGGGTAGGGGGCAGCGAGCGAGAGGGGAAAGTTGGTAATGAAGGATACACGAATCATAAAATGTAAGCTATGTGTGATTAATGATCTGCACTAATTTGTATAGCAGGCGTGTTAAAGGTCATTGACAATTGTTGCTGCTTTCAGCATGAATGCCTGAGTGGGATGTATTTGGGACAATCAAATTTAATTATAATTTACAGGAAAAAAAATAACTAGACATGCATAGCAGCTGGTCAAAATATAGAGAGGACGCACTTTAAAAAATGCACGTTGCCTTTTCTTCAAAAGCAGCTTCATTACATTAATGTGGTGTCTTTAAGTGCCTCAATAGCAAATAACACATCTGGAATGTCTGGATTTTGTCCCTTATGCATCAGCATCTTTCCCGCACAGTTTTTCAATTTCTGACCAAATTGGGTTCCCAGTTACTCCAGAAGTGCAGCGTTTTGTGGGAATTCTGAGTTCTCTGCTGCCAGATTTACCTGTGAGTGGACCAAGGCAGATGTCACCTCTCTGAGCCTAAGAATCCACCCCAGGCACACGCCTATAACACAAGTGTGTAGATTCTCTAATCACAGTTTATATAGTACTTTAGCATTTCTTTACACAAAGAGTAAGAAATCCATTATAAATCAGCATTCCTGGGCAGTATTTAGAACTACAGTATTAAGCTAACAATTTCCATATGGCAAAAATTGACAAGTCAGAGCAATGAAAGGTGCATGAGACTTCTCAACTCCTCCACCTAAAAATGTGATTTTTATGACCTACTCCTTTTCTCTCGGAGTCTGTACAGATTCTTTTCCTTAGACAGTAAAACATGAGAATACAGAACACAGTGCTTGCTGTATTACTTGACAGAGTAATGCTTAAAATGCTTAGTATTTTCCATCTTTGCTTCCATAGGGCCCAGTCCTACACTCCTTGTTCCCGTAAGAAAATAGGAGGCTAAAGGAGTGAAAGGACTGGAGAACCCATCTCAAGCTTAGTACACAAGGGGTATTCCGCTTTAATGGAAAGGCAATTAAAAATTCAGAAGATGCAGAGACCTTAAAAACAATCAAGCGGTATATTAATTTCACGGAAAGTCACCAGCAGAGTTCCTCTGTCCATGTAATTTTAAATAGGAGATTTTCTCACATTTCTTCTGCTGAGCCCAGCACTTCTGGGTTTTAAAAGCAAAACTGAAATGGTGTAAGAAATTATAGACTTAAAAGATATGCAGGATATATTTGCATAATATCATCAATGTCATTAGAAATTTCAGGTAGAGATGATGTTCTTAATGTTTAATTCCTTAGTAGTGTACCATTTCCATGGGTGACTAATTTGTTTGCAGACAATTTGCTCATTTTATCTTTGCCAGAAATCTTCCAGGAGATGTCCTCCAGTTTCAAATTCTTTAAATTACAGTATTTTGTATGAGAATGTCAGCGATATTAATGGCTCAATACGTGTTTTACTATTTATAGACTTGCATGTATAATAATTCTGGCTAATGAAATATTTGGAACAGGAAAGCATTTATTTACTTTTGCTATGGTCTAATAAATTATTTGTTCAGCGTTTGGGACCAGGCTTTCTCAAGTTAGGCAAAATGGCAGTTTGATGAAATTCTGTGCGATGACTTGTCTGCATAACTTAGCCTTAGGAGTGATTGGTGGAAGTTTAGATAAGAAAAGGTTCCCAAGAAACACTATGGTAGTGAGGAAAAAGGCCATCTCTGTAAAAGCAAGGCTGAAAGCATGGATAAATACTTCAAGACAGGCAAACAAGCCAAGTTTGGATTACATTTCATATATATGTGTGTGCATATGTGTGTGTGTACATGTCACATACACAAATACAGTCTGTGAAATGTAATCTAGGGAAGTCAGTCTCTTTTTCTGTGTGCTTGCTCAGAGTTACTCAGGTTTTGTGCCAATTAATATTTTCAGTTATTACAAATCTGTCTGAAATTCTGTTTAAATGTAAGACAGAGATTTTGCTCTCAAACTGTGCTTGGTCAGAAAAAAGAGCACACAAAACTGATGACAAATCATCTTTACATTCTAAACCAGAATTTTCTTGGTGTATCTGGAGATACAAAACACACATGCAGAAGTTACAAACTGGAAGGCACAGGCAGCTCTAATACCCATCTATGTGTGCAGATCACCACACAGAACCATTCCCACTAATGCTTTTAAAAAAGAATCTCACATTTCTGACTCCACTGAAAATGGACCATTCTAACACTGGTGTGTTTCTAGAGTTTCTGTGGGTGGCACAAATTCTACTCCAAAACAAAATTGTTTCAATTAATAACAATCTTATACACTTGGATTAAATGCATTGACTTCTGATGTGCACCACAACAATCTTTCTTTCCTCTCTAATCATGGCTCAGTAGCTGTGTAGCTGTGTGATAGTGTAGTGTGAGGCTGCTTCCAGAGTTCCAGAGTACTATGAAAATTCACCCCCACCCACCAAAGTTTTACACACCAGCGTACCCCGGGGTTTGCATGGATTGAGGTCAAGCTCTTGCACCCTGTTAATTTAGTCAGACATAAATCTAGTGAAAGGATTTGAAAATATTTTTCCATTTGGAGAGGTGCACATATTTCATGATCTGACATGTCTATTAATGCGTAACAGCAATAAGCAACTTGGTCATATCTGTTGACAAATTGTATCAGGTGTCAGGATGTGGTCATAACCTCTTTACTTTCTACTCATACAAGTTGTCCCCTTGCTATCAATGTAATTGCATCAATGATAAAAGATGACTGGTGTTTGTTTCCATCATCTCATGTACGGCATGCAATGGGCTTTTCCTTATGGCAGAAATAATTTGGAGACCTTTCTTGAAAAATCAACATTTTTAATGTCTTTCATATTTGCCCCTACTGCCAACACAGTTGCTAGGATATAGCCTGATTTTGATTTTTTGTGCTTTGATCCTCTCAAACCCACATTTTTTTTAAAGCAAATTATCCAATATTGCTTTTACAATGACACTGAGGAAGAGAGCAGAAAAAGTTAATATTGCAAATAAGTACAGCTGCATTGTACACCCCTATTTTAGGTTCATGCTAAATGTACCAACTTTTCCAGCCCTGGCAGTCAGATTTTCTCACCCATATGTAATTTTATAAACTACATCACGGCTTCACAGCAGGTAGGGAGCCCACAAACCTGTTCTTAATTTCAGCTTAACTGAAAGAATCTCAGCAGCAGCTGGTTTCAGAATAGTTGATCAGACTTCCACAGATGTGGCCCATAATAGGTTCAGAAATAAAAAAGAACTAGGCCACAAAGTAGAATTAATTTCAAGGAAGACAAATTCAATAATGATGCGACTTTTAAGATTTTTTTTTTTTTTGCTTTGAGACAGAGATCATTGGGAGGGCGTATTTCTGTGGCTCGGGTTTTTCCATTCTGACTACCGATAGGGATACTGCAGTACACTGATTTTCTGGCAGGCTGGACCTGGCTGTTAGCGGGCTGTGCTCTCCCAAAGCAGAAAAACGGGGTATTTCTGAGTTTGTGTCTCCTCCTCTCCCCTCCCCCTCGCCCTTCTTATGTTCCTCCAAGCATAACTGATAGTACTGGAGTGCTTGTGCGCTTTTCTGACTGGACCAGACAAAGACGTACAATAGCTAAAAATGACCTGTGATGTTGCAGCAAATGTGGCGCTTGCTAAAACTGGGCAAATTGGTTGCCAGCTCTAAACAATGTGTTATCTGGGGCTGTTACACAAATTTTAAATAAAGGACTACAGAAAAACAAAATAGTTTCACAAAAGTTCATTTCTGGGGTTTAGCAAGGAGAAGAATTTGATTTATGGAACGGCATGGCAAATACATCATTGTACTATCTTCTGCTGGGTGAAAAATACCTCCAAAGTAAAAGTGGAACAAAACAGTCACTTGTCCTCGCTAACAAAATTTCCCTTGACATTCTGTGCAGTGGTCTAAAGTGGTTGAATAATCTTAGTTTATATGGTCTTTCAGCTCAGGCATGCAAGGAAAAAGGAACTTCAAAAAGAGAATATTTTACCTGATGTGTACTATTTTAAGACTTCAGTAATTAGAGAACTGCAAAGGTCAAAACAGCCATCAATATCACAAGCAACAGAGTAGAAGTAACATGTTTGAGAGGAAGTTAGTTGGTTGGCTGTAACATAATATGCCATAAGCACTCGGATGTGGATCTGCAATGACGAGCAGCAGAAGGAACAGTAAAAGTTAACCAGCATCAGATATTTACTTGACTGAAAGCACACAGGAACTTGCAGATGAGAAATAGAGATGCTTTAGAGTCTAAATCCCAGAGTTTATTGCCTCACTGCAGAGATGCTGCAACTTACACCAAAGTCCATCCACACAGATCCATTCACGGGCTGGAGTAAAAGTTTGCCAGAGCTTTCTAACCTTTCAGTGAGCCAGACAAAAAACTCAGCATTCAGAAGCTCCCAAACCTTTTTTCTACCTTCTGGATCTCATTCAAATCAGAAATATGTGTCATTAGCCTAGTTTTAGCATACTACTGCCCACATCCTAAAGTAAAATCAGGAAATACTAGATTGGGGTGGGTAGCTAAGATGTTGCTGTGTGTCTGCTACTCCTGAAACTGTGTGTGTCAGCCTGTATTTCTGAACTGGCATAAATTAAAAATTAGTAAAAGTACAATGATTACATCTGAAGCTGCAGTAGTTTGCAACAGTATAAGTCATAATAAATATGTAGAATTTTGGGGGAAATTATTTTGAGAACAGGAACTCTTCCAAAAACTTTCCACTATTTCTTTCATTGCTGATAGACCATTTTTCTTCCCTGCACAATTTTATGCCAAATTGGCTACTTTTCTAATTTCCTCATAAATCACACAAAATTCATGATTCCTTTTTTCACATTCGGATCCACGAATCAACCAACAGAATTTGTTCTAGTGAGACAAAGAGGCTGAAACAAACACTCAGGATCATTAGCATAAAATTATCAGCATAAAATTATCCTGACTTATAACAACAAGTTGCAGGCGGCGTCTCATTTGTTGCTTTCATAGGGTTTGAAAGACAGAAGTGAGTTAGGGAAGTTGGTCCACTGCAGATTTTGTGAGGCATTTGCCTTTTTTCTCTCGTTAAACTCCAAAGCTAATAAACCCAGAGCATTCAGTAACAAGCAAGGCACTCATGTCAACAAAGACCTTACTTAGAGACGGCAAGGTTTTGAGAAACTTCTGTAGCAAGGATTTGAAGATATTTTAGTCATATGCAGTGCACTTTTGCCTCTCTGTTTCCTACAGTATAATCCCCCTTGCTTTCCCCCCTCTGTGTTTTAAAACGAACGCAGAAAAGGCTGAGTGTTAAACTACACTATTCAATTGTCTGGTAAGTACACAAATTCTGTTCAAATCAGAACAAACTCTCAAGTAGACAGAAAGGGGTATTTGGATTTCTATTTGGATTTCTGTTTTATCCTGGAAACCCTGCTGAACACCAGTGTGATGAGGAATATAGCCATATCAGACCAACAAAAGGCTCCTAATGTAGTGAAGACCTCCTCCCCCCTCCTCTCCAAGGAAGCCGGCTGGCAGAGCTTTTGCTATCGGAATTGTTTGCAGAATAACCAAACTAAAGCAGCTCCCTATGTGGGTGCCTCATTCAGGAATAAGCAGCACTTTTATTCTAAAACACTTATCTAGCTTCCTGAAGAGAACAGGCTATTTGGAAGATACTTCTTTGTTTTGAATGTTCTTATGGAGCAATACCTTATCTGTTTTTTTTTTTCCCCTTCTATTTACGTTTTCATTTGCTTCTCTGACAAAAGCAGAGACGTACTCTCTCAATAAAGCAGTTATCACATACGCCAGCAACTCTTAGATTCCTTCAGCTGTTCAAAAGATTCCCAAGAACTGTTTTTATTGCAAAGGATCCCATTAATATCAGTGGTGCAAACATCCTGTTTGCTCCTAGGGGCTTTATAAAGTCAAATGCAATAGATCTGCATTTCACATCACTACTATGACAATGTTCTTGCAATGCAAGATATACCACCACTCATACTTTTATTGCTATGAAGAATGTTGCTCTGTAAATACTCCACGTATTTTTCACTAAGATATAAGAAAATTTCATGCCAAATCCCTCTATCATCTAAGGAGTCCAGGACCCTATTTATTTTGATGGAAGTTGGGATAATGAAAATAATAGATTGCAAAATAACTGCGGTAACAATGCTGCCAAAAATGCTCGCAGAATGATGCTGTTAGTATTGTCCAAGCCAATGTTTTCTCCAGAGAAGAAGGAACCATGTGAGTGTGTGCTGTCAACTCCATTTGGTGTTACTAAGGCTAAAGTGTGTTTTGGTTTGTTTGTTTACTTGTGTTACAGAATTTAGGAGAGTTGGGTTCACCATTTGGTGCTTAACTCCCTGAAGGCTCCTCCAGGTAGAACTGACACAACACAAGTATCTACATCTGTAGTCCCCAGGAGAGACACCATGAGGCATAAGTGGGAAGAAGGGGTCAATGGGCTGTGAAGAGAGGGCAGGAGCCCTCTGGAAGGGCTCTCCTCCTGCCTTGTAACCCCAATGAATGTTGTGGTGGTTCCTGTGCCAAGTCTGTGAGAGGCCAGCCACTGGAAGCTGGTGTGAACAGCCGAACAAGAACTGCTGCCCTAAGCTGTAGGGACTAAAGAGGGGTGGCTGTTGAGGTCACAGCCAGGAGCTCTGCTGTGGGACCTGGGCCAAAGCCAGTACTTTTGGCTACCCATTGCCTGGCTCTGCACCTGCTCCTGGAGCCTTCTGTGTTCCCACCCTTGCTTTTTTGAAGAAAGCTACTTGCCAGAGCATTAACACTACCTCTGCACACTTCTTACTTCATTCAGAAGTGCTTCTGCAAGGACTATATAACTACATTAAGTTTATGTTCAAGAGTTTTCTACTAAGTTCATACCATTTTGCTGTAAGCCAGGCGTAGTATCCATAATCTGGTTATTAAAAAAGTGCTGGTGAATGGAATATTTGCATGAATGACCTCATTTTTCACTTGCTCACTAGAACATTTTTAAAAGGAAGTATTTGCTTGGTTGGTAGCCAAGTGTTTTCTCCTTGACTACCAAATGTGTTTAGTCCATATTAAGGGTAAAATTCTCTCCAAAGTTCACTGGTAATTTCCAGACCCTGCAAGATTTGCACGCAAGAGACTGACAGGAACATTCTTATTTAATAATTTCCCACCATATTTCAAAAAAATGTGGTTTTCCAGATGCTCCTGACTTCCAAATGCAAAGTGGAAAATGTCCAAAAAAGGCATTACTTCATCTAATGTCATTTATTTAGCACACAATCCTTCTGTCCTTCTTCTGCTTTATCAAAAGCAAGGGGATGTGTGACTAGTTTGTATAACTTAAATTTCTTATCTGGACTTGCATAAGTGCATTCAGCAGCTTCCTCAGATGTACAGTTAATGGGAAATTCCATGAGTTTTACACTTAAACTTAATCAGAGATATGAATGAAAGAATGTAACCATCAAAGCTGTTGCAGAGTCCTTCACTCCCTGACCTTAAGGCCCATAAACCCATGAATAAGTTACATTCATCCACGTCCTAATGCCTTTTTTTTCATCACTAATGCAAAATGGGTTTGGAACTCCAGCTATTAATCCAAGTTGAATTTCACTCAAATCGCTCACGAGTGGATACTTAGTCCTTACCAAGGGTTAGTAGGACTCGTCCTCTCTTCCCCATGCAGCGCAGGTAAGTGAGGAGAGGGGAAGGACTGCGCCACTGAGCAGAGCTGATGTGGCTGCTCTCAATCCCAGGCAATTACTGGCTGCCTCTGGGTGCATCTGCACCTCCCTGTCAGCAGGGTGATGTGTGCCATGGTCCCCTCTCCCTGGCTATCCTGAAGCTGCCACAGCAGGGGATGCAGGAATAACACATCTCTGCCCTGCTCCCAAGGTACCTTGCTGCGTCTGGTCCCCATTGCAGCCGTAAATACTGGTTGAGGAGGACTCTTCACTCACTCCATAAGCCAGTTTTTCTTCTCTCTGAGCCTCATTTTCTTTTAGCTGCAAAATGGGTCAGTACTTTCAGAGAGCTGTGCTCACTACTGCTGTAATGAAATACCCTGAGACCTTTGCTGACCCTGGCAGAGCAAACCATGGCACAGTCATGCTTGGTACCTGTGCTTGGAATTGTGTTTTGGCATTTGTATCCCACATAGCAAGGGTTGTATCCATTCAGCAATCTCTGCAGAAAGCAGTTTTGCACCTTCTTTGAATTGGCTGCCAAACCAGAGTCAGTCACCCAGCTAAAAGAGAATAAATATACTGTGAATAGAACAGAAACTCTGTCCCAAACGTGCACCAGAGAAAAACACCAATGTGTCTGCTGCACATCCAGTGCGGTTTTTCTTGCAGTGCTCCAAGATGGTAGATCAGAAAAGCATAAGAAGGAAGAACCCACTCAGATAAAGACCTCTAAGATGAAAATATCTCTGTCAACACAAACTGAATATTAACAAAATGATTCAAGGGAGTGAAAAGTAAAATGTTTGTTTGTGTTCAGATTTGGGAAATGAACAGAAAAAAATATCAATATCAATAAAATAATATTTTTTTTAAATAGTCCTCATCCCAGCTCTGGTTGATAAAATTTAATTTTTTTTGTTTTAAAAAAAAAGTACCATCCAGACACACCTGTGAGTCAAGTTTTGACCTGGTGCAATTTGATACAGGTGAGATATTAAACCCTGAAGACCAAGTTAACAATGGAAACAGTGACAGACAGTTAACAGTAGTAAATGGTGGTAGCTGCCATTGTACTCCTAAGTTACACAGTTTTCACAGCATAGAGGGACAGCTGATAAACCCTGAACCTGCTTTGCTGCCTTTAGTTTGCCTGTAGTTTTTTTCCAGGAACGACCTTGTGTTTACTGATAAATTCTGCTACTCACTTAATGGGGAATTAGAACGACAAGAAAATTTTTAATATCAAGAGCATTTTGCCTCATTTCTTCAGTCTTTGTAATTTAAATATCCTGTTGTGTAAGCCCAAAGGCAGGAAGTGAGCTATACAAACCCTTACAATAACAGTATTAGGTTGCAGATAAGCCCATGTGCTCAGTGGTGTTGGGTAATTTTTTTTTTCCCAAGGTAATACAAGTTCTGCCAATACTGGAAGAAATGCTATAGTGCTTTAACACATTTAAATTTTTCAAAATGAGCTTCATCTGTTACACACACACACACTCAAAAAATACTCTTCTGATAACAAGAAATTACTTTGGCCCATTATGCCAGGCTTTAATTATTTATCTTCACTCTCTATTTGTGTTTCTGCCATGAAACCCAAACCTTTTCAGCAGGCAGAGAGATGGTGGTGGGGTAGGTGCCTACCTGTCCCCTCTTCCATTCTTTTCCCTCCAACTCAGCAGTGTTTTAATGCAAATCAAACCCTTGGTGCGTACATAGCCAGCACAGATATCCTTACACTTCATGCACCTGGCAGTCAGCTTTCCTGCCGAGGCTGCTGCTGAACTGGATTGTTTCCTCTTGTGGTGATTACACTTGGCTCTCTGCAATAAAAGACAACAAGAACTTCTTACAGATGATAAACACAAGCCTTCTTTTTTAATATATACCTGGATTTATAGGCTTAAGGGAGAAGATTGTGTTAATGGTAAAATTTAGAATTTCGCAAATGAATCAAATCGTTTTTGCAAGCCAGACACACACAATGAGCATTTCAATCTGTGTGCAAGCCATGTAACCTAGCAGTGCTGCGTTTAACAAAAGTAGGACATGATTTCTGCATCTATTCTCCTTTAATAAGATTATGATCCTGACTGTCCTGTTCTGACTGCAGTCGGAGGTAGCGTTGTTGCTGAGTGGCTCACGAGCAGCAGGCTTGTGTGCTTGCATAACTGATCCCGAATTGCACACGGTGACTATCTATAGGTGCTAATCTTGAACATGACCAAACATTTGATCTCTCTGTGTATATTTGCACAAGCACATTTCCAACTGCGTGCAAATACACACACACAGTCATATCAAATGCACAGCATTATGTGTAATGAGATTATTACACGTTTGTGTAGGTGCACCGTGAAAAGGAAAAATTGCCTGACACTCTACCTTTATAAGCCTGTCTTCACAGACAGCTAAATTGTATTAGTTTAGCCATTTCTGCTGTCATTTTGTGCAGCATCTAATTTAGGCCCAAATGTTAATGACAATTTCAGCCAAAACTGTTTGGCTGCTTTTGAAACAGAAAGCAGGTTGTTTTGCTTATCAGTAAACAGTATGAATTGTTCTAGCACCTTCACAATCTGAAGCCAGAGTCTGAAAAATCTGAAGTCTCCCTATGCTAGGGCTTTGCCTTTTGCTATTCTTGTTACACATTTGGCTGTGTTATAAGTCTGTGAAAAATCACAGTTTGCACATGCTCCATCACTATCTCTTCAATTGGAGCCGCTGAATTCTAAGATTGTGCTGTAACTGAGGATGCTCAGGTTTCTCACAGCTGGTAGCGCCGACTGAACCACATATGCCACGTCCTCAGTTATAGACTACAGTGCCCCACTATTGCATGCTCGAATATATTATTCTAGGGTAGATTACATGGGCAAAGCCAAAATTTCACTATACTACAAACTCAGAGCAGTAACGTTGGGATGAGTTCCAACAGCAACTGCCAAGAGGGAGATAAATTAATTTATGTTCATGAAGAGTTCAGATACTGCAGAACTGGTCACTGCAGAAAAGCCCACAAGGTATTTGATTATTTCTTTTGAGAGAAGCATTTGAATAAAGTTATTATGTGGCTGTGCAGTTAATGATACCATAAAGCACACATATAAGGGGCTGAGTAAACAGACCAAGTATTGGAATTCTCACTATTGGAACTTTCTACGTTAGTTTGTCTGTGTGACTTAGGAACACAGTAAAGAGCCTAGTTCCTTTAATTGATACATTCACAGATCCACGTCTATAAGTAGCTTGCCTCCTGTTCGAAATAATAAAATAATGGTGGACCAGGGGTTAATACTTGATTGCATTTAACAATATAAAAAAGGCAGGAATAGCTTATCTGAAGTTATTGGAGACAATGATTTACTAGACATTATGGACAACCCACAGCATAGAGCTTTCAGCTATCCTCCCTGGGATATTAAAATCTGTGATATAAGTGAAGTACAGAGTAAGGGGCTTTTTGGAGTTTCCATTCATGTCTCAGCAGGCTTTTAACAGAACAACCAGGGGGAACTGTCTACAATAAACTTCTCTTCACCTCTTCCAGCATCAGTATGCAAGCAGCTCCATTTTCAGCTATGGAAATGAACCATTTCATTTTTATGAGATCTAATTTCAGTAGCCTACTTTGAATAATAAACAACAATTAACTTTCAGAGCACAGAAGATGTATAATTTTTAAGGCACATCCTGTTTCAAGGACTTCAGGATATAAACTACCTAAGAGCAAGAAATTATAGAAATAAATGACAGAGAACAAAGTTGTTCCCAGTACAGTGTGGCTGTCAGTACTCCTGCCCTTATAATTGTATGTGTTGGGCCTGATTCCCTGACTTTATTTGAGACTCCTTGGGAGAAAACTGAAGTAACATACTGTGGGATCATGTTCTTCTCCCAACATTTGTTTTTTGGAGGGCCAGTCTAGCGTGGTGCTTAAAAGCTTCACATGAACTGCACAGAGCTTACAGGATTTCTTTTGGTTTTCTGAAAGGGTGAGTACAGTAGGGCTTGTGCGGCGTTATTTCCTGAGAGCCTATTTAAGCGGGTTTTAGTGTTAACTTCAACTTCTTAACAAGCTTAAGTACAGCATCACATTTGATTTGGTTTTGCAAATGTCTGGAACTTTTCATGTGGAATTAGCAGATCTCAGTCTTCAAGCCTAATGAACTCAGATAAAACTCAGCAGGATGTCCTGTTGGAAACTAATTTTTTTGTACGAAGACAGCTCTTTGGTCCTCTTTTCTTGCCTTGCGTTTGTTGACTTGTCTCAGAAGCTCGTAAGCTATCAGCTCTCTTATTGATCTACTCTAGAGTCACTTGAAAACATAATTTTGAAAGCAGCATTTCAGCACCTCTTCTTGTTTGATCTTGTTGCTGTGGCACAGGTTTTCAAGCACCAGGCTGAAATCAGTGTTGGGGGTTAGTTTATGCTTAATAATACATTTTTTAAAAATCTTTACATCTGTCTAATTTTACTTAAAATGCCTCTCTATATGTTAAATTTTATGCTTTCTTAAAATCTGTCCAAGGATCCACATCCCTTCTTTTTCATTTAGCTACAAATTGATTCTTAAAGTATCACATCTAATAGCCTTTGGGGTTTGATGCGCAAACTATTCTGACGTCTATTCATAGACCTTTATAATGGGACCCACTCCAGTTTATCCCTTGAACTGTCAGGCTCTTTGGGAAATAATAGCTCCTGACAGTTGTGGAGTTAAAATATAGGATTAATGATCAGCTTTTAATGTGCAAATGGGGTATTCAGCTTTCCTTTTACCCATCCTATTTAATGCAAATTCACTGTTGAAACAGGTAGCATGAATTTTTTCTCTCACTAAACATAGATTAATCTATCAGGGTAAGTCCCTGAATCAAAATAGAAATTTAGATACACACCACAAAGTAAATACAGGACACTGTATTTGTGCTGATTTATAAGCAAGTATTTTTCTTCTGCCAAGTCCATAATTTATTTTTAAGGTTTCAAAACCTCCCTTTCAGACAAAAATAAGAATAGCTGTGCATTGCAGCAACGAATTTAACCAGCAGGAAGAACTCTGCCTTTCTCTATTAAGTACAGCTGTAGAAAGCCCCATGGACTTTGATTTAATTGTTTCCAATAGCCCAAAACAATCAGCTACCTGCACTTAGTAAAAAGTAAAAAAGAAAAAAGACAGGGATTTCTACAGTGAAGCATGGAGGAGATCAGATATTTTCATTAGGAATTTAATGACATGTTTGTGATTCTTGGCCTTAGGAATTGTATGGTAATTGTCAATTGGGGCATCCTATTAAAAAGCTGCCTAGCTATACAAAATGAGACTATTTGTTTAGAAAATGTTATATACTCATGTAATTGGAAAATGCATTTTAAACATAATAAGAATAAGAAGCATTTGTCCATTAGGTTCTGCAGTGATAGGCAGCACTGTTTACAAGGAGCAGAGCATGGGGAGGAGATGTTGGGTTAAGGTGACGCCTAAAGAACCTTGCACCAAAGAGTATCTGGGGGGAAAAAGGTTTTCAGGGCAACTAAAGTGAAAGTCAGAACATGAAAAGATAAACACTGAGTCATTCCAAAAAGTCTTTCATATTTAAGGCAGTCACACACCTGCCCATACATCCCTGATAACCACTAGCTTTCCCAAGCACATGAAACAGAAAGGTGTCCCTCAAGATACAGGACTTAATCCTTGCAGTGCTTGAATGCCTTAAGCTGCCAATAAAGCAGAGTGAAGTCTGTTGTCTGCAATTATTCCTTTGAAAGGAGTCACATCAGAGCAGCACACATATATAAGTACCTTGAGAGGCAAAAGAAGAAGAGCAAGAAGAACGCACAGCACATCACTTGCATGCAACTTTTGTGTCCTCTGTTACTACTGCTGTTAGCTTTGCATACATGCTTTAACACACGAACAGGGAAAAATACCATTAACGTTATTTTGGAAATCTGGTTTCAACAGCATCTAAATGGCCTCCAGGGATTTCTTTTGTTGTTTTGATAACAGTGTCAATTTACATGGATACTATCCCCCCACACCCCCACCCCCCATTTCTAAGAAAGCAAAGCAATCTATCATTAACGACTCTTGAGAAACATAAGCTAAATCTAAATGAAGCTCACAGTCATTGTTTATAATGTCCTTAGCTACTCTGCTCATAATTTTTAGCTGCCTTCTACCCTGTATTTACAGCTGTGCAAAGCAAGTCAAAACAGCAGTCAGAGAGCAGTGTTCTGCAGGCAGGCTGTATTCACATTGCTTTGGTGTGAGTTAGGGACAATTCAGCAGAAACTAAGTGGCTGCAGACATTCAGGTAAATATATAAGTATAATAATCATAGCACGCTGTGGTCACCAGATGGACTAAAGGTGTTTCCTGGAACTCAGTGAGCTGGAGGATGTTTAGCTACCTTATGCAATTTCTGACCCTTGCCAGCAACTTCTGCCTCCTGTGTCCATCCTGCACTCTTTTCCTGATTTTGTAGGAGGCTGGATGGTGGACCTGATTCCCTGGAAACAAAAAACACTTAGGAAAGATAAAGCAGACAAACAAATAGAAAATACAAGAATAAATTATTGTTTGCCCAGAGATTCTGCTCTCTCACCCATTTCGCTGTAAGGCAGGACAAATCAGTAAGGGCCAAGGCCAAGATGAAGCAATGGCAGGGACAGGGAAGAGGAGGTTGCTGGAAGCCTTCCTGAAAAGTTGTTCATCAAATTACACCAGGACAAACTAGAGTATTCTAATTCCTAACTAGGAATCTCCTCTCTGTGAGAGGCCACAGCCAAACTCCAGCTTTTTCATGCCTTGCTGCAGCTATGTGTTCCAGTCTTCCCTGGACAGAAAGGGAGTGATGTTTCCCCAATACAAGGTGTTGTGTGTGCTGCAATAGGTGCACAGGGAGGCAGTTTGTACTTGGGCTTGGAGCCTTAATTTTCAATATCTTTGTGGTTTTGGTTTACAATGGTTCCAAAACGCCTTCAAGCTTGCAAAATGGTTGTCATGCCTTGTCGAAGTTAAACCCACAGGCTCTAAATTATATGGCTGTTTTCTGTATTTTGAGAGAATTTTCTCTGGAGACATGTTTTTATATAGAGAGATGGGATTTTTTTTTTAGACTTTCTGCAAAACCCTTTCAGAATTCTTAAATGAATGAACTTTAATGAAAAAAAATTAAATAAAAAATTAGTCATTGCATTTAACAAGTTTCACTGATAAAACCGATTTGTCACTCATGGTTGATTTGATTTCACAGTCATAGTCAGCAAACCTTTATATTTCTTTTGGACTTGCTCATTGGGCACTTAAAATCAGAGATCAGAAAAAGTGCAGCTCACAAGAAGACAAAAAAGTTTATACTAATCCAGCAAGCAGAGATTAATTGAGTTTAGAATTCAGCTAATGAAGGGGAAAAACACTAAAAACCAGGAGCTGCAATGTATGTCAGAGGGCCAGTTTGGGGGGCAGTGGGGAAAAGAGGGCTCCAAGGAATGAGGAGCTGCTGATGGCTCTGGATATTTATTCATTTGAAGTATCCCAGAAAACAGATCCAGCAAGCTAGGAAGCACAACTGTCTCCCAGGCACCCCCAGAATTCATCAGTGCACGAAACTCAAAAAAACCCACCTGTTAATCAGAGGACACTTAATATTTCTCTTTGTTCTCAATGCAGTTGTTGTGGCTCGTGTTTGCAGAACAAAAGGGATGGGCCCTTGATATTGGGACACCTGTCTGCTAGGACAGGCAGCAGCATGGACTAATATGAGCACTGAATGCCAGCCTGTCCTCCTGTTTTTCCCCAGAGCAGCAGATATAGAAAGAACCATTTCACACACCCACCTAGTTAAATGAAACATTTTATTTTAACCCCAGCTATTAGCCTGAAATGACATCAGGATTCAAAACACTTAGAAAACTGGAATCCAAATTTCTGTGGTTAAGGGGATGACCCCCACCTCATCCTCATGCAACTCACCACTGCCCTGATTTCACGTGCCTAAGTAGGCATAATTGAAGGGGATGGACTCTCCTAGCTCACAATTTTGTCCTGCTACCATTCAATTGCCCCTCTTTTGTTTTGGCTTGTTTTGTTTGTATTTTCTAACCTTGCATAACTTTAAAATGGCCATGCATAATTTTTTGGACAGTTTCCATTTGGGGCAGAAACGCTTCTTGACAGGTTCAGCAAAAGCTGCAATTTGATGGATGCATTTCAAATTCTCTAAAAGCAGGGTTCGAAGTGCTCAGACACCAGTTTCAGCATTTCTGGAATCACAACACAGCAGAGGAGGTGCAAGCGTGTGTTATTTATGTTTGTCTGCAGCTTTACTGCTGTTTGGACATAAATAGAGAGTCAGATTCAATCGCAGCCAGTCCTATCTTAGGATGCTACAAACCCCCAGAGGGGACCTCTGAGGTGGGAAATCTGTGGGTAGAACAATTTACCACAACCAAAACCAACCATACCTCACTCTGTGGGTGAGCAGCAGCTCCTGGGGCTGGCAGCATTCCCCAGCTGGGTTCTGCTGGACAGGGGAGGTGCAGGACATGCTGACCCGGCACGGCCCCCACGGCCTCTGCTCACAGCCATAAACCAAAGCAAGCGCCTGCACACACACCAGAGCAAAGTCTGATGGGGGAGGAGGACCCAGGGGGAACTCTGTGTCTTTAGGGAGTGAATCAGTCCCTCTGTGGAGCAGGGGACTCAGTGACACGGGAGGGGACACTGCCTGCTGGGTGCTGCCCGCTCCCCTGTGTGGGGCTCACGGGCTGATAACAACCTGCTTGTTGCTCTAGCTGACAGCAGAAATATAATGTGAGGACAAATATGTATAAAAATGATGAAAAACAGGGGAAAACAAATCTAATAAAATCAGATGGGAGACTTCACAGCACAATTGGATGTTTACACTGTCCCAGGAGAGTGCAGTCCTGTGATGCTGAAGGGAATTGATTGGCTTGTATTCCCATTTTTTTCCTAAAAACTCACGGTATAACACTAGAAGCCTACAGGGATGCTGGGAAAAAATAAACAAACAAACCTCTCTGAGGCTTCTCCCTACACCCATCCCCTCTCCTGTTATTTTTCAAATCAAGGAATGGGGCAAAGGGGCAAAAGAGCAATCCTTGTATTTGCCAGCCAGTAAATCTGACTTCAATCCCTAGTGAAACAATGGGACAACCCGTTAAGGAGGGAGGAAAGGGGGATAGAAAATAATGGGGTCATGAGCAATTAAAAGGTTTGGCCAAAACTGACCTTTGTTTTAATGTAAGTTTGAATCAGCAGAGTTATATCTAGGTTAAATTTAACTGCCTGGTTTTCTGAATTTTCTTAAAAAGAAATAATGCCAGAGAAATTCAGTTCATCTGGTGGAATCAAAAGATGTAGTGGGAAAAATATGTTTTCTTTTTGCTTGCAACAGCTGTTAAACTTCAGCATACAAAATCATATAGAAGGAAAAAAACCTTTCCTTAAAATTCCAGCATCACCCTCAGTTTATCTAAATTGTGAAAAACCTCATAATATAATCCCAGTCCTTCCCTCAAAAGCTTCCAACCTCCTCATCCACAAGCAGGGGAAAAACTAGCCTTGGCATTCTTGATATTGCCAAGACTAAATGAGGTTGTTTAGATTTTCTCTTGCCTCTGTTCCCTCCTCTTATAAATCAACACTTTTTCAGATTAATTTATACTCTGTGTATCTGTATGTGCGTGTGTATTTATAAAAGGAAGGGTCACGAGTCCTGTGCTTTTAAAGGAAGGAAGCCTTTTTACATGATGTTTTAAAATTAGCCAGGACTAAACATTGTGATGCAGAAATGCTCCTCTTTCAATTACACAGCCCCTGGCAAGATATCCAGGGAGCTGTTTCAAGACAGTTTAAATTGGTCAAGCTAGTGAGGGTCCTCCCTTTTCCCTGGGCTATGCCACATGTTGCTGATGCACAGAAGTGCAGTAGCACTGCTGCTTATCTGACCCCTTATTGAGCCAATTTAAACAAATAGCCTTTTTCTTTTTTTTTTTTTTTTTTTTTTTTTTGTGTTACTTTTCAGTTGATTTCAGACTTTAAATTGAGTCACAGAGAGGTCAAGGGAGCACCAGGGCCAGCAAAAGGGCAAGGTCTGGAAATATGTCACCAAGTCCAAGGTGAGGATGGTCCTCACAGAGATGGGGTTGTGGCTCCCCATCAGTGAGCAGCATTTCTGATACCAGCCAGCTTCACTTTTCCCATTCCTATGGCTAATTTTTTAAATTTCACCTGGATCAAGAAATTAATCCAGCTAAAGATTATTCAAAACAGGCTATTTTTCAGCCAGCTCTCTTCCCAGTCCATCTCACTGGGTACCATAGGAGAGACTTTTGAAGAGTGGGCAACCAAGGAGAGAGATGTCTCCCAGGAAAAATACATTGCTTGGAAACTGGGGCTGTTTTGTGAGGAAACAGTATCACTGCTCCAGAATCTTCTGTTGAAAATTGTCTGCATTGTGAAAACAAGTCAATTTTACTATCTGGTCTGTTTCTTTCAGACATGTCTGCTGATGAACTTGTAGCCAAAGCCATGAGTTTCTGCTCACTCCCTCTGCCACCATTCACTGCTGTGTGCTCTCAGCAGACAGTAATTATCAGCCCTAAAGCCAACAAGAATGATGTAATTTTTAATTCATCAAATACCAGGTATCCCAGGGGGGAACCTTCACCAGAAATGTAGCCGTTCTGAAACCAGTTTGGGATTTTGACTTTGGTGGAAGGGGGCAACTTTGGGACCAAAAGCTTTTGAAAATCTGAGAAGTCATCACAGAATAATGACTTTTTTTACTGTCTCTGCAATAATAGGCTACCACCATGAATAACAGCTGACATTTCAGACTATGAGTGACCCCTGGGTGTTTTCTAGGTATTTTTCCCCCCTAACTGGTAAATTTGAATAGCTATGAGATAAAACAAGGTTAAGTATGCTGAGGGCATCAGGTTACCTATATGTCAAAGCTGTCATTTTAACCAGATCATTTTGCATGCAGGCTGCATTTGTGTGAGGATGCCTGTTGCACAATGTTGTTTTTAAGTGAGAGAGCAAAATAGATGAGCTCTCAATATGGTGCAGAGAGCACATGTAATTTCTTGCATAATCTTACTGGATTTATTCTGAGAAGTTACTGAGGCTTCCTACAAAGATTGTTTAATATCTTTGGTTGAAATAGTCAAGCTTTTATAATAATAGTGATGAAAAAATCATGACTTTTCATATCCAACCAAAGCCTGATTACACTCATTGAAATACAAATGTCAATATTTATTAGCTAATACTAAAATTACTGCCATCTCATTTTTGCAGTTAGTCAGAAAATCATTATGTATCCCTTTTCAAAAATCATTGACTTTTCCTTAGCACAGAAAACTCTATTATCAGTCTTTATAAAATATTTATGGCTTTCCTTGACATTCTTATAATATCCCTAGGAGAGCAATCAGCATTTCTTTTGTTCAAAATAAGACAAACCTCTTCTCCATAAAAAATAATTAATTAACAAAATGTAAATGAAATCAAATTTTAAAAAGTAAGAAACTACAGCTTGTTCATCTATTTTTTCCTCTTACATTAGGAAAAATTGAAGGCATCTCTCTTTTAACTACTTTATTACAATTATTTGGGCTAAAAAGTGGTCTTGATTTGTCAGTGAAGGACAAATTATTATTAATTTCACATGTAATCATATGGAGAGAATTATTAGGCTAAATGGAGAGGCTTTTCACTGATTCATTGATTTTTCTGTGCCCCTGATTGTTTGTGCCACAGTTTCTAAGTTAACATTACGCCCCCTCTCCAAGGTCCAGGGCAGGGGTTTTTGGTGAAGAAGTGCTAAATCACCCGTATTTTCATTAGAGGATGCTGGAGCTCCGTATGATCTGAAGGAAACATCACACTTCCATGTTGCTGGTCCTACTTGATGCTGATATCCCTTCCTGTAACTGGTCTGGAAATCCTGATATGTCTTGTCTCCCCATTGGTGTTTTCACTTTCCTTGGTAATGAGAGGTGATAAAAAGGGATTCTCCCCCACCACT
Organism: Molothrus ater; assembly: GCF_012460135.2. Classification (NCBI taxonomy): domain Eukaryota; kingdom Metazoa; phylum Chordata; class Aves; order Passeriformes; family Icteridae; genus Molothrus; species Molothrus ater. The sequence continues at coordinate 94,006,974 of NC_050478.2, read as the reverse complement.
AATATCCCTGCAGGAGCCATGTATCAGCAATGCCCCTTGTTTAGTTAGCAATTCTGCCTTTGTGCAAACTTTTTTACATGCACTTGGCTTGTTGCATTTTTGTGTATACTTAGCTGCATTGCCATGGCAATAGGAAAAACATGATGTTACAGATTTGGACAGAAAGGAAGGGGAAAAAAAGATAAACCACCACTGTAATCTCATGGCTAGATGAAGTCAGAATTGGCTAATTCTTGAAGTTAAGAGACATGCAATTTGAAAGATCAGAGAGGTTAAAAGGAGTCCTGAAGTGGAAATTTTCCGATTAATAAATGTGGGAAGATGGGAATTTCCTTAAATGAGTCAAATAAGTCAACCTGCACTCAGATAGGACACATGATCAGAATCTTTGAGTAAGGAGTGGGAGATTTGACTAATGCCTTTTAAAGCAGATATACCACAGGAATCAAGTTTAAGCTTTTGTCTTTGTATTTACACAATGTAAAATTATATATTTATATACACAGATATAAATTTTACATATTTTTAAACATTATTTTTATATAAATTAGCTAAATACCCTATCGCTATTTGTATAAAAAAATTCATAACAATTATAATTTTTTTTCCAAATTTCCAAGTATTTCTGTCTTGTTTAAAATTCTTTTGGCTTATGTGTAATTTCCCCCATCATATTCACAATTTCAGCATCCCAACATAGTTCTATTTCAGTTCAAGCATCCAGAGAGATGGTGAGCTGCCTCAGATGGACAGAACCATACAAGAGCTTCACCACAGAGCCCAAAGTCTAATCTTGCAGGCATTTGCTGGTGTGAATATTTTGAAGCTCAATAGCATTACTCTGGTGACAATGTTACTCTTACAGAAATTGGATCTTTCAAATGCTTGCACATGTGAATAATTTTATGCATCTGAGCAGTTGTCTTCTGTGAAACTACTGCCTTGTGTCAAGTTAACCACATGTGAACGTGTTTCCAGGGATGAGAAGGTTCCCAGATGATGATCCCGGGGATTTATAGCAATAAGCCTTATTGACCACTGTACAGATAAAGCATTGTTCATGGGATCATTCCATTAGCAACATGCAAAAATTCTGCAACCAGTATTATGAAATTTAAACCCAAATTTTGAAGAAAATGAAGATTTGATTTTTAACAGGGGGTTTTAACATGAAAACGTCTCTTTAAAAATTCACTGCAGCAAGATCAGTAAATATAAATAAAACATGTGAAGAATATTAATCTTAGTAAAATTGAAGAAGCAAGCTGTCAATGGCTGTCAGACACAATATGAACTGACAGTTGCATGGCTTACAGTCTGACATCGGGATCGTTACCTGTCTGTTTCTCTATCAAAATACCTACAGGGAATAAGAGTTTGCAGATTGCAGGCATGGGTGGGAGTGGGTAAAGGGGAAGAGCAGTTCAAATGGAAGCTTAATGACAGCCGTGAAACATACGTATGCAACATATTCATTAGGATTAATCATCAGTCCGAAGGAATGCCTTACATCATTCATTATCATCAGTACTTTAGAGAAATGCTTTCAAACAGCATCTACAGCTTTCCTATCCCACTCCTCCCTCAAATCAAACTCAAACCTGGCACACAACCTTTTTCTGGCTGCCACATATACAAAACCTATAGATGAAGCATTTTTTGTTTCCACATGTAAAGACAATTTACAGGAATGGGTCAGATATTAGCAGCAGATCCTCATGTGGAAGGATGCTGCAGGCTTTTCCACCCTCCTCTCTCAGTCAGGCTTCCCTGGCCAGCCACCCACCCTCCCAGGATAACACAGAAACCCCCTGGGTGCACCTGGAATGACAGGCAGGAGAAATGACTCACAGGCAGCTACCTCTGTGACGGGGTGGTCTGCTCTCCCAGGAGTCCATCCAGGGAACAGCAGTCTTGGTAAAAGCTGATTTTTCATGGAAACTGTAGTGTGGAAGGGTGACTGGGGTCACAGACAGCATGGATCACATTCCTTCTGGGCTCCCAGGGTGGTTAAGGTTTGCATGGCCATTTATGTGATATGGGAAGAACCCCTGGGGAGATTTCTTTTCATGGTAATCTCTTTCTATTATCTAGTTTTTTTATCAAGCTCCTTCATCCACCTGCATCCTTCATCCTCACCTGCAAACCCTGCTGAGGTTTGAGCTGAGTGGTCTAAGATTGGTTGTACAGAATCACCAGAAAGCTGGAAGAAGTGTCAAGCTCAGAGGAGCCAGCAGAGAGGGTGAGTCAGGCTCATGTTCATAGAATCACTGACCCACATTTCTGCACTCATTTGAGGCCAATGGCTGCACAAAGCCACTGATGTGCCAGCATCTCCCATAACAGCAGTTGGCTGGAGGGCCTGGGGTCAGGTTGTCACCCCTGGAGGCTGCCCCAGTGCCACCATGCTGACTTGATGCTATGTTAAAGAAAGCAGCACTGGTGCACGAAATGCTCTGCAAACCCCTAAAGAACAGCGATAAACCAGGATTGGGAGCAAGCTGGGAACCTGTTAGCTTAAGGTGTTAGAAAGTGTTCCAGAGAAAAGTTAGAAAAATTCAGTTTTTTCCCCTTCAGATCTAAAACTTTACCTTCATATGCTCCGAGGAGAGCATGCCAGAGCCCACAGAATTCCTGTCTTCCCACCCAGGCTGGCTGGGCCAAAGGCCAGTGGAGTCACAGGAACCTTGTCTGTGGGATTTTCTTAGGCTCCTGAGTAGCTCTGTCTGCACAAATGCTGACTAAATCAAAATACAGTTGGGTGAACAACACAAAACTTTTTCTATTAAATTTTGCTTAGTATTAAAATATGTATCCATTTCACCCATGCTGAAAGCCATGGCATTCTCTTGTCATAAACATTAATGCAAGAAAACAGTACCAGTATATCTTTATGGAAAATTTTATGCACATACATACTGATGACTTCCATTTTGAAATGTATTTCTTGTGAGGCTTCAGACAAGGATCCTGATGAAGGTTGCATTCATTCACTCTAGGAGCAGAAATAATACCATGTGACAAATCACCATCAAAAATCCAGCTCTGGGAGCAAGTATTTAATATCAGCTAGAGAGTGAAAAACAACTCACAGGTAGAATCTTTGCAACATTTATCAAGAATTTTAATAACAAATGCATAAAAAATAATGCAATCTCCTAGCAGTATCTTGTTAAAACTTGACTGAATCTCAGAATTTCAGCAGAACATTACATTAAAATTTCAACTGCCAAAGAAAAATAAACCACATTGTTAATGATAATTTATGCAGCAAAACTTCATGCTTTTCGACTTGTTCCACGACCTTGACTATTAGAAAAAAGTCCCACTTACAAAGCATATTCCTACAAACTCCTTCTGTTATATCACTGACAATGAAGAGAATGGGCGGAGCAACAGGAAAAATCCTCACTGACCTCATGCAGCTTGTTTGTTTGTTGTTTTGGGGTTTTTTGTGTATGAAATATAAAATTGAAGTCTCACCCACTGGATAATTTCCCTAAAAAATCACTGAAAATTGTAAATGAAGATGCAGCTATTTATTTTCTCTGGTAGGAAAAATATTATTAAGATATTTATATTCATTAAACAATATATAACTATTTAATATTAATACAGTCCAGATAATAAAGTGTTCATTTTCAGACCTTCCTATGATTGGTATATTGTGTAACAAAGGTGATTTCCAAAGGCATACTAGCTCCCACAAACCCAAGAAGTAGCAGAAATTACACAATCCATTATGCAGACAACTCTTCAAACTGTGGATGAAGTGGATTTCAGTGTGAGTTAGCAGACAGGGACTGATCTAACATCATCACCCTGTCCTGAGCAGATGTTAGAGGATATGGACTTCTATTGTTCTGTGTGCAGGTGGCATTCCAGTATAAAAGAAGAATTGCCAATATTCCCACTTTCATGTCATTGCAACATATATACTGAATTCTTAGGATATTAAAAATACATGTGCTTAATTCCTATTTATTTAACAAAATACCTAACCCTATGGGAAAACAAAAGCAAAACTTTCCCAAGGTTGTAGCCACAATTTGTATGGAGTTTTCTTCTGCAATGACAGGCAGTGGCCATAGATTTTCCTGTCTCTCTCCACCTCCTTTTCTGGTGTCCATCATGATGTACACTATAAAAGTCTATCTGTCAGTGCCAGGCATTTGACCTAGGGACTGCCAATAGGTCTTAGCAAAGGTCACTTAGAAAGGCATAGCTAGGAAATGGAAGACTTTTTTTCGTTGTTTTTCTAGTACATCCTTCAAGCAGCTTTAGGTACAAGCCTGTTTTCACTCTCTGTCACACTCTTTGGCTTGTTTTTTTTTTTTTAATTAAAAAGAGAGTTTAAATCTCAAATCCTAGTAAGCCTTAATGACACCTCTTAACTCTTTACCTTCCCCTTGCTTTGATTACTGCACTTGTCCTTTATCATTAAGAGGAGACTGGACATTTAAAAACTCATGTGGAGGAAAAGCCTGCCCATGCTGAAATGATGTGAAGTGCAATGCTTTTCAGTGAAGGGAAGTCCATGGGTAAAGGTCGCTCAAAATATTGCACCTGCCTCCCCTGGCACTGCACCATGTGGGGCAGGGAAGGGCATTTGTGGTGCCCACAGAGTGCCTGTGCAAGTCAGGAGACAGAAGGATGGGCTCTGGCAGGTGTCTCAGTGCTCAGTTCCTGCTCTCCTAAGGGGCATAAGCACCCTGCCCTTAAATCCAGTGTGCAGAGTAAGAGACTAGCAGGAGTGGGCAGGGAACAAGCACCCTTAAGAACACATGATGCTGAATGAAGTATTTAGGCAGATAAAGTGAATTCTCCCTCCTAAGAACCTGATTCACAAGGGAAAGACACCAGGATTTGTTAGCTAGCTTTATAAACTCCCTTGATAACCATGAAGGTGTGCTCTCATTAAGGCAGAAATCATCCTTTTTACCCAGCAAAAATCTGCTTTTGCACAAGGCTCGTTATCCTTGTCCTCGACACACTAGAGCTCAGCCTCTGCTACTGACACAGCCCTGCAGCATCTACTTGGTGCCATGGGCTGCTGCAGGGTGGGATGTACCAGCTTCTCTCCAAAGCTGTAAGAGACACCCCAGTGCTCCTTCCCTTGTCTTACAGGCCTTGCTCGCACAGCTGTGCCCAGCAGGCTGGATGCTCCCCTCCTAAACCAGTTTTTGGACATCCAAATAGAATTAGCCTGCATCAACCTCCCTGACTTGAGCTGAAGTAACAGAAACTTTTTCTTTCAGGGCCAAAATACAGGTTTTGGCATCTAAGGCTTAAAAGTTCTCTGTGAGATGTAAAAAAGCCTTTCTTAGTGTGGCACATTCTAGATGTGTAAGCGAAGTTAAAAATACACCTAGTTCATATTCCTTGCTTTCAAATTAACATATGTCATTCTAATGATTTGTCAATTAAATTAATGCAGAGACAAGCATTGTCTTCAAGATTGTATGAAACAATGGAAATGAATCTTAGATGGATAGGATTGAATAAAAAGTGTTTCTTAGGTGTATGGACATACAGTTTTAAATTCAGGATAGAAGAAGAAGGGTCTAGAATATATCCTTTACAACTGGAGATATTCTATGATATTTCTATGAAAAGGAATGGGAGACTTAGAGACAAGAAAAATTACTGAGACCTTGGTTTAGCCACTGTTATTTACATGAAAGCAGATCTTGACTTGTGTGCAATAAAGACTTAGGAGTTATGACATTCTGAGACTGCTGGAAGTACCAAATATTAACTTTCTCTTACTGTGGTCCTCAAAGGGATAAAGAGGCAGCCCTGGACCCTGCATAGGCAAAGGTTGGAAATGTAAGTCCTTGAGTTCCTAGGAAATGAACCCTAGACATTTTACTCACTAGGGCTGCATGCCATATTCAAGACCATAATCTTTGTGTATGAGCAAGGAAAGTTTGATAAAAACACATGCCCACACATTCTTCTCTGCTTCCTTATTTACACATTTTGTATGTGAACCAATAAACCACACATTTTTCATCCACACTATTCATATTGAGCAGAGTCATGACAGATTACTGCAGACTGGTAAAAGCTTTCTGTGGAAAATTTTAACCCATCTGGAGTGTTGAAGATCACCTGATTGTTTCAAGATATTTTTAGTAAGAATGATAGTTGGTCTTTAAATTAAAAATTAAAAATCTCCATCCTTTGCCAGATGCTTTTACTAACTTGTCAAGAACTTCGCATTTTTCCCTGTTAGTGATAATCGGATGGTTTGAGGCTTAAGTGTTGAGGCTTACTGGAAGACAAAATATGGTTTTTTCTGTGCCTGATAGCCAGTTTACATATACTTCTCCATCTTGATGATAGGTCTATAAACCATATAATTTGGTGAAATAGGAAAAAATAATCTGATTTAGGCTGTAGCAAAGCATGATATCATTGTTTCACTCTGGAGAAAATTAGGGGGTCCATATATGAAATTTTTTATTTTTATATTCTCATTAATTATTGTTGCTTTTACCTGCAAGGAAAGTATCCTGTAAGCAAGGATCTAAACCTAATTAACATTAACCAGTACTCAAGTTAAAAACTATACAAAAATGTACTGTGAAACCCAGATTTGTTGTTTCATTTTTTAAAAAGTCACAACTCAAACCTTTAGTGATCCACAGAAATGGGCCATGCCAATGTGAATTCTTTCATATTGGTTTCCCACTGTTGTTTTAAGTGAGATTTCAGCACCATCAGTGTCTGACCTGAAGTGTCTCACCTGCACCTCACCTGCTGTAGGTAATGGCAAATCAGCAGCAGGATGATGAGGCACTTGTGGTTTTCCTTGGGTAGGTGCCTACCACAAGGATGTACCTTATTTCCAACAGTGAATCCATGATAATAGTGTATGGATAATGCCATCCTGAAAGGATTACACTTTGCAAGATGTGAGGTGTGATTTTCATTTCCTGTTCCCATCTCTACTGACCCCTTTTTTCTCAGCTCCTTTCCGTTCCTCTTTTATGGTTTTCCTTCTTTAGCTCAGTTTTAATCTAAATTTCCCATTAATTCATCTTATCTTTTCAGTATTCTAGGTGTCCTATTCCTGCCTTGCTCAGTAGCCCTGTTCTACCAGGAGTTCATTGAACACTGTTAAGTGCTCCAGAGAAGAGTTGGCAATAAAGACTTGGCAGCAAAAAACTTAGTGCTTCTGTATACAGTGACCTTTAGGCAACTCTAATATGTAGTCAAATATCAGAAATGCTCATTAAACAGTTAAGAAAAACATCTGAGGATACAAAGCTACTAATGTGGGGCCAGAAGGCAGAGTTGGGAGTGCCTCAGGCTTGTGTGCCTTGCTTCCCTTCAATGAACTTTTGCTCCTTATGTCTGCAGTGACTTTCATCTGGAAAACTCAATATACATCCAAGTAAAGTCCATGCCTCTAAGAAGTTGAAAGCATTGCATTTATCTCTGTCACTATCTCTGCTGCATGTGTACAGGAAGGTTTATAACTTGGATATATTATAAGGACATATTCAGAGTCAATAATAAGCAGATCCCTTGGTCAGAGATGTCATGATGCTTCAGAGTACCATGGTTTGTTTCTTCATTATAACCTTGAGATTCAGACTAGATACATAAAAAGGTTCCCTCAAATTCACCTAACCCAATACATATTTACATTGACATAATGCATAATGTGTGATAATTTGCTTTTCAGAGCAAATCTGAGGCCATAACCCAACATCACCAAATATAAACTTTGTTTTGCTTTGATTTTTGTAGAAACATCCAAAGCTTCCAGCACACCCATAACAGGTATTCATAATAAAAGCCAACAGCAACTGTTTGCACTCATCTTTGCTAAGCAAAACTGCAGTCATTATGCAGTTCTCTTTCTGTTTCTTGCATTATTCTTTACAGTGTATTGTCTTCTTGATTCCCTGTTACCAGCTGTACACATTCTTTGAGATTCAAGGCTTCATGCTTAATCCAGAGGGTATGAGTACTAAACCTGTACCATCATGATGTCTGAAGCAAGGATAATTAGAAATTAATCAACTATTTTTAGCCTAACTTTAGCATCAATAATAAAACACAAGAAATTTTTTAAAAATTAAGCTCTCAGGAAACAGGTCTGCTGCAGAAAATTACAAGGCTAAAAAAGCTAAAGGAAGCAATGAAAAATGAAATGCTTTCCCTAGTGTTTTAACTGATGTTTGGAAAAAACATAATCTTTTATAAAATTGCATTTAAGTTCATTATTACATTTCCCAGTTTGTTTTAAAATGCTGTAGGATTTTAAAATGCTGTAGGATTTCTTGTATTTTCTATTATATCTTGCATAATGATACAATGTATCTTACAAGGACAATTAGCAATCTTTGCATATCAAAATGCATATCTGAAGGAATTTTTATCTGATATGCAGGTGTCACACAGATTGTGGAAACAGTAAGAAAATAGGTACATTTTTTATTTCTATAGGAGTAGATATTCTGCTGTCCCATATCTGCAAAGCTAAAAGGATATTTTTTATCTTTTCAAGAATTAAAGAAATGTTGAATAATTCATTTCTAGAAGTATTAACTCTACAAAAAATATGAAAAAAAAATCCCTTATTAGTTTTCCAGTTTGAAGACATTTCAAATCTTTCTCAGATACTAATTTTACAAATGTAATGTCCTTGGGAAATGAAACTCAGTGCCTGCTTCTCTAATCAGACTTGACTCTGTTTACTTAATGTGTTTCTGCCTATTCTGTCATTGAGAAAAATAGATGGAATTCCTGAATAGTAGCAGAATGATAATTATTAGTGGCTATTATAAGAATTTAAATCACTACTGAATTCTTGGATTTATAGTATGTTTAAAAACATTACTGAGGAGTGAGAGATGGGAAAGAGAGACAGTGGGGCATTAAACTATTTTTTCTTCAATTTTAAATGTAAAGTTATTTTAAAAATGAAAAAATGGAGAGGAGAATCTAGTGTTTGCTGCTTTTCCAGCTAATCTACATCTTCATCACTAAGAAGAGACTGAAAAGTTTTACTTTTGCTCTCCTTTTATGATGTATCTCTTCAAAAGACCAAGTCACTTAGGAAATGAAAAATCATTTTTGCTGAACTGGATAACAATTGCTATTTATTTTTCAGGTATTCTGAGCACCTTCTTTGACTTACTCAGCATGCTGGGCTTTGAGATGAGATTAGGGTACTTGCTACTAACCAGGCATGAGACCCCCAACCTGGTCTGAGGTGAGTATACTTTCTTCATTCCAAAGCCCTGGGAGAAGGAACAAAAGAAAAAAAAGAAAAAGAAAAAGAAAAAAAAGACGCCACTCACATAAGGAATTTTAACAGATACAAGGCCACTAATTCTTAAAATAAACTACTGCAATGATCAGTTTGAGCTATTCATTCCTGTGGTGTTTTTCATGCAGATAGAAGTATTTCTCTGCATGTTTTAGGCTTGCCACTTTAGAGAGCAATGTCCCCAAGGCACAGACTGACCCTCAGTGCAGGGGGGAAAGTGCCTGCCTATCCCAGTGAGGGCCTGTTCCCACCTGGTCTGCAGACACCAGAGCACCCTCTGAACCACTACCTCTGCCCACAGCCCTCCTGATGAAACCTAAAAGCTTTAAGCTCAATAGGGGAAATGATGGCAGGATGAAATGAGACAAAGGAAAACAACTGTGCACAAGACAAAACCTAGATAATTTTAATGGCAGAACCAAAAATGTTCATTCATACTCTCTATTGATTACTTTAAATAGTGTGTCAATACATCAGAGCAATATAGAGAAAAAGTGAAAGACTTGGAAGAAAATAGAGGGAAGGGTAGAGAAGGGACAGCGTGGTTCCCAGGAAGCAGTTCTCACATTAGGAAAGGAATAAGTTATGCAACATCATCTCATCTTCACCATCATCATCATCATCTCATCATCACCATAATCATCATCAGTGAATGCTACATTAGAAGATCTGTCAGTAAAAGATACTGAAAGTCTGTAGCTGAAAACAACTCCTGTCTGGCCTGAAAACAGGTGTAGCAAAGACAGCAGTGTGGTGGCAGCTCTGCTCCATCTCCTCATCTTGCTGGGAGATTGAGATTTAGTTTGGGTGGGAATTTCATTCTCTGGACCCAAAGCTTAGTGTCTCTGCTTGAATAACCCTGGGGTGCCACTTCAGCTGGTCCTGGAACCACAAAAAACTGGACTGCAAAAAACAACCCTTTTGATAAAGACCACTGAACATACATTGAATGGCAATACCACAATTTTCAGTGGCTAACAACCTGAATTTGATAAAAGTCAGTAACTTAGAAAGAAAAGGTACCACATCCTGTTACCAATCCTCTGAGCCAGGTCCCCATCTGCTTTTATCTTACTGGCTGCTCTGCAGATAAGTAACTGGTGCCTCTCCATCCCTCCTTTTTCATTTTCTACTTTAGAAACAAGAGGAAACTCCCTGTCAGTACTCACATCCCATGGGAAGCTGTAAATAAGAAGCTCATTTTACTGTTTACACAAAATTATATCATGTAGTTATTGCCCTATTTATTTTCCTTCTGTATCTTCATCAATTTTATATAGTGAAAATATATTGGCAGGGAATAATTCTAGTCTTGACATCTGACTTGTGCAATGTGTCAACAAAGAAAGTATGAATTGTTTTTCTTTTTAAAAGAGGTATTCAAAATGCAACCCACAGGACTCAGGATGCTTTCTGTATTGGAGATGTACAGAAAAGACATATGTGGTTATTGTACTTTACTGTGAGATCAAACATGTATATACAGATGGAAAAAGGTTTAGCAGACAGCAATATGCAATTAGTTATCTGGAAATATTATGAGAATTTTGTTAGATTTTTTTATTATGAGGATTATTATTAGAGAATTTATGAGAATTTTGAAAATTAATATGATTTTTTTTCTGGTTTATCATGATACCAAACTGCACAGTATTGTTATAAATGATCAAGTCGGTAGCCAAATTTTATAAGAAAATTTAACAATGATTTATTAGATCATTGACAAAAATAGAATTTTGAAAAGAAACCCACCACAGCCAAGGCAGCGTCAACCCCGGGTGCCAGCACTGGGTGAACCGAGATCCGACAGACCAAGTGTCAGCGTCTCCCCAGTGGCTCACCCCGACTGCTTCACGCCGCTAGCTTATATACAGTTCATTCTGCCTGAGGCAGGGATGACCGAACGTTTCTTTGTGTCTCTTCACTTGTAGAACTGAGGCCATACATGTGCAGGAATAGACAAAGGTAGGTCCAGGTGTCCAGACAGATGCCTGAGCACCTCGGCAGAGAGTGGCACCGATGCTTGAGTATGGTAGATGCAATCTTCCAGGGTGCAGGTCCCCATGAATATTCCAAGGAAACTAGCAATCATGGCCCAGGAAGGTTTCTTTCATACGTTAACAGACTTGATATTATCTTAACCTTGTCCAGGAACTACTTGAATAAACATAAGACTCTGCTCCCAGCCAGGGTGGTCAAAGACATACCTTAGATCCTACAATATTTTATACATATATAGCATGAATTATCTCTACCATATACTACAGTATTATGATCTTACTTCCCAATATTGCTAAAAGTATAAATAACAATTGCAATAAGTTCTTATTGGAGGGAGTCGCTGTCCATTTTAAAGGCATATATCATTAAAAAGCTGAATTATATATATACCTGCAGATCCTTCCTGCTATATTCTGTAAAACTCTTTTGAAAATGGCCAGTCTTTACTATTGGAGTATACTTTACTGCTAAAGTAGCTCCATCTGAAGCCAAGAACACTGGGGAACAGTTTTTCTAAACCACACTTCAGGTTAGAAGGCTTGTCTCTAAACTGACTAATGAGCTCGGTGTGATGTCTGATGCTGGTGGCAGCAGCAGCATGGTGGGGGCTGCATTTGCTATTCTGAGAGCACTGCCCACAAGAGCTGGGCTAAGGCTGGGATTCCTGCTCTACCTTTCACCCCAAGGAATACAAAATCCTTACAGCTGTAGACTCCAGGTAAGGGGATGAGGAAATTATCTGCAGATTTAACCAGAAGACATCTATCCCATGAGCTCTGTTACTGTGTGTTTGTGTAATGGTTGGCTGTCAGGCTCAGAGGGCTCCTCCTGTGCTGCCCACTTGGAATTATTGAAATGCAGTTACCTCTAGGACAGCCACATGAAAAAGCCAAACTCATGGAATCACTTTGGTTGGAAAGGACCTCTAGGGTGTGTACATGCTGTTGCATATGAGGGAAATTTTTTACATAGACACCAAAGCAATACTCACTACTAATATGCTTCTATGGATTAGTACCACATCTGTGGAAAACAAAATTTTTTTGTTGGTGAGTTTCCACCATTTTTTGTACAGAAAAACAACTTTATTTACTCGTACCAGTTTCTGCCTAATTTTGTGCCTGAAGAATGGTCACTGAGCCCATCACTGCAGCTCACTAGTGTTCCACAGATTTATGAATTCCTTATTGTGAGAGAGGGAGGAGTTATAATCCTTCCTCTCAGAGGAATGAACTGCTGCTAAAATCCCAATGTTGAAATGCTCTGAGATGTCTGACCTGTGTTTTGGAAATGAATGGAGGTTAGGAGTTGCAAAAGAGGAGTGAAATCCCTCAAAGGCTTTTCTACCACAAGACTTTGTCTGGACAATGGCAAAGCAGAGAACTAAAAAGAGATACTCTCACTCTGTGCCTTAGCCATCATTTGTCTTTAACAGTAAAGGGGATGAACTGGATCAAGCAGGTTATAAACCAGTATTACAACCTCAGGCTAAGTTATAGGTCAACACTGCAATCAACTCAAGGCCAGGATTTTACTTGGTGCCTTCCTCATGTGTCTGGAAACTAGAACAGAAGACAAAAATACAAAGTTATGCAGGATTTTTAAATTTTTTGTTAAAATTACTCAACCTGGTTTACCACTTCTAGCTATTATTACTATACTGCTGAATTAAAGAAAGACAATAATCTCAATAGATTTATTGGAAAGGAAACTTCCTACTTAGACACTGACTTAATCAACTGTATTCTGGGTTCAATTTTTATCCTTATCCTAATAAGCCTCACAGTGACTGGAGGCATATGGCATTTTATCAGACCAAGGACAGTAGAAATAAACCTATTTTTACTCCTGAAAGTTGAAGACTTTGGGTCACTTTGTCCATAGACTTGGCTAGAAGAAAAGTAATTATGCCATTTTCATATTATAAGATACATCCAAGCCACGCATCTTTGTAAATGCAGCCTGGAGGATGATGCTTTCTCTTTAAAGGAGGATATTGCAAGAAACAGAAAATGCCACTTGCAAAAGAGACATCTACAGAACTCAAATGCATCTGCATTATGGAAGAAAAATCACTCCCACTTGCTCACTTACTTCTGTTAACTGTGCTAATTGCTGGTCTAGCCCCTAATCTTTCAGACAAGCTTTGTGAATTACAAAAGAAAAGAAAAAAAAGTAGGTTGGGAAAGACCTCTAAGATAAACAGATCCAACCATTAACCCAGCACTGCCGAGTCTATCACTAAGCCATGTCCCCAAGTGCTACTTCTACGCATCTTTTAAACACCTCCAGGCTCCACCACTTCCCTGGGCAGCGTGTTCCAGTGGAATATCCAATCTAAACCTCTCCTGGTGCAACTTGAGGCCATTTTCTCCTTTCAGGTGGTTGTAGAGAGCAATTAACTCTTCCCTGAGCCTCGTTTTCTCCCTCAGCCCCTCCTCATAACAGTTGTGCTCCAGACCCTTCAACCCTAATGCAGCTTTATAGCTAAACCTTTATACTTATATGCAAATGTGATGACAAATTTTCTAATTGTCCTTAGTTCTTGTGAGGTGCTGTGTTCACAGAGACAGTATGACAGCAACAACACAGCTCCTGAATGGAAGGAAGCTGCAGAGCTGCAGAAGGAGATTTTAACCAGCACTGAGCTTTGGAAGCCCTGGTACAGACTCTAACAGACTAAGTTAATGATTTGGATTCCTCTGCCAGTGCCCAGAACCTCCAAAACCAAGTTTATTTGAAAACATTTTTCACACGTTGACAACATTCTACCTATATGCATCCAGCTGGTTCAGAGCTAAGGATGAGAGATTGCTGATGGTGGCTCCAGGTCATTCAGGAATGATTCAGTCTGAACACTTCACGAACTTCAGCTGATTCCCTTGTTACCTCCTAGGCAGATTTGGAGTCTCATTCAGAGGGCTCATGTTCAGTGAGGTCAAAGAAGATCCTGCCCCTTAGTACTAGCCTAAGACCTAAGCTATATATTTTCCATGTTCTGAGGATAAGATTGAATGAGATAGTGGCAAGAAGCCTTTTGTGAACAACATATGTTACTGCACTCACACTTTGAACCCAGCCCCATCCTCTGGCTCTCAGAGAGAAATGGGCAGCTGGGACTTCTCTTCTGGTCACTCAGGTCTTCCCATTTGCTCCCTGTCCTAGGAATGAGGGCATCAGGCATGGGCTGCAGTTCACTAGCTGCAGGAAAGTCACCTCCCATCCACCCTCCAGAGATGAGGTCATTGGATAGGTCCTCCTTTGGCAAGGGTGGAATTTTGCAGCATTTTGGTTGACTCAGGCCAAGCTGGTGCAGGCTGATGACTGTTTACAATAGTCATGAGACATTTACAAAACACTTCCACTTAACTGTGTTTCTCCTAGTGTGTCTCTGATGAGACAGTGTAGTGAAACACATCACTCAGGTTTCCCTTTGTAGGTTGTTGTGTGGCATAGTGGATTCTGAGGTGTCTTAAGGCTGTTCAACCAGAGGGCAGAGACATTTTGGGCCTGAAGAATCCCAAACCATTTCCTCTTTCCTCTTGATTCAAAGGAAAAGAAGGCTTTAAATAATGCAGGGATGAAAAAAGTACCTGAGAATGCAAAGGAAAAGAGAAGGTGTCTTAAGCTATGTCTGATTCGGTGTCCCTCAGCTCCATTAAGGGTACCTTGGTGGCAGGTAAGTTTGTGACTATTATCTTGGCCACTTTCATATCTGATAATAGAAATGCCATGAGAACAAATGATCTTGTGACAGATGCTGATTTTAAGGATGTACATTCTCTGCAGCATTAGATGGGAACACTAGATGCCAAAGTCAGCATTACCTGATGTGCTATTGGATTCGACTTTTTTACTCTACCAGATGCTAAATCAACAGAGAGATTTTGCTTACCAAAGCAAGCTGACAAAACAATGTTTCATAAAACAGTTAGAATTGTATACCTTGGCAAAAGTTTCTGCAGTGGAAGACAACCAAGTCTGACTTCCTTCTTTCATAGATTGCCAGGTGGCACCTCCCACACATTCAGTCTGGTCACATTATTTGAAAATATTTTTGAACAGAAGAAAGATATTTTTTCTTTCTTTTAATATCTGATTAAATATTGTCAAACAGCCCTAGTTTTGCTAACACAATACAATAAGGGTTACTTTTAAAACTTAATTCTATAAAAGGATTAATTTCAGAATTTCATGAAATCCTGGCTAAGCAAGATAATTTATACTGCCCAGAGAAGACTCCATTAGTATAAGACTACATTTTCTCCCTGTATTGAATGAGCTCCTGGGGGTAATTAGATACAGCAAACAAAACCAAGCCAATCCACAGGTATCTGCCTACCCCTGGAAGGACCTACAGCATGTAGCAACCTGGAATAGGGAAGGAGACAAGGCTAACAGCCTGTACAGAATCACTGTCTTTGTCTGTGGCTGGAGAACCACCCACCACAGCAACCCCAAACCTTTCCCTTCTCCCAGAGCCAGCTTAGGCAGGGAGCTGTCCTCCCTCACTGTGCTTCCTGGGCACGCACCACATCAGACATCAGCCCAGCCCTGGCACTTCTCTGGGATCCTTTGGCATAACTGAGGTCAGGACCTTGTGGCAGGAGGGCTGGATGGCAGGTGAATGTGTGAGGGGCACAGGGAAGTTGCAGCTCCCAAAGTGGACATTGCTGACTGCTGGAGTGATGCTATTACAGGGCAACCCAGGAAGTTTCGGCTGTGACAATACTGTACACAATCATCAGTGCACCAGGAACAGTAACCTGTGTTTTTATTTCTGCAGGATAAATCATCCTCAGGGCTTTTTCTCTCTGGAGTGTAGGGGGGAGCAGGGAGAGTTGATGGAACTCTGCATTTACCAAGTCACTATGGAAATGGTAAATTCATAAACCTAATATTATCCTTTTGGATGGGAAGATCCATGGGTGAAGTCTGCTGGTGCAGGTGTTGAAACTGAATCAAATAGTGGGCAATGGAATGAGCCAAAAGCACTTTCCATTGATAAATTAAGCAATTTAAATTAAATAAAGCACTTAAAATAAAAGGAAGTAAAGATTGACGTGTATAGAATATTCATCATGGTTTTTCATTCCTCCCTTCATTCTTCCTCTTTCCTATCATTGTTTATTGTGATCCTTTTCTATGCTAAGCCCAGGTTATGCTGTAAGATCTTTTAGTTACTTAAGATGCATGTTTAGTGTGGTATATAAATAAATGGAGAAGACTTACATGGGTTAATAGTGGGATGCTGTCCCAGTGTGATGGAAAAAGAGTAATTTGATGTGTAAGAGCACAGGTTCAGAGGACTGGAGCCAGTTAACCTATCTTCCCAGGGATTACAGCACTTCTGATAGAGACACCCACAGCTCTGCCACATTCAACAAGCGTGTTACCCCTGCAGCAAATGAGAGCACAGCAGTCAGGGAGAGTTGAGAGAGTCCCCTGTACTCAGCACTGGTGAGGCTACACCTTGAGTCCAGTGTTCAGTTTTGCTCCTGAAGTGTGTCCAGAGAAGGACAATTAAGCTGGCCAAGGCCTGGAGCACAAGTCATGAGAAGCAGGTGGTGGATCCAGGGCTCTTTAGCCCAGAGAAAGAAGGCTTAGGACACCCCTATTGCTCCTTAAAACTACATGAAAGGAGAGTGTAGCCAGATGGGGGTTGGCTTCTTCTGCCAGGTAACAAGAGAAAATGGCCTCACGTTGTACCAGGGGAGGTTTAGGTTTGATATTAGGAAATATTTTTTTCGTGGAAAGAGTGGTCAGACATTGGAACAGGCTGCCCAGTCAAGAGGTTGAGTTACCATCCATGGAAGTATTTAAAAGATGTGCAGGAGGGGCACCTACAGACATGGCTTAGTGGTGAACTCAGCAGTGCTGGGTTAATGGTTGGAGTCAATGATCTTAGAGGACTTTTCCAACCCTGATGATTCTCTGAGTTTTTTTCTCTAGTTAATATTTATCTTGCAGAGATGGTGGAACATCTGGTTATCCAATTATTATAGCACTACAGCTCCAGGAAGCTATTCTTCATTGTCCTGGAATAAATTTGGCTGGATTCAGTAGAGTTATTTTTATTTTCACTGCCAAAGCAGTACCACTATGTTTCTCTTTTACATCAGTTCAGTACCCTCTGGATTATTATGGACTCATGCTTCCCATCAAAGTCTAGCAAGAGCCCAGGGTTTTTTTTAAAGCATGTCCCATCAACTTAGTGGAGATTCCCAATTCTTTCATACAGTTAATTTGGAAGAGCCAGACTCAAAAGGCTTCTGTGCTGTTATAAACCAATATTTTTAGAGACAGTTGTAACTTAATGTACCCATTTGGCTGCCTGTCACTATTTCGCATGTTGAAACCATCTTGTGATCCACAAACCTACTTCAGTGCTAGAGCTGCTGGTGGATGGGAATAAAATAAGTTTTGTTTTCTTTCTCTTTTCTCAGGTGTGTTAGCTAACAGGTTTTAGATTCCTGTTATCAAGAGGATAAATTGTACTTTAATATGGTTTAGTTGGCTCATTCCTAGGACTCATGTACACTTCATAAGACATATTAAAACATTACTTGCTAAGCCTGCACCAGAATATATAATATAGTAGTTAAAATGAGTTAGCTAACACATTTTTGAGAAAAATGCCACTTCTACTGAAGCCAAGACATTCTGTTAATTAGTTGAATATTCCTTCTAGCTCTTTCTGCAGCAAAGGGAAAATAGTTTTTACATTGTCCAGACCTCTGTCATGGGCTCACACAATAGAAGAGGCAAGAAGACTGGCCCATGGGACTGTGTGAGGAGATGGTGTGACCCCTGACCTGCAGGGTTCTCTGCTGGGCCATGGCTGAGTGCTCAACAGCAGCTGAGCCTCACAGGAGGATGGAAACAGGGCCAGGTGCCTCTGGCTGGAGCCCTGCCACACATGGGACCATGCTGGCTGCAAGGCAACCACCTGTCCCACTGATCAGTCCGACCCTTTTTCTGGAACACCAGGAGAAGCTGAGGCACAGCACTGTAAAAGCACCTCAAGAGGACAGTCATGGCCTGGGCATATTAGGATGATGGGTCCTCCATAAAATGGATGAAACACAAGAGGTCTGGTTGTCAAAACTGATCTGATGTCTGCTGAAATTGCTAGCACAATGCCATGA
Organism: Molothrus ater; assembly: GCF_012460135.2. NCBI lineage: Eukaryota > Metazoa > Chordata > Aves > Passeriformes > Icteridae > Molothrus > Molothrus ater. Next base: position 93,988,536 of record NC_050478.2, on the reverse strand, counting down.
CCTGCCTTGGTGAGAGTGGCAGGGATTGTAAGGAACCCAGTTTGGATGCTTTCTGTCAGACCTGTTCCCCCAACAGCCCCCACCCATGAAAGCCTGATTTCTGGAAACCTTGAACAATGAAACCTCATCATCTTCTGACATTTCTCAACATCTTGAGACCACCCCCCAACCCCATAAGTCCAGCTGACCTCTGGATTGCTTGAGCTCCCCTGAAGAAAAGGTATTTGTTTGCAGGTTTTTATATCTGGTGAAAGGGCCCTTGGTATTTTCATCATTTTGTACATCATATTTTACTTCAGGGTTGGTCTGTTGTTTTTTTGGCTATATTTACAAATTCCAGCAAGCTGTCCTGAAGAGAAAGGTGCTTTTTACAAGTCTCCCATTCAGCATTCATGGCACAAATCATGGAAATTCCTTTAGGCTATGCTGGTGCCAGACTCTGTGCCTCCCACTTTTATGTACGCTTAATGAAATGGATCTATTTTCTTATGACCAAACTATCTTGGTTTCCGTCATATCAGGGCTGAAATACAATTGCATTAGTAATCCCATATGTGCAGGGCTTGATCTGTTTCTCTCTGTTTCTTTAGGATCTTTTCCTGCCTTGATGAGGAACTTTTTTCTTTTCTCTTCAGCTGCTCTTTTCTCCCTTTTTAGACTTTTTCCTGCTGCTTCTCCCTCCTTCTTTTCCCCTCCCCCGTTTACACTTAACCTTCTGTTTCTCCTAGTGTCCTGGCAGGAAGGATATAATGCAATCGCTGCTATACAGTGACAAAAGTAAATATGTAGCTCTGAGTGAGTGCAACAGGGTCGAACAGCCTTTTTGCAATATGATCCCGCATAATCTGCTTCCCTTCTAGAGATAGTTGCTTGAATGTTAGAGTTGTAGCTCCACTGCCTTTACAACTCAATAGTTTTTAACTGTACTTTTCTTTTGCTTTGCATAAAGCAGTTCTTTTACTGGGGCTGGTTCTGAAACTATCGTCCAGATTAAATCTGAAGTGGGAATAAAAGGCATGGGTTTGTGTTTCAGATGATTTGCTCGTCTTTTGAATATCCGTATGTTTTTCCGCACGTAGGAGGAAAAAGGAAAGCTGGATAATTTATGTGTGGTAAAGCCACATGCACACACAGAGACACAGGAAGGCTTCTAATGCTAAATCCTTGTGACTAAGCACCCAACACAGTAAGCATTCTTTTAGACAACTGCTGGTGGCATGTGGGCTTTTTAACTTTCCCAAAGAAAATAATAAAAAGTAAAAATTTTCGAAAGATCCTACATAACTTGGGGGTCTACATTCCATTGAAAATAAGTGGGAAATCTGCATCTCAAATTCTCTGTCACTTGTGAAAAATTAGCAACCCTGAGTGGTGCCACTGAAATGTATTTTGTGTGTCTCCTACAGAGGAGTGCCTTTAATGTGTAACCAGAAATTTAAAAGATAGGTGAGCTATTTTACATAACCAGTTAAATAGGACTAGTTTCATTACCTGCTTTACAGAAACAGATGCTTTTTAATACGAGTGAATTTCACGCATTAAAGGTACATGATGAGTGGTTCAAATTCACCTGGGCCAGGGGACAGGATGTGGGTGTGGGCACATTTTCTTTGGCTGTAAAGTGCCTTCCGAGATCACCCCCTGTGCACTCGCGCATCCCCCATGCCACAGTTCCCTGTCACCCTGAATTGTGCTGATACAACTCTCTTGGAAGCTGCACTGTAAACTCATCATCAAAAATTAGCCTCTAAAACCCTCATGTTTTCTCATTTCCTTGACCATTACATGGCACAGTCTCACAGTTTTACTGGCACGTATCAGAAAGAGATAAACAGCAATTCAAGAGCAGAAGCTTATAGGAAAACTGGGACTGGCAACATCTTTAGTCTCCTTCCCAGTCAAATAAAATGTAAACTATGGAACCCCACGCTGAAGTCACAACTGCATCATTATTCCTCCAGCAGCAGTACTAAAGAGGCCCTCCTCCCACGTTCTAATTATTGTCTCTTTGCTGCTCTTTCAGTTTGCCAGGCTGCATGGTCACAGAGATCAACCAGCTAATCCAGGTTTCATATGTGTAAATAAAGAAATTATATATTATATGTGTAAATAAACAAAACAAAATAAACAAAGAAAAACGGACAAATTAAATACAAGTTAATGATAGCAAGTAAAATATAAATAGTTATACAGATTTTACCTACTTCCACTGGATTTTTTTCCTCTCAGATGCAGCAAATGATGGGGAAGGGGAAACAGGAGTGACTAAGCCAGCATTACTAGTAAAACATAAGTCTTCATAAAAGTCACTGATGACAATTCATATTGATTTTAATGGTACAGGTTGAATTACTGCATTTTGCAACCTTTGCAATATATTCCTGGGAAGAGTGGCAGTAGGAAGAGTTGTGGGGTAGGGGAGCTAGAATAGCTGAAGGGAAGCAGAACCCTGAGATTTCCTAAGAGATTGTGTTGGGTTTTATCTTTAAAGGGAATATGCTTTCTGAAATACAAGCATCTAAACTACTTCTACTATTCAGGAAGCATCTGAATTTACATGACAAGGAGAGAGGTAATGTCTTAAAGCAAAATAAATGTAAAGCAGCTTAGAGTTTCAGCAACTTCTTTCTCTGAAGATGACACTATACACTGAAGTTTATCAAGTGCTGAGGAAGACAAACTTTTAGTCCATGTTGATTTGCACAGATTTAACAGCTGCAGCTGTGTACCACATCTACAAAGGGTCATACATACCTTTATGTGTATAAAGCAAAAAATTATAATCCCACCAGGAAACAGAATAGATTCAAATTCTGCACTAATGAAAGTGACACCAAATAACTCTCACCTAGTAAGCTAAAGATGAAACCCTATAGCCAAGAACATAATTTATGGGCTAAGAGTGTCTCCTCAAAGCTCGTATTTCTGTGACACTGCTTTTGTGAAACACAAGACCTGCGTTGTGTAAGCAGGATTACACCCAGAGCCTTATTTCAGCAGATTCACAGTTCTAAGTAATATGGAGCTATTTCAAAGTTCAGGCCCATAAGAAATTCTACAAAAGATGTAATCAGATGCAGATGCTAAAATTTTCAAAGTTAAATCCTTTGTTACCAACTCTGGGAGGAGCCTTAAGTATTACAAACAAGCACGATAAAATAATAAAAGCCACAGTTCTTGAATTCACATGGCACTGTGAAGCTCTCACTTGGCAGTAAAGGCATTTGCTATCCATCCTGGTTGTGAAGAAAAATATATTGAAAATGGAACTTTAAAGAGTGCAAACTCAGCAAACAAAACATATTATGGAAAACAGAACTAGCTCTTGTGTTTTAATCTCAAAATTCTTAAGCCAATCTCTGTATTTTGTTGATTCGTTGATTTTGGACAGATGGAGTTGGAAATGCCTAGTCTGGCACCAAATCTTGTTAAAAAACAAAACAAAACAAAACAAAAAAGGACCACTACTAGGGTTTGATCTGAGGATCTTCTAGATATCCACAAAACTGTAGACATTGAGCTTTCTCTTTGATATGCCATTTATTTAGATGCTTATATATACATTTCAAGATCCAATGTAAGACAACCAAACTGCAAATACTGGCTGTGAGTAGCATAACACAATAGGATGGGAAAGAATGGAAATTTTATACAGTTTTTTATTATATATATGTTTTATTAATCTGATGGCTATTTGATTTATTTTAGATATATCCTCTTTCAAATACAGCCACAGAAGCCACTAAGTGTGTTCTGCTGTGAAACAGAGGTTGGAAAAAGAGAGGTGAATACAAAAATTATCTGGTGTGATAAAATAACAATTGGAATAGGAATAATGTGATGTGGCAGGTTCTCTGAGGCTGGAACTTTTTCTGTGTCACAAACCCAGCATGTTGTGGCTGCTACCCAGGAACAAATGAGGGGAAAGCAGAACAAACCAAGTGGGGAGGAAAGACACTCCAGGCCTGCAAAGACTGTGACTGTCCAAAACAAAGCAACAGTGGTTGGTGCAGCACTGGAGGAGTGGATCAGAGCCAGGGTGGGCGCCGGCCCCAGGGAGCAGGAGCAGTGCTTGTAGCAATGGCCCAGCAGATCTGGGAATGGGGATATGTCCCAGCAGCAGCAGGTGAAGAGCCTCCTAAGTGCAGAGGAAACTTAGACGAAGTGAAAAATGGATGAGTGAAGATGGTGTTGGCACTTACAACAAGAGAGACTTTCAAAGGTATAAAAGTAGTGTAAAGTGTACAGAGAAAAAAATATAGAAGAGGGCTCTTATCTCTGGAACAACCAGAGCTGTCTGGGTGTCTTGTTTCTGAAGTCATCAAGTTTAGAAAAAAATACATTGGGAAACAAAGAAAAAAGAGCTTTATCATGGATGAGAAGTGACAATTATTTATTATTTATTTTTATTTTTTAAGTGTTTGATTCTGCTGCAGTGATTGCAGCTGTGGGCTTATGACCTGAATTATTTAAGCAAAGAATTGACCAGCGAGTAGCTTCATACTATAGTCATATCCTGTTCTGAAACATTGGAATCCTCAGCAATAATTCCATGGTTTTTTTAAGATACAAGCAATTTTATAGGTAAGGCACCTTTTCAGAGGCAGAACAATGTCTGTACATGTGGATGTGTAAAGGTGCTCATCATTTAATCTCAGGGCAGTGTTTTGCAAATGTACAACACTTCAGTTTTTGGAGATGCAAACTTGAAAAGGGCCACCTTCTTTTTTCACCATATGCTCAAGCAATGAGTGAGAGAAACACATACAAACAAGGTGGAAGAAATGTCTCAGAAATATCACCTGCCAGCACACTACAGAAGGAAAGAGAAGGGGAAAACAGATAAGAAGTGAGAGACAGCATAAGCAAATAAAAAGGCTTACTTGCAAAATAAAGAGATGAAGAAAGGTACTAAACAAATCTATGTGCTACAAGGCAAGCTAATGCGACTCCTGAGGAGCTTTATTTACATGATTGGCCTTTACATGCCAGTTAATCCTTCCAGACACTGACCTTGTCAGCAGTGTTTGTGTACTTTGAATGAGCATACACACTGTTCTTTTAAATAATATCTCCAGCATGTCTAGATGAGAGTTTTGCATGAGTGTTGCACATGTAAATGGCCCAGGGCACGTTCCCCTTCCCACATGCTGCAGTGCAAGCAAGCCCCCTCTGACTCCGGAGGGCTCCGGCACCACAGCACAGCTTTTGGCTCCTGAGCCATTGTGCCAGAGAGCATAGATACCAAAACAGGCTGTACAGCAAAGAACTTCTGTCTCAGGCAGCTGGAATAAAATTGCACCTGGGAGTGTGCTGCAGACATGTTTTCTCAAAGCATACTACAACTCAAATATTTCTGCGTGTTGGAGACAGCCAGGACAACTGCAGCACAAGCTCAAATCTGAGCTCCCATGTGATACAGGAAGGCCCCATAGTACCCTTTTCCTCCAACCTGATCAGGAGTAAAGCTTTGAGTTTGGCAAATCAATGTCAAAGCCCAAGTTATGTAAAAACAAAAAAGGAGAACAAACCAAACTAAAACCAGAAGAGCTATTACCAATTAAATGCTTTTCAAACTAATTCTGGAGCACAGATCCAGGCAGAAGAAAAAAGGACCTTGATGTTTGGAAAATTAAAGATGCTCTAAGGAAGCACTGCACAAAATGCCTTATACAGACATTAATAAATGTTAGTCCAAAATGCCAATAAATTGACTTTCTGGGCTCTTAAAAATTTGCTCTGACAGAACAATGTCAACCAACAAGGCATTGTTTTAATAAAAGGTAATAAGCCACAGCCTGTGGAATGTTTCAGATCTGAAGCTACTTGAGCTGTTCATGGAATAATATAAAAAAATCCACATTGTATGAGTGCCTATCCACACACAGTCAGTGCTGTTACTTGACCATAGTTTAATTTTATTTTTAAACAAGCTGAGATCAGTATAAGTTTACCACATCCCAGGCAAAAGAGCAAAAACACAGTTATGATCTGCAACATGTTTTCTCCAAATATCAAAATGTGCAAGGGGCTAGCTTCAGATCAATTATTGCTTTTCCAGCAAATTATTTCCTCTGTGATGATTACTAGAAGTAGAAAGACTAATTTTAGCTGGAAAGTTCACAGAATTTTACAGAGTCGCAGCCAAAGTCACAGCTAATTTGAGGCAGAGAAAGTTAAAACACTGTCAAAATATAAATGCTTCCTTCAGCTGATTCATTAGTTTGCATATCATAACAAGGACTTTGTGTTCTTGGGTAAGGTTAGTGCCTCGAGGACATCCTGCAGATGTGTGCATTCCCAGTCTGAGTTTCTTTAATTTGTTATGCAAACATCAATTCTTTCTAAATACTGCAAAAGGGAGGACTTTTTATTGCAGCTAGAAACCATCAGCATTAAAAATAGCTATTCCTGTGATGCTGCTTTTTAGGAGGAAGGAGGACACCATATTCCAAACAGATGTTTACTCATTATTGAATGGTTTATTTCTCATTAGGAGATGTTTATTTGACAGACAAACCCTGACACAGCTAGCAAGTGAACTTGGTAAGTCCTGCTCCAAGCCAAGAGGCCTGGTATTTTTGACACATTAACTATTTTTCTCCTCAAGGAAACTGTAAACTTTGAAAACCCTAAAGAGCCCAAGAGCAGAAAAGCCTGAGGCAGGCATATTTTTTCCCTTTTTCCCTTTTTCTTGTGCACACATATTTTAAAGGTCTGGAACAAGGACAGAACTAGCAGTGGAGGGCTGTGTTTTGACAGAGCTCAAAAAGGATGAAATTTGGGATTTTTTGCCTTAGAATGGCAGCTGTAGCAGCTCTCCTGCAAGCAAGGCAGCGCCCAGCTGTGTTTTGGATTAAGCAAAGCCATTTTGGTGGTCAGCTTGTCTGTGTTACTTTACCCAGGCTGTCCTGCCGTGGGTTTTTTCATTTCCCTGAGCCAGGCAGGAGAACAGAGGTGAGCAGACAGTCACACCTGGGAGGCTGCAAGAGGTGCCTCGGGAAGCTCCCACCTCATCCACCTGATTCCCTGGCCTCTCTCCCTTAAAACCCAGCCACTGGCTTGCTGAGGGTCACTCACAGCTCCTCCCCACCCCTTCAAGGCCCCCAAAGTTGAGAGATGAAGGAGAAAGAGGGGCAAGGCTTTCTTTGGTGGCCTCTGGGGGGGTTGCCTCAAGCCAAACGCTCTTACTCTGCTTTGGGTGATGATGGCAGGGGCTTTGTTTGGCTTTTTGTTGAGGTGCATGAAATATGGTCCCCACCTGATAATTAGTTTCAGATCAGCAGGATGGAGCAGGAGACCAAGCCCAGTGAATTCTGGGGAATTCCAGATGGTTTTGGGAGCACTAAAAGCCACTGGTCTGGGGTGGTCCTGATCCCTTTTCTCAGCCCATATGAAGAAGAGAACAAGACAGTTTGGTTCTCTCAGGGATTAATATTGTGTCACTTGGTGCTGAGCTCCTCAGCCTGACTGAGGGACCCTGCCTAAGTGCCCTGAGGGCAGGACCTTGTCCTCTAAGCTCTGACTTCAGTGCACCTGCCACCTGCTCATGCACCAGTGAAAACGGAAAGACTCTTCTCCCACCTGGGTGCTGTGAGCCCTACTGGTCTGTAGGCCTCATCCACAGGGTTTCCAGGCCTCCAGATAATTTGCCAGAAAAATGAAAAGAACCCACAGGGGCTGCCAGGCTTTCTGCTTCCAAGAGAGCCAAGCCTGAAACACTGGGTGCTGGCTGTCCTGCTCCATCAGCCCTGCCAGACACAAGCACAGTCAGCTGATGAGGGGGCAGTGAGGAAGGCAAAGGGCCCACACACCCAGCCCTGACCCGCCATTCACCTTCTCCTTGTCCTTTTGTTCCGTGGTCTTATGGACAATTCCCTGCAGAGGCAAGGGAACAGTGGTGCTGCAACAGGCAGATGCTGGAAGGATCCTGACAGGAGTTTGACAGGAGGAGTCTGTGGCAGTAATGGCAGATCTGAAGAAGGAGGGTGGATGCAACAAGAAGAGTATGGAGATGCTTTAGGAGGCCATAGTGTGTTGCTGGACTGAGCATATTCCTGCCTCAAGACCCACAAGTGGAACAATCCCATTATAACACAACCCAACTTCCCACATGAAAATGAAAGATTTAATTTTACAGATTCTGTGTAATGTATTTCATGATATTTTAAGGATAAATCTGTTAAATTTTGTGTAATACTCCTATTTTATAGCAGGGGTCTTCTATGTTTCAGAAGTGTTGGGCAGATTCCAGGGACAGATATTCTGCCACATTTATGGCACCTTATAATGACTCCCTGATCAGTGAACACTGTCCCAGTGAGGAAATCTAATTAGTTTTGGAGTCAGTGAACAGTGACAGGCAAAAAGCATGCACTGAGCAGCACCAATGAGCCCAGCTAAACCCTATATAAGTAACCTGCAGAGGACATTTTTATTTAAAGAATGATGAATTATTCACTGTTATCTTTTTGTCTTCACTCATGTTTCCTGGAAATGCAATTGCAGAAATACAGTGTTTTGCCCAAATCCCATGATTCTGTGAGTGATGGAACTAGATCATATTCAAGGTCCCCTTCCAACCCAAACCATTCTATGATTCAGTGGTCTGTGCTGTACTCTGGGCTCTGGGTGTGATGTGGCACCAGGCTAGCCATCAATACATGCAGCTCACACTGGCTGCAGTTGTTCTTCCGAAGCAACTTCTGCAATTGTGACCAGCTGGGACACAAAAGCCATCTGAAAAGAGTTTTATAATCTCAGCTTAGTCCATTAAGTGGACATAGTAACAGGTGTATATATATATATATATATATATATATATATATATATATATATATATATATATGTACATACACACACATATCTCTATAGTGATGCTACTGCCACTGCACCTTGCTGTGTTTAGGAATTGATTTTCACTTCCCTTCTCATGAAATCTTTGCATAATTGCACATCTTATTAATTTCTTTGACAGTTTTGGTTAACACAGGAGACTAATTTTTCATTAAGTCAAATTTAAATCTCATTCACATGAAGGACTTGAAAGTTGGAATGAAAAATAAGGGTAGAAGGCAAGCTTAATGTCACTAAATCTGGTGAGTAAAGAAACTTCTACATGAGGCTGGTTAGCTGGCTATTTCAAAAAAGTCTGAATTAGTAAGGACAGGCAGACAAAATTATATCCTTACCATAGCAATTGGCCAAAATGCTGTTCTTCTAAAATTATAGAGAAGTAGAGGATCCTAATAAACATTTTAAAAGGAAGACTTCCCATATTTCTTTCTAACTCTAGCTTGTGCTCAAACAGCTATTTTTTTTGCATTGTGAGTAATTAGTAATATTCTTCCAGTGCTGTAAGAATCAAAAAATTTAAGAATTCCCTGGACATAGCACAGCAGCTGAAGTGCAGACTTGCAGTTTGTAAGACTGACCCTGATCTGATAAGGCATAAATAGGAATTTGACCCTTACCAATGTTACCCAGCAGTACCCTTCCTCTGCCACCACAAGGCTGGCATGGCACAGGGACCCCTGCACTGGGATGCTTGCTCCCTTCTTCAGTGGCAGATCAGTGGTGTTCCATAACACTGACCAGCTGCTTCCTCTCTCTGAAAAGTTTTTCTTCAGTGCCCCAAGCACGCTCCCAAGGCGCTGGCATAATCAGAATGACTCCAACTGCATCTTGCAAGACACCTTGTCCTTCATATTCTTCTTTTGACAGTTGATAATTGGTCTTTTAAAATGCAGAATCATTCTGCAGTCTGTGCCTTAGAGTGCCAAACATTCTCCTGGGCTGGGAGCTCCCACTGCTCCACTGTGCTCCGTTGATGCGTCACTGGGAGTCAGCATGCCAGCCTCTTTCAAACCTGAGCTTCCAAACACATTTTCAGGAGAGAAGGGAAATACAGTGGCTGTCTTCCTGTGAAGATTAACTGCTTTGAGGGGGAGCATGTTATAAAAGCTGTAGACACATTAGGTACTTCACAGCAGACAGAGCCGGTTGGTTTTTGTGGGAAGCGTGCAGAGAGGGATCAGGAAACCTGGGATTTTGGGATGTTTTGGTTTGTAAACCATATCTGAAAAAGAGGTAAGAGTTGCTTCTCTCTGGTTGTTCTTTTTCTCTTCACCCATTCTCTCTCATTTCCTTCCCACAAGATACAAAGATCCAAGGAACATACCATATGCTGCTGGAAATATCTGTAAAACTCCAGGACAAGACAGGTGTGAGTCAAAGAATTCAGTAGATGTTCTACAGTGCTGCACAGCTGATTTAGAAATAAAACCCAATGTTCAAGTTTGCTAGCTGCATACTGAGATAGAAACAGGGTTTTAAGATAATCACAGCTCAATAGTTTTAGGCTCAGCATGGAAAAAACCCCTTTTTTCTTTCCATAAAAACTATGTTTCCAATTTTTTTTTCTTCCCATGGGAAGTCAGTTACAATACTATATTGTAACAGGTTAGTGTTAAAGCCAGGTAATGACAGTGCAAAGGCAATTTTCCTCTAAGAAATACCATCCCCTGCATCTCTGTGAAACTACATTATCCAAGGGACACAAACTCTGATATTAATATACTGTCATTTAATTTAAGAAGGGTCTGATGGGCCTGACACAACCCCCACCATAGTCTTTCCTATTAATGCAAGATATTGCCTTGAGAAAAACACTTACTGCAGCATTTTGAACCCTGTCTGTATTATTTTAAGGCAAGACAGAGTATGATTGTCTTTCAGTTAATGATGTGGCAGGGGGTGGCTTTTTGCCAAGGTTAGGTTAGACTCCTTTTAAGTTGGAGCCTTTAAGATCCACCTGGACAAGCAATAATTAAAGGGAATAGCAAATTAAGTGTATTAGGAAGGGGAAATGATTTACTAACCAACGGGAGAAATAATTTATTAGAAAAGAAAACTTTTCCTTTAAGCCGAGAGAGTCAAATTACCTCTTTCACAAATCATTTGCCCTGTTGTTGGTAACTCAATTTTTTAGCTTTTCCTCCTCCACAAAAATCCTCCTGACCCACAAGTCTGTGGCTACTTCTTTCCCTGGGGCACTGTTCCCTGGCATACAGAGCCCATCCTGACACGTGCTTTCTGTGTCAGCTCAATAAGACTTTCATTTTCCCTGCAGAACTATTTTGGGACAGGGTGGAGAGATGGAGAAGAAAGCTGGGGAAAGCATTTTTGGACAGACCCTACATGCTCTCCAATGACAGAAGTAGTGACAGAAACCTAGATAGAGCAGCCTGATGGAGAGTACTCCCCTGAGGCTCCTGCTCATGCACCAAGCCAAAAACATAGAGCTTAAGTCAACTGACTGAAACTGGAAAACAAGAAGTCAGAAATCAAATGGGGGCAGACTGTCGTACTTTTCTAGCAGATGAGCAAGCAAGAGCAATATTTGAGTCATCCCAATCACTGTTCATTTCTTTTAAAACATTTTTTCTGTAATGTATTATTGGATCTTGCACCACAGTTACAAGTGAGACCCCAGGATCCATAACAATTAATAACCCCCACGTTTATTAAAATTCAGCCACAGTGGCACAACATAGCATGCAATTATAAACACAAAACAGATGCAACACCATCTTCTCTATAGTCAGCGAAGATTACAATCTGCAAAACCATGGAAATTTGTGTCCTTGATTTAATGGTTTAAAATGCAGGAAAGCTGTTTACATTCACTGTCAAAATGTTTGCATTACATATGCTCACTGCCCCTGTAGTGGAAATATTTTTCCACTAGCACTGCAGAATAAGCACAAAATGAAGATGCACCGCTCTTACTAACAAAATGCTGGCATAATGCAGTTTCACCTCTGCTAAAACATTTGTTAGTGACTCATCACACTGCGTTATTTGTTCCCTCTACCTTGGATAGACTTCCTGAGAAATTTAGTGTTATGCACATATTTTCAACACTCCACTGATCAGATAGCCTTCTGTACAATGCTGCAGACACTGTTTTCGTGTCCTAAAAGCATTAGCAATATGGATAATTTTTTAAGCCCTTGATTGCAAACTTTTGATTACTCAACTAAATATGGAAAAGGTGCAAACACCTTTCCTGACACAAATTTAGGAGCAATAAGGTAAGCTGAAATTTTAATTTATATCTTCAGTTAAAAGATAATGATGATTTTCAATTCTATACTCTAAAATCAGTCTGTACTTTAGAATTTAGGAATGCAAATCCTAAGGAGATTCAGTGGCAGTTTTTTAAATCTCCAGCTAAGATATCAGTGGACACACACTGCAGACATATAATATTCTGCTACCAGAAAGTCTTTTAAATGCATATCTGGACACACAGACAAAGTGTTGATAATTCTTATGTTAATAGCTATGAAACCCAGAGTTTCTCATAAGTCTGCAATAATTCATTTAATTTACATTGGCACTGTACAGACTTGCCTATCTTTTCTCATGTTTTCCTCAGTTTCTGTGGGACTATTCCCAAGATAAAGCCCATGCCCAAAATCAAGGTCATATTATTTCATACTAGCTTAGAGCATGATTCAGTCACTGTTACTAGGTGCCTGATGGCAAATAATTTCTCTCTCCAGGTAAGCAAGTTGTGTACCAATACAACAAAAAAGGCAGGTATGTTCCATGCAAATCATACCAGAATAATTTATTTTTGTTAACTATCCTATAGCAGCATTGATATAGCATTCATCTTGTGCAACTAAATAAAATGTATGAAATACATATAAATGATGAAATATTATGCAACAGTTTTCCACTGTTGAACCTTATGGAGAAAACTACATTATTTATTCAAATGCACACTGTGAAGGATTTTTTTGCAGTTGTTTTTGCTTAGCTTTTTTTTACTGTGTGGTTTCTTTGCTTGTAAAGAAACAGAAGATGACTTACATCTGAGCATGTTGAGTGAATTCTGCAGATATTTTGGCTGCACTAAAGGTTTCTCTTGACTATGTTAAAAAAGTTTTTTGTCAAGACTATTTACTAACATGCTCTCAAGCCACCATCCTGCAGCCAACCAGCATCTGTTAACAACAATTTGCCTTTGGTTAAATGCAAAAAAAAAAAAAAATTATGCAAACAGTAATTTTTTGTAGTTAAGGCAAATACTGCTTGACTGGGAGAATCTTTCCCTACCTGGTTCAACCTTGTAAAAACATGGTCTTTTGCCTTCAGCTTCAAAACTTGGCATATAATTTTAGGGTCTTGATTATGCCACAACAATCTGGCATTACGACATGCCTAAAATATATTATCTCCATCAGTCAAAGTACAAGATGGCTGGGATAAGGGAATGGTTGTTCTCCACACATGGACGGCAACATGGATTTCTTCCACAGCTCTGTTTAACAGGAATGAATCAGGCTTTCTGTCTTTACAACTGGGCATCCACAGTGTGTGTTTTCACTGTGAACAGATTCAGTTAACAACTCTAATCTGTTCCTTGTGGGGTAGAACAGAATATTTTGGAGACTTTTATACTCCATTTCTGAGGATGTCTAAACAATGTTCAAACACATACATATGCAAAAGTGCATTTTTTCCCTGTTTGCTGCTGCTCACATTACATGAAGATGGCATACATGTATTGAAACAAACGTGACTCATTTTGGAATTGCACGTACACTCAGAGTAACGTATTCTAACACGCTAAAAATGCAATCCCCAGAGACAAACGTGCTGAAATAGATCTTCAGCTGCTCACAATACAAGTCAGTTCTTCTACATCCAACTGAGCTATTCTCTGACCTGACTGCCTTCTGACATTGCTGGTGGAACAGACTGGGGTGTTTCCAGAGTGTTTCTACTTCTCCTGTATTCAATCATTCAAGACACACTCTGAAAGAGAAAATGCAATTTATTTTTTTAATTATTCAGTCATTTCTCATACTGAGGTGTCCTAAATTATAGTACAAACCTGGGATTACTAATTTAATTTTAGGGTAATCACCTTCTGACAAATCCAAACAGCCCTTTTCAAACAGTGCATGCCTATTTCCTATTTGTGGCATTTGTTTACTCAAAGCTTTTTCTCTTAAATATTGGAAGATGCAGGGATACAGTTAAAGAATGTGGGTAATGTCTAAGGAGACCTGCACAAAAAGTCTAAGATGAAAGCTAATTGGTTAGCAATTTTGCTGTGAATTCAAAACTTAGAGTAGGGTCACTAATTCTGTGGCCTTTCAACTCCTCTCAAGGTGATTTATGGGTTTGTGCTGAAACACTATAGCAGACTTAATGGTTTTGCATGGTTGAAGCATGAAATAAGGTGTAACCTGAGTGTTTTCACTGGATGTAAGTTTGTGTTTGGGAAAGTTTTTGAGTCCAAAATTTCAGCCAAATTTCTACATTGTAAAACCTACAGTCACGTGAGAACTCGGGAGGAAAAAATCAAATTAATGGTTTTTCTGCAAATGCTACAAACTCATCAACATCAAAACACTTAGATTCATACTACTTTTATTTGATTGGCCATTCTAAAAGGAATCCAAAAACATCGAAGTCAGAGTTCTTGCATTATAGTGACATGGAAACTAGTTCAGTTGTTACGTACAGCTTGATGGTTCAGAACATCCTTTACAGGGAGTGTTGTGAATTCAAGAACTTTCTGATCTAAAACCCCGTTTCCTTTTTCCTAAGTCCTCCAGCACACTGAAGGCTGCCATGGTCACCTTCTGGACTTCAGGTACATTAACCTTGGACACCTTTAAGTTTTGACATCATTCAGCAGCATGATGCTGCAGGCTGCAGACTGCATGCTAAATACAAGAAGGAGACAGCATTTGAGATTTCAGTTAGCTTTAGAATATAGAAAACATTTCCAGTCCCTAGCTGGAGTTCATTCTCAGCTGTGAACCCTAGGAATATCCTAGGAAAGTACTCACTGTGAGGTGCTCCAACACTTACCACAGCAAGACCAACACTTTTTGTTAGTTGTTTTGCCTGTCAGGCTGTTCTCAGCTTTTACCTAAGCAAAAAAATCTTTTCAATCCCTCACTTGGAGATTAGTAAGTCTCATGCAGCCCTATTCTCACCAATTTCACATCCTTCTCTCCTTCCCATGATTCTCAAGTACAAGACTTTGCAAGAAAAACAAAGAAAATAGCAAACTCAAATTCTATTGACCTCTGGGGCTACAGAACTCAACTGAGTTTCCTTGATAACTTCATATAAATCCATTTTTGTAGTTGCAAAATTCTATGATATTTAACCACTTGCATATCCCCAGGGGTTTTATGTACAGACACACCAAGGTCCTGCAGGCAGCATTTGAGAACAATATTTTTCCCTCTTTCATTGCTAGTAAAGATGAAAAAGGTTGCTTTCAGATCTCTATCCCAGCAGCCTCCTCAAAACTCCAACTGAAAAACTTTTCTGACTGATTTTTCCTTCTCTGTCAGCCTAGTTTATATGTGGCCAATATTGCATTTCTTAGCAAACCATAACATGCAATCCCTCTGTAAGCTAATGAGGAAGAGAAATTTATGAATTTCATATGCTTAAGTACATTCATAAATAAAAATCCATTTGTAATGCTCAGACAGATTTGTTGCTGAGAAGGTTTTATGCTGTAATGCAATTTTTAGTTACCCTTGGAAGTTAGAGCTTGTTAAAATCCTTAAAGTTTACTGAGTCCAGACTATAAGCAAACTCTAGCCATAATGGTGCTTCACTGGTTCAATATATGAAGAAGTAAGCCCTCAAAATAAAAATTCCCTTTCTTTTCTCTCATCAAAAAATGCTTAAATTTACATTAGCAACCCAGTGCTTTATAGAACAGAATCTGGGGATCATACAAATAGCACATGGAGAGACAGTAAAGACAGAGACTATATGTGTTTTAAAAAATTAGAGACAGAAAAGAAACAAACATATATTTAAAGATGTAACTGTATTTATTTACTTGATGGTTCTGCTGTAAATGTTTTCCTTTGCACTCTACATAGCAACAACCTGAGCATTCTCCCTTCTGTCAAGACAGTATCCAAGTGACAAGCAGAACTATAGAATTAATAAAAATTAGATAGGGACCTGATTTAACTGTCTCACTTTTGCCAGCTAAAATAATTTCCTTCCAGAGCACAGAGTGGTTGTGATGGATTAACATTTCTCTAATGAAAGTGGAAACTGTATCAAAAAGGAAATAAAGAAAAATTTACTACTCTGATGTTTGTGCATAAAATTAAAAACAGTGATGTGAATTATTGATCTGACCTGTTAATAGCAAATATAAATTTCTTTCAGAAGAGCATTTCTGGAAAAAAAACAAAACAAAACAAAAACCTTCCCTTTACTACTATCTTTTGAAATGCTCATTGTAAAGATAAATTTATCCCAACCCAAAGAAACTTTATGGGTGCAGGGGATTTGGGAAACACAAAGTAGCTGGCACAATAGGGACCCCTGTCTGAACTGCAGAACAACTTTGTCTGGTGAGTTTTGAATATCTCAAAACTCACCAGACAATATCTCAAGTTTGATTTTCAGGCTTGATGTCAATAAACTATCACTTAATGCTCTTTCATTTCTTTCCCCACTTATTAACAGAATTCAGGATGACCTTCAAGCACTTGGTGGGACACACAGACATACAGACACACACAAACATTGGTATATTGGTGTGTTTCTTTGAGAAGTGTAGGTAGAGATATGCCAGTTTCTATGGTAACAACAAGACTTTTACATTAGTAACAGAAAAATAGGTGTTGAGATAACCTCTTAGAAATTGTCAGTGCTTTAGATATTTCCAGTGTCAGACAGTGCTTTCAATTAATACACATTTAATTTGTAAATAAGGGTACAACCTTCTTTAGGAGTTAAACACTTTGCTGGTGTGTAACAGGTATGTGTTCAGAAAAAATGCTGCAATGCATCAGAGGAAAAATATTCTGCAAGGAAAGATTTCTGCTTGCTGTGGGATTCTCATGGTATTATTTTTGTAGCATGGTGATTAATTTGTCATTCATCAAAAGAGCTCACTGATTAATTGAAACATTAAGAAAAGTTCAAGCAAACATAATGAAACTGCATCTTGATTCCTGGTTATTTTTTAAATTTTAATTTAATGTTAAGAAATCTACTTTTGGCAGGTTAAGAGCTATCATGGCATGCTATTGTCATTATTTATAGTTAAGCCTGACATTTCCTAGGCAAAATAATTTGACCAGGCAAGGCTTCTGTGTGCTGCCAGAAATGGGTACAGGAGTTCTCCATGGAGGAAGATCCCAGCTGGAACAATTCTCCAGATAGAGAAAAAACCAAGCAATGGTTCATGTGCACATCTTTTTTCACAGAAGCTCACATTTTCAACCAGCTTTACAATTGCTGCAGAAGCTCCTGTTTCCACAGCCCACAGCCCAGAATCAGTAGGAAAATGGGCATGTTGAGACAGAGGAGGGAGTGGTTGCAGCAATCTGTACTCTCAATATTGTGGGTTGCATGTCCCTCATAAATCGGGTCAGTCCTTTCTATCAACTCTAATTCATGTAAGCAGGGCACGCTTGGGTTCAAAGCAGCCCAGGAATGACAGATAGGATGATGACTTAGTGGTTTTCCTGAGCTTTGAGGCTGTAATGTACCATTTAATCAAATGTACATTACAGCTCTCTTAATCAACAGAGCCCAAAATGTTACCAGACTTGCAGTGATTTTGCTCCTTTTTCAGGCCCACTGATTTGAGCAAGGCTTTGTGCAGGCAACCTTGTAAATGGTAAGAGTGAGGTCTGTACCGTCTCAAGGTTGATCATTTGCCCTTTCTCACAATCTTGCAAATAACAATCATATCTTACCCATCTTCTCTTTCTTTATAGAAAGAAAAAGAAGAAGAAGAAGAATGACAGCTCTTTTGCTTCGTAACAGAAAGGAAATCCTGCTCACTATAATTGAAGCAATGCCAGCTGTTTGGAGCTGCTGGAAACAGTAAACTGAGCAGCCATTACTTCTCAGTAAAAAAAAAGTTTTAAAAAGTAAGTCTTTGTTTATGATGGTACCTACCCAGGCCCATTATAGTGCTCTCTGAACAAATCATACTTTCAGTGTGATAATCTCAATTACAGGTAAACATGGTTATTTTATAGGAACACCATCTTACAGACACAGAATTGAGATTATTTTTGTTTGTTTTGTTTATGCTACAGAATTGTATAGATCATCCTACTTTTGCATCCACACTTAATTTTGAAGCCAGATAAAATCCTGAACTTCTGTTAGTCAGGTTAGACCACTTCTTCCAACAATACAAGGCCACTACTATCATGCCTGTGTAGACATTACCTGTCCCTCTACAAGCAGTTTTTCATTAAAAACACTACAGTTACACTCTTGCTTTTGCAGAATCTCACTGGTTGTACTTTCCAGCTTGAAGGTTTGGGATAGTCATGATCAGTTTGGCTCTGAATACCCCAGTGTGGTTTCCATCTTTGTGAGCTCAGAGGAATCATCCATGCACAGCAATTTGAACTTGAGTATTTGCCCAAATCAGTAAAATAAAAAAACACATAAACTACTATCTAGACCCTTAAGAATACACTGAAAAATGTCAAAGCAAACCTGGAAGGAAGAAGAGGAGCTACCACTGCAAATGTATTTGATAATGCTTTTCAAGCCTACATGGTACTCAAGGTTTGAAATTCATGAGATTTTAAGGGAAGAAATGAAAATAAAGTGAATTATACCATCAGTAAATGAACTAATGTTATCCAGCTTCTCTGAAGCAAGATGAACTCCTTCAAAATACTATGAATAGAAGTTTGCAAAGGATATTGTACATCAGTCATTATATTTTGTGGACAGTTTCTTATTCCTAGTATCTTTCAGGCTTCAGCATCAAATACTTTCTGTTAAGAATGATAAACTGTAAAACTGTCCTTTTCATGCATGACCAGTGAATGATAAGGAGTACTAGGAGTAATTACAGTGATCTCTGATGCAGATCAGAACAATCAGAGTTTTGTCATTTTTAAAAAATTAGTTTGTTGAAAAATAGAGTTTCACTTTCGTATGTCGACAAGGTGGGGTTTTTTCCCCTTAAAACCGAGAAATAAGAAGTAAGAGATAAAATTAACAAGAAGAAGAAATAAAGAATAGTTCTATGAAAATGCAGCTCCTCAGTAAGATTAATAAAAGTTCTTAACAGTTATTATTGGTCACATTCTACATGTTAGGAAAGCATTTTCTGCTTTCCAGTTCTTCTCACTGCCACCATTCACACAGGATGGGAGGTTTGGGCAAGTGCCTTTGTGCTTATATTTCCTAAATCCTTCTTCTTCCACCTAATGGGATTTGTGTCCTTTATAAACATTCATAACCATTTTGTTAAACAACAATCAGTAGTCATAAGCTTAAACCTTTAGAGACCACTTAACATCTAACCTAATCATGTAATTTCCATGACCTTTTTTGTCTGGACACCATACTTGCTTCTAATGCCTCTCATCAGCAGAGAGAATCATTTTTCATTACAGACCAGATCCTTATGAGTCAGAAGTGAGAGTCTTTTATACAGAGGCCGAGACCTTAAGAGCAACAGCATTGCAACAGCATCTAAACATCTGTAGGCACTGACAAAGATAAAATGTCTTTTTTTGACTTCTCAATAAGTCATGCAGCTTCCCAGATTAATGAGAGAAATACCATAATGATTCATCAGTGCCATTTCTGTCTAGCTGCTCAAAAGGTGAAATGAAAAAGAAAAAAAAAAAATCAAAGTATCTCCTAAATTCTTACCTCAGGACAGTTGACTGAATCAGTCAGTGACTTTCAGTCCTCTCAGTTCCCCGAAGTCTTAAAGGTCTTGTGTATCTCAGTGATGTCAACTTTTTCTGTATTTTTCTTCAGACCAAAAAGATTGACAACCTTCAACCTTGCAACCTTCCTCCCTCTCTTCCTCACCTCACTGCCTCTGCACTCCACCTGAGCCTTGTTGGGATGCTTTTAGACAAGGAAGCTGGGCTGGGTCCAGTACCCAGTGCTGGGAATGTTGCTTTCCACAGCTCCCACCCTTGCACCATAGACTGCATGGGGCTCTTCTCAGCAGCTCAGAAGGGCCCCTAACTCCCATGCAGCTGGGCACTGGAGCAGCCAGCTCCTGCCTGGACTACCTTCTTTTTGTCAGTGCCACATGAGCAAGGGGACCTGAGTCTCTGTCTCCAAAACCGAAAAGGTTCCACCAATCCTTTCCTGACTAAGGGTACAGTTTATGCTGTGTAGGGTTTCAGATCTGGTTAAATTATGAATCTGAATGAAAGGATTTGTGGGACCTGACCCAAGGGCCCTGCAGCTCTTGCTAAGAACAAGGTTTCCTCATGGTGCCAAGGAGTACTTGCCAGAGCTCCCCATGGGAGCAGAGACAGTGGGAGGGGAAGGCTGCAGCACCTAACCAACATGTCAGAAGGACCACATGCACACCAGAAAGGCAAAAGCCAAGCAAACCGACTACAAAGTTAAAAAGTGAATAAACTTTTGAGAAGACATCCAACCAGTAAGGCTATATGCAAATTCCAGTAGAGATCCAAGCCAACATTTTTAGGCTCTAAACACATCCTTGAACTACTGTAGCAATAGTGCTGAATCTCAAAGGACTGTTGAGTGTAAGGACCTATAAAGGATGAAAAACTTAGCAAAAAAATGGGCATAAGGTTCAGATTGCTGCATTCATCATGAAAAATAAGTGATGATTAATAAAGGCAATATATTTTTATACTGCAAAAGAATCTCCAAATTTCTCTTGCAAGAATTTTTGTGGTGATTTGAAGACATAACTGACTTTCTTTCATGCTTACCTTTTTTTTTAACTGAAAACCACTTACATTCCTTGTAAGTTGCTTGGGATATTATTTCCAGCTTAGGAACTGGGGCAAACTCTAGGTTCTGATCCTAAAGATCCTTCTGCACATGTCTAGCTTTATAATCATGAGTGGAAGATCTGTTGGCTTGCAGGAGGTTTGAATAGATGTTGCATAAGCATATAGGTAATTTTATCCCTCTGTGAACTGAAAAGATCTGTTGCATCTTTTGAGGTTAGCCCACCCATAATAAAACTGAATCATACTCATCTCTTGGTCAGCTGTGCTGTGCATGGGGATCTCTTGATAGAATATGAAAACCCTTTATTTCTGTCACAGTCATTTGAACACCACATTCATGAAAAGGGCGTTAGTATGTCATTTTGTTCTCTAGTTTTCCATGGGTCTTTTACCAGACTGAAACCTACACCTTATTTTCCTCCATTGTCTGGATGCCAAGCTGAGCGAGGTTAATGCTTTGAATTACACGCCTACTAATCATTTACCATCAAAACTGGTAGCATTGTGGAGGCACACAATGTGGTGCACTGCAGGTAGAGGTATCACCAAGCTGTCAACCATTTCTTAAATGCATCTGCTGTGGTGGCATTTCTGTAAGATGGCCACAATTCCTCTTTGTGAACACAAACAATTTCAGGTAGAGTAGGAAATCCCTTGTTTTCTTTGCCCTTGCAATTTCATTTCATTTGCTCAAAACTCACTCATGACATCATGTAGAAACAGCAGTTAGGGAGGGGGGAAGTTGTTTTTGTTTGATGTTTCAGGCAGGATTTTTGGTTGTATTGATTAAAAAACAAAACCTAGATGTTTTAAGGGTTTTCTCATAATTTCCAAACCTGTGATGGTATTTCTCTATTGTTGCTTTTCAAAAATGTGCTTTCACAACTATTAAGTATCAGGAAATGTTGTTGTTCTGAACTTTGCTAAAATCTGCTTTTAAAATTTAAGTGTGAACCCCAAGTGCATTACAATGGTTGCACTCCCAAGGAACACAGTTTTGACGTGCTTCATTTTCAAATCCCACTTGGTGCTTCTCTTGACTCCTCACCCCTGCCTGCAAGACCCATCTCCTCAAAAAGTTTTGGGTTTGAATTAATTTTTCTCCTTCTCTCAAAAGCTGCCCTGGGCCATGGCTGCCTTCAGGAGATCTCCCCAGGGTGGCTGCCCCTCCCTGGTTAGCAGATGCAGGGGCAGGGGGGCTGGGCTTGCTCTCTTGCAAGTAACCAACAGCAGAGATTTATTTGCATTATGCTGACCCAATAAATAAAACCGATCTTGACTCTGTAATGTGGAGTGAAGAAAAAGCAAGTAAAAAATTGTACTGGTAAGGAAAGAAACCAAACAGAGAGAGATACGAGAACATTTTTCTTGTGCGATTTGTTAAAACAAGGGGTACACCAAATACGTGGTAAATGCAGTGATGATGAAAACTTCCTCAAGCGCCACAGGGCATTTCTGCAGCTCCTACTCAAGCAGTTAAAATTTGTCTCAATATGGAATGTAAGGAGAAGAAGAACTCAATTTTTATTTCTGAATCAGTTTTTCAAATTATTCTGACAGTTTCAAAGAATTTTTTTTTTTCTGTCAGAATACTAGAATGGTTTAAGGCAGATTGAGAGTAAACATCCAGAAATGCACTGTTTTCTCCCTGAAATAAAACCAAACAAAGAAATAAAAGAGTAAGGCTTTCTGGGTGCATGGGATTTGACACAAAAAGCAATTGAAAGTATGTCCCAGACCTCAGCATTAGCTCTTGGCTTCTCTGCACTGAAGAAGAAAATTAACTGGTTTAAGAAACGCATATGAAATTTCCCATCTGGCTGACAACATGGATGTTTCTGCTCACTGTGACAATCTGAAAATGCTGCTGAGATGTTTTAAAGTCAGTGTTTATATCTAAAAAGCCAACTCTTCCACAGCTAAGGTGGCTCTCCTTGCTTCCCTAAGATATAAATTAAGACAATAAAGTCCATCTGAAACTCATTTTTAAAGGTGCACAGCCATGATAAGTGTGCTTTGATTAGTGCTCTTTAAAATTCATCTTCTTACTCTGAAGCCAGTTTTTACTTTCAAAGTTGTTTTTGTCCTCCATCAAGGAACATTTAATAATTGGGTTTAAAGCACGTACAACTGTAGTTTGTATTTACTTGCTAATCAGCTTAGCATTGCTAAATACATGTGTCATGTGAAGGTATACTGCTACACTCCTTAACTTTCAAATGCTTCAGGTACTTTGGAAAAACTGATGATGTTATGACAGACAGGTAAAGAGCACCATAAAGCTGTCTGCTAGATACAGCGTATGCAGAAGCAATTTGCCTTCTAAAACTCTGAACATGATATTCTCTAATATTTCCTGGCAGATCTTCAGTAGCTAGAAAATAAGCATTTCCATATGTAAGAAAATATTCCTTTGAAATGTAGATTTTTCTTTACAAGAAAAGAACACAGAGAGAATTGCATTTTTAAGCTAAGGGTTCATTATTATTTATTTTTCTGCTTTGAAAAATGTTGTGTGTTTCCCATACAGCGCTTAGGTGGTAATTGCAATTCTAGGATCAGCTAAATTACTGTTAACAAACCTCCTAGCTGTTTTGGTCCATTAAGAAAAACCTTTAAATAAACAAATTTTGGCTAATACATAGCTCCTCGCCAAATACTTGGGTAATGTTAAATTTAATATACTGCAGCGAACATAACTGCATTTATCTAAAATTTAGAATGTGCTCACAACACTGCCTCTCTGTTCCGCTGCTTTAGTAGGGTGTTTTCCCCTTTAAGGAAAGCATTTTAAAATGGTTGCTAGTCATCTCAGTTGCTGCAACCACATGATGCAATCTATTGTCAAATTAGTGGGTGGCAGCAAGTGGAAACAGATTTCACCAGCAATAAAGCCTGTCACATGATTTCATCTGTTCACAGTCATACAATCTCTTAGCCTGTTCCTCCTGTTTGATCCAAAGGCTCTGTCCACATGGAAGCTGATCTTTGCTATCTTGAGCACTGCTGCTAAATAACAGACTTTGTGGATGGTTTTCACTAAGTGGTATTTTAGGAGTGTACAGGGAAGTAAACCATGTAGCATAGAAAAATTTGCCCATTTTTTAAAAACTGGCTAAGTGCACAGATGTTTTGCCAAGTCAAACAAAACTTAAAGAAAATAGTAACAAAATATTTGCAAAAGAAACCAAATCTAATAAAAGTTGTAGAAAAAGTTATACTTTTAAAAGGCTGAGCATACTATACATATTTATAAAGGAGATGAAAATTATATATCTGAAGTACAAATAAATTAAGTATCTAGTATCTAATACTATCTAGTATTAAGTTAGTGGTAATCACACATGAATCTGCAAAAATATGGAGGGTGGGGCAAAGGAGAAAATTTGGTATAAAAATAGGTACAAACCTGTCATGTACATGGAAAATCAGGATATTTCTAACCAGAAGTATTGTGTCTTTATTATGGAATAGTGTCATGATACTTACTTCTAATTTTAAGTGCCATTAAAATCACCATCACAAATTATAAAACCAGTCAGGTGTTCTTGGTTCTTTGTAACTTTGTGAAATATCTTCAACCCTGCCTGGTCCGGGACAGTCAACAAACTGCAGGTTCCAGGGCCAAGATCTTGAATTTCTACATTCATCTTGTAATGATAATACTAAGAGGAGTGGGGGATGGGAAGCACAGGCACGAAAACAAAAACTTGGAAGGGAACCATAGTGTGGATCATAGAAGACAGAGGTTTGCCCTGCCCTTTTTATGCCATACCCGAAAGCCAACTGCAGGAGTCACAGGGACTCAGGGACTCTCCTTCCCTCACACTGCACACTTCCCCTATTTCCCAAAGACTTCTAGAAGAGAGAAATTGTCTTGTGCTCTACTAACCTATGGGAAAGATCATTTTTCAAGGAGTGCAAGTTCCCTTCTGACACCTTAACACCAGGGAAACATACATTCTCAGCCCCCTGCTCAGGGCTGGGCTTTGGCCAAAAGAACACTCCATAACTAATCGTCTGCAATATTGCTCCACAATAACTATCTATCCCAGTTTGAAATGAGGACAAATGCAATGTTCTTCAGACCCTGGACCACCAGCTGAACATTGATTATTCATTAATAATGTGATTCCCACTTAATGGGCTGGTCAGTTAAATTAAACATTAGTATTTGTGCTGCCAAATAAAATGCAAAGGCCAATGAACAAATTTTTCTGGAGAAGTAAATGTCACAGACTTTATTTTTGGAGAACTGCAAGCTAATGTGCAGATCAAAAGGATCACCATTTCCCCAATAACTATGGAAATGCTAGATACAGTGCATGGCATGTGTTTGAATTTCTCAGCCCTTTCTCAGATGAACTGTGACTACATAAGGAATCTGGCTATATATGAAATATACCAACAAAGGGGATTCTCCCCGACGACACCTAATGCTGCATCCTTTATAAACTATTTCCATTGAAATTTGGTTCTCTTGCAGTGTAGGAAATCAGCAAGCATAGAAAAACATGGAGCTCTGGATCTAAATGCTGGCCCAACTCAGAAAAGCACTCACTGATGCGCTTAACCTTGCTTAAGCTTCAGTGAAGTTAAACATGTGCATAGTTGTTTTATCAGTGTATTTGCTGAGCTCACTGCTAAAACTACTCTATTAGTGAGTTACTTTCACAGACAAAAAGAAAGTCAGTGGTACAAGACAGAAGTCCCCAAGCTCAGAGTTAAAGGCTCTCTTTTTTTTGTCTATGTAGTCATTCATGTAAATAGACCTGCACATAATTGTATTTCATTTAATTTCAAACATATCTGTATTTTATGTAGTCATTCTTGTAAACAGATCTGCTTACAAAAAAAATATTTATGCAAGAAGATCAAGTATTTGCACATCTAAGGACCCATTTTGCATGGGCAAATAGTTGTTTACACATACGGATGAAAAATAGGGATACACAGATATGCAAGTGACTCTGAAATCTTGACACACATCGCCTTACAGGATGAAGCTGGAAGAATGTCAACAAGCAAGAATTATCCAATTAAAAGTCCACAGTCATGTATGCATTTGGAATTAGTTCTAAAGGCTTTGCAGAAAGAACATTCTGCAGTAAACATTTCATCGTCACTAATTCTGTCCAGATTCATTCAATGCACATCCCCTTCTGAAGATCCATTAATACATTTTTGATTTAGAGAAAAGTCAGCAAACAATTTGTTTCAGAAAGCTGCCAAAATAAGATTGAGACACGTGTAGTGGAAAAGTATCAGGACTTTATTCACTCTCAAGAAAAAAGAAAATCAGAAAAAAACCCAAAACTACTGAGGATCTGAGAACAAAATCTGGGTCTGGTATTAAAAAAAACAACTGAATATGCACTGGTTGCTATAGAGAGAATCTCTTACTTTCAACCACAATTGCAGATGTGGTGGTGTTGAAGTGAGTATGTATGTCCTATAATATTTAACAGCTATGTAAAAGATGCATAAAAGTGATCTGAGATATTTTTTCCCAAAAAGATATTAGATAATTATGAGTCATGCACTGACTGCCCAAAGGAATATAGGAACATTCCACAAATAGCTGAGACTTAAGTAACCCTAGACAAAACATAACAGTTGGCCAAAGAGTAGTACTTGTTTACTGATAACACATTAAAAACAGTAAAATAAAACAGGCATTAAACAATAGTCAAATTTAAAGAATTTCCATAATTGCTCAATCTTTCTGTGTGGAAAATGATGAAATAAAGTCTGGAGTCACTAATGAGAGGTAAAGAGGAGTATATCTTACCACTAAGTACAGTTCACTGCCAGAGTACCTCATCTCATTCCCCACCCAGATCAGTGCCTTTTCGATCATGTAAAGCCCCTCCTGACATAAATAAAGCTTCTGCACTGGCCTTTCTCAGTACAACAGATAGTACAGTGTGGTTGAAAAGTCCCTGCTGTTTGAAGCTATTAATACTTGACTCTTAGATCACAGTAGGACCAAAAAGCCACTGACCAAGGCCACATGATTCTACATTTAAGGCAAAAACAGAGGAAGTAACAGTCTGCCTCAGAGAGCTTAAACTCATTGATATGGCCCCATCAGGCAATTTCTGTTCCATTTTCTAGATTTATCTTCTAGAAAATACAGGCTCAAGTTCATTTTCAAAGTGCTATTTTTGCAAACTGTTTTTATGAGGGCTTGGGTTTAGAATCTTAGAATCATTCCTGTGCAGCTTGTGCCAATGTTTGACAACCCTTTTAGAGAAGAATTTTTTCCTAATATCCAAACTAAGCCTTCCCTTGTGCAACTTGAAGCCATTTCCTCTCATCCTATTGCTTGTTACCTAGGATGAGAGGCTGACCCCCACCTGGGCACAACCTCCTTTCAGGTATTTGTAAGGAGGAATTAAGTCTCTCCCAGGCCTGCTTTTCTCAGGCTAAGCAACCCCATCTCCCTCAGCCATTCCTCATAGAACTTATTCTCCAGAACCTTCACCAGCTCTGTTGTCCTTCTCTGGACTCACTCCAACACCTCAATGTCTTTGTTTTCCTGAGGGACCCAAAAGTGAGCACGGGGTTTGAGATGCAGCCTCAGCAGTGCCAAGTACAGGAGGATGATCCCCCCTCCAGTCCTGAGCTGGCCACACTCTTGCTGATACAGGCCAGGATGCCATTGGCCTCCTTGGCCTCCTAGGCCACCTGGGCTCTTGTTCAGCCACTGTCACTCAGCACTCCCAGGTCCTTTTCCACCAGCAGCTTTCCAGCCACTCTGCCCCCAGCCTGTAGTGCTGCCTGGGGTTTTTCATGACCCAAGAGCAGGACCCGACACTTGGCCTTGTTGAACCTCACAAAATGGCCCCAGCCCATTGATTCAGCCTGTCCAGATCCCTCTGCAGAACCTTCCTGCTCTCCAGCAGATCAACACTCCATCCAACTTGGTGTTCTTTGTAAACTTACTAAGTATACATTCAATCCCCTTGTCCAAATCACTGATAGAGATTAAACAGGACTGGTCCCAATGCTGAGCCCCGGGGAGCACCACTTTTGGCTGATCACCAGTTGGATGTAAATCCATTCACCACCGTTCTCTCGCCCAGCCATCCAGAAAGTTTTCTATCCAGCAAAGAGTGCACCTGTCCAAGACAAAAGCAGCCAGTTTGTCCAGGAGAATGCTGTGTGAGACGGAGTCAAAGGCTTCACTAAAGCTCAAGTAGACAACTCCCACAGCTTCTCCTTCCTTCACTGAGTGGGTCCATTTGTCATAGAGGGAGATCAGATTGGTCCAGCTGGACCTGCCTTTCATAAGCCACACTGTGTCTGATCCCCTGGTAGTCCTGCATGTGTCATATGATGACACCTAAGATGAGCTGATCCATGACCTTCCCTGGCACCAAGGTCAGGCTGACAGGCCTGTAGTTCCCCAAATTCTCCTTTCAGCCCTTCTTGTAGGTGGGCATTGCCTTTGCTAACCCTTAGCCAGTTGGTACCTCCCCAGTTAGCCAGGAGTGCTTGTAAGTGATGGAAAGTGTCTCAGTGAGCACTTCTGCCAAATGCTTCAGTACCCCTGGGTGGATCCCAGCTGCCCCCATAGGGATGTGAGTGTCTCAGTGGTGGATCAGATCACTGACTATTTTCCCTTGGATTGTGGGGGCTTCATTCCCCTCCATGTCTCTTTTTCCAAAGAGCTCAGGAAGCCGGGTACTTGGATGACAGCTGGTCTTACTGTGGAAGACTGAGGCAAAGAAGGCATTGAGTTCATCAGCCTTTACTTCATCCTTTGTCACTATGTTTACCCCTGCATCCAATAAAAGATGGAGATTCTCCTTAGCCCTCCATTTTTGATAAGGTAATTAGAGAAATATTCCTTATCTTTTAGAGTAGTAGCCAAATTAGGTTCTCGTTGGGCTTTGGCCTTTCTAAATTTCTCCCTGCTGCCTGCCCCTCCTTCCAAAGGTCATAAACTCTGGGGTTTTTTCCCTGAATTTCAGCCAAAGCTCTGTGTTCAGCCAGGCCAGTGTTTTTAGCTTCTTTCTTCAGCACATCTTCAAGACCCTGATGCTGCCTGCTGGTGAGCAGGAACTGTGAGAGCAAGAGCTGGGCTGAGTTCCAGAGAGAAGATGCACTGGCCATGATGTGTGGGCCAAGCAGGGCTGGCTCACAGGACCAAAGTCAGCACACACACCTCCATACAAAGATATGCCCCCCAGGTTTGCACTGCTCTGGCTAAAAGGTGAGGACTTAAGAGAACACAAATATATCTTTGTAAATTTATCATGAAGATTAAAATCAGAGATGAAGACAGGCTACAAAAGCTAAAAACAACTTAGGCACAAAAAGAAACAGCCAGGGGATTTTTAATTCATTCCCCAGTCATCAGCATAGTGAGGTTTCAGAGTAGCCAGTCTACAGGAAGAAAAAAGGAGCAAAGTCCTTAGGTATTTATAAGATGAAGCACAAGCTGTTCATGAAAAGCACACTATGCTGTGATCACCTGGAACAACAGAGGACTGACATTGATGAGTTTCTAAAGGGTTTCAGGTTTCTAAGAGTATTTCCTACAGCATTCATGTGTTTATCATTTTCACAGAATCCAGGATTCACATGATGTTGACAACTGTAATATATTCTTTGTAAATTGCAATTGAATCTTTGAATCTCTTGACAGTTGAGAAACTACTTTCTCTCACCTGTTTAATTAACCATGCCATGTTTTCCAAAGAAAATTAATTGTCTCAGTGCAGCAGTAAGGAAACTCAAAGGTTTGAAAGAAAAATAAATATGAGCATGCAGCAGAGTAAACATTTATCCAATAAACATTTTCACAGCTGAGTTTCAAACTTCTCATGTTCCAGCTTCTTATATTTTATAATCTCATCCCACTTGGTCCTGGCACCACATCTCTTTGAGATATGCCTCATGGGAAAACACTGCCTTGGTAATCAAAACATTTAGACTGCAGAAGAAATATAAAACAATTCTCAAGGAAGTTTTATGGTGCAGCAACTGCTCCAAGATCAGATTGTAACTTTTTCCTGCCTGGTCCTTAACAATTGATGAATAGAATTGGTTTTGCATCAAGCTAACTCTACCCTGATTGGTGCAAGTTTTGGCAGATGTTTCCTCTGAGTAGAAGCCAGTAACACTCCCGGTGACAAGTGTAGTGTGTCTTCTTCCTCACCCTTCTGCTCCTGAGACTATCTGTTGCTGCTTTCCATAACTACAGTTAACCTTAAAAGTCTCAATTTTAACCAAATTGAAGTAGCTTTTTTTTTTTTAATTGCTTTCATTTCTGCTTTTACCAACATTTTTAAAAAAAACATTACTCTGAGAATGGAGCAAACAGTTGTACGTGAAAAGGAGAAATGAAAATGATCTTCAGATAGTTGTTCCTACAGCAGAAAGCATTTTTGGTATTCAGCTGTGGTTATATGATGGAAGAAAATCTTTAGAGTATCTACTAGTTGGATAAAGTGGCAATCATTGAAATAATGATGTTAATCATTGCCATTTCAATGTTAAGAGGGCTGAGGCCTTTTCCAAAGATTCTGAAAGTTTCTAATTCTCTGTAACATGATTCCACACAGAATGTTAAAGGGAAAGACCAGCATTTAGTCTTATAAACTGAGCAACTTCTTCCTTGAAAAAAGGAATCTGGATAAGTCATGAAAAATACACCTGCATTTTAATGAGAAGAATATCAGTCGGGGCCAGGGAAGGTGGGAACTTCTTTCTGTCTTTGGAAATATTCTCAACATTTTGCGAACTTCATACTTTGACCCTTTAATAGTTCTAAGTCCTTAGAAAAACTGTTGCAGTATCTGCATTTAGAAACAGTGCCCATGTCCTCAAAGGTTTTTTAGCTCTTTAGGTCAGATATTAAAAAATCAGACCAATATAGCATAGCTTCAGTGAAGTCAGTGGAGAGAAGCCATTTATCATAACCAGCTAAAGGTCCCCCTTGGCATATTTCAGCTCTGAAGAGCAGTAAATCTCACAGAAGAAGCAGACACCATGCCGTCAGATAAGTTTTCGAAACCCAGTGATATATTAAGTATGGTTTAGATTTTGTATTAGTCAAACACAACTGAGAAACACTTTCCTTTGATTTGTTCCATTTCTGAGTGGTTCAGAGTAAATTTTAAATGAGTAGTCGTTGCTTTAATAACTCCACATCTGCATGACCTTGATCTCGGTTTAACTTTTTCTTTCACTTCTGCTCTTGCGTGTGCATGTCTGTATTTGAATGTGCTCATGTCCTCACTAGCAGCATTTCTGTAGCTGCACTTTCTTGGTTCTCTGATGCACCTTGGAAACACCTGTACAGTCCTGGGTGTCCAGCCCTTCTGAACTCAAGACCCAGGTGTCAGAGGGCCTCAGCAGTGGAGCAGGCTATATAGATACTTTTGAAAGACTTTCAGATTAACAGAAATACAGAATTTCTCTTCCTATGACTATAGAGGGAGGGTCAGAAAGTGCTAGGAGCCAGCTGATTTTCTTTGCTGAACACCACCCCAGTGCTTGGAGCAGCTCATCAGCGCATTTCAAGATGCAGCACAGCTGTCTCCAAACCAGCCCCAGTGGGCACTGTCAGAGGGAAGTGCATTTACCCCACTTGAACCACAACAAGTGTGGCTTGCCTGTTCTTCCTGAAATGTTGTCTGCAAGAGGCAGACAACCTGCATGGGGATTGCTGCTTGTTGAATACCTGCCCGAGCAGATGAAGGCTTTGAGCTTCCTCACCTCCCCCTCAGTCACACACCTGCTCCTGGGCAGCCACGGTCTGGCCATGAGTAAAAGCAATAATCTCTGCAGCATGAGAAACAAGCAGGCTGCTGAGCCTCATGTGTGTACCAGAGAGGCATCACAAGAGACTGAATAAGTGATTTTTTAAAAGACGTGCTTATAAATCATTAAAGTGACATAGTATGGGTTTGGGGTTTGTTTTGCAAGCTAGAATGGGAATTGTAACATCCGTATTTCAAAACACATACTCACCCTTACATTTCCATTTCCTGTGGAAGGCATCCAAATTTAACCTTTAATTTCTTGAAGAGCAGTTTCTTATATTTATTTGTTAGAATAAGCAAACAGCTGACTACAGCAAATCCAGGGAGCTCTTCTAAAACTATCCACAAGCATCAAGATAAGTGCATTTCAAGCATCCCCCAGGAACTTTAAAAACACACCACTCACCTGCTGCCAGCTGTTTCACTCACTTTTACTTTAGTGCAGCTGGCATAGGCTTATCCCAATGTCCTGTGACTCCCAAAAGTCTGAAACTGGCTCCACCTCTGCTGTGCCAAATACAGTGGAAAAAAGGCAGGCTGAGAGGAGCCTGCTGTCAAGTTAAGATCTCCCAGTGTGCCTTTGAGGGGCCACGTTATCTCTGACAACTGGTGGCCAGGCACCTGAGCACAAAAGCCACTATCAGAGTGCCCACCTGGTGGGAGATGGTGTCCCTAAAGCAGGACAGATGGTAAGGCTCAGGAAGGGCCAGGATCCCAGCCACAGGATGGGTGATCCAACAGTGCACTGTCACATGCATGGGTACTCTGGGTTTGGGACCTGCTGCCTAGGGGAATTAAGGTAGGTTGGGTGCCTCTTGGAGTCTTACTGCATTTAGGTTCAGGCTCCACAGACACTGCTCACAGCCACAGGAAGTCCTGGGGGAGGTGGGCAAGTGTGCCTTGCTCTGAACAGCAAAGCCTTAGCTAAAGGTTGGTCACCATAAATGACAGCAGTAACAAACACCATCTTTAGGGGCACTTGTAGAGTGACTCTGGGAATGGCTCCAGCTCCTGTCCTCCTGGGAGGAATGGGGATGTGCAACCATGCAAACCATGGCATAAGGAAGAGCATATGCAGCCCATGGTATAGACTGATCAGAATTATAGCCCTCTTTAATTTGCACACCCTCCCTCAACTCTCAGAAATTAGTGCGTATGTTGTCTACAATATAATGGTCTGGACCTGATGAATCAGGAGTTCAGTGCTCAGGAATTTCCTCTGAAACCTCACACATCCCCCTGTGATCAGTTTAGACCTGACCCAGACTGCAGTCAAGCTAATCCCTCAGCTGTGATGTGTGGTGAAGGTGCTGTTGCTGCATACCTGGGTAACCAACTCTCAGCTATTTCTGCTTCTCCTTCTGGCTGCAGCTTCCTTCAGTGACTGAGCCCATGCCCTGCTTTCCCCACTGCAGCTACCTGAGTCTGGGCTGTCAGCAGGTGGTTCCTGATAGATTCAGTTTTGGTTCTTGTAGCCCTTGATGCTGGTCACGTTGGCTCCCTTTCAGCGAGGGTATTTTTAGTTTTATGTATGTAAATTTGAACGTGCAGGCAGTGTGTCACAAATCACAATGTACTGGTTTCCATTTACCACAAAGACCTACACATGGGTGTGTCAGCAGAAGGAGCAATGTCTGATAGCTTCTTCTTCACTGCCTCAGATTGCACTTCCAAGATTTGGGATTACCACAAGAAATTAATGGAAATTCTTTTCCATCCAGGAGTTGCAGGACTTTTAAAAATATCACTGAAGTGCCAGAGAATGTTTTTGTAGGAGCTTCAGGCCCCAATGCTTGCAAAAGCTGTCTTCAACAACCAGGGGTTAATAAATGCTCTATTGATAAATCTGACTCCGATGTTTACCCCATGGGTTTTGGAGGGTGGCAGAGCTGGGGAAGGGAGAGACTTTTTACATTGGTAGGCCCATCTGAGAACTTCTTAATCCTTATTACAGTTACACTTTTCTGTGCTTGCCAGCCCGCAAGAAAGTTTGAAAGTCAGCCTGACCTCTTGTGTGTCTGATCTAGGTCCAACGGGGAATGAGATCAGGGAGCTGTGAGAGGCAAGCTTAATGGGGAGACTGCTGCAAATGTAGCAAAACAAATAATAGAGGCTCAAGTTTTTTGTTGTAGAAAATACAGTGCTATGGCTTTTGGGTGCCAAGAGGCAGTTCTTTTAATAGCTACATTCTTTGTAATGCTGATGAGTGGCAATATAGAAAGATGAAAGTAGGAGGGCATTGTATTATGGTCTTACATATATTATGCCACAAAGAAAATGCAGTTGCTGGGTGGGGATTCTTCGCCCTCCTCCTGCTGAGCTATTCATGCAAACTCTCCTCAGTGGATGGCAATCCCCATTCCATCTCTCCTAAATCCCAAAGGGTTTGCCAACTGACTTTCAATTTTTCAAGTGGAAATCGCAGGACTGAATGGTGCATTGAAGTGTTTCCTCCTACACCTCACTGCTCCTTTAGGAAGTGAGCAGACATTTTTTCCAAAAGATGTATGCCATCTCCTGGGAACAGTAGAAACTGCAGGCCCCTCGTATGGAAACTCCCTGTAAATTGTATTTGCCTCTTCTCGGAGGGCATCATAAAGCCACCAAATAAGTTCTGTGTAGCTAGGACTACCCTCCACGTCTAAATTTGTTGAACTTTCCACAATTTACACCAGAAAACCTCAAATTACATTGAAAATTTCATTGTTTACTTTGTACACCGGAAGATTTGGATGCATGCCAAGTAGTGTGACAAGATAAGATTCGTCAATACATGATACTAATCAGTCACAAAGCAGCAGTGGAGCTTAGCATACACTGATGTGATGTTTTAAGTCAATGGTATGAGTCTGAAATGCAGCCCATGACACTGCTCTGATGCATCTTTCTTGTCCCGCAGGACAAGAGACAGAAGAAAACCAGAGATTCTCTCCTTAAAACACCATACGATTCCTTAGCATTCAAGAGAAGATATGTTTCTCTTAAGTTCTAAACTGCAACTTGCATATGTCAAACAACAGACTCATCTCCTCATCACCCTTATGCTTTTTATTTGCTACTGACATGCCATTCAGCTTTCTCCTGTCAAGGAGATGTAACAGGGAATAAAATCCATGGATGCAAATAAAGGCAATTTTGCATATTGAATTAATAAATATACAGGCGAATGAACTCTTTGTCTTTGTACTGGTCTTTAAAACAAGTTAGTTATATCAAATGGACCAGTCCTTGAAATAATGTATGTAAGCATTGTTTCACATAATAAATGTTTTTCTGTGTTATATCTATTAAATATACCTGCAAAATATCATAAAAATATCTTTCATTTCATAAAGGTAGATCAATATCTACTTTAAATAATTAGGAATGACATAATCTATGCCCATGGAATTTGCTTTTATGTAGTAAGCAGTAGATTTAATACTCTTAATTTATCACTTTTTTATCAATTAATAATTGATATTTTTTAATCACTTTCCATTTCTTCCACAGACCTGAGAATCTTTGAACAAGAACTGAAAGGGGACATTTTTTTTCCTCAAAAAATATCATAAGAGAAGAAACTTTATAGAATGGCATCAAAAAAAAGTAAGTAAAGAATGACTCAGGAACAAGAGAAGACAATATCAGGCATCCACACTGACTAGTGGCTGAGCTACAGCAGAGGGCATCTCTTAACTCCCTGAAGTCAGAATTCTCCAGTCCTCACCACCAAATTCCCAGTTTAATAAAAATTTTGCTTCATGGTTTGTCTATGTCTTCCCTATCCCAAGATCTGCAGATTGTGTCTAGCTACCATTTGGGCTGTGCCCCCTGTGCACGGGGGTGACTATAAAGGTGGGAGAAGGCAGGGGGAGGTTCACTGACAACAAGGTGCTGGAGAGCCCTTATTAGAAGAAACAGGCTTTTCCTTAGGGTGGATCACAGTCCACCTACAGACAGGTTTTATCTGACCGTGTTATTTCACTTAAGTCCAGCTGATTGACTAATAAAATGAATTCCAGGTCTCCAAACGCACAAATAAAATATAGTTATGGCACAGGATTTGTGAAAGTCTCCACTCAGGGAAGTGGAGGTGGAACATCACTAAATCATCTAGTGACAGTGATCTGTCAGTGATTTGTGTCCCTGTTGCAACTACTCAACCCCCTCTGCCACCCCTAAACCAGCAACACAAGCTCCTGCCACTTAACCCTTGGCTGAGTTAAATCCCTTTGGCACACATATGGGTACTCACACCAGCATGGCTCGAATTTTTAGGGAGAAAGAGGGTGAGAAGTCTTTGCATGAAATGCATCATCTTGATAATTTTAATATAAAAATCCCTAATCCCTTCAAGCACTACAAAATCCTTTAGCTCCACACTGACACCAAGATTTTTGAGTTTGAGCAGCCAGAGCTATGCTGTAGTTAGATGCCCAAGGAGGAGGTACCTGGCTTGCCTGGAAGCTGCAAATCTCCTCAATGCCCAGGGTAACTGCACATTTCTCACAGTTTTGAAAATCTGACTGTTTCCTTTTAAGCAGCTTAAGTATGGTATGAGGAATCTGCCTGTAAGAGTCAACACTTCCAAGATCTGGGCTTATACAAGGGAGTACCCTGCTGACTGCTTGCTTCCTCAGGAAAAGTGCAGAGAAAATGAGTGGAAAGTTAGTACCATCTAAGTGGATTTCTGCAATGTGTTTGCTGTGTGCAGGAAGAATTTGCTTGTCTTTGAGACTATTAACTTTATGTACTTTGAATGATTAGAGCTGAGACAAACCACTCTTTCATAAATCATCAGCATGATGCGGGACACTGTTCCACAGGTTCTCGTTATAAGGTCTCCATTGTTTGGGATGTCTCAGAAGTAGACTTTTGGAGTGAGGCCAAAACCAGAAGGAGAGTATATTTCTAAAGAGATATTATTGATATGCATACCCTCTCTCTAACCTGGACTTTTCTTTCACTGTCTCTGAAATTACTTCTCTCAACAATGTCCATATTTAGGATTTTTAAATCATTAAGATTCTGTGTTCATATGGGTGGTTACTGTATCAAACTTAGTATAATGATTAGAGAAAGGCTATTTTGTCCTGTTTTAATTTACTGTTCTTTAACATCCATTTACAAACTCCATCTGACAAAAAAATACAAACTTTCTGAAACTTGCTAACTCCTACAGTTAAAGTTTCACTCTGCTCTGAGGTAGGCTGTAGAATACTCTGGGCTCCCCATGTAGTCTCCTGGAAAACAGGGAATGTTTTAGGGTGCTTTTACTTTGGAAATCTCAATATGCAATCAGCACCACTGATTCCGTTAATCTGGGAGTATTAGTGGGTGATGGAATCCTGGTGTAATATGAATCAATTTTTGTTATTGAAATAAACAAAGTACAGAATAAACAATAAAAAAAAAACTCTAAATATGTAAAGAACTGATGGTATGAAGTAAAATGGCACTGTTTTTGTATTCTCAATGGATTTTCAGTCTATGTGGGGACCCTGGGCAGCCACTAGAGCTAAGCTCTGCTTGGCAGTGAAGACACACCATCCCTTATGTCCCCACAACATACTGCATCCCTGACAAACTGAAAGATAAAAATATCAGATAACCTTTAAAAAATATTTTCTATTTGAAAAATAAAATCAATGAGTGTTCTGAGCTGCTGCCAATATTAAGAGGAAAATGAGGAGAAAGTCCCCTGACTTTATATTTATATTTGAGATAACAAAAATCATCTGAATGTATTAAGATGATATTAATACATTAATCCTCTTAATGTATTAATGTATTATGTAACAGTTGTTGTAGGGGTTTTTTTAAGTTTGTAGGGGTTTTTTAAGTGGTTGTAAGGGTTTTTTTCTCATTGTTTTTCCTCTTCCTGTTCAATTCCCCAGGCTGTTGATTGCTGAGCTCAGGCTCCTCAGGCTGCTATTGTAAAAATAGTCCGACGTCACTACAGAGATCTCCCTTCAGTGGACAGCAGCGCTTGGACTTGCCCAATAAGGAAACTTCTGTGTCCCTCTCATCAGTGGGAAATGGCAGGACCCAAGAGGAGGAGGGGGGAAGGAAAATTTGAAAGACTGCAGGCCACTGAGGTAGATACAGAGCACTGAAACAAAACATGTTTTATCTATTTGCAAGGTCTGTGCCCTCAGCTGGAACAGAAGTTTTGGAAGTGTAGTAGAGGAAAAGTTTCATCTATCACAAGTGCTAGCTAAGGCATGTTTAAATTCTGTTTATGAAGCAGTTTAAGTAAATTTGGGCAATGGGACTTAGGAAATTGTAACCACATTTACCCAGTAGATTGCAGAAATAATAGCAGCCAAGAAAAAAAAAATCTAGCAAATCTCGCTATAAAGTGACCTAGACAACACTCAATTCCCATGTCAGGTAAAATGCATATATTGACTGCTACAAACAGTGATGTAGATGAACTTGACTTAATGCCTTTAACTTAAACCTAAACCATTTTCATATGCCTTTAAGTTAAACTTAAAATGCCTGTGAAAGATACAGCAGTCAGGCTTGTCACAGAAATATAAAATGAAAGGCACTGGCTCTTTGGCACATCTTTGATTTCTTTCTGAACAGCTTGGTTCAGTCAGATAATTCTGTTCATAGTTATATCTATTTAGTCTTGGAGTAGTGCCATCAAATTCAATGGTGTTACATGGATTTAAATTGCTTAAAGGAGAAGAAAGTATATTCATTACATCTCTGGAGTTACTCTAGCAGTGCATTTAGCCTAGAATGTGCAGCTAATGTGCTAGATTATTTAACTGTTACTGAGATGAGACAAGCACGGGGCACAGTTTCAGAGGCCATAATGTAGCAAGTATCATATTGTTTTAGTTTTCAGCATTTCCATATGATCTGTCTCTCTCTTGCCACGCATGTGGGTGATTATCCTTGAGGCCACAGTGCATTGCACGCACACAACATATGCAGTAAATGCTTAAGAAGTTTAGGGAGAGGGTGTTATTGTGTACTCAATAATAAAAGGAGAAGTGGCACTTCAGCCTGATGGTTTTGCAGCATTCCTTGAAAACTCCATTATTTCCTCCTTATGCAAGTAGGCACACGTTGTTCTTACATGCACACACTCACTTTGGGTGTCAGCTGGTAAATATTGTGGGCTCTTGACACCTACAGCTTACCTAAATGCAAGTAATCAACGTGAATTATGCAAATACAACAAGCCAAGAATGAATCCACAGGTTCTGAACAGTATGGCACAAGCCAGGTCAGCAGTAGTAATTTATTTAAAGAGTGCCATGATGGGGAGGTAAGAGGAGAGTCCTCGTCGACTGGAAGCAGATGATGTTCATTCTCATTAGAAAGATGTCCTTGTGTAGTAACACTGACCAGTATTTTCAAAAGATGCAGAATGAAGTAATCTGATGAGTCAGACGTACTGCTGAAGCACATCTAATCATACAGCTATTAGACTGCTGGTTTGCAGTCACCGCATCTATGTGCAAGTGTAGGTGTAGTGAAACTAGAAGAGATCTGGAATTATCATGACAATACTAAGTTTTCGTTGCCTTCCTGGTGAAGGAAATTGGCAAAAAGTAAAAAAGCCCCTTAGGGAAAAACTGGGAGTTTCAATAAGATAGTAGATTATGGGAATTCTGTAAGGTAAATGGTTGGCATGAAAGATGGTGTGTATGAAAATTGGAAACCCTGGTGTTTACTTGTATGTATGAAAAGAAATAGGTCAGTGACTTTGTTTCCATGGTGACCATTATTGAAATAAAACAAACTGACACCAATGTTGATTTATTTCCCTATTCTGCACCCTTTTAAACAATTGCCTAAATCTGAGATTGCTACTCAATGAACAGGATATCAGAATGAACTTCCACAGTGTGACCTTCTCAGGGTTATTAACGAAAGAAAGACCTAAAGAAAGGTCTCCTTCAGAACAATTCTACCCTCTGAGCAGGTGCCAATTCCCACTATCCTGCAGTAACGTAGCTGCCATGCTGTAGAATAGATGTTCTTTGGCAATTATTAGAGCTAATTTCAACAAGGTAAAAAGAAACAAGATTCGTCTTCATCAGATCGATCCCAAAAGGATAGTTTGACAACTATGAATCACTCCTGGTGCCTCACTCTCTGCTTTGAGTCAAAGGGATGCTGCAGTTATTGGGGTCTGTGACTTCAGAAAGACTTAAGCATCTAAAATTAATTTATGTGCTCCTGAGTGCAGGTACATTTGAGTAGCTTTCATAATCTTGGCTTTATGCTTTCTCTTGCTTTTGGTCTTGCTTGTGATGCTTACTTCCAAATACATAAAGTGATAATTATAAGAGTTTTCTATTCATAGAGGCTCTGGGAGGTTAAATTCATTTGAGATTTTGAGATGATCCAATAATAGGTTTATACAGACATGCTGGAAAGATAAATCCTGCAGGTTCTTGACACAATCCACCAGACCAAGGATATCAACCTTGTTATCTTATCACAGCACATTAAAAACATGAGAGATAATCATGTTTGTTTGTCAATGTTTGTTGTTTAGGAATTGCCACAGATATAGAAATTAAGAAAAACAGCATGGTGTTATAATACTTGTGACAACAATATCAATATTTGGTAGCAGTTGAGTGTACAATTTATTTCCCAATATCATGGTTTTGATCTGTATAATCATAGCCAATACACTTATTTAGGCAGGATAACTGGTGAGGAACTAGTTAACCTGCCTAAATAAATGTATTGGCTATGATTATAAGATAATTGTTTTGTTGTTTTTATCCTGCATATGATATTCCAGCAGCCCTGCTTTTTTCATTAGCACTTGAAGGAAAACAAAAGATGAAGGAATGCATGAACACTTTTTAAACCTCAACCTGTGAAAGCAAAGGAAGTACAATGAGATGTGTTTATCAGAAAATGTATGCCCATCTACAAGCATGTAAGTCTCTAAGGAAACAGAAGCACAAAGAACTGAAACCACAGCTATTAAACAAAGTCAATTTTTCTCTCCCTGTTTGTATGATGAAGTCTGTTACTTCAGTGGAAGCAAGATTAAACTAGCTACTTTCTTTTGAAGCAAAGGCAATAGTCTCCCCCTCAATTTGAGCCCTGAGCCTCAAAAATGCTTTACTGATATTTTTGATAAGGATGAGACTTTTTATTTAAACCTCCTTTCTTAACATCCTTTCCATGAGTTTCAAGAGGAGATTAGATGTCATTAAGGTAAAAAGCAGTGACAGATGTGGTTGCTCCTCAGAACTGTACTGACAGTAGCCCAGTGTAATCTAATTTTTATTTTTGGTTGTGATTTCTTATACTATGTTTTTGACATCCAAAAATCAGTGGTAGGGACTTGTGGCTTCTCATTATCATCTACAGCAAGGTGTAAGGTGGACAACCACCAATTATCACATATTAACTTTTAAACAGAAGAAAAGATAAGTTCTTTATATACTAAACTGCATCATTCATGTTACTGAATTATTCTTCAAGTTATTGTATGAGTAAGATGATAACAAAATCAGGATTACAGGAAGATTCATTTTTTATCTTAATTCAGTAAAAAAGCCAATAACTCAATCTCCTGAATGCTTCATGCAGAGCTGTGATGGTTATCATCTTGCTCTACAAGGCCTCTTCACCCAGTCAATTTTTTTAAGATTTACCTAATCAATTTTAATTGTTTGGAGTAAAGGCAGATTCCTGTAAATGACTACGATTTTTTCACAGCTTTTTTTTGCTGCTAATGCTAAGCTAGCTCTTATTCTTAACTCTTCTTATCTCCTAGACACATACTTCCACCTCTGAGAGATTTCACCTCTCTGATCAGGGAAAGGATCCCTTTGTTGATGTCCACCTTTCTAATGGTTGTTGCTCTTTCCCCATACTTAGGCTCATTTTTTCCCTCTACATGTGCATCTTTGTTCAAAGCTTATGCAAAGTCCTCTGCTTTTGTTTCTACATGGCTTTAAATAATTCTGCCTTTGATATAGCCATAAATAGAAAGGAGTTAGGAAAGATCAGTCTTTGCTTCAAATTCAGCCCACTGAAGTCAAAGGTCTAAAAGTGAATGGCTAATTCTGGTCCATCACATAGTTTTCACTAAATCCTGCCTTTTGGGCATGCAAGGGCATTCCTTTGAATTCCCAATGACTGTTACAGGAATATGAAACTGTAAATGTCTACCATGAATGGATATATTCAAGACAAAATG
This sequence comes from Molothrus ater, assembly GCF_012460135.2. Lineage (NCBI taxonomy): Eukaryota > Metazoa > Chordata > Aves > Passeriformes > Icteridae > Molothrus > Molothrus ater. Next base: position 93,946,783 of record NC_050478.2, on the reverse strand, counting down.
TCAGAGCAGTGAAGAGAAGCAGATGTCTTTTTATCAGGGATAGCTTTAGAAAGATTAAATCAAATTTACCACAATACCAAAACATGGATGACTCATCAGTGGTCATATGCAACTCTGAACATGCAAAGTACTAAATTATTTTTGTCTAATATTTTTACGTTCCCACAGTTCTTTTTTTTTTTTTAATTTAATTGGCCTTTCCAGGACAAGAAAAGTAATAAACAAACCAAACCTCAGAAAATTATCAGTTTTCTTCATTATTAAAATCCCTTATAAGGAAGGAAAAGGTCTTGTGAGCTGAGGAATGTCTCACTTGATTCAAAAATAGTCTTTGAACCATGAAATTGCAATGGTACAATTGTTACCAAGATTTGGCTAATAGTTTTCTGATATGTTTATCTGATCTTCATGCTTACCTACTATCTCCCAGTGAATAAAAAAGGTCTAGGGATAACTCTACCTTATTGTCAGGACTCTTCATCTATTAAATAATGTGGCTCAATGTCTCTCTAATTGTAGTGCATTTTGTTCTCTCATCACAGACCAAATGTCTGTAAATAGCACAGGCATACACTTTTCCATTGTCAAAATTACCTAAAGGAGAATCAGGTTAAAGAATTCCACAAAAATCACCTAAAATTAAGAAAGGTTTTTTTTTTTTTTTAAAGGCATTTTTCCTTTGAAAAATACATTTGAGCTGCACAAAATGTAGGGAACAGATATGTTAGCTGAGCTATGAAATTTGCCCAGAATACAGTGTGCTTTGTGTCCTGGGCTTTAAAAATATAGATGCACTGGGTTCTAGTTAAATGAGATAAGTTGTAAGTTGCTTTATCTCTGGAAATTTTTGGTTGCTATAGGCCTCCTCCTTACCCAGAGGAAAAAAAGGCATTTCTTTCATAAACTTGCCCTCAAATAAACTTTGGGCAGTATCATGCTGTCACAACTATTCTATTTACATAAAAATGGAACACATACATAGTGGGTGAAAATGTATTTAGCACTATTAAGAATATATGAAAGGATTCAGTTTCCACACTTCTGTTCATATTTGGCCCATGGGAAAAAATAACTCTCCTGCTGTGCAACTTTTGGAAGAAGATGTGGTATGGCTGCTTGGGGCACCCCTGAGCACTTTTTGAGTCAAACCAGCACAAAGTAGGGCAATATCTCCTCTCCAAAAAAATGTGATTGAGTAGTCAAGAGAATGCCTAAGCAGCTGTAATATTTCTGGGTTTCTGCACCCAGGCGCAGTAGGGGCTCCATACCTCTTGACAACATATGGAGCCTGTACTGGGATGAGACATATGCATGCCTCAGACTCTTCTGTCTTTGTTTTTGGTGTAAAATTCATGTTTCTGGGCCAGAGCGAGCCCTGGGAGTTTGGTGAGTGGCATCTCTAGGGTTTCTTCTGGCAGTGAATCCCTGTTGCCCAGCTAAGGGCAGCCCTGCACACCCCAGCTGTGTCTGCTTTCCCTTAAGTTGCTCTGAGAAAGCAAACTGCAATTCTTCATGCTTTTGTTGCAAATGCCATTAAGAAGGTTGCGAGGTGAATTGCAATCTGTCTTAGAGCCCCTCTGCTGTAATGGATTTTTGACTGGAGGTGGTTTTTTATTTAGGAAAAAAGCCCAAGTAAACAGCAACAAGGCCATGTGTTCCAGAGCATGTAAACACACATTAGGCAAATGCTCACTAGAAGCACAGCACAAATGATGACTGCTCAGGTTAATTAATTGATAAAATCACTTGTATAGGGAGGGGTAAAGTCTGAACTTCCTTGAAAATCCATGCCAACTCAGAGTAAATTGCTGGATGAGGTACTTTGGCCTCTGTTATGCAGCATATGTTACCATAACCTAATAATTGATGAGTGGATCCCAGAAGGAATTATGGATTGTTCCTTCCCACTTTGCAGTGGAACAACACTATATAATCTAAATAATTTTAGGTATGCAGGCATACTAAAGAATGCAAGTAATGATATCTAACATTTTTAGACAGCATATAAATATGTAAAAGATATTCAGTAGCAACAAGTGGCTTGGATTATTTGCAAATTATTGGTTGCTCGTACTGCAACTTTATATTCTGCTAATCCTACAGTGGCTAATAGAATAGGCTAGGTGTATGCTAAATGGAAAGAGAGAATGGAAAATGGGTTGAAAGCAGCCCTGAGGAGTAGAACTTTGGTGTGTTGGCTGATAAGAAGCTCAGCACAACCTGGTAGTGTGCACTCACAGCCCAGAAAGCCAAACCTATTGTGAGCTGCATCAAAAGCAGCGTGGCCAGCAGGGAAAGGGGGGGAATTCTGCCTCTCAGCTCTGCTCTGGAGAGACCCTACCTGGAATGCTTCATCCAGCTCCAGAGGCCCCAAAACTAAGGACATTCACCTGCTTTAGTGAGTCCAGAGGAGGCCATGAAGATGATCAAAGGGCTGGAGCATGTCTCCTATGAAGACAGACTCAGCTGTGATTGTTCAGCCTGGAGCAGAGAAGGGTCTGGGGAGACCATACAGCACCTTCCAGTACCTAAAAAGGACCTTCAAGAAGGTTGAGAAATTTTTTACAAGGCCATGGAGTGATAGGACAAGAAGTAATGACATTAAGCTGAAAGAGTAGATTCAGACTAGATATTAGAGAGAAATTCTATACTTAGAAGGTGATAAGAAACAGCAACAGATTGCCCAGACAGGTTGTAGATGTCCCCTGGAAGTGTTCAAGGCCAGCTTGGATGAGGTCCTGAGGAACCTGGTCTAGTCAAAGGTGTTCCTGCCCATGGCAGGAGGGTTGGAACTAGATGATCTGTAAGGTACCTTCCAAATCCCCAGGGCATTCTATGATTTTATGATTCTATGATTCTACAAATCTGTGATAACATTGGTTGCTCTGACATGACAGGACAGCTTTGCATGGTTTTCAGTTCTGCCTATTTTCTTTCCTAGGTCATCGAAGTGAGGTCCTGTTGTTGTGAGCAGTCAGGATGACTAGATAAGAACATAAACTGGCATTAACATTCAAGCAAAAAATGAAAGGGGTTCTTCAGGCATCAGTTGCTGTCACTAGCTAGGTGAGGAGAGCTTCAACTCTTGGTGAGTTCATCTAGCAGTCAGTCCCATAGGTGATGTCAACCATAGTTACAAAAGCTGGGTTAGAATACTTGGAAATTTCCCACCAGTCATAGTATGGACTGTTCAGATTGCCAGTCAGCAACCTTAATGTAGCTTGTCCTTAAAATACTTATATGGACTCCTAATAATAAATAGAAATAAAAATACTTAAAGCTAATATAAAACTGCTTGTGATGATGTATTTTTTTCTACTTTAAGATACTAGGTAGACAATACTTGTTTCTATGAGCAAAACAAAAGGCTTCAAAAATTCAATAGTATTTTAATGGCACATGGTGCTTTTGAACAAACAGTTATGCACCTAAGTAATCTGAGTCTGGTCTCGGGAAGGCTGAGGTAGGAAAAGGTGTTTTGTTTTTTTTTTTCTCTTCTGTGAATCTATCTAGAACATCAGCCCACAGGGACATAATTCAACCCTTTGGTTTCAAGTGCTTCTTTCCAGTATGGTGCTTTCTTTGTACATACTTTACTTTCTTCTGTATGCCAGGTGCCATCTTATATTTGGCCCTGAGGGTAATGAGCTGAACGCAGCATGGATGACTCACATGGACCACAATTCAAGTTGAAGAACCTTGAGCAAAAAAAAAAAAGCCTTGAAATGAGAAACCTGAAAATAAATCTGGATGTGTATATACAACAGATGTGTATGTCTGCTGCCTTATGTGACAGCTGGAAAGGAGAAGAGGATCCTTTAAATACACTTGTGGCAATAGGACATGAGGCCTAAGGCAAAGTACTAAATGATTTAGCTCAGACACCATTCAGGGAAAGCCAAACAACTACACTGTAGGCCATCTGAGCTGAAACCCTGGGCCTCAGATCTCTCCAAGACAGTCAGTGTCTCAGGGAGGCAGCAGCACTCTCTGCCTGAGACATCCAGGTCCCTGTGGAGCAGCTCTGGCCTTCTCCCTTCTGCTCTCCCTCTGTCCTTGTTAGCCAGGAGCAATGACGGGACCTAAACCAACCTTGGGCTGCACATCTTGCTGCTGACTGTGAGTCTTCAAATGAGACTGGAAAAGGGTCCTGTTGCATGGGAACAGCTGAGCAGCAAGTGCCAAGTATGACCCTGGTGCAATATTTGGAGTTCTGAATAAATTCTGTTCCAAAGCCCTGAGGTACCTGTCAGCGACATCAAATACAGTAAGGGTGCCAGAGAGGAGGACACAGCATGTGTCATTCCTTCCTACTGCAACACTTAGCTTTGTTTTTTATTACCAGGCTTCACTGATAAAAATGAGCCAGGCATAAGTAAAAGAATCTTACAAAAATTTAAAACCTCCCTGTTAAAACTTTTCCTACTTTCATTTTACTTTTCAATTATTTTTCCAAACAGAGAATGTGTCCCATATTTACAGAATTTTTACTGGAGATCTAAACATGTTCTTTCAAATCCTAGTTTATTTAGTCTCAGTATATCCTTCTGAAATAAATAAGAATTGTTTTACAAATAATAAAACTGAAGCACATAAAGGTTTAGTGACCTATTCGGGCAGAGAAGTGCCTGTCAGAGCCATGAAGAGTAACTTCCCTGATATCAGGTACTCCATCCTAATCAGAACAGCACTCCTCTGCATCAAACAAAAAGCAGAAGACAGGTTTGTTTTAGCTGAAAATGTGCTTCTATCTACAGAGAACAGATATCATTTTTACCACGTTTGAATGATCAAACTATATATTACACACATGCTGTCTCTTCTTTTTCTTCTGACAGTTTTCACAAGAGAGACCAAACCAAATACATTAAATAGAAAAGACTTTAAAGCAACATAGTCCTGTTTCTTGTGGGAATATTCTGTAATGATCACATATACTGGCAGAATCCTTTGCATATCTTAAAAGCCAGCAATGAAAAATCTTTAGTTGTTTAGAGTTTTTTAGGTTTTTTCTTTGTTTGTTTGTTTTTAATTGGGGAAAAAAAAGGGGGGGGAAATACTATTGTTGAAGTAAAAACAGGCACAAATGTGTGACTCATCGACTCATTATCACATCTATATTCACACTCCACACTCTCCCTAAAAGGCTCTCTGAGCAAGGAGGTCATGAATTTGAGTGTGGTAGCTTTTAATTAAGCTGATACTACACAGAGAAGCCAGTTTACTAATTTTACTGGAAAAACAATATTACTGAAATATGTGATTTTTTTTCAGGCTGGAAAGAGGAGAAGAACTAAAACACACAAACAGTTAAAGTGCAATTATAGTGGTTTTAATAAAACAGCATTTTACTGGAACTGGGTATTTCAGTTCTGTTGCTACAATGAAAACTGGGACAATTGCCTCTATATAGAACTGAGAATTTTCTACTGCCTTGGTATTGCTAAATCAATAAGAGAGACAATTTATTCCTGGAACTGCTATAGATATTTCTGAATGATAATTTTGTTCCATTTGGGAGAAAGCAGAGTGCACCAAATCTTGTGTATTTCCAATATCCCTGCTGGGGCATAAGAGTTCAGGTACAGAACACAGGAGCAAAATGCATTTTTTTTTACTCCAGTCTCTTTTACTACAATAAAAACCCAATGCAGAACACACTAATTTCACTAGATATTATAGTATCACAGTCCATGAAAATTGCACGCTCTACTACAATTTTCAGGATTTTGCCACTGGATTTCCTGTGGCTGTTCAGGTGTGTTGGCAGCACAGCATGAAGAAATCCACCACAGCCCACCCACCCTTGCTGTTCTGTGAGCCAAGCAATCCTCAGGCCCGTTTGATTTCCTCATTGCTTCTACTTAGAGGGGAGAGAGCTGGAATTACAGCTGCTCACTGCTCAAATGGAGTGAAATCCTTCTGGACATGTGTGTAGGCATAATGTGGCATTAAGAGGTGGCATTAAGAGCTGGCATTTGCCTTCCTCCAGTACATCTTGGAGCTGGGGACTGAGGTGCATCAGCACGGAATTTCTCATTAGCAACCACACTGCTGCTGTTGTGTTTGGGCTTACAGCGTTGCAGGGAAACATGTTTGATTTAATATTTTTTTAATAAGGTTTTTACCTGCAATATTTAACAGACTCTCTTCACATCAGTCATTCAAAGGGAGCATGGCAGCTGGTGCAAAGGTGGGTTTGAGCTGAGGAGACCAGAAGTGGGTCAGTTTGCTGATCTGAGCTGGAGGGGTTTTGGGGGGGATTTTGGCTGGCATGAATTTGTGATTTCCAAATGAACTTTGCAAATCAAACAGAAAGACCAGACAATCAGATTAGCAGATATACCTATTTCTCTGAAAAGAATGCTGCATCCATTCAGCTGCATGCTGGCCATCTGTGTGGCTGTTCAGATAACATTTTCTCAGGAATACTGTCAAATATATGTGAATGGAGAATATAAAATAAGCATTTTCTATCAAGCTGCCATAACTGTTCTTGTGCTGTGGTAGGTTTCAAGAAAAATAACAAAAAGTGGGTGGAAAAGCAGAACCCTGCAGTTTTATTAAGCATGAATGACATTAAGTGTTGGCGTAAACCACAGGGTGAGTCAGTGCTGTTACTGTGAAGCATTATGTCCATCTCGTAGTCATATGATAGAGAAGGAATGCTCCTCACAGCACACACAGAAATTACTTGTCTTGGCAGCACCAGCAAGCACACAGCCCCAAGACATTACTGTGTAATAATTTCCCTAGCAAAGGAACACAAACTATGACTGAAGCTTTTCCTGACCTTAGTAGTCGTGTCAGTTGGTTAAAGCTGACCTACTTTGGACTTACATTTTCAATTTCTTTAACTAATGGTTGGGGTATTTTTGTTCTGTGACACTGGTTTTAGGTTTGTTTTGTGGGGTATTTTTGATCCAGGGTGGAGCAGTAGATCAAGGATAAGGTTTTCAAGGACAGAGGGAGATAACCAGAGATGAATTTTCCTTTACAGTTACATGTTTTCTAATAGCATGTTTGTTTGCTACTGAATTTACTCTAAATATGGCACACAACACATTTTCTTTATTACCCATCATAGATTTTGATGAATCCTAATACCTATGAGTGACTCCCTAAGATAAGAAGAAAGAAGAATTACCTTAAGTGTTTGTATCATCATAGAGTGCCTTAGTCACCAGCAAGGCATTCCACAAACACCAAACATTTTTTATTTTCTATAGATTTTAAACATGCTGAGAAGAAATAGGGATTTTATTATTTACTCTTTACAGAAGGTAAGATTCAGTGTAGCCTACTCTGTACGGTACAAAGTAGAGTTAACCTACTTTTTCTTTTGCTAACCACCCAAGGCAGCTGCAGGCAGTCAGCTTAGCTACAACAACAGGGATTTTCACAGAGCTACAAAACTCCCTCCCTGGCTAGAGACAGAAGACAGAGTTGAATTCCTCATCCTTATGGGTGGAACCTCTACAATTATCCAAGGGAATTTTTTTGCAACACTACCATTTTGCCTTTGGAAAAAAAAAAAAATATGCTTTGGGTATGAGATTTGTTCACTATCCCCTTCCTCTCACTCTGGGATTTCATTTATCAAAAGTCAGTGTTCCTCTAACTAGCTGCAACTGGAGCTAAAGGACACTACAGGGATATGCTGCATAGTGACCAAGGTGCAAATTTCCTAGGAATTCTGGATCACTTTTAAAGGGCACATCCTTCAGCCTCATGCCAATGAATCTCTTCTTTTAAAAATTTACCATTTTCCCCAACCTACTTAGTTAACCATGACTGAATAATTTATTTCCTATTTTTCCTCCATAGTTTTTGGTAATCAGAAGGCACTCCAGAAATTTAGACATATTTTTCATATTTAGACATACATCCTCTTGCATTGCAGTGACTTGATTTTCCCAAACACAGAGCACAGGCAGATATAAAGCCCAATACCTACCTACCACCATAAATGCTGGACAAATATTGCTTGTTCTAGTGCAAACAGATTATTATATATTATGAATATAAGCCTGGCATCTGAGCATGAAAATCACATGGGCTGCCAAAATACAGGGAGAGCTGTCATCTAGGCATAGAAACACTGCAAAAAATGAGCACCACTGGTCTCCTTTTTATGGTAACCTCGGTTGCCTTGAGCAACACTTGAAGACACTGTACAAATATTTCTGTTTGCAGTGCACTTTGTACATGCTAGAAGTCTGAGAAAGACTTGGATCCTGGCCATCAGCACAGAAACTCTGTGCCACAAGTGGAGCAAAAGCAACATTAAAAGCGCATAACTCACCAAATGATGTTTTCTCTGCATCCTTACCATCCACCTTGCAATTGCTGGCAGGGAGACAAGAATCTTGTTGGGGGCTGTTAACAGCTCAAGGTGGGGCAATCAACAGCACCAAGTGCACCAGCTCTCCCCAAAGGTGGCTTTCTGCAAAGGAAGTAAATCCACTTCCATTCAGAGGGAGCTGCAGTAAGCACAGGCAAGCTAGGGCCGTGCTTCAGGCCCAGAAGACAGTTTTGTTTTGTCATAAGTCTGGATTATAATATTACCTTGGATACTTTGGCAAGAAACCTGAAGAGTGTACTGTGGTGCTAAATTAGGTAGTCATCTTGCACTTTCCTGTGGGACTATTTGATAGCACTAAACCCATGTGCAATTTCACCAGGTATGAATTCAGAAATTAAGGGATGCAGACCAATTTACACCAGTTGAAGAAAACTGGTGTAAATACCTTTTTCAAAAATCTTCACTTTTCTCTAAATTATGCATGAAGTTATAAAACAATGATTGCTTTTGCTTTATCCTTCTGGAGATAGAGACATTTCAGCAAGTCTCGTCAATCTAGGATCTTTTGAATAGCATGGAATGGGATCTTAAGGGCTTGATTTAGAAACACTTTATTTCTAGTGTTTCCTTTCCGAGGATGGAGAAAATGGTAAAGAAAAGGGTGCAATGCTTCCCAAAATATGATTTTTGACTGGTTCTGGCTTTATTTAGCATGGATACTATGTCAGACATCCACCAGATGACACCAATGCAGCATTCACCATGCTAGCAGAGACTGCTTTGTTTCTATTGTAGAAAGAATTGAGACAGTTCCAAAAGAATCATTGTTTTACAAGTAAATTCATTTCCCAAGTTATGTTAAAGATTTGTGTTCTCACTTTCTGCATTATCACAAATCTCACTGATTTAGAAAACCTGAACTGTCATGCAATTTTGTGGGGGTTTTAGATTTATAAACAAGTAACACTGGAAATGTTCCTGCAATCTTTTTGTTCTGTGCAGGCTTAACACATTTAGTGTCCCAAGTTTCCTCAGCCTTCACTCCTGTGGGTCATGACATCAGTGATGTTCCTCAAATGAATTAGCCTTTGTGTGCCCCAGAGCCTTCTCTAATATTGTATATCCTGTATCTCATGAAAGAAATTATAAAAATAAGAAGTAACAAAATATAGTTGTAGTTTTTGTTAAATAACACAAATAATTATTTGACTACATAAAAAAAAAACAGCTGTGGTTTATTTTCTGTCTTCTTAGGCACAAGTATCCTCCACTGCATATATTTTTATTTCTTAAGATATAATTTTTTAATAAATCTGTACTGAAAGAGCCAGAATAACTCGTCGGAATTACTGGAATAAATTTAACTCTTGTTTAGTTTGATATTAATTCAGCAATGTAATTCAGTGTTGCAGAGGTCAGAATTTGCCTGAGAATTTGATATTTTGTCACTGTAAGAAAAAATACAGGTTAACATTAATATACATGCTAAATTCATTAACATTGTAATTAAAAATCTATATAGAAAAATAATTCCATTCAAAGACCAATATTAAGTAATACATTCTTAAAAATCATATGTGTAAGTTATATTTTGTACATCAGCAATTTTTGAACCTGTTATACAGACAAAACTGCTTTTTTTTCATGTGCAGCCTACCTTTGCAAGGCAATAAGAATGGTGTGGTCATGATGTATGTTGTCATCTTGTAACCTTTGAGTCCCTTTTGCCAAATTCAACCTGATTCACTGGCATATAGGCGCAGTACAGCAGTGCCACAGAAATAGACGGAGACATTTAAACAAGACTCCATTGCTTATGTAGAAACATGGAGTAATTTAGGGTGGAAATGACTCCTGGAGACCACTTGGACAAAGCCCTTCTCAAGATGGGCTATCTAGGCTTGCTCAGGAACTTTTCCAGTGCAGAGCACAACACCTCTGTGAACTGATACTTCACAGCTTCTCTGGACAACCTGCTCCAGTCTTGCACTATTGTCTCTGCAGAAACATTTCTCTGGTAAGGCAAAAGATGGTTATGAACTTTTTAAACATTAAAAAGTCTGCAGTAGAAATGGAAGAGCCCTATTATGAATAACCCTAGTATGGAAAAAAGCTTTGAGTCTGTTCAGCCCCTGAAGATCAGTTGCACAAGTCTTCACAAATCAAGCATCATTAATTTGACTTCTCACAATAAAACTTTTTCAAGGAGTTTTAAAATTTAGCAGATGTATTTGCCTACATTATAAAAGTCCTTGAGCATGAACAGCAGGACTTAATAATTTAAAATAGGACATAGAGAATGCTGGGAAGGAAGTACACCCCTAGTATCCTGCTAATGCATGGTAGCTTAATGAAGACAGAGGGTACCAGGTACCCACACGCTCCTCAGCACACAGTAAAAGAGGAGAGGCAGATCCTGCTGACACATTATGTATTCTCCTCATGCAGGCAGGCAAGAGCAGGCAGATAGAGATTTAGGCTGGAGAAAGCTTTGCCAGAATGCCAGCACGCTGCTGGGTTTTTGCACAGAGTTGTTTACCCTTTCCCTGAACTGCATGGGAGCTGGAAGGGGTTTTCCAAGTGGAACACAGCAAGATGTTTCTTCTTGCCCTGAATGCTTTCTGAAGTCCAAAGTGCTGCGTGTACATTGTGTTGTCTCCCCAGCTGGTGAGGCCAAACTTGTGCTGCAGTCACATCCTAACTCTGTGTAGGCTGAGACCACAATTCCTATTCACAAAATCACAGAATGGGTCAGGTTGGGAGAGACTACAGAGGCTCATCTGAGCCAACCTCCCTGCTCAGGCAGGGTCATCCCAGAGCACATGGCACAGGATTGTGTCCAGGCAGTTCTTGAATATCTCCAGTGAAGGAGAATCTACAACCTCTCTGGGCAATCTGTTGCATTTCTGTCCTTTCAGCTTTGTCTTTGTGGAAATGAAAGCACAGTATGTGGCCTGGAAGTTGTGGGGGGAGGCAATTACCAGCTTGTTTTCCAATTTGGTGAACTGGGACAAGCACAACTTCCACACAGCTTGGATGTCACTCCTGTAACCCTGTGCATATACTTGCTTGCTCTAACAATGAGCAATGCCTATGCATTTCACTGATACTTACGCTTTATTTAAATTCTCTTTTCCTTTTTACATTGAAAGACACATATCTAAACACATAAAAGGAAATAAAAATGTAGAGAGGGTATTTATGCAGCATTACAGGGATGCAGGGATAAAAACTGAAAGACTGTAAAATTTATTGCTACACTGTTAGACAAGGGGGTTTTCTAATTGCAAAAAATCAGTTGCTTTATCTCTCTTTAGTACTATCTATACATGTTTCACATGCCAAATAAAATTTTTTGCATATTATTGTATAATAACCTTAAAATAGATATTTGGTGTGGAAAATGTAACTTGGTTGGAAAAAAAAAAATCCTTTTAGGATCTTCTAAGCAGTAAGTGTGTGGCCTTACACGTCTGATTTTACACCACCAGTAATTTTTCACATGCAAGACTCACATTTTCAGATACACTGTATAAAGACTGAGAAGTAATACTTTGTTTTTGCTTTTCAGCAACAAGTGCTTTCTTCATTGCCAAAGCACATTTCAGAGAGTCACTTCAGAGAATGCAAATGAAATCACAGAGTAAATGTCTTTCATCTTACTTCATGTTGGAGGAAAAGTGAGGTCTTTTTAGAAAATATTCTATTTTGGCATCATTTGAAAAGAAAGCTTTAATTAATAGTACGTTCAGTTTTCTGATGTTGAGTACTATTCAGAAATGTGGGCATCTGCAGCCAGCTAGAGGCCATTAAACATGCTTTTGCACTCTGTTGACAGGATTTTGCCTCAGTACAAAAAAAAGCTTCGACAAACGTCTCTCCAGCAGCTACAGAAAAGTGAAAGAGTAGAAGGAGCCTAGGAAAGCATGTTAATACATCAGATAATGCACAGAAGGCAGAAAATGAAATTGTGAATCTGTATATACATGGAGTGAGATGTTCATGTGAAATGGGAGCTGAGTGACTCATTTCTTGGTTTCCTGAATGAACAAGTTTGCTCCAAAATAAATGTTACAGGGTTGTTATATGTGGGATGCAAAGGCAGAAAGCAAAATGAAAAGCTGTAAAAAATTCATCTCCTCTTGTAAGCGAACTAAAATTGCTGATACATAATTTTTCTGAAACATAGTATTGAGGGGAAAAAAAACAGTGAACACTACTACATAACAGATAGTTCATTTCTTGCTGATCTTTTACACTGGCCACTATTGAAACAGGAAAGTTCAATATACTGTAAATCTGATCTGTAAGGTCCTATTGTCCCTCAATTTGAAGTGACCCATGTAATCCATCAGAGTGAGAGTATTCTGAGCATCTGCTGCAGGCACTTGCAGAGTTGCATAATCCTCAGGAACAGGATCTTGAAGGGAAGGGAAAAATCTCCAAGCTGTGCATTCAGAACTGTGATTTCTAGCTGTTAGGGTTTTTTAAGAAACAAAAAGATGAATGCGGTCCTGGAAGTACCCTTAATCTTGGTATCCCTGTTTGCCAGGTGTTTCACTCTGTTCCAGTGAAATGCTTCATGCAGCAGGCGCTGGAAAACTCCCCTGCAGGTTCGATTGATGCTGCTAATGCTTATGCATTTGCACAGTGCCGCGCTGGCACACAGTTGCTAGGACGCCTCGGCAGAGATCCGGGAGCAGCCAGGGATGCATTCACAGGGCTGACTGCGTTGCTATGCCTGCCAACTAGTGGACAGATCAACAGTGAGCCCCCTTTTTGGCAGAATCCATGTTAAGGGTACATTTTCTCTATCTTCTTTCTGCACATGCCTCAGATTGATACAATACTGGTTAAAATTGTCTTTTCTTTGTATTTTCTGTCTTGAAGTTTGCTGCCTGTTCCTTGCTGCAAGCCTTCTATTGACTTTGATGGCAGCTGCAAGTACTTAATTATTTAAAAACCTGGCCATTTATTTAAATGCCTGAAGGCAGACTTAAGAGTGTAACTTGGAATAGTGATATATCACTATTGGAATAGTGATATATATTCCAATATTTTAATTTTAAATTTATATAGCAAAAAATGGACTTGTCATGCAAGATGCAAGCTTAGAAATAAACTCCAGGCATGCCAATCTCCATAGCAATCATAAACAATTACTCTAAAGCAGATCAGGTGTCATAACAGGAGTCAGGACGACTGTGTCCACAGATGTCCTACAGTAATTCTGTTCATGCCATGCATTCTTCCCAAAATACCTATTTGAAAGCATTAAGGCAGGAACACAGGGGTCAGAAATTAGACTGGTTCCAGAAGAGGTGGTTTGTCAGCTGGGCTCATTGACATACATGCTGTGGGTAGTGTGCAGAATCACCCTCAGGATTTACGGGCTTTGCCAAACCTGCCACGACCTGCAAACATGACTGCAATGACTACAAAGGAGAGTGAAGAGGCCTCCAAACATAGTGAGTCTCTCTACTTGAACCCAAATCTTCCTTCTTTTTGAGGCTGCCACAGCTTTTAACACAAGAGAAAGAAGAAAACCGACAAAGCTGAGTTTTTGTTGTGGCTAACGTTAACAAAAGAGCAGGGGATGCTGAAGAAGGCAAGAGATGTCTACCAAATGTACCACATGGAAGCCATCACCAAGACCAGTCACTTGCAGAGTGCAAATAATGGCACTGAGAACAATTTGGAGAAAGCAATTCCACTGCTTCAACCAGAGCACACAGCCCTGATTGTGTCCTGAAGGGCAGCTTAAAAACATGAGTCTCACAAACTCCTTCCTTGGAGCAGAGGCTGCACTCATCCCACTCCTGCAGTTCTGGCAGTTCAGAGCACTGGAGAGCACAAGGTTCTTTTGGCCTTTCTTCTCCACAGATAGAGTCCCTGCTGGCTGCTGGCATGTAGCATACACCTGCAGTGTTCCAGGGAAAGGTTAAAAAAATGTAGGAAGTACAGAGTAAATCCACTATGGCCAACAGTTATGAAATTCTGATATATCACCACACCTGTTTGGAATAGTTGAAGGATGTGGAAAAGGTGTGTAGGACAGTTTTATGAGCATGTCTGACTGTGTGAAAACTGAGAAAGTGGCCAGATAAGTACAGATGAGGTGACTTACTTGGAATGTAGGATGAGAAGTGGCTAGATCAGACAGCAACTGGCTACACTGGAAGCTGACCTACCTAACAAACACCAGATGATGATTTGAGGATATTATTGCATCTCTTGGTAACCATCTACCATCTAATTTCCCAAAACAGAGACTAAAAGATCAGTGTTGGGGTTTTGTTATTCCTGTTTGGGAGGATGCATACGATGATCACAGACACGATGCCTTGCTGGGGATATTCCATTACCTATGGTGTGAGTACCAAGTCTCTGGTAATTTTCATTTCAGGTTGACAGAGAAAGTTGTTTGAAAAATGATCCAATCTCCCTCAAGGAAAAAAAAAGATTCTTGGAATAAGCATTAGAATTAGGTGTCTGTGGCACATACCTTGTGCTTAATTTTGTCACTGCAAAAAAAATTACTTCAGTTAATACAGGAAATTTTTTTTCTTTGTATCACATCTAGTAATTTTTGCTTTCTCTCCTCTTGATGAAATATTATTGTCACTTAAACATATCAGGTAATGTTATTGCACTTTGGTTGCACTATAACTGGAGTTCATAAACTAATACCTATTTTCCTGGATCCGTTCTAGGCAGCACGCCATCCAAACATGTGATGAATACCCCTAGCCAAGGAAAGTGTCACAAATCTCTTCCTGTGATCATACATTCATTTTTCTTGGACAGCTGACCCCAGAAGCCCTTATTTGAAGTCAACAGGAATTTTCCTAGGGAAAAAAAAAGAAAACAAAATTTGCCCAAAGCAATTTTTTTTTAACCCAGAAAGTTTTCAAAAATCCAACAAGCAGCCCAATCTTTATTCAAGCAAAACGTTTAGTAACATCACAAGAGAACATAAAAGCCATGCAAAGAACAGCCATAAAAATAAGAAAACTGACTTATCACAAAGGCAGTTATCTGCCACATGAATTACAGCAAGCTAAGCATGCTGTTCCTGATAACACAGACAACACAGCACCTTCTCATTAAATATTCTTTTAGTGAATCTGCTAGTGGGTGCAGGTGAGGATGGATTTCTCCAAGAACCTCAAATATTTGCAAAAGCTTGAGAGAGAAACAGAAGAATTTGGCGAAGAGCAGTGGCTATGAGAATTTGTATAGCTGGGGGGGTTTTGCTGCTGATTTGCATTTAGAGCAGATTAATTTTTTTTCCGTAGCAGAAAGAAACAGTGCCTTCAAACAACTTGCTTGGAGAAGTGTAAAGCACTCTGGAGTGGTCTCATCCTGATGGACAGAGGACCCTATACTACACTCAGATGGAGACAGACCCCCAAAACACACACCCCATGTTTCTTTTCCTCTTGGAATTCTGGATAGAATTTCATTCTGATAAACTGAGATTTATGCCGATGTAAATTACACATGCAAATCTTCCATATGTCAAGGCGGGAAAATTTACCACTTATATTTTGTACTTTATATTTCTTACTCCTGACTAAAGTAATTTTATCAACATAATACAGGCAGTGGGGCAACACTTCATAAGCCAGATGTTTATTGACCTATGTGACCCTCCAAGTGTTTTCCTCCTGATTATTTGCGGTATGAACATAACAGACAACATCTGAAGTAATGTGAGAAAATGGGCCTATAAAACCAGTCACTTTTGATTTTTATTTCAGCTAATTTTGATTTCATTTGATTTTGTTTCCTCCAGGTAAGAATTTAAGGTGATAAAAACCAAGAAAACAATTGAGCTAGCTCTCAGTTTCGAATTTCCACTGTCAGATTCTGTAAGGTGGCTCTGAAAATAGGATTACATGAGAAAAAGGTCAATTATTTGATTCTACAAGAGAATTTATACAGAAAAATAGATGCTATGTTTATAATTAACATTTTAGTACTATCTATGAAGGGCACTACATGGTCATATTAAAAATATTATATGAAAATAATTATTCTGAACTTAAAAAATTGGAATGTTAATTGGTACAGTGCATCTGAAGTTAAAGCTATTATAGAAGAATTTAAGGTACACTAGAAGTTAAAGATGTGTAAACAAACAAGATAATGCTTTGGAAAATTTTTTGCCAAGAGCTAATTAACTATGACCAGATAATTTTTTTCTTTCTGGATGGCATCTGGATCCTTGAAGTTCCCTTATATTACACAACCCCAACAGAAAGCATAATGAAGAGAAAGGAATTACAGAAAAGAAGAGGGATGCTCAGTCTCATCTGCTTTTTCTAAACAAGCAGCACGGAGCCTTTGGCTAGGAGTTTCCCAGTTGTGAAAAAAGCAATTATTGTAGAAATCACTGTAGCACCCATTCCTCTTCCTCTGTCCACAGGTATTTTAATAAGCCTTCAGCAGAAGATTATTGGCCATACAGCTGATTTAATTAAACTTTTTGGGTATGCCCCTCATTCTCATCATGTCAAGTCACCTGGATGCCATTGACGCCTTGAGAGGCTACCTGGAACAGAGGCTAGACAGTGTTAAAGGAATAAAGTAGGTATTTATTAAAAAGGCCTTCAAAGGATACACCTTGGGCAGTACAAAAGCGTGGCCAAGACTACACCTAAGATGGACAATGGGTCATGAGTTTTCACGCTTTTATAAGTTTTGGTTCATTTACATATTGGGGTTAATTGTCCAATTACAGCTAGGAGTTAGCACAGCCCAGCTGTTTTTTTACTGAAATGTTCAAGGCAGTGATTTAACAGACTTGATTCATCTGTCTCAGCTGAAGAGGGAGTAATAATGAGCAAAAAGATGGTGAAACTCAAACATTTCCAATCATAGTTATTTTTGAATTTTGCCTGGCCTCACTCATTTTTCTCTCAAGGTCAGAGAAAGAGACTGAGGACAACTTAATGTTATTTGGGGGATGGTTGGTTGCAGGACAGAAGTGTCTAATGCAATTACCCTTATGGTCTTTGTTCCTAATACTATTTACAGAAAAGGAACTTCTGCATAATCTTTCAACGCACAAATGACATTACATGAATAACTGACTTGTCACTAATTTCTGTTTCATATGAAAAACTCAACTCCACAGCTCTGGATTTTGCTACTACTTAGCAAAAGGACACTACTCTAGATTCTTGCCACAGATTCAGAATTCTTCATCATCATCACTGAAGCAAAGTGTCCTCAAACACTCAAACATTTTTCATTACTAGAAAACCAAGGATTAGACTGAACAATTTCATTTGCCCTAGGTCTCATGGAAAACTTGTAAATCGATACTGGACAAACTGTCCTGAATGTTATATTCCCAGAAAAGGTGCAGATGATTACTTTCAAACTGTATATGAAAAGTTCCTCCAGATTTACAAAAGTAGTTTCCAAGATAGGATTCACTAAATCTAATACTTTACTTTTCTTTGAATGCCACAGGTCCCATGATTACTGTCTTTCATTAAAGACAATGATAATGATTGTTGTTCCATTACATATTTTGACTACCAGTGGGATTTTCTGAGAAGCAATTTTCCACTTCACCATCCAAATGTATTGCCAGGTTTGTCGAGCTGTCAGAGCAGGAACTCTCCACTTTTAATCAGTAGCTCAGAGTCCTCACCCAAAATGTGCTGCTGGGTTTGGTGCCACGTGCTTCAAGCAGCAAGAGAGAGCCAGTCTGATGTGAGGGAGCACTCGAATAGGTTACACAAGGTGAAGCAGGGAAAACGGGGCAGTGGAGGAAGACTCATGCTCAAGCAGCCCCAGAAGTGATGCTTAGGCAGGTGGTGCAAGAGGAGTCAGAAGATCTAAACCAAGTAATGTTCATCTGCTTATAAACAGGGGAACTGAGTCAGTTACAGGGACCAATAGCACCAGCTCCCCATCTTTATTTACTAAAACTTTGATTTAAATTATTATTCTGGACAGATCAGGCTTTAAACAGTATAAACTCAACCTCTTTATCAATAGCTGTTTCTTATTTTATCTTCAAATGCTTCAGACATATTACCAGTGTTTGAGTCTTTGATACTTAAAGTGGATAGAAAGAAGCTGTGTTAACAAAGCAACAATTTATCTCAGTTAATTTCCACAGATCACAGTTACTAATGTTTCTTAAATGAAGCATTAGAGAACTTTGCCTGGGGTATGTTATCTATAAACTTTGTTTTTAGCCAATAAAGCTAGGGTTGAGAAAGCTTAAAGTGTATAAATAGAAGTAGTAGTTGGAAGCCTTATTTTAGCATAAATGTGTTTGAAATTAGATTGCAGATAACATGCGGAGGAGTATAAACAGAAAGCGCTTCTGTTGCTGTGTGTATGTAAGAGCACGATGGCCTCTCGCAGCTCACAGCACACCCCAGCAGTGCAGTGGCCTCGTAACAGGGGTCTGAAAATGCCAGATGGACTCCAGAAAACTGATCTTAAAAAGGATTTAAGTAGCTGTGGGGGAGGGGAGGTGTCTAGTGGACAATAACAAAGCCTACAGTGCTGCTCAGAATTGGACAAAGCATCAGCGAGCTCAGCAAGCACAACTTTACCTGCCAAAACCCAAATGCAGGATGCAAGAGACCAACAATAATTGTATTCATATGGAAAATGTAAAACACTGCTGTGGTTATTCGTGGAGAGAAAACAACCTTTTCTTCCCTCTTTCATGTTTCAGTTTGATGTCAATTGTTTCGAACAACAAAAGAGAAAGGAATCAAAATTTGGACTGAAGCCCATTTACTGAAATGTATGTGTAGGAAAGTACCAAAGATGCCATACGGGGAGGTTTGGACTGTGCTTTAAAAAAGCTGCAATGACAGAAACTGAAAAGAACAAATGACAAGGAAAAAGCATCTTCTGATTTCTTTCAAAATTTTATGACAACGTAGTAGGATTCAGATGTCTAGATGACATATATATCACCTATCTGAATGACAAAACCCCCCTTATTTATATTCTACTTGGGTATTTAGTTTAGAAAAAGAACACAAAATATTATTGAACGGTGATATGCAAAATATATAAGCAAGTAATTAACTATTCATTTGTACAAGCTGGTATGGTAGCTATAAATTAAGTATTCGTGGATTCCCATCTGTGTCTGTATTTATTACAAGCTTTCTGAACATGGAATACAATATTTTGTCCATCCCACAAATAATCTGCTGGGATGTTTGTCTTCCTTTAACATCAGTGGATTGAACTCGGCTCTAATACTATTTCAGTCTTTTCAAAAGAGTTGCATCTGTTATATGAGGTCTGAACATGTGATATTCTTCTAAACTTCCCTGAATATTCCTCTTTGTCCCTACTCTTTCCTTCATTACAGCAGTATGTAGGCAATGTTTAGTTTTATTCTTGATACAGTTTGCCTCAACTGCTTAAGTAAAAGCAACATGAGGAGTCATAAAAATATCAGGATTTTTTTTTTAATTGTGGCAATAAGAAATAATTTAAACAGATGTAAATATGGCAAAATGTTAAGGTGCCTGGTTGCTTTAGCTCTTTTTCTACTTTAGTGGGAGGTTCCTGAAGCAGATGAAAGAAAGCAACTTGCCTCAGGCCACGTTTCTGATTTCCCTTTATTTTACTCAGTTTGGCCAGTTTCAGATGTTGAGTATGTACATTTATGGCAGACTAGATTGGATACATCATTTATGAGCATTGTTTTAATCCAATGCTTATATCCAACCCACATTTACACACTATCTTCATCATCAAGTCTGTCTCACACACTTCTGGTTCAGAGGTTGCCAGAAGAAGACTCTTATGTGTTTCATTATAGCAGCTTAAATATACACTTCATACCCTTCTTTTCTTGAACAATGTAAAGAATTTCCATAATTTCTGTAAGCAGATGCATCTAATTTGCAAATAGTGTAGATCTCATGCTCTGCCTCTACCAGCGTCTAAAGATAGTGGTGGGTTTCCTTTTGCATGTAGAAAATGAAAATGACAACTGCATTCTTTAAGATGCAGGGCAGTCTGTAGCACCCCACTCTCCTGGTCCTATAATATCATGATGTCCATAAAGTCAGCTGTAGTGACTGACTGCTGGGTGGTGATATGAGGAACACAGTGCCAAGCCACCTTGAGCCCATGCTCAATGTCTGCCTCAATTTGCCTGAAGTGCTCCTTTTGTATATGCTGGGATCATTACTGTGTGAGCAGCAAAATGAACAGATTTCTAGCAGCAATTAGTCTTTTTGTGCATTGAACAAATGTGCTTTCCCTTTAAGCAAGTTTCTCTTTTCCCACAACTTCAGAGGTAATATTTATTCCCCACAATTAAGAGCAACTATATTTAGACTCACCACTGCTACAGATTTTTACTTGCAGATGCCTATTTTCATATTAATACATTTAGCTTTATTTGTGGCCTCTCTCTAGGCATTATATTTTATTTTTAATCAACTATAAATTTCATTGCTATTAATCATGTTTTCCCCTGTAATTGCATGAAACATGCCAATAGCAACTACATTTGATTCATCTCCTATTTATATCTATTTTACAAAATAAGAGCCTTCAACTGTTCTTGTTTTGATCCTTAGAGTGAAGACCATTTAAGAATCACCCACTCAACAGGCTAAACATTATCTCAGTAAGAAGACATTATCTCATGTTTTAACATATTTTGACTTAACACTTACAATTACATCAAATTTTCAATAAACACCCACTTTTTGTATGTTTTCATTCATTTATCATGGGCTTCACATGTCACAGTTATTTATTTCCCTGGGATCCTAAACAGGCATGCAAAAACAAAATACGTAAAGTTGCATTTCACAGAACTGGATACATGGTGGTCCTTGTAATCATTCAATATGTCAGAATCCTTTAGTAGGAGAATACAGTTAACCCTGTGCTGCTTAAACCTGTCTTTGTATTAAATTTATGCTCAGCAAAGCCCTTTCTAAACTGTTTCATTCAGGCTACAATTTATTTGGCATCTTCAGTGTGGCATCAGAGTCTTTTCAAAGTTCATAGTGTCTTTCAGGCTATTTTTCTTAAGCAACTTTTATGCCTTCATTTATGCTATTATTCATTGGTTCTTTGTTTGTGGTGGGAAGAGACTTCACCTCCTCCAGCTTCTTACCCTCCTTCCCCCAGAGCAGGGACAACTGGAACAAGTTACTCAGGACAGTGCCCCATTGGCTTCTGGTTATCTTAAAATATAACAACTCTTCAACCTTTCTGGGAAATCACTTCTGAGGTTCCATTGCTCTCACAGTAAAAAAGATTTTCTTATGTTCAAGGGAAGTTTCCTTTATTTCATCTTGTTCCATTGTCTCTTGTCATTTCATTAGGCACCACTGAGAAGACTCTGGCTCCATATTCTTTACTCCCAATCATCAGCTATTTATACACATTGATATGATATCCCTGAACCTTCTTTTCCCCAGGCTAAACAGTCCCAGCTCTCTCAGTCTCTCTTTCTGTATCAGAGGCTCCCAATCCCTTAACTATTTTTGCAGCACTTCACTGAATTCCTTAATCATTTTCGCAGGCCTTCACTGCACTCACTCTTGTGCATCCATGTCTCTCACTACTGGGGAATCTGGGACTGGACACAGCACTCCATATGTGCTCTCACTGGTGCTCAGCAGAGCCAAATGATCAGCTCTCCTGACCTGCTGGCAGTGCTCTCCATGCATTCGAGGATGCTGCTGGCCTTCTCTGCTGCAGAAGCACTTTACTGGCTCATGATCATTTTGTTCACCAGCATTCCCAGAACTTTCTCCGAAAAGTTGCTTCCCAGATAGTCTTCCCCTAGGTTGCACCAGTGCATGCGTTGTTCTTCCCCAAGGTTAGGATTTAGCATTTCCTTTTGTTGAACTTCATTATGTTCCTGCTGGCCCAGCTCTCCAGACTGTTGAAGTCCCCCTGGTGCTATGTCCCTCAGGAGCTTTTCAAGATTCAACAATATTGAATTATTGAATAATAAGAAGTGGCCCTGCAATGACATGGGGTGGATGAATCCTTGTGTTGAGCCTATTGGGCTGCCCTTTTTCTGGCCTACTGCTTGCTGATCCATCCACACAAATAATTTTGTTTGCTGCTTGTTTTCTCCTGCTGAGGTGTCTTTGCAGCTTCTATCTGAGTTTGTAACTTATTTTTTTCTACTCTCATAATTATTTTATTAGAAACATAATCTACAGTAAAAGACAAAAGTCTACTATTCAATATCATGTTCATTACCTCTAAGTGGTCAGTCACTCCTCCTGACACTAATTAATAAATGTGCCCTCAACTCATTGCCTTCACTCCTGCACTTGATATAAGCATAAAGTAATATTGATGTGAAATTGTGTGCCAGGAGTGTTATTTATGGCAATGTTAACTTGACAATATGGTAGGATATGGGGGCTGAGGATGTGTCAACTTTCTGTTTAATCAGGGACTTCTTAGGTATGAGTAGTACTTTGATCACCTATAAAATAATCATTGCATTGGCATGATAGTGTCACTATAGTATCTTCTGCCTGGAAGCTTTTATTACAATTATTTATACTCAGCAGCATCAACTATTATTTCAAAATGTTTCAAAACATGGACTTACTGTGACCATGACTAATTTAGTGCATTATATTTGCAGGTTGCTGAAGAAAAAACTTAGGCAAAAAATGCTGGATAGAAATGGAATGCAGCTGAGTAGAGAACTAAATACATGCTAGCATTGGTGGACACAAGCTTTACAGAAATTATACCTTCTCAAAGCAGACATAGGCCAGTTTTGCTGCAACTTTCATCATAAACTAAATAACTACACTTGTAATTATTCTTCCAGCAGTCAAAATTTCAAGATGTCATCATTTTATTTGTCTCTCTCAGGGACTTCAAGAAATAAATATATGGTCTGTTCAATACAGAGAATTAATGAGCAAAATGTAAGAAAAAACCAGTTTGAAACCATAAGGCTTTGACATAGAAGAAGGTATCATGGGATAATGAATTGCTGTGTGTCAGCTCTCGTGAGGTAACCATATACACATCCCTCCTTTCCTGCTATAATCTTAGGTGGTTTTTCTCTCAATTAAAGGACAGGCTGCTTCACATTTACTTGAAGTAAGAGAATACACACAGAGAATTCAACATGGCAATTTCCTATGTCCCAATAATTTGTTCATGTTCCCTGGGTATCTGTAACAGAGTTCAAATGCAAAGGTAGGTGCTACTAGGATTACCTAATTAACATCCTGCAGAGCATTCAACAGCAAGTTTCATTCATTTTCAAAGACAGCAATTTCCAAAGTCATCTCAACCATGTTTTGTAATCTAGATTACGTATCTAGAAAGACATGACACCATCAAGCACATCACTTAAAGACAATTAATTTGAAACCTCTCCTAAAATGTCATTGACCGTATATTAAAAACTTGAGTATTTTTGCTGAACTGGATCTCCAAACTGCAGGGGATGAAGAATAATAACATTTTCTCAAGTGATTTCAAAGGTTAGTTCACTTGCTTTTTACTTTGAGTTCATCTAGTATTGTCTTCCAGGTGCAATCCACCTTATTTTCCTGTTCCAAATGAATACTGGGATTGACATAACCAGACAGATCAAGAATCCATCGAGCCCCATGACAGAAGTTCAACATGGCTGCTTAGGGGATTACCATCAGAAACTGATCAAGGGTAGGGCAATATTTCATAGGAATGTTGTCCATATTTCCAGGTACATCCTGCATGAGAGCCTTCTGGGGGCTGCTTCAGCTGAGACCCCAATGGACCCATCCTTCCCAGGCGTGTCCAGTCCCTTTTCTTTAACTTCCTCATCCGTCCTGGCAAATGCTCATTTATTGCTGTGGCTGATAAAGAAAGCTCCACAGCTGTGGAGCTGGGGTACTCACCACACAGCCCAGTAAATCAGCACTGACACAAACAGGGAAAGAAAGAGAGGGTGCTCCACCACCATCCTGCTCCAGTGCTTAGTTAGGACTGGGCTAACAGTCACTCCAAAGCAAACCTGACAACAGCAAACAATTGGTCACATAATCATTTTTAAAAATGCAAATTTTGACACTTTGGTTGCTGAGAAGAGATGCTTTCTCTAACTTAGAGACAAGTAAAATCAAAAGGGCAGTAGAAACTGGCTGCTCAGCAGCCTAACTGGAAGGAGCACGTAAGGGCCCCTTTGGGGAGTGGTAACTAAGTAACTAACTAAAGAGGCTGCAATTCAAGAAGATGAGAGAGATGGAGGAGGTCCCTGGAGTGCTGTGAGACTGATTACCAATGCATACATATGAGGCAAGTAGAAACCCAGAAGAAAGCAAGAGATGTCAAGGGCATACCTCTGTGAGCAAGACGTGCAGAGCTGTTTGGGGAAAAATTTCTCGAAAGCCAGGCAGATTTTGATTTTTGAACGAAGATGCTGTCTCACAGTGCTTATTTTGACTCTTTCCTAGAAAACAGGATGCCTCATATATTCCTGTAAATTACCAGGATTGTCACCATTGGGCCATTCTCCATCTCTCTTGCTAATGAGGACAGGCTCTTAATATTGGCTAACCACTGCTACCAAAGGCAGTGAATTTCTTCTTTATGTCCAAAACTGAGAAACTTACCTTCCAAGCATTTATAGAACAGCCATCTCAGTAATATTTGCATGTTTTACAGCACAATATAACAGATCTTTTTGTCATGAGGTTCCAAAGTGTGATGTAACACATAAGATTTATTTATATGGAGATGTTAAACCCTGAAGGTTCACTGAGTTTTATTAAAAAGAGAACAATGATTCAGTTTTGCCAGTGCACTGTTTAAAAATCAATGACACAACTACATGTATAAAGTGATAAAAATCATGATACTATGACTATATATTAACAGTTCAACTGATATAATAGTTTCCTTTTGTAGTAATTTAATTCTATGCCTTTTAAGAAAGTGTCATACTAACTACTGTCAGGAAAAATTGGCCCCAGTCTGGATACCTTTGGGCATCTTACCCAAATGGCTTGCTCTAAAAAATGAATGATAATCTGATTAGCTTTTCCCCAAACACAATTTTCTTTGGAAAGGAACAACCATGCTGGTTCTGAGACAGATATGGAAGAAGTACTTACCCTTTTTCCATAGAAAATAAAGATTGTTGTAAGCCCACATTGCCTACTCCCTTTCAGGAATGAAACTAAATTTATTGTTTTAAGATGAAAACCAGCCAGTTTCAAGGAGATAGTGTTATATTTGTATTTATACCAATTAAAACTGATGTGGAAATGCCAAAAAGCTTTTTTTCAAGTGCCTTTTGTGTTACACTAAGCACAGAGTTCTACCACGTGAACAGAACAGTATCATTTGAAATGAAGTTGTCTCTTTTTTCACACTCCATTACTTCAGCTAAAATGCAGGTCCAAAATAACACCCCTCCAACAGTCAGAATCCTGGCCCTAAATTCCCATATTAAACTTAATTATGGTCATTTCCTGGGTATTTGTTATTCTGCCAGCATTGTCCCTTAGCTGGACAGCCATTTTCTTCCCTCATATTTTTCTCCCCCTTACAGATGTCTGGTTCAGGAGGTAAAACATCAGTACTGGGGCAGATTCCATTAGTGCCTGTGCTTCCCATCGGTTTCAGTTACCATTTTTCTTTAAAGCTCATGACACCGGCAGCATGAAATATGTTGATGTTACATATTTGGGAGCATCAAGAGTGCAAATCAGGACGAGACTGTCATTGAATCATAGAATCATAGAATAGATCGGGTTGGAAGGGACCTTAAAGATCACCTAGTTCCAACTCAGCTGCAGTGGAAAAATGCCAATCAGTGAAATGCAACTAATGTATTTGCGGGGTGCCTTGTGGCAGGAAGGAATGATGAATCTGACTCCATGTTCTCAGAAGGCTAATTTATTATTTTATGATACTATACTATATTAAAGAATACTAAACTAAGCTATACTAAAGAATACAGAAAGGATACTTACAGAGGGCTAAAAAGATAATAATGAAAACTCATGACTCTTTCCAGTGCCTCGACACAGCTCGACCCTGATTGGCCAATAAGTCAAAACAATTCACATGAAACCAATGGAACAACCACCTGTTGGTAAACAATCTCCAAATACATTCCAAAGGAGCAAAACACAGAAGAAGCAAATCAGATAATCACTGTTTTCCTTTTTCTCTGAGGCTTCTCAGCTTCCCAGGAGCAAAATCCTGGGCAAAGGGATTTTTCCAGAGAACATGACTGTGACATGCACCAGGCTAAAATGCCAGGTGCTCTACTTAAAGTCCAACGGCAGCATTTTTTGCTCTGAGAACTTTTGCTCTTTGTACTTACTCTGAAAACAAGATTTTGCACATATTTACCATACATGAACCAATAGGCAAAGGGAGCCCACAGCACATTGGGAAAAGCACTGCAGAGATACTGAGTGCTGCTATATTCCTTAGAACTCAAATGCTTCAAATCTGACTGGAGTGCAGAGAACCACTGGGATATAACAAAGCACCCATCTTGTGAGGCATTTATTTGTTAACCTCAGTCTCTGTTTTATTTTGTAATTCCCCATGCAATTACAGTATTACATCAAGGTATTAAATACTTTAAATCTGCTGAAAAAAAATGGAAGGAGATTAGATGAGATGTTGTGATTTAAATTTAGCTCTTCTCACCACTACAGTGCTTTTATTTTACTCATTCTTCTTCTTCCTCTGTACCTTTGCCAAGTGTGGAAATTAACATGAATCTCCATGTCAGTCTTCCCCTGCTGTGCAAGCAATTTCTAAACATCAGGTTGAACTGCATAAGCAAAGCAACCTTGTGCTGCAGCCAGGCTGCTTCCAAAATGTGAAGTAATTTATGTACAGCTGCACTACATTTTAAACAATGCTGTAAATATGAGAACAGCTTAAAGCTTGTATTTTAAAGCTCCTCTTAGTTGGGCAGAAGAACAGCACTCCAACACTTAAGTGGAGTCCATTTTCAGATCCCTCATAAAAAATTCTCAGTGACTCAGAACCCTTGCAACCAAAACCTTCCTCCAAAAACCAGCCCAGAGAATCTGTTTTAGTTTTGCTGTTTGTGGTGGGGACATTCCATATCACACCTACACCATACCATGTCATGCTCAGTGTGGAAAGTGGGGATCAGAAGAAAGGAGAGAGACTTTCAAAGTGATGCTTTCACCATTACTCGTGATTCCTTGTCCTGCACTCCTGGTAGCGGCTGAACACCTGCCTGCCCATGGGAAGTGGTGAATGAATCCTTTATGTTGCTTTGCTTGCATACATGGCTTTCACTTTATCTATTAAACCTTTATCTCAACCCACAAGTTTTCCTCACTTATACTCTTCTAATTCTCTTCCCACTCTCTTCCACTGGGGAGTAGAGTGAGTGGCTGCATGGGGTTTCACTGCCAGCTGGGATTAAACCATGACACCTGTACTGGGAAAAGTGTAACCAGCAAGTCAAATGAAGTGGGTTATTCTCCTTTATGTTGTAATAAGGAGGCCCCAGCTGATGTTCAGTTTAGGGCTTTTCAATAAAACAAGGATATGGACATACCATAATGAACCCACTGGAGGGCCACCAAGATGACTAGGAGGCTGGAACACATCCCACCAAGGAGGTGGTGGAGCCCTGTTTGTTCAGCCTGCACTAAGGAAGTGTAATGGGGCTATTCTGCTGTTATAAGATCACAGGGGAAGTTTCTTCTTGTATACCATAAAAAATGAACAAGGAGAACAATGGTGCTGAATGGCAACAAGAGAAATTTCTATTGAAACTTATAAAAAAAAATGTTTTCTCTGGGTCAAACACTGAACCAAGCTGCCCATTCAAGTTGTAGAATCTCTGTCTTGGAAGCTATTCCAAGCTTGACTGGAAAAGCTACAGGCATAGCGCCTCACATAGGTGAGGAGAAATTGGTTTGGTTTGGTGAAGAAGAAAATACAGTGTGAGCTAACCACTGTGTTTTTCTGAGGCCTGCAACTACCTCAGGGGGCAACACTGAAGTGACAAATTTTTCATGGTATTTGCAGACAGCTTTGCAAGATGCAATAGCAGCAATGTGCAGTGAGAGAAGTTCCAATGGGGCTTTACAAATAATGTCTCTGCTAAGTGTGGTAGAGCACCAGGACAGAGACACTGACTTCATCTGTGGAAGTTTTCAAGACTGAGGTAGACAAAGCCATTGCTGACCTGTTCATCTGTTTAAAAATCCTCATTCAACTAACTATGCAGGATGATTTTTAAATGTCCCTCCAACCAATAAGTTTATATTTCTGAAATTCAATCTCCTATATTACATTGTTACCTCTCCTGCTCTGTTCCCTGGCTATCTCCATTTCCCACTTTCCTAGAGGTAACTCCTGTTCTTTCCAGAAAAAAAAAAGTCTTCTGTTTCCTTACCCACAATTTTCAGTGATTTACTCCTGTTTCTTGACTCATCTCCTCCTCCAATAATGACCTCTTTCTTCATTTTGACCGATGACATATGGGGTTTTGGGTCATACAACCCATTCATGCATCTCTCCTCTATGTCATCTCATTTAATAGGTGTCTGTAAATTTCAAATGCCTGCACAAATGCCTCTTCTCTCCCTTCCTCTGCCCTCTATTTTCATATCACTCTTTCACCAATCCTCCAGCTGCAGTGCTAATCCTCAGATCTTTTCTTCTCTCTGGCAACACTGCATCAGTAGGTAATTTCCATCAGGTACCTTTTCAAGATTAGAAAGCATCCTACAGCTTCTGCATCAAGTCCTTTTCATGCCTGTTCCATTTTTAGTTGGTTTTTATGCATTAAAGAAACTCTATTTCTCTGTCCCTTGCCTGGTTTTAATAGACTGTGGAGGTTTTTGGATGTGTCATATTGAGTCAACAACAATCTGTGTAGGCATGAAAATACAAAGTAATATGAGAGCTATCAAGTTTGTCAAAGATGATTTCGCCTGACCTTTTCAGAGACATGTGGCATATAAATTAGTTCTGTGAGTAAGAGATCAATTTAGACCAAATTTCCCTAAATTTAAAGAGAAAATTGTACTTCCATCATCTCACCCTATAAAAAGATTTTTTAAATGCTCTTTATGTCTTTGCTTTTATAGTCCCTGGACTTTCCTCAACATTGGCTACTTCCACTGTTAAATCTCTGCAGTTAACGGTCCATCAGCTGTGATTAAAAGCAGAAAGCTGCAGCTGGCTCAGATGCATGCTGTCTGTGTCACTCAGCTACCCCAGAGAAGACTGTAAAACACAAACTGCAGCAAACCACAGATCCCACACACTCTAACCCAGCCAACCAGCACCAGCCACTGCAGCCTTCTCTTGCATTTGAAATTAAGTGGGAATCTGAGAGAACACTCCACAATTTTTTGGAATTCGTTGAAGTTCCCTAGGTTGAGGAGATGTAGCAGGACCAAGCAGCTACAATCGATATAGCTGGTTTGAGGTGTGACAACACACAAGTAAGTGACGCAAATTTCTAATGCTGCAAACTTATCTCTGTGTCATGATTTCCATACATTTGGTGATGCTCTTTAACATACCAGTTCCTAGAGCCAGAAGATTACAAGAAAACACCATACTTCAAAGGTTTTACACACTGAGGACATTGACTGCAGTCTTCTGCTCATGTTGTACATTAAACAAATCTATTTACCTTGAGTCCAGTCCTAAAGGTCTTTTTATTGAACTGCTTTGCTCATGAAAACTGGCAATCACAGTATTTTATTTATGCACGTTTACTGCAATAAGATAACACAGGAAAAGTTCATACAGCACATAGTCTCAACCTACACTTACAGACATTTATTTTAGAATAGGTGCTTCAGTGACAATTCAGATCTAGATAAAACATCTAAAACTTGACTCTTCTAACCATCATTCCTGGTTTTCTTTGGTACATATTTTTATGTCCTTTTTCACTACCTTTATATCAAAAGTCTCACAATATTTTGGAATAGGACTAGAATATCCTGTCACAGCACAGAGACTATGCTGTTTGTAGCAGAAGGAAGGATTTAAATGAATTAGTGAGGCTGAAACAAAGCAAAAGGAAAGAGTTTTAAGATCACATTTTTTCAGTTGATGGTAAGATGTAGCATAGCCGAAGAATAATGATTTTACTGCTTGCTTATTTAGCTTTATTTTGTCTTTTATAATGAAAATGCTTGTATTAATTCAAATTTTCTACATCCTTTCTCTTAGGGTATGCAACACTGGATAAACAATGACACCTTCTAATACTTCAGATCTGTTCTATTAGCTGGACACCAGAAAACCTTTTAAGAGTATGCTGTAGTATAAGCTGCCATCTTCTTTGTGTTCTGATTTCTTTATGTTGCCTCTCCACAGTTTTATGTGCAAATTTTCTGCAAATCTCTGTCTTTGAAATATGCAAACATAACTTCATCACGAAAAAGTGAGATAACATACTGACCATGGGATTCTCTGAGTGATCCTCTGAGAGCCTAGCTCCTTTACCATCATTTGAAAAATCTCCCATAAAGTACAAAGGCATGAAGGGCATTAGGGCTGTGACAGAAGCTTTTGTCTGACCTTTTATGGAATCAGGGGATTTAAATTAGTTCTGTAAATAATGAGTAACCAAGATAAAGATACTTCAATGAATAAATAACTTGTAGAAAAAAGGAGCCATTTTGTTCAGGTTAAAGCTGAAAGAATTGATAAAATTAGGTAAATTCAATGTAAAGGCTAAACAGTTTTTTTTCATGTTTTGCGTGCTTACACAACATGTGTTATGTTTTTAAATTCAGGGTGGTTTATTTATTCCTTCTTAGCTAATGCACAAAAAGTTTAGAGGGCAGTAGGTGGTGTCTTGAGAGGCTACCTGGAACAGAGGCTAGACAGTGTTAAAGGAATAAAGTAGGTATTTATTAAAAAGGCTTTAAAGGATTCACCTTGGGCAGTACAAGAGCCTGGCCGTGGCTCCACCCAAGATGGACGATAGATCACATGTTTTCACACTTTTATAAGTTCTGGTCCATTTACATTTTGGGGTTAATTGTCCAATTAGAGCTTCAGGTTATGAAGTCTCATCCTCAGTTTTCTCTCCTCATTTCACAGTTGTTTATACTTTTTGGGCCTGAAGCTACAATGGTGTCCTTGGTTGTCAGGCTGGAAAAGGATTGTTTTGTCTAAGTAAACTGTGAATAGAACTTGCTAACACTTTATATGAAGTTCAGAGTTATATACTAATGCAGTACAGAATCTGGATAACATGAAAGCTAAAACTTAAGGCATCATAGGAACTAGGAATTAGAAGACTTTAAAATGTTATAATGAACAGATTAAAATAATTCAAATCGACAATCTGCTTACGCCTAACCATTGCTTTACTTTTTTGTATCAAGTTAATACAAAACATAATTATAATTTTACTCAATTCCTACATAATAATTGCACAAGAAAATGTAGCAGTGTTTTGCAAAACCTGAAAATATTTTAAAGGTATCTGTTTTCTGGAATGATAGTATTAAAATTATAATATCTTCTAAACAAGTAACTGTTATCAAAGAAAACAATAGGTGTTGGAGAGAGAAGACCCTGCACAGAAGACTGCTTTTATATATCCAGAATCACATAAAGCATTTCAAATCTAGTTGTCTACTCCTAAATTTGCCCTAAAGGCCACAAAATTAATTCTAAAACCTGTAGTTATCTTCAAGCTATTATATATTACTATGAGACACTAAAGTTTTGCTACGCTATCTAAATACATCTTACAAGACCAAAAATCCAGAACCAAACTATAAAGTTGTATTTCTCAGAAGTAAAAAGGTCCACAACAAAGCAGGCATTTGAGTCAAGATTTAATTTTTAATATTTCCCCACTAATAATCACCAGTCTTTATCATCTCCGAGCAGTTGGAAAGAATTTGTGGAATACACCAGTGAACCTAAGGCTACGTCTATGCCAGTGAATTAAACAGTACCTGTGACTCTTCCCAGACACTGGAATATGACTGGTCTGAAATTATTAGAGCAGTCCCTGACATGCTTTTGGCCTGTACCAACTAGCTGTCTCCCATGCAATTCCCAGGCATGGAATTACAACATCCCACAGACCATTAGCACCAAAGGATTTGCATCCAGTCAGCCTGTTCTGGAGGTTGGCTGTGTTTGTTTACTTGTGAGTCAGTCCATGCCAGTTGGCTTCTGGACCTGGGAATATTCTTCGGAATGATGTTATTTGCTGGTATAGAAATACTTCTCACCCTTTCTCAGAAGTGCACAGGGCAAGTAGGATGCTTAAGGAAGGTAAAGACCAAGTCAATGAAGTTTCATTCAGTTAAAACAACTTTGGATAACCAAATCCATATGGATGAGGCTTTTTCTTTCTTTTTTTTTTTAACAAGCCACCTTCCCCTTTTATTTTAATCCCACTGAAACAGATGCAACACAAAATTCAACTAAATTCAGAACCTGTTTGAGATACAGGTTGTTTTTTCTGTAAATTGATTAATTCAATGCAGTATGTCAGGCTGGAGTTACATTTAAAGGTAGCATATGCAATGTAGGCAGAATATCCAATGCTACCAGTAACCAGAGATGAGTGCCTGCCACCTCAAGTCCTGGAAGCCAAGAGAGCAGAGCATTATTTTGGGCTTCTGCAGAGTCCCTCTCTTGTTTTGGACTAATTGACAGCCCAGTCCATAATGTCTAACCTCTTAGGCTACAGGATTATGCCACCTCTCTGCCTCCAGTACAGTCTGTTTAAGAAGACCACCAGCTACCCAGAGGAAATCCAGATTCTTACCTGTAGTCTGAGTACAGTCATGCAAGTCTCAAACAGAATCAGTTTTCAGACAAACCTTTTACTGGTACCTTTGAGATAATTCCAAATGACTCCTCAGAACATGATGTTTCTGCGTTATCCAAACTTTGTTTGGGCCCCAAAATCTGGGTTTTGGATTCCACTCTTGAGTCCAAATCTCATAAAATCTAGTTGTGCTCTGCTGAAATTATGGACACCTAATTACTGTAAAAGCTCAGGCTTTTAAATTGCTGCTGTATTTACACTGCCTTGTCACTTGGGACCAGAGGCAAAATTCCTTGGGGACTGCCTGCAGGCTGACTCTCTCTTTGCTTCTCATCTGGAAAATCAAAATGCCTCTCCAAAAAAGAAATCTAAAGCAAAGAGCAGGACTGGCTCATACCTGAGCTCCTCCAGGCTGTCCAGACACAGATTCAGGTGATTTAGTTCTTTGAATTCAAACACAGATTTCAGAGTCAGTAGAAACAGTGTGGCCTTAACTCCCCATGTGTAACATGAAGAGTAGCAGAGCTTTTCTACCTTACAGTGATCAGGAAGATAATACACTCCCATTCTGGAGTCACTCAGGCAGTACACCACAGTAGCCAGTCAAAACACACAGCCAAAAAGATGGAAAGTTTTTGGGGATGTAGAGGAGGCTGAATGATGGAGATCATTACAGATTACTGATTCTCAAGACAGATTCACACTGTTCTATATGCTAGTGAAAGCTTCTCTACATACAGTGAGTACAGCTGAAGGACAAGGCGCTTGCAGCTCTGTGACACAGGAGCAGAGTGTGGTAGGTGCCAGCCAAAGCAGGCAGCCAGGGGAATTCTCAGCTGGGAGAACCTGGCTGCCTTCCAGCCTTGCTCATCTGCATATATTATATATGTGTAAGTTTATATACATATATATATATGCAGATATATAATATATACATATATACACATATATATGTATGTATGTATGTATGAAATGTAGATATAAAAACACATATATACATATGTATAGTGGAACTTTTGAAAGAATCATCTTAAAAATGTCTTTCAGATTGGCTGAGTTTTTTCTCTCCTATCTAGTCATAGAATCTACAGATGCCTCATGTGGGATTATCCTCAGCTTTCAAAAGGACCATGCTGTTAAACAATCATGTTTGTAGAAGTTTCTATGCCTCACTTCTCAGAAAAAAAAAAGTAGGACTAAATATCCCAACAGTAATTGGAATATCTGTACTGGAGAACAAAGATAGGTAGGTACTGTAAAGATCTTCAAAAATGAAAAATATCTTTTTGCACCTTGCACAGGAATGAGTGAGCAAAGCTATTGGCTAAAGGCAGAAGGGAAGAAGGAATATCTAAATGGATTTCATTATAAAAGTGTTCATTTCTTCTACCTTAACCCCCCCACTTTACTAGTTTCCAGGTAATTCTTATTTAATTCCTTTCATTAATGTCTTACAGCTTGTTCAGCCAGCTCTGCAGACAATTGATTTTTATTACTACATGCCTCAGTGACTTTCTACTCTAGATTTTTTTTTCTACTGACTATACCATTCTTGAAATCTCTTCAAAATGATTTTTTTTGTCTTTTCATAGTCCAGTCTGTCTTTTCAATCAACCTTATCACTTATTTATCACATTCCTCTACAAAACTAATTGAATAGATATTATATAACAGCAAATATTTACTATTATGGTTGCTGCTTTCAGAGGTGGGATTTCAAGGTTTTTATTATGCTGCTGCTGCTAGTGAAAATTGCTGAAAAGAGAAAAAAGTAGCCTGATTACGATATGGTAACTATTTGACATGTGAAAGAACAATATTTGGAAAGCACTTTTGAATAATAAAAGAGCTTTTAAGATCCACAAGCGAGAGTATTATGTGATGGTGCTGAAACTTCTTAATCAGATTGGTTTCACCCTTAATTAGAAAGGCAGAGTTCACACTGACACCTGCTGTTAAGCTTTCCTAACTTTTTCCATCATAAGATCCTTTTCAGCTTGATTGTGTGGGCTGATATTTTCTGGAGTAAGTGTCATCTTCAGAATTAAATCAAAGGATAAAATGTGAGAGTCAGTGTTTCAGATGAACTTGTGATTTTTAAGAATTACGTGGGGAATAACAGCTTGCTTACTTCATATGGAGTCTCAGTTATTTCATTTTTAAAAATCAGTTATCTACATCCTTTGAAAAAAGAACTTGACAATCAGCACTTTCACTCACTGAAGTTCCCTAGAGAGGCATTCATACTTGACCAAGCCACAAGCCCCAGAAAAATCAGACAATACACAGTGACTGAAAAGTAGAAAAGTATTACAATTCTGTATCCAATGTCTTTGAAGATTCTACTTTCTTTTACCTCTGACAAATCACCAGGAGTAAAAAAAGACAGGGAGGGAATTCAAACACTGACAAAGTATGTAGGATGGTGAGGACAGAGGTGCTGCAATGGGATGTATAAAACAGAAGAAGAATAGACAAGTTTGGTGGGACATGCAATGCCAGTGAAAAGAACAAATATTAGCAAGAAAAAAGAGAAGGGAA
Organism: Molothrus ater; assembly: GCF_012460135.2. Taxonomy (NCBI): domain Eukaryota; kingdom Metazoa; phylum Chordata; class Aves; order Passeriformes; family Icteridae; genus Molothrus; species Molothrus ater. The sequence continues at coordinate 93,911,159 of NC_050478.2, read as the reverse complement.
CAAGAGGAAAAGTTATAAGAGGCAACAGGCATTTTAACGATGAAGCATTAAATCACAACTTTAATATCTTGACACTTCTCTGATCTTTAAAAGCTGCCATAATTTTCCATTTCCTTTTACTTATGTGTCCACAAAAAAGATAACACATTTTTGTTGCTTCTTTGGTACTAAAATAATGATGAAGTTCAGTGCCAATGACCTAGGCAGCCCAGGAGATAACTCATACGGAAGATGAGCCCGTAGTTGTTCTAACCTTCCCCACAGAAAGTCAGCATCAGGCTTCTGTGAAGGTGACTGCATACCTGCAAGCTGAGTCCAGACATATGCTATTACAAAATCATTTGTTCTTCTCATAGAAGTGATTGTACTCCATTCATGTTACATAAGAAATGTTCTCCATAAAATAAATGTTGTTTGAAATTACTGGCATCCCTAAGATTGCAATTGCTGACTGCTCATTTGCTAAGACCTACATATGAAATTTTTGTTTGTTTTTTATTTGGGATGATTTTACACCCTCTTCTCTTCATCCCCTCTGAAGAGAATTTGGAATCAAAAAACCTGGGGGTTTGACTCCGAATTTTCCCCAAGTTTTCTAAATTCAGTAAACCCATCGGCCTTTGCTGTTACAATGTCTATAAAATAATTATCTATAAAAAATTATAAAATAAATATGAGTGACCTATGAGCAATATACAGAGTTTTCCACCTGTACATTGGCAACTACACTTTGGCCCAGATCAGCAGATGCCGAATGTAGCAAAGACTACAATTTACAAGGGCAATCCTCTATGTACTTCTTTCATGTCACACAGCTCAGCATTTACACCTTCCCTCTCCTGTACTGGTGACTCTAATGACCCCAACAAGTCATGGTCATCTGACACCTAAATAACACTTCATTAACTAGAACACCTGCAGTGATTTTAACCACAGCTCACCATAATGTAGCCTCTACTGGTCTATATTAGAGCAACATTCATGAACTGGTTGGAAATTACCTGGTTGTCTCAGCCCTGTGGTGTTTTAAGACAGAAAATAGATAAATCTGTTCCTTTTTATTATTTAAATAATGAACAATATTTAAATTAAATTTTGTTACGATGCTGACTGACTGATGTATTTTTGAGCTAGTATATTCTTCAAATTCTGATAAAGATTATAGAGAAAAATTAGTTCAAATAGCTGTCCTCTTGATTTAAATTGGAAGCTTTGGGGTTTGTTTAGTTTAGAGTCCCAGAAGGTAATCTGAAATCCCCATGTGGAGCTGGACTGTGAAATACATTAAAGGATATATGCTTATCAGTTGCATTTCAACAAAAACAGTTAATTGAGCTAAAACATACAATACCTGAAAAATTGCAAATGTAAATGAGTATCAAACTAATGGTATTTGATTAAAAAATAAATTCTTCAGTATTTAGTGTTGAGTTGCGGTCATACACCTTGCTAAACCTTTGTGCACAGAACAGCTGAGCAGCATTCACTATCTCTTTGGATGCCCACAATGTGCTATCAAGAAGTATTTTGCTTACTACTTTAGTATCTCTATTTCCCTAGTTTTATGGTTTTTGCCCTCTGACTTTTCCTTCAACTCTCTTTTATTAAAATTGTGATTATAATTATTTGTTGCCCCTAATAATTTAGTTTCTTTTTGATTCCTTTTTCCACAGTTTTCCCTTTGTCACTGAGAATATCTCCTTTCAACAGCTGTAGCTTGATTTCTAATATGGAAGTTAATCTATGCCTCTGACCATCCTTGTTGAATTTGACTAAATGTTCTTTGGTCCCTTGTATTTTTTGAGGTGGTAGGGAGGGACAAGACCAGAACTGCACAACATATTACAGATAGGCCAAAACCACAGATTTACATGGTGGCAGACCACCAGTCTCTCGTCTGTTCTTCATTCTTCTCCTAGTGGCTCCTGATATTTGATTAATTCTTTTGAACACTACTGAACACTGATGTTTCTGTGTGACTATCGATCACAACTCCCAACTCTCGTTCCAGGCAGCTCATGGAAGTGAAATCAGTATTTCTTCTCTTTATGTACATCACTGAATATTTATCTACACTGAATTTCAGTTGCCATTTTATTGCTCAGTCGCCAAGTTTTACTACCCTGAATAAATTAGTATCATTAAACTGGATTACCTCAGTGCTAACATGCTTTTCAAAGTAATATATAACCATCTTGAGCAGCAAAGGCTCTAGCATAGATCATACAGAACCTCATCCGTCACTACCTTCTACTGTGAAAATTGACCATTTACTCCTGTCTTCTAAGCATTTAACCATACAAGGGTCTTCCCTCTCATGACATGGTGTGAAGTTTCCCTAATTGCCTCTAGTAAGACATTTCTCATTTCTTTTGAAAAAACCAAGTAAGCGCATTAAGCATATCACAGTTATCCATGTAACATGTTGATAAGACTTCAGAAAGGCCAAACCCCCCATCATTTTATCAAGATATTAAGTAATTTTGCTCTTGATAGCTATTCTGCATGGTACAGATATCATGCTATAAAAAATGCTTAAGAATTTTGTACTTCTCCAGGTCTCTTCTTAAGAAGTGTTTCAAAAGTTGCCTTCAGATTTTCAGTTGTCCTTAGGTCCCAAGGCAGCTTTGAGAAAGTTACCACTGTCATGTTTTAGGAGTCATTCAATTCTTTCAGGCTTGAATTCCTCCTGAACTCTGTAATGAACAGCACCTTGTCCTGACAACATGGTGTTCTTTGCATGCTCTGTTTTTAAAATGTGTGCTTTTCTCTAGCCACTTCTTTTCCATGGGCATCCTGTGAGGAGTCTCTCATAAAGACAACTTTAGATCAGGATCTGCCCTGTTTCTTGTGCAGTGACTGCTGATGAAAATAATTAGTGTAATTCCTCTGCAATGGCCTGACCCTCGTGGGTGCTCTCTTCATACCACAATTACTACCCTTGCCCTTCAAATTTTGGCTTAATTCCTGCTTTTGATGTATTGGAAGAAAGATTTGTTGCTACTTGTGAATTCCTCTGCTAGATGCTCCTGAAAATTCTTCTTGTCTTCTTGTGCTTTTACATGCTACCTGCCAGAATATACAATTCTTTCTATTCTTTTAATACGGACATCAGTTTTTCACAGAGCATCTCCTTGCTTTTTTTATGCTTGTCACTTCCTCCCCGGTATGTGGGTTTTCTTTTGCCATTTCCCACACTTATCTTTGTAACAAGGGTGTGTTGGCCCAATGCTTCCATTGGGTGTGGTGGTGACCAGAAAAAATTCAAGTGAAGTAAGAGGATTCCATTCTCTTAGCTGACCTTTTCAACTTAACAAGGTGCTTCTTTCCCACAGTTCCCCTTTTGAGGAGCCCACCTGCGGTTACTTCTAAAGAACACCAAAGCTGAGCGGGCTGCAGCAGCTGCTGCAGAGCAATCCCTGAGCTGTGGGGCTCTGGGGCAGCGCCTGGAAGTGCCCTGACCCAGCTCAGGGTTGCATGTAGGCTGCAGACCCTCCTGGGCTCTGCCCAACCACCTGCCCCAGACCCAGCTACTGAGCGATCTCCATGGCACAGTCTCATGGTGTTCCACCCCTCACTGCAGGCAAATAAGGCAGCCCATGATTGTTCTCCTGCCTGATTTGGCTGCTTCTTTGGTGGTCTTAGGATACTGAAACCAATGTTACCATCTTTGCTGAGCAGTTACCAACCAAATGATACATTTGATTTAGACTTTGAATTTCAGTCCATGTGGATTCATAAGGTTGTTTGATGAAGCAGGGAGTTTCTTCATTACATTCTAACTTTTAAGAATTAAGTAACACCACATCACCACCACGAAGGCCTACTTAATTTTCACCTTCATCAACAAATTTTTTGTTTGGGTGTTATAATCTGTGGATTAACTTTCTTCTGTCAAGCTTCTGGTAAGTGTACTATGCCACTTCTTCCACTTAGGACTGGACTTACTTCCCTCATCATTTATCTTAGTTTTTAAGCAGTTGTTTCTGCCACATTTTCTTCTTTAACTGCCAGCCTATTTGATTTTTCTCTGCTTTGACTGATGTATCTGAAATCCCATAGCATTACCAGTACCACAATTTCCACTTCAAACCACATGTTCTTCTGAACATACTGGCTTTCTCAACAATTCTTTTTTTACAAGCCCATGATATTCCTGATTTTAAGTGCCAGAAGCCCAGTTCTGTAATGACCCCTCTCTTATGTCTTCCTTGTACGAAGCAATGTTTCTAAATCCTAGTAAATCTGGCAACCAGATTTTTGCAGCTTTGATATCTGGCTGAGGGGATGGCATTTGTGTTTGGCACCCATATATTGTGCTTGCCAAAAACATAAAATATGAATCCTCTAAAATGGGGTCAGTTCCATAATCTCTTTCAAGTATGGTGTACCCTCATGGACCATCATGCCAGCACAGCCCAGGGTGACAAGCTGTGGAGAGAAGAAAAATCACTGTGAGAATGGTAGGGAGGGAATTTCTAAGTGAGAACAGCCACCAACTATTTCACAATGTGCAGCTACATCCCCAGAAGGGCTCTGTCTAGGCAACAATTCTGCACATGAATTAACACTGTGAAAACATAAACCAATTAATTATATTGTATTGTTTGCTATTGCACAAGTTTTCAAAATTACAAGACTATGAACACGAACATTCAGATACTTGTATTGATCTAGAAAGTTCAGGCTTAGGTTTAAGACAGAAACATTTCTATCAGATTTTTCTAATAAATGTTTATAAGAACATTTTATTATTCAAATAATATTTCTGTTGTTCAAGGAAGTATAATTGCATACTTTCTTACCCTCACCTTCTCTGCAAGCACCTACTTACTTAATTTTGTGCTTTCTCATTGTGAGCTGATTTATATTATCTCGGGGTGTGATACAGAGTGAGAGGCTCCCATCAACAAGTAGGAAAAATACAGGCTTGTGAAATGATAAAAATTCCTTAGTTATCTGTCTAAAGAATGGATTAGCACTTGTTGCAGCACGTATGATCTTTGCCCTTCAAGAAAACTTAATTTTTTCTTCCTCAGGATCAAAGTATTTAGCCTACATTCCAACTTCAGGGTAAGTCCTATGCATAGTCTAACTCTGGAGTCTATAAGTTTATTTCCACTAAAAATTTTGGGAGAAAAACATCTCCTATGCACTTGAGTTGTTCAAGCTTCTGCAGTCTATGCAGCACCCAGAAACCAGGGCTCTGTAGCATATCCAAAGATAGAAAAATACAACAGATTTAAGGAAATACAAGTAGTGTCCAATCTGAAAAAAGATTTTTTTCCTATTAAAAAAATCCTTCACATGAAAAGACCAATGGTTCAAACACAGTCTTCATAGTGAAAAGAATATGTAATCTGTAATTTCTACGAATGGCAAGCCTTACTTCTGAAACTGCTCTCAGGAGGGGTCTTTGTCTGTGGAGGGCAGAATGATGTCCTGAGACTGTACTTGCTGCTTGCAAAGGTGACATATTCCATGGCATATGAAGACAAGACTTATTCATACATATTCCATGGCATATGAAGACAAGACCGAGGCAGTACATGCTTTTAGAAGACTTCTAGGATTTTACATTAGCTCAAGAATTAATGAAAGAGGTTTTTTAAAAACAGAAAAACAACTGTGGTCAAGAATCTGGGGAAGACCAATACTGAATCATATAAGAAAGCTGAATTATAGAATTGTCAGATTAAAATTCCCATCATTTAGAAACTGTAATGAAGCTTCAGGAGATTGAACAAAAATGTCCAAAAACTTCATGTAAACATTATGAGGAGATAAAGACAAACACAATATGGACAGCAACTCCCCAATAGAGCAGTCTCAGGGACAACTTGGCATTTAACAGAGGAAAAGAACAAAAAGACAGCAAAAAGCCTGCCCAAGAACCCACTTCCATTACCAAAACCATAAAAAAAACAATATAGAGCAGAAAAGACAAGCAAATTATAAGATCACATAAGATTGCTCATGATGTACTATGAAGAAAAATTAGGTGATGGATAGACTTTCTGTTTGGGGTCATACACTTGCAGCAGAAGAAATTATTGTGCCAACACTTGTAGTCATGGGAAAGGGAAATAGGAGAGGGAAGAGGAGAGGAAAAAGGAGGAAGGGAACAAAAAGGCAACATAAAACAGAAAACATAAACTTCAGCCTATCATAAGACATCAAGTCAAGACAGCCTACAAACTGGAAATTAAAAGCCAAGTTCACAGTAAGGCATCAGTGAACCTAATAGGTTATAAAGACTCCTACATTATTACTTGTGAATAGAAAACAAAATTGAAACCATAACAAGATACATCAAAATTATAAAATGCATGACCATAAAACCACAAGGACCATGCAATAAATCCCCCAAAAAAGACACCTAAAGAAAACATACAGAGAAGGCTTACAGGCTGAGATTTCAGGTAGTGCAGACAACACAGAAACTCGTGTCACTGAAAGAAATAATGAAACTTATTGGAGGTTTCTGACAAATTATTTAAAGCAGATTCAAAAATTTTAAAAAATCAACACCCCACCTATCTAGAGCATATGATACACTGGTATCCCTGCAGCAAAGCTGCTGAAAGATTAGCAGGTTGTATGTGAAGGATTGGACCATCTTCCAGGCATGTTATACCCACAACAGAAAATAGAGCTCAGCCAGTGGAGAACCTGCATCATAGGGTATATATTACATAAATAGAAGAAAAAATGGAGAATCAAATGCAATAGAAAAGAGACAGCTCTGGTCACAGAGACTCAGACTGATCAATGTGACAATAAAAACTGCATCTTAGGAAAGCCGCACAAAAAAATGGTGACATCTGTGCTCGGTTTTAAACGTGGAAGGAGACTTTAAATCCCAGTGTAGGAGCCAAACTAGGTAACATGGCTCTGTAGAAATTCATAGGAATCCAATTAGAACTCTCACACTAACAACAAATGTAATATATATCATTTAGATGATCAGTTTGAGTTAGTGCCCAGCTGGCAGAAGGTGAAAGTCACACAGATGTGAAATATCTAAGTTCAGTAGCATATGTTAAAAGAAGCTGCTAGACTCAGTGCTGTTTTTATTTGATTAGTCATCCTGGTCTCAAAATAGATTTCACCTTTAGTACAGCTCTACTACTACAATATACTACAGTACAACCCTGCCTTACTATATTGAATTTCCTCTTAAAATACTGAACTGTGCATGCAGCCCCAGGGCTGCCAATGAGATTTTTATGGATATTATTCGAGGGGCATTTACATTTTCAATCTTCATTAAATGGGTGGGGGTTTGTAATGAGTGTAAACACTAGATTTTCACAAGGAATTAGTTTTTCATCAAAATACTATTTTTTGCACCTTTAGAAGCAAGATAGCTGACCGTGCTGGAAACCCAAGTCCTTTAGTTACACAAAAGGAAATCAAGAAAGTGTAGGAGGCACCATTTCTTTGATAAATGAACAAACCAACCCAACAAAGCAGGAAACATTTCCCTTTCCTTGGAAATTAATATGCTAACATTGGAAAATTACCTCTTTAGAGAAATCCTTCATAAACAATGCGTACTGCAGTTCTCACACTGCATAATTTTAAGAATTTATACATTCTGAACATACACCAGGCCTATTCTAGCTTTTTCTATTATAGCAGTATGACAGAAGATGATTGTTGCTTTTGTTGACATTTCCACATTACTGCAGGTCCTAGTCCAAGTTATGTGCTATAATCATAAAGCTTCTATTCCCAGGACAGCTGATTTCATTTTGGCAACAGCACTAAGACAGTCTTAAGTTTATTTACTGCTTTGTGCCAACAGTTGGCAAACACAGTGTTCAGGCCAGGCTCAATGGGGCTGGGAGCAAACCTGGTTTAGTTCCCTACCCATGGCAGAGGGGTTGGAACTCAATGACCTGCAAGTCCCTTCCAACCCAAAGCATTCTACAAAATTTGATGGTATAGCTCTCAAAATGCCCTTCTATGGAGGCCTGGCTCTACTGTGTATCTAGGATATTGAGATTGCTTCTCTTTCTCTCACTTCTGGCCGAACACAGAACCACAGAACTACTTTGGTGTATCAGCATTTTCATCATTCTGGGAAAACTGCAATACTTTTTTCTCAAAATGCCATTGCTCGAAGCCAAACCAAGACACAAAAATGCACTCACTAGAAGTATGTTTGTTTCTACTTCTCAAGCATTCAGACGTGCAAAAGCCAAAACATAAGAGTTCAAAAGGTGTTTTACTTATCTAAATGTCACGATTCTAAGCAAATTGTAGAGGGATTCTCCAATCTGGAATAGTACACATCTACAGCCTTAACTCAGGGAAAGTACTGCGCTGCCTTCCCCAGCTTGGAATACATGGACAGGGAGATGTCACATGACCCTTAAAATGAAAAATAAAAATTAAAAAAAAACTTGAGCACATTCTATTAATTTGTTTGAAACATATAGAGAAAGAATAAATTTGAAGTATTATTGGAATGGACTCGTCCTGAATTAAAATTCAAGCTAACATCAACATTTTCAACTGCTGGTTTCACTGGTGAGTGCAGCAAATTATTTCATGTGCCTTCTTAAATAAGAAAAAAACCAAAATCAAGGTTGATATATAAGCTGACAAACAGAAGTAGACTGTTCAAATCAACAGCAGTGACACAGCTGGCATGGAAATTTTAGTCCAAAGATTTCAAGTACGGCAAAGCCATACGCAACTGGAAAAAAAAAATCTTCCTACAGTAAAACAGTATCTGACAACTGAAAATAGTACCCTACTTAGTAATTAGCTTTACTGAAATGGTTCACTGAATTTCATTAGTTTGCCTTAAAATTCAGCAGCACATCTAGTACTACTGGTTGGTAGTAAAACCCAGAACTCAGTTTGTTCTGTGGCCTTGTGTTAACCTTACTCTCTGTTGCTATAGTTCATCTGCAAGTATGAAATAAGTATACAGTTCATTGTTGCATATTTTAAGGGATGACACTGTAGCTGCTTTTCTGCCTAGAAATTAGCGATACCTGATAAAATTAATCATAGAAAAGTTAAAGGCTAGCCATCTCACACTGTATTACATTACAGATTCCATCTGGAAAACAGACCCATGTTTTCTTTGGATGGACAGCAGAACATAAGTAATGGTCTGCTAGGCTCTCACTTGAGAAGGCACTGGGTTATAATGCTAGGCACACCCCAAAACCAAGAGTGTCCTGTGTAGCACTTCTGGAATAATGCCAGAGACTTTAGAGAGAGACTGTAATTGGAGATTTTATTATTTACAAAATACAAAAATTTTGAAATATTTTGAAATATCAGCACTTCTGCAAATACAGACAACAGAATCACTGACAAGTAGCACAGAAGTTATAGCAATGAGTACAGTACATTTCTTCCAGGAGCTGCAAAGTGCAAGGGAAAAATATTGTGTCAATCACACAGACAAAGAAGGAAAATTACATAGAGATTAGACAGCTTGAAAATGTCTGTAAAGTTAGGCATATGATATACCACTGAATTTCCTTATTAATAAAAATGTTCATATCCTCTTCAACATATATTACATGCACTCTTCATAAACTATTTGTCTCCCAGTACCACAAGGCCCTGAAGAAAAAAATTATGTCTATTCTGCTCTTATGCTTTTATGCAGAGCTAGTTTTATACAAAATGAGAGTAATGCAGAAGTGTTAGAAGACTGATAGGCAATGACAAACATACCACATAAATTTGGAACAGATAATGAACAGACTTTTGCAGCACAAAATTAAACACAATTGTATGTACTACTGCTGAACACTGAAAGACAGGCAGAGAACAATAATGTTGAAAAGCTAAAATAGCAATGAAAGTTGGCTTTTGCATTAAATGGCTTTCATTACTATCTGTACAGACAGAAGTTGCCTGCACATAAAATCTCACATTCCCGTAAAGTGTGCATCAGCTCAAAACTGAAAATAAACTCAAAATGAAGGTTCTTAATCCTAAAGCAGATGACCTCAACAAAAATACAGACATGCTTGATAACGAAGTTGGAATAAAATCAGGAGAAATACGTAAGATAATGAGATTGTGCAAAGTTTTTCCAGATACTGATCCGGTTCGGTATCGCTGGTTTTGATTCCTGTCCCTAGGTTCTCTCTGCAATCACGCAAAAAGCTGTCACTCCGTTTCTTGTACTTGTAGGTTGTAGCTCACGGCTAAAACGACCGGCGATCTTAGTGTTTTAGCACAGAACTATCCTACAGCCACCAGAGGCCACTGCTGTTCTTCGCTCTTTTCCTGCCTGCAGCTGGGCTGCAGCGAGGAATGAGCTCACAGAAGCCCCAGGCAATGGTCACACCAGCTTCAGTCCTCCTTTCCATTTTTATACAGCCAGTGCTGTACTTCTGCAGAGAAAATTAAATACAGTACACTTTTTATTGGCGGACAGAATGTGAAATTATCCAAATATTGCTTACCCAACCTTAGCCTTCAGGAAGAAACTAAACCTTGCATTCCAAAAACCTGAATTCATTCTTTGATATGATTAAATTGGGTTGCTTAAGGCAAGTTTTTAGATGTAATTGAATTAGGTATCTGAAAGGCTTTAACTTAAGAAAAAAACCCCAACATCCATTTGAAATGGAACAAGACGAATTAACCAAGTGATAATCAACATTCAACGATGAGAAAACGACTGAATAATGCTTTGCTACAATAGTTAACAGGTATCAGTACTCAACCCACCCTGTTTTTTGATGAGTGATCAGAAGTACCTGACAAATACTACTTGCAGAAACTACAGAAAGTGACATTAAAGTAATAAATGTAACAAATGAGGACAGGATCATCCAGCCTGGTTAATGCATCATATTAAATGCGTTTTAATACAGGCTATTGAAGCACTATGTAGTTTGTAATAAAGAAACTGGACATATGCTGGCATATGGGATGGGGGGAGGAAAAAGGGACATCCTGGAAGGCAGTGAGAAGAACTTGCACGTTTTAACAGTTTGGCAAATTAGCAGCAGCAAGTCAGTTCAGTGGCAATGGGCTTTGGATCCATTTTTGGCTGTAAGACTTGAGTTGCCAAAAAAATGTTAAAAAAGGTACTTTGATCACTGCAGGCAGTATTCTCATACAAGTTCCCTCTGTACAGAAATATACTCATTTTAAAAAGGTATTTAAAAATCAAAAGTTGTAGGAAACCCCCATAACTCACAAGCTTTAGAATCTTAAACACTAAAGAGATAATGGAAGAAAAAGAATCAAGTCATTAATCAAAAGTGTTTTGTATTAAGATGTATTTAGCAAGAAAGAGGTGTGATAAACACCTAATTTTAGAAGCTCAACACTTGTGTATTAAACAAAGACATGCAACAGTGTCTTTGGAAGCAATGAAATCTATGAAGTGCAGAACATGCTGTCAAGAAAAGCATATGCAACTTTATTTGTATCTTTCCAGAGAGTGCAGTTCTATTGCACACAAGTTACAGGGGACAGAATCAAACTATGGCCTCTGATACCAGGAAATCACTATTACATGACCCAGTTAACTTTTATGACAACTCACATCTAGATCTGGAGAGGGACTTCTGACAAGGCTCACTCACGAGGAGTGACAGGACAAGAGGGAATGGCTTTAAAGTGAAGGAGGGTACATCACATACTGAAAAGGAATTATTTACTGTGAGGGTAGTGAAACACTGGCACAAGCTGCCCAGAGAAGCTGTAGATGCTCTATTCCTGCAAGTGTTCAAGGCCAGATTGGCCGGGGCTTGAACAACCTGGTCTAGTCAAAAGTGTCACCGCTGATGCGCAGGGACATTGGAACAAGATGATCTTTATAGGGTCCCTTCCAATCCAAACCACCATGTGATTCTAAGATCTCCTTGGGCAGCAATTTGGTTCAGGTAGCAAAGCTTGGCCAGGGCACAGCCAGGCCAAACAATTTCAGCAAGTGCAGCAGCAAACCCTGCCTGCCCTGGCAGCTGTGCGGGCTGGAGGCTGCCACCTTCCTGGGCACCAGGTGAGTCCCATGTACTCATGTTTTGTACCCCTCAGCCTAAAACCATAATTCATGGAGGGTGTGCAAGGGTAAGGAAGGGAACCATCGCCCGCAGGGAACAGAAACACAGAATACCCACAGCTGGAAGGACCCGTAAGGATCATGGAGCCCAACTCCTAGCCCTGCACAGGACAGCCCCAAGACCACGCCATGACCCTGAGAGCATCGCCCAAACACTCCTTAACTCTGTCAGGCTGGTGCTGTGACCACTTCCCTGGGGAGCCTGTTCCAGTGCCCAAACACCCTCTGGGCGAAGAACCATTTCCTAGCACCTCATATCCAACCTAAATTTGCCCTGACACAACTTCAGGCCATTAACCACGAGGCTCTGGCCCAGTCCTGCTGGCTTTCAGGCTCTCACCCTCACGGAATCACAGAACTGTCAAAAAGTTGGAAGAGACCTGTAGTCCAACCCCTCTGGCAAGGCAGGGTCAGCTACAGCAGGGGACACAGGTACGCGGCCAGGTGGGAGCCACAGGCAGGTGATCCACCGTGCCAAACCCCGCTCGGCACGCTCCCCTTCCCGTTCCCGGGCCTGCCCCACAAGGGCGCCCTGCGGGCCCCGCCCGCCGCCGCACCCGGATGTACCGACCTCCCCCAGCCCGGCACAGGCCGGCGCATGCGCACCGGGGGCCGCCGCCGCCCCTCACCCGCCGTGCGCCCCCCGCCCGCCCGGCCGCCCGCCCGGCCCTGCCGTGAGTTCGCCGCTGCCCCGCTCGCCCCCTGCCCGCCTCCCCCGGGAGGGAGCGCCGGCGCCCGCCCCCCGCAGCCCGTGTGTAGGGCCGGGCCCGCCCGCTCGTCCCCGCCCCTCCGTCCCCCCTCCGCCCGTTGCCAAGAGTGTGTGTGTGTGGTGTGTCCGTGTGTGCGTGCGCCGGGGGGGGCGGGAGGGACGGGTTGGGGGCGGCCATGCCGAGGGGGCGGCCCCCCGAGCCCGGCGGGGAGAGTGGCGAGGCCGGCGCCGAGGCAGGTAACGAGCGCGGCCGGGCTGGCGCGATCCGCGCCCGGGGGTGGGAGGCGAGAAGCCTCCGCGGGCTCCGCATATAGTCCCCGGATATGGGGGAGGAAGGCCGGGTCTATTGTGCGAGGGTACAGGCGAGAGGGCGGAGGGGAGGAGAGGAGAGCGGAGGGAGCCGGGACCGGCCCTGCGCAATGATACCGGGCGGGCCGCGGCGGAGCGGGCCCGGGCGGCCTCCCCGCAGCCTCCCGCCGCGGCAGCGCGGCCGTGGCTGTGGTGGCCGGCGGAGCAGGGTTCCTCGGGCCTGGCCCCCCGCCTCCTCTTCCTCGTCCTGCTGCCGCGGTGCGGGACCCGGAGCCGGAGGAAGAGCTCGGGCCAGCTTGCGGCGGGCAGGACGGGAAGGCTCCGGCTCCTTCCGCTGTTCCTCTCCCTCTCCTTCTTCTCCCGGCCAAATTAACGAGACCTTCGAATAAAGCATGATAAAAATTGGGAAACGATGTTCAACTCGCCCATCTTTATGATTTGCAAGGACGACGTTATTTTTAAGTTTCTTGTTGTTTCCCTTTAGAAACAGCTTTGCAGTCGTTTTCTACGTTAATATATGTGTAAAAAAACCCAAACCAAGCTGGTTTTCTCTCCCAACATGTATTAGTCTCACGCTTAAGTTTTAACATTTTTGATTGTATTTTATTGCCGTTGATGTCTGGCGAGCACGTTCAGGGCAGGATTGGTTTGATGGGCTGGGGAGGTTTTTTTTTTTGACAGTAGTGGGTAGCTGGTGAGTTTTACGGCTCTTTTGTGTAGTTCGCTCCTGCTGATGTTATTGTGGTTCTGTGAGCAATATCGAAATAAGGTCCACAAACAAAAAATGCTGTGATTCAGGTAGGCCTGAAACCCTCCTAAGTGACTTCTCCTTCAGCACTAGCCTGTAGCAGTAGATGTTTAATTGAAATACGTATTTTTTCACAAATAGAATGGAAAGAGATTTGATGAAGCATTTTAATACCATGCCTATTTCAGTAACAAAAAGTCAGCCAATTAATATTTTCAGTATGTATTTAGAATATTTTGTTTTCCTAATGTTTTCAGATGAGTTCTCGCTCTGCAGTGGGAATGTGTAGGTGAGCGTTCTGTGGAAGACTTTTCTGTAGAATTGAAATGTGCTGACAGGCAAAGAAAAAGCTGTACTGTTACGTCAGAGTTGGGAAGTTTGGCAAGATTTTTTCTACAGTATGGAAAGCCAGATGGGCCACAGGTTCCTACCAGAAGTGGTGGGGGATATTTTTTTTTTTTTTGTTAGTTCTGTTGTGGCTATTGGTCTCAGCTTTTGATCACTAAGTAATAAGGATATAAAGAAAGTCCCAAAGAAGTTTTGGTGTTACTAGCTTTGGAGGTTGAGCTGGTTTTGTTTGTTGTTTTATTATTTAAACTAAAAATCTACTCAAAGATCTACTTAGTTCTCTGGTAGTTTTGAAACGGTATGCATGTGTCATACATGTGTGAACTCCTATAGTAATGGCATGATGTACAAATGAGAAAAGGATGAGAACTGAGAATTGAGACAAGCTGTCCAGGCAGCTACAGCCTAGTAGCTGTATTCATTTTGCTTGTAGTTGGACCTTGATCTTAGACTGTTTCTATGGTAAGATGTGCAAATGGCTGACAGGACTTAATGTGAGTTTCATCACATTCTCTGTTTTTCACATTTTCATTTATTTTAAAAGAAGTTTGCCAATTTATTAATTATATTTTTTTCATAGAGGTGGTTTGAATGCAGTTGAGAATTACAGGGTCTGGGGCTGTCACAGGGATTGAGAGACATTTGCAAGGACTGGCCTAAATAGGCAAGTTTTGTGGATTCTGGTGGGTTTGGTCCTTGAGATTTCAGCAGTTTGGGAAAGCAGTGAAGTCAATGTTGGCAAGCAGCACATTTTTTCTGCACTTCTCTGTAACAAAAAAAGGTCATGAATGAGGAAGCTCTGGCTGAACAGGACAGCTTGAATCTGGGAAATTTATGTTCTCAGGACATTTGGCTGTTTGTCCTGTTCAGATACAGGCTTTGAAAACTGGTTGTGCATTTCATGGGTTTCACTTTTACCAGAAGGAATTTTATTTAGAAAATAGGTGTTTACAAAAATAAGTTTCGTATCTTTTATTTAGGAGATTGCATTGGTTTAGATTTTTTGAAGTGTGGTCCTTGGAATTCCTACAGCCATGCTATGCTGTTGTCTTTCATGGAAATGTTGCTCTCTGTAGTTGTACAGTCTGTATGTTTATGGTAATTCTGCTTTGGGAGAAAATAAAGTGAATCAATAATGTTTTATGTAGCTTCCTTAGACAAACCACCATGCATGTCAAAGACTAGAACAAGTTCTTTGTTCTAGGAAAATTAAATATGTTGGATAAGAAAAATGAACTCTAGGCAGCAGTAGTCAAAATAGTATCTTGACCTCAATAGCTGATACTTTAAAGGATCCTTTTCCTTTTTTGGTATTGTATTGTTTTCCCAAAACCATCTTGCAATTTTTTTTTTTTTTAACTCAGTTAAACAGCTCAAATTAATCTCTCTGGTGAAAACTGAAACATTCTAGGTTCTGTCTGAGCATAAGAAAACACTTCTTTACTGTGAGGGTGACTGAGCACAGGCAGTGGTTACACAAGGGAGTTGTGAGGTCTCCTCCCAAAGAGAGGCCCTTTCTGGTTTTACCTGTGATATTTGTCACTGACTAGCGGCAACATGAAATGAGCAGTTTTGACTTTTGCTATCTGATCATTTTCAAATAGCAGGAAAGGAATGCTTTGAACAGCAAAGTGAAATATGTCAGGGTGTACTGAAGCAGTTTTTAAGCCTAGAGTGTATGTCCTTTATTAAACCCAAGGGCTAGTTTGAAACAAGTCTGAACTGAGTTCCTTTATGAGTGCAGTTAAAACTTGAGTATTTCATGTCTTCAGAGGGCCTGAATTGTAACAGAACTCACACATGAAGAGTGATAAATATTAAATAGACAAAGCTAGGAAACACAGAGATGACATACTTTTAAGTCAGCCTCTGCAGAGCTGGCTGTATTTTGTTTGCTGCTGTCAGTCTTCTAGCAGCATTTTGGGTGCGAGTACATTGAATTAGGGGAAAAGCAATTTAGAGGCTTTGCATCCCAATTTTATATTACTGAAGAAAAATGAAATTTGAACACATCAGTTAAATCTTACAAAATTTTTGTTATGTAGATTATTTTAGTAGTTTTGCATTAGGGTTTTATGTGGTGACCTCTGACTGATAAGAGAAGAATAGGTGAGTGATGTCATGCAGGCAAGAATGACGAGGTTACGGTACAGCTTGTGTGGTGTGCTCTAAATCTCTTAAATATAGTAGGTATAGGTAATTTCTTTGGAAAACGTGCAGAAGGAACAACTGCTCAAGCTTTTGCCTTAGGAAAACATTCATATTTAGGCTTTAATGGTGATACTCTGGTATCTCGCTGTTCTGCAGTAAAAAAAATCCCCATTTATGTACAAAGGGGCATGTTGGGTGATAAAGATGGTAAACTTGGATTACACTGGCATGCTTTAATTCCACACTAGTTCCTCACTATACTTGAAATAATTTCCATGTCTTTTCCCAAGTAATCTATGCAGTTGAATAACTTGTGTTCTGTCTGTGTGATAGCTTCAGTTCTTGTTCTGTCCCTTGTCCATAGATTTCCACTAGTTGCAGAAATTTTATTTCCTATTGCATCTATGCTGATACATTCATACCTCATTTATTCCCATGCAGTAAATGCTTTCAAATATAATTAAAATTTCTATTTGAGATCTCTCATGTCCCTCTTTTGATTTTTATTGCTGCAGTTGGATTATGTTCATTCTCCGGAATAGGGAAGACCACGTAGTAAATCATTTAGTTCATTCAGAAGTTTCTGTTAGCAGTGTAGTGGCTGGGCACAGGTAAAGATCATGACTTCACACATGAGAAATCCAAATCATGTGGAAACAAACAGCTGAAAAATGGTAGCTTGGTACATTCATATGCAGCTGTCAAAAAAAGTGTAACTCCTGTTTTGGAGCATTTAGCAATAAATATAGCAAGATTTACCTAAATGTCAAACAAAGCTATCAAAGTTGCTGAAGGAAATGCCAGATTTCAGTTGTCTGTGTAGGTTAGGATGATGGGGATGGTGTATCTGTGTGGTGGGTTGGCCTTGGCCAGCAATTTAGCACCCTCCAACCACTCACTCACTTTCTCCTGCAGTAGGGTGAGAGAAAGAATGGGAATAGCAAGAGCAAGAAAAAGCTTGTAGATTAAGATAAAGGCTGTTGAGGAAATAAAGGAGGAAAGTTTAAAAAAAAAGGTAACACCCCCCCCCACCCCCAAAACCAGCCAAATTGCCAAGCAACAAAAAAGCCCAACCAAGTGGTGCAAAGGTAAATGTTTGCCATCACTCTCAGAGGTGCAGTCTGGTGCTCAGTCTCTGAGCCAAGAACACTACCTTGGAAGAACTACCCCCAGTTTTATATGGCTGAGCATGATGGTTTAAGGCTTGGAATATCCCTTTGTGTTAGCTCCAGCCTTTCTCCCACCCTCAGCCTACCCACTGTGGGGGCAAAGTGAGAAACAGAGAAGGCCTTCATGCTGTGCAGCACTGTTCAGCAATAGCTTAAGCTGTGATGTTAGCAGCATTGTTTTAGTCACAAATTTGAAGCACAGCACCATATGGGCTGATAGGAAGGAAGTTAACTCTATCCCAGCCAGACGAAGTGCAGCCTACTTAGTATCTCACTGGCTGTGATGGAACTGTGAATTTTGTGTCCTCAGAGTTAATTCAGGCTTCTCTGCAGCAGAGGTGCAGCAGTGTGGCTCTGCTGTCTGGACTCTGCTCGTGAAAGGAGTGCATCTACTTTGTGTTAGCACATGCTAAGTGACTGGCCCCTGGATGTCCATCCCAGTAGTGTGTTCCAGATTAAGTGTTGACCAAAGCATAATAAAAATACCTTGTCTTATATGAGTAAATCTTGATTGATTTATGGATTTTTTTTGAGAGTTGAGTCCTCCTGCTCTTCCCATTAGGAGTCAGAAGGAATGCCTGCTGTTTTTGTTTAGAGTGCTGAGCTAGATTTAAACTAACCTGTTGCTTTTATGATTGCAGAACTAAGCAAAATGTTTTAATGATTCATTATCATTTGTGTTCTATGAGTTCAAGTGTAGTATGAGGAAATGTCAGTATTGCCATCCCTGTTTTGTTCCCTTGTCCTACCACTTTCTTTTCCACTCATAAATTAGTAAATAGGTTTTGATAGGGTCAGACCCTTTTGTCCCTAGGCTTGCTAGCTGCCATTTAACATAAGTGACAAGTTTTCACCCATGAATTTTACAAGCTTGAGTGTTTATTTGCAATGTCCTTTCAGTTGGATTGGAGGAGGTTATTAGAGATCTAATAAGGCTGTGCTGTATTCACAGCTGAATGAGTCCATCTGCGCCTTGCAGAGAGGGCTGTGGGCTGCCATGAGGCACAGTGCTGCTTACATAAGGAGGGAATGGCTGGGAGTGCTCTAATTCTGTCTTCCTCCTTCCACATTGAGTTGGCATCAGTGGCTTCTAGCAGAGAGCACCTGCTTGCTGACTCAACTCCTGAGGTCAATGGTTGGTGAAGGCTGTATCACAGCTGAATTCACCCAGAGTGATTATGGCTGCTCTGTGAGGGACAATAAATTCAGGAAAGACATTACAGGTTATAACATTAGGAGTATTCAAGTAAGACTCTATTTAAACTGAAAATTTGTTATCATTGATAGGTGCTTTGCAAATCAGAGTCTTCTCTTTTTGGGCACTTTCGACAAACTAAGAATACAGACAAAAATATGTTTGACAGTGCATGTTGATAAAGATGTGTTTGATGGCGCATAATGAGCTAAGTGCTCCCTGTTTATGTTAATTGTATTGATACTTGAGTGTCTCTCCCAAGCTGTGAAGGAATAAGGTTGATTTATGCTGCAGCTAGACTAACATGCAAATTGAAAAAAAAAAGTAGAAAGTGACAGTAGCTTCTGCACTGTTTCTATGCAGCTAATACTGATAAATGCAAATGTTTGAAACTATCCTTCTGTTCAGCAAGGTTTATCATTCGTTGTAGTGTGTAGACCTGAAAGAATCACTTATTTTTCAGGAGGTTTGTTACTTGAATAGTTACTTTATGTTTTCTCTCTCTGTGTTTGTTTATGGATATTAGTAAGAAGCTGCTCTCTAATAAGAGCATGCCAATTTTTTGTGTGATTCTGTTGGTGTTACTTAATTAGTGAATGTCTTCTTGAACTAAAACCTCAGACTTTTAATTCTGTGGTTTTGGCTTGAATGGCATTCTGAATTGCATTAATTCATTTAAAAAGCAGACTTGTGTTCTCATCTGCCCGAGTATACCTGACAATAAAAAGATTGCTTAATTTGTGTTTCTAACACTTATATTTACATATATTACAATATGAGAACATAAGCATCATATTGGCTATTAATGAGATTCTTGCTAATATGATAAATGATAAATGTGTCCATCAAATGTTGTGTCAGTTATGTCAGTATTTTGATTTTTTTCACTTGGGTACCCAGGGAATGTTTGGAATTGTTGCATTTTTCTTAATTGACAGATTTCTCAGTGGATTTTAAAATTACATGGTTCATGCCCCACTGCTGGCTTCTTGAACTTGCTTTTGTTCTGCATGTTTTTTGGTATTCAAAAGTATTGGTCTTTAAGATAGGTTCAGTATTTTGCAGCATTTGGCTTGTTTGATGATCCAAGCTGATGCACCATAAGCATTTTTTCCCTCTGATATAGGGAAAGATTATTTTATTGCTGATTTATCTGAAATACAGTAGTGTAGGTTATTACTTTGACTTGTTATGAAAGAGGTATCAGTGTAAATAAAGTTTTCATTGGGATACTGATTCTTCTAACAAACAAATTGTGTCAAACTGTTACTTCATTTTGAAATATTTTTTTAATAACATGGAAATGAAAACAGTCCTGAGTCTTATTTCATGAGGCTGTGACACCTTCCTGAAAAGTCAAAATATGGCTCACTTGCTTGTTACTTCTTTAATTGACAGTGTCTTTCCTGTTTTTACTGTCCTCCTAATTCTAAACACAGTGTAACCGTTTAGGCCTTTCTGTTACCCAGTTGTTGGATTTCAGGAGGGATATTTTTCTGAATACTCTCCTTGTTAGTAGAAGAGTAATCTATAAAGGCACTTCCTACATCTTTAAAAAAAAGGAGCTGTGCAATTCTCTGAAATATCCAGTATTTAGTGGGTGATAGAGGATAGGACTGTTTTAGTGACAATACAAGGAAAAAAGACGTTGTAGTCTCATTTCTCCCATAGGCTACTTCAGACGTAGTGGTAATGAATAAACGAGTTCGTGTTTTAATTTAAACCTGTATTAGGTAGCAGTCCTGCCCTTTGAGGAAAAGTGAAGCAATTGAACTTTCGGAATACTTTAATGTCTAAACTGGACTGTTTTAGTGGACATACTGGCTGTAACTACCTAGAACAGACTTCAGCCTGACCTCCCAGTAGCTGAGCCTTTGAAGACTTCTGGAATCTAACCTAAGTTGATCTGCTGTGCCTTGTCCTTAAGGATTTCTGCACTGAGAGTCTTCTGCCAAGAGAAGCTGGACTTTGCAGTCCAGTTGGTGATTCTAGAGTCCAGTCCTGATTCCCCAGTGCCTTTCCTTTGCTTTTTAGCAGTATGAAAGAGAGGGACAAAAAACCCTGCAAGATTTGGCTTTGGAAAGAGTTACAAAAATTTTCATTGAAAGAGTAATGCTTAAAATGTTACAACTGTAAGCAGTCCATTTGCTATATGGGTGCCTTCTGTTTCTTCTTCCGTGGGATCTGAGTGCCTCTGGGAAGGTGGAACAGCTTGGGGGCAGCTCAGGGTTTATGATCATCCATGAACTAGTCTTGAGAACTTCATGATGCTTTGGTGTGGGATGTGATATGTTCAACTCCTCATTTTTCTAAGTTCAGGCTGCTTTTCTGTTATTTTCTATGAAATATTTTAAGACTATTCATTTCTTGCCTCTTCCTGTTTATTTTAGCGGTGGTCATTCCTGTCTTTTTACAGAAAAGCTGAATTACTTTTAAGTACTGCATCAGGTGGTCTGATTTTGTAGAATTATATTAATCAAATTCTGCTGAAACATTACAAGATACTTAATTTTTTGTTTTATAGTTAAACTCCTTTTTAAATTGCAGAAGAAAATTCACAGCCTGTAGATTTATCAGTATTGGTCAATACAGATATGATACACATTTTAATAAAAATGGTACTACATAGGTATATTATTGACCCAAGACCAATACCACTTGGCAGTATTATTCAGAATCTAGTGAGCATGTTGGGATTTTGCTTCAAAGTGTAGAGAAATTAACACCTTTGATGATGTCACTGCTACATTTTTGCTACTTCAATTGCTTCCACATTGTTTTTGTAAATTGCCCAGTGCCTTTGATCTCAAGAGTGAATGTTTAAAGATAATAATCTCTTTGGTTCAAGGGGAAGGTTTGAAGGCCTTTGGAAAGTCATGGATTGGATGGATCACTTTTCAGTTGTCAATTTAAAGTGAGAGGTCAGGCCTACGTGGGGTTGAACAATTACTCCTTTTTCCAGAGGAAAGGAAAGCCTTGTGCATTATGTTTTCACATAGCCCAAGTATAGGAGTAGGTTTTTCTTTCACTTCTCTTTTGATGCCATTATTTACAGAAACTGATTTTGTGTCCTTTTTTCTAATCAGGCATATTTATCACAAGATTGCTTGAAAGTTTGTGTCTTGTAATTAAAACTGTGGTTTTCAGCTTTTGAAGAAATATGGCCATTTCAGGGTTGTTATTGATAGTGTCTGCATACTATGAATTTATAGTCTATTAAAAGATGCAGTAAGTGTAAGTTTAAACATGATAAAGATAAGTGATGTTTGCATCATTTTCTTACAGAGAAATATTTGATAACTAAACTTTGCAAAGCAAAATTTAATTGGGTCACTTAGTCCAGGAATGGGAAGTGCAAGTCCCTAGGGCATTGATTTTTGTTGTGATTTCTTGTCCAGATAAATTGTGCTGAAATGTTTCCTCAACTACAAGCTTTTAAAGTTTGTTTATGAGATTTTTTGGCAGGGAAAAAAATGATCAGGACATAAGGTATTGATATTTTCTTTCCCCTTGTAAATGTTGTGGTGAATGAGAGAGGACTTTGAAGTGGGTGCAGTAGAGTGGAAATACTATATGAACTATATAATCTCCAATTTCCTCTGAGGAAATGTAAACAGGATGCTGTAAACTTCTGCTTGTGTTGTTGTTACTTCCTATGCCTAGTTCTTACATACATGAAGAAAAGTACTGACTTAAAGAGAAACATCAGAAACCTTGCATGTCTAGATAATAAAACAAATATTCCCTTCTTTTTGTGTTCTGTTGTTGATGCAGTTATAGTTGTGGTAGTTTGAAACTGAATTCTATAGATTTTCTCCTCTTTTATGACTCTAACCTGCAGTACAAACTGACCCCTCCTGCCAGTCGCTTTTCTTAAAGTTTTCCTTAAATAAAGATAACTTTCTTAGTAATACAGTATCTTCTCAAATGTAAAATGTATTTAACTTTCTTGGATTAATATTTTCCTTTTATCATAAATTATTTATAGGATTGACTTCACTCGTTTGAGCAGGAGGATGTAGAAGCTTGTGACTTGGTGTATCAAAAGTTACATGACTGTAGGAGTTCAAAAGAAAACTGTATGGGCTTAGACTGGGTCTTTTTCAAGTAAAATACATCTCTTTCCATTGATTGAATATGTATGCACTTAGACTTGCAGTTTATTGCATCTCTCTCAACTGCTTGAAACATTGGTGTTGGGTTTACAACTCTAAAGGTTTTAAAATAGGTTTTAATAAAGTTTTTGTAATGCCAGAAGGAGAAGAAAGAAAATATTTTTCTTAGGGAAGGAGCGAGCAAGAGAAGGGACGGAGGGCAGAAAATCTGTGTAGTCAGAACTGCTGACTATGTAGTTTTATAAAACTTTTTTAAAAAACTGTGATGTAATATTATTAAAAGTAACCCCTGGCAGTCCCTTACTCATACCTAGTGTTTTTTGCAAGGTTTCATTTTGTTTCAGACTTGATGGGTGTTTGTGAAGCACAGAAAGAATTTATTTCAAATTACTGGGGAAAGGTGATCATTTATGTCTGTAGTGACTGGCAGTTTGAGGTATGGATATATTTGGCTGATCCTGTGTCAATGGAAGCAGTGATATTTCAGCCTGAGATCTTCAAGATTCCTGAAGCTGTTGGATAAGTCAAAAATCTTAGAGGGATTGAAATAGTTTCTGCTTCAAATTATTCTGTTTTTTACAATAAATTATAAGTAGATAAAATGTGACTTCATACAAATGTTTTATTGCTTGTTTTGTAGATGATGTTCTGACACCAACTACAGAGAACGGTAATTTTCCCTACCAAGTACCCAACTTCCATAAGTGTGAGATTTGTTTGCTGTCTTTTCCAAGAGAGACCCAGTTCCAGCGCCATATGAGGGATCATGAGCAAAATGACAAGGTATGAGTTGTGCTAGATACAACCAGTGTACATTGATATTTTCATATACTGTCAAGTGAAGCTAACACAGGATGTCTTTTCCATTTCTTTTCAGTCACACCACTAATAATTATTACTTGGGGACCTCAGAGTTTTGTGACATATCTCTTTTATGTTTTCTCATGTTTCATTTGAGATAGGACCTTCCTTTGATGCCCTTTAATTGGACTGTTGTTTCCAGATCAGTAGTTTTTAATTTTAGCCATTTTCTTTGATTTCTAAAATACCCAGGTGGATGACAAAATGTATAAGTTTGTTTTCAATAGTTTGCAAAGGGATTCTACACATTAGCAATAAGAAGAAAATAATGCTTGTATTTATTAAAAGGATCCTACTTGTAAACTAATTTAGTATGTATGTATTAATCAGTGGATTAATGTCATCACTTTAGCTGCTTACAAATCAAATTTGGGAAAGAATGAGAAGAGTGCCAATATGTGAGTAAGACTGGACTGGCTTTTTAAATGAAGCTTTTGCCACAAGTTGCATCTGTAATATGAAGCATTTAATTTATTTCCCTTGCTTTCTTGTTTACAAAGCTAAAACTACTGACATGGTATAGGAAAATAATTCTATTACTTTTTGAGGTAGCCCTAAATACAGATTAATTTTTACAAAATGTAGCATAATAATGGAGATAATTCACGTATACAAAAACAGCTTACACAAATTTCAGTGTTGTAAAATTGATAAGGTTAAGCCCATGCTATTGCACACTTATGTAAGAGCCTTTACATCCAAAAGTGAAAGTGCTCTTAAAGAATGAAAACTGGTTTTGCAGATACCAAGTGAGGAGCAGTCAGGCCTAGTATAAACTAATTGTTTTGCTGCTTTGATTATTAGTTTTACTTCAGGAGATTTCATGGAACCTCAGAATATGCTGAGTTGAAAGGACCCACAAGGATCATCAGGGCCAACCCCTGACGCTGTACAGGATGCCCCAAGAGTCACACCATGTGCCTGAGAGCATTGTCTAAATCCTCCTTGAACTCTGTCAGGCCTGATGCTGTGACCACTTCCCTGGGGAGTCTGTTCCAGTGTCCAGCCACCCTCTGGGTGAATCGTGATCACAGTTAAAATAGGAAAATGTATTTCTGTCTCCTGCTCATTGCTCTCTCCTACTAACTTCACTCTTTTCAGACAGTCTCAGTTTTGAGTCTCTGGTTTCCTTAGTTCCCCTTCTTTCTTTTGTGCTCTTATAATGCTGTATTTGCATTTTCTGTAATGAGATGCAAAGAAGATAAAATAATTAATATTGGTATTTTTAAGCATCATTATGCTATGTAGGTAATTGAATTGTTCTTTTTTAATGTTTAACATTTTGATTTGTATGGTTATATGTGCCACTTAAGGTATATGTAGCTTATGGGAAGACTAAATTTTGTCTTTATTTTTGTGATTTTAACGAACAGCCTCACCGGTGTGACCAGTGTCCGATGTCATTTAATGTTGAATTCAACTTGACACTTCACAAATGTACTCACAATGGCGAAGATCCTACGTGTCCTGTGTGCAACAAGAAGTTCTCCAGAGTAGCCAGTCTGAAAGCACATATAATGCTACATGAGAAAGAGGAGGTAATTCATTAAACTTTATAACTTAATTTTGAAAAGACATGTCATAGTGGTTGTATTTAATCCCTTACCTGTATGCTTTAGGTTTTGTGTAAATTTAGATTTTGAATAAAAGATTTTGTTCTGAAGAAATATAAAACTTTATGTGGGGAGTCTGTTTTAATATTAGTTACAGAAATTAATATCCTGATTATAAATAAGTGTTCCCATTGTGTCTTTATGAACAAAAGGAACTTGAGCATATTTGATACATACCATATCATACTATATATAAACATTGACTGATTTGTTGTTTGCACGTACTTTTATTTTGAAGATACTTCTGTGACTTAATCTATATTGAAAAGCCTACACATAAGAAATAATGTGTGATCATGTTTTATGGCAGATGTCATGGTGAGGCACTCTCACCATTCATAGAAATAGATGAAGCTGTTACCTTATCTACAGTTCCCACCTCTGTTTTTGCGTGGTTGGTTGTTTTGCTTGAGGAGTACTTGTTCTTCCCCTATCAAAATTTCATTTTTCATTTTGATAGAGTGTTGATTAAATTCTTAGCAGTTAATACATAGTGGTTGTATTTTGCACACTTTATAGTCTTTACTGCATTTCAACAATTGCCAGAGTTGAATGCACTGCCCAAAATACCAAGTTTTTGATGATCTAATTGCCTCTTCCTCCTGTTAAGGCTTTTTTAAAATTGCACTTCATGTTGGAGAACTGTAGCTGAATCAGGAATGCATTTTTATTGTCCAGCTTCTAATCACAAATGTAACAGTGGTGTGTTTCTCCATGCCAATTGCTGACAGCTTACAGCAGTTTTGACCTGTAAGTTTGGAATAATAGGCCTGTGTGCACTTCTCCCTAAACCAGATGCAGGGCACACCATCTGTAGAGGTTGTATTCCTTCTTTAATCATTTTAGCTCGTGTTTTGTCATGTACACAGCCAAGTAGGTAGCCAAGTTAAGTGGACTGGAGTCCAATTTTGCTGTATATTAATGTATCTATAATGGTAAATGGCTTAGTTGGTATTGTTAAGGAAACTTGATTTATTAATTGCTCGAAACATCAGAATAAGAAAGACACCTGAGGGTGGTTTTTGGTATTTATTTCTACCACTAAGTGATTTTTCATGCGCTTCAGCAGTGCTGATTTTTTTGCTTTCGTGCAGATGTCAGAAGAATAGGCTGTGTGATGCCTTCCAATTTAAAATTCCATCTGCAGCTTGAAAATTAAATTTATAAAAATATGAACATATTTCAATTGCTAATGAATGTGTTTCTTATAATACCCAATAGTTTTGTGATAAAACAGAGATGGATGTAGCAATTAATTCACATAAAACTGCAGGAATAACTTTCACAGTAATTATGCACAGGACCTGTAGGAGAGCTGGAATTTGAACTTGAAGCAGAGGGAATTGGTGATGGCACCGGCTGTCATTGAGGGGTTTTCCACAACGTGCAGGTTAACAAGTTGTGGGTGGAGTATGTTCTCCCTCCTGTCCACTCTTCTTCCTTTTGCTGTTAGAAGGGTTACAAGTCTGAAATCAGAGCAAAGGTGCATATACATTAAGGGACATACATAGAGGGTAAGAAGATTGCTTCACAAAATGAAATTTGGGGAGCTTTACCTTTGTTTTGTGCTGCATCAGGCAGCTTTATCTACAGATGAATGCAGATGGGAAAGAATAGAACAGCTCTAGTGAGATTTGGGAGAGTGGGTCTGTCTGTGAAACTTAGATTTTTGTGATTGATTGCTCCATGTGAGAGGTTCTGGAAGGAATTTTCTGGGCTGTTGATACTGAGCTTGCAAGACATTATTTTCTCCTCACATTCTTCAGTGATTTATGTGTGATAAACTGGTGTGAGGGAAAAGCTTCATATTTGAAATTCCTCACTAATATAGGGTAGCTTTCTCTTGAGAAGTCATTAAGAATATATCTTGTGTAAATATGACCCATCTTCTTGAAGATAGTTGAACATGTCCATTTCCTCAGTGGAAATGCACAATAGTTTTCATTGCTACATTTTGCCCTGGCAGGATAGAAATGGTGAATAAAAAACTGAAACACAAATTATTTATTGCATCAGAACTGCTATTATGTCTTCTTTTTTCATGAACATGAGTGGCTTTGGGGCTTTAGGAACACCTTAATATGTTGAAAAAGTTAAAACTGATATTTGGTGGATATAAAATGAAAATTCCTTCATTAGAAGATCCTCTTGCTTTGGGTTTTTATATTTTACTTTGTGTGATGTTGGGGTTTTGTTTGGTTTTTTTGTTTTTTAGAAATATCCACTGAATTTGATTTGTACTGTCTAATAATTCGTGAGCAATGATCTTTTGAAAAAGTGCTGATTAAAATCCTTTACAGATGCTGGGAGTGATAGATACAAAACAGGTGAAGATCACGAGTTCCAAAGTGTTCTTCAGATGTTGCATCTGGTAAGATAGGGAGAGCTAAAACAGGCAGAATCCAATGAGTAGAGCTTCAAAAATTTTTTTTCTGAGTTTGGGAATTTTGCGTATGACCAACTCCTTTTGTTTGGTGTTAAAACGTGGGTTTAACCATAGTGAGGTTACAGCATTCAATTACTTGCTCTGTACATGGTGGTGATTTTTTTGTTTACTTGAGGAGCAAAAAAATACATCTGGTATTGCCTATAGTGGAGTCTGTTTGGTGTGATATATAGGTGGGTTTTCTGTAGTTTTTCTGCTTTACCGTAATCTTGCTTTCCTACAGAAATTTCACAGTACTGAACAGAATAATGAAGGCTTTAATTGTCTCAAATAACTTCATCTTAGGTTATTTTTTTGTTTGTAGAAGTTGTTTAATAGAATATGTGTATTTGCAACTTAACGTGATACATATGCATGTCTGAAAAATGCTGAGAAGTGATTCAAAATCCCTCAGTTTTGAGGTTCGTGAGCTTGGCATACTAATTGTAGGTTTCACTTCATGAAATTTTCCCCCACTTTTAGAAATCTAAAATCATAAACTAAATTTGTTGTATAAGAGCAGTAGATGCCCATAAGAAGTATTCAGATTTGAATGTATGCCCTAGAAAAAAAAAATTAGTTATTTGTTGCTCACTCTGTAACTTGAATGCAGTAATAATGGCATCTAGGTTAGGTTAAACAAATAATTTTTGAATTGGTAAATAATTTTGTTAAAGGACTTCAGCTTTTTAAGCTTTTGTCTGGAAATGTGATACTGCAGATTTTTTTTTTCAGACTTAAAGAACAAATTTATTGTCAAAGCAGTCCAAAAATAACTGTGGCATACCTGTGTTCCTCTTGATTAAAACCTTCTTGTCAATATCCTTCTTGAAATGAACATGGTTGTTTTCTGTTGTTTGTTTTTACTTTTCTTGTTGATCATTATGAGAGAGGAAAAAAGGGGGGAGGATAAGAAACATTTCAATTTGCAGTGATAATCACAATTACTTAAAACTGAGCTGATAAAAATACCTTTCTGAAGTTATTGGGTTGAAGAGATATCTGTTAGAAACACTGTGTCCTTCTTTATTTCTGTCATCTTTACTGTCAAGAAAGCTTAAAAGTCAGTGAGTGCTAACTGTGGTGGGATTACTGTTTAAAAATAACATTCAATATAATTTTAACCTGTAAAAGTGTGAAATCCCTGAATCCAGTTACAGTGATTTTGGTTAGAAAATAATTATTTGTTACAGATGTTTCAGTAGACCATGTAGGTGTAGTGGTACTGAGGTGAGCTTCTGTGTGTGTCTTGAACCAGCCCACTGAGGAAATAGGGAGTGGTGAGGATGGTACTGAACTGCTTGTTTCTGCTGCCATATGAAGTTTTTCAGAACTCAGTTCTACTGGAGTTTCTTAAAATATAAATATAAATATAATCTTGCAGTGATTATTGTACATGATTTATGTCACAGGGCTCATAAACTCTTCTTGCTCGTATACTTCCCTCGCTGCTTGCTTCCAGCTGCCAATGTCCATAGAAGGGTAAGTTAATCTGCTTGAACAAAGCTTGTGCACTGCTGTTTTGAAAAATCAGTCTCTATTATATCTTTCAGAATCTTATCTGTTCAGAGTGTGGAGATGAATTCACTTTACAGAGTCAGCTGTCCATACACATGGAAGAACATCGTCAAGAATTGGCAGGCAGTAGGATTCACAGCTGCAAGTCTTGCAAAAAAGAATTTGAAACTTCCTCACAGCTAAAGGAGCATATGAAAACTCACTATAAAATAAGGTGACAATCATGGGTTTATAACAAAATGAGCAGATGTTACTTTTATGGTGATAGCTGGGAAAAGCAGGAGTAGTATTTCCAGTCAGCAAAGTACCATGATTTATGCAGATAATCTCTTTTCTTTGGTATGGTGTTCTAAAATGACACTTTCTTTTTAAAACCTTGCTCAAGTGGGTGGTTATTTTTGGAGGTCTTTTTTCCCCCTGTTTTTGTATTTAGGCACACATACTAAGCATAGTTCATCTGCAAGCTATTTGTAAACATGCATTAAGTTTCTCTGATGCAAAGTGATTTTTGAAGTGTGTTTATGATTTTAAACAGTAATAGCAGTATATTGAAGCAAATGTATATTAATTTTACATAGCATCTATTATAATGACAAAAGTTTTAATGCTTTCATTCTGCAAAGATGTTACTTGTTCTTTGCAGTTTAATCATCTTTCCCCATTACAGCCTCCCATGAGCTTCTTGTAAGTCTGAAAAAGCACAAAATGAAAGGGGGAAAAAGAGCCCTGGTAAATGCTGTTCTTATTTTTAGTGAGTGTTTGTTCTGTTTTTTCTTTCAGCTCTCTAGTTTAACTTTACTTTGAGGAAGGTGAGAGCTACTTTAAGTTAGAAGGAAGAAAAACTTTTCTTGGTTTACTTTATATATTAAAAAAGCCTGAAGTCTTGACAGCTGATCTCTCTTTTAATTTTCACTGTTTCTGTAAAAAACAGATGATGAAAATGACATATTCAAAACCAAGACATGCTGTCTATTCCCTGTTCTTCTTACTAGAAGTTAATACAGATTCTACAATCTTAATAGTTGTGTTGCAGGAGGTTTAAACAAGTGTTGTAAATTTCAATCTGCAAACAGAAATTTAAAGATTTGAAGTGTCAAGTAAGGTTTGTATTGAGTTATGTAAATGTATTACCTACTAAAACCATTGTTCTTGTGGACAACTCCTATTTAGAGTTGTTAGGATGAATAAACTAATTAGTTTGATTTGTAGCTAAATGAATTTTGGGAATTTATATTCTCTGTTTCTGTGGTTCTTTGGAGAATGTGATTTGTATTTAAGGGCCAGTGGGGAATATTTGGGTTGTTAAATTCTTAACTTGTTCTTACTAGACTTCAGCAAGTGCATTTGTACTCCAGTGTGTGAGATTTGTGTGTTCTAGTTCAGAATGAAGGACTTTGCTATATTCAGGCAAAAGAAATAGAGTTGAAGGTTCCCACCAAAATGTTTTTTTTTTTTTTTGTGAAGTCACTGTATATTGTTCACTGTTTGTGAAGTCACTGTATATTTCTGGCATAATTTACCATGAAAATGTCTGAAGAGAGCCTGTAAGATGTATCAGATCTTTACTGCAGAAATAGCTAAAAGTCTTGGTGCATGTACATACTGAGAAAAGAGCTGTTGGTGTTCTATGAATATCATTATGGAGTTTGGGTTTTCACTGGTGCAGCTGATACTATGTTGCCATCAAATTAACACTATGTTAAAAATGATGGCGTAAAAGAAGCATCCTCAAAGTAATGTTTCTTTTTTTTTTTTTTAATCACAGGGTATCAAATACCAGATCTTACAACAGAAACATTGATAGAAGTGGGTTTACCTATTCCTGTCCTCACTGTGGGAAGACGTTCCAGAAACCGAGTCAATTAACACGGCACGTTAGAATACACACAGGTAAGGCTGTGGAAGTACTTATTTTAATTTGTTTTTGCTTTAAAAATATCAGTTAACCTCTGAAATGCCGTGTATTTTTTCTCCCTGTTGGGACCTGAAACATTATTAATAGATTTGGCTTATTAGATACATTTACCTGTTGGTTTAAAATAAACTTTATGTAATTCATTTGCTTAGGAAATTTATATGCTTTTAAATTTTTCAGATTTATGTGATTAGAAGCAGTTTAAAAATGTGAGAAAATCTATACATTTCATTTGTTTCCAAATATCAGTTTTGGTACTTAGAGTTTCAATGGGCCCTAAAATCAGAATCTCTTGATAAGGGCCAGTCATCTACTTTAAATTAGATCTTATGTGCTCTAGAGAGCAGGTTCTAAAATCTAGTTGCAAAAACAGCACAAGTACATGAGAATTAATGATACTAATAAAGTAGTAGTCTTGCATTTTTAAAATTGATTAATTTAAACTTAAGAAGTGGTTTTCTGAGGTGATAAGCCTAGGTTGTAATAATTGAAGAAGTGCAGGTGACTGTTCAAATTTGCAGAATGAGTAGGAAATGTTTTTTGCCACATTTATCATAAATATGTGCATGTTTAAACCATAAGCAGTTGAAGTAATTGAAAAATGCCAAGCATAAAATAATATAAAACTTTCGAAGTGTACAGATGACTATAAAAGAATACTTCTTATGTTTTAACCAGGTATACATTATTATAGCAGGAGTTTGGCTTTAAACAAAGTCTCCTTTCAGTATGTATTTTTCATACATACTGAATAAATTGCCATTTGTCTAGTTTATAATTAATTCAGGTATACATTTGTGTAAGTGTACAATTCTGTTTGTAGTATCAGTGTAATATCACTGTTCAGACAGTGATGTAATGAGTTGCCATTTAAAGGAATGGCCTTGTTTACAAAGAAATAAAAAGACCATTGTGTGACACTTTCTTAAGAATCTTTTGTAGTTTTACAGATCTAGTTATAGAAAAATAACACAAGAGGTCACCCTTGTACCTGCTTTAAAAAAATTGCTTGAAAGTAATATAAAAAACGTCAGTGAAAATTAACTTCAGTATTTTAGATTCTTGGCTCTTTAATTTAATTCATTAGCTTATTTTAGTCAGAATAAATAAACAAGATTATAGTTGGTTATGGATGCTTTTTTTAAGCTTTGAAAAGTTCAAGGGCATTTATGTTTTTTTTCTGAAGACTGAAAGACATTTGTCTGTTGGGAAACAGAAAATGCAGTTCCAATCTGCACATGATGGGAGGTCATTTTAAGTTCCAATTACCTTGCAAATACTCATGTAATTTGTGAAGTATGTTAGTACTCCAAATCTGCAGACAATCTGTCTGGCATTTGTCTGCTTGAGGTACTGTAGATATGTAGAAAAGAACAACTCTGTTTTAGAGAATTTAGAATGCCCAAGTTTTTAAGTGTTAAAACAGCAGATCTGTGCACAATGGGTGGCATTAGGTTAGTCTCTTAATTGCAGTACTTTTTTTGTTCTAGCTAGTCATTTCAGGCACTTAGACCCTTCTGGGAAAAAAAATCCAGTCTCAGGGACTGCAATTCCCACATTAATAATTGAGTAATGAAGCCCTCGTCCCCTTTCTCAAATCTGTAATTTATTAAGTTGCACTTGAGAAATACAGAAATTTCATGTTTCCACAATAGAGTTAGGATTTCGTTTTTATAATGAGATTTACTTACATAGGCAAACTTAACCTGAAACAATAGTTCCATGTGTCCACCAGCAACTCTTACTGGAAGCTAAGCTTTTTGCCAATGAAAGCCTAATAGGAATTTTGTATTTCCAGATGTGAATCAGTGTACTTCATTTTAATCTCTTTTAAAAAACATACAGTTAAAACCTGCAATCCTTAAGGCACCTTCAAAAACCCTAAGCAGCAGAACAGAAGATATACATTCCTTCAGTGAGTTATATGCTTGAAATCAATTTCAGAAAAATAGCTGCTTTTGTTCTTTTGTTCTGTTTCTTAATTAAGGAATAATAAGTTGAAAGTAGATGTAATTACAGCTATAAAATTATAAATAATATAAAAATATTTATTAAAACTGATTTAATGTGTACATGGTAGGACTTAGTGGTGTAGCAAAGATAGCACCCAGTGGTGCTTATACTGGTCTTGGCTATGGAAATGTGCAAAGGCAAGGTGTTAAATATTTTCCTAGAGTTACCACAGCTGAACTCTTTCACTAAAAGAAAAAAAGTAGTAGTACTAGGTTCACAGTGGAGGTTTCCAGGAGTTAAGTAGGACACATAGTTGTAAGAAACTGAAATTTATTATTAGTAAGTTTATGTAGCTTTGTAATCTGTTTATTATGTTATATATGTTCTATCACTTAAAGTTTCTATGGGGTTTCTCATGCTTATCTGGTAACATACAAAAAGTGTAATTATGCACAGCACTGAGGGCACCAAAATTGAGAAATTGTGACAAAGCATTTCTGTAAAAATGTTGGCTAGTTTTTCTTTAAATATTCAGTATGATCAGTTTTAAAAATTATTTTCTGAGCAGAACTGTCTAAAACATTATTTCATTGCATCTTTTCAGTATGTGGTTGCAAAGAGTGAATGACTCTTAATATTTATTGTGAATGGGAACCATATACCATCTTATGCAGAGTTGCTGTAAGACTTTCTGATTTTAAATTAGATAAAAGGTTTAATTTTTGGCTGTTAGTTATTTATTACTGTCCATTTACCCTCTGGGCCTGCTTGTTTCTGTAAAGATATATACATTTTATAGGATTTGGTATAAAACATATGTGGGGTTGTTTTTTCTTTTTCCCTTTGGTCTTTTTTGCTCCAATGATTTTGCATAGCAGCTTTTGAGATCTTTCAAACCACAAGTTGAGGGAAGGTGCTTTAAATAATTGCTTCATTTAGATATCCTTTATTTTACCTATTTAAACTAATAATCATCAGCTAAGTCACAAAACCTTTTTAGCAAGGCTACATTTTCATCAGTGTAGGTGCTGAGGTTGGTCATTGAGGTAGACAATTTTATTGTCAAAGCTTCCTAATAACATATCTAATAACGTTTGTATTTTATTTTAATGGATACAATTTTTCGTTTAGCTACAGAAAACGGCTGACATTTCCTTAAATCTCCTTACCCTTCCTCTTCCTGCTGCTGTTTCCCTGCAGGTGAAAGACCTTTCAAGTGCAGCGAGTGTGGGAAGGCCTTTAACCAGAAGGGGGCTCTGCAGACCCACATGATCAAGCACACGGGGGAGAAGCCCCACGCCTGTGCCTTTTGTCCCGCCGCCTTTTCCCAGAAAGGCAACCTGCAGTCACACATCCAGAGAGTTCACTCTGAGGTAAAGGCCATTATTCATCGAGTCCTGGCTGCTAACATGCGTATTAACTCCCTTTTGCTATTCCTATGTGCTCCAACCAGTATGCATTTATTGCTGTAGTGTAGATTCTGGTTTGCTGCTTTTACCTCTCAGCTTTCCTTAGCTTGTCTGAATAAATGTATACTCAGGAGAAGTAGCAAAACCTTCATTGGCCAGTGTCTTTTCAGTACATGGGCAGATTAATGAATAGCGGGGTTAGGTGTACAAAAATGTACCTGTGTCTGTCTTGGGAAAACAAGGACTAGAATCAGATGAAAGTAAGCCAGAAGTAGCCAAGCAGAAAATGGTGAAAAATTTCAAGGCCAAACAGAACTCACTAATTCTATTGTAGAACATGCTTGCCATTTGTCTTTGAAGTATGTTTTGCAGCCTTTTACAGAGTTTTTTTGGTTACAAGTAGAAGAAAATTCCAGAATAAGTTTTACAAAAAGAATGATTCAGACCTCTTTATGTCTGGTTTTTTTTTCTCTTTTTGACAGACAGTTTTTAAGACTCAGAAAGTACTGCTGTGATAAAGTAATACAATCTTCTTAGCAATATGATCTATGCAACTTTGTTCAGTAATTTCCTTCCAGACTTCAGTGAGTTGTGGTTGGAAATACCCATAGAAAGAGACCTAGTTTAGGTTTGAAATTATGAAGTGACAGAGGTAGTGCTTTTTGCTTCTTTTATTTCCTGTGTGCACAATATCATCTTTGTTCTCACTCTTCCCCTAACTGAGATTTGCAGTCTTGTTTTTCATTTTTGTGTTACAATGGTAGATATTATTAAGGATCCTTTTAGCATGTTAGCTTCTTACTTTTAGGATATGCCTTAGTATATGAATATGTCTTATGTGATACACTTAATTATGTTAAGTCATATAACTTGAAGTACTGTATTCACTTTGGGACACTCAATTCAGGAAGGACATTGAGGTCCTGGACATGTCCAGAGAAAGGCAATGAAGCTGGTGAGGAGTCTGGAGCACTCTATGAGGAGTGGCTGAGGGAGCTGGGGATGTTTAGCCTGGAGAAGAGGAGGCTCTGGGGTAACCTTATCACTCTTTACAGCTCTCTGGAGGGAGGCTGTGGCCAGGTGGGGGTTGGCCTCTTCTCCCAAGCCACCAGCAACAGGACAAGAGGACACAGTCTTAAGCTGTGCCAGGGGAGGTTTAGGTTGGACATCAGGAGGAATTCCTTCATGAACCTGTGATTAGACATTAGAATGGGCTGCCCAGCGAAGTGGTGAAGTCACCATCCATGGACATAAATTTTTATGACTGGACTTGACACTCAGTGCCATGGTCTAGGTGACATGGTAGTGTTTGGTCATAGGTTTGGACTTGAGGACTTCAGAGGTGTTTTCCAACCTAATTGATTCTGTGATTCTCTGGTGTGATTGGTCATCCTCAAGGTTAACAACTCTATGTGTGACAGCTTATGCTACATGAAAAAATGAACCAACATTGTTTTAATAATTTAAATTGACTTTTTCAATATTAGTTAACTTTTTACTTTTCTCTCTGTTACTCTGTTTTTCTGTAAGAAGAAAACAAGCTGTGGGATAAGATACTTTAAATAAATGCTCTTGATCACATCCTATGCTGTGTTTTGCAGTCCTGAGCCTGCATTTGAGTTACTGCTTTGGTTAACTTACTGATTTTTTTTCCTTTCTTTCTGTTGCTGTGTTTTCTTCAAGTCTGTGTGGAACTCTCTGAATTCTGTGTTTTATTCTTAGACAGTTACAGAATAACATTGCAGCTGATAATGAATTATGGGTTGATTCTCACTTCCTAAAGCACTGTTTAGTTGTAGCATATTTTATTACTTGATACCTCTTTTTGAAAGTCTTGTTGGCAGTTTAATGTCACAAAAGATGAAATACCAATAATATATTGCAAGTGTGTTTTCTCCAATAATATATTGCAGTGTATTTTCTTTTAAATACCTGCACATTGCAAGTATGACACTGGATGTTATTGATGTGTGATGGACTGAGGAGGGAAGGTGAGGATGGTTGCAATCTGCAAATTTAACTGCTTTAATTACCTTAACCCATTGGTCGGAAAGTCTCAAAAAAGTGGCTGCTGATCACTTTCTTGTTCTGTGTGTTCAAATTCAGTTCAAACTAGACATTAAACTTCCATGCTCTTCACGGTGTTGGTTTTGTCTGTGTTTTTTCATTCATACTTCCAAACTTCCATTTGTATTATGTATGATGTTTCCTCTTCAGGCATATCTTAATTGGAAAGTTGCATTTCCGTTTTGATTTTAAGTGTGAAATGGTAGGAGATGGTAAAGAGGTCTGAGGCCTCGTTTGCCGCAGAACATGAGTTTTGCTGTCTGCTGCTTCACAATGTTGTCAAGTGGTAATAAGCAATTGTAGTCATGCATATAGATTATATGTGGTTATATGAATCTGCATATATCCAAGAGGTACCAGCCTGATTCCATAACTGAATATTGGTAACTTGAAAAATAAACCATTGTAGCTCTCATAATCCCATAGTTACTTGTTATATAGAAAAATAATGAAAAAACATGATATTTGGTAGGTGTAGGGGAAATTTACTTTTTTTTTTTTAAGGTGAAGAATGGCCCTACGTACAACTGTACAGAATGTAGCTGTGTCTTCAAAAGCTTGGGTAGTTTAAATACACATATCAGCAAGATGCACATGGGTGGTCCACAGAATTCTGCAAGTGCTTCAACAGATGTATCTCATGTTACAGCGGTAAGCTTTGCTGATCCAAATGAAATGAAAATGCCTTTGAGAGTTTAATTAGGTCTATATCTTAATTCCAGTAATTCTTCAGATAGGTTAGAACTTCTAAACTTGTAGCTGTCTTTTATCTTTTTCAAGTTTTGTGTGATTTTTGGTATAAATTTGCAGGATTAAATATTGGGAAAATGTAAATTGGCCAACTGTATGCAAAAAAGTGTTTACAATTCGACACTTTGGTTGAAAATGTAGCAGTTTAATTCTGCAACTAAGTAAAGTATACTTCTTGTTCTTACAGATTATGTTAGCCTCCTCTGATAAAATAAAAATTATGGGGAAGTTTTAGAACTATTGAAAAAATGTATTAGTTTCAACTCATTTTCAGAAATTGTTTGTATAATTCTAGTCTATATAAACACATGGTGGATTCTTCTGTGTATATCTGATAACTTTTTTTAAATGCTAATTTCTTATTAGGCAGATTATAAAGGAAAAAATATAGCTTTGTTGGAAGTAGTGGATGTTTTTTTTTTTTCTTTACCAAGAAACAAAAAAGCTACATTTCAGAAAATGTCTCTGTTTTCATAAGAATACAGTATTTTTTGAGCCAGTGCATATTTAATTTATCATAGTACTCTTCTTTTTTTCTTTATTAGAACAATCTTTTCTACTTCTAGTCCCTTCTGCTTTGCTTTATCTCTAACTCATGCTTTAATGTTCAATGGGTGATGAGTAATACCTGTCTTTGAAAGAAGAAGGTTAACATTTGAAGTCTGAACTTCATTTTGCAGCTGTGTCTTCTTGAAATAACCTGTCTAGTAATGGTGTTTGGAAAAGCTTTTTTTTACATTTTCTGAAGTTGCTTTATAGGCCAGATACTATTTGTTTCTCCATGTCAATTCATAAAAAGAAAGACTAATGTGTCTTATTTATTTGCAAGTGCATATATTCACTATGTCTTTTTTTACATTTCTACATTCTCAAGCCTAATCCTAAAAGCAGGATGGAAAAGAATTCCTTCATTACTACCTCATGTGTTTTTTTCCCTGGCCAGCTCTGGTTTTTTTGTTTTGTTTTTTTGTTTACTAAAATATTTTGGATTTACTTAGCATATTTTTATTACAGCAGTGTGGTATTATCTCTGCTTGCATGAATACTTTGCTGCTTGCATGCAAGAGTGGACTAGCAAAAAATGCCATACAGTAGTATAAGCAAAGAGACAGGAGGGAGAAAAAGATTCTTTCTAAAAATAGATGCCAATAAGTTTAGCAAGGTGGAGCAGAGATACAAAATGACATCAATTGCAAATTAGAGGGGATTATGCTTTTTATTTGTAATTTTATGTCTGAATCTGCATATATTTAATTATTTCTATTTTTTAAATTACATTAGAAACTTAGTACATTATTAGATTAGCACTAGCATTCTTACATTAGAACTTTTCTTCATTCTGCTGAAAACTTGCAGAACTGCTTTAACAACAAATCTCCAGTATAATAATTCTATTCTGAAGTTTGCCATCAGTCTCTGTCATCCCTTGGTACATACCTGGGGATAAGCAAGGATTATGTCCTTATTAAGTACCCATTCCAAAAGCTGAAGTTTCCTGAAGTGCTGTGCTACCAAAGAATGTACTCTTGTGTGATATATGAGAATATTGCTAAATTATAGTGACTGTAAGGCTGTCATTTGCTGCATTAGTATTTATAGCTAAAATGGTTTAGTGTACTTCTGTTTCTCTCACACTATCTGATTTTTCTGTGCTACTTTTCTGCCATGTTTTGTATCAGCCATGTTTTTCTTCTTTTTGATTAAGATTTAAATTATTTTGATTTCTTTGTAGGACTCTGTCACCCAGCCTTTAACGACATCCCCTACTAATCTTTTGCAACCTGTTGATAATAAATGGAAGAATGTAAGTGTGAAGTTTTGGTCATATTTTTGTGTCAAGACTATAAATGGGAGAAACCTTACATAATTTTGTAAATTTTCATTTACCTAGTGAAAAAGGGTATGCTGTGATACTTTGTGATAAGTTGGATCAGCTAATATGTGAAGGGAAGCTCCTTGGTGAATGCAGCTGGTTATTTAGAGGTGGAACAGATCTTGAATGTTATGTTTGCTTCATTTGCCATTATGTTGCCTCATTTGTTTGCACACTCATGATTTTGCATGTAAGTCTCTTCAATAGCTCTTCAAAATGGAGGTAAATATTTTTCTGTATAAGAAGACCAGAGAGTAAGGATTCTTAAAAATCCTGGATTGCTCTGCCCTTCTGCCTTTATTTTCCAGGGATTACCATGGTTTGGTTGGAGAGGGAAGGAGCTGTGTTCATACAGGTTGAGTTGATTGGAAGTTTTTGATAGCAGAGGAGGAACCGTGGGGCTCAGGAGGAGCTGTGGAGCTGGGGAAGGATGATGCAGGACTGACTTTCTAGAACTCCATAGCAAACAGTTGTGGTGTACAGGAAGGTCTGTATGTGCCTGCTCCCTGGGAATTCTGGCAGGTTTTGTTGCAGCTATACAGCATCTTGTTTGTCAGCTGTAGGTTGCAGCGTGGTATCTTAGGGACAGACCATCTGACTTACAGTCTCCCGACTTCAGCTACTGATTATTTTGTGTTGTACTCACAAAACCAAGATCTGGGAAATGTGGCAGTACAGCTTTCAAGTCTCCATAAACAGCTCATCCACGTCTCAGACACGTGGTGTGACTCTTGGGTTGTCCTGCATAAGGCCAGGAGTTGGACTCGGTGATCCTGATGAGTCCCTTCCAAAGTATTCTGTGATAATGTGATGAAGAGTGCCAGGTTTTTCCTAGTGAGAGGTATGAGTTGAGAGCAATGGATCCCATTGCCTTCTCCTTCCAGAACTGCCTCAAACTGCTGGGCAGTTTTGCAGCCACTTTGCCCCCAGGCTGCAGCTCTGCCTGGGGTTTGTGTGACCTAAGTGCAGGACCCAGCACTTGGCCTTGTTGAACCTCATATAACTGAACTGTTAACACAGTCTCTCCAGATCCAGGGTTGTATCTGGTCTGTATTTCATTCTGGCAATTTTTAGGGTTTTTTCAGTTGTCTGTTTATAGTGTTCACTATTCATGAACTGTAATCAATGATACAGGAGGAATCAGAGCTATCAGAATCCATAAAATACGCTGTGATGTGTTTATTAGTGAAGAGACTCAAGGTGTGTTAGCTGCCTTGTCCATCAGATGAAATACTTAGACATGATTTCATGTTATGTTTTGAAGAAGAGGGAGAAGTCTGTCTTCTTAATAGAGGAGTGGAAAAAAAGTTTGAGGGTCATAGCTAGGCAAATTGACACTTAGAAATAAAGTATGAAATTTTAGTGAAGATAATTTACTCTTGGAGCCACATATTGAAGTTGGATGGCAACAGAAAAAGTTAATCACAATAAACTACTTGATTTAAAGAACTGCTCTAATTTTTTAGAGTTGCTGTGACTTGAAGGAGTAATTCACTCAGAGCAAGCACACTGTCTGTGTTACACAGCAGATCAGACAAACCAAGGGTCATCACAAGGTCCACTGTTCCAGTTCAACAACAGCGGAATTACAAAGCAGTAATAAAACACTTCATTCTCTCTGTTCTCTTTAAAATCAGATGTTCGACTAAGACCTAGAAAGAGACCTGAAACATGTTATAATTAACAATTATAAATTTTAACAATTATAAATGTTTATAAATGTTTCAGATCTCTGAAACGTTTTATAATTAACTCTAGAACAAAGAGTATCTTAAGAGTAATGGTAACAAACGTCATATATGTGCATGTGTGTGCATTATTGTTCAAAAAAGATAGCCTTCATGAAACTGTATATAAACTGCTGTATAATATACAGGACATACTGGCTAAATTCACATAATGCCGTAATTTTCACATCAAAGATGATATTGAGAAGTTCCTTCATTAACAATAACATTAATTTTAATTAAGAATAATTAATTAATAATAGCATCAATTTTTCTCTTGCTAAAGCCTGAGGGAATTTCACACACTTTTAGTATAGGCATCCTGCTCTACTTAAAAGCCTCCTTACGTTCTGTTTCCAGAAGAGGAATTGTGTCTATAAAGAGCTGTTACATTCTTCAGCAAACTGCTTTGCTTCCGTTGAAGTTTGCTTCCTGTTAATGCCACTCTCACTGCAATATAGTGTGTCGCCCATATTGAAATGTTTATAGCACTTTTGCTAAATTGGAATCTGAAGAGATATGGAGTCTTTTTGTGTCTCACTAGTGAGGTCAAAAAGAACTGATGGTTAAATCAGCAAAGAAACAAGTGATATTCTCGCATGCAAGAGAAGCAAGATAAGGATTTGGTTTTTATCTTCTCATGAGAAGGCATTAAGAATACTTCATCAAATACACAGGACATAATCCGAGTCAAGCTAATGTTCCTTAATATAATTCTTTGTAGCCATCCTTTCTTTATTATAGTGAGTGTCATCTTAACTGTCTAATGTAAAGTGTTAGTATAAAGAAAATCTCAGGGAAGTTTTCAGATTAGAAGGAAATAGTACAGATGTGAAGCCTAAGATTATTGTTTGCTAAAAATAATCTGAAAGAAGATAGCCTTCTATAACTGCATGTGGTTGCATATGCACCTTGAAGTGGTTCTTTTTAGGGAACAGAAGTGAATATTAGACGTAAATAACCAGTATGTTCTAGGATACCCAGCTATGGGGCTAGCCATTGTACAAATACATATTTCTATTTTCTGCAATAAAAAAAATATTGAAAGCAGTTGTTTCAGTAATTTTATACTAATGCAGTCTATTTGTCATAAGAAGAGAAGTTTATAAATGTAGGCAAACAGGAGTCTTTATTTCTGATTCAATTTAAAATAAATACCAAGACTCTTTATCACTTTTTTCCTTCATATTTGTTACTGAGGTAGTCTAAGATACACAGTTTCAAATTAAAGATTGGGAAATTAGTTTTTTAACTTCAAATTTTTTTAGTATTTCGACAGAGCCTGATGTGCATGAAGAGATTGCTCTTGAACTAAGTGGTTTCAAGGTTCCAAA
This sequence comes from Molothrus ater, assembly GCF_012460135.2. Classification (NCBI taxonomy): domain Eukaryota; kingdom Metazoa; phylum Chordata; class Aves; order Passeriformes; family Icteridae; genus Molothrus; species Molothrus ater. Next base: position 93,868,912 of record NC_050478.2, on the reverse strand, counting down.
TTGAAGGGGAAAAATTAGTCGTTTGTTCTGAAAGGTTTTGATACAGCAACACAGATAATTTAGTTTAAAAAAAAAAAAACTCTAATGGAAGGTTGTTTTTTACAAAGGACCTACTTGAGATAAATGTGAACTTTAAAAAGATAGCCATGTCAGTTTTTTTCTTTTGGGAATTACTTTTCATGTGGCTTTTACATGTGGAGTTTTGTAGTTGATCCCTCCCTGTGTTTTCTAAATTGGTTGAAGGTTCAGTAGTGAACAGTAAATTTAATCCAAGCTCTAAGCTTACAATTTCAAGCTTGGGAAGAACTGAAAAAAAAGGGGATGTACAAAAGCAATTCTATAATGGAGCACGCAAACTTTGAATGAGGCTCTGTAAAATCATTATGTCTTGTATAAGTAGCCATCCATCTAGTGCACAGTTACCAGACATTTCAGGTAAGGGAGCTGGACAGGTGAGTTCATAACACGTACTTTTGATCTTCCTTGACAAACGTACCACTATATTTCAGGCCACACATTTTCGGTCTCCACTTCTTCAACAGACAGAAAACCAGGTGTCTCCAGCTGCTGCTCATCAGGGTCAGCAGACTGTCACTGATGTCATTCAGCAGCTCCTTGAGCTATCAGAACCAGGTCCTGTAGAAAATAACCAGCCTCAACAACCTGGTCAACAACTCAACATTGCAGTGGGGATCAGTAGAGATATTTTGCAGGTAAGAGCTCTATGTGAGAACAACTTTACATTTCAGTGTTTCCTTTCTCATTCTTTCTTATATTTTAATGAAATTCATTCTCAGTATTTTCAGTTATAGCATTCCTTATGGATTTCTAAACAATCCATTAATCAAGACAGAATTGTCAAGATTTATTGAATGGGTATGGGCTGCACCAAGACATCTTTGTATGGCTTTAAGTGTACCTCGTATGTGGATATTTTTACTGATACCTTAAGCCTTCTTTTTTGCTGTTGGCTGGAAGCAGCTTGTGGTGGGTCCTCAGGGTATGCAGTGCTTAAAACATGATATCATTCAAGAGGGGAAAAATATTTTATCTGGTTAAAAAATGAGAATATATACCTGGCCTTTACCCTGTTGTAATTAATAAGGACTATTTGAATATTTCCTATTTGAGCAAGAATTTTTTTCCAAGGTCAGCCAGTGTTTTTCCTAAAAAACGTTCTATATTTGGTCCTTGATAATGGCAGAAGGTGATGCAGTGTAACAGAAGAAATGTAGGGTGATTTAATTACTTTCTGTGCTTATTCTGCATCCTGTGCCCCAGAAGGATACAAACAGGATGGAGCAGGACAGAGAATAATATTCTTTAGTGTTACTGGTAGCCTGCTAACCTGTCAGGCACATTTTCATCTCTAGACTTTTAAATACCATTTAAATTTGCGTTTGGAAGACCCAAATGTTTTATGCAGCTATGGGCAGGTTCACTGTGTTGTTACCTGTGCTGAGTTCTCTGGTGTCTGGAATGTGATGGGGAATTGGAAAGAGTAACAACGTGATACATAATTATTACCCTGATGGCTATTAAAAAAAAAAAAAAGTTGTTGTTCTGTAAAGGGCAGCTGTAAATGCAGAAAATCCAGCCTAAAATTTCACAGACAATCAGAAATCAATGTTGTGTAGTAGTGTGTTTGTAGATTTGAAATACAGCTGAAGTTTTCTGAGAAAGAGACGCTTATTTCATTTAATTATATTTTCATTGTATCTTCCAAGTGCTTGTGTGAGAAAAGTTGGGGATAACTGTGGAATGTTTCTTCCTTGATCTAGAAGTTTTTTTGTTCTTTTTTTTAGCAAGCATTAGAGAACAGTGGGTTGTCATCAATTCCTGTCTCTGCACATTCTACTGACTGCAGCCAGGCTAAGGCTGCTGGGGCCCAGGATCAGAACCCAGATGTCCCGAGCCTCTCAAATCATCAGGCTGATTCTAATAGTGCTGAACAAGACAAGGAGCAAGAGAGTACAGATAAACTAGATAAAAAAGAAAAAAAGTTCATTAAGAAAAAATCACCGTTTTTGCCTGGTAATACTGCCACTGCTTTCTACTTCTTGTGCTGTAAAGACTGTAATAAATGTGGGTGTGTTTATGGCTTTATAAAGGGATTTCCCAAAATGTGTTGTGGATTAGTTATGAACAGTATTTGTTCTTATCTAAAATACAGTGTAAGGTATGCTTAATAATATTTATAATTTTTATTATAAAATATATTTTCATTAAAAAGCCACATCAGGATGGCATGAATTGAAATTATACTTCTGAATCTTTTGGATTAAATCAGTGGAGTTACAAGAAAAGGACAAAGTATATGAATGTATTATTCTCTCCTGTCATCCTTCTCTGACAAGGACTGGGTTTTCATTGTGTGTCCCAGAGTAGAGTTCTTGCAAGAACTATTCTTCCCCTTTGGAAGTGAGGTCTTACAGAGACATAAGGGCAGGACTGCAAATCATGACTGATTCATGTAGGGAAGGACACAGGCTGGCATTATGAATAATTCTTCATGTCACTTGTCTCTGGAATTGCAGTACTGATATGATATTGTCACCATAAATACATGTTGTTATTCTGCCTCTGTACTGTGCTGTGTGTATACAAGCCTGCATTTTGTTTCTGTGTGCTTAAATGCAACTTCAGTTTCAAGGTTGCTTGAGCTTTATGGCTGCCAGAAGTTGTTTGTTCCATGTAAAGTCTTCATACTTTAGCAGCCATCCTGGTATATACAGTGCTTTAATGCAGCCTTTGATCTCTGGCTGTAGTATCTGCATGGATACACTGATGTTGCTTTTTCTTTTGCAAGGAGAAATTGATCTAAGGTAAAAACTTGTCTTCTGCAGTATAGCTGTGATAAAAATTAACATTAAATTTTTCCTCTGGTGTATAATTATTTTGTTACTTGTGTTTAACAGCAACAACTCTCTAGCTGTTACTGCAAATAAAAATAAAAGGTCACTGCTGTAGAGTCAAACACAACCACTTTTGTTTTTGATAAAGCAACATGACTTCAGTGTGTTGACAGGGAAAAAACCACTAGGTTTACTGATTGAAATGAGCAAACAATTTGATATTGAACAACATATCTGGATAAAAAGCTTGGATAGGTTTTAGAAGGGTTTCTTTCATTTTTTGTTGGGGAAAAAATGTCCTGTTGCCTTAGGACAGACTTTAGGGTTCTTGGATCATAAACCAACTTTTATAAAAAAAGTAGCATTAAATTGTTAACCTATGAGAAAGACTTGTTCAGTTTCTCTTCCTTTACAAGTTTACAAACTGTAATTTAAGTCTGAATTTGAAAAAGAGAGGGTCAAGCAAAGTATCTCCTCCAGTTAGGTAAGTGTTAAGTACGTAAAATAATCTGGTGTGGTTGAGGATTTACAGTCATTGTTGGATAATTTTGTGTTAGATATGTTATTTATAAGTTAACTGGTATATTATATTGCATTTACAACTACATTCTACATTTCTAAGTGGTATAGAAATTGTGTAATTTGAATTTCAACAGGATTCTCTTGGGGTTTTTTTTCAGCCCATCACCATTTTCATAAAGTAGAATATGTCTGATAGAGAAGTTAATCTTCTATGAAGTGTGTTGTGATGGCATCTATTTCACAAAGTGTTTTTGTGGCCTGATTGTTTTGTACAATAGCATCAATGTAGTGAGAGTTTTCAAGAATTGTTAGAAGTTTTAAAAAGCATTCATTTTGATATTCTTTGTTTCAGGTTCTATACGTGAAGAAAATGGAATCAGGTGGCATGTTTGTCCATATTGCTCTAAAGAATTTAAAAAACCAAGCGATTTAGTGCGCCACATTCGCATTCACACCCACGAGAAGCCATACAAGTGTCCCCAGTGCTTCCGCGCCTTTGCCGTGAAGAGCACTCTAACAGCACACATAAAAACACACACTGGCATTAAAGCTTTCAAGTGCCAATTTTGTATGAAAAGCTTTTCCACCTCAGGGAGTTTAAAAGTTCACATTCGCCTGCATACAGGTAAGGCCTTGAGATGGCTCTGTGTATTCTATGACATGGGTGGGACCTTGAATGAGTAAAGACTGTGAAATGTGTAAGTCGTAGGCATGTCTGCCACGTCATTGTTAATATCAATCAGAGAATGTATCATTTTAGTGTTGTACATGATGAGTGTCATTTTTTGTCATAGCTTTCTAGTGTTTCATGGCTTTGAAACTTTGGGCTCTTACAAAAAACATAGACATTTAATTTTCTGATTATGAGTCAGCTGTTGTTCCTTTCTAGTATCACTATTCTGTATTGTGCTTTCTGAAGAGTCATACTCTTGCAATTTGAATTCTGATTTTACTTATCCCCGGTCATCTCTAATATTTGCTCTTGATCTTCCCTCCTCTCCACACTTTTTTATAATTTTACTGTAACACTTGGGGCTGGTTACTTCCCATTTTATCTTCTACATTACAGTTTGCGTCATGTTTTCACGTAAAATAATCTGGTGTGGTTGAGGATTTACAGTCATTGTTGGATAATTTCGTGTTAGATATGTTATTTATAAGTTAACTGGTATATTATATTGCATTTACAACTGCATTCTGTTGCTGTTTGATGCTGTTTTCAGCATCTTACAGTGACTATCCTAGAACTCCTCAGATCATATGGTCTTTGTTTACATATGATGTCTTCAAAACGTTTTTATGTGATTGAACTATCCTTTCCATAAAAAGCAATGAAATTTCTGCTTTTGGTAGGTTACCTGGTTGTTTTCCAAGTCCTTTCTTTGTTCGTTCAGGTAAATAAAGTTGCAGCAAGATAAATGTGCTGCTCTTCCCTTTAGTGCCTTAATATTGCCTTCTGCAAAAGTATCATTTATTGGCTTAAGTGCATTTGGGATCCAACATGTTTTATAGTTTGATGTATTTCATCCATGAAATATCAATGTTGGTTCATCTGCAGAAAGTCTTCCACTTTTTTTTTTCTAAACTTGTAAACAAGTATTTTTTTTCTGTTAAAGTCAGGCTTACTTCATACAAGCATTCAGATTAATTCAGAGTGGCAGAAGCACTAGGTGGCTTGGAAAACAGGTAGTCCAGTGTTTATGGAGCTGCTCTGTACTTTCAGATAATGTTTCATTTATTGCATTGTGAAGAATGGTTCATTCTTCTACATTTTTTCTGCCTGTGATTGAACTTGATAAAAGCTGTCTTCATAATACCCAGTCGTGTTTCCTAGCCTTTAAAGTCCAAGATTTCCCCTTGAACAAAACCAGAAAGTTGTTCAGCTTTGCCTATCTCTTACTTACCAAGTTCTCTAGGAAATCTCTCTCAAGGAGATATTTCTACTGGATTTTGCATTAAAAAAGTCTTTAATGCTTTTGTTGGCATGCTTTTTTGACTGCCATCAAACCGAGTTGATGTTTTCAGAGACGGATCTAGAATTTTTTTACTTTGTTACATCCCTGTTCCCTCTCTTTTATCCTGTTATATAACATACTTGTCTGTGTTTGCTGATTCCTTTTTCTCACAGTTTTTTAAAATTTTGGTTTGGAAGGACTTTAACCTGCCATGTGCAATTCTTAGGACAGCTTCTGAAGCACTTGAAATTTGCTGTCACTTTTGCATCATCCAGTTTCTTGATAACAAACTTGCTTCAAGTGATGTGTTTCAGTCAATTAGCCGTTCAGCAGATTAGTTGTTATTTTCATTGAATTTTATGCATCTGTTTTGAAAACCTGTGTTACAATAAACACTATGGAGAAAGCAAAAAGAAAATTACAGGAAAGAGCATCAGTATTCTAAAGCTGCATTTCTAAGTTGATGGAAATAAAATTTTAAGCTAATTTTTTTTATCTTTTGCAGGTGTTAGGCCTTTTGCTTGTCCTCACTGTGACAAGAAGTTCAGAACATCAGGCCATCGGAAAACTCATATCACTTCACATTTCAAGCACACAGAGCTAAGAAAGCTGCGACATCAACGTAAACCCACAAAAGTTCGAGTAGGAAAGTCAAGTGGTCCAGTACCAGACATCCCTTTGCAAGAGCCCATACTCATAACTGATTTAGGTAAAGAGCAACTAAATCCATGCTCTCTTGAACTTTGGGTTTCAATGGAATATAAAGGCTGCATTTTAATCAATCAAAAGCATTCAGAGCTCACTTGTAAAGATGCTTGTTGAAATAAGTCATCAAAAACTTTAGCAAAGTGCCATATTTTATAGTTTGCTTGCAATAGAATTAATAAGAAGGGTATTTTTTATTTACAGTTAAACTGTATAATCCCTACCAGTAAGAAGCTATGTGCATTTTTATATTAGGAGTTTAATTTAAATATTGTTAGACTGTTGGTATAGAGGAGATGACAGTTCATGACCAAAAGTCCTCTCAAGATGATCATGTCTCAATCAACATTTGTAATAAAGATTACAGATAATAATGAGTCAGTCTGTTACATGTTTTTAAAGTATTTGCTTTCATTATGATCTCAACTGAATTAGTAGTAATCATTCGTGGTCATATCTCAGAAAAAGGTAGCTTTCATTCTGGAGCCTGCTTGGGAGAACTCATCCAGTTTTTATAGTTCTGTTGTATAAATATTGTCACAAGATTAAGTTAAACCACTTTTTGGAAGAAGTTGTACAAAGCAATATGTAGTTTTCCAGTAGAGGTCAGTGTAGTCGGTGAGGTGTTTACTCTTTGTTGTTTGATTGAACAGTCTGCTAACCCCTGACTTGTCTGTTTGGAGTCATTTTTATGGTGGAATCTTACACTGGAAATACCTTTATCTTGTATCGATAAAATTTTTTATCACTCTTTAAACATCCTTTTGCTTTCACTGCATCCAGGAGTTACTGAAAGCAAGAGTAGGGGTTATTTTGATATCATATAGAAGAAACTTAAATTTTTGGGGTGCAAACAAAACTTAGCTGACAGCTTCAGACAGATCACGCAGTATTTTTCTTGAGTGAACCCCAGAAACAAGTAGAATCCCATTTCTCAATTCTGAAGAGAACCTCCACTTCAACACAATTAAGTTCTGCACCATCAAAGTCACTGATTTTTGGAAAAAGATTAATATTAACAAGAAATACTATAGAAGTTGTTTCCTATGGATGCTGATAACACATGAACTCTGCTGATATTACAGTGTTCAATGTAAAAATAAGTTCTACTGTTTATCTAGAAGGTGTGTCATGTTTTTTACACCCCCTGACAATATTTCCACATTTTTACTCCTTCCTACCCCCCCCCCCCCCACCCCCCCCCAAAAAGAATCATAGTTCTTTTAGAGGTGTCAAGAATGTAATAATGTTACTTGGTAATAGTGTTAATCTTTGAGTGGCACTTCTGTTGGTATATATTTTGCTTTCTATAATAATCTTATTTTTTCTAAAAGTCTATTAAAAAAACTCTGCAAATTGTTCTCTATCTGTTTCAATGCTTTTCCCAAAAGGTGTATTAAATATTTGTCAAGTGTATACCTGATACTACTTGATATAAATGGATTAAATATCATTTGCTAAGGTCGAGGTTGGAAGGAGAAGATATTATTGGATCAGCAATGAATTCAAAACTGTCAACTTTAGGAAAAGTTAATGCTTATTTTAGACAAGGCTGCTACTGTAGTGAGGTGGACCTGTGGATAGAAGAAGAACTTACCATTAAAATACCACGTACAGTATAATATCTGTAATGCTGTATGTATGCATAATTTTAAGTAAGTGCTGAAAACATGCACATTTTCTTCATATTTTTGGATACTACAAGTTTAGTCATACTTTCTTTTCAAATACTAGCTCTTCAGACTATTGCATCTTTGGAATAACTTTACCAATCAATTTTTCCTATTTGTGTGTTTATGTATGCAGGTCTTATCCAGCCAATCCCGAGGAATAGCCAGGTCTTCCAAAACTATTTTAACAATAATTTTGTGAATAATGCAGAGAGACCATACAAATGCTACTATTGCCATCGAGCCTATAAAAAATCCTGTCATCTTAAACAACACATCAGGTAAAATAAACACAATCAAGAAAGGAAATATATGCCATAACAAATTTGTGGAAAGACATTAAATTTATATAGTATTCACTGAAAATACTTTTTTACCATCTCTTAAACACTGAACCAGTGATAATTGATTTTTTTTCTTGTTGAGTTGGAGGAGACTTTGGACTAACTCATGGCTATTTGTAGTTCTAGCAGTATAAGTGGTTGTGTTCAATATGCAGTTTAGTTTACTGACACTTGGATTCTTTCTTCCAAAAGTGTGTATAGAAAATAAAAAGCATTGTTTGTGAATTCTTGTGGTAATTTTGTAATTGCATGCTCCAGATTGTCTGCCTTGTATGTAACTCCTATTTTTTGAGACAGAAATTTGCCTTTTGTTCTGTATAGAAAACCTAAAAGAATTGTAGTTTACATTGTAATTGAGTAAATATTGCTGGGGATCATTTTGTTCCTTGAGGCTCAGTTCAAGGTCTCTGTTGTCAGTGCTTGTTTGGGCCACAGTTGTGGAGTCACAGAAGAATTTAGGTTGTAGAAGAACCAGTGGAGGTAACTAATCCAGTCTTGTTTTGAGAAGAAGAGTAGCTTCAAAGTTAGATCGGGTTGTGTTTTTACAGGCAATTAGATTTAACATTTAGTCAAGGTATGAAACAGTGCTCTCTGACTTACAAACTATAAACAACTAGAAGAAGAAATATGAAAAAACCCCACCAAAGATGGTTACTGGAATTTAAGGGAAGAGTCCATACAAGCAGGTGGCAATCTGCTTGTTTCTGCAGTGTAAGCTCTGTACTGCTTTCTCACTCTCTCTAGCTCAGATCACAGTGAGCTCCTCATACTCTCTTTAAAAATCAAGTTCTGTATTTTTAAGTTCTCACATTGCCTGGAAACAGTTCTTGGGTTTTATATGCTGTCTTAACAGGAGGAAGGAAAGCTTTACAATATCCCATCTTTTCTTTTGTAATATCCTACCTAGATTTCTCATTGTCTTCTGTAGACACATTCCAGATGGATTGATTTAAATGAAAATAATTTTGAATTATACTGAAAATGCAAAAATAGGATGTGGATACTAATCACCTGCTGCTGTGTTTCTTTGATCTTTCATCTGAGTACTGAGTGAAGCCTGGCTTTAAGAGTTGTGGAGGAATTAGAAACTTCTTCTTGTCATATGTTTGCTCTTTGTAAATTGGCATTGCTGTTATTAAATTGCTTTGCTTGATAATTTTGTAGACGGTGTGTCCTCATGGAGTAGTGCTGATCATTGCTTACAAAGCTTGTTTTCCCCTCTGAAAAAGAGGGAAACTTGTAGTAGGGGTATTTTCAGTAGAGCAGTGATTGTGAATAGTGTGTCAAATAATCCCCCAGGCACACCAAGGAAGGTCAGGATACCCTACTGCTAATTAATATCGTGTGTGTTGGTAGCAAAAGAGTAATCTTAATGTCTGTTATATACTTCGTTATGGTCTCTGATGTGGTGGTTATAGACTTCGAAGGTTACTGTAATAAACTATCCCTTACTTTTCCTGATTTTATTAAGCCTTGCTTCTTTTATCTTCTATTTCCTAACATTTCCATTGCCTTCTTTCTAGCTCTCTCTTGGGATGCTGTAGTTGTAACCCTTAAAATTCTCGTTGCATTCCATTTCATTTCCTAACTTTTCCTTCCATCTGTTTTGTATCTCAGTGTAGTCCTAAAGGGAAACTCCTCTAGCACCTTTGGGAGGAAGGATGTAGTGAGTGCTATGTACTTTGATAAACGAGAAGCTTTCCCCACTTGAATATTTTTTTCACATAGCTTGATGAGAGACAGGTTTTGCCTTGTTTGGGAAGTATTCGGGATGGACACAGTTCTTTTCCCAAGAGTTTTGTTGTTAAGTGTAGTGGTAGTATGTATAAGGAGAACCATGTCTTTTCCTCCAAACTTCTGTGGACAGTTTGTTAGCTGAATTGAGGAAAATACATGTGAGTGATAATATACTAGTCTCAAAAACTACTGCACCATCTGGAATGGATAAATTAAACCCAAATATCGTGATGGAGACAAAGTACGATCAGAAAAGGAGATTGGACTGTACAACTTAACTAAAACTACTCAGATAGTATTGTTTTTAGCCCTGCCAGGTCGTTTATAACTTAATAAACTTTAATTTCTGGCTTTTCCTAGTTGGGGCCTCTTCCATCCATACAGCTGTCACGTTAGTTTGGTTTATTTCACTCATTTTAAAATTGAGTCCTTTAATAACTTTGTAAATCAAACGTTTAAATCTATTTTAACTTCTGCTTTCTCTTAAAAAGGTCTCATACAGGTGAAAAGCCATTTAAGTGCTCTCAGTGTGGAAGAGGTTTTGTGTCAGCTGGAGTTCTGAAAGCACATATTAGAACACACACTGGATTGAAAGCTTTCAAGTGTGTTGTGTGCAACGGGGCCTTCACTACTGGTGGCAGCCTCAGGCGACACATGGGGATCCATAATGACCTTCGACCATATATGTGTCCCTACTGTCAAAAAACATTCAAAACATCACTCAACTGTAAAAAACACATGAAGACTCATAGGTATGCTTGCAATTTTTGTATAAGTCTTCCAGTGTAATTCAGCAGCCATTCCTTAAAGATGCTTGGAAAGGCAGCTTTGCTGTGTAGCAGCTGTATATGTTTGAATAAGGTTTTTTATTTATGGGTAGCAAAAGTTAGGTACCTTTGCAGGTATAGTAAATTATGGTGTACAGTAAAAATAAAAAATTGTTCATATAAATAGGATAAATGTTAACTGAAACCGTAAAGACTTTCTCACCTTACTTTGTAGATATGAACTTGCACAGCAACTTCAGCAGAATCAGCAGTCTTCTTCAATAGATGATTCTACAGTACATCAGCAGAGCATTCATGTTTCTACACAAATGCAGGTGGAGATTCAAAGTGATGAGCTACAGCAGTCAGAAACTGTTGCAACAGATCAGCAGGCTATTTTAGAGTTAGACCAGCAGCCAGTAGTAGGCACAGAAGAAACAGCACTAGAACAAGAATTGGCTGATCAGCCTTTAGAGCAAGATGAGGGTGAGTATTTGAAATATGATAAGGTTTATAATGAGGTAAGTTTACAATTTCTCAAATACTTGCTTCTTGACAGGAACTACAAAAATACATGAAATAAAGGCTACTTACTGTATACTTAAAATATATAGTACAGTTTCGTTCATTGGTGTTTACATTTACGATTCAAGTATAAAAAAATTAGGATTTGCACTCTTTAGTTTTTGCAAGCAAAACTACTAAATAAATATAGAAAAAAATGATCCATCCACGAAACCTTACCGTGTCAGTTCTCTGACTATTAAAAAGCACTGCCTTATAGTCTACTTAGAAAGTAATAGCTGTGGTTTGAGGTGAACGTTCCATGTTCTAATAGTGGAATAAAGTGTCTTGGTTTTGCTTTGCTCTTTTTCATGGTGCAATGAGTTATCAGGTACAACAGGGAATATTAATAAAATGTACTATAAACAAAGATTTAAATACCTGATTAGCTAATAATTGTTTGGTTTCTTTTAATGCGAATATTTGGATGACTGTAAAATATGGGAGTGTTGAAACAACTGAAATATACATTTAATTACATCTTTTTTTCTTGATATTTTTCCCTTTTCTTTCCCCCTTTTCCCTCTCCTTCCTTTCCCCATTTCAGATAGATTTGTGACATCCCAGCATGCTTTACAGGAAAACATCACTCAGTTTGAACAACAGACTATAACACAGCAGCCATTTGATCAACAGAGCTTATCACAAGGTTAGTAATAAATAAAGGAGGTAAAAAGTAGTTTCATAAATCTGGCTTGACAGCATAGCTATGATAAACATTTTTAAAGTGGGCGTCTGCAGTTTAAAGTAACTGCAATGCAGAGAACTTGGAAAAAAATTACCATTCTGAAGCTATACTTGGTAGAATATTATGAATACTTAATTTTTTTTTTGCTTTTATGAGCCGATGTCTAGTCATTACAGTATGGGTTTTATAGTCAAGCATATATAATATTCTTTCCTTGATTGTGTTTGAACTTGCTGTGGCAGTAGGCAGTTTGCACAGGTTTCTCCCTTGGTATACATGCTCATAACCTGAGATGATCAGAAACACGGTCTTAAGATTTGAGTGAGTAGCTACTGGGATTCATTTTGGAAAAAGACAATGCAAAATATAGTCACATAAAAATCATACTTTCACCTATGCACAATGGTTTCTTTTTATATTATGTAGAGCAATGAAACTAGCAAACTAAGAGATTGTAAGCACTTGGAAACTATTTTTCCCCCTAAAATACAGAGAAATATGTGTAAGTGTGTGTAGCCTGCAAATAGTAAAGAAATTACTATCTTTTTTGCTTTTCACAGCTGGATTTCTTGAATTGTTACATAATATGAAGCTACTAATTTTGTTTTGGGGTTTTCTTGGTGGTTGTTTTGGGTTTTCTGGCAGGAGGGCTGTTGCTGAGGTGGGGAATGTTCAAGGGGTTTTCATTTGTTTTGATTTGGAAATATTGCTGGCTTATCCTTGATCTCCTTGTTTCTCACTCTAGGAAATAACTTTCTGTAGTTGATAACCAGTAATTGGTATTCTATGTGCACAAACTTCTCTGTTCTTAGTTTCATTCCTTTTTAATTGTATAGTATCATTTGTAAAAACTTAATTGACTGTGGTAAGTTGTATCACACTGTGAAGAAATAGTATAATTTGCCAATTTTAATTCTCCAGGTTGTGCTGCTTTGCGTGTAAGGAAAAGAAAATTAAAGTCTCCACCTTTATTAAACAAGACTGATCCAGATCCTCTTAAAATACTATGACTATTTTCATTGGTTGACTTTTACAGTTTTTCAAACTCTCTGAATGAGAAGACACTATGGAAAAAAAGCAGCCTTTTGTTCTACATTATTCTGAAGAGTGGTGGTGGTTTTTATTTGGTATTTTTTAATGGCTCCTTAGAATTTATAAAGCCAATAAGTGACTCTTGTTTTATCATCTTATTTAAGCTTCAGTTTCTGTGTATGTGTATCTTCTGTGTTATGTAACTATCAAATGATTTCTTGGGGAGGGGAAAGACTCCTAGAACCCACAAACCAATTCTTTCATCATCAGAAATCTAGATTGATCATCAATATGTTGTAAAATTGGTTCAGAGAAGCAGAACATGTGTGATGTGGGTATTTTAAAGTCTCATTTGTATAAGACGTCTCCTATTCTACTTGGAATCTCATCCACAGATTCCCAACTCTTTGAAGTTTCCTTGAAGATCCTGGAGCCCTTCAAAATTTTTGAATTTCAGGTAGGTAAGCATTTGCGCGGATGCATGCGTTAAATTGGTCGACCCTCTCCCTATGTCTGCATCTGTGCTTCATGCTCCTAATTCCTTTTTCCTATCAGCTAGGCAGAACATTCAAGCTTAAAACACTGTCTTTTTTTATTCGTTATATTTATAGGCTGTATTCTTGATTAAATATTTTGATTCAGTGTTTATTAATAAAATTATGTAGGAGTTTAAAAAAAAGTCTTTGAAAGGTTGCTTGATTTTTCTTTTTCCTTTTTTGAGGGAAAAACCCCAACTTTGCATTTTAGACAGATGAGGGTAATCTCTAGGTCTGCATAGACCTGGCAGAACTTTATTTCTTCTTTCAGGTTTGTTCGTAATACTTCTGTTGAATTTCTTGTTTATTCAGATAGGTTATTTTCTTCATATGTTCAGACTTGTAAAGAAGTGCAGATCCTATGAGGGTGCTACAGTATCAAATGATTAATTTGAGCTAGATTTGGAGGCTGAGGAAAAGGACTTAAGTTCTTTGTAGTGTATTCATCTTCATTTGAAGACTTTTAAGTGAATTCAGAACAAAAAATGTGTCTTTCATCTGAAACTGTCTTTGGGTTACCTGTCAGCAAATGTGTTTTCATATAAATGATATCACCTTTACTTCCTTTAAAAGTGTCCCAGTAAGCATGGTTGAATGATAATTCAAATAGTGGTGATAGGCAAATGATCTTGAAAAACCAGTAGTCCAAATGCTGTTAGTTCTATAGCCCATACAAACATACCCTTACCACCACAATGCTATTTGCTTTCCTAAGAAGCTGATCTGCGATCTCAGACTTAAAATACTGATCTTTCAGTAACTGTTTACACATATTTGCAGTCAGTACTGTCCAGCTGGTTGCCTTTGCATAAGAAGCAAACCTGCAGAACAAGTAATTGATAGTCACTGATCCCTGCTGAGATGCACATGTTCATGTCAATGTTTATAGTGTTAGAGTTTAGATCTGTCAGTAAAGGTGTGAAATTTCTTCTGAATTAAATATTGTATTTACTACAAACTATCATAGTGTTGTTTTCTCATTCTCACATGCAAGACACATCTTTCTATGAGTAAAATGATTTCCAGAGTATTCTGTTTTTTGCTGTGTTTTGTTAATATTGAAGATAAAAGGTTGGATGATGTCCTAAAGCCGAAAAAAATCCCAAGCTACACAAATGATTACTTGTACTGAAAACCACCAAATCCAGTTCCAAGTTTAGAAGACTTTGTATTAAGAGGCTGCCCTTATACAGAGCTTAAGGTACTCTCTGTTCCTTTAAGATTGATCAAAAGCTTCTGGGAAACAACATACAGTGATGAAAAGAAGAGCAGAAAATAAAGGCTGTGAAATTTCTTTCTCAGACTGAATGTCTGGGTTCTGGTGTTTGGTGGTGTGGGTTTTTTTTAGTGCTCTTCTGTAGAAATAGTATGGCAGTAGCAAATGCTTTTAGAATGCTCAAAACTGTCAGATCTTTATTAAATTTTGAGAGGAAATTGGCCCTTATGCTAGGAATTGAGCAAAATGGGGATGCATCGTGTATATTCTTGTTACAGCTTTGGTTTGTATTTATTCCCAAACTACTTTCAGAAGTAGCATTTCTTTCTTCAGTTTGTTCTCAAATCTCAAGTACCTCTACATTCAATGCTCTTCTTGGGCATTTTTTATGATCCTGGGAAATTTTTCAGAATCTCAGTAATTCATTCAAACATTGTGAAATGAAATAGGTCATAGTACAGTAACTTCTTTTTTCCTTCTTAGCTACTAAAATACACCTACTGATTAAAAAAGAAATTTCAGGTTTTTACATAGTATATTTAGTAGTTGTTTTTTTTTTTAATATAGGTCATGTAAGTAACATCACTTTGCTTCAGTTTCTTGAGTCTTGTTTTTTTGTATTCTCATCCTATGTAATGGGAACGTCATTTTTCTATAAAGACACTTCAAAAATTAATTTGAGAAGTAGAAATTAGCAGCCCTCTTATCAATGCAGAAGTTTTCAGTGCTTTCTTCTGGCTACTTTTTTGTCATTTCACAAAAGCCAATTGAGGTACAAGGTCCAGCTTTTAGGATCTTTTTTTCTTGTACTCTTGTGGTACTTCTAGGAGAGAGAATAATATACGTGTTTCAGCATTAAGTTTGGTGACTCGTTATGACCTGATTAATAATGCTTTCAAGATTTACTTACATTTGTGAGTTTTCATTCTATGATGGAAGCAGTAGCATACAAATAGGGATTTTTTTCTCTACTGATTACAATATTCTTCTGCTGTGGAAAGTGTCTTTTGGGAACATTTCTGCTTAAAGTCAACAAATCCAGGTTTTTGTTTTACTGTTGCTCAAAAGCATTCTTTAAGCATTGCTTTTTGGCCTTTGATGCTGTGATCATCTGATGTGGATTTGTTTCTACTCTGTGTTCATAATCTTCACCCTTTTTGTCCACTAAAGGCAAACTGCACAGAAGTACTGAAATTGTTGCCCATACGTTAATTACTGATACTTGTGGTTAAATTTTTTTCCACATGACATTATGGGTTATTTTTTAATACTGGAAGTATTAAGATTTAAAAAGGTTGGTAAAAGGACATCTCTAATAGCATCAAAAACCACTGCAATCTGAGCTGTATTTCCCTGGCTCTCAATAATTGATGCTATCATTTCATTCATTGATTTAGAAAAGATGATTAAGACCTGCTATTTCAGGAGAACAAACCAAATAAAAATTTCAGGGTTTTATACCAGAAATGTGAATAAAAATGTGTTTATTTTTTTACTTTGCAGTTTGCCTTTGAGAGGCTCTACTTTACTATTATCTAAAGAGTGGGGATATGTGGAGGAGATCCAAAGTAGGAGAAAATGGGGTTACTTTATCAGAAACTGGAGTTCTCCTATTGGGTCATCTCCTCCACTCACCCGCCATCCTCCCCACTGAGCTTTGCATCCTTGTGATCGGCTTCCAGTGTAGTTAAGGGAGCGTGGTACCAACGTGGATAAAGGGAGATGGGTCAACCTGTTTGACACATGCATGCTTACATACAAGAAATTCAAAATTTCAATGGCTCTAAGGTAATTGTGGCACCCTGAAGGAACTTCAAACAGTGTTTTTCTGTGGAGGAGATTTTCCAATAGAATTCCAGCTAATGGTAAGTAACCCTGTTATGCCTATTATGTAGATGCCAGAAACTTGTGTGTGTTTTGATGCTCAACAGTGAAGGGTACAACTGTTACTATATGGTAATGCTACTTATTCTCTTTTGAAGGTAGTCTTCAGAAAAGTGTGGTGTTATTCAAAGTCCAAATCAGTGTATTTTACACGTTTATGACTGTTTAATTTCTGGCAGGTTTTACTGTGAATGACAGCTACAATCAACAGAGTCAATTTCCAGCTGTACAACAGCTGCAGGATTCAAGCACTCTTGAATCTCAGGCTCTTTCAACGAGTTATCATCCACCAGCCCTTCTTCAGGTTCCAAATACAGACACTATTAATGTAGTAAGTACTACTTGAAGGCAGGATTAATTTTTCTGTGTTCAGTTGTGACTTCCTTGCACTGTTTCATTGGGTGATTAGGTAAAACAAGAAGTCAGAAAAGTTTTGCTTATTGCTTAAAGCATAAGCTAGATTGCTTATGGTTAACAACTGGAAATTGGAAATGTGAGGAGAGGATAAGTGCTTTGACTACAGTTCTGAAAAGGAAGTGCATGTTTTGATGCTCTAGACTTAAAAAAATACTATAACATTGGATTGTGACTTTAAAACTAAGGAGAGGATATAATGTTATGAAATAATTTAACATTATTTCATTATATTCTCTTCTAATTATTAAATCTGTATGTTTATAGACACATATGACCAAGCAATAAAAAAAGCATTACAAGTCTTTAAGTCATCATTCATGGAGCTTGCATAATGCAGTGTATGATGTTTTTGCATGCTTCTCATTTAGTTAAATTTTTAAAAGGGCTCAATTGCTAAAAATACAGTTTAACTATAACTTTTATGACATTAGAAGTACCTAGCATGAAGACAATCTGTTGTAATGTATTTACCAAGATGACTTCTAGGAATTGCTGTCCCTTGAAGCTTGTTTGCAAAGTACAGATGTTGTCAGAGAACTGATGTGGATTTTAGGATCTGGAAGAGTTTGAGTCATTTCAGCCTACAGGCTTCAGAATTTCTTTGTCTTCAATTTTGAAATTTCTTGCTCTCAAGGATTATTCTCTTGTGCCTTTTACTTACAGGAATGTTCAGAAAGCAGTGAAATTTGTTAGCAGCACTGTGTTTTGATGCTTACTCAGTATTTAAAATGGCTGGTCTAGTTTTAAATTTAACTCCTCAAACACTAGAAAATGTAGACAATTTAGATACATTTTTGTGGAGATTCAGGGAAGTGTAAGTGTACTATGTTGTCTGTTTATTCCAGTTCAGTAGCTGAACATTTTTATGCTTTCCTTCTCATTATGGAAGAGTGAAGTATTACATTGCATTCTTAATTTCCTTTCAAAATGCATGAAAGCATAAATTTAATTACTTGTGTTGACTGTAAATGCTGTAATTTTTTTTCTTGCCTATTTGTGAAACTATATTTAAATGCTGTGTTACTGAAATTCACTTGAGGCTTTGATTTTTAGACCACTCGCTTGATGCAAGACCAGTCACCACAGGAAGACCTTGAATTGCACACACAAAGGCCTCATTTTCTTGAGGATAATGAAGATCAAAGTAGGCGTTCGTATAGGTATGTTACACTTGTAGCTTTTGTCACAGAATTTCCTGAATGGCTAATTATTACATGTAATTATTATGTAATTATGATACCTAATAATTACATGAAACTAACGAAAACTAGTTTTTTCTAATAGATGTGAATATTGCAACAAGGGTTTTAAGAAATCCAGCCATTTGAAGCAACATGTACGATCACATACTGGTGAGAAACCTTATAAATGCCAACTCTGTGGCCGTGGTTTTGTTTCCTCGGGAGTTCTTAAGTCACATGAGAAGACTCATACAGGTAAACAGAGTATACCAGCTCTATATTAGCTTAACCCATGTTTGGGTTTTGTAAATGTCCTGTGTGAGTAAACTTAAACAAATAGCATGCTACTTATTTGTTTCTGTTACTTTAAGGAGTTAAAGCATTCAGCTGTAGCATTTGCAATACTTCCTTCACAACTAATGGCAGCCTTACGAGGCACATGGCAACTCACATGAGCATGAAGCCTTACAAGTGCCCATTCTGTGATGAAAGCTTTCGAACAACTGTTCACTGCAAAAAACATATGAAAAAACATCAGGCAGTCTCCTCAGCTGTAGCAGCAGCTACAGATACAGGAGGAGGAGGTAAATGATTTCATTTTTACTTTTACAGTCCTTACTACATAAGAAATACAGATATTATGGTGTATTACATGAATGCTATTATAACAGGGATGGTACAAAATAACCTTCCAGCGTGGATTATGTCTGCTGTTTAGAGCTGCTGAAACCTCTCTATTATCTGAATTGTTTAAATAAACTAGTTTCCAGGATCTGTTCAGCACAGTTAAGGTATTGTATGTAACATAGCTATTTTACTAAAGTAGATCTTTTGTTCTGTATTACTTAACCTGTGTTAGTTATTATAAAGATAAGAATTATAAATGCAGCTTTTTTTTTTAATGAAGTACAGACATGAGTAGTTAGACCTCTAAAAGAGATTGAAGTCCATAATAGTGCAAGTCCAAGCACAAAATGTAGTGGCTGTGTGTTTAATAATACACTCTTCTATTTTTTGTAATTTCAGCTGACAGATTAAACTGAACAGAAGTGTGATTTTTATTTTGGTTTGATTTTTTGTTTGTTTTTGTTTGGTTTTGGTTTTTTTTTTTACTTAATAGTTGCATGTGTTGAAGATGATGATGAAAGCTCTGAAAGAACTTCCAGAAAATCTCGTCCTGG
Source organism: Molothrus ater (assembly GCF_012460135.2). Taxonomy (NCBI): domain Eukaryota; kingdom Metazoa; phylum Chordata; class Aves; order Passeriformes; family Icteridae; genus Molothrus; species Molothrus ater. Next base: position 93,849,658 of record NC_050478.2, on the reverse strand, counting down.
TGTCATAACCTTTACAGAAGAAGAGACAGCAGAACTGGCAAAGATTAGGCCTCAAGAAAGTGCCACTGTTTCAGAAAAAGTTCTTGTCCAGTCAGCTGCAGAGAAAGACAGAATTAGTGAGATGAAAGATAAGCAAGCAGAACTGGAAGCAGAGCCCAAATATGCCAACTGTTGCAGCTATTGTCCCAAAAGCTTTAAAAAACCCAGTGATTTAGTCAGGTGAGGAATGAAATATATTCATATGTTTTTAATTTGCTGAATAGGAAACTTTAGGAATTACAGTTTCATATAACTCGTTATGCCCAAGTTGAAATTTGACTAATATTTACATAAATTTTTCTTTTTCACAGTGGTTCAAAAATGTGTCAAAATGTTACATATTCTGAATATGACTAATCCAGCTCTTTGATATTTATTTGCCTAGAGTATGAAAGTTATTATTATTATTATGAAGTTTTAGAATAAATTGGTTTTTTTTTCTCTAATACTTGCATATAAAAACATGTGAAAATCTTTTCAAGAAATTTCAAATACTTTAATCTTCTTGTTCTGCCTAGTCTGCCTAGTGTAATGCTAGTATAAGTATTTAATTTATTAATAAAGTTAATAAGATAGAAGATAAATATTTGTACAAACTGACATAAAAGTAGAATTTCACTTGTACATGTATCTTGGAATTACTAGGCATGTTCGTATCCATACTGGAGAGAAGCCGTACAAGTGCGATGAATGTGGAAAGAGTTTCACTGTAAAATCCACTCTGGATTGTCATGTTAAAACACACACAGGTCAGTAAGGTTTTGCATGTCTTTGTTTAGAAGCTGTTTGCTTTCTTGACCAGCTGTTTAAGTACAGATTTTGCAGAGAATGTTATGTTTCACTGTGATCTAGTATTTGGAGCTGTGGATGGCGATGCCAGGGGAAATTTGGTACTTGTGACACCATCGAATGAATTACATCAGAACATTCTGAATAAACCATGTTATTACAGCCTTCTGTAGGCTTCCAAAGCACAGTCTTAGCTCATGCTAAAAACTGTGTATGTAAGTGTTCTGAATATGTTCATGTCAGATCTTCTGCAGCATTTCAATGATAAATGATTTTCCTGAGTAAGAAGGTAAGAGTTGAGGCAACCTTATATAATTTAGAGGTTAAAAAAAAAACAACCCTATAAACATTAATGTTTGCACTGCTACATAAACTGGAAAATAAGAGTACAAAAATTTTGAGCATTCAGCTGTTTGAATCTTGCAAGTTGAATGTAAACCTAAATATTTGTAATATTTAGATTTTTAGGGTAGATTTTTTGTATTCCTGAGAGAGGTCTGATTTTGATAGTAGTAGTTTTCAACTACAATTTTGTGCGAAGTAAAAAAAGCCTTCTCCAGTCTTTCATACTTGTTTTCTTCTTAGCATTAAACTTCTGTAATAAACCCAGTCCTGAACTATTTTATAAATTATTTTCTAAAACTGTCTACAGTTTTGTTAAGTTTCATTATAATCTGTTTTCAAAAACAATAAAAAACAAGATAGAAAGCTTTTAATGCTGTAATGCATTTTTTTTTTTGCTCATGGAAGCTCCTTTTTCATTTTACTGTACTTATACTTTCTACTGTTGTTTAGTAAGAAATAGTACTTATGTTACATGAAATTGTGTAGGTCAGGACAGACAGTAGCAGATAGTAAGGATAATGAAAGGAACAAAGCAGGGATTGTGTCATGTTACACCTCCTGGTTCAAGCAGTTTACAAATTGTGGGTCTCTGAATAAGAGATTGCATCTCTTTGCTTGCTAGCTTTAATGGAATATTTTACATTAGTTTTATCCAGTTGTTTTCTGAATGAAGAAAAACTGGGTAAAAATGAATGGCCTTCAGTACAGTCAGTAGTAGTAAGTTCCTGGATTCAAGTTTGATTTTCAGTTTGCTGTCTTGCTAATTTTGTTCATAAGCCCACTAGATTTTTGTTTGAGAAATAAATTGTTTCCTCTTCTTAATTTTTTAGCTCTTTGTGGTTGTACAGACATTTTGATAATGTATAATGGAGCTTTGTAAATTTTATTTTAACATCCTTAAACAGACTTTCCCAACCTGCTATTCATTCTCTCTTTCATAATACATATAGTACAATTTTGATGGTTTGAGTCCTTGCTCAGGTGCTTAAGAGCTCTTCTGCTGACTTACAGCCTTTTGAAAACTGTCCATGTAAGCCATTTGTGTTCAGTCTTAGAACTGGTTTTCTTTAGTTCATAGAAGGACTCTGTCCTTTCATCCTGTGACAGCATTTTTATTAAGATCTTTTTGTATAAAACCAACGTAGAATTCCAAAAATCCAGATACACTGGAAATCTGATCTTCTTCAAAGAGCACTCACAGATTTGTGAGGTGTAATTTTCACTGCAAAAGCCACATCCTTTTCCCTATTGTAATTCATTTTATCTTATGGAAGTTTTTTTCCATGTTTTTTATACTTGGGCCAGCTTGTGCTGGATGAAGTTTAGCTAATATGCAGTTTTCTGCATTTGAGCCTAGATTGCTTTCTGGAGTGCTGTCTTCATCTGTGGGCAATATACCTACACTTGCTAGTTCATTGGTTTTATATTGAGAGATACATAATTTATTTAAATGAATAATTAAAAAAAATACAGTGTTAATATCTGTAACTCCCCTAAAAATAGTTCTGTTTGAAAAGCTACTCTGTTCCTCACCTGTAAATCAAAGTTGCCTGGATAGGAATGTACCTGATACCATCTGTAACCAGCATTGATCCAGAGAATTAGTTTGGGGCTTTACTGGAAGATTGGAAGTTTCTCATAGAGGTATATGGTTCTTCGTCTGAACAGTTAGCTCCTGCATCCTGATGTAGCATGAAGTGGGATAACTGAAGTCACACACTATTGCATTTCTGTCTTCATTGCTTTTCCAGTTTCCTGATTACAGTTCTTTCAGATATATTGTTTCAGATAACAGCTCTTGTTAACTTGTTAGTTGTGTAGCCAGTAGTGTGGTGTGTCAGTGGCATAAAACACATTTAATTTTTGCTATATTTGGAAGCAGGGCCAATTTAGTGTTCACCATTCCTTGATGACTTCTCATCTGAATTTGTGATCATCTTCCCTCCAAGTTTCTCTTGTGGACTTTACCTCAAAACTACTAAACTAGTGAAAACAGTTCAACCATCTTTCTTTTGTCTTTCAGATTCCTAATATTTACACAAAAGGCCCAGGAGTCAGCTCACAATCTCATTGCATATTTAAATAACAGGACTTCAGATGTTATGTTTGTTCTTTCCTGCCCTTTATTTTTTTTAGTTGGCTTTCTTCTCTCTCTCTCTCTCTCTCAATCTCTCTCTCTTATTTTTTCACCCCCCTTTCTCCCAATGGGTGGGGATTTTTTATTTAGTGGGAAAAGACTGCTGGATGGCTTCCTTTGTGGCACTGTGAATATGGTAGATGACTTTGCTGCAGCCCAGATTCCCATTGTTTCACTGGTTCATGTTATTGGGCTCTTTCTTCTCCATTTTTTGAAACAAAATATTGTCAGAGATTTACTTAGTTTTGTTTAACAGGAAGTGACAACAGTGTGCCAGGGTTTTGTAATTTGAAGTAGTTTGAGTTGTAGTTCAGGAAATGGATGAGAGATTCTTCTGTGTAAATGAAAACTAGAACTCAATAGCAGGACTTACAGGCACACATTGCTCTTGTGATTTCTTTTTACCAAATGCATTGGTTTCTTTCCCTTGTTTAGCTAGGAAGCAATATTGTGCTGGAAGGCCTAGGAATTCCAGGAGTTATAGTGGGTTTTCAGCTGCAGTGGCATGTTTTCTGCCAGATACTACATTATGCTTTTTGTGAATTGTATAGCTGTGTATATGGTTCAAGGAATAAACTCTGTAGTTTGCTTTTATTTGTAGTACATTAAAAATTCTGTTTGAGACCAAGGATATTTTTCAGATGTTATGCACTCCAAAAGGAGAGACAAAGAGGTCTGTGTATGTATAGGCCAGATTTCTGTACTTCTGGATTACTTTGTGGGGTTGATATGTTGTTTTAGAATGTTATTTCACTTAATTTTAATAATTTCTTACTTCTAATCCATTAATACTGGTTAGTTAGGGCAGCATTGAAACAGAAGAATAAAGCTGCTGGAATTAAAAAGGAAATGAGTGGCTAATTAAGTAGGAGCCAAATGCTGAAGAGGTCAAGATGAAACTTTTAATTTTCCAGTTTATGGTCTGTGTAGTTTAAACAATTGGATTAGTCAGGAAGATGAGATGAGGAGGATGACAGAGGCATGAAGGTGACCAAATAAGATTCTGCATGAAAGCTTTAAAAGCATATGGGGTTTTAGTAAAAGGAAAAAGTTAATATACTCTTCATTGAGAACCTTAATTCATCTGAAAAGCAGCCAAATGACAAAGTCCAATTACTTCTAATTTATTATGTTCAGATTAGTTTAGAATCTATTACAGGGTTTGTTAAATGAATGATTTAGTCCTCTCAGTCTTTTTAGGGGTTTAATCACTTATCTTTCTGGTTTTGAAACTTTTCTAGGCCAGAAGCTCTTCTGTTGTCACGTGTGCAGTAATTCTTTCTCCACAAAAGGCAGTCTAAAAGTCCACATGCGCCTGCATACGGGAGCAAAGCCCTTCAAATGCCCACACTGTGATTTGCGGTTTCGTACTTCAGGGCGCAGAAAAACCCACATACAGTGTCATTATAAACCGGATGCAAAGAAAGTTAGGAAGCCTGTTGCCCGGACTTCAACTGAGGCATTACAACCAGTCAGTCTTCTTAATTCATCCTCAACAGACCCTAATGTTTTCATCATGAATAACTCTGTTTTGACGAGTCAGTTTGATCAAAATTTACTTCAACAAGGACTTGTGGGCCAGGCTATCCTGCCTGCTTCAGTGTCAGGTAAAAATGGATGGGGATGGGGGTGGAGGTGCTGGTGTGGTGATCAAGTTATGAATTTTTCTTTCTATTAGAGTTTGGAAAGTTTTACAAAACACTGCTTGCCAAACAGGTAAGAGTTTTACTGAATTCATGGTTTGATGCACAGTGGTGACATGAATAGAAATTTACCTATTTAAGAATGAAAGAAAAATATATACAGTTCATCTAAAAGTCTCTTCAGTTCTCCTGTAGTATTGCACTGCAGAGTGGAAGAAAATGCAGATAACAAATAGCTGGAGTACTTGTATTCTTTCTTGGTTTTATTTAAAAAGAAAAGAAGTAAAACAGTTACTCTGTTTGTCTACACTACTTATTTATGTGAATAATGAAGAATGTTTTTCAAGTGCACATCCTCTGTGGTACATGTGTAGTTATTTCTCCAAAATAAAAAAAAACACCCACACCAAAAGAAAACCAACCAAAAGACCCCCAACCTCAACACAAAGCAAGAAAACTCTTTAACAATGCAAAAAACTAATAGTGTAGGTATATATGTTAGATAAGTGAGTTCCTAAGATATGAAGTCTCATCAATTGACAGTGACTAAAGCTGCATTAGCACATTAAATGTGCCACAGGCCATTCTTTGACCAACTGGCACAGAATACCCAACATGCTTCATGTTGCAAGAAGATGACCTTTTGAGAATGATCCTTGCTAATTTCTAAATTTTTTCAGGTATTTTTTGTGTAGGTGCTCACTGACCCAATGTTTGTGTAAGTGCTCAGGTAAACTTGGGACAGGGACGATTTTAAAAGCAGAATAGTGTTAAGGTGTCTGGAGACGTGCCTTGGTACTCTTAAATGTACTACTTAGATTGTGGGTCTTGGACTGTCTGTCATTTCTGAAAGTGAGACTTTGATTTTATGTGCTTTGGCATTTTTTTCAGTCCACGTCTATGATTTAGCAGGTATGCCCACAAATTCAGAGTATTATATCAGTCTCATATTTAACTGTAGCCATTCCAGCTTATCTTAATTGATCTAAACTGTTGTCCAAAATGAATAAATTGTTGATGTTCAGAGATACTGATGTTATTTGACAGGTACAGTGAGTGATAAAGTTGTGATGAGAAATTGTTTGCTTGGTTTTTTGAGCATATTAAGGTGGTGTGTTTAGCTTGTTCAGATGTCCTAAAAAGAGACCTTCTTAAATTGAGACTAGTTATGTGTGTTTGGCCAGAGCAGGTATTTTTTGGGTGCATTGTAAACCAGATTTATTATACTTAAGAATTCTGAAGAGGGAAGGGTAGATGTTTTTGAAGCATCAACCAACACTCTCCAAAGTTGAGGTAAGGGTATTTGGAGAATACACTCAGGGTATTTGGGGAAGAAGGTACGTCAAACACAAGATGACTTTTTCCATATATTCTCTCAAGACCTTTTGTAGAGATGGCCTATTCAACTTTTGAGATTAGAACCTTTTCAAGGTCTAAAGACTTTTGGATTTCAATTGCTAATGCACCTTTATATTCATCCATGTAAGTACAGAGGATGAACTTTGACAGTTTGGTACTGAACCACGTCTGTGCTGTGCAAAATGTGGCAATAACTTTCTTGTGGATGTTCAGAGTTGGAATATAAATACCCTATGTGTGTGCTGCTTTGTTTAGGTGCAGCACACTCTCCAAGGAAATCTAAACCAAATTTTTCCAGATTTCTAATGCTACTCTGGAGGGATTCTTGTTTTGTAGGCCACTAGCTAGTGCCTAAATAGCAATCCTTAAATCACATGGAATTTATGAAGCTTTAAAACAGGCAGTCAAATTACTTTATAATCAAATTATACACTTCAAATTATCTTTCTTGTCATAAATAAATGTGTGTGTGTATGTAGCTTTTATATTGATTTAATTTATAAAAATAAGCATGCTGAAAGAGGTAGTCAGTAATAGTAAATAAAAACATTACAATATAACTGTTTTCTTTGGTAGCTGGAGGTGACTTAACTGTGTCCTTGACAGATGGTAGCTTGGCCACTCTTGAAGGAATACAGTTACAACTTGCTACTAATCTGGTTGGACAAAATGTTCAGATTTCTGGAATAGATGCCACTGGTATTAACAACATAACGTTACAGGTAAGTTGCTCTACAGCTTTTAATTCTGTAGAGTCACTTTGAGGGCTGAAGAAAGTTTAAGGAGCCTACATAATTCTGGAAGTGTTCTTGAGTTGGGTGAGCTAGTAACATACTGTATCATTTGTACAATGTTAGAAGACTTAAAAAATAGCTGCACAATGGGATATATTTCTGGTTTGGTTTCTTTAATTTTCTTTTTTTTTCAGGATTTTTTACCTCTCAGATTTTGACAGACTGCTTTAAAATATGTATTTTTTTCTTTTAATTGCGTTTTGTCTTTAAACTTCACAAGTACTTTGGCTCCTTCCCACTCCCAAAACAAACCCAAATTATTGCATGGAGTGTTCTTTTCTAAGCATAAGGCACTGTGTTACTTCGAAAGCTTTTAATGATTGAATTCACAATTTAAATTCCCACTGAGCTTATAAAAAGAATGACAGAAAGAGATGAGATTATTGTATTTAAAAGTTCTTGAGATGTGTGAAACAATGATTTTCTTGAACGTGGTTGTGTTTGATCAGTTGACAGAATTATTGTTGTTGGAGGAGCCCTCTGGAGCTCACCAGGTACAACCCCAAGGTCAGAGAAGGGACATCTGCAGAGTTGCATTGAGTTGCTCATAGTCCCTCTGTTCAAGGAGTTCTTAGCATAAAATGGGGACATTTTCATTTTGTTTTTTCAACTGCTAAATATCTCTGAAGAGGAAAATGTCTTATCTTTAAGTATAGAGAGCAGTTGTTGGCTTGTGAAACGAGACCTTAATGACTCCTTGGAGCTGCAGAATTAAATAATTTCTTGTATCAGTCTTCCCTCTGCTCCATGCCTTTTCACTTTCAAAGGCTTGGAGACTGTGATAAGCACTACATGCACTAATAGGACAGTACAGAATACCAGCAGTGTGTTTACCTGGGGCTGGGCATGCTGATATGTAACTGATTATGATTTCCCAAACATTTTGCTGAAGGAAGAGAGGGAAAGTGAATCTGAATAGATTGGTTACATAGTCACTTTGGAGACTGGCTAGATACAGACACATAAAAACTAAATTTAGATTTTAAATTGTTAATTATTAATTTTAAGTATTGTATATACTCTGTATGCAGTAAATATGTATTCTGGACTTATGTTAAGAATATTCATTTAACCCAGTTTGTTAACTTCAGATTGATTGCTGAAAACTTGTTTTTCAGATCGATCCAAGTATCCTACAGCAGACATTACAGCAGAGTAATTTACTTACTCAGCAGCTGACTGGAGATCCCACCATGGCTCCACAGAATCCCTCCCTCCAGGCAACAGAAAATGCAGTGCCAGCTAACGTGGTTATTCAGCCCATATCAGGCTTGTCTTTGCAGCCCACAGTAACATCATCTGCTAACATGACAATAGGGTCCCTGTCTGAGCAGGAATCTGTGCTGACAACCAGCGCTAATGGTAAGCACTGTCAGTGGTTTTATTGTGCGTTCAATTTTTTAATTTTACTCAGGGTATTACAGTGAGAAAATGTCAACCCCTGCCTCCCCCCACTCCCACCAGACGTCTCATTTTAATAAAATAAACTTGCAGTTCTTGCTTGAGCATCTTCAGCAAATTTTACAGCTTTGCATTACCCTTTCTTAACATGATTTTTTTCAGAAGGTGAATTAGAGAGTAGGTTTAGATTAGCTAATAGGAAGAAATTCTTTACTGTGAAGGTAGTGAGGCACTGGAACAAGTTGCCCATAGAAGCTGTAGATGCCCCATCCCTGGAAGTGTTCAAGGCCAGATTGAATGAGGTTTTGAGCAGGTTAATGTAGTGGAAGTCATCCCTGCCCATGACAGGGGAGTTGAAACCATGTAATCTTTAGGGTTCCTTCCAACCCAGGCCATTCTATGATTCTATAAAATAGAAAAATATAGAAAATAGAAAATACTTAAGAACTTCGATAGTTTTGAGCAAAATACAAAAATCTTCATTCTGAAAATCTTAACTGTAGAAGAATAAATAGGATGTGAAAAGAGTTTTTACTTTCTACTGCAAATTCTAGCATCTCCCCTTGGCTGCATCAATTATAGTATCTGAGAAAATAATGTATAAATTGCTCTAAACAGTTTTGTCAAAAATTCTACCAAAGGATATTAATGGATTTTTTTTTGTTGTTCTACCACTTTCATTTAGGTGCACAAGACATTACTCAAGTCATGACTTCACAGGGTATGGTGTCATCTACAAGTGGACAACATGAGATAATGTTGACCATAAATAATTCCAGTTTGAGTCAAGTTCTAGCTCATGCTTCGGGTTCTACTACTGCGACCTCATCAGGAAGTCCTCAAGAAATCACTCTTACAATATCTGGTTTGTGTTTTTAAAAATCTTTAATGATACCTAGTAGCATACAAGGATTTTCACAGTCCACAGTTTTCCCATGGCGTATTTTCCTTATATTCATCAGCTTTAAAAGATACTTCCCGAATCCGCATTTGAAACCTGAACTCGTTTGCCTTGAGAACACTTAAGATTCACTCACTGTTTTATTCATAACCTCAGTTAACAGCTGGATTTTTATAGATTGATCAAGTTGGTGCTTTAAATCTAGAGAAGTAAGATCCATATTTGTCTAAATATTACTAATCTCAGATGTTTCTGTACATGTTAGCATCTGGATTTGCATAATCACATCTGTATTAAAAACTTGCCAAACCGCTGCATAAAAATCTGTATGGAAGTTAATTATGTGTTTTGGTTGTATTTTCTACTTTTATTATTTTATGATCTATTGCAAGAACAGTAGCAGAATAATGCTGAGACAATTCTAGTTACAGTAGGACTTATTTCTATTCAGGCCAAGATCTTATTCAGCATAATTCTGGAAGCACTGATCTGAACACTGGCTTAAGGCTGACAGCACCAACCATCAGCAGTCAGACTACAGGTGCTACATTAACTATAAGCAATGACCAGCTTCTTTCTCAGGGCCCTTCACTAAATGCTCCAGGTACGCATACAACGTTTTTTCTAATTGAAAATAATACTTAGTTTAAAAAGTAAATACTAGAATTAATGGAATAATCTTGCATGTCATGATTCAGGAACTTTGAGTGTTTTGTGTGTTTTCTCACAAGCTTTAAATTGTTATGTCAGTTTATGTCATGGTGAGGGAAACTTGGACACTCAATATGAGTGTTTAGCAAGCTTCATTTATTGAAGACTTGCTAAACACTTGCTAAACATCAGACTTTTATGCACAACAAGTAATAAGCTCATACATATTCTGCAAGCTAAGCAATCTATTGGCTATTCTACAATATCAGCTCTTCCTCATACCTTAGGGGTTACATCTTTCTTTTCTCATGTCTCTCACTACTTCTTATTGTACCACAGCTATGCTCAAGGACACGGTGTTTTGCAGGTGCAGGGACCCAGATTAGCTGCATCCTCCCGGTTCTTGGTCCAAAACGTGGCCCTTGTCACATAGCCATTCTTCCACAATTCCCCTGTTTTCTTTTTGCACAAGCAATGTTTGATTAAATGCAGCAGATATCATCCTTTGCACCATATTTTGTAAGCATATGCAAAAGCAAGGCAAAACTAATACTACCAACAAAGCTATAATTCCTACTATTATGCCAGCCTTAACAATAGAGCATAGCCATGATCCCAGGCCTAAAGATTTGAGCTATCCATCAATACCAAAGCCCAATTCTACCTGTAGGTTTCTGGTTAACCTCCGCAACTCAGAGAGCTGGGAGTGGATGGACTGCGAATGGTCAGAAAGGTTCATGCAACACATGCCTTCAAATTCTTCACAACCATGGCCTTGTGCAAGCAAAAGAAAATCAATTGCAGCTCTATTTTGAAGCGTTGCATGGCGAATAGAATCAACATCAAGCAAAAGGCTAGAAAGCGCCATAGAAGTGGCATTGGTTTGCTTCACAAGCCAGCCTCCCAACTTACTTAGGGTGGCATGGGTGCCTGCTGCTGCCACCCCTGGAGCCAGAAAGCTACCGACTGAGCTATCCGGGCTGCCGGGCTCCCATACTATGCATCTGATCATTGACGGCACATAGATCACGCAGGAGCCGATATTTGCCAGATTTCTTTTTGATCACAAAAATAGGAGTATTCCAAGGACTAACAGATAACCGGAGATGTCCTTGGTCAAACTGCTCCTGGACCAGCTTGTGTGCCTGAATGAGACTTTCCCCTTTTAAAGGCCATTGCTCAACCCACACCGGGTCCTCTGTTTTCCATTGGAGTGGGATCAGGAAAGTCCGTGGAATGGCCGTCCCTATAAAGGGAGATCTGTGGCAAGGACCATTCCCAACTGTGCCAACACATCGCGGCCCAGCAAGGTGTGGACACCCTCAGGGAGCAGTATTACAGAAACTGTACAGGTGATAGTCTTTCCCTCTATAAAAATTTTCAGCAGAGGGGATTTCCGTGCAAGCGTGAGTCCTCCTACTCCTGCGACTGGGGCATTTGCCACATGGGTGGCCCACTGGGGTGGCCATTTCTGCGTCCCTATGATGTTGACGTCTGCACCGGTGTCTAGGAGCGCAACCAGGGTGATGGTTTGACCCTGATACTGGACGTCAATATGTTTTTTAGGACGATGCTTTAAGTCCACTGTTAACAATGCCATTGTTCCTGTGGAACCAAAACTACCTTCACCACGTCGCTGCTTGCCAAGTGGTACAGTCCTTCTGGTTAATTGAGGCAAGGGGATTAATTGAGCAATTCGTGATCCGGCTGGAATAAACAATGGTGGGAATAGTGTTTGTGCTGTTATTTGGATTTCACCTGTATAATCAGCATCAATTCGTCCAACAAGAATAGTAAGTCCTGACATGCTGGCAGACGAGCGTCCAATCAACAAAGCTCCCATGGTTTGTCCGCCAGCTGTAACAGGGCCCTTCATCCCCGTTGGGATACGCTGCGGTTTGCAGTCCATTAAGATGCAGTCTATTGAGGTTGCCAGGTCCAAACCGAGGCTTCCGCTGGTTGCGGGGCAGAGGGAGGAGGCGCTTGTGCTGGGAAGGCGCTTGGGCTCTGGGCCGCCACTTGTGTCGGAGCGGGGCGACCCCTCCCGCTGGGCTTCCCGTTTCCCAAGACATGCCGGCAGGCTGACTCATTGTGTGTGTCGGACTTGCAGCACCGGCACCACACAGCTCCCATTGTACAATCCCGTCGCATATGGCCAGCAGTTCCGCAGCGGAAGCATCGGAATTGTGATGGTCCTTTTCTTTGAAGCCAATTTACCAACGCTTGCAAGGGGGCAAGGGCAGCCAACACCTGACTCTGCGTCCCCTGCGCCTGCTCCCTGAAACTACTTCCCAAATCTCTTACTGCTTCCGCTAACATAGCCTGCGGCCCCACTGGCACCTGAACCATTTGTTCTAAAGCCTCCTCAACAGTCCAGGTACCAGGGAGTGTGACAAGTATACTCCTAGTGGTGGGATTGCAATTCTGTAGGGCACATTGCTTTAGTAGTGCTCCGTGCATCTATTCAGGGACCCCTGCTGTCTGAATAGCATTCACTAACAACCCAAATGGCTCTTCTCTTCCCTGTTTAATTCCCATGTATGAGGGAATACCCCCTGGGTATTTCACCCTATCGAGCCCCACCCGGGCTAATCTCATAGCCTCCCTCACCTTCTTGGGCCCGATTAGTGCTTGCGCCTCCATCCTTAGGTATGCCCCTATCCCCATAAGTTCCTCTAAAGTAACTCCATTTAGCGGACCTCCTGGCTGTCTCAGGGTAGCCACAGACTCTTGGCACGCAGCCTGCCAGTGAGCATTAAACAACAACTGTTGATGCTGGGTAAGCACTAGCCTCATGAGGCCTTTAATATCCAATGGCAACAGTATGTATCCTCCCCACAAATAATTGAGCATCTGACGAGTTGGTTCTCTGTGGATGCCACACTCACTTACAGTGGCATGGAGCTGTGCCAGCCATTTCCAGTCTAAGGTAGTGATAGTTGCTTGCAAGCCTCCGGCAGGATTTGGTGCATAAACCACCGGACAAGCCACCTCAAGCAAGGCATCAGCAGCCGCTCGGTTGCCTGCAACTATTGCCTCTCCTGTACTCTCTCGCCATGCCTTACGCCTTTCATTAGCAATTTGCCCTGCCTCGGGCTCAAGCATTTCCTTTGTTCTTTCCCTGCCGTCCTCTCCAGCCAGAGGGGGGGGCAATCCCTCGCTGCCAGCAGAGGTGCAGAAGGAGCAGCTTGGGCAGCTGGCGCAAAGGCTGTCCCCGCCGGCCGATACACCGTGGCAGTTGCTGGGGGCAGAGGATAAGAGGATGTAGACGCTGAGGCCCTGCTATTCTCACTAGGAACAGGCATTCCCAATCGGGCAGAGGCTGCCTGAGCAGCCTTCTGCTCTGCCTGGTACTGTTTTAGTGCATTAGCAACTATCCGCCAAGTTTTAGAGAACTTTTTTGCAGTTTTACACTCATCTGACACAGCTTCCCACAACTTATCCCCAAACCTACGCCACTCTAACTCCTCAAAGAGCTGATTGGGATCTGCAAAAGCACCCTTTTGCAACTCCAGATGCAAGCAGTCCCGGGAGTTCTTTTCCCAGGTCGATACCCTGTAATCCCTGCTTCTGTAAAAAGCATTTAAAAAGGTCATAGGCTGCTTGTCTCTCCATTACCTTCTAATTTAGTAGTCAGCACTGTTGCAGCCCTTGCAAGACATTGGTGGCGCTTAGTCGGCCGAGACCCTTCTCTAAGGTCGCTTGGGGCATGGAGCCCGCTCTTTAGCCGGCCGAGACCCTTCTCTAAGGTCGCTCGGGGCATGGAGCCCGCTCTTTAGCCGGCCGAGACCCTTCTCTAAGGTCGCTCGGGGACGCGGAGCCCGCTCTTTCACCTCCTGTGCTGTGTCGGGACCGACACAGAATACTGCACTGGACCGTGGCTCGCAGGTTCAAGCCCTCTGTAGGGTCCCTGTTCGGGCGCCATATGTCGCGGTGAGGGAAACTTGGACGCTCAATATGAGTGTTTAGCAAGCTTCGTTTATTGAAGAGAGCATCAGACTTTTATGCACAACAAGTAATAAGCTCATACATATTCTGCAAGCTAAGCAATCTATTGGCTATTCTACAACATCAGCTCTTCCTCATACCTTAGGGGTTACATCTTTCTTTTCTCATGTCTCACACTACTTCTTATTGTACCACAGCTATGCTCAAGGACACGGTGTTTTGCAGGTGCAGGGACCCAGATTAGCTGCATCCTCCCGATTCTTGGTCCAAAACGTGGCCCTTGTCACATAGCCATTCTTCCACAAGTTTAAATTTGCTTTATTCCACACAATAGTAGAAAAATGAAAACAAGAAGACATGTCTTAAATTAGTACTTTGAGGCAGTTACAGGACTACTGAAGAACTATATCTCTAAACTGGAGGATGACAAAATCTGGTGCCTTCACTGCAGAAGTGCTAAAATACCAAATTTGCTCTAATACTCAAATTTTGAGATTTTAAGTATATTTATGAATTTCTACCTATATATGTTTGTATATGCACGTGACCACCTGTGAGTGCAATACTGTGTTCATGAAGCTACACTTAAATGTAATTTTTCTAATTTTATCATCTGACAACTTTAGGTTCTTGACTAGCAGTTTAACTGATTTTGTTGATTCCACAATAGAAAATCCCAGCAATGGGAAACAGAAATTACTAGGTTCACTTAAAATAAATTTGTAGTTTAGTGTTCATATATGTAACAGATTTATTTTTTTTTAACATTTTGCATCTGTTCTAGAACTTAATACAACGGGGGGAACAAACCTTCCTCCAGCAACACCCATATCTCAGTCTGCAGTTTCTGCACAGAATTTGGTAATGTCTTCATCAGGAGTTGGAGGAGACGGAAGTGTCACTTTGACTCTTGCTGACACTCAGGGAATGTTGTCAGGTGGTCTTGATGCAGTTACACTTAATATCACTTCGCAGGTAAGGTGCTTTTCTGAACTGACAGATAAATTTGTGTTTCTGTCATACAGAACATAATTTCTTTTGCTTAGAAAATAATTTTGTCCTGTAAATACATCATATTTGATATCTTAGTTAATTTTCCTTCTCCCTGCCAACCGTGTGAGTTTGGCATCTAGAAAAATGAACTGTTGGAACAGAAGTGCCAATAGATTTTGCAGAGTTGTTTGTTTTTTAAATTAACAGATAGATTCTACTGTTTCAAACATGGTTTGAGATCAGTTTTTGGTGTTAGACCAAATACTTTATTATCACTATTCAGTAATATAGCTTAGTACTCCTAATATATTATTTCATTTGGTAAATTTTTCTTTTCCTACTTGTGAATGGGAGAGTTGAACAGCAGTTGTGACAGTTCTTTTCACAGCAAGTAACAGGACAGAATTTAATTGGCTATCTATAATAACAGGTGGCATTATAAGAAATCTTCTAAAAATGGTGCTGTATGCACTGTCATCTCTCTAGTAACCTTACTATTAGTTTCATTTATAGCTTAACTTAAGAATTTTGTGGTGTCATCAAGAGCCAAAGGCACATTTGGCAAATAGAATCTACAGAGTGGGGAGATAAAAAATAATATTGAAAGACTACAAAGTGAAAAGGTTTTCAATGTATGGTTCACATTTCAGTGTAGATTTTACATCTGAAAACTTGAGCTGTTTCTTCTATTTTCTTGGCTTAACTAGGTTTAGATTGATTTTTATTTACTTTTTGACCTGAGTTAGTGTGTAAATGTATACAAATTAAATACTATTTATCTTGTATGTGCTGTGATTAAAACTGATGAAGCAAAGTTGTATGCTTTCCTCTGCAGTTTTGCTCCAGGGAAGGGAAGAAAAGATTTCTTAAATAATTCGTATGATATGTTTGTGATTTCTGGTTTCACAGAATAACAAAGCAGAACATGGTTTCATTTCAAGCTTTGTAATTATTTCAGTGATAACATTTGGGAGTGTTGGTGTTTATGAATAAGATCCCATGCCTGCTGTTAAGGCAAACATAAATAAAATTGAAACAGTAAAGAATAATAATAGCTGTGCAAACACAGTTTATGTTGCAAGAAATCATGGTGAATAGATAGGTAGTATGTAAAAGAACTGTGTTTCCTGTTGAAGTCATTAAAAGTAGTGTAGAAGTAGAAGTAGTAAGATATTAGTAGTCATATACCCTAAGTAGTGATTTTGTATCATGATTTCACGGGGTTTGGAAGTATGCTTAATCAAGAGGTTTGAATAAAGATACTGCAGGAAGGCCATGCAGGAGAGCAGAATACAGGAGTTAAAGAAAGGCAATGGAAGGCTAAAACATTCAGCATTTCATGCAAGGCTGGTAAAAATTGATCAGAACTGAATCTAGTCTTACAAACTTCCAGCTGTTGTTACCCTTAAATGATTAGATATAAATGTAAAGGAGAAAAGGAAGGAAAACAGTTGCATTTGCTCAGATAGGGTTCTGAAATGTTTCTTTCTAAAGGAAAAAGAAAAGTACTGTTTAGATAGGAAAACTTACATTACTCCAGTCAGCTGTTTAAATGCAGATTTTTAAGTATAGTTACTCTTCTGTTTTTTTGCTCCCCTCTCTGACAGGGTCAGCAGTTCCCTGCTATACTCACAGATTCCAGTATTGCTAGCCAAAGTGCATCAGGATCACAGCAAGTAATACTGGTGAGCCATACACCCCATTCAGCACCTGCAAACTCTGATGAAATAACATATCAGGTAGATACTATACATTTCTGTATCTTTTGTGGTAAAGGACTTCTATTTAATCAAAATACTGTAACAATGTCTTTTTAACTTGAATCATGAAGCCTGATGTCATTCCCAAACGACTTTTGGGAAGAGGTTCTCTGTAACTTCCTAATCACACAGATACTGTTTTAAGTTTTGAATTAAAAACCACTTTCATATATATGTACATGCACATAAGAAAGAAATGTAATTTATAATGTGGTTCTTTCTCCAAATCACATAATCATGTGCTCAACACAGACTGCTCCAAAAATTTCCAAGTAAGTTGGTATTTATAAAATAAAAATAAATAAATTTTGGAGATGTGGGGAAAAATAGCACCCATTGGTACACTTTTTCCATTCTCTTTCTGAATCCAAGTTGTTTCAGTGATGGTGCAACATAAAGTCTTTGCAACTTCTTATGCCTTTGAATCACAATAGAAACTCTTACATAAGTAATACAGTTTTGGTATTCGAAAAAGTGGTTCAGACTTCTTTTCTTGAAGGCAGAATGAATGTTTTCCACCAGCCTGGCTGGGCAAGCTCTAATATAGGAGAAATGAGAGAGGAGGATTGTGACTTGATTTGTTGCTTTCTATGTTACTGTATTTAGGATTCCTCTGTATGTATAAAGTTGAATTTGGTATTAAAAAAGAATTTGGTATTAAATTATCTGCAGAAAGTAGTTTTTCCAGGCAGTTCTCACTAATTAAAACAATAATGCATCACACCACCATGCAAGTCTATCAATTTTTCGTTGTGTTTCAGTACTTCTGGAGGTAGACCTTTACTTCCTTATGAAAATAGAATCCCCAGTCAAGAAGTTAAATAAATAGAAAATATTCTTCTCCTCTACAGAATCAGAGATAACTTTTTTCCTGTCTGGAATGCTTTTGGCTTTGAATTTTATTTGGTAGCAGATTGAGGATCATCTGGGTTGTTCAGGAGCATAAAACTGAATGTAGACAAGTACGAATCCACACACACACGCATTCTATTTATGACGTATTAAGTCAATTTGATTGTAGTTATTAATGTTGTTTTCTTAAAATACATGTGTCATTATTTAGAGCAATGAAATAGAAGTTCATGTTTACATATAACTGACTTCTTTTGTGTCTTCTAAGTTGCTTGCAGATGCTCTCCAAAAATTTTGAGGTAGATTTTAAAAATAAACCAATGTGGATGTGCTTATGAAATTACCTGATAGTGTATTTGTAAACTGTTACAGGTGACAGAAGTTACCCCTAATGTGAGTAAAAGCAGTCAAACAGAAAAAGAAACTCGTGGGCACCAGTGTTTTGAGTGTAGCCAAACCTTTTATTCCATCACCATGCTGACACACCACTGCAAAGAGGTTCATGGCAAGGAGCGAATACATGTTTGCCAGATCTGCAATAAGGCCTTTAAGAGGGCAACACATCTCAAGGTATTTGGTAATAACAGTTGATAGTTCTCTAAACTCCTTTTGTTTTGGACTTTCTGTGATATTAACAAAAGGTACCTATTAGCCCTTTGTCTTTGCTTTCCCTTTACAGTGTCAGAGATGTGCATCTGAGAGAGGGAATCTAAGTGATAATGTATGCACAGATAGAGAACTCTCTTCTGGAGCATGGAGAGGATTTTAATGCATATGTTGACTACAGAATGAAAATGTTAATGCCTGTCATGCAAGTAGTAGTGTCAGGAAAATATTTCACTTATTTTATTTGCATATGAATATCATCAATGCTAATCCTGATTTCCAGATAATCTTTTGCTATCTCAGGAAGTTACCTGCTTTACAGTCTTACCATTTCATTTGTAGATGCTCTGTCATGTGAGTACAAGTGATAGAGGGAGCATTTATTTTAAAATGTCTTTATATTATTGCTCTTGTCTAGTGATATTTTCTCTGTTTTCTCTAGATTATGAACAACCTAGTACTTCCAAGTATTTTAAAAAAATTAGTGATGTATCTAAGTTCTTAACTGTATTATAGAATGTTCTTGTTAGGAATGTTAGGAATATTGGGCTGTACTAGACTAGTGCTTTGTTCAGGCCAGTATCTTACCTCTGGGAGATACTTAATGGAAGTAATTTGAAGAGCTTTAAGAAAGGAGTAAACATATAAGTTGCCCAGAATCTTGCCAGCTTCCCAGAATTTATAGCAAGAAATTTTTGGAGCCAAAGGCAATGTATTTATATTTATTTATATTTATATTATCTTTTAGGACACCTCTTCAATAGATTTCATTTCACTTTGATATAATATTTTAATGAAATATACTCTCTTGGTGAAGTTCACCCTCTTGGAGTGATCAAGTCTGTCAACTAGACTATTGGAAACTATCATAAAATGTATTGTTGTGAAACTCTTAACCTCTGAATTAGAAGAAATTTTCCAGGAAAAAAACCCAAAGGAGTCTTGATACTTGTTTTCCTTAAGTAATGATAACAAACTCCAAAAATCAGTCTCTCTTCAGTTTGTTTTCTTAAAACTGGGCCCATGTTAAAGATATGACAAGATAACTTCTTACCCTAGTATGTCCCTTGGATTATTATCCATAACTGATTTTTCAGGAAGGCAGCGATTGAAGTTGCAATAAGAAGTTCAGGGGCAGTCACAAGAGACTTGAGGGCCTTGGGACAACTTGTTAAGGGATCAGAAGTACAAGTAATCTTCTCCTCTGTCCTTCCAGTTGCAGGGTGTGGTGTAGGAAGAGCTGGCAGATCAGTAGCTGTCTCTTGAGACTGCAGAATTTAGGGGTTTTTGACCATGGATTGGTCTACACAACAGCAGGCCTGCTGCAGATGGGCTACACTTGTCTCAAAGGGGGAAAAAGATCTTTGCTGAGGAGTTAGCAGGGCTCGTTGAGAGAGATCATCTGAACTAGGTTTGTAGGGAGGTAGGGATAAAACCAGACTTGCTGGAGATGAGCTTGAGGGCAGCACACCAGTGTTTGAGGGTTCATGTGCCAGTGAGACCCTTCAAGCTCCACCCCTACTGTGCTGAGGACACTGGAGCACGTTTGAAATGTCCCAGTGCTGGTGCATGCAGCACTGTAGTCATCTCAGTGGAGGTAGGGGAAATAGTCGGTGACCTGCTGCACCACTTCAACATGCACAATTTGTCTATAGCACTGGATGGAATCCACCCAAGGGTACCAAGGGGCCTTTCAGAAGAGCTTGCCAAACCACTTTTACGATGAGCAGTGCTGGCTAACCAGGGAGGTCCCAGTTGACTGGATCTTAGCACCTGTGATGCCCATCTACAAGGGCTGGAAATAGGATCTGGGAAACTACAGGCCTTTCAGCCTGATCTCAGTGCCAGAAAGGTTATGGAGCAGCTCATCTTGTGTGCCACCATGTGGCACATGCAGGACAGCCAGGAGATCAGGCACAATCAGTGCGGGTTTATGAAAAGCAGGTCCTGCTCGAGTAACATGATTTTCTGTGACAAAGTGACTTGCTCATGGAGGAGAGAAGGGCTGTGGATGTTGTCTACCTGGACTTCAGCAAAGCCTTTGACACTGCTTCCCACAGCATTCTTCTGGAGAAACTCACCTCCATGGCTTGGACGGGCTCACTGTTTGCTGGGAAAAATTTGGCTGTATGTCCAGGCTCAGAGTGATGGTGAATGGAGTTACATCCAGCTGATGGCTGGTCACCAGTGGTGTTCTCCAGGGCTCAGTACTGGGGCTGGTTCTGTTTAATATCTTTATCAATGATCTGAACAAGAGGATTGAGTGCACTCTCAGTCATTTTGCAGACAACACTGAGCTAGCCAGGAGTGTTGATCTGCTGGAGGGCAGGAAGGCTCTTCAGAGAGATCTGACAGGCTGGATCAATGGGTTGGGGCCATTTTGTGAGGTTCAACAAGGCCAAGTGTCGGGTCCTGCTCTTGGGTCATGAAAAACCCCAGGCAGCACTACAGGCTGGGGGCAGAGTGGCTGGAAAGCTGCTGGTGGAAAAGGACCTGGGAGCGCTGAGTGACAGTGGCTGAACGAGAGCCAGAGTGTGCCCAGGTGGCCAAGGAGGCCAATGGCATCCTGGCCTGTGTGGGGAATAGTGTGGCCAGCAGGAGCAGGGCAGTGGCTGTCCCTCTTTACTCTGTGCTGGCAAGGCTGCACCTCAAATCCTGTGTTAGTTTTGAGCTCTCAGTTCAAGAAGGACATTGAGGTTCTGGAGTGTGTCCAGAGAAAGGCAGCAGAGCTGGTGAAAGGGGTGGAGCACAACTCTTAGGAGGAGCAGTTGAGGGAAGCTGGCGTTGTTTAGCCTGGAGAAAAGGAGCCCGGGGGTCACTTAACACTCTCTCCAAGAAGAGTTTAGCCAGGTGGGGGTTGGCCTTTACTGGATAATGAGCAATAGGACAAGAGATAATTACCTCAGTTATGTTAGGAGAGATTTAGATTGGATATTAGGGAAAATTTCTTCATTGAAAGGCTTGTCAGGCACTGGCACAGCCTGTAAAAGGAAGTTGTTGAGTCACCAACTCTGAAGGTATTTAGAAGATGTGTAGATGTGGCACTATGGACAGTGTCTTAGCAGACATGGTTTAGTGGTAGACTTGTCAGTGCTGGTTAACAGTTGGCTTTGATCTTAAAGGTCTTAAAGGACAATTTCATTTACCACTGGACCATCAGGTACTAAAACAAATTCCACCCCTCATCAGACTCTTTATCAAGGTGTTAATAGCAGCTTCAGTTGTGAGCAGCCTATAATAGCAAATTCAAAGATAAATGTTGGGGTTTGGCTTAGGATTTTGGGAAGAGTTCAGTGATCTGTTACTCGTGGTCTTCATTTTATACTGGTGGAATTCTGGAGATCACCAGAAACTTTAAGGGCACTACCAAACTTCAGGCTTTTCAGAAAAATCCAGTAAGAGGTAAGGGTATTAGTGTTTAGATCCCAGTACTTAACTGTAGGTGTTTTTTCCAAAGATGTCAGTAGCAGCATTTTCATAATTATACACAAGAAAATGCTCTTTAGAGATCATTTTCAGAAACACCTCCACCCCCCACCCCCAGTGTTAAGGCTTTTCAGTTAAGTGACTCAGACTCCCCTTCTGATGTGGGTTACTGTCTGTTTTACAGCTTCAGAGAAGAGAACCTTAAGACATGCACAGTGACTAAACTGTCCAGTTTTATATGAATATGTAGTGGAAGTATCTGGAAGTTGACTGTTGATAGTAAATAAGGCACAGACATGATTCCAAGTTAAAAGGAAAAAGGCCTTATCATCTTATTAAAACAATGGAATGAAACAAACTTTTTATTGCCACACTTTGAGAGGTGGTTACAATTAATGTTTCAGGAGTGATGGGGTATAGGAGTGGCGTACTAATGCAATGAGCCATTTCAAAGAAGGTTTCCTGGTCTTATTTTTTTAATTAGATAATGCTTGTTTGCTACCCCAAGATAATTACTCTCTGAAGAATATAAGAATTGCACAAGTAATGTTGTAAAATATCACAAAATCAGTGAAATACTATCTATGAAGATAAAGAGATGATTGCACTTCATGAATGTTGCATTTCCATGAACTATTTTCAAAAGAATATTTATTTTACAGGAAAAGTATGAGAGGTGCACAGATCAGTGGAACAGAATTGCATCACAAACTGTTTCTTCAGAGAAAGTTGGCAGAAAGTTTTACAGGGCTATCTGGATATGTTGTTTGCATTGAAGTAGAAGATGGGGTGGGAGTCATTGGGATTTGGAGGTTTGGTTTTTTGTTTGGGTTTTATGGTGAAAGAAAGAAGCAGCTGGTTTCAGATAATTTTTTTGAAGTAGGTTATAGTATGCTTCCACCATTTCAATGCTTGAGGGGGTTATGAACAAGATAAAACCTAAAGATTTTGTTTATTTCCACCTAAGCAGGGGTTTTAAGATACCTAATTTTTCTCAGAAGACCTTATATTATTTCCCTATAATACTCTATTATGATAAGTACTGTGATAATAATATTCATCCATGTAACTGTCTCGCTGATTTTCCAGTGTAAACAAACTCTGCAGACACAGTTTGCTTCAGTTCGTGGAGTGAGGAATAGGACTTCATAGACATCAAGAAGGCTTATTGTTTAGGTATAGTAAAGACTAATTAATAGTTTAGTCTGTAATCAAATAGACTAGAAAAGAATATCCACGCACATTTTAGAAAGTGGACAAGTATTTGCAGTACTGTTTCACAGACAGTTCTTGATTAGATTTTTTTAGTTATATATATTTTTATTTATTTTCTTTTGTAATTCGAATTTTAACTTGGTATTAATAAAAAAATGAAAAATGAAAAAATTAATAGATAACATAAATACTCTTCTAAGTTTGAAAAACATCTGGGCCTAGCATCAGTGTAATAAAAACACTGAAATTAGAACTGTTATTGATGCTTCTTCATGAAGATAAAACATCCTGCTATCTTACCATTAAGAACCTTAGTGATTTAAGTTTCTGGTGTTTTTTTTCAATTAAGAGTCCATTGTGAAGTGGTTCTGTTTGCATCTTGCCATCGTGCAGCTGTGTGTGTGTCTATGTTGTGATAGTTGCCTCTTTGAGGCCTGTGCAGTTTGACAGTGTTACCAATTCAGATGCTGAGGAATGCCCACGTATCAGACAAGGAGGGAGATGGATGCTATAGAGGAGAGGGGGGGAAAAATCCTATGTTAGTTTACAATGCACAGTTGTCAAAATACTTCTTTGTAGATGCACAGAGCATTTAAAGAACTCTGGTTTGGTTTTCTGTATTTTATTTTGCTTCAGATAATTAGTAAAGGGACTAATGTGTGCCAAAAAAAGAAAGACGTACAGTTACTTATGGAGTTTTTCAGAAGTGTGAAGACGGATGGTTAGAGAGAGTTGATACGCAAAAATAATCTCTAATTTAAAAGAAAAAAAAACAATGCACGCTTCCATTTTCTTCCAGCTTGTCTGCTGATGACTAAGATCTGCTTTTGTCTTCCAGGTGTGAATATATTTTTATGTTAAGTACTGAAATCTTTTTAAAGGGTCTGAAATTTATTTTTTTCCCTATGCTGGCTTAGGAACACATGCAAACCCATCAGGGTGGACCTTCACTGAGTTCCCAGAAGCCTAGAGTGTTTAAGTGTGATACTTGTGAAAAAGCTTTCGCTAAGCCAAGTCAGCTGGAGAGACACAGTCGCATCCACACAGGTGACACCATAAATTGTTTTTATCTTGAGAGGTTTTCTTAGCAATGTTTGGATGTTATGTTTGGAGCCCTTGCTTATGCTTTCAGCTAACTGCATTTAAATATCAACTTAAGCTTAAAAAACCAAGTAAATTTCTTTCTTCAAATGTATGGAAATTAAAAGGAGGAACAGCAAACTTGAAAACTCATGTGCTTCACTAAGCTGATCTGTATTTTGGGACTGGCAGTACTGCAGTGATAATGTGAGTGCATGAACTTGTGTCTAAAGGTTTGTCAGCCTTTGAAAGAGATTAATAAAATCGTATTTTAAAGTATTGTCTGAAGTGATTTAAAAACACTGGTTATGATCATCCTCAATCATATAGAAGAATGTGCAAATGAGGAGTGTGCTCAGTGATGTTAAACAAGAGATAGGTTTGACTGCTAATGTTGACTGCTGTATGCAGTGCTTCATTGTCACTGAGCTACATGCACATGTCATCTGTTTCTAATGCCAGTGCTTTTAATTTGTTGTGTTCTTTTCCACGTATTCCACTTGTATTATTTCCTTCAACAGTTAATCCATAAAAAGTCTATTCTGACTTCTCTTAGGGAGTACTCACTTTCTGTGATGTAAGTGAAATGCTTTTCAGGTTGCAGCTTCTGCCCTACTGTAAGTTGAAGGCTGTACATAGGATGATAGCCCAGCTGCCCTCCCTGTCACCTTCTGTGCCTGACAAACATTCTTCTTCAGAGCATGAGTTCTAAGTATAGCAGTCAGTTCTCTGAAACAAGTTCTTTCTTTTCCCTACCACTGCTACCAATAAATAGCTGTCATGGCTGCTAAATTTAAACAAGACAGGGGAAAGTTACCTGTGTTGCTGAAGCTGTAGAGGACCAATGAATTTGGCTGGTTGTGCTGTAGAATAAGAAGATTCCCTCAAAAGGGTAAAACTCTCTCTTAGAATGAGTCAACCAGAGTTTTCTCTTTCCCCAGCATCAAGCTGCTTTGTGGTTACTGCATTAGAAAGAACATTCTGGTTCTACTGTGGCTAGGAAAAGAGAAGCAGGAGTTAAAATCCAAAGAAATTAAAATACCCTCAGTAATTTGCTTTTTGCAAAACTGACTTAAATAACACAGACTCCTGAAAAAGTTATTGTCTCCTAGTTTAAGGGTTCCACAGAATATACAGGAAGCAGGAAAGATGACCAGTTGTCATTTTCCATGCTTAGTTTAATTTCACACTGCTGCCCCTCTGTAATAGGCACGGAGCAGTTCAGGGAGACTGAGAACAGAGCAGAGTCCCTTTATTGATCTGTTTCTCATAAATCTTCCCCATCATAGGATGAGTTCTTTCTGTTTTGGAATGAGTTGTAATTCACTCAGGAAATCCTTAAATCCTTAGATATTTTTGGGTTTCTTGTACTAGGAGGCTCATGTGCTAGACTGTAACAGACCTTGCTAAATTCATGTTTATTTTTGTGTTTCAACGATGTCAGGCAACAGTAGGTCAATCTATAGATTGTAATTCTTTCAAAAGGTAATGTTCTTTTGGAAATCACTTGAGACCAAAAGAGTGAAAATCCTGTTTACGTGCTGTACAGAAGTGTTTAGATGGATGCATTTACATAAACTATGCTAGGAAAGCTTAATCTAAACCTAAACTGACTTATTTCCATAGAGGTACTGTCCTTGTTTGTGAGAAAGTGTTTGTGATTTCTATCTTGACTAAACATTTATAACCATTTCTAATGGGTAATATCTACTGAATCAATGACCAGAAGGAAAACGCATTATTTCTCTGAATAGCTCTAGATATTTTGCTATTTAGGATTTATCAGTGAAGAGTGGTTTGCTGAAATGTTGAAATCAGAGGGAAGCACTTGCTTCCAGTTCTACCAAAAACTGTGTAGTAATCCATTACACCAAAAAGGCTGCTCACCTTCACTGAATTTAAAAAATGGAATCAAAAGAATTTCAGTAACCCTGGATTTCTCTTCAAACTAAAGAAAAAGTTGTTAACAAAAATAGAAGGAAAATATCTGTGCTTTGAAGGACCTTCTGAAGTTGGATTTGGCATGCAGGTGGGAACACTAACATAATGAAGGGAGAGACATATTTGTCCTGTAAGAAAGAATTTGGAAAAATGTTTTTACTCCTTCTTGTGCTTTATTGTGCTAACTAATAGCAAGGAGTATCTTAGAAAGTGCTTTTAGTAGTCCTTAATGACATACAGTGTGTTTACATCAGAGGTTATGGTGTTGAATGTTAGTGTTGAAGTAAAAGTCTGGTCTTGCAAAGTAGGTATTTTTAAATTTTAAAATATTTTTAAGTTAATATGTTCTTGTGTTTATAGCTAGAAATCAGTAGTATTCTAGCAGAATTGGAACAATAAGCCTCTTTTGGTGAGATATGGGAATCACTAGTTGGCATAGGAAGCCACAAGTTCCATGCAGAATTACCAGGACACTTTTTTTGTTAACATATTGGACTTTTCAGTTTCTTAAAGGCATCAGCTTTGTTAATTCTAGTACATTGCTTTATCTGCATTACTCTTCATGATGCAAAAAAGGTGATGGTTTCTTTGAGTATAGAAAAGTCAAATTGGTAAATAGATTTTTTTTTTGTACCTCTGTTAAATAACTTACCTAGGTTATAAATTGGATAGGAAGAATAAATCAGTGATTTAGTACTTATGTAACTATTCTGACATTTAATTTGAGATTTTTGCTGACAATGGGGAGCTATAGCCCTGTTTGGAGAAAGTCTCAAGGAAAATGATGATGTCTATTTCATTTCTAGATAATTTTGTTAATTTTTACAGAATTTCAAACTGTATTTTAATCTTAAAACGAAAAAATACAAAGTGTGTTTTTCTTTCTTATAAAGGGGAACGGCCATTTCAGTGTACACTGTGTGAAAAGGCATTTAACCAGAAGAGTGCTCTTAAAGTCCACATGAAAAGGCACACAGGAGAGAGACCTTATAAATGTGACTACTGTGCAATGGGATTTACACAGAAAAGCAATATGAAGCTGCATATGAAACGGGCTCATGGTTACACTGGTACGTAGCATGGTGGTAGTACTGCTGAGGGCAGGACTCCATGTACTTTGTTAGGAGAGCACAGAGCACTTCCCTTAAGCTATTGAGGAATCAAGCACCGATAGCTGAAGACCACAGTTGATGAGGTAATAGTTGCACATGCAACCCAAAAATTAGGTTGAAACAGCAATTCGTTGCTTTTTGTGGTTCCTCGTTTTTGATGTGGAGCTCTGTGTACAGAAATCAGAGTTGAAAAATTATTCCAGGAAAGCAGTATATTGTATTAGATTTTTTAAAAAAAATTTCCAAGACCATCTAATGAATTTACAGTATCTGAAGTAATTGTATAATACTGTTCCTATCATGGTTCCTTTATTCCCAAGTGCATTATTTGCCTTTTTCTTACACCATATGTAAAATCATACTCAATTGCCTTTTCTCTTGTACCTTGGTAGGTCCTGTACAAGAGCCTGCAAGTCACCAAGAACAAGAAGGGGAAGACATCAGTCGTGCTCTGAATTTAGAGGAAGTGGTACAAGAATCTTCAAATGAATGGCAAAGTATAGGCAATGTTTTTCGATAACACCTTGAAATTTGACAAGAAAAAATATTTCTGGGACTCGAACTTTACAGTAAAAGCTTCAAGCATTGAAGATACTAACAATAGAATAATATATTAGAGGGTTTTTTTAATTATTTACAAAAGATACCTAAAAGATGAATTCTTTTTTTTAAGCTTGTAGAAGAATATTGGGAAAACTTCATTTAATCTGTGCTAAGTTGTCTGTGAATCAATGAACTCAGGTAATAATGTATACAGTTTCGTCTTTGAATTCACAGCCAGTATATCTATTTAAAAATAAACTGGAACTTTATATCAGAATAGAATGATTCCCATTTTTAATGGAGATGAAGAATGACTTCACAGGAAAATCATGAAACTGTCAGTTAACTTTTTTTAAATGTGTTTTAAGAAATAATTGAGATTGGAAACAAAGTGTTGCAGTTGATGATGCATGCAGTATAAAACAGTGGAGTTTTGCCTTTTTTTTTTTTTACAAGGCACAGGAAAAGGCTGTATTTCTTTTGAAAGCTTTCTTTTTTAGTGCATTTGAGAATTTGTTGAAAAAAAATAAAATACTGCAAGCTCATGGCTTTTCTTGAGATAAACTCTTGAGAGGGAGCATGTTCATTTTCATTCCAACCACAGAGGCCGATAGATGTTAGTTTTTACAGTAAAAGTCTTGAGGTTTTTGACTTGGCAATAATTACTTCATAAGAATCCAAATGAAAAAGGGTTCCAGTAAAAACCTCTGTTGCTGTTTGCTGTACTGGGTCAGCAGGTACATATCTCGGTATCTGTGGAAAACAGCCATATAGTAAATCTGTGAGGTAAACAAATACCATTTTGTGGTAGCAGTGAGAAAATTAGGTGCACAATAAGTCACCTATACTATACAATGTTCCCCAGTGCTGTAAACAGTTATCATTTTGAATCTGTAAATTCCTTATTATTTTCTTTGTGGATTTTGGAAATATGTTACATTTATTTGTTGTTTAAGTCATTGTTTTAGCAAAACTACCTAGCTGACTGAGTATTGCTTTCAAAGGTGCCACTTGTTAAGTATGTACTTTTCATAGCAGAGGAACACTGGAGTAAAAGCATAGTTGTCTTTTAGACATTCCAAAGACAGAAGCTGTTTTCTTATTTTTGCCTTGTTCTTTTGAATTTTATTTATATGTTACATATATATAGATATATATATGTGTGCTTATATATGTGTATATATATATATATTTAAAGTCTACGAGCCTCTGTGTGGCCGATCAGTATATTTTGTAAATATTAATCCCAGTTGCAAGGAGTTCATCTGTTTGGTTGCCACAAGTACTTCTAGATCAGTGGTGGATATGTTGTACTATAATACAGACCTGGAATTGAATTTTCCTTCTAAAAGATAATTGTTCTCAGATCCAAAAAGCTCTTTTCTGTAAATATTGTTTATACTGTGTCTGTGATACAAACTAGTTATTTCAGATTGCTGAAGCAAGAAATCACTGTTGGTTTTGATAGGGCATCTCTTAATTCTTTTGTTAACTGTTCAGCATATGTATATAAGTAATATAGTTGGTGACATGAAAATAACACTTTTGTTATGTGGAATATTTAATTGAAAAACATGCTAAATAATATTACTTTTTTCCAAATTTTGTTTCGCGTATTTTTTAAGCATGTGATTCTGGATTCTAGGAGATTGGAAAAACTGTTTACAGAAGCACATGTTTGAATATTAGATGTGAAGAATAAAGTCCTTCCATCAGTGCCTTCCCTTCCAGGCAGCCTGTGAATGTTTCAGCTGTTAAAGAAAGACATTATATTTTACAGTTGTCGGGCCTCATGGCATAGCACGCTGTTTATCTGTAATAATAGAGCCAAATGTGCTGTATTGCATGTTCCATGTATGAAATTTTTTCCTTGTCATTTCAGGGAATACTGTATAAATGCACAGAGGGCTTGGAACTAGGTGATCTTTAAGGTCCCTTGCAACCCAGACCATTTAATGAGTTTGTGATACTTGGTACACGGAACCTAAAAGCTGATCTCATGGGTAAAAAGATGGCATTTTTAAAGGGTCACTTCTCAAAGTGTTATTATGCCTTGGTTAGAGGCAGTGAGTCTGTTCAGCCAGCCTTGGAAGTGTTAACAGTATGAGTTATGGAGTCAGCTGACATTTTTCCTGAATTCAGTTTGCTGCTCTTCCAGCACTTGGAAATCCTGTCAGCTACAGTAATAGACTTTTAAAAAATTTCTTTTTAACTCTGTATATGATTTGCTTCCCTGCATCCTCTTCACCTGTGAACTTCAAGTGTCTTAACAGAGGTTTTTATAGCCTTGGTAGGATTGAGTTGGAGGTTTTCAGAGCAGTGTATGTGTTGATGTTCAGAGCAAATACACTGTAACCAGTATGTTGATATTTTCAAAAGCTGTGTTAAAGCAGATGCATTATGTAAGGAAGCAGAAGAACTCTTGTTCTGAGGAGTGCTTGATGTGTCACATTGCACAATGGGTAAGTGGACAGCCCTTGTTCTTTCTGGTTTGATGCAGTAGTAGGTTTGTGCTAGCCTTGGGGTTTTTGGCTCGTGTCTGCTCACAATTTATTTTGGTTTATGTCCATTCCTTCGGAACATTAAATTACACACTCGTGGTATTGGCTGTGCATTCTTGTTTCAGGAAAAATCTTTTGCTTACAAATCAAATGGCCCTTTAAACTGCTGGTTTTCATCAAAACTACTAGTGTTTAACAAATAAATTTCAGGCTAAGTTTTAATCTCTTTTCATATTGGTAAAGCAATGCTTTCAAGTACTGTACCTATTCCTCTAGAAGAAGTAAATCCAAAAAGCCACTTCAACCCTCTGGCAAAGATGACTGAGGGGAAAGAAGAGTGATGAAGGCAAGGAAGAGGTTTTGGTTAAATTCTGTTACTCTACTGTGTAGTGTATTGAAAGATGTATTTCTCTGGGCCTTTTACCTTAAATAATCTTTCACATTTTTGAGGGCTGTTTGTGCCACAATTGTTCATGAAGGGGACTGTTTTATATTTCCTGTTCATAGACATTTTATGCCTTGCAATATCCCTCTGGCCTGTTGCTGTCACTCCTTAAGACACTGGCATTCCATAATTCTTGTGTCCTGTTGTCAACCTTCTGGGCCATGCAATGTCACTAGAAGCCTGTGTGCAGGGTCCCAAGGTGTCATTGTGTTATTTTCTAGTATCTGAACATTATTCATAAACTCTGGGGGATGGTGGGGGGCAATAAATCAAACAGACCTAAATATATAAATATATATATAAGTATGTATAAATATATATATATACATCCTTTTCCTTTGTAAAAAAACAAAACTGGCCCAAGTTTCATTTCAAGTTGATTACTTTATTTCAATAGTGACTATTTTTAAAAGCTGTGTTCCTCTAAGAACAATACGTGTTCAAATTAAATCAACTATTACGTTGCAGAGTATACATCTGAATGAAGCTACAATAGAAAAATACACATAGCAACCAACAAAGGTAATAGATGTAATAGTGTGTGTATGCATAATAATTTTGGCAGTTTTGTTTTCTTTAGTCTCTATGTATTTTCTATCATCTCATCTTCCATTGCTTCATATTAATGGACACTGATTTAAAGCTACAATAGATCTAGATGTGAAATGTAAATAACATATATTTATAGGTAACTTTTACTGGGTACTTACTAGGAATGCTGTTTCAACCTAGAAAGCACTAACTGTAATCTACAGTGCATAGGCTAAAACTAAAAAAATAAAATAATTAATCAGACACTTAGATGACAAGTTGAAGAAATTGTAAGTTTAAGTAATAAAACAGTGCAATTCAGAAGAGCCTTTTATTTCCCTAGGTGTGGTTGGAAATACCATCTCCACACATTCATTTTAGTAATTTGTGAACAATTCATATCTAAATCTAACTGAACTATAATCTATTTCTAGGAGGCAACTACAATACAACAGTTAAATGTTCACAGTAGTTTACTATGAGTTTGCTTTGGTGCACTGCCCTTAAAAGGCATCCAAGTGTTACTCAGGCAAAAGATGAGCCTATCAAATACAACACTGCTGCAATACCAAGAGAAAGATTTGAAATTCTAATGTGAGATGTGCAGGACTATCTGAGATACCAGTACTGAAGGGCTTTCTTTCAGAAATTAGACTTTTTTTGTTTATATGCTTATTTACTTATTGTACTGCAAAGTTAATGCTATTGCAGCAGAATTTATGTGAAGCACCAGTGACGTCCAGTGGTCACGTGTGCAGTCTTAGATGTTTCTCTGGGAATATCCCTTGTTTTGTAACATTAGTCTAACTCAAATTTGAAATCCTCTTTCTCTCCCTCATCTACTCTTTATTCTCATGGTTTGGATGCAATGAGCAAATCATTGTATGGAAAGAATTTCCTTATTGCTATTGCTCCACGTCATATTGATTCTTCAACATCTGCCCCCTCCCACACTTCACATACCTTGAACTCCCAATGTTTGATAAACCTTTCCATGACTGCCTAATCCTGTTATGAAAATAAATTATTCTGTGAGTGAGAGAAGGAAGATTAAAACAAAACAAAAGAAAAAAAAAAACTAAAAAGAAAATTTGGATAAACAGTCCTTACAACTTCTGCACATGTTGGATTTTTTTTTTAACAGCAGTGTCTGAAAAATTCATTAACAGCAGTGCTCAGTATCCAAGACATTATAGCTCTTTATTTGTAATTCTGATGTTCACTAAAACGAAACCAGAAGTGTTGAGCTTAAATTAGGTGCTTGGGAGAAATAAAGGAGTCCAGCATACAGTTAGGGCATCTTGAAGAAGAAGAAGGGGTAAAGTCAGAGATCTTGTTACTTCACATAAAATAAGGAAAACATCTAGCAAAGCTACTTTTTGTGTTCCTTTCATTCAACTGTTGCTCAGGGATTGCCAATAGAAATTTGTATCATCTACTGCATGGCATTACTACTAATTGGCATTAAGTAATGGATTGCATCTATCTAGGTAATTGTGGCAGCTGTTACTAATTTTAAGGCAGTTATATTATGAAGCAGAGTACACGATCCTTGGATGGCATCTTGGAGCTTCAGCGCCTAGCAATGGGGGAACCAGACCGCGATCCAGGTCGGGACCCAGAGCCTCCCTGTGGAGGGAAGAACAGAGTTGCATCAATTAGAAATTAATATGTATTTGGGGCTGTGCATTGAAGAACATCAATCTGTTGTAAGTATGACAAAATTTAAAATACTATCTAATGAAAATAGCTTCCAATTGCCTCTAGTATATCCCTAAATATTACTGGGATTTTTCACTTCAAAAATAGGATTTATTTTCATTGATTTTCACCTAGGATTAACTTACTGTCATTAAATCTTCCACAGAAGACTAGACAGTCTCTCATTAACAACTTTTAAGTGCATGTTCTTATTCAGGCCTTCCTAATGAAAACAATTTATTTCGTTGGACAGCATGGAAAATAGCATTTTATTTAATTTCATTTTATGAACCCTGTACTATGTGTATACTTTAAAACAAGTAACAAAACAAAATCTCCAAAACTTGCATACAGGATGTAATAGTTTCACATCCAAAAGAACTGAAATTTAATAATTTCATTTTGCAGCAAATTCTCAGTGTTACATCAACAGGAGGTTTATATGGAAAGCTCAGATGCAGATACAGGAGAAAGCTAAGAAAAGATAAAAGGGCTGAAACCTGCCCTATTCTTAGAAATAATAAGAAAGTGTCAAGCTGTGAGGAAAAAAACTGTGACAATTCATAAATCTGCACGTGAGAAAAGAAGCATTTTTATAGCAAAGATGATTCAAGCTGAAATTCCAACACTTAATTTTTTGGAATTTGAGATTAAGCTAACTTGGTATCTTGTTCCTTAGCTTTAGCAACTCTTCTACAGGCAAATCTTGAAAAATGCACTTAAAATCACAAATGGGAGATAGCGTGGTAATTTTTACTGTAATCAGATGATGACTAAACTGTTTACTTGAAAAAAAAATGTGTGTACTTTGGGACTTAATTTTCTTCATTTATGTTCTTATCTTTCAGCACTGCCTCCTTAGTTTTACAGAACTGTTACAGGAAAATTCAGTTTAATTCATTAGGTAATTGGGTTTTTTTCTTTCAAAGATACCTTAAAGACTGGATAACTTTTTTATATTACAAGACTATTGAACTATATAAAGAAACAGTAATTAATGCCTCCTGCTGTAAACAATTGGTCTAAATCAAATAAGCATGAATAAAACTCTTATCAAAGTTGCAGAAATTATAATGGCTGGATAAACGTTATCTAAAAAGTAAAACTGGTGTATGTATCTCTGATATATATATAAAAAAAAAATATATATATATATATAAAAGCTAACATAGCTGTGATGAATATGCAAAAAAGAGAATGTTAAATTTCATGAGAGATCATTAATGCGTATTTTCAGATGTTGAAATTATGAAGTTTTACAAATAATGAGAGTGTATAGCCATGGAATAGTTGATGTACCTGAACCCCACAAAACTACCAAGTGCACAACATGAAAATAAGACTTAAAATGCTTTTGGTTGATTTTTACCTGGGGCTCTGAAGAGATCATTCCTTTTCTTAAATTGCAACATAACAATTCCTACTACTTCCTTGAAGTTTTTGTGCTGTCACTTGGTGTTGCATATATTTGGAAAACAACTGTACAATGGGAGATAGAAAACCTAAACTGTTCTAGAGACAAAAATGTGGGTTTTGCTGCAAATGAAGGCATTGTTATATCTCCTCTTGAGGAGAGGAATAATAAGAGTCTGAAATGATTGACTCTGCTAAGGATCTCAGACCTTCTGACTTGAAGCTAAGATGACTGCTGAGGGCATCTTCATGTGCTAATACTGTACTGGGTGATTTGTTATGAGTGAATTCCCTGCCATCATTGCCTTAGAGGGAAAATACAGTCTCTGTTAAGTATCTGCCAGTGGATATAGTCTGCTTTTCATGTGTCTGTTTCCTGACATAGAATAGAAAAAATCCTCACAACTGACCTTTTTTTCCTGTTCTGTTTTCATTTATTGCCTGTGTTGTTGTGGCTGTGCTGTGCTTTGAAATGGGGAATTGAACCAGACTAAAGCTAATCTGACCAAATGTTTGTTTCTAATATGACAGTTTGTAATTTGTCCCGCTCTGTGGTTTCATAACTTTCGATACTGACATATTGTAAGAGTTTTCCCACCTGAGATAGGAACAAGCGGGGACTGCTGGAATTGTTACTGCATCCAAATATGTGTCCAACACTGCCCTGTACTACCCTTCTGCAGTTTATCAGTTCTCTTCCATTTTCACTATCCCAGATAATTCAGCAGCAACAAGCTGTGTCATCTCATTTGTCTTCTTTATTTCAGATCATTTTTGCATTCAGTGACAACACTGGTCTGGTGCTGGGACATTGTGGACTTACCTTCTTTCCTGATGACCACTAACTGTGTATTTTTACCTTTGTTTCCTATCATGTAAGTAGTCACTAAGCCACAAAATAGCCTTCTGGTTTATCCATGCAAGTCTAATTCCATCAGAAGCTTTAAGGAAATATACTTGTTTCAAACATGGCAGGTTCTGGAGAGGTTTGGCTTCTCTTTTTCCCAGTTCAATTTTTTTGTACTTAAAGTTCAATTGTACTTTACCAGTTTAAAGATTCTGGAAAGAGTGCCCTGGCCCTCATGATAGGATCCCTTGTGTCCCTTATGAGCAGATTTATGCTCATAGAATTTTCCGCTTCCATATCCTGGCTTGTGTGTTTCACCACCCTGCAAAGAAAGATTTTAATTTATGTTGCAAATTGTCACATTCCAATTATCATATGCATGTTGTAGTCTTTATATATGATCACTGAAATGCAATACTCAAATGAGGAGTTTGGAGGTTGTTGCAATAAAACAATCTTATGTAATCAACAAGGATGAAGGAAAATGTTAGGAAATTATTTTAATAGATTCAAATCTGGGAAGCATCAATCTGTAAAAAATGAATTTATATTCAAAAATTAAATACTCAGAAGGTTAACCTGTGTGAAAAAACTTAAAATGTTTTAATTTCATGAGTTCTAAGATGTCAAACACATCAGCTAATATGTGGTGTTCTGATAGTGAAAGAAATGCTTAATGGCTTGAAGGCTTTGATATTTTGTCTTAAAATGCCAGTAATTTACATGCCATCTCATATAAAATCAAACCTGTGATAGAAAAGTAGAATTTAATTAGTTGTGAGAGAACTGTGGGAAGAGCTTGTCTAGGAATTGCTTCAGCAGATCACTTCTGACAGGAAAGGTGGAACAAAATACTGAGGTTAGTGGCAGCATTAGTTTTGCAGACTGTGTAAAAGCAGTTGCAAAAGTGGAATAAGCACCTATCTTGTCCCAGCCTTCCCTCCCATTTTTGTCCATCCCAGGAGATGAAAAATGCACCCGATGGGTCTTCCAGGAACCTTTAAAGGAAGAGAGCTTTGCCATGCAGTGGATTTTGCTCCCTTTGTGCTGAAGCAAAAGAAATTATTGCTGCAGGGGCTGTCAAATTGCAGGATAAGAGCAAGCAACACAATTGTCATCTTAAAGTGCTGTGGAAGGAGGAAGGAAAGTAGAACAGGAAAAGCAAAATAGCAAACTTGAGACAAAACAAAATTATCACATTGCTGCAGCAGCTTGAGGCAATGGAGTAAGAGATGCTTTGGCCTGGTAAATAAAAGGGCTGTTACCGAAAGCACGTTTGTCACCTACCCAGCTAAATCTGGTGAGGGATAATCCTCTTCCCTGTACATGCAAGAAATAGAAACAATGACATGGTGATCACTATGGAACACAGCACCTGGGTCTGCCATACACAGAAGATGAAAAGGTAGCCGAGATTATGAAATAATGGCCAGATAATGAGGCAGGCAGGAATTGAGAACAACAGTCTGTACAGTCATTTCATGAAGCAAAAAAAGGCAAAATTGTTAATTGTGATTACTAGAACTGATTTTACTAGCCATGGTTTGTCAGTATTACCTCTTCAAAAGCCAGCTGAGTTCTGTAAATGGAAGGACAGCACCTGGCTGGTGAGGCTTGTTTGAAAGCATTACCTATTGTTAGTTCATTACCTAAAGCAATCACACCATAATTTGAATATAAAAATCCCTGCAAGTGGCTTCAATTAGTCATGCACGAAGTCAGGAAATCCATGAGGAAGAGAACCATGACTTCTGTGTCTTAGGCTCTTGCTTTAAATTGTTCCCAGGGATACCTGTAGACTTTTACTTAGTGCCATTGGGGACAGTGAATCAGGCTTGCAGTTGAATTAGTGGGAATTAGCCCATAAATGCCTTGAGTCCCTGAAACTGCTTACCTTTGCTTGCATTGGGGGTGGTGTACGGGGTGAGACCTAAAAACCAACACAAGACAGTTGTCAAACGAAGGCAAAAATAAATGCCAGAAATCATCAGGCCTCTTGCACATTGCCTATGAGCTAAAATGGTAATTGCATTAAGAAGCTCTCTGCTGTCTTAGGCTTTCATGGAATTCGCTGGATTGATGTCCATCTTGAAGCAGTAATAATTCCTTAATACTGCCAGTGTTAAAGACACAAGGACAAAACCTGTCTATGGTGAAGCTGAATAACTGACATGGTTAGCATTTGGCTATACTAATGGAGGTTCACATGCTTTTTTGGTAGCATTTTAGTATTGTTTGTCTTCTAGATAAAAAATCTTTTTGTATTTGAATTGCATAATGAGCTCAAAGGGCACAGTACAATTTGAGGCTTGAAATAAAGGGTAATGACTGGGGAGTGTTTGTTTACTCATGTATTCTAAAGAAAGTATTTCGTTTTGGTGCATAAGAGGAGGGGAGACTTACAATGTTCTTGAAGAAGTGGACTACAGGGTTGTCATCAACTGGCCGGCCATGCTGAGATCTTGGGGGGATGGACCCGACGTGGTGGCTGACCCTGGCTGCATGTATGTCCTGAAAAGCAGAACAGGCACGTGGCCCAGTGAGCTGGGAAGGACAGCTTATCAGCCATGGCATGAAGAATCATTTTCAGGAGAGAACAGAGGAGGAATATGCCTTGGGAATCTACAGAGATTGCCCCTTACAGTTGTCAGTGCTGTGAAATGGCAAATGCACAGCACATATAGGCACATATGTTGTGCATGTATATGGATGCACATGTTCTTGATGTTACAGCCCAGTGTGGAAATAAGCTTATTGCAAAGTTCAGGTAATGGAAACCTTGTAATTTTCCTTAAATAGGAAATTTTTCTTAAGTAGGATCATAGACTGTGATTTTAGAAAAGAAACCAAAATGGAAAAAGACCTTTAAATTATGTTGGATCATTCTGCATGGGAAAGCAGGAATAGATCATGTACCATTTTTAGTTCCCAAAGACTTTGTAACACTCATGAGCTGCAAGAGCAATGTTATTTTCAGAATGAGGGAACCAAGTGAGGCTGAAATTTCTTTCAGTAGGGCTTTCTATTTTCAGAAGGGCTTCCTGAGCAGTAGTCCAAATGAAGTCAGATACTGATTTCTGTTGGAAAAAAACCTAACCAGTGCAGAGAAGTTTGGCTGATTTTTATCAGGGTTGTTTTTTTTTTTTTTCCATACTGATGATATGTGGGTACTTCATTGTTTTAAAAGCAGGAAAATCTGAATTTTGGATCTGTGAGATCTCCATAGTGTCAGGTTGTCAGTCCTGCTTATAAATCTGCAGCAGTTTCTACTTGGTCACTAGTTCCAGTGTTGCCAAGATAGCCTCTGCTGCCGTGGTTAGGAAGAGAGAGTCAGTTACTTCAGTCATGGTTTTGTCTTCTTAATCT
The DNA here is from genome assembly GCF_012460135.2 of Molothrus ater. Lineage (NCBI taxonomy): Eukaryota > Metazoa > Chordata > Aves > Passeriformes > Icteridae > Molothrus > Molothrus ater. The sequence goes on along the minus strand of NC_050478.2, from coordinate 93,811,319 downwards.
ACATTCAAATCACCCTTTGAAAGCTGCTGACTGCCTTGTCTTTAGGATAAATATCATGGTGCTGCAGATCTGGTGGGCTATGAATGAATTGCCACAGAAATGGAGAGAAATTGGGATAATAAGGTTTTAGAATCTAAACAGGGTTGAGTTTCTTGATTTTGGTGTTCTGACCAGTTATTGGGTGCTAATAACTTGGCTTATTGTGGGTTATTGTGCTACAAGTACAAAGTTTCTTCTGCCTGCAGTGCCAAATGTCATCACAGGCTTCGATTGTCTCCTGTCTTAATGTGTATGAAGCAGTAGCAAATCTGAAGTAATTTTCAATGACTGTTCTGAGTGAGTTTTTTGGTGTTTAAAATAAAGTGCTTTCCATTCATATTGACATCAGCAAACTTCATCTGTCTTCAGAACTTTTGATATTATTATTTATTTGTGACAGGTAATTTACACATTTCTGCTCAATTCATTGTTGAAATTACTCTTTCACCTCTAGTTTTCTCTTTCAATTTTTGAACTCCTAGGGACAAAAAACAAAATCCAATTGTATTTTTCAGAGACTGCTTTTGTTTATGTAATATCTGTAGGTGTTAAAAGATAAAATCTGATGGATTTGAAATTAAAAGAGAAATCTGATTTATACTGCTATGATGGGCTACTGAGATGGTGTGATATAAGTGGACCTTTTTGAATGAACTCAACGTACCATGTGTTTCATTAATGCATTCAGATCATCACTATTTTCCTTTAAATATGTTTAAAGTGCTTGGTTTTAAATAATATTCATGTTAAAAAACTTACAGGAATAGAGAAGAGCAACTGTGTTTTAGGAAGGGATATAATTTGCTTCTTATTTTTTTGTGTTACTTGTGTCTTTTGCCCAGGGGCTGCAGTGAATTCTTCCCTCACCTCTTGCAATGTTGTTAAGAATTTCAGTCTTGAGAGCATTGCCAATAAAAGGCATCCTTGGCTTCCATATCGATGTATTTTGAAATGTACTTGCCAAGTATGAGCGTGAATTCAGAGCCCTTGGATATTGGTGGTGAAGTTTAAAATGGAGGAGCCTCTGTTTGTGCACTTAAAGGAAGTTTAAACATACCATAATTCTTCAGTAACTGAACAGAAGAACACTCAGCTTTTCCTGTTCCCAGTTAACATAAATTAAATGTTAGACCTCAGTCAAGGATCTCAACTAAGTCAACTCTGCTGCACCTTCAAAAAAGCCAAAAGGAACCCTAAAGATGAATGATCTTAGTAAGAAAGATTTACCAGTACTAGAAATTTAAACAGTAACTGGGAGATCTGATGACAAAAACATAGTTTTCAACTTCATTGTGAAATCAATAGTTTTAAGGATTAATAATCTAAATAAGAATTCTTTAAAATATACATAAAATACCCGCAGTTATCCTGTAAGGGGAGTGATTTTTTTTTTAGAAACATTTTGTGGTTTTTTCTGGTGATGCACAGGAAAATAGCATTGTTTTACTGTGTCACCTACCTTGGTAGTATGGTGGTATGTTGGCCACTAAGACAAGAAAAAAAAGAGAGTAACTGTGAATGCAATGCAAAGAAAACATGCAGGTATTTTAAGTTTCAACATTAGCTATACATTGGAATTGCATTCCCTCTGTTAGCCATGTACTTTCACATCAGGCTAATTACATTTACTGGCACAACCTCTATTAGTACCTTGTAAAAGCAGTTAATTAAAAATTATTTAAAATTAATTTGTTAATAAATTAAAAATTATTAATTAAAAATTAATAAATTAAAAATTAATAAATAATTGTTAGTTAGTTAACATTAATTAACTAATAATACAGGCTCCATTTGGGGTTTTGTGCAAGGTTATTACATTTCCAGTTGACCTGAAGATACCAAAGTGTGTGTTTGTGTGTGGGTGTGTATGTATTTATGTGTGTATATATATATATGCATGCTTTTCAGTGTTGTGCAATAACTGGCTCTGGGTATAAAATGGATACAGTTAAGCAGTTACAGGCTTTTTTTTTCAGTCATGAAATCCCATGAAATCCATCCCTGACTTTGCTTGCTAGCAACAGGATATGTCAGATCTTGCAACTCAGATGCATTAGGGGGGACTTTTAAATGCATATTATAATCTCTCATCCTCCACAAGAGGATTGCTTACAGCTGAAGATTCCATATGCATGTAAATAGCTCTTAACTCCTCATCAGTCTGTGATATGCATTTGTGCCAATAACAGTATGAAGTTACTTTTGGAGCACTTGAATTTACAGCTTTTTATAGTTCCTTTTGGTATCACTATTGTGTGCTTTTATTGCCTACTTTAGAATGTGAGATCAAAATCTAAAGTACGTCCCATGTTGTTCCTCTGCTGGCAAAATCTACACATATAAAATATGGAAATAGCTGATTTAAAATGCAGTCAAACCAGTTAAAGATGGAAAACAAAGGGCTTTTTCATGGGTTCAATGGGTTTCATGGTTTCCAACAGATTTCATCACAAGATACCTAACAAGTTGCTGTGCATGAATTTAAAAGATATCATACAAAATCCACACATTTCAAATTCACATAGACATGAAAATTGCATTTAGATTGTCTTAGAAAACCAAACTGTTCCAAAAGCTGTAGGTTGTCCATAATGCTTACCACCCCCACTAAGACATTTGGAACTGTACTGGTAGGCTAAAATTATCCTTTAAGCATTATGTGATGAACACTGTGCTGTTCTGTGGGAAGAAAAAGCTGAAAGTTCAACAGGGAATTTGTGAGCCACTCAGCTGATTTTGTGTTAGTCCTTGAAACAGACTCTGAAACCCAAACCCCAATGAAATTCCTATCCAGGTTCAAATGTAGGTAGTCAGTATGGTTTCTAAATATGTATGCCAAACAGGAATTGAGATGCATCCTTTCAATAAATAGATATACTTTTTCTTTCTTATTTTAATAATATGGAAATCTGTGATATAGTTTAATGAGAAATCTGGCAGGCACTTGAACACAGAAATTGCTTCATCTTGGGATTTGGAGGGGCTTTGTCCATGGGGCTTTGTGTTCCTGGGCATGGCTGACACTTCATCAGAACCTTCCAGTGCTGCTTCCCTGGCTCTCACCAGGCAGCAACGGAATACACAGCCCATGTGGGATGTATTTTTCCATGCTTATTCCAGGAGGAATGTAACTTCTGTGAGCATGCACTGCTAAATCAGAGCTGTGGTGTTGGTTCCAGCTTTGTTCACGTACAACCCAGGCAGCAGTTTGCTCTTGGTGGCAGTGTTTGTCCCAGGCTGTTCATGACTTGCTGATCTTTGACCAAAAGCAATGGGAACGCTGATGTCTTCCCCACTGGCTGATCTGGTGATGACATTATAGTTAATTACCAAATTCAGCAGGCTTTTTAAATCACTTTAGGAAGGATAAGCCATACATCCTTGTAATGGAACTGTTAATTTTTACTAATGTGAAAGTTAAGACAGAAATTAAATTACTTGCTCAAAGATATAGAGGAGAATTGGCAGGAAGAGGGATGTAGAATGCAGGAGATTCTGCCTTTCAGGGTTGTGCTGAGATCAATCTTTGTCTAGAAATAGGTGATGAACAAAAAGATGAATTCTTAGCAGAATGACAGGAATAACAAACATGGCAGTGAGTAGAAATGACTGAAAAGTAAGAGACACAAGGAAGAAGGAGACAATGGAGAACACTCCCATCAAGAGAGGTGCCAATCAATAATCCAGAAGCACATTTCTCCATAACCCCTTTACCCTTTAGTGCCTTGATGATTAGTGTTCATAAATTAACAGGTAAAAGAATTACTGGGGAAAAAAGAAGAATGGGGGCAGTTTTTCAGGAGAGTTCTGGTTTATGATGGGACTCAAATGGGAGACCAGTGCCATCATGCCTTCTGGGTTTTTTCCCTATGTCTGGTTTATTCCATTGTTGTGAAACTTGATAAATGGTTTTGGAGACAAAACCCAGTGCTTTAATTTGACTTGGCTTTTTTGAAGCATTTTTTTCTGCCTAGCATGAATGATTTTATTCAAATATTCTTCATGACAGAAGTTTTTTATTTGCTTGGACATAGTCTCTGACGCATACTCATTATTGTTCTGTTATTGTTCAAGTTGGTATCAATGACATAGATTAAACTTTATTGAAATGATTCATGGTTTGGGTGGGGGTTTTCCTGACTGGATTTGTTTTGGATTTTGTTTGAGAATCACCACTCCAGAAAAAAAAAAAAAAAAGACTTTGGCTAGTAGGTATTCTCCAAGTAGCTTCTGCTACCATCATACTTCACAGCCTTTAGGACTTTACTGTACATGGGCAAGATATGGAAGGCATCCTGCACTGGTACTCACCATGATCAGTTTCTACGGATCACCTGCATATTTGGTGGAGATGCACCTGTTGGCTGGTGTTGCTACAGCAAAACACTGTAACGTTATGGGGGTATGTGTATGGCCATTGGTAAGAAAGCAGTCATTTATACAATTTTTAGATGTCCTGTTCCTTGGTATTTTCATATAGTCATGAAGGTAATACAATAAGCAAGATAGGAATTATTTAGAAAACAAAGCTATAAATACCAGGTGTACACAATCACTTTACAGCTGCTGGCCAGAAAAATGTTACTGCAACCTTGATTTCTGGAAATCTCAGACTGCACACACTCAACCACCCACCCACAAGGTATTTGATCAGTTCTCATCTTCGAGGGATTGGCCCACTTCTATTTCTTTTCTGCCTTTGATAGGTAAGCAAGTGACAAGCTAAACTCTCATACAGGTTGTTAAAAGTACTATTGCCTGTCTCAGCATAACTTGTAGACAGAGTGTAATAGCAAGGAGAGTTTACTCTTATGAAATATTTAGATATGGCATGGTTAATAGAATATTTCTTTGAAAGAAATACATGGTAAAATTTCTAATAATACTGTTAGTATAAAGTGGAGAAGATGGACCACTCCAAACCTGAGGCTCATACAGTTTCCAAGGTACATTAATTGTATGATGTATCAAAAGTGGAGAAGTAGATGCATCATGAGAATTAGTTTTTAATTGATTTGTAAAAAATGCAGTAAAATCACCTGAAAATGGCAGTGGGCGATTTCTTGTGCAGGTCAGAAACAAAACTGAGTAACTTGGGAGTGTAATGTGTCTTAAATGGAGACCATTTCAGGAACATGGTGAGATATTTTGCATCAGTAAAAAAGGTGAAAGCCAGCAATTGTTACTAATGCTATGTGATGACAGAGGTACAAAACAAGGTCAGAGACAAAAAACTAGTAACTTTTGCTCTGGTTTTCTATCTAGAAGCATTTACCATTGTGTAATCTGAAAAACAACTGAAGTACAGGTAATTTATTTTGGCATTCTAAGATGGAAAGTGCTAAAGCTAATGCAGTTCTTCATTTGCAAGGAATGTGATAGAAAAAACTAATATAGCAGATTTGAATATAAAGCAATTTCTTACATATCAAACTGCTTCATCTGCAGAGAAGTAACCATTAAATTGTTCTTAGGCAGAGAAAATCCTTGTGCTAAATTTTTAATAGCTCTATTAGACCATCTGTATGTACATTTTGGCCATCGGTATGTACATCCCTGCCTGACCCTTGCACTTGTTTAAACAAACACCCCCTCTGATATATTTAAAATTAAATCCAGACCTTACTCTCATCTGGGCTGAGGGGCCACACAGGTGAACAAGAAAGGCATGGCTGAGAACAGCTGAGGCCAATTCCCACCAAAAGATCCCAAAGCGGCCATCACTGCTCCTTCAGCAGCTCTGCCATCAGGCTCAGGCCCAGGCAAAGGGCACCACAAGCTTTGAACTTCACCAAGTTCTCAAAAGAATCCTTGGAGCTCTTCTGTATGCAACTTACACATACTACTGTTATTATTATATCATATTAGTGGATAGAAGACTCTAGAAATAGTCAAGCAAAGACTGAACTGAAAGATCCTGTTAGAAGTTTAATGAAAGGGGAAAACATTTTTGCTGTGGAGTGATTAGAAACAGATCCTTCAAATGCTTTAGTTGATTAATTTGTATTTTAGCCTGAATATGTTTCTAATATATATCTGAATGTAAGAGGCACAAGACCATATAAAAACCAGTGAAGCACACAGGCCTTCTCCCAGTCATGATCTGCTCTTTAACTTGTAAAACAAATCAGCAAGCCTCAAATACTTCGTCCCATTTCTAAACAAGCCTTGCCATACAGCTGATGTCAGGTGAGCACAAAGCATCACTAATACTGTACCAAAATTTAGTGTTTGCACTTTGAACTACCACTTAAAGAGCATTTAACCTATTCCCAATTCCCAAAGTCCTCTAGTACCTTGTAATAATTACTTCAATTAGTAACTTCCTTGAAAATGCGAGTGCCAGTGCATTAAATAATGTGTTAATTATTAGGCATAAGTAACATGTTTATGGTCATACAGGTGTTAAATGAACGTGTCAAAGTCAATCCCATGATGGTGGCTCTTAGGTGTTTTACTTCTCACATGGTGTATGTACTCACCAGTTGGTCTTGCCCTGTTTTGTGCAGGTGATTTTTTTTAAACCAGGCAGATATAAAGTAGTCTGAGATTCTACCCCTGCACAAGCTAAATGAGCTTCAGACTGGCAGTTCTGTTACACTAATTCATTTTTAGGCTGCTACAAATGAGAGGCCAGATTCAGTGAGAATATCAGAGACAGGAGCTTTGGTTATTCAAAGCCCAGCTTTTCCTTCCAGAAGGAAACCTCTCTATTCCCCTCTGTCCAATGCACTGTTCTAACTGAATTTTGCAGAATGACGCGCAGCCTCTTAGTGAACTAAAAACCTGTCACATATAATAGTAGTTTGTTGCAACTTCTGTTAATGGATTAAAGCATTTAAAACAAATTAAATCATTAGTACACTGGTTTTTGTGATGTAAACAGTTTAATGAATACATAAAGCACATAAAAAGCAAAAGATTAAAACAAAATTATTGTTACAACCACTATAAACTCTGTAAAATTTTTTACAAGCATACAGCTTGCACAGCAGGTTTTACAAAACAGTGTATCACAAGCAATACCACTCCCTGAAAACTAAGACTTGGAAATTAAAATCACAGTAAGTATTTACTTAAATCACATCATATACTAGTCAGACTAGCACTGATTTTACTGCTTTTCAAATTCTTCATGGTGCTGTAGTATACATTAAAGCTTCCACAGGAAATGTGAATAGAGTTCAAGTGCAAAAAAAAAAAAGAAAAAAGATTCTGATTAACTTATCCCTCCATGGCATTATTTAAAACTGTGGTTCCTAAACTTTTTGCCTTTGCATGGTTATCGCAACCATTTTTGTAGATCCCTACTCTAGCAGCTGCTTAGCTCAGGAGTGGGTTTGGATCTGCTGATTCAGAAATGCTGATCCCAAACCCTGGTTCTGCTCAAGCTGAGAAGAACTTCAGCCCAGTGCTGCTCCTGCCTTGTATCTGTCTGTAGCATGGGGAAGCCCCATCTCTACATTCCACATTTCTTGCACCCAAACACACAGAAGTTGGGAAGGAAATGGAGGAGCAAGGCTTCATTCAGGCAACAGGAGCCAGTTACAAGACTGCATACCAAACTGAAGCAAAATGTAAAAGAGAAATTGATTCAATCTTTCACTAAGTCTTGCCTCACCTATTATTTACTGTCACTCATATATTTTGGTTTGTTTGATCTGTGTCACAAGTGTAGTTTAAAGTTTAGTAAGTTAATACAAAAAGTTAAACCAGGGCAGAAAATTTCTTGTTTCACAAACCAAACTTAGTAGAAAAAAAAATAAAATCATAAACAAAAGGATTACAAAACAAGTGCATCAAAGAAACAAAATAGCAGTCAGTACATACTGAAGTTGAATACAGGCTCAGAATCTAGGAGGCACAAAGAACATTTGATCGTTTTAACAAACTTGCTTAGACAAATATTCTATAAAGATTAGAAAGGAAATAATTTATTGTTATGCTGCTCTCTCTTGCATGCTATTTAAAATGTCTGCACCACAGTTTCTTTCTGTCACCATTTAAAATTCTTTTTTTAATATGATTAAATTTGAGCTGTGCACAACAACAGTTTTGTTTCAAATATTCTACCTTAAAAGTTTTTCTTAAAAGTACAAAATTCAAGCTGGTTTTAATTGAGTTTCAGCTGTCTAAAATCTCAATGGGATTGGGGGGAAAATGGCAAATACACTTGCTGCCCCTTAGAAGAAAAGTATTATTTCTGTACATTCCAGTATTTCTATTTTTAACAACTCCCATGGAACTCTCATGCAATTTAACTTCAGAATTGCAGAGCAGGGGAGAGAACCTGCTCCACATGAGAAAAGGAGGCCATGAAACAGTCCCAGCATTGTTCCCACCCCACCTTTATGGACACAATAGTGAATATTATTCATTAATGTACTTCTTAGCTACGGATGCAAGAAGAAAATGCCTCCACAAAGAATTTATAATGTGTTTTGCTTGAATGTCAGCCCTAAATCTGTACAAAGAGTAAGTGTTGTCTTTGCATTCCAGTGCTTGCTGGTGTGGGTAGTTGAGATGCTCCCACTGAGGCATGGGCTGGCTGAAAAAGGAAGACTGCAAGAAGGCAGCTGCAGAATTGCTTTGAAATGCTTCAAAATAAAAAAAGTGCAAGCAAATTAACAGTGCAGCTCTAGGAACTTTTCAAGCCTTTGAAATTCATCCTTTTAAGGTGCTTTTAGTGGTATCTTATTTATGAAAGACCTGTTTACTTAGTGAAGTCTGGAATACTGCCAAGGGACTTCATTCTATTTCGGCTGGTCCATGAATGCCTTCATCATCTATCAGTGATCCTCTACAAAATTCAGCAAATGGCAACAACTATTTAGGGTTTAAGCACGAATGAGCCATCTAGATTTCCTCTGTCTACTCTTGTATAAATAAATGACACCACAAGCCTTTCTTGATACAAGAAACCAAAAGGCATTGTTTCAGAGGCTAAATAAATAATAACTGAAATGACTGTGCCACTTGCTCAATACTTTCCACACTGAAGCCCTCCCACAAGAGAGTTTCCTAGGAATGTTTCCTAGGATGTACATCAATATTATCATTGTGTGGAAGAGTGCTAGAGATGCTTTGGCACTGCAAGTCCTAATGTGACAGACTTTTGCCAAAATAATTCAACTTCTCTGTGCTTCCAGCTCAGATCTGCAAATCAGGACTCCGTAACTCTATGAGTAGTCGTTCTTAAGGGAAAAAAACCCCAAACAACTACTTCTGCTTGGTAAAAAATGTCAGAATTGTCCATAATTCTGTTCTGTTTTGCAGACATTTAAGTTCTTCAAAATAGCATTTTACAGCAGAGATAAAAGACATGATCTCCTGTCCTCTCATACATAATTACATCAAAATCTACAGAGAATCATTGCAATCAAGTTCATGCCAAAGGATAAAATACAGACTTTGTACAGTTGGCAGACATTTTTTTAGTCATTACTCCTAAAAACTGAGTTGATTGGTTTGATTTATTGCCACACAGGAATGCACATACCTCTGTATATTCTGTATGCAGAATCTAACTTTTTGGTATTGTCACCTCGGTGTACAAAGAACATTTCATACACTATTTGTCATCGAGTAACACAGTACATGAACAAAACAGCAAGAGTTGAGCTGGCCAACCAGGCCCCAGAAAACAGCAGCTGGGAACAGTCTCTGTTATTTGTAGAAGCAAGAAGAAAAAAGGTTTTCTTCATGCTCACAGCAAATGCTTGTTGCATTTATGAACATTACACACAGGAACATTACACACAGAAATGTTACTAAAGGAAAAATGGCCTGGCTGCTAAATCTTTGTCAATAGCATTACAGGCCCCAGTTGGTAAAGGTGAGAAATAAAAAGAACAAAACACCCAGCTTGCTTAGTACCACCCACCAAGTGTGAGAAGCTTCTGGTTTTAAGTTTCTAGAGTATTTTTCATCCGGTGGTCTCTACATTACAACAACTCTTCAGGGAAGGGCTATTACACATTGTGCTTCCAGGTGTGGAGCTGTGAAGGACACTGACAGCCACAGCTGTGGGACCACCACAGATCAATTTTACACCACAGGGCAGTTTGTGTCCTGTCCCAGTGCAGCCCTGAGACACAGCACAGATCACAATCTGGAACACTGAATAGACCTCAAAGGTTGTCAAAGGGTTTTCAAAAATTTAGGCTCAGCCAGCAACTATGAATTCTGCTTTTTGCAACACACAGCTTGAGCAACTACAACAAATTCAGCTAAAAGAAAAATTTCACATCCCTACAGCAGTTCCATTCGAATGCTTATGTAGTGTGTGGACACACAAACACAGGACTCCACTTATCATTTACATGGCAAAAGGTACAGTGAAAACAAATTAAACTTCGCCACTTGAATAATAGTGAACTAATATGCCAGCTGCATAATTTATCAGAGGAGGCAGGTATCCTGGAAAAAGGAAGAATTTAATTAACAGTCTTTCATCAATGCCCTTGGTTTTGAACTGATAGTGTAGAAATGGCTTGTTATGCAATTTCTAATATGAAATACTTGGAATAAATCTCAAATTGTCAGAATAAAGCAGCTGGATTATTTTGTACGTCTGGGATTCAGGATAGTATCTGTCAAGCCATCTCCATGGCAATGCTGTCAACTGACCTTAAACATACTCTTGCACAAGCAGGCTGAGAATTTGGCCATAATTCCTTTTCTAACATCTATTTCCAAGTTTGCCCATCAGTTAGTGCCAAGATATATAGAGATCATCTTGCATTTAGTGCTCTCATCCAGCTCTCTTTTGCAAATATTTAAGAACAACACACAAAAGCAGACTGAAGTTTCTCTAAATGGCACAGCATAGAAATGCATACAACGCACCACATTAAATGCTCATAAAAATTCCTCCCAGTAATGTTTCTAGAGCCCCCTGGATTTCTAATACTCCATGTTACTACCCAGAGTAGCTCCTCTTCTTTCCCAGATCTTTGCTTTTTTTGTTGTTGCTGTTTTCAGTTTAAAGCCAAGCATTATATTACAAGTACCATCCCGCTGGCTAGGTCAACTCTTGCCTTATAGCAGTGAGACCCTTCCTTCAGACCCACCCTTCCTCTTTAACTGTACTGTGTTTTGCTGTAGCCTTGCAGTTCTCTATTCCTCAGAGCTCACCTTGCCCGAGCCCCGCCGGGGAACGTGCCTTTCACCTCCAAAGAATCTGCCCAGCGAGTCAAGTAGACCCGAGTCTCTGTGCCGTGGGGATCCATGTCTGGCATGGTCTATAGTGCTCGCAGATGCCAGTTTTGATCCGTGCCGGAAAGAGGAGCGTTTTTGTGAAGCCATCAAATCCGAATTCTCTGAAGCTGCTGCACTGTCCTCTTGGATGGTCTGTAGCTCGTCTGACTCTGAGGGCCGATCTTTGAAGGTGTTGTCTTCTCTTCCTGGGGCATCTCGGGAAAAGAGGCGGATCAAGTGGGGGCGACCAGTCCTGTCAGCTGGGCTGGCCTCGGGCCAGGCATTCTTCGGGTCCACTGTGCCTTTGGAGTCTGTCACCGCTGGGCTCTTCGTGGAGGTCCCATTGTTCTGGTTCACATCTGCCTCTCCTGCAAACAACAAGGATGAGATATGAATACTGGCCTGTGAAAAACAGCCCTGGAACAATGCTGCTTTCTTTCCCTTGCCTTGAGATGCTCATTTCATACAAAACCCTTAATATGTGCAGTTGTAATGAAACTATGTTCTCTTCCAGCCTTAAAGAACATTAAGTTATCTTGGAACTGAAACCAGAGTGATGTTCTCACACAAATTTGCAGTAGTTCTAGGTGATTTTTTGGTGTGTGTGTGTGTGTGTGTAGGTTTTGGTTTTCTTTTTTTTTTCTTTTTTTTTTTATTAACACATTTATAAATAGATTGATAGATTACTTGAAGCGTAACTGAAACTAACTTATTCATATGGAAGGCTTGTGGATGAGGAGGCTTTCAGTGAGTGATCAGAATTCCTGTACTTTCCCTTGAGGACTGCAACTTTAATTACGCCATCTTTCTCCAAAACAGAGGAAAAAAATTAAAATTACAGTGACATTGCAGATCTGTGCTTTCACAAGTGACCATTCCCTCTCCACGATGTCAGAGCTTACGGCCTCATATGGAATCCCTCACTGTAACTACAATATGGATCAAACAAACAGTGAGAGAAAGGGGTTTTTTGCCCCACTACTGAAATTTTCCTCACTTCAAAAAAGAGAGCACTAAACTGCAATTTCTGCTTGGCCTCTCATGACAGTTTTTGTCCATGTGTGATGATCCTGGTACTCTGGGTACAATGTCCTGGCATTGACGCTGAAGGCCTAAAGCAAAACTGTCCAATTTGTATTTAGTGCTTGTGAGAAGCAACAAGAACAATTACCAGCAACTGAAAAGCTTTTTTTTTTTTTTAGCAAGAAAGGTGCCAAGACAGACCCCTGTGGTAAGTGAAATGCCTGCTGCCTTCTCCAGAGTTGTGTTCTGATGCACCCAGTAAAGCCCCTGAGAAGCATCAGCTGCAACACTCTTAGCCCTTCCTTCACCTGTAGTAGCTCCTTCTATCAGTGACAGAAAAACTTATGGAGGTTTTGATGGCCTATACCATGACTCCTACTCCTACTCTTCTGAAGGAAACTGCACCCACTGAAGAATATGCCTTATCTCCAAGGAACACCAAAAGAGTATCAGAAGGTCATTGCTTGAGGAGCAACCTTCAGCACAGACACCTCCCACACACTGTGTCAGAAATGTCTTTTGGAGTTAATGGGACTCAGAAATTCAGAAATAAGTCATGTGTTACCTCAGGGTCTCCTAATTACCTTTTTACATCCTGATTTGATTTGGTCCTTTTTGCCATGGGAGGGATAGGATCTGGCAAATACTGCTGTCTTTTCAAAGTACTTTGGGCTCAAGCACTTTGCTGATTCAGCAGAGCATTTTAGACTTCGTCGACAGTCATTTCATATGGTTTCACCCATCCACAGGGCACTAAAGAAACCTTTTCTCAGGCTGAGAATAATTCTGAAATAATTTTATGGGTAACAACGTAAGACAGAAATGTTGGCTTCTGCAAAACCTGTGTAGGTTACAATTGCTCAATTATGTTACTGCTACAGTTTTTAATATAAAAGTATAAAGTACAGTTTTGCTCTGCATTTTTTAAATTTCTTTTGTGAAAACTAGCTAGAAAATGTTCAAGAAAAAATTCTTAGGTTAAAACGTCTTAAAGTCTCTCAGAAATACAATTATTTAACCAGTGCCGAACTCTCACTGAAGACCTCATTAGTGGGGAAAATATTTGCTGGCAACTTTGCAATTTGAGTGTTCCTGAAAAGATGCTATCAAACTTATTAGAAACTAGTAACATACCCAAATGACTTTCTTAATAGAACAAAAGGAAAGTAACTAACTTGGATGTGTGACACATTCTGAAACTGCAAAACATTTTAAACAGCAACCCTAAGCCTAGGTTCTATACCATAATACAAATCCATTCAGGGACAGAAAAAGAAAAGCAAACAAAAGAGTTATTGTATTTAATTAAATGCATTAACAAAACACCAGAGCATCTGCATACTAATATTTTTTACAACAGTTGTTCTTTGTGCCTCTGAATACGGGTATTGGTAAGCAACAAAGAAGGGTATTTGTGCCACAAAAGTAGCTTCTCCCAATGCATACGCAGTGAGCTATAAAGTATAAATCTTTCTGGAGGCTCCATCTCAGCAGTGAAAGCACACATTTAAGTTTGCCTCTAAATTTTCCTCATGCTTATGTCTTCTCTAATATATAAAAAAATGTAAGAGAGATACTGTTAATATTGTTGCTAACTAATCAAAGTCTTCCAGTGCATTTGGAGAGACAGATCACTTAATAATGCCCTAAGGACATCCAGAATTAATGGACTATATAAATGTATGCTTATTTGTTCATTTAAAAACAAATATTCAGACTTTTAATAAAACCTGTTGTAAATGCTGTGTATAGCTACTATTTTTTCAAGTTGTTTTTCTTTGGAAAATGAAGCTCTTTCTTAAAATAGAGCACACAACTTGTACCATAATACTTGTACAAAAGAAAGTTCCCCAGGGAGGAAGAGATCTTAGGCATTTTTTGGCTAATCCTTGTAGAATGAAGTACAGCAGGATGCATTGCCATAGGCATTAACTAGAAGGCTATGGAAGTGTCTTCTATTTATTTGTAAGTGCATAAGGTCCTTGAGAGCTGCACAAATGAGAGCACAAGAAAAGCACCTCCTCACATTAGCCCAAAACCAGCCAGAGGGAACAAGACTCCAAGTGACTTCCAAAAAGAGGAATACAGATGTACAAAAAATTCTTAGCACTCTGTTAATGAAACCAAAGAGAAGTCCAAAGGTGCTTTCAAAGAGACAAAAATAAATGCAATCCTTCATTGTCCTTAATAGGAGTTAGGTCCCATATAAGCATTTTAAAACTACTTGGAGTGGCCTTGGGTGCTTGATTAGACATTGATAGTTTATCCCATTTCTTGAGAATGAAAATAACTCTTTTCCCAAAGCTGCTAATTGGCTGGGACCTCTCAGCCCAATGCTTCCAACAGCTCCTCTCAACAACCACGGAAATTTGTTCTATGCAAAGGACAATTTCCCATCGAGGGACCTCGGATAGAAATATCCTTCCCACGGGTCACTTGGAAGGGCTGCTCTATCACAGTCCCTCCTTGAGTCTGCAGGCTGCTTCCATACAGAGGACAGCCTGGAAAGACATTGTTAAGCTAGGAGTTTTAAAAAAAGATGACAAGTTTTTCATCTCCTCCTACTCCTCTCCAGTCTTGCTTTCTTGCAGATACTTGTAATTCCTCTCACATTCCTACTGCTGCTCCCTCTACAAATGCTGTAAAACAAACGAGGAAGATGAAGCTGATAAAAGCTGAAGTACATTACCTTACTTTGGGTTCTCAAGAGAGGCTAAGATCAACAGTCACAGTGCTTAAATATTTGTATGAAATCTTAAGTATTATTTACACATTACAAATGCCAGAAAGTACATTAATCAACTTTGCAACACCAAATATTTAATACACTTTATCATAAGGACAGGCTGCTGTGATTGATTACACTTCCTTTTTCTCAGCCTTCTTTTCTCAGCCTTCTCTTTTCTTCTTTCTCATGAAGATGGAAATTACTGAACTTCTAAATCAACTTTTCATTTTAGACTAAGGCATCTATATATATATAAAGCACTGTTTTTCAGTAAATGAAATATAATCTGTATTTGTCCTTTTCTACCTTTTAGGTCCTCTCTTTTCTATAGATGTCAACTGGATAGTAAAATACAACGCAGTATAGTCCTCAATTCTTAATTTCAGTATTTTTACTGAAATGCTGACAACAAAATATTGGTTAAAACATCTGACTTTTTGTATTGATTCATCTATGTTTAGTCACTTGAACAACAAAATGTAACACCTAGAAATTAATCAAATTTGTCACAGCTGAGATTTAAAGATCTCTGGTAAGCTATAGCAATAAGACAAATGTATTAGTAATAGGTTGCCTTGCATTATTTAAGAGGCTGAGACCACTGTTTTGGAACATGTGGCTTCTAATAACATTTGTGGTAATATCAGGCACTTGAAAGCATAAAAGGCCAAAGAAAAAACATCCATCATCACTACATACATGCTGCAGCTGAGGATATCTGGGTTCCAACTCTGTGCTGAGATAATTCCACAATTCAGCTCCTGGTTTGGACTTTTACTTCAGCACAGCCCACAGCAGAACAGCATGTCCCCAGCCACTAGGCTTCAGTACAGAAGTATTTGGGGAGACAGAGGAAAGAATTATGTCTCCATTGTTAAATCTGAACTGCAAAAGCTTGATTCATCCTCATTATGCTAAGACACCGCAGACAAAAAATGGCTCTTAGCCTAACTTCTCTAATATGGTTAGAAGGCAATATGCCATCAGACATTTCAATTCACAGACCTAATTACTGGATTTGTCTGATGCTTGTCAAACGGTCGGGAATCAATTTTACACAAATATTTCTGTTTGAAATGGATGGCATGCAGTATAATTGTGAATCAAACACTTGGTCATAGCTCTGAACACAACCAGAACAGATGTGCTGGTGCTTTTAGCCTTTACACAAACATTCTCCCCATTTTCTAGCAGAGTGAATTGAGAGAGAAGTGCCCATCTATCTCATGATGCAGATTCACGTGAGTTTAACACTCCTACTGCACTTAGCCAAGAGGTCACTTCCAATACAGCTTGCTCTCCTCCCTCCTTGCAAAAGCTTATCACTTTCAGGAAAAAAAATTCCCCCCAAAGGCAAATTTTTTCTATAGCTTCAGCATAACTGAAGGAATGATATTTTTCTGCACAAGAACTTCGGCTTTTTCTATGGGCTAACCAAGCTGCAGACTAAACCACCACAAAAATGAGAAGCCACCTGCTAAGCATAACACGCATTCCTTTGATTTCCCTCCGTCACTTCTTTCATTAGACATTTTACAGCATACAAAGCACTTATCAGACTAGAATAAAAAAGTTATGAGGGTGTTTCCATTCCACTGATGAGTTGAGCACATTTCTGATCTGCTGAAGCAGTGAAGAAGGGGTCTGCTGTGGCATAACTTTCCTTACAATAAAACTTGATATTAAAAATACAGTAAAAGGTGAAAAACCTTACCTGCTCCAGTATTTACTTGTATTGAATTAAATTTGAAAAAGACAAAGTTTAGTTCTATACTACACTTTGGGTCAATAAGGATCAGTGGCTGAGCCTGCTGAAAGTTATTGCACTGCTGTTGGTAAAAGCACAACATAGGTTTAGACATTTAGACTACATTTTTGTAGCTGGGCGAATGAAAGTTCCACTTAACATTTTACAGGAAGTGCCTGACAAATACTGCTTTTCCTGAATCCCTGGTACCTCATGGAATACTAGTTCTTAGCTGTTCTCTGCAGAAAGCCTTATGCCCCCTAAGAGCTGATGCCAGACCGAAAGTTAATAGGTCAGAAAAGATCTATTAATTGCTAGACCTTTGCTAATACCCAAGTCTTTGCACAGCTTCTCTCAGACTCATGAAAGATCTCATTTCTCCAAGCCCTCTTCTCCTGGTCCTCTCCTGCTGAAGAGCAGCTTCTGAGGTAGCAGAGTTTGGCCTTACAGCAGAGCTCATATGAAAACACAAAAACATTTGATGGAGAGGGGGAAAATGTAGTCACATCCTGTTATGGAATCAACTAACCTTGCAGTTGACACTTCAGCTATATTATTTATGCTCATATTTCAAAGAAAAGTACTGAAATCACTCAGGTAGAATAGGAATATGTACTTTTTAGCATTAATATAATAGGAATATGTACTTTTTAACATAAAATTATGCTATAGGGAAGAAACTGCAAATTGCATAGGAGAATGTAAATTCAGACACTAACTGCTACAGTATGAAAACATAAGTGTGATTCCTCTCACTTTATTTCTGATAATATCCAAAACATAAAAAAAACCCCAAACACTCAAACATTTGACATACTTTGGCATCAATTCACAAGTATTACCTATTTTATTAGCTAAGAGAGCAAAATCTCTCCTGAAGCGACTCCCAACCTTCTTCCCAAAAGGCCAGTCAATGAAAAACTTGCTGTAGTAGTATAAATAAGTATTAATTTTGCAAGTTCAGTAGGCCAATCAATAGCCTGATTTTTTTTCTTTCCCCTAAATTCTGCTGGACTTCATAATCCCAAAGTGTTTATTATGTAACTGTGAACCACTCCTTGTCACAAGAGTACCAGTTTCATGATAAATACATCCCTAAAGCATTGCTCTTCAGTAAAGCCAACATTTTTGAGAGAAGGATCCCTGTAAGGTGGCACTGGCACAGTGGGGAATTACTGCTGTGGTATCTTTTTTGGTAGGGTAACTATACTGACTTTTTTAACTTACCCAGTAAAACCATAATGCAGCCAATCAATGAGTTGGTGAAAATACACAGCAATATGACATCTAGCTGGAATGGTGGCACTCTGGTAATCATGCCTAAATCTTATTTTGTGAATCAGCAAATATAATTTTTGGTTCTGCTGACAACTTCATGATTTGATAGGGCTGGTTCTGTGAAATGACTACAAAATAAAAAGTAGAAATTAAAAATAAGCTGTATATTCATTACAGCTTATGTTCAGCATTACCACTCTGATGAAGGCAATTACGTTTCAGGGTATCAGTGTGTAAAAACTAGCAATACTGTCTGAGTCAGAGATTTTTGGTATATCAGGAGTCTTCTTGCTGGAAAGCTTTTCTGTGTTTTCACCAAGGCACACACAGCTCCTAACATCTACATGTCAGAGATGTGAAAACGCTTCCAAGTCTGTGCAGTAATAACCCACAGTCCATGCCCAAAGTCTGGATATTAATGGGAAACATGTGTGGTTACTGTGGGCTGAAATGTGTTACTATCCCATTACCCATTGTGAGGGCTGCACTCCAGGAGCCAGGTCTCAGACCTGATGGAGGAAAAACAACATCATATCTTCCCCAGATCTGTACACCCTTTATTATTTATGCCTTTAAGAACTCTCTCTCCTCTGTGTTCTTACTGAAAAAATTTAGCCAGTTAGTTCTGCCATGTCAAAGAAAGCAATGAAAGCAAAGCAGTCAGCGAGGCGTTCCAACCACAGGAATCAGAGCAGCAGTTGAATACCAGCTCCCTGTGTTCTCCTGTTACTGCTGATGCTGAGGCTTAAAACCAGGGGTGCAACAGGCCTTTTTTTTTGTTCAACCTACTGTGTAAGTCGTATTAGATTCAACATACAAGAAATTAGCTGGGAGGCCTAAGTTACACATCATCTGTCACTGCATGGTGCTTAATTTCCTCTTCATCGTCTTTCTAAATGGGCTATGTATGTATTTCAGCAATTCAGTGGAATACCTTCATAAGAAATTATCAGTGATTAAGCATTGAATAGGACTTCCCAGGGAAGTGATGGACTCACTATTCCTGGAAGTGTTCAAGGAATGGCTGAGTGTGGTATTTAGTGCTGTGATTTAGTTGATTTGGTGGTGGTCAGTCAGAGGTGGGACTCAATCTTTGAGGTCTTTTCCAGCTTTAACTGTAGGAAAGACATTTTGTGCTATCCTTGTGAGCCAGCAAAGGCTTACTAAAGATAAGGAAAGCCCGGTATCTCTCCTGAGGAAGACACCAAGGCTATCCCCATGACAACATGATGGAAAAGAGAAAGTTAAAAGATACGGACTTTAGTTGGCTCACAGAATGACATGGCTCCTTGTTCACCTATTGAGAACTTTGTTTCTTTCTTATGACCAATGTGTCTGTTAAGTAAATGTAAATATCTTGAAAAACTATAAAGGCAACATGTTGCTATAGGAAATCTCTCTTATACACCCTTCTGATGGAGTCTTGGTATCCTGTGCCATGTCGCGCTCTACAGCGACATTTAACGATTCTACGACTGGGAAAGAGAAAGTGGCTCAGGACTGTTAGGAGCCTTGTGGGTGTGTAAGGTATTGTTTGCTTGTGAGGACCGGTAAAGAAAAGAAAAAAGAGGCATTCAAAAAAGCTAAAAGCATCCCCTGCGTGAGAACAATTTTTGATCTTCAGACTGTAATTAAAACCAATCTACTTGACTGCAGAAACTGCCTTGCACTCTGCATGCCTTCACAGAGTTGGGCACTTGGATATCCGTGCCCCTGGCTCACAATGAAGAGCTGAACCAAAGCCCACACGGTGGCCTACCATTGCAGAGGAATGCAGCAGTGTAGGCCTGGCTCGCTCCCTCTCGCTCTTGTTTTCCACAACTTCTGGCACTGCCTCCACTTGCTGAGGCTTACAAAGGCCAGTACAGAAAACAAAAGAGCCTGTGGTTGAAAACCAGTGGGACTTGCTATGGCAGAAATTTG
This sequence comes from Molothrus ater, assembly GCF_012460135.2. Classification (NCBI taxonomy): domain Eukaryota; kingdom Metazoa; phylum Chordata; class Aves; order Passeriformes; family Icteridae; genus Molothrus; species Molothrus ater. Next base: position 93,791,382 of record NC_050478.2, on the reverse strand, counting down.
GAATCTATGAGAAGCATGTGGCAATTCTCCATAGGGCCTGCAGAGAGGGTTTTAAAAACTTCAACTAAGAATTTTATCCACCCACCAGTTTCAAAGAAAAACGTTGCTTTGTGTTACTAGAACATATAGGTTTGTTTTAATCTCAAACATCTCACAAAAGAGCCTCCCACAGCAAAGCGAGCTGGAGCATCATTTGTAACAAACAATTTCATGCACTTAGAGGAGAAATTAAATCACCTGCTGACCCATCAGCATTTGTACTCTTTAAAAATTGTGCAACTGACTAGTATTAGACAAAGATTGTTTGATTATTCATCTTTTCTGCTTCAGTTGCACTGAGTGTGAATAATTGTTAGGTTGTAAAACTTGGATATATCCCCCACCCACCAAAGTATGGCAAAATGAGTAGTGCTTCCATCAGACCTCACAACTTCCACTATCTTTTGTATATTCCACATCAGTTATATTTTACTGGAAAATAACCTCTTTCCATCAGAGCAACTGGGTCCCCAATACTACAGTTAAATTTTTTTCATAATACCATAGAGAAACAGGGCCTTAAAAGCAGCAGAAAAAGAAATGTTGGTGAAATGAGTGAGGCAAGGACGGTGACTGGTGTCACTGTCTGGTGTGAACCAGCTGGTTCAAAGAAGTTGCTCAGAGCATGATAAGCAGCACAAAAAACCCTATCAGTAGAATATTTCCTGTTAAAACCAATCATGTAGCACCTCCAAAGAGGGTCTGTTAACACTGCTGTGTTTTTCTTGACCAGCATTTAAGTGTCTGGGTGGTATTTCATTGTTTCGAAAGTATAAACTGCACAAAAAATATACTTGTAGTAAGTTAACCAAATAAGCTACCTTTAAAACCATGGTTTGATTGTGACCACAGGGAAACTACTTACAGCATAAGGCTATGAAGTCCAATTTCAATAAGATGCATTTCAGTTCTACAGAGTAACAGTGTTCATGTGTGTCAACTCCTCCTGGGAACCAACTAACCCAACTAAACCCAGAGCCCAAAGTACTGTAGAGGAGATTTTCATATGTTAAAACAAAGAGAGAATATGAATGTTTTTAACTCCCCCCAAAATAACACATCAATTTGCTGGTTTGAGGACATAACTTCAAAGTTTGTTTTCCAAAACAGCCTTGTATAGAGCAGGCCCAGGTAAAAAGCAAATTACAGGAGTATGGCAGTCCTAGAGAGAAGAGTGCACAACAGAAGCCAGGTTTCTGGAAGCTGTGAATCACCTGCAGGATGATGTAATCAATAAGCTTGACATTTTCATGCATCCTTCAGGTGTACATTGCCATATCTCTGGATTTCTCTATTTTGCCCTAGTATATTCTGAACTGAAGCTTTTAGTAGCACAAGTGACCCCAGAAAGAAAGTCATGGTTACAGAATTTACAGTGAGGGGAATTATGCTGGTAGTTTTTAGAAGATTTGTTTTCCTCAGAAAATTCTGCAGTACACCACAATGGTATAAATGACACACTCTTAGTATGACACACCTATTTGCCAATATTCCAAAAAATATCTGAAATACCTGGGCACAAATAAGCCTATAGACCATTTACCATTGTGTTGAGTTTTTATATATGTAAAACAAAATTGAAGATGTGGCTTTTCAGAAGCTGATAAAGCATACCTCCCAAACAAACAAACAAACCAACACAAACAAGCCAAAGAAGGGGTTGGGTTGTTCAAGTCTGCCTAAACTGCAGCTCTTTACAATCAGAACAAGTCCACAGCCATTAGTCACTGTCTGACACTTGGAACTGATTCACTTCAGTTTGGAACTGACTTTCACCTGAAACCTATGGTGAAAGGTCAGAGGAGTAGAAGTGAGCAGGATTTCTCCCAGTCACACAGAATTTGTTCACAGAGCTTGTCACATCTCAGAAACTGATGGATCATTGTGAGTACCCCTGAGCCAGTGGGAGGCAGAAGCCCAGGGGGGAGCTCCCTGCCCAGGAGGGTGCAGGGGCCCAGCTGTGCCCTGCATATCCAGCTGTGCCCAGGAGGTGGAAAATGTGTCACTGCCCCCTGTGCAATGCAGTGACCACACCTCCAGCTTGACCCGGACATCTGAAGTGGGAGAAGCTCACATTGCAGTGGGGACAAGAGCCACACCATCAGCTGCATCCATGAGGTAGAAGACAAGCACCTCTGTAGCCTTTTGGGGAAACAGAGGAGCAGGTCTCCAGCTTTGCCAGGTCTTCCTCTTAATGCCAGTTCAAGATGCTGGCATTAAGAGGAAGTTCCTTTCTCTCATGGACACTGTAGCAGCTATGGGAAACTCCAGTTCTGCCTTTGGTATGGATGGTGAGAAAGTCATTCTGCCTAACAGATCAGCAGCTGATTGCTAATTTTAAAAACACAGTTAATGCTTTACAAATGTGTCACTTCAGGGATGTTCAGCACTACAGATGTTAGTTTTTGTCTGCCTGGCAATGATTACTCTAACCAGATTTTAAAACATTTTCATGTAATAGTACAGGATTTTAGAAGGTGACAATCAAGCTAGTAGCTCTGAACTCTGAAGAGAAACCTGAAAGCCAGGTTACTCAAAGGACAAATTCCACATGTCACATTCAAAGTCAGCAGAGAAATCACAGCTGAGCACATTTATGGCAGGGATGCTGCTGGGGCACAGACACCCGAGGCTGCACTTGGCTGCTCTCACAGTTTAAAGCCTCTCTGCACCCCTGGCACAGGAGCACAGCACTCGAGGATGCTGCACCCTGATCACTGCCTTGAACAGAGGGAATGGCATTCCTGCTACCATGCTCTGTCCTGCTTGTCAGAACAGCTTTGTCTGGAAGCTGCACAATGGAGAATGTCAGCACAGACCTAGGAGCAGAGCCATGGAATTGCTGTGGCAGAATGAAAGAGGAGGATATAAAAATATTGCAATACATGCAATGAAAGGCAGGTAGTTTGTAAAAATACTAATTATTTCAAGGCCTTTACACATTTACAATTATTTAACTTTTAAAATTATTTCAAGGCCTTTACACTTTTACAATCAGTACAATAGAACTCCCAAGAGTTTTAGAGGTAGTTTCGATTAAACAGCAAAAATAAACTGTTTAGAGACTTCTGAGTGAAGCTAGTTCCACAGTGAAGAAATTTGATAACCAAAGAAATATTTTTCAGAAGGGAACTCTAATGTATTCCTGAGCAATTGATATGAGATTTGATTAAAATATCTGCCTGTCCAGCAGACAGACTGAAAGAAAACCTTACTCCAGAACTTGTCATAGGGTTAACAGGTTTACCTTCTTCATAATTGCCCCAAGTGAGCCCTAAAAACAGAAAAGAAGAATACTTAAAACCAAGCAAATTAAACAATGAATCCAAAGGACTAAAGCAGTCTGCACTGACTGAACTGGCACAGGGCCTAACAGCAGAGATATTATTCCACAGAAATACTGGCAGAAAGCTGAGAATAAGATATTCAAAAGAAAGATACCAAGGGAAAAAAAAGATGATTGGTTTTTTTTGGTGATGAACTGAAAACATTTAAAGCTGGATAAAAATCACCTTGTCTGTCTATCCTGCAGGAAATTACTGGTATTTACCAGAGAATAAAGAAACATTACCAGCAATCACATGGAAAGACTTTACACTCCCAGGTGAGCCACAGAATCCACAGCCTCACATGTCTAGATTCAAGACCTCCAATCCTGAAGGAAAGGACAGTGTTTGCACTGGTCACACCATTCTGCTGTTCTCTCTTGTCAAGCACTTTCTGCCTCTCTGGCCTCCTGCAGTTTCCAGTCCTTCCTCCCACCTTCCCTTCCCAAGGCTCCTGGACCAAAGCTGCCATCCAAACCACTCTGCTGTGCTGCCTATCTGAGTCCCACAAGCTCCAGCTCCACAAAGGTCATGATCCCTTGCCATGCTGCTGCAGGCTTTGGCAGGCTTCTTGTGGAGCAAATTCCAAATTATCTCTGCACAGGAAATCACCTCTGGAATCTCTCCTTGTCATAAGGCCTGCCTACCCAACACCAGTAAGAGCTGTCAGAAGCTAGTACAAGCAGACAACAAATACTCGCCTCTAAACCAACTACAAGAGTCACAAGATTGAAGTGCTACCTCTCCTCACCTACTCTGTCAAATGCTTATAACCCATACGTGTTCTTACGATGTAAACACAAAACATCTAAATCCAAAGGGTCCCCACTTGGAAAATAAATACTGTATGGCCTTCTGCTGCTCTGGATTACTGACATTTGTCCACATTAGCTAAGAGCTTTCAAAGTCATGTGAAGACACACTTCACAAACACCTTTCCAGCAGCAACCCTCTACAGCTCTGTTAACAGAGCACCACTGGATCAGCATCTGCCCACAGCTCTCTTAAACCAACATTACGTGTTGTGTGGTTGGTGCCACAGATTGTTGATTTGGTTTGGGGAGTTTGTCTTTTCTGCACTGAAAGAAGAAATATTTAATTTCTCATCCTTCCCAGTGAAATTTAAATGGCTGTGCTAACACAGAGATCATACACTGCTGCCTCCTCTCTGTCCCAATTACAAACAGCGTTCTCCCCATTTTGTTCTACAAGCTCATCTATACAAGTAGTGCATGAAAGGAAAACAAAACATTGCAATATTGGCTGAAGAAGGGAGTAAAATTACAAGATTCCCAAAGTAGCCGAGGCCAAGGGTAGGATTTGAACATCATGAAATCCCACATTTCTAAAAGATGAATTTACATGGTGTTTGATAGACTGAGAGAAAATGTGGTCTGTTCACGCATCAATTTAAAATCACCTATTATTTCAGTGGGATTTTACCTGAGATACAGTATGCTCTTAGTCAGAAAAAAACCCCAAGGAAATTATTAGGGAATCCCAAATCTGTTAATGTAAAACCAGATATAATAATCCACTTCACCTCTGAGCTAAGCATCTGTCAGAACAGCCTTATAGATATCTGCTCTAATACTTCTAACCTCATCTGTTCTGGGTCTTAGAGAATGGAGCTTCCACTCTCCATCATTATAAATTACATCCTACACTTCTGAACATATTAATAAATGTGTTCTCATCTATACTAGGCTACATCAGACATATTTGCTATACACCAACAAATCAAAGATATCAGATTATAAACAATGAAGAGGATTTTTACATTAAGAAAACCCAACACTTTTTTCCCCCACGCTGAACACTTGTGAGCTGTACCATAGTGCTAAATGTGACTCAATGCTATACGAAGAACAATGGTGACAAACTGTATAAAACCGCGGCAGTGATCGATGGTACTTCACACAATATCTGCTTTTCAGCAGCAGCATTCTAAGAGTGAAAAACTGCTTGCACAGTACCAAGCCTTGTACCAGTTCGTGGGAGTTACTGCTATTAAAAAAAAGAAAAAAAATAAAAGAATTCACAAACTTTATTTTGCTATTTGAGTATGTATAAAGTCACTTTTCATGTGATGAAGAAAGCACGCTTAGCAAAAAGAGCTCTTAACTCTGAAGACTAAAATGGCAGTATGATTGAGCTCCACAATATTTTATCAAGCAAGTAAGGCTGTAAACATGTTTTCTTCCCAAGTGTTCTTTGGGTATGTTTCTCTCAATCCACCCAGCAAGCACAAGGATGAGTGAAACCACCACTTCTAGAAAAGTTCACAAAGAGCCTGAGAGCAACTCAAGGGGTTACACCAGAAGATCTATCACAACGGTACACAGAGGATGCACATAGCACACTGTCCTGCTCACCCAAACTTAGGATGCAGCCCTGGCGAGGCAGGTGATCCCATGCCTGCTTTTTGCAGGCAGAGGCTGCTCCACTGTGCCCAAGGCCAGCAGAATTCATGCTGGAGCCTCAGCCCCACGCTCATCTCAGCCAGAAAACCTGGCTAATGCCTGGCTTGGTGCTGCACTGACCTGGGACTGGCAGCCCCCAGCTGGCACTTTCCTGGGTGCAGCAGCCCTGTGCCTGCTGGCAAAACACTCAACAATTCATGGTTCTGGACCTGTGTTTGCAGGAGCAATATCCACTAAGCCATTTCAGAAATAAACAAAACAACTCTGCCTTGGTTTTCTCAGCAGGAAGATTTCATTTTTCTGCCTCCTAGGAAGTTGTACAGACAACTCACAGGAGGTAGAAAGTGCTCCACAGACAGAAAAATATCTGTGTTAATATCATCTCTGAAAATAAAAAGTCATTTATTTCCCAGGTAAGTGCTGTAAGAGCATTTCTGCAGCCACAGATTATGACTGGCAAAATGAGAAGTTTTTCATATTCACAGTCTGTGGTTTCCCAGAAAGTTACCTAGCATCCCTTTGAAATAAGTAAATAATGCAATCTGTTTATAAAACCCTTGCACCTTGGTTCAGTTCTCAATTTAGATGCAGTTCATTGTAGAGAATCATGGGCTTTGCTTATCCTGAGAAAACAGGATAACCAAGACAGTCTGACAAAGAGGTGCCACAGACTGTAGAAGCCAAATGTGCTGGAAGTAGCAGGAAAATTGCCATGTACCTCCAGATTGGTGTTCATGGCCTACTAGGATTTTTTTTTCTCCCCACTGAAAGCCTGAAGTACTGGAATCAAGGATAAAAAAATACAAAGGAAAAAAAAATCTAATTCCATCTATAGTAACTGTGAAGAATAGCTGGAAGAACAACACATGGCTTGAGGATACACCTCCAGGTCCCAAGTGCACCAGCAGGCTCTGCGCCTCTTCCCTCTCACTCATCTGGGAGTTCCCTGTTCAGGGTCAGCTCCAGCCCAGGTCCAGCCTGCCAGGACTCAGCTCAGATGAGACAAAGGGCTCTGAGGATCCTGCTCAGATCCTCCTGGCTGGGCCGGAGCTTTGGCCATGGCTCCTGGCCAGGCCAGACCCGCTGCCCGTGCCCAGCCTTGTGTCTGCCCACGGTGGCACCTTCCAGGGCTCTGGCTGCCCTGGCTGCTCCTGCTGCCTGAGGTGCCTGACCCTGCCTGCCTCGCTGCCACCCTATCCCAGCTCAGCCCCACGCTGGCCAGGCCACTCCTGCTGCTCCCAGCATGAGAGCATCAAGCTGTGAAAAGCAAACTCACTGAACTTGGAGCTCTCATTTATTATCTTTGGCTTATTGCAGGAGGGATTCAACCTCAAAAGTATCCCTTCTTAGGTATGCCTCAAAGGTATTTCCCCTCTTAGCAGCAAAAAACCCCCACTGCATTACTGCCTGAGAAACAAGTGAAAAAAAAAGAAATCAAATGCATGCAGATTAATAGACCAAGATACATTTCATAAAAGAAAGAAAATAAGTAGTTGATAATCAGGACAAAAACTTGCAAAAGTCTCCAGCTCTGACTGCTTGCCTTTCAGAAAGTATCATAAAGAGGCATTTACTGAAACAAATCCCCTTTCTCCCACCCACATCTCCGGACAATTCTTTCTGTGACAATAAATAAGACAGGTCTATCACTCACCCCATTTTGGGTTTCCCAATTTTCTATTCTGGCAAGGGAAATATTTCTCACATACCTGAAAGGAATAAAATTAAGGCCCATATTCGTTGCAGGTGGCTGATACAACTTAGGTGAAATCAGCAATTGTCAAATTATCCTACACTTCTACTAATGGCACAAGCAGCATGTTGCAATCCATATTGAAAAAAAGAGAGAAAAGATAGAGGATAACTTGATAAGGAGCTATACCATGACATTATCTGAGCATCTATTCTTTTTCATACAAGTCTAATTTATAATTTGATACAGTTTGACTAGATGATTGCAAGTTGAAGTCATGCTGCTTACATCTTTCTCTCATTGCCAGGTCTGTCACACATAGTAAAAGGTGTCAGGCTTTCTGAAATGTGTCAGTAAAAGTTAACTTACAGAGCAGTTCATTACTTACTGCACACTTTGTATGGTCCTTAGAAGCTGCATGAGGCTAGCTAAATAACTACCATCATCATCATCACAACTAACCAGCAGATAAAACTGCATCATCTGCAGCCATTATTCTTCTGCTTGCACTGCAGTATAGATTTGCTACATTTTAAAGATTATTTTGACTGGTATTCAAGTCAGTAGGAGACACTTGCACTTATGTGAGTGGCAGGACACCCATCCCAGCTCACAGGAACTTTAGCATAATTTAGCTGATGTAATTAGCAGAAGCTGGCTTACCTGGTGACAGACCAAAGGCAATTCCCCTAATAAATATAAACCCTTAACAAATGAATAAATGTCAGCAAAGGCAAGGGTGGATGTACTACAACTCAGAGGCACCACATCTCTGGGGTGTGCACCAGGCTCCTTGCTGACAGTGAAGTTTCCCATGTGGCCATACACAGTTTCTCCAGCAACATCTACACAAACATGAGCATTAATAACTCGGAGGTAACAGCAGCATTAAGCCTGCAGAAGGGCCTGCTAACTAGATCAAATATGCTTTAAATGGTAGCCAGAAAAGGAATGGATATGAAAATGAAATACATTTAAAAGGGTCAGTGATTCTATGAATAGAAATTTATTCAGAGACTGTCTTTTCATGTTTTGCAACACAAAACAGATCAAACAAGGCTGTGCTTCTGAAAAACACAACATTCAATGAATACCATGGCACTTGAATGCTGACTGGAGAGATGCCAGTGATATCAGAGAAGCAATGTCTTTTTCTCCTCTACTGAAACACTCTTTGCCCTACACAATAGCTAAAAAGTCTTTAAAAAATGGCTGAGTGGAACGCTTTTATCTCTGACTAAGCATACATATCAGGCACTATGTGCTTCATCCCCCTAGCAGGAATTACACAGTATCATGATTCAGAACTAAGCTGATCAATCCCTGGGAAACGTCCATCGTATTGTCAAAGCATTCCTGCATCTATTTTACACAAATTAAAAATTTATGTAAAACAGAATCTCTGAAAAACTAAGAGGCAGCCTTAGCCATAGTCCAAACAGCCTGAAAAAAAGTCTGTTCTTTTTGTCTGTTCATAGCAGATGCATGCTGGTGGTACAGATGTGCCCATGTTATGTGTCAGGATGTGAATCCTGACATCCTCAGTCACCCAGACTGCTCTTGAAGGTTTGGGTTAGTTTTTTACATGGGAACATGGACACAAAGGTGTGGAAGGGGAAAGTAAAGGGACTGTAAGCATGTAAATACTGGAAAAAAACAGGACCTAGCTCTAGGAGAGATGGAAAATGTTGCTGGGGTCCTGCAGTTTAGAGGGCTTTTTGTATCTTGTTATTCCCCAACTTTAAAAGAAGGGAGAAACAGTTGTTTGTTTTAAAGGACGCACATGTAAAAATAAATCACTCACTGAGAAAGAATTCCAAAGTAAAGAAATAAATCTTTAGATTCCAGGATCAGTTATGTGCTTGATCAGCCAAATTTTCAATCCCACTTAGGATGTGAACACTCTAGTACTGTATGTGTACAAAACAAACTAACAAGCCAAATAATAAAAGCTTTCAACCCATGACCATGGCCAGTGCGAGACACATGCCATGGCCTTCAGATCAAGATCCAGGTGAGGAAGAAGGAAACATCTTATTCTCCTGCCAGCAGAAGTGTACTCTCCATACTGCACATTTCTCTTGCTTCCCTTGTCTTGCTGCCCCATGAAGATGTCACAAATCAATTGTTAATTCCTCTTCTTTCAGCATACAATGGAATGTGTTCACCCAGAGCAATTTAAAAATGAAAGATCTCCAGAAGTGAAATAAAGTGTTTTCATTGTGTAGTTACTGCCCCAAATGCCTCCCTTTTTGAAGAAAGTTTTTGCATCAAATTGGTTTTTAGGGCAAACATGGACAAGTTACTGGGAAGACAAATTCAGGCTTGTCACTGGTATGATCAGGTTGTTTTTGCAGTAAACTTTAATGGAAATCAAAAGCAAACAAGCCAAATGTGTAGCCACTCTACCTTGGAATTAGGCTTTGCTTGAAATGGGGTGGAGAGAGGAGGTGGAAATAAAGCAGTGGCTGTCAAATTCTGCTTTTGTACTATTTACTTCAAATTTGACAAACCAATCCAAACAGATTACAATGAGCTCAAAAAGAATTAAAAAGTAGAAGCAAAAATCAAATTAGTGCTTAGCCAAGTGGAACTGGATGTTACAGACGGCTGCTCTTTAAGAATATGTGTCAATTTATTGATCTTGCTTGGCTGCCCCCACTGTGTTCTTGCAAAACACATACAGCTAGGGGCACTACTGCCAGCCAAACTGGAAAGGTTTCGTGGTGTCAGTATTTTGCCTGCCAGGTTAAAGCTCATATGCAGTCTGGCATCAGGTATTCTGACCTTCAACTCTTCCAAAAAAACCCCCCAAACCGTGTCCAAACTTCCAAATGCCAGAAGTTGTTTTACATCTCAGAGTTCTCAGAGCATGGTATTGACAGTGTTCATTACTAACGTTTGCATGGGCCAGATTTTTCTACTCCTTCTCTTCCATTTACAGTTTTTCCTTTGAGACTGAGCTGTAAATGGGAAAATACTTTAGGATATTCTGTAGAGCTCACCACTGTGCTTAATGTTCTTCATTACTCACCACACACTCAGGTTGTGATCTTTTTTGATAATTTTTCCAGAGTATTTAAAATTCCCTTCAGGTATTTCAGAAAATCCACCCACACCGTGCAAATTGCCTGCTCAAGAATTTTATGCCGCTTTTTGTTTTCTACCAGTTTCATCCTCTTAACAGAGAGGGCAACATGCTGCCAACATATCGTGCACATTCACCTGGCTTTTTGGTTTTGGTAGGTTGGTTTTTAAATCTGAAGCAAGATACTAATCCACAGTACTTAAAATAATGCAGAAAAAGGAAAAAAGTGCAGCAGTAGATTTAGACATTCAAAATACTTCTCTCCAATAAACAAAATCTCAGTGGGACCCTGAGAAACCCAGCTGTACTAAATACCCTCTGCAAGATAAAATAAAACCAGCACAGCTTCCCAACCTTCCCGTCCTTCCTTGGGACCACAGTTATGCAGCAATTTGTTGCCATCTAAATAACCACTTGCTTTTGGACTCATTGTCATGTTTTCTGTTCCAGGAGAAAATAAGAGTGTGAAGGGAGAAATGCATGTCTCTTTTACTCAGCAGGAATATCAAATTGAGTGTCAAATTTATACATTCCCATTTCCAGCCTCTGGCCCTCCAACAATGCAAAATCCAACAAACTGTGTGTGCTTCCTCAGAGCCAACCATCACAGCCTATTCTACTGGGATAGCTGAAAGCAGTAGGAAGAGTTACTGAGATTCCAGACACAGTAACTGGTCATATCTGAATCTAGGGTTAAGGCTTAAATTCATTATCTTTCCTAAAATGTACAGACAAACCTGAAGTTATAGATAAATAGTACAAATACAAAAGTAAAAATATGTTTCTTATGCTGGCAGCATTAAACTAATTAGCAGGGAGAAAAGGGGAAAAAGAAAGCCAACAACAAACCAGTAGAACTCTATAATGAGAATATAAATATTACATTGAGGCTTATTTCTGTAGGTGAGAATTTTGCTGAAGAGCATATGTTTTTTCCCCATAGATTTTATTAAGGCATGGGCACTGCACCAGCAAAAAATGTAAGCTCCAGATCTTAATTTTAAATTAATGCAATTTATGATCTTCAACTTTTATTCTTCTTCATCTAGAAGGAAAAGGTTAGGTGATATGACAAACCCAGAGAGCACAGAATATTTTTATTTGTATTCATTTGGCTGCTGACTGTGCAACACTTGTCTGTCATACAAATAGTTGTTTGCACACACACATGCACAACATAAGAAAGCCTCAGTTTTGTTACTAGTTTTCAAATTCAAAGAAAAGACAAGACATCCTGTTGTGGAATATGTCTCAGTCTTGACTAGAATTTGTTCTTACAGCAGAATGGCCTCAACAGCCCCAAGCAATGCTATTATCCCAGGTCATCTCATCAGTATTCATTTGTGCAAGGTTGGAATATTCATTGGTATGTGACTTGCAGTGTCCCACATTCAACATTTAAAAATCAAAATAGGAAACATCTAAATTACTTCAAATTGACCCTTACCATATGGTCCTTTTTTTCTTTTTCTGATGATCAGGGATGAGAGAAAAGAGATAGATGGGCTAATATTGTTTAGAATTTTTGTGGGAACAACCAGGTTAATCATCAAGAAGCTCACCAGGATAACTTTGTGTCTTTGTTGGTAGAGAAGATGCTAGAAAGCAGCTGAAGTAGTGAGCCCTGGCAGTAAAGGAAGACCATGAAGAGGAGAAGAGCATAAGGAAGAAAAGGAAGGAACCAGGCAGATGGAAGAATGCAAAGGCAGCTAAAGAAGGTCTGGCAGAAACCAGTAGATCAGCAGGTGAGAAGAAAATATGGTGAGAAAAACACAGGGCAAAAAAGCCTGGTGGTAAGCAAAAGCAGTAAAATAGTGTAGTCAGACAGAAGGAATCAGTCACAGTAAAAAGGATGACCACTGGGCTGGAGAAATGACCCACGGAGTAAGAAAAGCACAGCCCGTGGTACAGGTTCTGTTTGCAACAGGAGGATCTGTAAAGGGACACCCGACAAGTGACTGGGGGAGGGTAGGGAGGAGGTATTAAAAAAAAACCAAACCCACCAGGCAGGTTAAAACACAAAAAAATCTCAAATATTTATTTTTGCAGCACCCCATTCCACTACAACCAGGGATCTGGCAACAGATCAGGCTGCATTTCTCGACTGCCAAACCAGTTCAGCTTGAGATAGTAACAACAAGGTAACATAAACTCTGACTTTCCTCCTCAGAAAGAAATCATAGCAACCAGTGACCCTATTGTGCTTTGTTGTTGCATAATTGTTAAAGAAATGCTTTCCGATGCCCTGTGAGAGGGGGTACTATCTCGAAAGCTCAAAGGGATTGTTCATTTGATCACTAAGCACAGTGTTATTCTAGCCACTCATGCATGCAGAGAATGCCTCTATTCTTATGTTCCCCTGAGAGTTGAGGTCATCTGAGATATGTTGGCTATCACATATAAAGGCCGAGGTAGAACTGCTGGCAGGACGTTTTAAATTAAGTATTTTCACAGACCTGGAATTTCTCTTCTGCTTTTTCAGATGAACTCAGCTAACTCAACAGGCTAATTTAAAAGGTGTTAGGATACAAGCAATCCTTTAGTTAAGAGTTCCAGCCTTGAGACCCTGTGTCCCTGTGTGCTGAATGGCGAAGCAGTTTTAGGAATGACAAAACAGATACAGATGTGTTTCTAATCCCGGATCCATCTGTCTCTCCCCAAAGCCTTAGGCAGAAACCAAAAAGTGCACTTGATCCAACAGTCTCAGCACAACAAGATACTAACACATGAGGAAAAAATAAAACAAACAAACAAACAAACAACCCCCCCCCAAAAAGAACCCCCAAAAAAACCAAAACAAAAAACCCACCCCCCCCAAAAAAACCCTGAAAAAATCCAAAAAACCAAAGCAAAACAAACAAATAAAAAAACAAACAAAAAAACCCGCAAATCCCCAAACAAAACTCCCAAGAAACTACACTCCAAAACACAAGGAAAATCCCTACACTCAAAGTCCAAACACTATGCTAAGAAGCTGCACACAAAGATAATGTAATTAGGAAAGAATAAGGTTATTCCATTCTGTCCTTTTCTACAATCTCCCATACAAGATTTATTTCTTACCTCTTAAATTTTGTTTTATAACATTCCATTCAAGTCACATCCTTGTGATGCACTTCAATGATTCTTGAATGGTTTTGTTGAAAACATTAAGTTGTTTACCAGTAATCTCAAAAATGAGATGCTCAGCCTCTTATCCACAGATGTGTTAAGGTAAAAAAAAATCCAAACAACAAAACAAACCACCTCTAATTCATGCCACATTAGCACAAGCAGCATATAGGCAAGAACTCCAACTGGTACTATGTGCTAAAATCTACAGAAAAAGATATACACTTTCCAACTTACACACTTCAGAGCAACAAGGAAATTGCCTTTGCGTCTCCACTGTGTGCACATAACTGGTCTCTGAATCAACACACAAACTAGCCTAGGAATTAAACAGATGAATGCATAGAGCACAAAAGGACATAAATATGCTTTATCAAATTCCTCCCCTAATCCAAGTTGTAATTTTATCTTCTCCCCTGTGGAAGGCACAGCTTACTAGCATGGTTCCTTATTTTTGTGTATAAATAATATCCTTAAAATAAATGCACTATTGCAACCACAACATTTTAAGAAGATCTGAAATGTTATAAAACCCTACACTTAATGCAAATTAACTGCAGTTTTCAGAAAGACATGACCTCATTAGCAATTCTACAAAGAAGAAATGTTAGGATATTTCACTCAGATGAAAATGTCACTATTTGCACAGATTTTTTTATTTAATATTATAGATAAAAAAATTAAAACTTATCAACATTCTGAAATCATCCAGATCCCTTTTCATTCTCTAATTAAAATAGCAAATTAAACAACTAAATAAAAAATACCAGAAGTACCGAGTATTTATATACTCCCTCAATGAATTAATCTGCTAAATTAGAGGGGTTATAGTTTTAGTTAAATCAGGATACTTGAACTATGAATCTTGCCTGTAAAAAATACATGTCTTTACATTGCAGTGCTGCATTACAATTATATCAACACAAGCAACCTAATAGAGATGGAGGAGAAAATGCTCTAAATTCTAAATAGCTCCCTATGTCAAACTATCTTATACTCTGACTTCTCCCACAATTCATTCCTGATAAGGAACATGATAATAATACTCTGAAAATAGACTGGGAGTTGACTAGAAAAGCCAGGGATTTGGACATGCCAGCAGTGGTCGGGTGTCACAATGGCTAGCCAAAGCAGTGTGTGATTTTAAATAACATGCTGATTTCAAGACACTCACTTCTGTTTTCTTGAGGGGCAAGCTCCACAGCTTCCTTTTTCTTATTTTCTTTTTTAAAGGAATATTGATTTTAATTTGCAAGAATATTTCAGTCTCAGAAATCTTCTAATAGGTACCTATAGACAGAACTAAAAAGGGTCTTTTTACATGAGAACTAAGAAAATACAGAAAATCATATTTTCACTGCAGGAGACATTTTTAATCATGAAACAAAATGTATGAAACATTTTCATACATGAAACAAAAATAACCCATGGGTGGGAAACATGTAACTCGGATGCTAGAAAGACATTTGTCCCTCCTCATAATTATTCAAAATTGAACAACAAATTACAAGTCAATATAAGAAAATTGTTGGGCTGAAGAGAGGAATGATTTAAATGCTCGCCTTCAGGGAGCAGTCACCAGCAGAGCTGTACTGCCACAGGTGTGGCACTGCAGCTGTAACCCTGCCAAGAGCAGCAGCAGCATTCAGAGAGGCTGCTGGTGAAGTGCACATCCACAGAGAATAACTGTGCTCTTGAGATTCTGCTGCTGAGTTCACCCAAATGGAACAGGCTTTATCTGGAATAGTCTAGAGCAATTTCTGCAAAATCTAGAGCAATTTGGTCCTTTTCTTACAGTGAAGAGCAAAATAATTCTTGGTGTAAAAGCAGTCTGACTGGCAGGGAAATGCCTGCCCTCAGAAATGGGAATCAGCAGTAACAGGTGCAGAGCAACCCTGTTATGGTCTAATGTTTACAGATCAATAGGCTCAGTGAGGTCCAGTCCTCGACTGGGTGCTCCTGCAGTATGAATCGTGACTGAAATAATGCTGGGAGTGAGTCTGCATTTGAATTATGGTACTTTAGTAACATAGGGGAAAAAAAACCAAAAACCTGTGCAGCATGGAAATAATGAGAGCAGCTGAAAAGGAAAAAGAAAAATCCCAAGCATGAATGCATTTAGAAGTCTTGACTCCCAGGCTTCTCACTTTCAGAAAATTCCTCAATTTAACCTCACTGATCACTCCAGCCCACATAATGAAAACAGGCCACTAAATACAAATTACTACAATCAGGTGAGCACTGATTTTAAAATAGATGCCAAGTTTATTGTTTGTGGCATATGGAAACAAAAGTCACATCTCTCTGCTGGAGCCTAGGGGAATTTAACACAGAGGGAAAAGAAACAGTTACTTTGCCCAATCTTCTGATTTTCATTTTAAGCCCACAACCACCAAAATATCTTGGTCAAAATTTGGATAGTATTTTGAAGTGTTAATGCACGTTGCCAATTCTACTGAAATCTAGTGAAGTTCCTCTATTAATTTTCACTTATTATTGTCCCTCTGTAGGCTGTGCAGCTCATGATGATGTTGGCCAGCCACTGATCCCTCAAAGCAAAACTGGAAAAATTTGGTGGAAGAGGAAGAGGGAAGCTCTCATTTTTCAGGGGTTTTAACATTTTTTTGGTTTTGAGTTTTATTTCAAGCATGAATCTTGAAACAAATATGCCTTCAGATCTTCATATGGGAATTATATATTCTGAAATAGAGCAGTAAAATTATTGCAAGAAATTTTGGCAAATAAATAAAAAATAAATAAAATTTCAGAATTTTTATTTAATGCTAACTAGGGCATTCAGGCTTGTTGTATAATTGCTATCCACACAACTACTCCCTATTTTGTAATAGATTTCCTATGTTGACAAATGCAGAAGGAATGAAGATACTACAGCAATAAAATCTGAAGACCAAAGAAGAGGGTCTTGTGGCCACTTTAAGGATGGCCAGTTTATAAACAAAACTGCACATGGTACACAAAACAAATGATAGCCTGAAAAAGTGAAAGAGTAAGTAAAAGAGAACAGAATATCACTACTGCCTGCTCCTACCACAGCCTTACCTTAAAAAATGGCATACTTGCACATTTTAGACCTGATTAATAGGTGAAGCAAAAGGTGGCAAAAATTTATCATGTCTATACCTAATCCTGCCCAAAAAGGCTTTCCAAAATATTCAGTTCACTCATGGCAATGAATGTCAAAACTGCAAAACTGCAATTAAAACTCGGCCCAGTTGTTTTGGAATAAAATTACTGCTACTCCTGTTTGACTTTGGGCTGCAAGACATCAGGAGACCAGCAAATGGAAATACTGCCTGCCTGAAGCTGCCCCAGCGGCATGCTCAATGCCTGATGTGAAACACAGCTGCCTCAAACCTGCTGGCTGAGCTGATGACTTCAAGCACCACAGATCAGCATCTTCCCGGGCAGGAACTTGGGCATAACCACAACCTTGGCAGGAACTCAGGCACAGCCACTGCATGGCTCTGTTAAAATCAGCAGAGCTGCTGTGCTGAAGAAGCAGGAGGTCCCATCAAGGTAAACAGAGTCACCACATCCTTATAAACATTCAGGGAAGCAGGCTTACTTGAAAGAAATAAATATTGTCAAATGTCAAGTATTTATTTTAGAAGCATCAATATTTTCTTTTTGTCTCCACTGAGTGCAATGAAATGAAGTCTCTTCATTGTTACATAACATGGTGGCTCAGTTAAGTGTTCCAAAACCTATCGCTTTTGTTTCAGAGCCCGTTCTTTCACTTTTCCACAAGCAAAGGTTAAAAGAAAATCCTATTACAGATATTTCAGAACAGAAATGAGAACTCCTTTGAATTTCTTTTATCTGTAGACCATTCCTATTGAAGTCACTTGAAATAAACATATTTCTAATTTTTTTTTTCAGTCCATGCATGTGTTTAAACGACTGAGTTTAGTCTTTAGAATGCTCAATATTAGTGCAGTCATCCTGTAGCAGATTAATATGATGAACAGCAGAGATTTTAAGATGCTACAGCAAGAACCACCAAAAAGGAAAAAAAAAAATCACAAAGGATGACTACTAGAAATCACTCAAACTAAATTAAAGTTTCTGTTTTGATGGAAATCTTTGCATCCAATATAAAAATGGTTCCTTCTAATGAAGTGGGACTATTAAAAGTACTAGAGAAGGCCAAGCTTTTCACTGGCAACAGGGAAGGGAAGCATAGGGAAGGCTCTAGAGAGGGAGCCAGCTCTCAACAGCCCTGGAAATAAAGAGCAGCATTATCATGGCTGTTCTCTGCTCCCTGCAAGGCTTGTGAGCGACTGCAGTCTTGTCGCCACCAGGATGTTTCTGTACAAGTACCAGTGTGTGCACACCAGTAAATACTGGTCCTTTTCACTTCTATTTTCCTCATCAAAAATGGATTATCTCAGAGGTGAATTTCTGCTCTGTTCCTCCTTGTCAGCACTTAAAGGGCCACTGTCCCACCCCTAAAACTGAGCTATTGCACAAGTGCTGCCAGGCCATGTGTTTGAAGGAGTTAAGCCAAAGCACAGTCAGCCTCCTCCAACAAATGCGCAGCCGAAAGCCACAGCTTCAAGGATGGATTGGATTTCCTGCCTGACATGGTACTGGAGCCTGGAGTTCCACAGAGCTCCAGGGTACAGCGATGGGAGTGCCAAGGGGAAACTGACAGATGCCAAGTCCTGCACATTTTCATTCACTCATTTGAATCCTGTGTATTCATTCTTGGTTTCATTCCCCACCACCATCAGATTAATTTTCAGTCCTGTGAACACAGTTGCAGATGCCATACATAAGGCTGAAGCACAATTTAGATTAATCCAGCATAGGAATAAAAATCAGGGTCGCCACCAAAACAGCTTGCATGGGGTGTTTACATTGCTGTCATTCTCTACTTTCATAATCCTTTCACAGTGGGCTTTTTGCTGCTTTTTGGCTCTCTTTCCAGAGCTACCCCCATCACACACCCAAGCTGATACTTTCACAGAACTGCTGCTGGACAAGAGGATGCAGCTCCAGTGGCTCTCTCCCTGCCTCTCCATACTCTTTGGGCATCAACCTGAATATAATATCCTCAGGTTTTTCCACACTCCAGATCAACTCTTTTAATGTTGGAAGGGCAAGCCAATGGATTTTTGATTTTTAAGCCCAATTCACTATCTTTATAATTTTGGCAAAGTCAATAGAGCTAATTCCAGTGTCATGATTGAACATTAAGGGGGTCTGAGTGGGAAGTATCATTAAGAAATACAACCCAGAATTTCTTAGGCCCTTTGGATCCTGGCAAGGAATTGGAATTCCACCCGTTTAACAGCACACTGGATGGGAAGCATCAACTTAGCACAGAGCTACTGTATTTCTGAGGGCAAGATGTTTACCTCTGTATCCCCTTTTTTCCCCTGGTTTCTGTCTTCTGCATTCAGAGAAGAAAAAATCTGTGTTTGGATATGTCTTTCATGATGTGTGCTATGGGCAGCCTAATGGGGGTCAGACACGCAACCAGAGGTAATTATGAGGTCCAGACCATCAACAAAATGCTTCTAACCAGGGTAACTAACTACTTAAAATCTGAGAAGAATCCACTATTTTAGTAAAATTTTTGCCATAGGACATTATTCTGGCTCAAATCACCTACTAAGGATTTTATCTAGAAACTACATAACGAAATTTCATCGTTTGTATTGTGCAGGAAGCCCATGTTGATGGCTTTTGTATTACTTATTTTTTTTAAGACACAGAAGTATTATCAATCTTAGCTGCTGTTTTCATATTCTCCTAATGTATGGTACAAAACCTCCTCCTAGTTCTCTTCTAGCCACTGCATTAGAGAGTGAGTCATGTTGCAATTAAAGTTTAATGACAACATCTGTTTCAGCTAACCCGACAGAAGAGTGGTTGGCCCACAGAGAACTATTCTGCTTCTTCTTTCACTCTAACCAGAACTGAGTGGTTATTCAGCCTCAAAAAAATTGGAAATTGGACAACAGCAAGATTTCAACTCCTTTCCCCAAAATAAGGATCTTTCAGAAGCACTTTTAATTCATTTACAGATAAAATCCTGCCTTAAACCAACTGGATGGTACATAAGAATCAGTGACAGAGAACACTGTGGACTTCTGTGCATACAGAATACTCTCTTGGGCTGCAGCCTGCCAACAGGACAAAGATGACAAAATCCACTGGGAAAGGAGTAATTTGTTTCATGGCTAGCTGATTAGCCAAAAGCCTGGTATCACCACCCAGCAGCATGTGACATTAGACCACCCTTGGCCACCCTCACTTTTACATTTGGATACAATGCTTGGTCTGGATAACAATAGGATGGTAAATGCCTATTGTGCTTCCCCCCATCTTGCATACAGACTCACTCTTACTGAATAAACAAGGGGAGAAGAAATCACCAGCTCCTGTACACTGTATAGCAGGCATTAAAATAATGAATAAGTCATTTATTGTTAATGTGCTGATTAATTACGGCAAGCACAGCCCACCACTGCTAAAAATACAGCAGGCATCACTGTCTCAGCTCCACGCCTATGCTAATGACCCAAGTAACAAATCCAGTCCCTATGATATTAGAAAAACCCAGACCCCTGTTATGTATGTTTTTTGCATGTGGTGCACGCAAGAAAAAAAAAGAAAAATCATACCAAATCAGAGCTTTTAAAATGCCTTTAAGTGCTTGTGCACTAATTTTGCAGCAAATCTCAATGGCATGCTAAAAGTAATCTTAAAGATTTAGATGATGCTACTGTAAAACACTACATTAATTAATTAATGTCATATTAACTAATTAGATGTCCAAGAGCTACCGTTATTGTTTAAAGCATCAGATTGCTGCCACAAAATAAATAACATTTGAATCCTACTTTTAAGTAAAGAAAAAACATAAAGATGAACCATAACCAAACCAATCACAGAACTAATATAGAAGTTGGAAATATTTATATTTTATGAAAACCTTAAAACTTTAAAATAACAAAAAATCCTACCAGCTGGCCAGCTGCTGCCTCTGGACTCCTACAGATCTCTTCCCACCACAGAACTTCTCTCAGCTTCACTTGTCCATATGTAAAAACTACACACAGTTTGCAGAAACCACTTTACGATATGTAAGATACACAAGATTCAGCCCTTTCCCTAAAAAAACGATCTGCAGGTAAGCATGAAATACCGTGCCAAAAAAGGGAAAGCTGTGAGCTGTACCTCTGAGACCCAACAATTTGTACAAAAAATAGCAAAAGGTTTTTTTATTAAAATGTAAATCTTATTAAAATGCAAATTCTTTCCACCTCAGAAAGCTAATCCAGGGTTGCTGTTGTAATTTTGATAAACCGGTGGTCTCTGGATGAAAGCAGACAGACCAAGTCTTGCAAGAAACAGAGAAAAGGAAAGAAGGTTAAGGAAAGTGAAAATAAATGGATAGCTGGAAAACCAGAACCATTACTTAGCTTATAATGTAAACCGACAGGACACTAAATTCTCCCATTTGCCTCTCAGGCAAGAGGAAATAACTGCAACACGGTAATAACACCTATTTTAGAACCATTTGCTGTCACACCAGATTGATTTTTTTTGTGTAAGCTTGCCATTATTTTGCATTAAAGTCATAGCTCGTGTTCCACAATTGATTGTGTTTACAATGAAAGAAGCTTCCCAGTAAGGTCACTGAACTGCAATAACCCTCAGCTTTTAGCCAGCTCCTGACAGGACTGCATCACCTCCTGATAAAGGCCCTGTGCCTTCCAGCTCCTCCCTTCACATTCTGCTCCCTCCCTTTTTTAAGCAAGAATCAAAAAGCAAAAACGAGTACAGGAAAAGAGTGACATCCATACACATGTAACATACAATAACTCACATTCCCGGCTTTGTCAGTATATTCTGTAAGACCAGAATACAAATTCTCTCATTTTATAAGACACACTTTATAAACCATCAATAGGTCCTTAGCTGAGAAAAAACCCAAACAACAACAACCAAAAAAAAAAAAACCACCCAACCAGAAAACCCAAATTGGCATTCAATACACAGCTTCAAAAAATTCCTATGTTTGGATGCAGTGGGACCATGGTGAGGAAGACCCACAGCGAGTGTGACTGCTCCGTCAAACCACTACAGATGAAGTCTCATGGAGAGAGAAATCCTTCATCCTGCGTGGGTTCACACAAATCCCCACAGGACATTCTGCGTGGGACACAGCAGCAGGCATCAGCATAAGTGAGAATCAGGGTGAGTCAGGGTCACCATGGTATTGTGCTGAATGTACATTTTCTTGCTGTATCTCTGAGCTCTGCACACAGAAAGATACATCAGGACGTACCCAATTCTGCAATCTGAAACAGCAGAATGGCAGATGGTGCTGAGAAAGATCCACAATAGGATCTCTCCTTTTTGAGGGAAAAAATAAGTGTTCATTTCACCTCTTTTTAGTCAAAAAACCCAAAGAACAAACAAACCGAAAACCAAACAAAAAACTCCCACCAACAACGAATAACCAAAGCACAAAACCCCAGCACCAAACCCAAACAACAAAACCCAACACCTCCCAGTACAACTCCAGGCACACAACATGGATCCCTGGCTCTAAGCCAGAAGAAAAATGGCCACATCCAGATACAATTTTAGGCCTGATCTACCAGATTAAAAAGGAAACCTTTGGGTTTGAAAAGACAAAGCCTTACTCTGTCTTCCCAAGTAAGATGTTTTTTACCATGAGGGTGGTAAAACACTGGAGCAGGTTACCCACAGATGTGGTGGATGCCCCATCCCTAGAAAAAGTCAAGGTGACACTGGACAGGGTTCTGAGGAGCCCAATTTGATTCAAGGTGTCCCTGCCCATGGCTGGGGGTTGGCCTTCAAAGGTCCCTTCTGACTCAAAATATTCTATGATTCTATCACAAAAAGTTAGCACACTTTGACTTTCATTGTCATCAGATTGGGGAATACAAAATATGCAACAGTTCCCCCTACAAAAAAATCTTGCTTGCAATTTTATGCTAGTTCAACCCAATGAAAAAAAATAAGGTATAATTAAAAATCTGCATTTTTAATTTTCCAGGTTAATGTAATAGGGGTTGCACCAAAGAAAGGAAGCTCCAGTCCTTCTGTGGTCAGAATGACAGGCAGCTTTCCCCCCTGCTCCAGCCTGACCATTGTAGGGTAGCATTGGATCAAATAAACTTCTGAAAATATTCTCTGTAAGTAAGGCTAAGAGTCCCCTCCTGACCCATTTCTTTAAATGCATCATAGCCAGCAAATTTCTTCTCTTCCTTGGACTGAGATGTAATTCAAAATCCTTTTCTGAGTACATACTAGTAGCAACAGAGACCATGTTGACTACGTGCAAGTTCAACAGAAGTTTGCAGTGAGCAAGACGTTCTAGCTCCACATCACAGATGCATATTCAGTATATATCAGACAACAGAACTCTGTTGGGTGCCACAAGAAAATCCTTTCAAAGGGCAAACAAAACTAACTCTTGTCAATTCAGAATTGCATAGTTGCAAATGCCATCACTGTGATGTCTTTTCTCTCCCAATACCCTTACCCTTCTGCTCCATTTCTCCACTCCATCCTCCTGTATAAAAAGTTCATTACCTTTGAGATTTAGTTCTGTGAAACATAAGACACACCTGACTTGTTTGTTTCATAAAGCAGCTGGTACAATGTGGCTTCATCACTGGCAAGGTCGTTTCATCTATACCCCAGTCTAAAAATAAATATTAAAGAGAAATGCAAAAGAGCCTTCTGGAATGGTAATTCCCAAATTTAACCCATACAGAGAAGAACAACAGAAAAACTAAGGTATTTATGTGTGTTCACAGGTGTCCCTTTACATTAGTGGATGAAACCCTGCTTGAATCTACAAAGAATGCTACCAGGTCTAGCAGACTTGAAAGAGAGCCCCACACTTGGTTCCTTACTATATTTTCAATCAATAATAATGTGTTTGCTTCCAAAACTGGACCAGCTGATAGGGACTGCAGAAACCACATTTACTCTGAAAGGAAGTATTTTCAAAAAACCACTATTCAAACAGTACAGTTCATCAGGTATATTCTGTATAACAACCCTTAGCAACTGCATCTATTCCACGCAGTCCAGAGCAGAGAAAGTTCCCTTATCCTGCAAAGTCATTATTGCCACCTGGTCCACGCCACCGCTAACCCTGGAGAGTGAGGAGACAAGCGCAAATCAAGAGATTTCTGCCTCCTTTGCTGAAGAGCCTTGGAGCTGGCGGTCCAGGCGCCCTGGTGGCTGCCAGGGGCTGGCAGCTGCTGCCACCGGGTGGCTTCAGCGACGAGGGACAGCCAGCGGTGCCGGGGACACGGCTCCTCCAGCGCCCGCTGCGCCGCCCCGCACCAGGGCAGAGAAGGCAGGCGGCTCTCACGGGGGGCTGCCCTCCTCAAAGGGGGCTCAGGGCTCCTCTGCTGCCCGTGCCAACCCTTCTGCAGGGGGTGGCATCGCCCAGAGAAAGCTGAGGGAAGGGATCTCCGGGGAAAATAAAAAAGTCACAAGAAGAGAGTGATGTCCGTGAAAAGGGAAGGCTGAGGTGCACCTGGTTCAAAGAGACTGGAGGCTATTAAAAATTCTTCAGAAGAGGGATTCTAGTCAAAGCTGGAGCTATAAATTAGCCAGCTATTGGTGCATACTTGATGCTTGGTATAATTAGCATCACTGGGGAAAAAGAAAGAAATGAGAGATAGCTTGAAATAGATCAAGCCAGAGAGAGAATAACTGAGCAGGCTCTGTAATCATTTAAGTCACAGAACAACAAATAAGTCACCTAGGGAAAACTGCTTCAAGCTTATCCTTTATCCCTATAAGGCATAAGAGTATTTTAAGAAATTGTCCAGAACTGCAGGGAAAGGCATATGCAGCAGTCGTTCTCAAGACAACAAGAAACTTGTATCTATCAAAATATTCTCCGTGATTCTTACCACAGTGGCTTCATTTGCACCTTCAGTCTACTTTGATTTACTCAATTGACCAGGGTAAGAGAACATTACAGAGTCCATTTGCACCGTATTTCCTCTTTTTTTACTCCCATTTTGACCTAATCTTAAAATTTAAAAAGCCCCAGACTGTCATTTGCAAAGTAGTAGGAAGGTTGATGTAAGATACTGTAATCTGACTGGTTTCGGAGTTGGAAAGAAATTTTCCTCCTTGTTGTGTTGAGTTACCAAAGGCTGATCAGTGTCTTATGTTAGATAACCAGCTCAGTTCACAGATTTGGAACATGGAAATATTTAGCAGTTTGTTAGTAAACCATTAGCTTTAAACACCACACAGAACACTGCATGTTGACTTTCTTCAATTAGTTAAAGAATTTGTTGAGCCAGGGTATGGATCACTGGATGGTGAGTTTAAACGTAACAGGGAACTTCATGCTTAATTCCCGTCTTTAAACGCACAGTTCCCACATGGACCACAGGTGTAAGTAACTACTGGGTTAGGCCACTGGTATAGAGGAGTAGTGATCCAAATACACAGAAGGTTTAAATGCCTGAGATTTTGCTGGTAGAAAGAGGAAGATGGAGATCTCCCTGCTTTTGCTGTTTCCACCCTTTTCACAGAAAGAAAACGAGAGATCTGCACTGAGAAAGGACACAGTTTGAGATGCACATTATACTGTGCCATGGGGCTTTACAACCAGTAATACTGGATCTACTGCAAATAACTGGCAGAGCAAATGGCAAAGAAATGAGGTAACAGCCTCAGCACCCACTGAATAAAGTTGAAAGCTAGTTCTAAAGTCCACTTGTGCATTCATCAGCCGCTGGCACTGTATGATCAGTGTTGGAAATATTTGTATCAGGAATTCAGGTTCATGTGCCAATCACACTCTATTATCTCACTGAGAAAAGATGATTTTAAATGGTTTCCATTATTAGTAAGAAAGACTAATTATTAATTCTTCATGCTCCATTCCTTTTGTACCTTGAAAGAAAAAAATCCTTACTGTATTCAAAAATATTTCACTCATCCAAAAGTTTTCAAGCTAGTCAGCCTTAGTAACATCCACATGATCAGCCTTGCCTTAACCTCTCCTGCAATAATGTTAGACTACTGCTTCTTCATTGGAGTTCTATTAACATAAAATCAACCTTAAGTTGTAACAACAAGGTTTCCCTTATCAGGAAAAGGTTCTTCACACAGCAGGTATTTGGGCACTGGAACAGGCTCTGAAGGGAAGTGCTCACAGCACCAAGCTAGACAGAGCTCAAGAAGTGTCTGGACAATAATCTTAGGCACATGCTGTGATTTTTGGGGTGCTCTGTGCAGGCCCAGGAGTTGGACTCAGTGATCCTGATAGGTTCCTTCCAAATCAGCATATTCTATGATTTCCTGTCTCTTTTCCAAAACTCAGTGAAGAAGAGAAGGTCAAATGTGGCTTTCAGATCAAATAATAAAAATATTAGCAAGGCCTATATGGAGAGCAGGGAAAGGATTCACAGAAAAATGCCAAGAGAAGCTCATTTAAAATTGAGGCCTCCAAGAATTCTCAAAGGTCACCCAGTCTATCCTTCTGGCACAAGATGATTACATCAGTTTAGACAGTTACTTGTCTAACCTGTTTTTCAAGGCCTGCAATGATGAATCTGCACACTTTTCAGATGATGTATCACAATGCTTTAGTATTTGTTTCTGTATTTCCCTTCCTGACATTTGATCACATCTTTCTTTCTGCAGTTTTAAGAATTCATTGCTTATCCTCTCCATTATGGATGGAGAAAAGTTTATTTTCCCTTACTGCATAAACCTTTCATTTTGTTGAACACTTGGATTCAATCTTTCTTCTCCTCAGAGATGATTTGTTTTAGACTGCTGATCCCTCTTTGTTTTTTTACTTGGTCCTTTACTCCATCTCTCCAGGTCTTTGTGGGACTGTACAGCCTGCACTCAAATGCTGTACATCAACATTAAGTAGATCACCGTGTCTTTGTGGGAATTCCCTTTGTGCTAACACTTCAAATAACATTTTCAACTGTTTGCAGTAACTCACCAAATACTTCATTGTCCTCTGATGACTGCTGTGTTAGTCTGGCTGCTTTTGGACTCTCCTTAGCTGCTTCTTCCACCTTGGTTTCAGCATTCTGTAAAACAAACATTTACTGAGATTAGTCTTTCTTTTACAGCTCTCAAATAGAAACACTCTTCAGACTTCGTAATTGCATTCTTAACGAATACATGTGGTTTTGTTATCTTTGCTACACATATGTGGTTTTGCAAAATATAAAGGAAAGATTCTCTCAGAAAAATCATGATTTTTCTTTTCAGTCTGTTTTAATCTGACTAGACTATGTCAATTGGAGAGGTAGAAAAGACATTTAAACAAGAGAGATATCTTAAATCGTAACAGACTTGTAAGTTTCCACCTTTCCTCCTCATATTTAGTTTTATTTCTATTGACATATTCCATGTTGACTTAGTGAACCAAGAGATCAGAAGATAGTACACAAATGTTTCTCCTTATACAGGAAAGGCAAGTGAACTAGACCTTCAAGTCATTAACCAATTCCTGGACTTGACTGTTTAAAGCACAAGGACTCACCTATTTCTGAAAGAAATTTGCCAGGTAGCTACCTGGTGTAAGTAGAGATAAATCAACAGCTTCAGCGCTTAACTTGCCAGAAGTTAAAACATCTAATTCCCTAGCTAGAAAAGTCTGAGGAAAACATAAGCTGTGAAACACTGAGTTTTAAATATTTATATTTCTACTGAAGAAAAAATAACTCATGTTTTAAAAATGTTTTACTTTAGTACTCAAGAGAAACATATACACAAGCTTACAGCAATGCAGACAGTAAACTGCACAAGCAGTCAGCTGTTGAAAGATGGATATGAAATGACTGATTCAATATTAAATATTACTGTAAAGAGTTGACTAAGAGTTGGGGAAGGAATAAAAGAGAAATGTTTTATGCCTATGCTTTTTGAAGGATACATATTGCTCTATTCAAGTACATGCTCATTTGGAAGACTTTGTGTGATGTTTTGAGAAATACAATTTTTAAACTCTGACATATATTTGAAAAGACTGCTATACAATCTGTTCATGAAAAATTACCATCTCTGCTTTCCGGAGCATAGCAGACTTTCAAATTTCTCTTATTTCGCCTTATTAATAACAATAGGGAAGGTGTCAGAAAATAGGCAGATTAAGTCTGTTAACTCCCTATAGAACAGAGGAGTGCAAACTTAAGACACATAAACTCAAGAGACGCTGAAGCAAGACAGCAAGAATTTTCAGAAAGAAATGAAAGATGGACCTAACAAGCCTACTGGTGTCACTACTGACAAGAACTGGGAAAAGCAGAGACAAACTGCTTCAGAGGAACAGTGCAGGTCCTTCCTGAAGCAGGAAGGATGTGCAAAAGTGAAAGGATTCTGCACTCCCTCAAGGCACCAAGGGACCTGAGTGGGTCCCATGCAGAAAACCCATCAGCTTGGTACCTCTCAGAGCTGAGGAGGGAAGTCAGTTTCAGCAGATGCTCACCTCAGTCTGGCTTAACTAGTGTCCCTTGGGAAGATGGAGGGACCCAGCCAGAAATCAGGAGTGGCTATACTGGGAGACAACTTGCTTTGGGTAAACAACTTCATGATCAGCAAAATTAACTTAAGTCCTGTCCCCAGAGATAAAATCTGCCAGTTGTGCAGTGACACAGTTTGCAATGCTGTCCACTCACACAAGGGACATGGGCTAAGGTCTGTGCTGGTTGACAGGACCACCTGCATTTAGAGGCCACCTGCATTTAGAGGCTGCATATTGTACTCGGGTTCTCCATCCTAGTTTTAGTTGCTCTATAGTGAGCAGCAAATCAACTACATCTTTGTTGGACAGAGAGATGGAGAAGAGCAGCCAACTCTGAAAAAAAGCAGAAGAGGACATCTGCTACAGCAGGGTAAGTCAATCCCAGAGGGAAAGAAAAACACTAAAAACTGTGTCATCATGGATGAGACAAAAGTAATACATTTAGATGATCAAAAGTTCAGGGCTTTCCCAAATGAAGGGGACAGCTGAACTCCTGATCAGAGCTATTGCTCTAGGCTTGGTAAAGACGGTGCTTGTTAGCTCATCTTTAATTGTATTTCATCATATTTAGTGTATGGTAAAGCTGGTGATAGAGGAGGAGAGGGATTGCTGCTCTTTATGCTCTTGCTCCCCTTGGGAAACAGCTGAGAGTGTGTAACCTGCTGCAAGGCATCAAGAGCAGCAGCAGCAAAACACTATCCAGCAGACACTCAGTTGTGTCTGGGAAAATGAGTTGTCACTCCAGCCTCTTACTGGGGAGATGTTTGCATCCCTTACTTTGAAAACAGGGTCTTGGCAGTCTCAGGAAAGTTTGAAAGACTGAACCCTGAGACATTTTGGTTTGACTTAAATCACTGGAAAGAACCACACAGCAGCTGTGCTGTCTGCTCCCTGCATAAGGCACAATGCTGGTGTTGACAGATGCCAGCTCCAAGATGCTGACAGCAAAGTTCTGTGATATATCAGCCCAAAACATGACAGTGTATGGTTGGATATAATTCTGCTTGGCATGCCTTCTTAGCTAAAATGCAAACTTTCAAAAGACTTCTTTTGCTTTATTTTTTGGAAGAATCTACTCAACACATTACTGCTGGCATATATAATACTTGTATTATCAAAATCAGTACAAGACATATCATTGCAAAAGAACAATCAATGATCCAGATGCTTCAAACCAAGCTGTATTGGAAAAAAAAAAGCCAAGACTTGGTCAGTTGCTTGATTCCCTTTTTCTAGGGTTCTAAAAAATTTAAGTGTCTCCATCCTTGCAATCAACGAAGAGAAAAAGTGAAAACACATTCCCTTACACTGCCTGAGCTGTGCCAGAAGAGATTCTTTACCAATAGTTATAGTGTGCTTTAGGCTGGTTATAAAATAAAGGCCCTTTGTACATAACAGAGTAAACATAATTCTACCTAGCTCCTTCAGGCTGAGTACTCAATGCAATTTCAGAAGTGATGGGGAAAATAGATTTCTTTTACGGTATCAGTTCCCAGGAGAGTAGATAGTACCTGATTTTAGCATGAAATAAATATTATATAGGCCTAAAATCACAAAAAACTGTCTCCCCCAAAAAGCATCTCCTTGACTACTCATGTTCCAAAATACCACAGAATACCTAAGGAGCAAACCAGCACTACTGCATCATAACAGCTGTTGACAGACTAGAACCCCTTCTATTATTTCACAAAGCAGTTTCAAAATGAGATGTGCATATACACTGCAGCTCTATATACATTAATATGCACATATACAGCTGCTCTTGATTCAGACTTGATAAAAATTAGAATTGCATTATAATCTGCCTCAGATTTAGAAGATATTTTTGGCCCAACTCTCAACTGTAGCTGTCCCCTGGCGCCTTATGACTCAGTTCACCTGTTTTCCCATTATCCACCATGGGCACACCACAGTGTCCATATTACACAGCATTTTAAAACTTTGATAGGCAACTATACAAATAACCAGTAGCTACCAAAATATTTGCAGCAAATGAACAGCAATATCAAAAATGTTATATATACACTCATTAGTGCAAGAAGAGGCACTGATAGCAACAAAATACAAGTTGCAATTAGTGCAACTTGTATTTTGTTGCTATCAGTGCCTACTTAGATGATCTTTACTTACATGGGAAATATTAAGAAATCCTTAATATTTAAGTACAGTGGGCTGTACTCTGCAAGTACTACAGTGTCAGGCCAGGTTAAAAAGTGCAGTAAGGCATACTACATTTAGAGAAGCAGCTAAGTCCTCAAGGAATCATAGGCCTTGGAAATGGAAAGTTGTACTCCAGAGTATTCAAGCCAGCTTTTTAACTACATTGCCATTTTTGCATACTAGTTAGGAAGGGCTTGTTTCTTTTCCTTTAACCACAAAGCTGTTACTCAAAGACTTAATTTTCTAAGTGATAAAACCACAAAGAAAAGTTAAAACTTCTCATCAGAGATAAAATGATTATTCAAGAATTGTTAATGTCTCAATGAGAATTAAAGAAATCCAGAGTGAAGCACTGATTCATATTGTTTGTACTTTCATTCCTGCCTTTTACAATCGACTCTTTTTTCTTGTTATATATATTTAGCTAGTATGTTTAGCCCCATTCCAATAGCACGAGTGAAAAGAGCTAAAATTCCCTTTCTTTTCGGAGAAGTGCCACACAGGCATCAAAAGCTGCAGCTTTTGAGACAACACAGACTGAGTGCACGAGCAGCTGATTTGGCAGCACAGACACTTCTCCAGTTCCTTCTGTCATTCATTCCTGTCCATAGTGCACATTACCTTCCCTCCACAAAACCCAGCAGCACTGCGGGCATGGTTATTGATTCTTCCCCCATGCTACATCTACAAAACTAAGATAAACAACAGGCACCACCTCAAAAGACAGACGAGAGTTTCTAGTGGATAAAACTAGATTGGACTGGCAATAAACCTTCATTTTGAAATAACAGAAAAAGAGTAAGTTGTTCAAGGCAGTAACAATCTGGATAATCTGAACCATATCCATAGTAGTAGATTGTATTGCTCCAGACTCAGCTGAAGAACTCTGCAAAACATTCCTGATTTTCCACTTCTGGAATGATATTCTCCTGAACTCTACCATGCAAGGCTACCTTTCATTTAACATTCATAAAATGTATGTATGATGTTCAGGCTATAGTATAACTTCAGGATGATCTATACATTGTCTCTTCTCTGAGATAACTGATTTTCCACAGAGTTCCATGGGGAAAAAGTACAAAAATTCTTTAAAACATTAATATGTGCTCCTTCAAAATTGTGACACTAACCAGACTGAGACAAGTGTCAGCAAATCTGGCAAATGCAGGGATTTTCCTCTAAGTACCAAACACTGCTGCAATCAGCAGTGCAGGATGTAAGTCAGTCTTGAGAGTCATAATTTCCCAGTAATTTTTGTATTCTTCATCCCAGATTACCAATGTTGCTGTCATAAATGCTGGAGAAATTCCTTGTTGCTTCTTATCAGACACCTCAATCAGTATCAAAATTTTTAGCTCCTGTTGATCGAGAGGAATTTCTACACATACAGCTTAACACAGTCAAACAGATGAGATGGTGTGGACCACACTTATTAGCAGCAGGAATTCATGGAATGGCAGCTGGCCCTCTTCAGGTGAGCTGATATCTCCTGGACCTGCATTAACAAGCATGTTCAAACATGTTCTTGAACTCAATCATTAATTCTTCCTACATGTGCAGATTTTCTAAACACCTTTCTTTTGATACAGGAACTCAAATACGCTAGCAAGCATCAGGCCTCTTGCACTGAGAGTGAATAGTCAATTTTAACCATGTCCTACTGGCAGATTTGTACTCCTCAAACAAGACTACAGCCATCATTCAGAACAATGTTATGCCAGACTGAAGCTGGGCTCATGGTATCTATACAGCTCCAAACTCCTGTAAACATTCCAGGAACTCCTACACCAGTTTGTTCTTGAGTCCCTCCCAGCCAAGAGAAGGATGCAAATTTTATCATTAATTTTCAGGTAAACAAATTAACTCCTTTAAACATCAAGCAAATCACAATCACTATATCCATTTTCTATTACATCTTGTTTTCCAGTTTAATTTTCATTTCTACATATTTTTACATGCAGTTTCTAAAATGGAAGACTCACAATTCTCTACTTCATAGTTTCGACAAAATTCCTGTGCATGTGTCAGAATCTTATTTAAGGTACAAGAAAGAAAATAAAAATTGACAGGGTGAAGGAAAAAGAGAGGGCTAGAGTTTCCAAGGACAGTTTTCTGTTCCTTTCAGCTTCAACAGTATACTGCAACTGCTGCTGTCACCAAAAGAGAACTTCAAAAGAAGTTGCAAACAAAAGGATTCTCATCACTAAACCCCAAGGCACTTTTAAAAAGGTCTGAGATGCCTCAAACGCATTATTCAGGACTTTTAAGAAACTAATTCAGTCTATTTTGAAACTTTAAATACCAAATAAAAAACACTGAATTCCAACTCAAAAATTTGCTCCATTCCGCCTTACAGTTCCACGCTATTTTGCCATGTGCTTACCTTCTTTTATTAAAGGCTTTTTAAAACTGCTTCTGTTTATGGAGAATTTTCACAGATTTCACAGAATATTCTGAGTTAAAAGGGATCCACAAGGACCACTGAGTCCAACTCAAGCCAATGGCCTATACTGGGACTCATGACTTTGGTGTTACCAGCACCCTGCTCTATCTTGTTACAAACTGGGTTAATACAGAGAATATCTCACTTTTAAATGTTCCTGACCACACTGGGGTTCTCATATTCAGCTCAGAATGTAACAGATAATGATAATTTATGGACCTACAGTGTGCCACTAGTCAGCTTTCACTAGTCCATACAGTACTCCCCTATGCTAAGGATGGAATTTCAAGCATGTAATAGGAAGAAAATGAGGGATTAGAGTACTGTGCCCATACAAGTCACAGAGGCTAAAGGCATTTGGGAGCAAGCTGTTAAAATGACAGTGTTCATTTGGAGAACAAAACTAAATAAAAAACAAGTCAGGCATGTAAGACTCAAGAGGCTTGCATACGGTGAACTGAAAAAAAAAATTATTTCAGGTGCCCTGTGCATAGGGGCAGAGGGAGAAGAAAAGATATTTGAGTAACCTTTTACTTTGTAGGTACTCTAAGATATTGCCATGATCAGGAATTCTCCTAGAACCACAAGGAATTTGCAAAACAAGTAAAGACAAGACACAAAAATATGCTCTGGGTCAGTATTTTCAGTTTCAAGCAACTGTCTTTCACTCTGTGCACATTAACCCTGAAACCATACCTAGGAAACCCGGATGTGAATCACATCAAAGTCAGACAAGTACAGGCAGGGCTGTGACTTGTTATTTCTTCTGCCAATCCCACCCTGGTGCTATGGGGCAGAGCAACCATCACCACACCAGCTGCACAAGCATAAGATGAAACTGTGAAGAGCAGTACAAGGACCTACACCCACACTTGGGAACACA
Organism: Molothrus ater; assembly: GCF_012460135.2. Classification (NCBI taxonomy): domain Eukaryota; kingdom Metazoa; phylum Chordata; class Aves; order Passeriformes; family Icteridae; genus Molothrus; species Molothrus ater. The sequence continues at coordinate 93,757,677 of NC_050478.2, read as the reverse complement.
GTGAGGTTCAACAGCCTCCAGAACAGCTGGAACTAACATTATTAAAGAGCATGTGGTACCTGCTTTGAACCCAGACAGGTTTTCTTCAGGTCCACTGCAAACAGCATCTGGCAGACACATGGATGCAAGCAGCTCCTGACCTCAGGAATCAAGGAGGAGCCACAACAACACTCAAGGAACAAAATCAAAAACAGGTATTTTGGGCACCAAGCACAAGAGCATGTATCTTTTACAAAAAGTGTTCAAGCTGATTTCCAGAGTAGTCTGAAAAGTGACAGCTGTCAATATCAATGCCTTCACAGCCCATTCATCATCTTTATCTCATCTAAACTGAGTGCAAATTTACTCACCTTTCAGCACTTATTTTAGCCACATGGTACACAGGTGCAAATATTTCACTCTATTTTTCAAGAAAAGGATGTGGTTTAAGTCAAAAACACAGTGTTGATACTGCAGCCTCAACCCTCAGTGCACCTCCTTAAAAGCTTCATAAATCCATTGAACAACGTCAGTGTCTGGCTCCAGCAGACTGGTAATTTTCAAATGCCACCACATGAGGTCTTTCTGAAGGGTTATAACAGAAGTGTACAACAGCAATCCTGTTTTCTTCCCAGCTAATGAGAGCACTTCTATATTCCAGCATATTGATGAAATCTGAGTTCATATATCAGGATACCAATATACCAGAAAAAGATACTAAGCATCTGATTATCTATTGTGAAAGCATAATAGAGATGCAAAAAACTAGCAGCTAGGTACAGAATGATGTCCAATAATTAACCAGTGGAAAAAAAATCAAACCAAAGCCATTTAAAAAAAGGTGCAAAATAACAATCCACTAGCCAGGCAGAAAAAATGAGAAGTATTTTGGGCTTTTTGTTCGGGTAAAAAATGGCTTTCACCCTCATACATTGAACTTCTCATATCAGAGGTCTCAGTTTGGCAGCTTGCAATGAGTAAAGATCAAAATGATTGCCTCATAATTAGAAATCCTCCTCAGTCTTGAATCCTCCTCAGGGGCCTATAGAAGACTGAGCGTGGCAGTAGACCTGGTGATTTGCACCATTTATCCATAGGAAGAGATGGAGAAGGGGTGGCAGCTGTCTGTGTGGAGCACATCTGGGAGAGTGCATCGTTCCAAACCACCATTCAGTGCAGAAGTTACCTGATGCCATGATACACAGAGGAAAGGCTCCAGTCCTTTTGCAGAATCCCACCAACCATGGCTATGTAAACCTGCATTGCTGCATTTGCATGATGCTTACAGTTGTTTAAAAAAATTAAAAAATAAGAAATTAGGCCTGAAGCAGTGTCCAAATCTGGTTCATCAAACACAAGGATGGATGTCTGCAGTAACCCAGGAACAAGAAGATGTTCAGAGTGTCTTACATAAGTAAAGAAGTTTTTTAAAAAATCAGTTAAATTCTATTTATCTTCTTCCATTATCTCAAAGGTATTTTGAGGGAAATATATTATAACATGAAAGCTATTACAGAGCATCTCAGAAATATTCACTGAAAAAGTGTCAAATGCAAGAACAGTAAACAACTATTAGAGATGAACCTTTCTGCTGCATTACCAGCAAAACATCTTTTCTCGGCCCCTAGGTGTGAAAATGTTCTGGCTTTTGCAGTACCCCAACTGACAGTGCACAGGTGTTTTTTGACAAAAACCCAGCACAGCTGACATCCTGGCTCTGCAGCCCGTGTTAACGTTGTTAAGAGGAAACACACAAGGTTCCCCTTGTCAACGTGAATTGTTGACTCCACCGGCCCGCAGGAGAGAAGTGCAACATGTGACTGTGGGGGCTACAAAGAGCTGAGGCACAACGGTGCCAAAAAAACATGCACAGCAGGAACTCAGCACCTAACACGAGAGGTTCGCTCTGCCCAGTTCCCCAGCAGCAAACCAGGCTGCAGGGAAGGCAGAATTTCACTTCTGGTATTTTATTCCTAATTCCATTACATGCATGAACCAGTCCTTCAGTGTGCAAAATAATTACACAGAACATGTGTCTGGGTCATTTCCTCAACACGGATGCAGACTGGCTCTCTTGAATAATAAAAATACCTTTGCAGTGCTTTCTCTAAGGTTACAGAAAGAAGACAAAAACAGTAGGCAACTTTAGAACACTTTTGCACTGTTCTACTGACAGTGGGCAAGAGATACAACAGAGTGATTCAAATCCCCTTTGAGCTTAATGAGTATGAAACACACTCTGAAACAACTGCCCGTGAACACCAAACATGAACTTTCAACTTCTTGAATTTAATTTTCACTTTCAAGTCTCTAGCTCATGAGGAAAGAAAGCTCAAAAGCAGCTATGTAAAAAGCATTCAAAAACATTCAAAATTACATCACATCAACTCCCTAAAAACTACCAAGACATTTTCAGCAAAATTTACTTTTATTTGCCAAGAATTAAATGTAGCATCAAGCACTTAATTTTAGAATGGAGATTTTTCAACACACTGAAAGTGATTTAGGTCACTTGGCAGTCTCTAGCCCCATTTAGTACTTTTCTAGGCCAAAACTAAGAATAATTGTACATACAAGTTGCCTGATGCTAAAATACATTACATTTCCCTGCAAGATTTGTAGGTTCAAAGAAAATTCTGACTACAGTACTCATCATGTTTCTGAACTGTGACGAAAGGAAATTACCAGATGTTTCTTAAATTTTGTACAAAAAGATTTTTTGAGGCCTGGTGGGTTGTAAAGAAGAAGACAATTTTGCCTTTCCAAAGTGGCAAGGTATTTTGACACAGACATTTCATCTCATCATTACCATTCACTCCTGCCAAGATCCCAATCTTGTCCCATCTCCAAGGAATGTGTCCTCCCTCCTGACCATACCTACAAGCAGGGCTGCTCCCAAAACTTTTTGGTCCCTCAAGGAACTGGACAGGGGGCAAAAGAGGGGCTAAAACCAATCCATCTGAGTAACATGAGGGGGGAGAAAATGGAACTAAACCAGATCTTGGGTCCAATCCACCAGAGAGCCCCTCCCTCACTCCAGTCTGTATGGGAAAAGAAAGTTTGCTGTGTAACACTTGGTTAAGGGGGAAGCTGCCATGACCCTGTCACCGTAGAAAATGAGACCTTGGTGTGCATGTACCTGTCTATCCACCCAAGACAGAAAATTACTTTTCCATTTCCCTGTTTGATTTAAATAGGCCAATGTTAAATGCATGATCTTGAAAGAAAATGAGTTTTATTGCTCTGTACTCCCAGAATGTGCATATGTCCTCTGTGTAGGGTAAATAAACGCGCAAACACCACTTAGGAGAAAATGTTTTCAAATGTCAAGACCTACAGGGTCAATATTTACAAAATAATCAACACAACTGCATTTTTCAAAATGTAAATAAAGATTTCTTTTCAGATAAGAGTTTTGAAATGCATTTGGAGTGGAAACAAGGGGGGTTTTTATAGTTAAGGGAAACAGCTAAAGGCACGAAACAGTTTGTATAATTGCAAAACAGTGGTATGACATTTTTTCACTCCCACGTAAGTAAATTTTAAAAAACATCAAGCAACATGTGAAGATAAGTAAAGACATCGATCATGTTATCAAGGATCACTTTATCAATATACTACTAAAAGATAGTTCCCCACTGTAAAACTACATTTAAAATATTTTCTATTAAAAAATCATTAAGATACTAAGTTTTATCAATAGTTTGAGTCAAATGCAGACTCACCAGAAAAGTTGAGACACTAGGCAAAACTGAGTATTTGCTTGATAGTTCATGGAATCAACCTCGGCCTTTGGCCCCATTCACCCCATCATTTTATGGAATTTTGAAAAAAGCATTGATCAGATTGTATATCTGACATATCCACATCTGCATGTTACAGTCTGGGCTGCATTAGAGTGTAAGTGTGCTCCAGAGGAGGGCACATTTTTTCCAAGGCTCTTCTTGTCTTCATCACCCTGTGCCCTTTGTTTGCCAACCCATTCCATCACTTCCCACTTGTCTGTGGGTTGTCATCTCTCTCTCCCCTATTTTTCTCGGTTTACAGCTCTCCTCACCAGCTTGACCAGCCTGTTGGCTGTGAGGCTTTTCCCTGACTGGGTCAGGTAGATTCCATCTGAGCAGTCCCTGACCCTCAGAGAGGGACTCCATGGCTGTAAAAGCCAAATGCCTGCTGACAGCATCAGTTGTGCCACCAGGTGCTGACCTCTAGGATCCATTCACTTCTGTCCAAGCCCAGGACCCTCACTAAGAGCACCAGGGAGAAAGCCTTGGCTCCTGTGCCCTTGTTCCTCAGACCCAGAGCCATATAATCAGTCTCAGGACCCCTATATCAGTATCAAGGCTGCCCCCATATCAAGGAAGAGAAGGAGGGGGTAAGAGCACAAGGATTTCACAAGCCCCACCAGCATCACCACACCACCATGGACCCAAATCTCTCCCCTAGAAGAGAAAATACATGAGATGGAAAAACAGTGTGCACAATAATGTAGTTGCACCTTATGTAATGACCCTGGATAGATATTGGTAAGACTGACAAAAAGGAAAGAGGGACCATTAATTTTTAGAACCATATTAAAGCCCCTCAAGGAGTCTGTTTCTCAATGTGCTTAAAGACCTGAAGGTACCTCCCCTTTCCGTACCTCACCAAATACATTACAAGTTTGTCAGAAGTATTAGTCACCTTTGCAAATATTTTTTACAGATAATTTTAAGAGATAGAGCTTGCCCATAAACTCTCAGCAACTTCAATTCTCACTCAAGTCAATCAGCAGGAAGCAACAGAATGATAAATGCTAATTTTTGACTTTAAAATCAGCTTTCAAGTACAGCTATCTCTTCAGAAAGGCACAATACCATCCCAGAGTTGGATCTGAAATCCAACTATAGGCCCAAATAGGGGTGACCTTTCTTTCAGCAGCCCACTGTAAGCCTTTCAAGTATAAATCAACTCTAACTAACAGATAGCTGTCAAGGATACATAAATAAAACTGCTTACTAGAACACAGAGAAATAACCCAAGAGATATTTCCTAAGAAACAAAGAATATACATTGAAATGTATGCAATACTTACATGAATATTTTTTGAAAAGCAACTTCAAAACACCTATTAAAATTAATTTATAGTTTTGTTTAATACACTTGAAGAAAGCACAATAAGGATCCCTTCCTCACTTTTCCTAGTTACCTTAACAACCACAAAATGCAAAATCTGAAGAGGAGATTAACTGATTTCAGAAATATTCTACATGTCAGTCATTTTTCAAGAAACTGTCTAAACTGAACCAGAAAAAGTGTCATAAAGCAAATAACTCAAAACAATGCACCTAATTAGCACTAAAGCAATAGAACCCAAGTCAGGAGAATGTAAAAAAATCTAACCAAAACCAATCCACTCCAATAACAAGGAAGAAATCTCAGAGCAATAGAACACAAATCCCTCAAATTCTCTCAACACAAACAGAAACTGCTCCCATTCACTGCTTGCTTTGACTTCTGGGTCCTTTATCAGGAACAGAGGAGCAGAACCCTTGCTGGCATGATTATTTCCCTTTCACAATGTTCATATGCACTAGACATGTGATAGAGGATCTTTGGTGGGCACCGGGAGTCCAGCCAGGGTCAACCCACCACATTTTCTGAAAACAAACAAGAGAACAATGCTTCCCTACATGTTTTAGGCCAACACAGAGGCACTCTCACAAAAACTACTGTGCAGAGTTACAACTGCACCAATATTAGAAGAAAAATTGACCATTGTAACACATGTATGAAGCTGCACCCTGAAATATTAACCTACATATTCAACAGGTGAACTTTCCCATTTCAGAAGGGAATAATGAAGTCTAAGAGGCAAAATATTTTGGAAAAAAAGCACAACAAACCCAATTGTTTACCCAAACATGCCCAGAGAGATGACATTTTAATTTTTTTTATTTTCAGCCTGTTTAAAATGTCCAAATTAGCATTCAAATTGCATTGACCATCATGAGAGGGAAAACAACAACAACAGATCGTGAAGATCTGGATTTTAATGAATGGCAGAAGCCAATTTCATTAGCTGTCCCACGTTTCAGCATCTGATCACACTGGGGCTTCCAGGCATTTTAAGGGCTGTCACTCAGAGCCTGACCTGTCGCTGTGTTCTGGCTACCAAGCCACCATCTGGTTTATTATACCAGTGACACTAACACCTCCAGATTTTGGTGCCCTCCTCTGGAGCACACTTACAGTCTAATGCACCCAGACTGTAACATGCAGATGTGGATATGTCAGATATGCAATCTGATCAATGCTTTTCCAAAATTCCATAAAATGATGGGGTGAGCTTGCAGCAAATATCAGTGATTTCATATGCAAGGAGTACAGCTAAAATGTTACATTTTCCTCCACATATCAGTAATTGAACATGTTCCTGACCCTCAGAAATAATGATCCCAAGTTAAGTATTGCTGCTTACCACTTAGTGGTAAGACAAACCTTGAGAGCCCAAGGAAATGACTCACTCAGATCTCACACTCAGTGCTTCTTCAGTCCCAGGTGACACCTGATTCATCTGCAAATACCTGCTATTACTCACCTGGAACTAGGAAAGGTTTTCCTGTGGAGTTAATTGCTGCCATTTCTGTACACCATATAAAAAAGACTGTGGTCAGTAAGTATCCATCCAAAGTGTCTCCAGATGGCAAATATGATAAGATACAGGCTCCATAACATAAATAGTTCATAAGCCTGTTCTCATACCTTTTGCAAAGCATAAGCAGCTAATCTAATAACTGAATTTAAAAACCCCTATCTGCACAATACAAAATCCTGTTCTTCAGCAACATTTCTTATTTTGTTGCAGAGACAGTATACTTTTAAACAGCTGTAACTACCATTTTCCAAATATATAAAGTCAAACAAAGAAATTAAATCTGAGAAAGATCAAGCAATATAAATCTCATACTGACTGTGAGATTGATGTCCATTTTCTCTAATACCAATGTAAATAAGTATCAGAAATGATGACATTGAAACACTCATGTGCATGTACAGACAGGAGAAATGGTTAAGACCAGAAACACAATTTGTGAGCAACCAGCTTATTCAGTGAGCCATAAACCAAATAGAAACTGTCATTTAAAAAGATCACAGAATCATTCAATATGCTGAGTTGGAAGGGACCCACAAAGATCATCACATCCAACTCCTGGCCCAGAATCACACCATGTGCCTGAGAGCACTGTCAAAACTCTCAGGCTGGTGCTGTGACCACTTCCCTGTGGAGCGTGTTCCAGTGCCCAAACGCCCTCTGGGTGAGGAAACTTTTTCTGAAATCCAACCTAAACCTCCCCTGACACAACTTCAGACCATTACTTTGGGTCCTATCACTAATCACTACAGAGATGATTCAATTTACCACAGTTTGATTCATTAGTGTGGTTCTAGTAAGTACTCTACATCTTCAGGAGAAATATTGCATTGAAATTCATGAGCTACATGTTAAAAAGGAAAAAAAAAAAAAGGTGATTTAAATAAGCGCTACTTTGCACTATTTATAGTCATCATCTGTGGAAGCCCCAGGCTCTGGGTGGGAACATGAAGCTCTACCAGCAAGCATACCTATTCACTGCCTGGGAACATCTCCAGCTCCAGGCAGGAACACTTGTTCTTTTCTTCAACTTCCACCTTTTCCTACAGTGCCTAATTTTTAGATCTTTCCTCTTGTATAGATATTAAAAAAAAAAAAAACCAACCAAAAACAAAACAAAAAAAACCCAAAAAAACCGCCACCAAAACCAGCAACAAAAAACCAACCAACACCTAAATCAAAAAACCAAAAACAACACCACATAAAAACCCAACGACAGCTCAGCCAGACAGCATTGCCTTTGTTTTTCTGTGACCAATCAACATTTACTTTGTACTGTTACACTATACAGGCTGCTATCAATATGTCAAGACTTGGTAACTCCGTGACAACTGCCCATCTTTCTAGAAAGGTTTCAAGAAATCAAGATCATCATACAACCAGAAAGCGCACATCACACCTCTTTTCTCTTTTATGTGGATTTGTTCCAAAAGAAGGCCTCAGTATGGGTTTTTTTTGTCAATAATTCATAAGTGCAATACTTTACTGAAGGATAAAAGACTGTCAAAGGTAGGTACATTTTGTACTCGACAGAAACCTCTGCATTAACATTGAAGGAGTGATAATGCATTGGTAAGAAGAGAGAGATGCTTTACACACAGCATTTCAAATGCTTAGCTGTTTTTCTTTTTTTAGATGACATAACAGTTTTAACAGTAATTTTCCCCCATGGATAGAAGGTGTGTAGGAACACCCTGCTTGGAGGGCAAACGGTGTCTGACTAACCCCCTGAATAGCCTCCTGTGATAAAATGACTGGTTTTGTGGAGGAGGGGAGAAGCTTGACATCATATCCCCTGACATTAGCATGGCCTATGACACAGCCTCCCACAGTCTGCCACTCTACCCTTCCAGTCAAACCATGAAGATGAAGTCTGGGCAGGTGGAACACAAGGGGTGGGTAACTGGTAGGACCAACAAGCTCAGAGGATGGCAATCAACAGCACGGAGTCCATGTGTCTGTCAGTCAGCAGCAGAACCCCTCAGGGATCCACACTAAGGCCAGTATCATTTAATGTCTTTATTAAAAACCCAGGTAATAATAAACTGGGGGTACTGGTCAGTACACAGAGGCAGAGGTGCTCTTCAGACAAGGACCTTGACAGGCTACAGAAGTAAAGAGACAAGAATCTCCTGAAGTCCAGTAAAGGCGCATGCAAAACTCTGCAGCTGAAATGGGGATAACTCCAATCCTGAGGATCGAAAGGGGTGGGTTAAATCGCCTGGAAGCAGCTTTGCAGAGAAGGTTTTCTTTCTTTTTTTTTTTTTTTTTTGCATCCATTTTAGTTAAGTAACTACAAATGGTTGCATTAGAGGTGTTTGGCACTGATGAGCTGCTCCTAAAGTACATGGGAAAAGCAGGTGCTATTGGCAAATAGGTTTAACTCCTACTCAGTTTTCCTGAACTTGGGCTTTTGAGAGAAAAGATACACAAGGGCCCCTATGGAAGAACAAGAAAAGGCTTTGAAAGAATAGATGTGTCGATTGTGTGACTGTTTTTTTTTCCCTTGTTCTGTTCTGCTTCTTCTGTAGACTCAAAAGATACTTTGCTCAGAGTCAGTACTCCCAGCAGTGATGACAGCTTCCTGAGGGAAAAGCTGTGGCCAACACACCAGTTTAAAACCACTTGAGCAGTCACAGCTGATCACAAAGAGTTACAGAAAAACAGGAGCTTGACTGAACAATGAAGAATTCAGGATCAATTTCTCTCCAGAGGGAAGAGTTTCTGGCCTCAAAACCAAATGAGTGAACTGCATGAAAGACTACAAAAACCCTCAGATACTACACTCCCTCAAACGCAGGCAAAAAATGCAGTCAGACAGTACTTGAAAATTATACCCCATCAAAAATGTTAAGAGACTTTACAATGCCTGGAACAGAAAACACACCAACTCTTACAGAGAAGGAATCGCTAGGTTTGGTTTTTGCTTGGTTTGCTGTTTTGGTTTTTTTTATAATTTGCATAGAAATAACAAGAAAATAAACTAAAAAACAACTGTCATAAGTGAATAAAGTAAATTTTGCACAGTTGACAAATTATGATACTATTCCCATGACAGTGACAGAGCTGGTTCCTGAAGAGCCCAGGTAAGTAACATAAGATCAACTCCTGGCTATAATGCATTTCTCAGTGATCAACAAACAACATCCTTGGATTCAGCTAAAACAATTGTCATTGAAATCCAATAAAATAATTACTAGATATGTCTGATAGATATTAATTAATATTTTAATTTAATATTTAATTAAAGGACGGTGAAAGTACTTCATTATAAAAATTTATTTTTGTCCATCTTTTATGTACTCTGATTCGACATCATTAATGTAAGAACCTCACTGAAATTAAGATCTCCTTAAGCCACAGTGAGCAAATCACACAGCCTGATAAGCTCATGTTACCTTCCCACTGCAATAATTATTTACATACATGCACTTCTCCCTATTCTCCAAGTATTTTCAGACAAAAAGGAGCCTGGTAATAGAGAAATTAGTTAAAAACTGTAAGACTTCATGAAAGTTCAACAAAATCATCTTTATCAGCATATAAAAGGTATTCAGTTCAAAGCTCTACTGTAAGTCATATTAGGTGGTGTGATTTAAAAGAAAGGTTGATCATTCAAGTAGAATCTTCTCCAGTACAAAAGCTCATTTTCAAGGCTAGACACATGATCTTTCCCAAGTAACATTTACTGTAACCATTTACAAGTAACCAAATCCTTAGGAAAAACAATCTTCTGATAGACCATGAAAAATCAGAAGCAGAGTTAACAGAAGAGCTAAAGGGAAATTTCTCCTTGTACTATCAACACCCAGTCTATCCCCAACTCTTTTTGGTTTTTTGCCACTCAACTTTCCTCCCTCTGAAGGAAGGTACACATGCAAAACAAACTGATTGCATGTGGAATCCTTTTTACCTACAGATAGATATAAATACAAATACAATATAAATACAAATATCAAATACAATAAATACAAATATCAAACAAATATTAAAATGCACAAAATATTTAAAGTAGAACCTCCAGAGCCGTGAACTGGAGGACTGCAAATGCAAGAATTACAAACTCCCAGCCAACCTGAACCTGTGGGGACCTTGCTTCTTCAGCTGGATCCCTTCAAAATTATGGTGCCTAATGGGATTCATCCCAGGATACTCAGGGAGCTGCCCTATGTCACCAGGAGACCTCCCTTAAAGATTTTTCACTGGTCTTGGGATGTCAGTGGTCTTGGGATGTTTTCAATGATGGCTTGGGAATCTAGAAAGGTCCCAGCAAATGAAGCAGACACTGATCTCTCCTCTCTGGTGATCAGTGACAGGACTGAAGGGAATTAGCTGATGTTGTGTCAGGGGAGGTTTAGGCTGGGTATTAGGAGAATGTTCTGCACACAGGCAGGTGGCTAGGCACTGGACAGAGCCAAGCCTGAGACAGCTCAAGAAATGTCTGGACGACACTTTCAGGCATATGGTGTGATATTCTTGGGGATGTCCTGTGCAGGGCCAGGAGCTGGACGTGGTGGGTCCCTTCCAACTCTGGATATTCTATGATTCTATGAAATATATCAGGGTTTTTAATTATGGTGTCGTATGGAGAGGATGAGGAAGAAGGGCAAAAACTGGTTTCATCTCCTGTCCACAGGGTCAGGCTGCAGAGAATACAATTCCTTAAACTACACTGCTGTTTTCCCAAGGTTTTGCTCACACTGCCCACAGCAAATTCCATTACATTAATGTGCAAAATCTATGTTAATGCACTACTTGGCTGGGAATTTTAAGCGCACAGACGTCATCACACAGTCAAAGACTGCATTTCCCTCAGCAACTGTTACTTAGTAACCCTCTGCACATAAATAGAATTTTACATCACTGCATATGTATTGTGAAGGCTAAAATCCATGCCTTGATTCTATAGGCCAGCAGGAAGGAAAGGAGTCATGCGGGCAACTGTAAAACAAAGTAGCACCAACTATTTTCAACTGCTTCTCTAGGCAGAGAATCTAACTGGAGAGAAACCTGTGGGTAAACAAGAAGCTATTTTCACTGCCCTTCTTTTGGTGGTATTTCATCATAAAAAAGGAGCAGGTAGACCTTGGGCATAGTTTCTGGTATTATTCATGTGCTGTGCAGTGGGGACTGCAGACATAAGCACAGCAGACCATGCAAAGCTCTCCACCTTCTCCCCTAGAGGTAGTATAATCCAGAGGCTATGTAACTTCTGGGTAAAATTGGTACTGCCAGAGCCACAGTCGAAACAAAACTAAAAAAAGCTATGTGAATCAGATCCAGGACTGAACAAAACAGGTGGAGCATGATGGATAAAAAAAAATAAAATCTTACAATAAATCCAGATTAGAATCCATTGACTCTAAATTCAAAAGCTTAAATAACTGTATTTTATTAACATATATATTCGATCCTTTCCATATATAGGCTACTTGTGATTTGACTGACAGTCTAACTCAAGCAGCTTGAATCAACATAGTACTTCATAATCACTTTAGACCCAGAGACTACCTTTTTAGCACTGAATGAAAGAGGTGGCCTGCTGGAAATACCTAGACATCTTTTTAATTCCATTCCCTAGCACTGCAAATATTACCATAACACTACTTAGTCTCATCCTTTGCCTCTAACACCCCACAGTTGCAGCTTCTTAAATGATTTACTATAATAAAAGTGGATTATCTTGACAAAAAAAAAACTGATTGAGTTACATATAAGCAACAAATACATTCATTTGAAGACGTTACAGGTAAAAAATATTTGTAGTTATTAAACCAAGTGAATAAGTATAACCATATAGATAAGCAAACACACTTAATTTGCAATTCTATTTTGCAAGTTTACAAGCCCTAAAGTATAGCACTTCCCCTTAAGTGCAGCATTCAAATAATCATTTTCTTACTTCTTCTGAACAATGAAAAATTGTTATTCTAAAACAGGATTTTGAAAGCTTTAGCAAGCCAAAATATTCTTAACCCTGAAAATTCTTCCCCTCAGCTCTTGTCCTGGTAAGAGGTAACTCAACAGATACAAAAGTTCTTCTTGCAAAATCTCAGGGAATAAATCCTTTGAAAATAAGGGTTCCTACTTAAAACTTTTTTCCTATCATCTTAATATTAATAACATTGTAAGAAGCAAGATATGCCAGGACAGATCAGAAATCTTTACTTTAGGAAAGCATCAAACAATTTCTTTTAAGAAAACAGCATTAGGCTATGAACCATGTTGAGATTTGAAACTAACATTTTGAAACTAACTCATGACTAGGAGAAGTCCAGATGCTCAGAGTTTTCTCTGAAGTCCTCATTTTCTTAAGGCCACAAGACCCAACTAGGCAGTGCAGCAGCAGAATTGAGAACTGAGCAAGAGACTCGGCCAAGTCTTACTCAGTGACTGGGACAATTAAATGGGACAATTAAATGGCATCTGGCTCCAGCACAAAGACAGCAGCTCTGCACCTGTTCCACCAGCCCACGGTTTGCAGCCCGCTTGGTTAAAGCAAGCCCATGGGACAAAACCCAGAACAACTTGTCATCTACTCAGACCAGAGCTCAAAGCTGGGATTAAAGCCAAGGGCCCCTGCTCCTGGTGGAGCCATCTCCCCTGGGGGCTACATGCAAGACATGTTCAGAGGGCTCCCTCCAGTTTCTTACATACAGCAGCAACAGACATCATCAGAAATTATCAAAGACATGCAATTTAGTTGATACAAAGTCTGTGTGTCAATCCCTACAGGCTTCCAAAATGCCATAAACCCTTTATTCTTCCACAGTCAGGTGACTCAACAGCTGCAATAGAATATTACATTATTGCAGTATTAACTGCATTATGCTATTAGGAATTCTGCAAAATCCCAGAGCAGAATCTGATGCCTGGAAGATCTCAGAATCCCTTGCCAAAGGCAGATATATCCCTTGCTCCACTGGTTGTTCATGTACTTGGAGTTAAAGCCACCAGCCAGGACACCTGTACAATCTGCTGAGAGAGTATTAGAAACCAGAGCTCCCCATTCCGACTGAACACATCCAATGACTGGGATCTTGTGGCCTCCTTTACCCCAGGCTCCATAAGACTTTCATTTTTATATGGTTTTATCAATCCTTATAAACACTACATAGCATGGCATAATATAAAAATTTTAAAAAATGAAAAAAATAGACAAAATGCCAGTGGAAAGGAAAAGAAGGCAACAGACAGAAAATATATATTGAAGAGACTCCTGAATGTAGTTCTGTTCCTTCCCTTCCTGAGAAGACTGCAGGAAAGCAGAACACATAACACTGAGGTCAAACAAAAGGAAAAAGTGTCAAAGCCTAATTTCTATTAATTTCTATTAGGCATTTCAACTATTTTTTTTCCTTGCCAATACCCTTGCCATATTAGTATACGACAAGAAATTAGTTGAAGCACATATAAAGAAAAACCTTTTATTTTGTTTTTTTTTTTAATATTGTATGGTAGAAACAAAATACCAACATTAAAATTAATTTGTCAAGCAAAAGTATCCTAAAGCTGAGTGCTCAGGACACATTGTTAGCACATACAAACAAACATGCTTCACTTAAGCCAATCTGAATGTAATGGATTACAGTGGTTCAGATCCATCTCAAACTAAATGTATAACATAAGTTTTCTTCAAACACAGATTTGATTCTGAAGGAAACTGGAGATTAGCATCCCATCATAGGAGAAAGAGCTCCTCTCAGCAAGTTTCTCTCAGCAAGTATCCTGCAGCACATGACACGTAATTTATTTCAGCACAGAAATATAACATTGTGTGCAGCCTTGACCTAGAATCTCATCTCACGTGACCAAGCTCCAGAAATAATGTCAATCGTCCCAAACACACAGACTTTTCTGTGCAGTAGTGCACCAAAGACAAAACAGCTGTTACTTTATGCAGTGGGTTTCACCTACTGTGAGCTCCAAAGCCTTTCCTAGAATATGAAGATATGTTTATTTATACTAGTACTATAGATTTGTTAAATATATTAAAGATATTTAATTTTAAATCAATGCATATTAAGTATTGAAACATATTAAATATATTTTATTATCTATAAATATTTCTCAACTGTTACAGGCACTGACTTGAGATTCTGAGTCTCACATGCTCTCATCTTCTCTTCCATCTTTCATCTCCCAAGTCTCAAAAACCCAGAATTGTCTGGAATTTCAGACAAGAGTCTAAATGAAAAAAAGTACTGATTATTCAGGCTTTATCGCTGTGTACCATAAGGCAAGTTTCATCTGCAGTAGAAAGCTCTGGCTTAGCATTAAGGAAACATTTAGTCTGTAGTTCACAGGAAAGATCAGAATGAACAGACTCCCCAGGGTGGAAGGCTACTGGTGTTGCCTTTTGAAACTAATACAGACAGCACATCTGCAGCCAAACAGGCATAGAAGCACAATATCAATACTTGAATATACACCTGCATTTATATACAAATATTTTTTTAAATATACACTTGTACTTTTTTCAATATGGACATGTGCATACTTACATATATGTGCACAAAAGAAACAAAAATGGGATTTAAAGTTTTTGCAGTTCCACTTCACACTGACAAATTTTAGCCACACTTCCCCAAAAGGATTACAGAGAAGTTCTTGCATTTGATGCATGTAACAAATTCTTTAAGAGGTACAAGGTACAAATGCAAAAATCCAAAACAACTTCATGACCAAACAGTATATAAGTGACAATGATAGTTGCTCATAAAAATAACAGAATATTGTTTTGATTTTCAGCTTTCAAATATTGACAGTGGCACTACTGGATTGCTTTGTAAAGCAATGTACTGTGGTAGGCTGGGAAGGTTGCAGAAAGTCACATTATAACATGAAGAGAGAGAACTGGCTTGAAAAGAAAGTAATTATTCCGGTGGATATGTGTTGGATATGTTGCAAATTTTCTCTGTTTTCTTCTGTGGTGCTTACACCTTCCTGATCAGACTGCCTCTTAACTGGCCATCTCCTCACTGTTTCTGAGCACTGTCAGCAGCTAAACAGCATTTCTAATACCTCAGAAAAATCAAAGCAAGGCATTTTGACTGCATTGGAGGTGCTGCCAGAAAATAGCACGCAGTAAGAAACTGGGTGAAAGAAGCAGAAAGAAGATAAAGGAAGGAGGTAGACGGGTAAATTAGCTATGACCACAAAACCAAAACAAGAAAAACCCCAAATGACTCAGATTTCAACATCACAGTCTCAATTTTTTTTTTTTATTCAAAACATCTCCAGTATATTGGTATTTCCATAATTCAGTTAAAATAGTTCTGCACCACCAAACAGTGAATCCATTCCTGAAGCTCTTACACTGAACAGGAAAATCTGAGGACCGAAAAATGGTGACTATTGTTTTGGTAAGTGCCTGTTTGAAGATATATCTCATTAGTGACAGACTTGATAAGATTTCTGGGTCTCTTGGGTCTTTTCAATGTTTTTTGAGCTGCCTAGAGTTCCAAGCAAGCTGAGTGCCCTCAGGCCTCCCTATATTCAGCTTTCAATTCTAAGTACAGCCACACCAGCCTGAACATCACTGTGTGGCACTGTGACAAAAATGCAAGATTTCCTTTATTGCCTCTTCTTCATTGCAACTGATGCTCAGAAGTCCCCCTAATCATCCAAGGACCTGGCATGTAACTTGTGCTTTTAGCTCTATGTAAATTTTGATATCTTTAGGGTTGCTGCACTGAAAGATCAGATTTTTAAAATAACAAATCTTATCTCAGCAATCAAGAGTAACATCATATTATTCTGCTTAAAAGTTTTTCAATTTCCTTTTACAAAAACATGTTTTTCCTCCCCCAGAAAAAGCTACAAAGTATTTCCATCAACCAGAAGGCCTGAAAAAGTTAAATAAAAAGGAAAATCATTCCATGGCATTTCTCCTCAAAGTGGAAAAATCCATTTCTGAACTGTAGCTGCAGACAAGTTAAATTTATTCACTGTACAAATAGCTCCAATTACTCAAGAAATTCCACTTCTGAAGTGCAAAAAGAAGTTACTGTCAGCAATACTTTGCATTGGAAAGCCCTACAACCTTTTCCTTCCAATCTCCATTGCACACTTGCTGAAGTTACAAATGAGAGCAAAATTCAACTCAGCTTAATGTGGTACCTCTCTTTTCTCGTGGCAGAATATTTAGCATCTGAGAGTCTTTTGACTTCCTACTGATGCACAGTGTAAAACTATGTCTTACAACGACCCTATCTGCACAGTCAGTTGCATTATCAGAAATACACTTGTGAGAAACTGAGAATTAAAATGAAACATGGCTCCAGAACTCTTCCTCACAGCTGCTGCCCAGGAGCATCAAACACCACTGAATTAGCACTAGGAGGAAAAAGACGAGAACAAACTTTAAAATGCACTTTTAACAGGTTTTAATACTTCAGTAAGTGCTACAGGGCAGGTTTGCCAGTCATTATCTTAGACACTGGAGATTCTGCCGTGGTTTGACACCGGACACCCAGAGGTAAAGCCTAGCCATTTCTCTAAAAGGGTGAATACATTTCACCACAATTTATTTTACAGATATAACTGTATCTTAAGGTAACACATTACTGCAGAAGATTTTTAAGCTCTTCTCAAATACAACCAGGGTCAAAGTAACAAATCAGAATTTTCATCTGACCCAATTTCAGAGCAGGCGATACAACATTACTGCCACAAGCTGATCCACAACCACCACAACAGTAAAAGCACAAAAGTTTCCGTGAGGAAGGACACTGCTCCCTTTCAGTACTGCCATGTCACTTACTGCTTCCTCAAAATTAAAAGCATCAACAGCTTTCCCTTCATTTTTATGGCATGAAGGTGCCAAAACACTGAACAACATGTTCTCAGGCTGAAGTATGGTCTGATTTACTAGAAAAGTCATCTCAGCAGCTAGAACAGTTCACATGGAGTTCACAAAGAATGCCTACTGCAGTACACCCCTGTTCTTCCAGCTCCTTGCTAATTTAAGTGGCACTGGCATTAAACTCATTTGACAGGACATTTATCTAGTTCTGCATCAAAGCTAACAAGGAGGGAACTGCAGAAAACTACCACAAAAACATGGCATCTGAAGCACAAGACCTTAAAAAAGCACAGAGTGCACTTCCCTCTTTTAGTCAGTTCTGCAGGCTGAGGGTGGGAGAACAAAGCCCAACACCCTACCTCCTCCCCAGCCAAAACCACAGCCACTGCACCTCTTCCTTTTACACCCATGCAGGCTTCACCAGCTCTAGACACAAACCAAAGAGCACTAGGACTTAGCCATTGCATGCAAAACAGAAAAACACACTTGAAACTTATTTTATGCAAGCAATGCCCACACATTTACTCACTTTTTCACTGAAACACAGATCTAACCACACACTGCCATGGTTATACAGTTCAGGCAACTCCTTAAACGTTAGCAGTGGGTGCTGTGGCAGGGCCAGAACCTGCTCCTCTCTTGTACCTGCCTCGCTTCTCACCTTTTATCTTTTCCACCCATTCCTTGCACAGTATCCTTCACATGCACCGAAGGCAAACATGGAAGTGTAGGAGTATCATCATCAATTCAGGTACAATTTATTATCCTCACAAAATTTCAATGAGCTTGCTATATTTTAGACAAGAGAAGGATTAATTGCTGCAGCCACAATTGACTGTACTAAATTCAGCACCCAAAGAGTTTAATGAACAGTCAAGTAATGGAACACATTACTTGGATTTAGACACAAGTTGTTCCTTTAAACTTCATAGTAGAATTATTTGCCCACTGAAACATTAACACAGACTTCTGATACCATACTGGGTGCTGGTGTTAAGGTTAATTTTTGAGGACAGATGTCGCAGCTACTTCATGCTTGGCATTCTCAGAGGTTTCAAACAGTAAGTCATTTCTGTATCATCTCACCAGCAGAAGCGCATTAGTGCCTGAAGGCTCCACTCAAGGTCTCCAAGCACTACTATTAATACAGAATGACATTGCCTCTATCCCAACAAAGCAGCATCCAGTTAGACAGCACGAAGGTTAAGAAATGAAATAGGAAGACAGAGAGACCACATGAGGATTTGCTCAAGGGCAAAGCTAGGCTGATGGTAGAACATGAGGAAAACAGACATCTATCAAATTCAACTGGTGTTGTTGAACCTGACTGCCCAAAACTTCCCTTCACATCCTTGAAGATTTGCCTCTTCCAAAAGCAGCAGTTCCTTGTACCAGGCACCAGCATAACCAGACACCAGTTGGTCATAAGGATCCTACAGATCATGTCTAACTTGTAAAACTGACTGGTGAAAATGCTCACCAAATCTCTCACAGAAAACACTGGTGCTCCCAACATTTAAAGTTTCTTTCTCCTTTTCGCTTGCCTTCAGAAAACATCCTGGCTCAAGGGGGAGTGTTTTAATCCAGCCATCAAATAGCAAAGGATACACCATAATAGTTCCTGTGCTCTTTACCGCTTTACAGGAAAGAGTAAACTCTGAAAAACCACACAATTACACTGGAAAATAAAAATAGCGCTATACAACTTTGCTAGGAGAAAAAAGTGAGAGGGCTTTGTGATTAATTTTTTATGGCAATACAAATGAATTTTGTATGGCAATAAGACTATTTCTTTTTGTTTATTTTTTACAGAAAAGTGTACCCCAGACTTCAAAATCTATACAATCTCTATGTTACATCTCTCAAGCTGTATATACTAAAAAATAATAAACTTTTATTTTAGAAAAATAATACTTCAGAGCAATTAACTAAGCAAGTAAAAAGTGTTTCATCTGTTGTTTTTTTCCTTTTTTGATAATTTATGATGCATACCAAGAGGAAGCACCTGGCAAAAACCACACATCCAGCTCAGGCCTGTAAGCAGCCTAAGCCATGAGAGGTAGTGAAAGCTTTTATGCTTGCAGATCACTGAGCATGTATGAGATGAACAGTTCAACTACCATCGTGTGCCAGTCATCTTAAGAATTTCAACTCCCTTTCACTAGGAAGAGACAGAAAATTTTCAATCGGTGTTACACAACTGCAGCCTTAGGGTGCTAATTTCACAACATTAGCAAGGTAACAGGGAGAAAAAAAGAGGAGAGGAAATAGAATCTCCTCTAAAGCAGCACAGAAACTATCTGATTTACTGATACATGCTCACTGAAGCAATTTAGCTTGAAGTAGTTATGCTGAGCTTGCCTTAAACACTGAGAACCTGTCAGTTTATTAAAGTTATATCAAATCAACCACTGCAAAACACATTATAGAATCTAGATACATAACACAGGGCAATCAAAGGCAAGATTTTTCACAAGTTCATTACCCAGCAAGACTTGGTCATTATTAACAGATTATTTTTAGTTCAAAGAAAACATTAAATTGCAGACTGAATGCCTTATTCATCATTATGTCTGTTTTCAGTTTTGGCCTGCAATTACATTTCCCAAGGCTTTTCAGAGCTGAGTACCAGAAGGAGCAATTTGGTTTGGTTCTTTGCTGTTTTTTACAGCACACCCCAATTACATAAAGGACATGAACTAGGTAAATAATCCAGCATTTCCCATGATCTAACATGTCCCAGGCTTGTATAAATCTGAGTGCAGTGGGTTTTGATCTTTCACAACAGGTCACAAACTTGATTTCCATCTCCCCACAGTACTGTGTGACGCTGAAAACCAAGCTACACGGACCACGGGCATTTGGAAGTTGTTCTGGAATAAGTGGGACAATGCCAGAAACCTTCCTTCAAACCCCTCTTCCTGAACAATCAAAGGGCCAGTTTTGACAGATAGCAAGAAAGTTCAAAGATTTTGGAATGGCAATAATGTGCTGAGCAGAATTCTCTAATGAGGGGTAGCAGAGAACTGTGCTGTTGTAACACTGGCAGCTTTAAGTCATTGCAAAAGAGATTGTGCCACTTCGTAGTGTAATGATGACAAATTAGCACACAGCAACTAGAACACTAAACCAGTAAAACTCCACTGTCTGTTCTTTTTACTCCTTGACATTGAGCTCTATGAGAAGTTAAAGAAACTCAGGGCACTAAACTCATGACAGCCTATTCATTTTGTTATGGTTGTTCTTAGATATATCTATGTTAAGTTCAAACTCAAGTATTAACACTAAGAGGAAAGTAAACAAAATAAATACTTAAACATTTACTAATGCATCAAGCAGATGCAAAGTCTAGTATCATTCAAAGTAAAAAGAAAAGATACAATGCTGAGTTCATTGAGGAATGTTTTTGTATCTTACAAAACTAAAAAATGCAGATCCATCAAACATATGAGAAAGAAATCCCACAGAAATGAGTATGCTATTGCTGTAAGTAAAAGAGAAAGGTTTTGTAAATACTCCTCCACATTATTTATGTCAAACATTTTTCAAAGTATTCACTTAATTTCACAGTATCTCATTATTTATTAAATAATCTCTGTAGCTTGCCATATCTATGTATCAAGGGGAGAACAATATTTTGAAGGAAGTGTCACAGCATGGGAAGCCATCTTAATGTCTTCTGTAAATTTGAAATTTGAAAGCATATTGGTGTCACCTTAGACAGTTCATGAAGTAATTGATTTCCAGAAGTCCATTTCTAATTTTGCAATTAAATACACAAATTTACTAAAAGTAAAGTGAAGCTAGATGCCAACTCTAAAAACCACCAAATCAAGCTAATAGTAATTGCTGGATTAAAGGACATTTACTAGACAGCCAAGAACTGGGATTGCTGCAATTGGCAACAGTCTCTTTAATGTCACTACACATAAAATAGCCCTCTGGAGAAATGGTCTACCAGTCCAGGAACAGTACGGTGGCTGTAAATCTGACCTCAAAGGTGTCACTGTCATACTTTCTGAAAAATCCCTTCGCCAAGATTTCTTCTCAAGGGAGGCTGGGGAGCCTCAGAGAGAAGGGAGGGGAATATTATCTCATTTGCTTCTCCCTGTTTTGCTGCTTTGGAGTGTGGTTTGGAGATTGTTTATCCAACATGTGAATTGTTTCTACTTAATGACCAATCCCCATCCGGCTCTGTCAGGACTCTGGAAGAAGTCACGAGTTTTTCATTGGTATCTTGTTAAGCCTTCTGTAAGTATCCTTTCTCTATTCTTTAGTATAGTTTTAGTATAGCATTCTTTTATATAATTTAATATCATAAAATAATAAATTAGCCTTCTAAGAACATGGAGTCAGATTCATCATTTCCTTCCTGCCATGGGGACCCTTAATATACCACACAAAGGTTCAAAGAAGCTGCCTAAAATCATGGTTTTCCTTTAGACCTACAGTTTTGGGGAAGGACTTATAGTAAACAGCCTGAAGAGTCAAAGTAATGAAATTTAGAAAGACCCTTGGTAAGATGTTTGCCTCTTTCATGCAGTTCTATTACTATGAGGGAGGAGAGGCAGTTCAGCATTTCCACTGAAGTGTCTGTAAGCCGTAAGCAGGTCCAGAAGATTAGTGGGAGAACAGTTCTAATCTACAGCAATATTGAACAACAACAAAAAAAACCCTACTTCAACTTTGAAAAAAAGAGGAAAAAAAACCCCAAAACAAACTGGTTTGGCTAATGCCTCCAAGAAACTGAATGCTGCCTGAAAGAACTGAATCAAGAATGACTAACTACAGGGAATCCATAGTAACACCTCAACCATGTATTTCCTGATTTTAAATCTATGGCCTTGTAATTTCTTGTGGCATGAGTACTGTTTTAGATAAATGAGATCATGCACATCTCTGTGCATAAAGGGAGATTTTGATCAAGCACTGACAGTTTGAAAGTTTAGGGGTTTGGTGTTTTGGTTTTTTGACCCTCTAGGAGGATGAGTGAAGGACAGAAGATATTACTACAGTAGTAAGTTCCTACCTCACAAAACAATTTTGGTAAACTAATTTTATTTTGATTGCAGAATCAAGTATTCTCCATGAACTGATTAGGACAAAGAAGGAATTTTAAAGAATTGCAGCCATCCATTTCCTTGTAGTTCTGTCCTACATACCAAGTGCAGACTCACGGTCACCTGACTCTCACTCACCACCACAAAATTTGTACCTCTTGCACAGGCTGTTGGAATTGGAAGAATTTTTAGCTTTTTGAAGCCAGATGTGGCCCACAACTCACCCACCTGCCATCCAGATGCCTCAAACACATGATCCCACAGCAGGAGAGAAGCTACGATGTGTTTTTTTTTAACCAAATTTTATCCTCAAAGACTAAAGAAGGGGATATTTGGTGCACTGAAGCCCATCAAGCTCTGTAAACGTAATGTATCATACCTGCAGGATCTCACATGCTTACTCAGAAAGGATCAAAATATTTGGCTAAATGTTTCTGTTTGGTGCATTAGACATTTCTGCACAAGTGAGTTTTCAAAAGGGCAAGTCTGCAAGACCAGGCACCACAAGACAGCAACTTGGGATTCATACTATTTGTACTCAAACTGAAACTTTGGGCCACAAAATATATTTTGCAAAATACTGCACTGACACAAAACAAAACTGTATGTAGCCAGCTGTCCTCTGTTCCTGTGGCTTTCTCCCCATCCCTTCCAGTGTGACTATGCATTTTCCTAAAGGAGATTGCAAGGAACTAATAAATGTATGAGTTCCAGTATGTATACCTTTTGGGGATAGCTGATAATCTGCCACAGCAAAGCAAAATACCCACATTGCTCCAGATAAAGCCCAAACTATCTGTTTACAGCTTATGTCCAATGCAAAGGGCAATAGTTTTATACAGTGTGGGCTTAGACTGCAAACTGTTATTTTTGGATGAGGATGTGTGGAGGGAAGATAGCAAAAGCTAGCAACAAGCAGTGGGGTTTTTTTTTACTTTAAATATAAATATAGAAAGATGTTCTGTTTTAAGATCTGTGAAATCTCTTCCGGTACAACATAGAAAAACAAATAAACAAGATATTATCACAAGGCAAACAGAATACCACATTATGTGCAGAATACGCAACAGTGTCAGCAGATGCTTAGGAATCGAATACTAACTTTTAATGAACATATTGACAGTTCCCTTTTTTTTTTTGTTCCCTAGGGAGGAGATTTTTAAAGCTGTATCTCCTTGGATTGACACTCTTGTCCTTAAAAATCCTCTCATTTTACCTATTTTTTCACAGTGTCTTTCTTATGGATAAAGCCAATTTTATTGCCCAAATGAAAAATTGTCAACACACAGAATATAACTCTGCTTACTGACTCTTAAAAAAGATACTCTACAGTATCATGATTCTAAGGCCCTTTCATTCATTACCACCATGACTGAGAAGATTATTATCAACTATGGATCAAACATCACATCTCTCACTAAATCCAGCACAACAAAATCTTCATTTGGCCACATCTCATAGGAAATTCTTTTAAAAACATGATCACTTTACAGTGTAAACTACAAAATAGTAATGGTAACAGTGATCTGGTAAACAACTACTGTCCTAAAAATCCCCTGTATTTCACAGAATACATATTTCCCAAGTGGTTCTCTCTCTTCCATTTTCTACACTCACCTTGGTTGACTTCTCAGTGCTATGCTCTCGTTTTCCTACATGGTTCCCCATGACGGATCACCAAACTTTAAATTCTGAAAAGATAAAAAACAAAACAACATTTTTGAAACCAATACATTTGTAAAGAAATACAGATAAATTTTTAACCTGACACATATCAAAGAAAATTTTCATATTCAATAAGAATTTTTACAGTCCAAGGTAAGATCCTAAGGAAAAAAAACCTCCATGCTTATCTGGTCTATTTTACACATTTAAGCAATATCAGAAAGCTTTACTACTTCTATTAAAAAAGACATAAAAGAGAAGGAAAAAAATAAAATGCTCTTTTTGAAATTTGCACATAAAATAAACTAGATCAGAGATTTGGTAGAGGCCCTATCAATATTATGTTTTTAATAACAAACAGTGCAGTATGTATCAAATAATTTGTTACTATAAACTTCCATAATAGTTCAAGTAAGTTCTTTTGAATTCACACTTACCACTATATAAACAGCAATTAGTGAAAAAAATCACCACATTAACTGCTAACAATTTGCTGTGAAGGTTAGAACATGTAAGTTGTTTACAGCTCCCACTTTCATGATGAGCACATAAGAAATGCCAACTCTTTCTTCATATTTTCTGGCTCATCCTACCATATCTCAGCTTAACAGAGCTTATGTAGGTTAAACAACATGCAAATTTCAGCTTTTAGAGCACACTCATGGTTGTGCCACATGGTTCTTGTCATAGAAGCAGGTGTCTGTACAGGACCTTGCAGCTGCTGCCTTGAGATGATTTGAATGCAGTTCATCACAGCATTTAGAGTCATAAGACTTAAAATTACATGCATGACTTAAAATTACATGCATGAAATAAAGCAATAGGCTATACAAACTCATATATTGTTATAACCCCAGCTACATGCACTGATTTGTGTACAAAAGGATTCTAAAGCCAGAAACTTTGCTCTTGACAAAGTACACATCTGTGATGGGCAGTCATAAGTAATCAATCTAATTTTGTATCTCTACTTCAACTTTTAGAGAGACTGATAGATTTATTTACACACACACTTTACCACCCCACCCAACCCCCAGTGACAAATTTCAAATTTTGAGGGTCTACAGTGCTTATTTGGCGATTCACTGAATTCAGTTTGCTTTAAGTTCCATGTTATCACTGTATCCAATTAAATAAATCCTTAAAAAAATCCATTTTCAAGGTCTCACAAAATCAAAATTAAAAACATCCAAGCTCAGTAAGTGCACTCAAGTTAGAATTTATTACTAAATTGAAAACAGATGTTTTTAAACCAGCCCTATCTATGGCATACAAGATTAAAAAACCCACAAAAACCAAAAAGCCCTGTACTTTCCAACTCTGAGATCAGCACAATCAATTCACCCATTTTTGACATTCTAAAATTTTTTAAGGAAAAATACCAATAAATTCATATACACTGGGTATCAGACCTGAATTTCCTCAAGCTGGCCTTTGCTCTACAAATTATGAGCAGCAGCTCATTCCTCATCAAGTAGGTGACAAGGAATTGGTGAATTTCCAACGTAAGGAAGGCAGAGCAGAATACAAAACTCTAAGACATGTCTACAGCAGAACATAAAGGCAAATGTTCTAAATGTTATTTTTCCACTCATTTATCAAAAAAATACCTATCAAATTTGGTACATAACACACATATGTCTAAGTACACAGATGATGAAGCCCACATAACACTTGCAGACCAGATCTGTGATCCTGTCCTCCTGCCTCCCCTTAGCCTCCCTCATGTCTTTGGAGTAACACCCAGGAACAATCATCCGGTACCCATAAAACACCCACAACTAGATTTTATTTTTATCTTTTTTTTTTCATGCATAAATGAATGCAGGTGTTCAAACTGAAGAGAAGTTAGCTACAGGTAACTGCTATTAATTCCTCACATAGCAATAAAACTACTTTTCAGCTAAAGGGACAAAAGCAAGCAGCCACTGCAAGGGTATCCTAAATGTTACAGATTTCTTCATGCTACCTATTAAACAGTGAAATCTAAGTAATCCTTTGGCAAAGAAAGGATTCCAAGAATCTGACATGAATTATGAAGGAAATTGTATAGTGCCAGCTGTTCTGTAGATACCTGATTAGGAAGGAAAGCCATACATACATGCAAGCATTTATAGCAACAAAGATTTAATTTTTCACTGCAGCCTCAAGCAGAAATCTGCCTTACTTGACTAAAAACTGAGCACACAGGTTGTTTTCACCTCAGGATGAAACACTGAGACTTAAACACTGACTCTGGTTCTTACTGTCCGGAGGGAGACCACACTGCAGAGTTTCTACCTGCGCCAATCGTTATGCAATGAGTTGAGTCACTGACTTCAACGGGATTACTCACTTTTACAAATCTTTGTAGGAACTTGCAGCCAACTATTCTAAACATCTCAGCTGGAAAAAGATTCATATTTTCTTTTTAGTCAACTTCATAATGTACAGGTTGCTGGACTAAGCAGCTCTGTATGAAGTGAAGACACAGCTTCTTACACTTCTTAACAATGTCCATCAACTGAACAGCACTCTTTGCCGAGGAATCCATGAATGATTCAGCACTGATGAACAGCCACAAGAACAGTCACAGTGCTCCAAGCAATGAAGAAACACAAGTACTGTGGAAATGCAATACCTTCTTCGAATCTCACATGAATCACACCTAACAATAACCTGCCAAAACAGGCCTGCACATGGGATCGACCTTATGACCACAACAGCACTTGCCAAAAAGCTTCCTAGTGAAACCCTGCAAGTTTTGTAAATCCAGTGAGATGACAAATTTTGCACATGAGCTTGAGTCACAAATGAGAGGGGACACCCCACTTGCCTGCAGTGGACGGAGTTACATCACCAGCTCCCCCATAAAACTCCCCATCAAGTGTTCCTGGTTTCACATTAAAACCATCTGAGAGGCTCAGAAAATTAAAGGCCACACGACTAAACTGATTTAACAGGACTAAAAGTTGAAAACGCTTCTGCTACCTAAAAGCTCTTTAGGGTGAAGTGAGTGAATTGGGGCAGGAAGTTATGAACCACCACTGCAGGTGCCACCAGCAGAGCTATCCAGCTGCCTCAGCACCATGCCACAACCAGCTCCTGAGCTGAATCAGCTCTGCTGCCATGACCTGGCACTTCCCAATCCATGACTGATACAGCAGTAGCTCCACCTATGCCAGCTGCTTTGAGTAATTCCAAAAACAGCCGAGGGATTTTGCCTGGGGAAATGAAATTAAGCATCTCCTCCCATCAATTCACCTTGTCACAGAGTTTAGACTAAGAGATAACCTGATGGAAGCCTAGACCCCAAGCAGCTTTCCCACTCTCTTCACAGCAGGAACCCATATTCCAACTACTACAGAAATGCCAGTGCCTTACCCAAGGACAAAAACTTTTTTTTCCAAAATTCAAAAAAAGAAATGGAAAAACTCTGTTCTACACAACACATACCTCTAATAATACACTTGGGTTGGCATCATGTAATTTATCTTCACCTGAGCAGTTAATTAAAAACAGGGGTTTAGAAACATATATCATTGTAGTGTTTTTTAGCCCCTTCTAGTCTGCCTGTCAATATTTGCAGCTAAACAAGTCATTCTAGTGCTCTTCCCATACACACCCACTGTCCTATAAAGAAGATTTAGAATTACCTTTGAAAGGCAGAAAAACACTTCTCCAAACCTTCTGAATATAACAAGAAATGCAATGGAATTACTTTCTGCAGGTTATGCAGTTTTAACTGCAAAATAGCATTTTCTTACTCACAGGAGCCTGAAAAAAGTTCACCCATGAAGTCATCAGACTTTAAATAAGTGATATTGTAATTGAGGAGTCAAAACAGTCTGTAAGCCAATCCACATGGAGCACTTTTATTGAACACTATTGGTTACTTCAAATTAAAAAGCATAAACTACTGAATGTGTATCACCTGATGCTGAAAATGGATTTTAAAAAATGATCTTACCTCTTCCCACACGTTAATTATGACTCAACAGAACTACATGTAATAATAAAGGTATGCAAGGACTTACATATTTACAGGTATCAGAACATAATTACTACCTTGTCTAGGAATATGTATTCATCACAGACTGATGCTGGGTAATAGTGCAGAGCTACAAGTGCTCCTAGCCTTACTCACACATGGGAAGGGTAACCATAGAATATAAAAATATTTGAGGAATTTACTTAAAACTTCCTGCTAAATTCACAACTATTCTTATCCATTTTACTACTATATACAGGTCTTAACAGAGAAAAAAAAAGGGTAATTTCTTTTAAGAAATGTGCAAGTTCTCTCTAATTCTGGTAGACTCCTAACATAAACTCTTAATTACAAACTTACCCAAGGTTTGGTGGTATTTTTTTGTTGTTGGGTTTTGGTTTGGGTTTTTTTGGGTTTTTTTGGTTGGTTGGTTGGTTGGTTTTTGGGTTTTTTGTTTTCTTTTTTGGTTTTTTGTTTGTTTGGTTTTTGTGTTTGTTTGGTTTTTGTGTTTGTTTGTAGTAGTGTCAGGTCCTGGTTACACAGCTTCCTGGGAAGCAAGCTGACACACTGCACAGCAGTGGCTGCCAGCTAGATGGAAATCTTTGAGTGGTTTTTTTAGGCTCTCAGTGTGATACACAGCTTTCCAAGGAAGCCTTTCACTTCATCTTCTTTCAAAACAAGACCGAGGCACTTGGCATGCCTCATCTGTTTCTTCAGAATTCCCTCATTGTGGTAACCAAATATTCCAGCTCGCCAAGAAAGAAAACCTCCAGCAGGCACGAATGAGTGACCTGCAGCTAAATCCATCAGCAGCCACAGTCAAGACTCTTGATAGACAGATGTGAGCAACCACGTAACTAAAGTAACCTGCCCCATGGATAAACTGCTCCACAGGAGTCTCACCCTCTTAATTCAACTGTTAAATCAGTTCATAAAATATAGTGCCTTAAATCCCTTACAAAGTTCATTGTTATTTAACACAAGTATAATTTTTCATTATTGTGAAAGAGTGCAATACTTCCTAAATCAAACTTTATTTCACTTTTGACTTCCACAATTATATTTCTCTGAAAGAAAAACACATTATTCCAGACATATTTCCATCATGAATTATCAAAACCAAGATTTCAGAGGTGACCATAGTCTATAAATCAGAGAAGTCAACAGGAGTTTAGTACTTACAGATGTATTTAATCATGCTTGTATAGTGTCTTGCATATCACAGTCCTGACCTATCTAGATATTACAGCAATTTCGATGTTTACAGATAACTGCACGTACCTTACCAAGGACACTAGGCCTAGAAAACCACTCCTCTGAGAGACTGGCCAAGTTCTGAAACACTTTTATCTGAGAAAGTACTCCCCAGTGCTAGCACAGTTGCTCAGTAATTCATACACACTTCATGTATCATTCCAAAGGACACCAAAATTATTTCATTTTCTCTAAAATTTTCTGCAACACTATGGCACATGAGAAAGGCTACAACAGCGAGAGAGAATATATTCTGTGAAAAAACGTTGTTGCAAACTATTTCCTGAAATTGCCATAGGGTAAGCATCCTGCTTAAGGACGTCCAAGGTTTAAGATGTTTCCTGACTGTTTTGATTACCATTTTCTTCTATTGCCAACAAAAAGGATATCGCACATTATCTTTTACAGAAGCATGTGATTTCCAGGAATCTCACCTCAGCACATTGAGCATATTCCAAACTTGATTCTAGACTACAGTGAGATTACAATGAAATTGCTAAGTGACATTTATTTTCTGTAGCACAGGTTCTTCTTGCTCTTCTCTCCTTTCTTCCTTCAACCCACTCCACTCTCCTTGCTAGAGCGCCATCCACCCTGTCCATTAAGGAAAAGAAAATTTCTTAACAGGGCTCTTCTGCTTCCCAAATGGAAAAATGCTCCCCCTAAGGTCATGTAGCACATGCTGGTACCTACACTCCTTTACGCAACCAGAAATCATCGGTGACCACAATCATTCGGCATTAGCCACATGTTTACTGTTTGTCTTCAAAACACTAAGATTAGCAAAGCCCTGTGAACTCTGTGCCAATCCACCTGCAGGGTCATAAGGAAATTTCCTTATCAGCTGCAGTGCACCTGAGGAGGGTGCGCCTGAGCCAGGTAGGACCCCAAAGGCCTGGGGCAAGGTGCAGCAGCACGTTTGAGCACCCCGCATGTTTGAGCTCCGTCCCCTCTGCCTGCTGCGCTTCTACCACTGTACCTACAACTGCGTCTTGACTAAACATGGATTTCCTTGAAAGTACTCTGTGACTTTGCTGAGACACTTGTGCCTCTCAGCTATTCCCAGTCTAGGGAACAGAGGAGGCCACTCATACACCTCCCTTGAATGCATGTATCAAAAGGAAAAAGGTGCCCTCCTATGAAACTTAGACTGATTTGTCTGTTTTTATCTCAGTCACTAATATGAAAAGGTCCACTTGCTACATGCTGTCTTTTATGCACAGCACCACAACAAAACAGGCTGGGTGTTGCTATTTTCTTTTTCATAGGTTTATGTCTGAATGGCATACAACACCTTGGAGCTAGGACCAACTTTTCCCAGCTTTCTGGAAGGATCAGACACATATTCATTGATTTTTTTTTTTCAGCACCAAGGTGCTCCAGAGACAAAATAATTTGATACTACAGTAAAATACATTAACTCATAGAAAAAAAAAAAAAAGGAAAAAAAAAGGGACAGAGAAATTTAGTAAGCTTAAGAATAAACTTAAGAATTGAGACATATCATAGCCTCATTCTATGCAGATATGCAGAAGACTCCTAAGAGCAGTGCTTTCCACCATCATGGCTTCTAAAGTTCCATATTTCCTTTACAAATATACCTCCACAGCTGTGAAACTCAACAATCAGCCTCAGTGAGTCAACAACAAAAAGTAAGACATTTGTCCTAGATTCTTAGGTAGTTTTGAAAAATAGGATACACCACACAAGAATATATAAGTCAGATGCAGCATTAACCAGAAGAATGAAAAAAAAGAATGAAATTCATATTCAAATCATTGAGAATTTCAGGCCAAAGTAACAATCTTAACAGTACCAGAGGACAAAAATAAAAGCAACTGAGAAATTATACAGAAAATTATAATTGTTTGTTACTTGAAAACTTTCAGTTTCTGAGATTAAGGTACTCTGAAAACAGGCAAGATCTAGCACCTTTATTCTGATAAAAATTTTAAAATGCCAAGAGAATAAAACCAAGATATATTTGGTAACTCACTTTTTTTCCTGTTCTCTGCTTAGAAAAAACAGCCCTCTCCAAATGTTGAGTGGTTTATTCCCCCTTTCAAAGTGAGGTAGGTTACCTAAGCTTCCCAGAGAACA
This sequence comes from Molothrus ater, assembly GCF_012460135.2. Classification (NCBI taxonomy): domain Eukaryota; kingdom Metazoa; phylum Chordata; class Aves; order Passeriformes; family Icteridae; genus Molothrus; species Molothrus ater. The sequence continues at coordinate 93,726,208 of NC_050478.2, read as the reverse complement.
CAGGCACTTTGATGATCAGTATTTCATTAACACTTTGTAGAGACTGACAACAAAATGCACACCTGCAGCTCTAAACACACATGAATTAAAGGCGCTGTATGCCTGCTCTTCTCATATCCAGCAGACTGACAGATGGGACAAGGAGATGATTCACCCCCTTCAGACAGCATTAACCGTGCTGTGAGATAACACTGAATCACTAGATCCTTCTCAATTAACAGGAAAAAAAAAGTCTCTCTCTCTCTCTCTCTCTCTCCCTGATCTTTCTCTCTCTCTCTTCTGACTTCATATATGTTATCTATACTGCAAACATATCAACCAACAGGATGGATTTCCTGCAGATTCTCCTCTGTAACATTTGGCATAAATACTGATATTGCGAAAGGGTCTGACTTTCACCATACTCCGAGTTTACTCCCTTCGGCCCAATCTACTTCTCTGCAGTCATTTCCCTCCCTTCCTCCCCATGAACACACTGCCAAGGAGGCACAAAACCCAATGTTTCTTCTCTGACACAGAAAAAATGCATCCTTAACTCTGTGCTTGTATTTCTCTCTTCTTGTGCATTGTGTTTCTCACTTCTTTTTGCCTTCTTTTGCCTAGCTGTATTGTATGAGCATTCATACATGAAATCATGATCCTAAAGTGTTTTCTAAAGTAATTTGATGAAGATTCAATCCTCAGTATTTTCATTTGTAAGCATGCTGAAGCCTGCAAGAACGTTCAAAATTCATGTGGCAGCCTCCTAAAAGGTCACCATTATCCAGAGTTCATTAACACAAATAAGACATTTCTCCAGTGAGAAATGGTTTGCTATGCAAGCTGCAACTGACACCTCATGAAGCTTAAATAAAGATTTTTATGCTCCTCTTCTCTGAAATCTGTAAATAAATTTAAGAAAAAAGTAACTCAGAAAGCTGTAGAGAAGCAATTTTTCTGGGCTCATAAATGATTATCTGGAAAGACAGATACTCTGACCCCAGTTTGAGATTTTCTCTGGGGATGACACACTGATTTACTTTCCCGTCTCAGAAGAGAAAGCAAAATTAATTTTTTGCAAAGGATAATTGCATAGCTGAGAAATAAATAATCAATTTATCTTCTTTTCAAACGGAATTCTAATCCAGATGTTTTGGCTTTAATTGTTTTGGTCATAAGCTCAGCAGGTTACAGTCACTAAGCTGTGAGTTGTTGCACTTGGAATTTTAAAAAATTAATGAGTAACAGCAGCTGAAATCTGCATGAGGAACATCACCCTGACATAATTATTGTACTTGTGTGCTTCTTTAAATATGCTTTCAAGAACTCGTGGCTCATACTTGAATATCGTCTCATTTTATGTAACTCATAAATGTCATGTGCTAATGTTGTTTTCCCAATCTTTATCAGAGGTACATTTAAAGCCAATATAGAAACAGTCATTACTGAATAACTACTGAAGAGAACAATGATAGACCCAGGGGAAAATTTCCATTTGAACATGAGAATGTTCTAAATGTACACAAGACCATTATCTCCCCTTCTTTTATTAAAAAGAAAACTAGATTGTTTATTCCACATTAAAAGGAAGACAAAAGCATGTGACAGGCCAAACACTCTTTTTTTCAGTATGGTTTTCAAGTGCAGTTCACTATTTATCAGTGTACAAAGAAAAAGATAACAAAATCTGGCAACATATCAAAATAATGGAGTGAGAAAAATAAATGTTTTAATAAGGAGACTAGCAGTGTATTCACTTTCAATCATGATTACCAATATATATCTCAAATCCACTCTATAATTAAAAGTAAGCTTGTATATAATATTTGCAGCACCCATCATAAGAATATCTTGTTCTTGAACAAGTTGCACTTGTAAACTATTTTATTGTTAACTAAATATTTTTTAAAAAAGAAAGTGTTGCAAATGCCATCATCTGTGTCAGGGTCCACAGCCTTCAGCCAAGAGGGGTTTTCCAGACAATATACAGAGATAGCGAGGAAGTTCCTTCCCTAAAGGTCTTGCAACATAAGTAGACAAAACACATGACCAGAAGGAAAACCTTCCTCCCATATTACAGATATAGAGCAAAAGCAGAGATAAGTTAAGGACAATGCACTAAAAAAATACTTACAACCCACTTGAGAAGCTTTGGCAGACATTAGAAAATTAAATCCAGAGTTGTAATTCTGAAAACCCATTCTCAGCTACTCATAATGCCAGGGTTTGTACTCACAACACACACCTCCCTTCTTATTTTATAAGTGCTCCATGGCTTTCAAGTTCTGCTATCAGTCATGCAAAATAACACTCCAGCTGCGATGACACAGCCAAGCAGCTTCACATGATTTTACACCAGAACCCTATCAATATACAATGAGGTTATTTCTCTGACATCCTAGGGCTTCATTCAGCCAACTTTGTCTCAAACACAGAAAATGTGAACTATCAGACTCAAGATTATCACAAGACAGAGTGGAAACCACTGCAACAACCCACTCCCTGCCTTCTTTTTTTTTTTTTTTTCTAGGCAGCTATGGCAAAAGGTCACCTATAGCATGAGATAATAAGCTTGTGATTAGCACACTCACACAGGATGTGGGAAACCAGGGATCGTCTTGGACGACACTGAAGGGAAAGATCAGTCTGGCTTGATCACAGGATAACTGTGAGTCACCAGTGTGATCTGGCAAGGGGAAAATAGATTAAAAAAACCAGACAAACAGACCTACATTGTAACATGAAGGAGTATTTCCAGCTAAAACAGGGAAGAATTAAAGTCATCACACCAGCCATTAGCATAACATCAGCTAGTGGGTACAATTCTGGTCAGCTGTAGCTAACAACATGAATTTTTTACTAGAACAGATGTGAAGATGAGGGGAGCAATAGGAACCTATTAGACAGAGATAAGGCTAAAAGCTCATAACACGTCAAGCCTAAGTAAAGCAAAGCTAAATGAGTGTTGGAGGAAGAGAAAATAGACACTGCCCACATATAAGTCTAAACTGAAAGTCAGAATATTTCTAAACATGAGGAGAGCAGGACTCTGGGAGAACCAGAGGAGTGTAGAATACCTAGCTGTGCTGAAGACAGAGTCTGACCACTGTATTACAGGGACTGCATGAATGGTGTGGTTCTTACCATGGCGGGACAGCCCCAAATGACACAGGGCACTCCTCGGGCCTGGGAATATTTCAATCTGTGTTTCTGGACAGTGTACCTGGAGCACTGGGGTGGGAAGCAGGAGGAGCAGGGGGCAGAGAGGGCCTACCTTTTTCTGCACCTGTTCATACAGTGACAATTGACTGTAAAAAAGGATAAAATAATCAAAGCCCCAAACAAAATGAAATCACAAAACCAGCACTACTCTGGAAAGGGGGAACAGAAATGAAATAGGATAGCTTTTAGCCAGCTGGACTTCACTGGCATGTAGGATATTAGACAAACAGACTTTATTCCCCACTCTGAGCTCATCCACTTTATCCTTTAAGGGATCAGTGTAAGTATGGGAGAGCTGTAACTCCCTCTGCACCAAGACATGCATTCACTGAAGAAAGGGAACATGACTCCTGCTCAACTGCCTCTACCTTGGCAGCCTGCTGCTTGCAGCAGGAAACACAGGTCTGAACCCTTGGGGAAAGAGCTGGAGATGATCTCCATCCCAACCACAGCACAGCAGGGTCTTGGCTAACCAGCTCTTCTGCAAGTTTGTGAGCAGTGGCTCTCAGGAAACATTTGTGAGACACACACAAAGTCCACCTCTGCCCTCCACAGCTCTGGGAACTGATACAGCAGTGAAACACACTTTGTTTGGATGGATACTGACTTTCAGGAGCCTTTGCTCATTGGTTACATTGGGTGATATTCTGAGACATCTGATTCTGAGCACTAGATAGACCAGGGGTTTCATACAAGGCTCATCAAGTCTCTTCCACCTCTATTTCCCACACCATTTACAAACCAACTGCTCTTTTCATAACATTCCCCTAAGAGTATATTCCAAAAGCGTCCCTAAAATCCCCTCCTCAAAAACTCTGCAGTAAACACTGCTCCATGGAAATGCAATAATGAGTAACATTTCCACAGTCTGTGACTGAAGCTTTATAGCACATATGCACAGAACAAACTATCTAATTAACTGTTCCAGCAATTTGTTTGTGCATCATTGACTCAATCCATAAAAGTGCTTTGCATTCCATACCCTAACAGACTTAAAACCTTTCAGAAAAGAGATACTTAGCTGCTGGTTTGGCCAAATTATTTATTTCTTACCCCAAAGAATATCTCCACCCAACCTACTACCATGCAGCTTTTAACTCACCTACAGTCCCTTCAAACAACTACTCATGGCATAAATACAGTCATTAATACAAGTTACTAGACTTGAATCAAAACCTGTCATTTAACATTCACATGAGTTAGCTATGAGTGAAAGCAATGGGTCTTTTATTAACATAGCATCATACTTAAACCAGTTTTTATTGAATTGCAAGCAAGTAAGGTATACCAATAGGATTTAGCTGATTTATAATACATTTTAAGTGAAAATTCAGCTATTTAAATTAACAGTTATGATAAGTTTGAGATGTTACAGCTAGAATCTTTTACTCCCAAATGAATAATCCCTTCTTTATTTCAACATTGCTCAACTGCGGTCCCTAATATTTAGTCTGTGGCATTTTAAGACCTTAAAATAATTCTGAATGACCAAACCAGCCTTTACTAAGCTAATGCTACTGTTTTCATCACTACCTTCTTTTGCTTAACCGATAACACTAATGCATTACTGCTTATAGGTAAGTATCTATTAGTAAATCCATTCTCAGTTTGGTATTTGAGCATCTGCCAAATCTAATGCCAATTTCCAAAACAAAAATACAGCAATGCTAGGGCCAAAAAAAACAAAAACAAAAATAACAAAAAAAACCAAAACCAAACCAAAACAAAAAACCATAACTGTTTTCCCCATTTACTATCTTGAAGCACACAATATTCACTCAGAATAAAAACACAGCTCCACCCCCAAAACCACAGGCTTCACAGCATCTAGCAAGGATGTTTAAAAACATAAGTTAAAAGCACTCCAGACTCTGTATGTTTGAAGTTAAGCAAACTGGAAGCAATTATCACCAGAACAGTTTTGGGGTTTTTTTAAACATAGCTGCATGTAAACATTACGTCAGTTTGGATAAATCAGAGTGCACCTTTTTTCACTCTTATATTCAATTAGTCATGCACAGAAGTTTCCTTTATCTTGCCAATTACATAATATAAACAGCCAGTCCTAAAGCACTTAAAATGTCACCAGATTTTGGTGGTCTGCTAACATGGAGGAGGATTGCAGATCATACCACAAATGCTCTCTCAAATGCCACATGGGGAAAAGGTGTAAGCGGACAGTAACAGAATCAGATGCACAGTGATGCCAGGTCCACTGGGACTGGAACATGTACAAGTTGATGAAGAAAAGGTGCCACAGAAACAAAGGCACCTCATCATTTTTGTACAGGTTACTATTTTGCTCTTTTCGTGTCATAGCACTCGGACAATACAATTATCTTGCCCATCACTTGCTTCCCATCTGCCCACTGAAAATTGTCCATACCCAAATATAATCCAGAATATATGATCTTTTCACAGATGAGCTTTTTTCATGCTCCACCCCCACAACCTGCCTGATCCTATATTGTAAATAGAGAATTTTCAAGCAGAAGGAGATCTTCTCCCTTGGCCAGAAACTCGCTATGTATGTCCCACCACAATGCTACTCCACATTCTCCTCAATATGAACTATAATGTCTTGCCTTCCAACAAAATACAAATAACTTCAAACATTTCTGACTTGCAGCAAACTTTAAATTGAGAAAACTTAAAATGCTTAAGAAGTTACATGACAGGCAACTTATTTAACTGACACTACAGGAGTTTTTATACAAATAAAATAAGCTGGAATTGAGTCAACCTACTCTAAGTCAACACCTCCCTCAATCAATTAAAAAAAATCATGAAATAACTCAATACCACAAAAGGACATATAAAGAATAATTTTTTATCTATTATCTATTTAAAATCAGTGTGGCAACAAACCTTAATGACTAAAAATCTTGCTTTCATTTGATCTTACTTATTTAGGTGGTCTTTCCTTATACAAGAAAGCCCATTGAAGATTGTTTTATTTTTTTGTATCAGGAAGACACTGCAAAACCAGTTTTTGTGCTTGTGTGTGCCAGTATTATTGCTGTAATGCATGAATGATTATGAAATTACTTAACTGCCTTCTTTCCAAAGCCCTGGTTATTCCTCTCAGGTTAAAGTACAGAGCTATCTGATTGTGAAACACATTTAATCATTTGTCCATTTCCAAATGTAATATTCTACAAATACTGTACTTGCATGTTAATCTTTTATTTACAAAAGATAAAATATTTACTGAACAAGAAAAAACTGAACACAAGGAAAATGTGATTTTACACTTCACAACAAAGCATAAAACCAGTTCTTAAAATATCAGAGAGACAGACATTATACAAAAAAGTAAGAACTTAGATATCTAAGATTTACTATAGAGGTATCATTTAGCATTTGACTTTTTCCCCTACATGATTTTTTCAGTCTCTGTTTAGAAAATGCCAGTATGATTTTGGAATACACGTAAGATTGAGCTAAAATACTGACAATGATTTGCCAACTATTATGATCTTTTTCCTAAAGTAGTAAAGTCTTACTGCAATTAAACACTACTGGAAGCATTAAAATAATGAACTAATTACACCTGCCATTCAAAACATTTTGTGAATACTGTTATTTCTAATTAATTCACTGCTGATGAGATGGTTTCTAGAACATTTCTAAACTGTAGAATTTAAGTCTTAAAATCAGTTCAGCTACTGCTCCTTTAGAAATGTTTTATTAAATATATTTGTAACCTTACTCTGAAGGGACTTTTCAGGTCCTAAAAAATAGTGCAGTTAATCAAAATTAGTATCTAAATGTATAGTTCTATACAGGAAAAAACTAAGGACAACTATCATCACGTGACAAAATTTTTTGATACCTGATGAACTCTACAGAGTAATAACTGTTCATCAGTAACAGAAGTTGGAAAATTAAGCATCTGAATGAGTAAGGCAAGTGGTGCTAATAAGATCTGAGAAACACTGAATTCCCCCATAAGTCATTGTGAACTCACTATTCAGCATCATACAATAAGGTTAAATTTCTTTGCTTCTTACTATGTGCAAATCAAGCAAGTCTCAGTTTTACTGTGGATCATACTGCATTTGACAGGTGCTGGTGCTTTCTAAAGACCACCTAAAATTATGAGTAATAAGGGAATATCAAAATAATGATTATCAGAAAAAAAGCCACAACATAATTAGAGAAGATGTAAAAGTAGATTAACAGTAGCAACAAAACCAAAAAATAAAAAAAGCAAACAACTACCAAAAAAAAGAAGCTTTAAATGCATATCAGAAGGCAACTACAGATTTTTCACACATCCTGACACAGTAAAAGTACTGCATATTCAATACTTTTACTGTCAAGCAAATGGCAAGATAATGGAACTAAATCAATACAAGAGAAAACCCAGGGCAAAGCCCACTGGCTTTAAGCAGATCATCAATATAATCATTAACATGCGTTAGATCAAGCTAAAATAATTATTAAACTTATTGTCACTTTTGCTGTCACCTTCTTATCTGGTAAATTCCTCACACACACACACAGAGGGAGCAGGAATCACTCTGGAAGCAACATCCTGTTCCTAACAAACTTGTTCCCCCAGGTCACATGAAGTCCCAGCTTATTCATCACCACATTCCCAAAGATGCAGGTGCTCAATCCTGTGACCAGCATGCACTCACCACCTACAGATGGACAGCAACTGGGCATCCAAAAAAGAAGAGCAGGAGAGGGATTATGCACAGGTTACCAGTTACCAAGTCTGAGGGATCACTAGGAAATAAAACATCAGAGTCCAAGCCTACTTTCATTGTTTGTTTATCTACTCCCACAGTATGTTCTGACATATGCCTGCTTGCAAGTCATTTCTGGGCATATTAAGGAGAAGATGGTCATTGGGAATCACCAGGATGGATTTACAGAGGTTAAATCATGCCTGACCAATACGATTGCCTTCTGCCATAAAATGACAGGATTTGCAGATGAGACATCACTGGTGTCACCCACCTTGATTTCAGGAATACTCAATCTCTCCTGCAGCATCACTGCACCTAACCTGATCCAAGTTACAGCATGGATGGGTAAATTACCAGCTGATAAAAAAGCCCAAACGCCTCTCTCATGAGGCTCAAACAGCAGCTCTTGATGGTTCATAATCTGACCATGGTTACAAAGTGAATAGGTCAGGGATCCAATCCTGTTCAAATTCTTTTACAGTGACCTGGCAGAGCACACAGCAGTCTGCAAACACTGCTGTAGAAAACACACTGGAGGGCAGGGTTGCCATTCAGAATAACTTAGATATGGCCAACAAAAATGTCTTGAGACCCTAGCCTGAAGACCAACTTACTGGGGAGCAGCTCCCCTGAATACAAGCTGGAGGTCCAGGCAGGCCATGAATCAGCCCTGCAGCTGGCAGCAAGGAGAGCTAACAGCTTCCCAGGCTTTGGAAATGGAAGAACAGCCAGTGGACTGAGGGAAGCCATTGCCCTGCTTCATGCACAATCCACTTCTCTGGTGTCTGCACTACCAGGTCTGCTTTTGGATCCACATTATGAAATGTCAACAGGAGCAAGTTCAGTGGAAGGCCACAAAGACAACTGTCAATTGAAACACACGTCCTGTGAGGAGAGGCTGAAAACACTGGGATTGTTCAGCCTAGAGAAAGCTTTGGAGCACATAGTATCAAATTTTCAATACCTAAAATAAATTACAAAACTGATGAGGCCAGGCTTTTTGGCAAGGTGCATGGGTGCAGAACAACATCAGCTGTGATCTGGGAAGCTGTAAATACGTATTAGGTAAGGGGAAAAGAAACACAGTCCCTAATGACAGAATATAAACTGCAGTTAAGAATTCTGAGTAGCTGCTACTCAGTGCTTTACCACACAACTCCATTAAGACAAGGAGCATACTTTTGTTGTTGCTGTATGCTGTTTGTGGCCTTGCTAAGGCCTAATGGACAAAATATTACCCACAGGGATGAAATATGTAAGCCATTTATAATAAAAGGCCAATTATGTTGCAAAGTAGTTTTCGTTACTTCTTTTTCACTCTTTCCAGGGGAATAAAAAAATTATTACTTGTGGCTATAATTTCAGCCTTCACTTGGAATCAAATATCTTCCTACGGTGTTTTCATTAATAAAGAAGGTTGTGGCATTCAGGAGTTAGAATTAAGAGGGGGAAAAAAACCAACCAACCAAAAAAAACCCCAAACCGAACAACCAAACCACATACACAGTATTTTACCACTGGAGGAGGAGAATAATGGAGTATTTCACAACCTACCCTACAGGCTGGCCAAAGTTTAAGATTAGCTTTTCAACACTAACAGCCCTGCACTCAGTTGAAAAGCACCTATTAAAATTTCTATTAAAGCAACAATTTTTCCATGTGAGCCTATTTCCCATTTGATAAGAGTATCTTTCTGAAGTACAAAACCAAAGCCAAATTACTGCCTAGCTTCCAGGTGAACAGCACTGAGTCAGACTATGCTGAAACTGTGAAAGCTGTGCAGAAACTTCTGCATCTCTTTTCCAGGAACAAGTCAGGGCAAAGTAATAGTACAGATAAAAGATAATACAAAATACAAGTCAGGGAGTTTCTATTTGTAGAAGCTCCACACTTCAGTGAGAAGTCCCTCAGTAGCTTCCAGTATTTGAGAAAAGAATCTAATAGTAAAAGACTCAACAAGAGCCAAAGCAGAAGATAATTGCAATTGTTCTCCTTTAAGTCAGTCCCAATTATTTGAGCATGTATATTAAGCTAAAAAACAGCTGTGAAAAAAATCCATCTTCTTTCTACTTTCAGAAAAATAAAAGGGGACTTAATTTTAAGGCTGACTTAAGGAATGTGGAAAGGTTCTACTTGTATCACCAATTTTGTTACTATATGAAGCACAACAGGCAACTACTTTCAAAACAGTTTGCCACTGTTCTTCAGACAGCCCTCCAGGCACTGTTTTTTTCTTTTTAGCTAACCAACGTAGAGATGAAAATGCCTGCTGACTATTTTTCAGTGACCATTTCACTGAAGAGACAAATTAAAATGGGATCACTGTGTAACTTGATAGTGGATTTTAGTAATTCATGGGATTATGAGTTTTACTCCAATTTAGCTCTCTAGAATGGTGAGAGCTATCAAAACATTCCAAATGCAACACAGTAGGGATGCAAAAGTTTCCTATTACAATGATTATATCATTCTTTATGGATAAGCTACAAGGCACACACCAATCCCCAAGGTTATGCTCTGTATTGTTTCATCAGTATTTTATCCTATACCACAGAACTACTGGAAACATAAGCCAGCTATTTTCCTTCCTTTGGTTTCAGATTTTGCTGTCATAATTTTCAGTATAACAGGTCCTTTCTGGACACAAACTTGTACAGCCATCCTCCACAAAAAAAAAAAAAACAACCCCAGCACACGCATAAATCTGCCATAATTTCTTCTGTACCTTCTTAACGCTCTAAGGGACAAGTATAGTATTTTATTTTAATCACTGTAAGTTCTGTCAGATAATATTCCAACACTACTTTTTGTCCAGAGAACTAAAAAGATCTGACAAGAGAGTTTAACTAAGGACTCATGTTTTTAGAATTAGAAGAGAAGAGCAATGCTGACATCCAGGAAACAACAGTGTTGGAGAAGAATAATTGAAAAGCATTACAATACTTTAGAAAACATCACAAAGCAATGTTTTGCTATTAACCATGAGGTATTGTGGATGATATGGAACTGCCACCCCCAGAAGCTGATGAGTCTTTTCCGAGATGAACTGAAAGTCTGTGTAATTGAGGGATTTGTCACAAACTGCAGGAATGCTTCCTGGGATTCAGTACTGTAGGAAGCCAATAGAAGTTCTAAATATACACACATATTATTACATATATTAGTCAGGAGGAAATGGCAACAAGCTAGGGGATATGCTGATGAGACACAGGTGTAGGTACAGATTTGAAGGGCAGAGGACAGTAACAGTTGTCACTGGGATCTGCAGAATTGCTGCATTTAAAAAAAAAAATAAATTCTAGGCTTCATCTTCAAGGCACTAAACCAGCCTGAGGAATGAGAGATTTGGCCACCTGTGCGGACAAGCTGAAAGGGATACAAAGTGATACTGTTAGGTTGGTGAGGAAGAAGATCTGAGAAGACAGCAAAGAGCACCTCTACCACTTAATCCAACCAGCCTGAAGCCACCCTACCTCACTTCAGTTTATCCATCTGAAATCTATCAAGGCAATCTAGGAAAGCCAATGATAAAAATTACAGGCTATATTGGAAACTCTGATTTTACTGTGGCAGTTTTAACACCTTTAGTCCAAAGATGAACAAACCTCATGACTGGCCTTCTACCACCATACCACACTTCAGCAAGACCATGCCCAGAACAGATGAAGCAGCTGTACACTGTCCCCTAGAAGGCCCTTGAATAACCAGAATACAAGTGCCTTCTCATCTGGAAGGTATCACAGCCCAATTTGTAACTGAAAAGAAACAAAAACCCGAAAAACTGGCAGGGCACAGACAACGCAACGGCTGTATTTCAGGACTTTTCCAATCTTCAGAGAAAAAAAATACATGCCCATTGAGATGACAGGCTGTTATTGCACTACAAGAGTCCTTGATCTAACTTAATCCACATACAACCATTATTTTTCATGGTCTTTCATGTATTCACAAGACCAATCAGAAAAACTGGTTCAAAAATGCAGCCAGAATGGCTTTATATGTGTCTGGTAGTACTGATCTCTCACACTGAAAAGCCTCTTTTATAAGTATCTGAATTCCAAGTATAGCAACGAATTGTCCAACTGCATCGTTTTACCTGAATTTTGGGACTTCCAAGTACAAAGATAAGAACAAACAGATTTACAGTTGTGGTCCTGCAATTGCAACTCTTTAGCAGAAGCCAAAGATAATGCACCAGTTAAACATATTAAAAAAACACACTACATGCCTGAATTATTTTAGAAATACAACTTGGTTTGTATTTGATTTTGCTTTCCCTCCCACTTTCATAAGAGTTAAACACTAGATCCCCACAGCTGTTAACTTCACCAACCTGGAAAAACCTGAATTCAAACATTTCCAAATGTTTAAGCTTTCTCAAGTGTTCAAAAAAATAAATACTAAGAATTTCAATTACACACACTAAGAAATTTTACAAGTGTAGGAACAAAATCCAAAAAAAGTCAGAATTAAAAAACCTCTTTCCTTCCAACATGCAAAACAAACCTAGTACAGCTGATACGTTGATCAAAAATTGCTCAAATTTTAAGAAAAATTAATATAAAACCTGCTATTTTACCTTCAGTCATTGTATATTTATTAAAAAAAAAAGCTCTGACTTGATCAGTCTTTTCAGACTTGAAAAGAAAAAAATTTTCTTGTTTCTCCTCTTTGAAAGGGCTTCCAAAAGCTCCAGGAAAAAAATAAAAGTAAAATAAAAAGCAATATTTAGAAAACTAACTTCCGCACTGAGTTTCACTTCAGGACAGAAGGAGAAAAAAAAAAAAACTGTCCATGTTATTTTTTGTTTTTCTCTCACGTGCCTTTTGTGTGGGCTTTCCTGGGTTATGTCCAAGATTTACAGCTATTCCAAGCAACAGAACTGGGATTTCACAGTTACTGCAACTGATGCAAGAAGCCTCACAGGAATTATCTCACTCTATATTAACCAGAGTTCTCCACTTATTTTTAACAGAGCATTTTGAGAAGCATAAAGCTTCTTTCAAAATATGAAAGCCCAAAAACGTTAAAATCTGAATCCTGTTGTCAGGAACTGTTTAAGTGTTTGCTATTTAGAAATTCTTTAGCTACTAATAAATGATCATAATAGATTCTGAATCCTTTAAATAGTAGTAACCTGTGTGTCAATCTCTACAAGAAAAAGTTAAAGCCAGGATGATCAACCTTTTACAGAAGGGTCAGTCTCTGGAAATGTCTCAAGAAGATGAGGTGTAGGAGATTAATGAAAGTGACTGATATGTTTCCCAAACATCTAGAAAACATGTTTTAAAAATCCATATCTAGAAAAAGTGCTTTAAAAAACCCAAAAACCAAACTCTGAAAACAGCTGGCAAAGCAAGAAAACATGAGTACAATTTCATCTTTAAAGAAGTTAGTAAGATTGTCAATCATAAACATAACATCAGAAATTATTTAATACTAGATCAAAAAGTTCACGTGATACAAGGATTCAAGTAGGAAAACATTTGGTACGTGTGGTGGTTAGACTGAAGAAGACATTTCTTCATGTGCTACTAACACAAGAAAACAACCAGAGAAATGAACATAGAAAATCCATAGTCATCTGAATGAAATTATTAAGTAAAGAAAATCTAAAACTGATTGTGACAAAGCCTTTATTCACTGTCACTGAATACATAAGGATAGGCACCATCACTGTCTCTCTAAGGGAAAGCAATCAATGAAGTTCTGTGCAACTCTTTCCCACCACAGCTTAGCATAACTATTTTGTCTAAATTCTCACATTGGCAAAACCCTTAGAGAATTGTGTTTCAATAAAGATGTGTGGCATCTTAACTTAGGGCTCAGTCAGCACCAGCATATTGTGCTCCTCCAGCTCAAATGCAGCACTCATAGGTTCTATCCTCAGGCTGAGAACAACCTGCCTGCAGAAAGATCCACACAGCCAGAGCCAGAATCAGGACTGAAGGCTGCAGTAACACAGCTCCAGTGTCATCTCCACTGCAGCCAGCCACTGCCTTGGGCAACTGCATTGGTCTCTCAGAGAGGAACCTGCTCATTTTACATCGATTCTTTCATTAGGTCCAAATCAAGCACTCTGTGCAGAAGGCTGGACAGCCTGGAAAGTGGACATTAACACAAGAAATATGCAAATAAAGTACTGGAGCCTAGAGTTATCTGTCTGAAGTTCCAGTTGCACAAGTGATTTGAGCAGTCAAGCTCTAAAGCACATACCCTTTTTCTGATTCTTCTTCCATTGGCTGCTAACTTTTCTTTTTAAAACACATAAATTCAGGCTTCTTCAGAAATTACTATGTCCCACTGATTTTCTTCTTGGAAGCATCTAACAATTCTGGACACCCTTCTGTCTTCAACAGGGTATTTTAAAGAATCCAGAAAAATTCCTGTTTTATGAAAGATTATCAGCTGTCTGTATTTAAAACAGCAGTTCCTGACCAGCTGCTCTTCATCACTGCTGTCCTTTATTTAAGAGCCTCACCTCAGAAACACAGATAACAGTTTCAACCTGACATCTTGCCTGAAAGAAAAAATATTCAGGTAATTAAACACCACAGGACAGGGCACTTTACCAACGATCCAGAAGACTCTGCTGTCCTTTAATCTGTGGCAGAGTTTATACTTCAAACCTGTATGCAAGAGTCTTAGACTGCAAACCTTCCAGCCTTCTCCTCATTAAACACGAGTTATGGTTTAAGTGTTTTAGCCAATAAATACCAGATTTCATCCATATTAGTCCAATAACACTGCTGACTGTCAAAAATTGTTATGTTCTCAAGTAAATTAAATTAATTAGTTCTGGTAAGTAAAAGTTTGAGCGAAATGGCCCAGGTTCTAATATATGAGCACCATTGTATTTTCACAGCTCTTCCTTTTGACAGGTAAGATGCTAACAGAAAACAGTAGCATTTGAACACTGAATGACTTCTGGTACTTATGCTTCAAGTAAGCATGAGATGTTTATTTCAGCTTATTCAGCCTTCTCTCACAGTTTATAATGCATTTCTTTCATCACACAAAAAATCATGTAGCAGAGCAATTAGAGCCTAAATTTATATGTTGTGTTTAATGGAATAAATAACCGAAGTGGCTATTTCAACCATATGGGTAATTTATATGAAGTACTGAAAAAAAAAAATCACAAAAAGAACAAACAAGAAATTTTTGGATACACAACAGCAGGGACACTCACTCGGGTTGCTCTCCTGCCTCATCCCACCAGTACCACTCCATGTACCTTCACGTGTAATCAAACACACCACGGACATTCATCTTCTCCAACTTTCAGAACTGAAAAGAACTGGAATCACGTCTCACTTATGCTATTGATTAATGGGGTGACCAGTGTCATCTTGGCTGTTCTCAAGACTTGAAAACAGATATAATCCTCCCCTGCATGTGCTGGATACTCTGAGTTGATTATGTCTAGAATTCTGACAAGCTTTAAGAAGGATGTAAGGCTCTAGGTGTCATATGGGAGCTGGCATCATGAGAAACAAATCCCAGTGTAAGAACAATTCTGTCATTAAATTTTTCATAAATGCACAAAATTAGGTAATTATAAATATGAAACTATTTTTAATTAACATACTCCAATTTCTATCATTAAGAGTCAGTGGTGAGCTGAAATTTATCACCCCAATAGTGACTGTAACATTCACTACCTTATTTATATTAACTATTGTGATAGAACAGGGGCTTTGAAAGTCTGTGAATATTATTCAGCTGTACAGAATGGCATAAACTCAATTTCTGTTCTTAATTCTCTACTTACAAATTCAGTGAAGCAGACTATATGTTGGATTCATGGCTTTCTCCCAACTCAGTGAAAAATAATTTGAATCCATTTCATTAAGGCACCACCCCTTTGCCTTTTTCTTTTCATTACAGATATCAAGCTTTATTTTAAATGTATTATCTCTGAGCCTAATGCATGAACACCACTTGGAAAATTAATATCCCTCAATATAACTCCTGTGCATGGGCCTTTGCAAACAAGAACTTGCCCTCTGACCATCTTATCAGTTATTAATAATGTCTGTAGAATGCTTCATCTGGTTGCCTGTTTCCTCAGAGACTGAAAAAACTACTGTATAGAATCAAAGAAGGAACAACAAACTTTGTGTTGGTCAAGAACAAAGGCAACACTTCTACCCATGGAGTGCTTTAGCCACAGCTGCCTGGAGGGAATATTCTAGGGAAGCATCAATGCAAGCTTTTCCTTTCCTAGTCCTCACTAGGCTCTACTTATACCCAAGAAGAAGCTTGGGTATAGCCTGGTATGGCATTGGTAATGTTCTCCTTGGTGCTCTTTAGAATGATTCAGAATGCAATCTGTAACAGACAGAGCCGATGTTACCCACAGTCCATGATGCTCAAGAACTTTGATGGACTCATACCAGTAATTACTGAGTGCCCTAAGACTATTTAAAGATTTTAGAGAACTGTTTCCTACTTGACTGCTGAGAGCAATCAAATCATTAACACAAACCAAGACTGTTCCCTTACTCTGTTATTATTTACCTTGACTGACAGGGAGCACTTCATCATCCTTCCAGCCAGGTGTTTCAAGCCTTTGTACACAACCAACCACAACCTACCAAGGTTAACTTGTTTGCATCTGTGAACTGGCAGTAATCCACACTAACAACATGATATTAGTCTCAGCTTTCTAGAAATGATTAGTGGATATAATAGAAATAATTCTGTGCAATATACATGCTATCACTCCTGATCACGTGAGACTCAATTCTGCTTCCACTGAAGAGGGGGAAAACTTCAGTTTCTCTGCAAGAATTCATTACTTTCCCAGTGTCTTCATATTATCTCAATCAACTTTACTTCAAACACAGCATCTGATATACTGAAGGGCAGAGGCAGTGCACACAGGAAATACTATCAGGATGGACCTACTTAAAATTACAAAATGCGTGTTTACATTCTTCCCAAGGCAAATCATGCAGCGATTTTTAAAAAGTCCCCACAAGCATACGAAGGCACTAGAAGTACAGCCTTTGCTATGGCCACAGCTCATCACACACGGAGACACAGCTACCTCAAACACCTCCAAGCCTGCCCAGCCCTCGCCCAGCCGTGGCAAGCATCAGAAGCACGGCAACTTCGAGCCGAGCCCAGCCGCGGAGGGCGGGAAGGTGCCGGGTCCCGTGGCGCTGGACAGGAGCGCCCCAGCGGCACCGCGGAGCCGCCCCGTGCACACCTTCCCCACGGAAACTTAAGGAAATCCCGGCAGGAGCCGGTGAGCGCCCAGCCGTGCCGGGGGCAGCGGTGGCACCGCGGCGAGGACAGCACCTGCCCCGCTCCTCAGCTCTCCGCCAGCGCCCGTCCTGCGCCGTGGCCCCGCGAAGTGGGGGCGAAAAAACCCCAACAAAACAAAACAGAAAAAGGAGAAGTTTTCCGTTCTGGTGTAAGGCTCCGGGCACGGCCGCGATGTGAAACCGGAAGGCACGGCATCCACTGCTCCCCGGCCTCCCGCCCGGTTATGTAAGGCACGGCCGCCCCGACGGACGGGGGAGCCCCGCGCCCCTCGCAGACACCTGCGGGGCTCGGGCAGCAGCGCCTGCCCTCCCCGCCGTCCCCAGCACCGCTGGCCCGCTCCTCAGGCACCCGTCCCGCGGGCGGGATCCCTCCCCGAGGGAGCCCGGGGCCACCTACCGCTGCCACCTGCCCCAGGTGTCCCGCAGCGCCGCACCTCCTCCGCCGAGCCCCCTCGCCTGTCCCGCCGAGCAGGACGGGACGCGGGCTCACACGGCGAAGAGGAAGAGAAACAAGCCGAGAGGCTGCCCGCCCTCCGCAGCCCTGGGGGAGCTGCTCGCTCGGCCGCCTCCCTCCCCGGAGCACAACAACAACAAACACGGCGGAGCGGAGCGGAGCGCAGCGTGCGGGGCGGGCACAGCCCTGGGGCCGCCGGCGGCGGGGGGGCCCCGGCTGCCCCTCTGCCCTCCCCTCCGCGAAGCGCCCGGAGAGAAGAAAAGAAAAACCTCTAAAAATGATAATTATAATAATAATAAAAAAGAGTTAATCTTAACGCACCCAGCGTATCCTCCTGGGCTGCGGCGCTCCAGGGGCTGCATGCAGCGGGCGGGGGCAGCCAAGGTGCGAGGGGACCCCGCGCGCACACCGGGAGCGGCGGCCAGGTGAGGGGAGAGGCAGGGATGGAGCAGGAAGGAGGGAACCGCCGCGCCGCGCTCAGGAGCGCGCGTGGGTCCCTCCCGCCGCCACACAGCCGCGCCTCCTCCGGCGGGCGAGCCGGGAGCTGCCCCCGCTCGGTGTCGGCGCCGTGTGGCTTGTTGCCTTGCTCCTTCCCGACCCCAGCCCTCCCCTTGGAAGCCCGGCGGCTGTCCCCCGGTACCTGCGCGGGAGGTGCGCCCGGCAGCCGCGCCCCGCCCGCCCTCCCTGGCAGCCGCCGGCCAGCAGGAAGGAGCAGCGGGAGAGAGCGCCCGGAGGCGGGCAGGGAAGGGCAGGGACCCCGGGAAAGGAGGGACAGGCCCCATTACCCCCCGGGGCTCCAGCTGAGAAAGGGACACGAGTGGCTCTGGACCACTGAGAGCTGCGTCCCGCCACGGCCTCAGCGAGGCGAGCGATCGCAACCTACCTGTCTGTCTGTCTGTCTGTCTGTCTGTCTGCCTGCCTGCCTGCCCTGCCCGGCCGGGGCTGGCTGCCCTCTCGGGCCCGGCTGCCCTGGGCCGGGAACTTCCTCTTATTACTGGGTTTACTGGCATCCTGATAAATCCGATGCCCGGGGTTGGCGGGAGGGGTAGGCAAAGGGACCTGCAGCTTTAAACTCCAAGTCACACGCCCGCAACAGAGACTCGGTATCGCCGTGCTCTGCCGAGCCCGAGCCCCACGGCCCATCTCGCTGTTCCAAAGGGAATTCCACGCTGCCCCATGGGCATCCCGGAGCCCAGGACCGGCTGTGACTTTAGCGCCAGGCACAAGCAAACTTCAGCCACCTTCGTGGAATGAAGCTCCAGAGCGCTACCCCCGGGGGTCGGGCTGTTGGGAGTTCAGAGGGATGAGAAACTGCCTTTTGCGTTTCATCCAGCATTTGGGGGCAGTTCTCTTGCTTGAATACTTTAGGCAGTGCTTCCATTCAGTTCAAAGATGCAAAAGTACAAAGTAAATTTGTAATTTTTTTTGTTTGGAAATTTCATCGCTGATAAGCATATCTGTTGCACCTGCACCATGTTTAAACCTCTATAGACCGAGATTTATAGCTATACACCAATTTCTCATTATGTAGACTTTTTTTTTTGTCTTGCTATTCATCTCTAAAGATGGAGGAGGTCTTAGAAAAATATTTTGGGCCATATTAGAAACTCTATGTTTTCATGAATAAACAGTTATTTGTATAAATAATTCCATTGTATAAAATGTTCATCCTAGCTTCCTAATTCCTTACAGTGCAAAGTGAGAAGTTTACAACATTAGTCTCTATTGAATTTGTAGAGTACTGTGCAGACAAAATGCTGGAGTGTGAGTTAGAAAAGGTCACAGAAGGAAGGAAGGTTTGCAGAGGAAATGAAGAGGCGGAGTATCACCATTATGAGCAATTCAAAGTCTGGGAATTTTATGTTAAGGATACATGAAATACTGCTTTGAATCATCTCTCTCCTCACACTTCTTCACTAGCAGAAAAGTATCACTTCTTTTCTTGGAAATTTGAGGAAGATACTAAATGAGTTTGATACTTTAGCTTTGTGTAGTTTTAAACAGTAACTTTGGTAAAAAGCATGATAAAAGAAACCAATATTTAACAACTTTAGGAAACAACACTCAATTTCAGAGTTCGGGTGGTCATCTCTGTCTTTTCTTGCATAAAAATCTCAGGGGAGAATTGGATCCAAAAATCTCATCTGATCACACCCTCAGAACCCAGATGAATAAATTATGGTAATCAGTTTAGAACCCAAATCTTCCCTTCTTTGATATTATATGTAGGTTTGAGCTAGAATAATTACCCTTTGGGCAGTGGGTCATGTATTTACACATGTCAACATCTTTACCTACAGATGTGCATACAAAAAATATATATTTATATATGTGTGTGTGTTTCTACATTCAGTTATGGATGTGTACTAACTCTGTTGAGGCCTAAATGTCTATGAAGGTATGAGGAGACTCACAGTTGCATAGTGTGCATTGTCATACAGTAAATGGGAAAGAAAAATTTGAAGAAATCACTGCCCTTGCACAGCTGTGTTACCTGGCATAGCTGCAACATCTCTCTCTTAGTGTGTTGAACATCTCCCTGCTGTTCAGTTTGTAGTTTCCTCTGTTGTTCCAGGATTTTTGTATGTAAGCAGATGTCAGTATGCTCAATTGCATAGACAAATTAAACTTCTGTAAAAAACACTAGAATCAGTCGACAGCACTGCTAGCTAGAAATGTAGACATTCTGATTTGTTCCTTGTAGCTCTGCTACTAATGAATGCCAGCTCCTGGAAGCACTTAATGATGAAAGCAAGTGCATATGTTCAGCAGCAATGTGCCCACATCTACAAAGCCTGTATCATTTTGTCTTTTGTTTGCTTCCTTTTGCAGGGAGAAAAGAAAAATGTCACCTTCTTCTTAAATACTCCACATGCTATTTCACCCCTGGTCTTTGGGCCACTGTAAAGAATTCTATCTGAATAAAAGACAGTATGAAAACAAATGTCACAGGAAAATTAATCTTGAGATTTTTTTTGACATTCACTGTCCATGAAAAAATTGCTTGAGTCAAGTATGAAATGTTCCTTTATGCAAATCATAGAAAGGCAATGGAAGGAGAGCAGAATTTGCATAGTCTTTCATATGTACTTTTATACTAGAATTGCCATTTATTATTCTTAATGAGAAGCAATTGACCTTGCTGGCCAATGGCTTGGCCTTAGTAGGAAAACTATAGTTTGTGTGCAATAGCCTCATAATGACCAACATCATACAAACTCAGAGAAGGATTTAATTAAAATTCATGGAGCACTATTGAATTAAGATGAAAGAACAGCTATTTGCTTTCAGGCATTGAAAATGGCAAATGTTGTAATGAGGAGCCATCACTGAGACAGTGGAGATTGCCGATGCAAGATTAACGATATCAAGCCCTACATGCAGATGAAACATAATCTGGACCTAATTAAGGACTCATTTGAAATTTTTCATGAATGGACCATCAGTGAATTCCAGATGACAATAGTTTAATTTAAGTCTTAGAATCAAATCTTGATTATAAAGACTTAGGAGGTTGCTGTATTTTCACAAAACCTTTTGTTATGTGTGAGTCCTTAAAAATAACAACGCAATGCTTACCCTATTTTTATGAGTAGAATCACACAAGTTCTTGATACTTTTTTTTCCCAAGAAGACTCTGATACAAGAGCATTGTCTCAGCAAGTTTTTGAGTAATGTCAGACTGTTTATATAGGGAAACAGAACACCATTACCTGCAGATGCTGAGAACTGTCACAGACTGGGAGTTATGTGTTAGCAGTCAATATATTTCAAAGTTAGACTAGAATTCCTAGTTAGGAATTTTCTATATGGTCAGGGTGACTAAACTTTAGAAGATCTCTGCCAAATATTTAGAAAAATGGCTCAATGTGTCCTTCTTCAGTAAATACCTGTGAAAGGGGCAGTTAAAAACCCACCATTTCTGAGTCTTAAAAAAATTTCAGTTTTGCTTTCTCAATGAACCTTGAGAATTGGGGTGGTGTTCTGCAGCCACAAGGGGACAGACCCTCTTGAAAAATCTTGTCAGAACTCACAGTTTCTTACTAGCCATGGGTATCAAGGCATTGCAAAGAAAATCTTTCTACTGGTAAATTGTGATTACC
This sequence comes from Molothrus ater, assembly GCF_012460135.2. Taxonomy (NCBI): domain Eukaryota; kingdom Metazoa; phylum Chordata; class Aves; order Passeriformes; family Icteridae; genus Molothrus; species Molothrus ater. Next base: position 93,704,475 of record NC_050478.2, on the reverse strand, counting down.
AACTGGATGAATCAGCAGTGGATGAAGGACAATATAATAGATATTGACAGTCCTTGCAAATGTGATATATCCTTGCCTGAATGAGAAAGAAAAGCAATTGTTTACAGAAATACTGGCATTTAAAGAGCTGAGTGATTGTATTTTAGAGCAAAAATAGCCTATCAATGATCAAACAAGAATTTTTGTTCCAAATTGTTGACCTAAATATTTGTCTTCAGATTCTAAAGCATTGTTCGAGGTGAGCATTATTTTTATGACACCACCAATACCTTGTTTGCAGGAAAACATTGAAAAGCAGTTGTAGTAGCACAGGACAGTGAAGATGACCATAGCAGGCTACCAAACTCATTTTCTCAGTTTTCTATTTTTTTTGTCTCTGTCTAATCTTTGCCTCTGACAACCCAGTTTTCTGTGAAACTGATCATCTTGCAAGTTATTTCAAACACATCTCATGTACTGCTGCAATATAGGTCAAGGAAGTCCTATGATAAAAGGAGTTTTTACTCTTCTTTTTCTTCTAACTTGAACACTCCAGCTAATGGAAAAAGTTTGTCAAAAATATTTGATGTGTTCAAGTGCTGTTAAGAACATTCCCATGTTTCTGCTCTTCACTTCATCAGTAGAGAAAACATGCCTGCTGTGTACAGTTAATTTACAAATGAATGAGTAGAAAACAAGCCTGTGTATAAATACCTCTTCACTTATACAAATTAAAGTGTCTGTATTCTCAGTAATTACTTACAGATGCATGCACACACAGAGATACACATAAATTTGATCCATTTCTATCCCTCTTTTTACAACACACGCTAGAGTGGTTTAGAGGTTTCTGCGGGCAGATGGAAAGTTAACTTCAAGAGAGACAGAAATTAGTATGTACAGGACTACCTACTGTGAACCTCTGTCCTTCCCACCTTCCCTTTTTTTGCTTATTACACCTTGGCTCTTATGCATGTGCTTCAGAGCTGGGACTTCTCTCTGGGATGACCAGCACAACACTTCCTCTATTTCAGTTTAGATGCTTTTAAAATAACAAGCCTCACTCAGCTCAGTGCCAGAGGAAGTTCTGTCTCCATCCGTTTTCTCAATCCATCACCTGCTGTGTGTTGAAGTACTGGTTTGTTTCTAGTGCCAGTTCTCCAGCCATTTGGAGAAATTACCTTTATTTCAGAGACGTGAAATATCTAACTTCCAGTCTTACTGAACTTGGAAACAAATGTAACAGGCAAGGCTGTCCAGCTAAAAGTCCTTTTGCATTTTTGTCATGAAATGAAAAAAAGAGGAATAATGCTTTTGTTCAGTTTTAATAATGAAGATTTACAAGTACCAGAGTGAAAGTCTCCAAAAGGGGTAATTGGAAAAGAAACCAGGCTAGAACATAAAGACAGATTTAGCGTGCCTACTAACAAGAATGATCGCCTGGCACTCACAATTAAGCAACTTTTTATTATTCTCTATAAAATCATAAGATTTGACCTTCCAAGTAAATTTTTGTAATAAAAGGGGTATTAAAATACATGATAAAACCTAATAACAATATGATTTTGTTTACTATAGCATAATCCTCGAAGAGAAAATCTGTAAAAGGCTAAGATTTGTATTACATGCAATTTGTGACCATTAGCTCTTGAATTCAGTGCAATTTAAATCACAGAATATAGATATGTCTCTACAGGAGAATCTAATGTGTGCTGAGATCAGTTTTACACTAAGTAAAACATACTCCTTAAAACTCAAACATGACAGCCATCATTATAGTTTCTCCTGCTGCAAAAGAGAGAAGCTGTATTCTCTGTGTGGGCAGACATCTACAAAGCTCTGCTTTATTGCAATTCAATGCCTTTCCAACAAGAGGAAGTCAACCAGCCTCACACATAAAACTTACTCCAGAATGCCTTAGCACAGCTGCAGCAGTATCAGCAGAGAAAAAGCAGAAAACATTTTTGATAACTGAACTGGGGCCTTCCCCTTCACACTACAAAATACAATCCCCTACTACAAAAAAACAATCACATTTTGCAGCTGGGGGTTAGCTTTGTAGAATAGGAAATCATGCAATTTTTCAAGTTTGCTGTTGCATAATCTAGGGGGATCTGAAAAAAAAGCAGTTTTCTGTACAAATCTATGCAAAGTGTACAATTATAGGGCATGTAGTTGCTTGCACTGCTTTCTGTTTTCCCTGCTGGGAAATACTTTTCTCTTTCATACATGGCACTGTGCTAACCACTCTTTTATCTTTTCTTTCAGTTTAGCAGATTAAATAGCTAGTGCAGTATACATAAGAAAGAATTTTATCAGCTATGCTTACAGTGCTTGTTAATGGACTGCACATAACTTTTTTCTGCTACTGATTTCAGCTCGAGTTGTCAATGTGTAACATTCCCTCCCCCTAATTCTACATTTGCAAAGTGGGCAAGTTATCCAACTGAAGATGAGCAACAAAAGGATATTATTTGCACCTGTGAAGTTTGTTTTTAGAAAGGAGGATACAGTATTCCTGCAGGGTGTCACTACAAAGGAAGAGGTCTAGAAAACATGGATGTCAGTAGCATTTTTAATGATTAGCCCAGAAGTATCCCAGTTTGTGCCAGAGAATGCCTGTTCTTGGTGATCTCTTCTGACTGGCAGGTATGGACTGACTTATGCTGTGGGATAAGCAAAGAGTCAAGTAGAAAGAGAGAGGCTTTCAGCTGCAGTTCATTCCTTTACTGTATGTGCTGCGTTGCTTAATACTTGAGTTTACCCCAGATTCAGACATGGTGGATGGAAAGATGAATCAAATTTAATCAGAAAAGTGCTTTGGATTTATGCACCTAATAAGCTTAACCATAATAAAAGATTGTTATTTGGACTGGCTGTGAAAAAAACCTGTAAAAATTAGAATGATGGAGAAATCTAAACCTATCAAAAAAGATACAATATGCAGTAATCACTGTCAATAAAGTTCTGATCTTGTGTCCCTGAACAATGGTAGATTGAACAGCATTGTTTTCAATTCCCTTCTTCTTTACAGTCACAATGCAACAATTCTCAACTCTGAAAATCCACAGCCCCCAAACTTTCAGACAATACATGGCTATCCTGGATGTTTCAAATGAGCTTGAGCAGGGTTATTGTTAACTTATGCCTCCACAGTCAATACTGGAAACTTCACCTGAGATAACTCTGGAATTGACCATGCCAAGTTTTCTATTCCTTGGCCAAAACAAGTGTAAGGTATGATAGGATGGTGCTACTTAATATTCATTTTAACCTGCATGGTAGACCTAAACTCTAAATACTAACAAGCCATGTGGATTTTTAGACATACATTGCAAAATCTAAGTTTACTTGCTTGTTTCTACATGAAGAAAGTAACTTTCTGTATAATCCTAGTATATGAAATAGATTAGGCAATGTTTTTGAGGTTTTAGGGAGGGGCATAGCCCAAATTAACTGTTTTCCCAAATCACTGAAATTTGACAAAATTTTAAGTGTCCAAAGCTGAGTCGTCCAATGGGTGGTAGTAACCACCTACCAATAATTCCAGGTGGGTCTGTGGTCCGTTTTGTTGGTAATTATGAGGTATTTTATAAGGTATTTGATATAAATGTATTGCAAAAAACTATATGCAGTTATGAAATTGCTAAATATATCCATTTCCCAAAATACACTTCTGAATAAATTTTAAAAGGTTCTCTGATCTCCGTCATAAAGAAAATGATGCCACTTCTTTGTGTTTAGTTGATTAAAATCTTAAAGGTTTCTCTTGAAGGTAAAAGAATAGGCAGCTCAGAGATAGCAGTTGTCTACCATATTCCTGTTTTTTCTATTTCTGATAAACTCTAGTTACTAGAATAAAACTTTGGTTTCATTAACAGAGAAAAATGTTAATAAATGGGAAATTTAAAAAAAACTAGTCAGTATGAAAGAAGGTGTCAGTATGAGGAGGTACAGGAGAGGAAGGTTTGGGCCCCTGATGCATTTCAACAGGGACACACCCTACAGTTGTCGAGATCCCTTCCTCTTTGATATGAGCTAGAGGAGAAAGGATGGCCATAAAATGGGTGAAAGGAGCCAGCTGAGAAAGGATGCAAGTAATTTAATAAGACAAGGTGAAAATTAAAATATTGAAGAAATGAAACTTTAAGTTATTCCTAGGTAGTGCCTTTATGAAAGGGTAAAAAAAAGTACTAATACTAATGAGAGGAGGCAGCAGTACTCTAGGAAATGGCTGCGGTTTACACGTATAACATTATTAGACAAGGGCTGACCCTGTAAATCTTCCAGTGTATGAAAGATTGTTATAAGCAGGTCAGGTAAGAGCAGAAAGAAGGTGGTTTCATTTGTAGCAAAAATGTTTAGAGATGGTGAGCACTAAATAAAAGCATGGGGTGAAGAACCAGAAGAAGCTCCAATGGCCTCAGACATGTTCTGTCTGCAGCACTGTGAGATGCAGTCAGTGCTCTCTCCTGGGGCTGCTTCTCCAGGCCTCTGTAGTCCTCAAACGGATTTGTAGAATTTTTGTTTAGTGGGATGAAACATCCGGTGTTCAATGCTTTAGAATGCTTTAGTTTTTCTAAACTAACGAAAGCGTGAATTGCACTCCATTGTTGTACAGCTTACACTGCTGTGGAAAGATTGGAATCTGATGCATCAGAAAGAGAAATGATGTAAACTGGAAACATGGCAGATTTCAAGGGAAAAAAATACTTAAAATGGAAAACAGGACCAAAAATAAAAAGCTAGTTCATTGTCTGCATGAAGTTGAATTTCCAAGAAGAAACAAAGTAAAAGAAAGCCCAACAGATGTTTTTGTGAATGCTTTTTAAACTTACTGTCAACACCTTCATTGGGAAACACCCAAATTCAATGAATAAGTGAGTTTGGAATTAAAGTGAATACATTAATAAATTCTAGAATATTTTAATAATTTTATTTAAATAGTCAAATCATAATGTTTCAGCCCAGAACATTGAGCCCTGTGTAACTGCTTGGAAAAAGTCTTTATAAATTAATAAACCTGTGAAGGCAAATATTTATGGTTATAAATAGCAATTATATAGTGATATGTGTAAACTATTGGAAAAATTTATCAGAGCTGAACAGCTGCCAGTGGCTGAAACTATCCCAGTAAAAATGCCAGTGTGAGGAGTTTTTTGTGGACTAGACTTATCTGTGGTTCAGCTTTAGCCCAAGGAAGTCTTTCTCTGAAAATAGCTCTGGTTTAGACATACTTATAATGCAAACTGTGCATATGTTGTTTTCAACCTTGTGTAAGCTTTCTTTCACATATCATAAACCATTGCACCTCTTTCACTAAACTTGGTGTTTGTTACAAGAGTAATTGTCGGCCCTGGCTAGGTTCCTCTTCCACAATTTTCCATCAAGCCCATTGAAAACCTAAAAAATATTCCAAAAGTCCTTAGAAGTTAATAAAACAAAGAGTGTTTTTCTAGATACATTTTAAACAGTATTCAAATCAATAAGTTTAATGATAAGTCCTAAAATAATTTCTAAACAGGTATTTTAAGATAATGATTAGAAAAAAAATGTTCATTCACTATACTTGGAAATTCACATTAATTTTGTTCTAAGATAAGTTTTGTGGAAGTTTATTTCTGTAAATTAGCCTGTGCTGGAGCATGTGCTGGTGTGTGTGCATGTCCAAAAAACAGCAGAAGACAATTGTGGGTTTTTTATTAACAATGTAGCTGGTGCATAATTTTTCCCTCAAGTGTCAGCATCTCACAGCATGAGAAAACAATGTATTCAAAAAGGACGTGACAGAGGGAAGAATATGAAAGAGTTCTACTGTAGAAAGACTACTAAGGAAAAATGTGATTTTCATGACAGTAATAGCCAATCAATCGTTGTTAAATCAGGTACATATTTAATACTACAAGGATCTTAAATTGAATACCTCTTTACATAACATTTGGTTTTACAGGTAACATAGAGTTCACCCCCATTACCAAAATCTGATGCAATAAAATTCTCTGAGTTGAACTGCACCAAAATGAGAGTTGACTGAATCTATGAAGTTAAAGGTCTGAAGACAGTTATTTTGTTACTGAGTATATACAACCCACTAAAACTGGCACAAATCTTTACAGGGGAAGGTAGACATGACACTGTCAGATTATCTGCGCCCTCAATTTTCCCTGTAAGCATCTGCAGAGCTCTGACTTTATCCTCCCTCCACTTGCTTTAATACCTTCAATTCTAATAATGCATATGTTAAAAAAAAACCACAAGCAAAATTCACCCACCCACTGCCCAAATGAGCACAGCCACCTGCAGCACGACTGCAGTTAAGCTTTCAGTGGACAGAGACAAATGCCAGGCAAGCTGACCTATAGAATTTGCCTGGTTATGCTGCTTCCCATCTGCCTGTGCCCATCTGCTGCCTTGTCCATTATTCAAGGTCCTTATAATAGTCACCATCTTTTGCTTCCACGTTTGAAGCAGCATTTAGCATGAAAAGGCCTCAGGTTCACCATGACGTTAACAAACACAATTGCAGCTAAAACACTCTTATTATAGTGTGGGGCGTTGGTTGTTTTTTATTTCCATTTGGCTACATCAGATTCTCATGCTGTGTTGTTGCAGCTCATGGCAATCTTTGAAGAATCTGTACTACCTATTTTTTAATGAAAATTCCTACCTCCTGCTGGTTTGACACAAAGCAAGGGCCCCAATACAATCTAATTTGCAGACAAATGGGGAAAAATACGTGTCTTTGCAATGACCAAACATGCTTAGTTCATAACTAACTGGCTCCTGGTTTTCCCATCAAATGGGAAAGAAATGATATAAATTGCTGTTTTCAAACCTTATGCATGTCTTCAAAAACTGGCAATATGTGTAAGAAATATTACATTTCTAAAATTAAGATTGCTTTGTTGAAACTAAATGGCAACAATTAAAGGTGATCCTCTTGCTGATCCTGAAGGCCAAACAAGCTGAGCACAGTCTCTGCTGCCTCACCAAATTTTGTGCTTTGCTCTGCTTGTGCTGAGTGCTGGGAGTGGCACTGAAAATGGTCCCATTTTTTCAGTGGAAAGCATCTTTTGAGTGGGGAGGGAAAAAAGTGCTTTCAATGGGTGTTCCACTTGCAAAGAACAGCTTGCTGAATGTCATCTTGCACTTACAATCACTGAAGCTGCCTGTTCAAAGCAGAATGTGTCTGCTATCCTTAACTCCAAATCTGGGCCGATGCAATCAGTCCCTTTCCCTTAACTTAATGGGCAGATCTACATCGACTTTAATGTCAGCTTAATCAGACTCTAAGCTCTTCAGGGAGAGGAATTGAATTTCCTGTGATATGTGGAATCTAGCTCGCTGTCAGAGATGTAATTCAGGGTGATAAAAGATAACACCATCACCCCCCGGAATTCATTTTATTAAGTAGAGAAGAGAGTATTTTAATTATAATTTCTGTCATAAGGCCACAGTTTAAGTGGAACATTTAGGTTAAAATAAAATATCTCAAGCATAAACTGGTATTTATGGATACTCCACAAGTCTGTCACTCAGCACTGCATATAAATGCAGTTGTTTCTTCAGTAATAGGTTGTTACTTATTAATTTTACATTCTCTGTTATTTCCTTTGCAAATGAATGTATATAGAAGAAAATCATTCTTGTGTTGTCAATTTCTCTGTCTCTGTATCCATGTCTTGAATATTACATCATAAAGCAAATAAATTATTCTGCTTTATCTAGTAATATTGAGACTAGTGACACAGTGCACCATTATTACATAGTTGTATTAGGAACAAATCTCACTTTAAGGTTAAATCTTGCAAATTCTTGATGTGGCATGAAGTTATTTTGTTTTTTTTTACAAGTACTACTTTTAAAAAACAGTGACATTAGTTACCAAGTTTTTCTTACTGTATGAAGGGTCAGAGTGGGTGAATTTGCCTTTTATACAATGACCTGTTTTATCAGGAGCCTTTAACACATGTGGATGTACTGCTCAAGGGAGGTGCTGTGCTGTAAGGTCTCTAAAAGTGTCATTGTCTGTAGGCATGATTAAAAAAATATCTAATATAGATGTGCTGCCACCTGTCTTTTTTCCAAAGAAACTGTCACAGCCATTCCATTTTCAGGCTGAGAGTTAAGTTCCCAGCTGTTGTCACCCAATTCAGTGTTGAGCTTCTGCTTACACTGACAATTCACTTTACGGTTGTCAGAAAAGCCTTCAGATTGAACTACTGAGAAAAAATAGTGGATGTTACACTTCTCTGGGGCAAGCAGGCTTTGATTTATCATAGGATCATAGAATCATAGAATGGTTTAGGTTGGAAAGGACTTAGAGATGATCTATTTATTCTGTTTTTTTTTTTTATTTGACAAAATATGTAATTTGTCTTTTGCTCTTGAAATATTAGTCTCAGTGAGGAAAAACTCCAGCTATTTTCCTTCATTTTTCCTACTATTATTCAAAGATGAAAAGGCTGTAATAGTGAAATAAATGCAAACAATTTGGGAAAGGAAAATGTAATAATCATGACAGCTGATATAAAGTTGATGCTATTGGCACCTGATGAGCCCATTAGCTATATTGATGCAGAAGATCAGTTTTGTCTATTATAAAACTGTTTCCTCCCCCCTCCAGATTAATGAAATTGCTAAATTTGATCTCTGTGCAGAATAAGATAAAAAGATAGCAGTAGAATAGTGTAAATACTGCCAATGCTTCCTAAATGCATTCAATCAAGCTTAAAAACTCCCAACACATCAACTTTTCCATATTCCTCTACTGTGAAGACAAAGAAATTATTGGTTGAAGCTTCCCATCAAGCGTTTGGGAAAAGTATCCCAAGGAGCCAAGAAGCCTGAAGTGAAACTATTCACTTTTGAGGTATCACATTTGTTAGATGGAGACCTTTCAGAGTCCTAAAAACAATGAAGAGGGCTCTTTAAGCCTTGTCATAGTCCTGACACAGAGTTCAATTAACAAACCCAGTCACTGGTCACACCTCTCTCTTCATTACTGGAAAGGATCATGCATATACAGTAAATTGCTCAGCAGTGACGGATAAAATCCATATTTTCATTCAGCCACTGTCAGGAGCTTAATTCTTCTAGGAATTATGCTTCAAGTAGAGGACTTACATTCCCAGACAAGCTAATATTATCTACAAGACAAAATCTTCTGGAACTCTCTAACTCTTTCAGGACTGAAGCAGCCATAGGGATTTTAATTTTTGGAGGATGGAAAAAAGGCCCACAGCCTGGAATGTAGATCTACAAGATTTCTGCCCATCTTTACTCATAAGAGACACTCAAGCACATGCTTGCAGCAACTCCAGTGGGATTCAGTCATGTGTTTTAAGCTGAATATCAGTGGTGTTTTGAATCAAGGTCAATAAGCACATATACTCAGTGATCACACAGTGACTTCTCCTAGTTTGACCAAAAGCTTCAATTTTGAGATGCTACTGACTAGGTAGAAAAATGCCTTTTCAGTTATTTCTCTTTAAAAAATTACATTTACAACTTTATTGTCCTAAGACCATCAACATATCAAATTGAATGCTTTGGAGTGGGAGGTTGGAGATCAGTCACCAAAATTCACTGTCAGCCCAGGCAGCACTCAGCCAATAATGAGAGGCAGACAAGCACCTAAGTGTAATTATCTCGGTTACAGCTTCAAAGTACAGATTGGTATAGAATAAAAGTGCAATGAAACCTACATTCCACACTGAAACATGGGAAGCAGTCATTAAAGAGGGGAACAGAAGACTTTTACTCACCGAAGTAAAGTTTTCTCTACTAGTTAGTTATATATAGACCTTGGCCAAAGGGTTGCTGCAAGCAATATATACATATTGAATGAGGGCAAACAATCCTGGTTTTCATTAAGAAGAATGGGCTGATTATTTCCTGTATAAGCTCATGTGGGTTAACATGAGTTTTGGAGCAAAAGAATAAGTTCGTGTGGATGTCCTTGAAGGGCTGAAGGGAAGGAGAGCTAGTATTCCAACAAAGGATGAGAAGGGGACAAGCAGAGATCTAAGCATAGCTGAAGATGCACTGTGAAGTACTTCCCCATAGGAAGCTAAAAACAGCTTAGTGATGGGCAAGATTTTAGCTGGAGGTTGCTGAGCAGATGCAGTATGAGACAGGAGGGAAAGAACCAAGCCACAAATAAAAAACAGACATAGTATTTGCATTAATAAGGGTGAAAGGTTTTTCTTACATAACCTTGCCCAAGGTACACTGGCAAGGCTCCCTTTCACCTCTGCATGTATATCTCTTTTTTGCTAATGAGTTGTAACTGTGCTGCTTTGGGATGTTGTGAATGAATGCCTGTATTTGCACTCTACTGTAACTGAGGTTGAATCGGATTCACTTTAACTGGAACAGCATGACATTGGTAACCTAAAAAAAAATCCATGTACTGGGTTACTTCAATCAATCCCTGCTTCCTTAGTACATCTTCCTGTACTCGGAGGGTGACAGAACAGACGACATTTCAGTAACATCAGTCAGATGGAGAGTTTGCACCCCAGACATCAGGAGAAAGTCGTGGTTAAATGTGAAGGCTTGCAGGGAAAATGTCAGTGTCATTATTGGTTTCCACTGCATTAAAGGCTGAAAGAATCTTTTAGGAAATAGAACAAAGCCACATGCTCTACAAGCTGCTCTGCAACTATGGAGTGAAAACTATATAGGAGATGAGGCATACATATTTAATGAATCAGTAAAACTACAATATGACCTTCCAATGCAGCAAGCTCTTTCCAAAAGCTTTGCAATGCATCGCTCTTAAAGCCCCCAGGGGTTTTCTCCTTTTTGAACAGTGGAATGACATGAATTTCAAAAGCAGGAGATTATGTAAAAGGAAGAGAGAAGACATTTCATTCAAAACTAAAATGGGAAAATCAATGTATTTAGCTGACATTTGGACTTCACCTTTATCTGTAGTATGTGAGTCCATAATCTGGAATTGCTCTTCCATCCTCTTACTCTGCCTTTACTTCTGTACCTCCCTGAAAGTGTAGTCTTTAGTGTAGATCTCTGATGCTCAGAAACACAAAGAAAAGGCTTTTTATTAAACACTTCTGTGTTCTGCAATAATTTATAAAACAAACCAATATATTGTTTATTAAAATTTTAATTATTATTACAATATTTCTTGCATGATGCTGCCAAGATTGTATTTGCCAATTATAGCAGCAGAGTTGAAAAACACACTGAGGGTCATCATTCAGAAGACAAACTAGCCAAATCAAGGAATAAATGGATGCAAAGAGAGATGAAATTGTTGGCTTAAATACGCAGTTTACTTGTGGCAGTGGCTGTAGAAAATGTGGCTCTTCCTGAAAAAAAAAATCAGACCTAACAATCTATCAAGTTTTGTAAAAGTTTGGTCACAAATCTGAAATCTGCAGTAAATCTCAGCCAAATTTCACAAAACAAAGTCCCACACAAATGTTGTCTGGGGAAAAACTAAAACCATGAAACAGCCCACATTCATCTGTTTTATTTGTTTTGTTAAACTGCTGCTTTGTTCCTCACTAGTTCCCTTCAGCCTAGTGATATCAGTCCCCAGATCTTGAAATCTGTAAAATATACAGAAATGAGCTTACAGACAAAATCATCTGTGAATCAGATGACCCTCTATAAGGAGATTGTCCCTGAGGGACATAGTCTGTGGTGAAGAGAAAGCATCATGTGTTACATAATCCCTAAGTGTTAGCTGATGCCTCAAGTCATGAGTAAGGCACTGTGGCAGACTCTGGATAAAATGTGCTAAGAAACATGAACAACTCTGTGTGGGTAGGGAACATTAAACACTCTTGATAAAATATAGAAATTACAGAAATATTGATAGATATAGAAATATAGAAATACAGAAAAATTAACCGAGACAATTCCTAGATCTATCCTGTACCTTCTGAAGATACATCACCTGAAACACCAGATCCTGGGGCCAAAATCCCTACATGTTCTAGCATATGAACAAAACAGATCATTAAATTCAACAACGTTTCAAAAAAATTGTTTCCCCACTTAATTTTGAGTGCTATGCAATAAGGATAGGGCCAAGATAGACTTCACCAAGAAGCAGTCAAAACCCAGCATATTTGTCTTGGTACAGACAAATATGTGGCTTGTACATCTATAAAGATTGAGGAGTAAAAGCCTTGGGCCTGCCACCAACAGAGAATAGCTCTCTCCATTCCTTACACTTTATGAGCTGGAAAATACAGTATAAACCACTCCTGCCTACTTATTTTGTGAGAAACTCTAGTCTCCCAGTGGAGAGTGGTAATTGGGAAATGTGGTCCAATTTCTTTTTTAAAACCCCAATATTACTATTAGAAAAGTGGGTGGAAAGGTAAAGAAATAAATTAAAAACAAGATCTGTCACAGGTTTTCATTTAAAAAAAAATAAAATTACCCAACAGAAATTGTACACTCTTTACTGTCTGGCATACAGTATCTGGTTTTAGTCTTCAAAGCAGATCAACAGGAAAATAATTTTGATTTTTTAAACATTTTTTTCTGCTAGGTGGATATGCATAATCTAAATTATTTTCTTTCTAAAGTTAAAATACTGCTATTGCTTGATCTGGTGACATCCAACTGTGACAGGTTACAAAACCTCTAGCCAAACCAATCTAGTCAAACCTATCTAGCAAAACAAATCTCCTGACATGATCTGGGAACAAACTGGGGCTCTGAGACTTTCACTTTAGGAAATTTTTCCAATATGCTGTTTTGAAGCATGTGATGACCACACTGAGAATCACCATCCGCTTTGGTAACTTTGGAATTCCTCTTAGATGAGTGGTAACAAGTTCAGCTTTCTCTACTCTTGGTGAAACACAAGAACACACCTTAGCTAACAGTGTTAGTATTGGTATTACAAAAAGTTACCTCAGTAATAATCCAAAATCAGTGCAAGATATAATGAGCACAGAACTGGCAGAGTGAGGAATGCTTGCCTTGTCTGATCTGCACTTCAGTGCTGTTGCCTGTAACACAGTGGGACTGCTACATAAGCAAGCTGGGATGAAGAAAAGTTACGTGTTGGCCAAATCTCTTCTTCCTGTGGAAATTCACCTGTTTTAACACATTCCTTTCACTCTAGTGCAGGGTTCTGCCAGAAAGGGGTCCTTCTGCAATGTTAAAAGAGAGAATACCATTCCACCACAGGTGCCACCTTTCTGTGCTCTGCAACTGACAGATGGCTGTGCGCTCTCCCATCTGGTCACTGGGGAGTCACCTGTAGTTGAACATCTCCAGCAATGCAAGTAATTTCTTGGTCTTATATACACCTACAGCGTTTTCTTCCTGGTGCAGAACAAGCTGGAACAACATATTTGTTTTTAACACCCATGTCATGGGCCAGTGCCATTACATGCCATTACCTTGGCCATTCCTGTCTAGCCCAGGAAAAATAGAATGAGAAGTCAAGCTGCTCTTGCTGAGCAGAGGGATGGACGTGTGTTTTTTGAGGCTCTTGGTCCAGCTCAGACAGAGAAAATGGGTCAGTGTGAAACCTGGTGTCCCATCTGAAATATATTCACAGTACTTTAGATTATTTGCGTTCATTTTCTACACCAAGGACCTTACTTGCTTGTGATACTCTGAAATGTTGAATGGGAAGGGTGGAGAGAAAATACTGACTGTAACACACAGTAGGTGAAGAAAGGACCCTGTAAATAACTACACCAGCGTACAAAACATTCTTCCTCTCTTGCTCCAAACAAGAAAAGCAAAATCCGTTCCAAATGCAATGAATTAAATAGTGTTAAAGGGAACACCACCCAGGCTTGTCAGCTATCCTTTCCTTGGATACAAGAGTGATATTCACCAGAGGACATTTTATTCTGTCTCTAATGTTTATTCCTTAACCAAGCGTACTCATTAATTACATGTGTCCCAGAATTCTTGCTGGGGTTTGCAGTCACTCAGAGATTAACAATATGAGAACAGAATTGGAATAACTGTGTCATAAGCAACTCTTGGCAAAGTACATTTAAAATTATGGGGTCTAAGCAATTATTTCTTTTCCAATGAGAATCATTAAACATGAGATTGAATTTTAGTAACAGGCATAGCAGACTGTGAATTGTTTCAAAGCATAACCAGCAATTTGAGCAGTTATTCTCTAAGGTGAAAAAATTGTATGGGGACAAATCTCAAAAAATGTTCAGCTGAGTGTTTTGCAAACAAGTCTACAGGTGAAAATGATAAAAGTTCTTGTCTTGTGATTAGCAATTAAAATACATTGAAATTTTATATATATTAAAATTGTGGCACTTTGCCATATGAAATGCTGGTGTTCATCAAAGGTTAGTCTTGAAACTGGAGGTCTTCTCCAACTTTAATTCTATGATTCTAAAGTGTACCTAATGAAAATGAACCAAGTGAATGTATGGAAAAATATAATGCTTTCACCTGGAAGAACTTATGATCTGAAGATATCATAGAAAGGCAAGAACTGGATGATAAAAGTGAACAAACAAAACCAAGTGAAAGACAACTGTATTTATCATGTTCTGTGGACTACAGTCATTCATGATCAAGCCAAAAAGGTAAACCCTGTGCATTAAAATAGTATTTAACAATTATAGAAAAATGGAAATAGGAAGCTTGGGGAAGAGTGAGCAGCCAGTGGCATTTAAAAGTCAAATGAATGAATGTCTGAATACAATAAAGTCTCTAGCCAGCTTCTAATTCCCTTGCTGGTTCCTTTAGCTTACAGCTTTAATTTGACACCCTCAAAGTGATATAATGTAAAATAAATACTAGTAAATAAGCTTAGGATTTCAGAATATGTTGAATCAATTACCATCACTTCTATTTTATTCTATTTTCTATTACCCTTCTCCAAATATTTTAGTGGGAGATGCAAACATTTTTGAAATACAATACAAACCTTTACAAATAGGAGGGATAGCTCATTTTGATGGAAGTCTTATTGAGACACTGATAATTACCTGACATTTAGAGCACCAGGCTCTAAATATAGTAGTTTATAATAGCCACATGAGTTTTTGTTTCCTTGCTGCCCATGTAAACACTTTGCTAAGAACAAAATACAAGCACAATCCTCCATACACCCAATATTTATAATCTCTGAGGAAGTTTCACAGTTCAAAAAGCAACATCTTTGTTCATACAAGATTTTAAAGTTTTGAAAATGAGCAACTAAAAAGTTTTTGTCTAGCATGAGAGTTATAAAATTACCTTTTCTATTTACTCACCAAGACAAGGAGCATTCATAAGACTCATCATAATTTGATGAGTCTTTCCTGATCCAAGCTGGTAACTATAAAGTGAATACATCTATTTTTGTCTACAGTACTACAAGAATAAGGGGCATGATTCTGTCTCGATTTCACCTTAGATTTTGCACTGAGTTAGCTAAAGCCATGACAACGATACACAGTGGTGAAGAGACACAAGTTGTGTTTCTCAGAGGAATAGAAACTATCAGCATTGATATTTAACAATGGGAAATCCTACTTAAATTTGTCAATATGAACAATCTTCTAATGGAACAAATTCTGACTGCATCTAGAAGTGTGATGAGAAATTGCAGCTAGACCACAGCCTGAAATCAGATCCAGAGGTCTTGGCTGTCATTTTCTAGTGCATTAATTAGAATGTTAATCTTTCCTTCTGAACCCTTAATGAGGCCCAGCTTCCTCTGCCCACACAAAGGGAGAATCTTTAATATGACTGAATCGTTAACAGAAGTGTGAGTCAGTACATTCATTATCCTTAATGTCAGTCCTCCCAGAGCAGGAAACTAAGAGAGCCATAGCAAAAAGGAGGAACTTCTGGAGAGAAGAGCCTGGAGACCTGCTGGCCTTTTCCCCAACAGCTGATTTAGGAATGAATTATAAAGACAATACCATTTTATACAATAATCTTTAGCACCCATTTTGTGTCAGAGTTACATCTTAGGGGGACTGGAGGTTTTCTCCTAGGCATCTGTGCTCCATTAGTAGATGTAACTCCAAATGGTTCAGGTAATTCTGGTAAAAGGTTGAGAAAGCAAACTCTGAGCAGAAAGAAAAAGTGGAAATTCACAAGTCCCTGTGGTTTGTCATGGCAGTAAATGTATTTCATATAATCCTGACCCTTTCAAGATTAAAAGTGATGGGCAATATTCTTTTGCTACCACAGAATTTCAGTTTTAAATGTCTGCAATGGCAAATTGCATAAAAAGGATTAGTTTACATTGCTACTAATCACTGCTGTTTTATTAAGCTCTGAGGTCTCCTACCACTCTCTGCACTGCCCTAAATAATCATCTCTGTGCCACCTAGTGCCTTTCCTGGATATGGTCTTCCATCTGACAGCCACTGAACCCTTTCTCCACTTATTTAAGCAGTTCTGTGGTATCTTGTGGCACTTGATGAGAAATGTGTCACACATCAGTTCTACAAACATTTAAATGCTGTTATGCTCTTACTCTCCTGAAAGGTGTACCTGAACATAATGCTGGTGTAGGTACTGTCCTTCCTGAATAAAAGGAAACTGGCAGCTTATACAGGTATTGTTAAACTCTCTTCCTCCTAAATTCTCCATCTTGCACTGATGCTCATGCACTTAATAACATTAAACCAGCAGAATATTTAAATACATGTTAGATCATGATCTTTTGCAGATGTGGCATACATTTGTTGAAAGCTAGACAATTATTTATCAGCTTTAAACAATTTCAACTGATTATTTATGCAACTCTACACTTTGTCCTTTATTTTTGTATTGAATGAGTCTACTTAATTTATAGTAACTAGACGCCATAGAAATGAGAGGAATTTTGCCTACAATCAGATGACTTACATTTATGATGTTGTCAGGTTGGCTGTCAAAGATTTTTTTGTTTTGATCTATGTGAGGCTCAGAAAAGTTATTGCTATTGCATCTGAGTGCTAAATTATATTATTAAAATTTAAAGTGGGCAATGACTTGAAACCAAGTATAAATTAGGAAGAAATTACTGAATTTCTCAGGATATAAACAATTTTACAAAATTGTTCTACATTGATTTGATTTACATAAAGAATTCAGCTAACAATTCAATCCTGAGAGCAATACTCACAGCCATTTCTGAATTTGAAGAGAAAAGAAAAATTCAGAATCTTGTCACTACAGATAACAGTTTATTTTATATATAATTTTTCATGTCTAAAGGTAGTAACCTTTAACCTAACACTTCATACTGCATTTTAGTTACAAGTTCGTCTATTTTATTGCAGACATGCAATTAACTGGCCAGGAATTTATGCAGTATTTTAGCACAGAATTTGAAGGGGAAAAAAAGGCACTTTTAGAATGAAAAACATCTAAATGCTAAAATGCTAGTAGATACTAGTACAGTAAAAAATTTTAATGGCCTTTTAATTTTCATTCTTTTGTTTTTGTTATTTGTGGAGTTTTGGCACTTTTGAGTATATTTTATACAGTGAAAACCAGAGTTCTGATGTTGCAAATCACTTGCTGAAGGCCCATTGTATTTTTATTACAATATCTAAATATAAAAGGAATTTGGAAATAGTTGTTCTCATCTATATCTTCAGCAGTTGCTGTGCTGAAGTGCAGGTGACAGCATGGGATAGAGAAGCACAGTCTGAAGAAACGTTGACAGAAACATGGAAAAGATTAAAAAAGTGGAAATAATTATATAAAGCTGCAAAGTATTTACATTTTACTGTAGCATTTATGAGGCTTTCTCCATATTTTCTGTCATTATTTTATGACTGCTAGTTAAGGAAATATGAGCTCTCCTGATTGCTGTTTACCACATTACAAAAACTTCGCTATTCCTTGAATGCATAATACTTGCAAACCAACTGCAGACAGGAAACATAGTTGAGAAATGCAAACATAAGGGCCATCACTGTCCAACCACATTACTGAATGACATTTTCCAGTGGTCCCCCTGCCTCCTTCAGCACATAGCTGAGTAGTGCTCTGCAGATAGACAGCAATTCAGTATTTTGGTGATCTTTTCCCCAAAATGTTCAGGTAATGCATTATTATGCCTTATACACTAAACTACAAAAATACCATTCTAAAGACAGAACATTTTATTTTCTCATGTTATTTTATGCTCTTTGTAAAAACAGCACTAGGATGTTTCACAGCTCACTTAATATGTGGAGAGAATACAGTCAGAAACTGAAGACAAATGTTTCTATTCATTTATGTACCCAACCTGAATTGTGTATAGCTTGTTTTCAAAGTATTTAATCAATTCTGGAATGTCACATTTTGAATGCAAAAAAGCCAGGGTCTCTTTGGCTTAGCTTGTGCTTGTAGAACAGCAGAAGTGAATTCAACTCAGCCCATAGCATTTAACCATCTCACTTAGCGAAACCACGCTTCAGTGAACAAACACAGTGTGATTATATAAACTATCATACCATGTAACTAGCACACTGTGTGCCCACAAGAAAAGCAGTCAAGATTGGTACAGTCTTCTACCAAAATTGCAAGAATGACAGTGACAGCTGCAAGAGCTTTTCATGGCCACAGGTATTTGCTTCCTGCAAAAACTCTGAGGTCGCTACTGCTTTTTCTGTCACTCAACCCACAGAGTAAAGTGCAGTGCCTTCACAGTGTTGTACTTCAGGGCAAATAGGATTGGACATTATTGTCACAGAGCTTTTTTTTTTCTGGCTTTATTTGTTAACATTAGCAAGAAAACTCCACATTTTCATTTTTCCAGTCTCTGCACAACTAATCTTACTCAAGCCCTCCGAAAAAAAACTGTTACAAAAACAAGGAATGGAAATTTCTAGCCGGAATGACTTGCTTTACTAAAAGTGATAAAGAATTACAGTAAACATTGTAGAAAAGTCTAAAAGGACAAGTTTCAGGCCTTTTCCACTTGCATTTTAGAAACTTCCATTGCCATTTGATTATTAGCATGCACGTGTGCTGCCAGAGCACAAAGGACGATGGACTCAGAATTTTCCTTCTCATTTTTCTCACATAAACTTACTAAGTTTTAAGATGCAAAGATACAATTTGTTTCCATACTTGGTTTTACTGCATTAAGCAGCTCTCTTGTACAGCACTTAAATTTAAGCAAACAGTTCTTCTGCAAGACAGTCAGTTAGATATTTGATTCTGCCCTCATAGCAACTTATTATTGGGAATTGGTGTCTATATGGATCTTATAATGTGACAAAAGGAGTTGTCAACCAGATGCACTCTACAATACAAAATTTGAAACACTTTTGGGACTTTAAATATAACACAATGCAAAATGTAACAAATGTAATTCACTTCATTAGGCAAGAGAAGTAGCAAGGACCTTGTTGTTCACCAGATGAATTTTTACTTGTGTCAAAATTCAGAGATGTCTAACACAAGCAGTTCAAGGCAACACATGGTGTTGCCTCAAAGAAGTACCTTCACATTTTGTAACAAGTACTGTGTCACAGACATCTTTTATGGAAAATCCTTTCCTTAGGATTTTTTCCTTCTGAGAAGCTGAGAGGCCTCAGGATCCAAATGTAAACAATGGTTATCTGCTGCTGTGGAATGCAACTGGTGGATCTGTGATTGGCCCATCTTGGATGTTTATAATTAATGGCCAATCACATCCCAGCTGGCTCAGACAGAGAGTCTGAGACAGCTGCCTATGTTATCATTCTTTCCTTTCTATTCTTAGCTTAGCTAGCCATCTGAGGAAACCTTTTCTTCTATTCTTTTAGTATAGTTTTAATGTAATATATATGATAAAATAATAAATCAAGCCTTCTGAAAAATGGAGTCAGATCTACGTCTCTTCCCTCATCCGAAAACCCTTGTGAACACCATCACAGTACTGCACTATTTCATGTTTACTATCTGCAGCTGGCAGGCTCTAAGTTTAGGAGAAAGACCTGTCTACACTTGAAGAATGGGTGTGAATATGGAAGTTAGGACTTGTAAAGTGAACCTAATCAAACAGCCAGGCCTGGTATATTCTATAATTTTGTCTCAACTAACATCTTCTTCTAATCTTTTTATTCTACTAGCACAGCATATAAATATAACTTAAATCAGGAACTGAAGCATGTTGAAACTTCTTCGCTGGTGTATTGTATCTGCTTCTCATGTTTTCAAGTTTTAGCCATTATATCTGACTTTAAAAGCATATAGTTTCTGATAAATGGGTCAAAAAAGCTAGCAAAAAAAAAAAGAAAAAAATTTCACTTCCCATACATATTGCTCAAGTTCCAATTGAGTGTAGAAAAGAAATCTTTCACCTTTAAAACACAAACCTCTGAAATTCTCTTTCTTTTGGCTGAGGAAAATGCTTCTTTTGCTATAACTTTGCTGGTCCATGGCCTGGTCAGCATCCCTTTTGCTCATAGAGGATTGTTTAGAGGATTTAATGATAACCCTTTTCGGAGGAGAGAAAGTGCATTTCTTTATATTACAGAGGATGGTTGCAGCTGTGCTCCCAAACTTCAGAACATTTTAATTGCTTTCAGGGAACTTGAACTACTTACTGTGAAACTGGCTTTTAAAACTCAGCAGTTTTACCCTACTTCAGTTTTCCTTTGATCTGCTGAATGCTCAACCTGCATTATTTTTAAATATTTGTCAACAAACTTTTAAATTCCAGTCCAAATAATTTTTTGCCTGACTTTGACAGAGCTTCTGCATTTGTCTCACTATGAATGAAAGACTAATTTTTGAGACTAAGACTGAAAAAAACTATCATAACAATCTTTTTTTACTTACTGCATAGGATTCAGCCTCAATCATTAGTTCCAGCACTTAAGTTAAAAACTGCTCTATACATCTTTTTAGAAGTTTGGCTTCAATGGATAAAGTTTTCATACAATGGCAATATTTCTCCATAGTTTCAATTAAACTAACTTTGAATTAACAAATATTATAGTGGTAAACCCAACTGAATTTATCAAGCTAGAAATGAAGTCTACTCTAATTCAAATTTCTGAAAGTGATGTAAGTTGCAAAAGGTCCAGCTTAACAGCCATTATTAAATCGCTCAGAAGATGATGCCTGTCTACTGAGAAATGGGAATCTGGATGAACAGTGCAAGACTGAAACAGTAACTGGAGATGTTGGCAAAACAAGAAGACTTGGATTTGTACATGTAACACATTTTATTTAAGAGCAGTGAATTAGCATATTCTGGAAAGTAACAAACTTCTCTTCATTCTCCCACCGGTACCATAAATGTGAAGTATACATTTTCACTAGACTGCAACAACCTGGTCGTTCAGCAGTCTTGTGCATAGCATGCAATACTTTAAAACTTCCTGCTCTGGGACCAGATAGGAACATTTCAAAGTGCAGACTGCCCATGAAGCAGTGCAACCTCCTTCAATCTCTCTGCTTGCCAGCAATAGCTTTATCAGGCAGTTCCTTCTCATCTTACTGCATCATGTCGGAAACTAAACATCACTTCTGATCCAAGTTAGGCAAGAAAGAGGGATTGTCAGCAAACAAAAACACAACACAAGTCATGTTAGATAACTGCATAACAGAAAGGATGAGAATTTTAGATTATCTATGGTAAATAAGTACACAAACTTAATCTCACCACTGGGTAGTACTTATCCAAGTTGTTCTTCTCATTATAGAATTACCAGCTCTTGCAACTGGCTGAAGTTGTTAAGAGCCATTCCAGACCATGTGTGAACATACAAACCTACACTGATTAGAGGCTATCCCACAGCATCTGCAGCTGCTTTCTAGTTGTTAGAGTCCAAATATTCTAAGAACATATGTTGCCAGTCTAACACCTAAACACGTGGAAGTGATTTTACATGGTTACAGTAGTGGATGACTTTTCCTTGCATTCTGACTTCTGAATCAGCTGCAAAGGAAACAATGACCCTGTGAGGCTACAGTCAAACAGACACAAACCATTGAGGACTTTTAGGAAAAAAACCCACTGGTATCTGAAAGGCCACAATAGAGGACTGAGACTTTGAAACTTTAACAAGAATTACAAATTATTGCTATTTCCTCTTGAGCACAGCAACCCCACAAACCCTGCCTTACCGATGTTGTCAGTGGACTAGTTGGACTATTTCTCTGGCAGAGGAATTCTCTTTGGTGAGAAGAAACATTTTTGCCCATAGTACATATTACATTTTGAAGCATAAGTTTATAGCTGTCAGGAAAATAAGATTAGAGGGAATTGAAAATCTCCAGATGTTTCTGGTAACATTATGCAGATCCAATGACTGTAGTGTGTAATATTTACTTTAAAAAACATACCACAGCCCCCAAGATATGCTTACCCTCAAAAGTACAGCACATCACTCAAAAGGCATGTAGTACAAGAATTAAGATCCAGAAATGAATGTGAGATCTATCAGTACTTCTGCTTGCTAAAGAAAAGTTTAAATCTGAGCCCCTTGACAACCAAGATTTCATTTTCTGTGGTAGTGATGTTAGTGCTTTTTACCAGATCTTATAAAATTCTCCATAGATTTATGCATATGTGTGCAAAGAGTGGAGGGTTGTAAGAACACCATTATAGAAAATAAGACCAATATGGGTCACCCATTACTAAGATAATATTAACCAGATTAAAATATTTAGTTGTTGTGCTTTGAAACACAGGAGAAAAACAAAAGGGCTGTTTCCTTGTGAAAGATCACCTTGTGATTTTCTCCCAGCCCCTTTTCCTCATCAGTCCTAATTCCCACAGCCCTGTGTTCTATAGGCTTGGGGATAGTCAGAAAAATCCTCAGTGAAAGCTCCTACACAGGCGCTCAAAAGCATGAGAAGTCTATGACACATTTAAACATTAGAAGAAGATATATACATGCATATACACATTTATACACACAAACATGTGAAAGCAAATATTACTAGTTATCTCCAGAATCACACATTGCCTCCGCTGTGCTATGTTGCCATTGCATGCCAACATCTATTAACACAGAATAACAAAGAAAGTTTTTAGTGAGATTTCTGGAGCTCTGGTTGGAACAGAGTCCACTTCCTCCAGTGCAGGAGGCTCTACCAACACACAATAAAATAATGTACAGAGGAAGAGGTTTTGCCTTGGAACAAGAAATGCAGCTCCACTGGAGGCCATGAAGTTGTCAGATGCATGGTCAACCATGAATTGTGGTAGTAGTGAAGAAGTCAGGCTGATGGAGTTGGAGACTGGGGCTGGTGTAATGTTTCCTGTGCTGGGTGCTTCATCCTGCAAAACTCATTTGTTCTACTGGAAGATAGATTTGAAATTTAAAGCAATGTTATCAGGGAATGAAATTGCATTGCCACTCAGGGATTTTTGCATTAGTTTGTCCTTCTGCAGGATATTTCGGCTTTCATTTTGCATCCTGTGAGTTATTGGGCAAGTGAGAGATGGAAGCAGGTTGGATTAGGAGAAGGAATAACCCCTGAGTGAGGGGATAACTACTGTCCTTAAAGTAGTTGATCCTATGGGAGAGATTGTCCTACCAGCCAAAGCAAATTGGATTTGTCTTTTGGCTGAGATATAAAACCATGTTCCTAAGCACCTATCCCCAAGAGAGCATAGTTCTTTATCAAGCAGGTTATAGAAGAAGCTTAAGGAACTGTAACATGGCTTTACACAGAACATGTGAGTGAAGGACTTGTCCAGAGACTGCTGGCACAGAATGACTGATTCCTGCTCTCTGGGAATTCCTGCAATGGGCAGTTAGAGAGGGATCTGATAAGACCCACATGGCTGTGGGGACCTGCTCTCTAGCAGAGTTGTCCCACTGCATAAATTTAGATGCCTGATGAAAGCACAAGTCTACACCATTTGCTTCTGGTGCTTCTGCAAAGCTGAAACATGGATGAGCCCAACATGGCTGGTGCTTCAGGCTTTTTAACATGGGAGTCTGCGTGAACTCATTCAGCCTGCTGTGAACTCATTCAGGAATCTAGCATCAGGCTTCTAGGGAGTACCCAAAAGAGAGATTTCATTTTCAAAAAAGATGTTCCTTTGGATTTACAGTACTCATACCTCTTTTTATCAGACATACTGTCTGCTCCAGAGACTGTATATGTATAGTGTAGTCTCTCCATTTTCCATAAGAAGTCACCCCCTTGGCTTGATATGCCAGTATTTCTACAGCATTATTCTACCTGGAAACACAGATCCTGGCCATCTCCTGGTGGATGTTGTGTCATTGCAAGCACCTCTTCCTCTGCAGCTTAAGAGGCTGAGGTGAGTCAGGTAACAAAATACCACTCAAAGGCTGTGGCTTTATTGTTGTTTTCTCTAAGTAATCAAATAATAAAAAAAGTGTTGCTCCTATCCCCCACCTTAGCAATGTGGCTGAGTGACTACTTGCATCTCTGACAGCAAAGTCTGGTCAGGTAACTTGCAAAATACTATGTACAGCAATGGTGTAAGAAAAATTCCCCATGACAGCCACTCAGTCAAGACAGAATTTTCCAAATCTTTTTCATTACTAACCTCTGGATACTCTGACCTTGCAGGATGTAGCAATAGAATTAAACTGAGCAGAATGCCAAAATACCTGCTTATTAACTTTATTTAACTTCCTCCAATATCAGTCTATGAACAGGATATGGTTTCAAATAATTAGGCATGTAAGATCTTTAAAACTTCCTAAATTGTTTTATTTTCTAACTTCATTAGCTGAATGATTTTTGAAGCCTTTGGATTTGTACATTGTTAGGGCTGATGCTAGTGAGGAGGTGCTCTGTGGCTTCCCTTCTGTGGGCAAGAGGGATCCAACATTAACATGACATTCTTAGCTCAGTTTAAAAGGAGGTTTGCTGAGCTTTAGAGAGCAACTGCACAAAGTAATTCTATGCAGTAGAAATTTAAATCAAGAGACTGAGCATATTTCTTTCAATTCAGGGAATGCAGGTGGATCTGTGTAAAAGTACAGACAAAACCCTCACTTTTCATACTAAATTAAGAAAGGAGTGCAGCAATACTCCCTCTCTGCAGCTTACTGAACCATCTGCCTATTTATGATACTGCTGATTCTGCCAAGATTAGTTCCCTAATTTCTCAGAAATCAAGGAGAATCTTGGTGGTTTTTATAGACCAGTACACAGGTTGGACTTCTATCTTTGCTGGGGGAATTGTGAAATTCAAGACAGCTGCACTGTGACTACACAGCTGCAGTCATTTCCCTTTCCAGAGAGAGAACTGCTGAAATCCAGCCTCCCTTTGACAGGACACCATATAAGCTTGTCTAAATCACTCATTAATGCCTCTGAGGAAAGTGACCACTAAAAACACACAAAGTTACACTCACCAGATGAGATGCTACTGGTTCCATTTCCTTTCTTCTGGGTTTCTGATTTGGTTTTCATTGTCTCTTGTAGTTTCCTTGTAGGTGCATTGGTTGAGCTGCACCACTGAAGTGTTGAAACTGGAGAATAGCCATTATATTTGGGTTCTTCATTAAACCACTGCCAAAAGAATGCTGCCTGCCCTTGCTTCCTACATACCAGACATGATGGCAATGAAAGGCTGTGTGCAATTGCTAAGTACACTACAGGAGGGAACTGGATGTAGTAACCAGCCCTTAAGTTGTCTCATTTTCTTTCCTTATTAGATGTGACCAGGAGACATAGAGAATTAAAATGGTCTTTCAATAAGGCTATATAACCCCTATCAGCCACCTCAAGAGAAGAAAAGAATGATGTTTCACTAGAAGCTAGTCAGAATGAATGGTGAAGCTCTCAGCAGAAAACACAAGAGTGGATTTGTGCACAACTGCAAATCTGTGCAAGTGTAACACAACTGATATTTCAGTGAGCAGCAGAGCACAAAGCAAGAACAGTGTGTGCTATTTCTAACAGTAATACAAAAAGAAGACAAAAAAACTTCAGTGCTAAACTTTCCTGTTTCAGAGACCAGAGAAAAGAGCCATAACCTTGTAAAAGGCCTTGTAATTTTCTTCTGCAACATCTTTGCACTGACTGAATTCCACAGCCTCATCTCTGAAAGCTTGAGGATAGCCAGAAAATTTCTGGAATAGAGATACTGTGCAGGTGGATAAATGTATGAGAAATTTATGGTGCATTAAAACACCAGTAAAAAACCCACATATACATATAAATGTATATATATATATGGAAAGTGTATGTTGGACATCCTGTAACACCTGACATGTTGCATTTACTGTGACATGTTGCCTCCTACTTACAACTTGTACTGTGCTATGCACATGTTACCATTAAGATAGAATGACAAAAAAAGACATCTAGTAAGAAGTATGAGGTTTTGATGGGATAGACCCCACTAGTCCCAAGGCAAGAGCCACTTCTGTTCTCTTTCTCTTGCTCAGCACTATTCTCCTTCTCTAAATCACTTCCCTATAACAGTAATAGCCCATCTGGGCATAATAGCAAAAAACAAATTCTGGATCTGCACTGAGACTGATCAATGATTCATGAACATGCTCTAGTTCCTTCCTGGCCTGAGCATGCCTTTATGATTACCATAAAGCAAAACACACCAAAATTTAGAGCTAATGTATGTTTGTGCATATCCACACATAAACACTCATGATGATTTGGCACAGGGTTAGCATATGAATCAAAAGTAATTGTGATTCCAACAGTTTAGATATAAAATTCACACTTTGATGTATGTTCTTTTTGATTTTATCTAAAACACTCCTGCAAAATGTTCTATTTAAAAATGGAAGGGGAGGGAGGATTTTTGCTCAGAAAACCCTGGAATATTAAAAACCTTTCTATTGACTTATACCAATATCATCCCTCACATATTCATGGGATATTGGATTTCTCAGGCAGAAGAATTAGTGCAATTGTACTGCACATGGGGTTTATTTAAGAAGCAGTGCAGGGACTGTGACAGCAGTAGGAGCAATAATGAGAAGTTCATGTTGTACTAATCCCTTTTTTTTTCATTTATTAAAGGAGACATACCAAGAGACACTATTTACATCACCCTGTGAATGAGCATTACTTTGCAGCTGGCAGGAAGAAGTTGTCCTTTTATTAAGAATAGGCCAAAAGTTCTCTGATAAAAGAGTTCTGCATAAGAAACCCCAGATGTGGGTCGTGCCAGGGTTGTTAGCTATGGCTGCAGAGTACCCAGGAATACTCACCGGATGAATACTCACTTCAACATAGCCAGAGGAGATTTGCTTTCATTAGATAAAATCCTATTTGGGAGTAAAATGGATTTATGAAGCAGGTGCTGCAAATGAACTGTCTTGTGAACATTCTAGGAAAATCACTGGAAAATTATTTTCTATTGGAAGAGAAATTAATCATCACCATTTGTCTTTATCTCTGGTGTATGCTCATGACTACTCAGCGAAATAAACCTGCATGCATTTGTCATGTTAGATGCTGAGTGCTTATCCCACCTCTTTGATGTTTTCCCTCTCAAGTGATACAGGGCTTGATCCACCTTCTGTGACAACCACGGAGCTGGAAAAGACTCATTTGCAACTGGTACAGGCTATTTCAAACCATGTAAAAACAGTCTTCATCACAGCAGAGCTTAAATGGCTTTTGTTAGGCATCAAGTACATGAATAAAATTATGTGAGCTATCTTCAGGATGCTTTTAAAAGAGCTTCCCCTCCAAAAAATACATAGTGTTTTATGTTCTAGTACAAGCAGCAGATTCACATTGAACAGAGAATGTGCTGTTCTCTGTGATGATGCACTCTGAAGATGGATGTTGCACTTGGTGCTGGGAGAATGTGTGAATTCACTTGACTTCTTTCAAACAAAGCTCAGTATGTGGAAAAAGCTTGGCATCTTTGCTTGGAAACAGGATAAATTGCAATAGCAACCTTTACTTGACACTGCAGCATGGAGCCAACATGCTAAACAAATAGAAATACAGTGTAGCAAAAGACGGGTAAGAAAAATAAATTAGAGTTTGGCACCATAAATGATAACATTTGCTATGTACTTGACAAACAAGAGGGGACAGAGCCCTGCTGTCAGCAGGCTTGCAGGGCCCTGCCCCGTTCTGTACCTGCTGTGCTGCACCAGGCACTTCCCCTGTACCATAATATGGTATGAAATATTGTAATAAAAGAAATACATCGAAAGGAAAATGCTTCCTCTTTAATTGTTTTTTAATTAACTATTAGGTGAAAGTATGTTATCCTATCTGTGAAAAAGATGTTTTAAAAACTGGCTTTGCTTCCATTTACAAAAAAATTGACAATGTGAAAAAAATTAATTACATAAATAGTCCATATTTTAACTGATAACAAATAATCTGTAAAAACAGGGAATTCATGAATAACAGTTTAGAAAATCCAAATTAAGACTTACAATATTTTGTTAAAACTATTACCCTGATTTGAAAGCAAGGGAAACTAAAACATGGGAAACTGGTTTTTATCCAACGAGCATAAGCAATCCCTCTGATTTCACCCAAAAAAAGAAGAAATGTTATGTTAATAGCTCAGGAAAAATGAAGATCCCAGATTATACACTGATATGATATGTTGGTGGCTCCCAAATTTACAGTATTAACACTAATTGAGGCTTGCTTTAACTATGAGTTTAAATCTAGCATAAAGTATTATTCTTAGAGAAAAAATATTCTTCCTAAAGAAAAGACAGTGCACATTTGTATATGTACACAAAAGGCATTCATGGACTGCTAGTTTGTGTGAAAATTATTATTTCTGTTGGAACATTTTTTTTAAATTGTGTCAGCATGATGAATGGTTTCCATTATCCCAGGTTTTTTAACATTTCTTTTAAATGTCCCCCATCATATATTATTGATTTCCTTGTAATAGCTCTGAAACTAAAGAAAAAAATATTTCTTTTACTGCAATTCCCATCAAGACTTCAGAGGAAATGTTTTTGTTATAGGTATTTTGAATGAGTGTGTAGTCTTCTAATGTACTTGGGAGTTTGACAAACCTTCTGATGTTTTCCAAAATGTTCTCTTCAATGAACAAAGCTTTAAAACCCCAAAGATTTAAAGCTCTGTGGGGACACAAAGCAGGTTGCTGCAGGTATTTTGAGTTATAAACAAGACTAAACTAAAAGATGTAAACCATATGAGATTGCTCCAATTTTGAATTAGAATCCTGCTGCTCCTTGTAAAACCAGTTCCTCTACAAAAGCCAATTTCTCTCCAGGAACTTCTGTAGAAAAGAGCATTATCCCTGCCCTTCAGCTTTCACAGCGCTGCAATTAACCAATTGCATATTAATTGGTTACATATTGTAAAGATTTTTTTTTTCAAAGTACTCTTTTTATACCAAAATTGCCACTGTTGAAGACAAGACTGAGCCAACGCTACCAGAGAAACAGCCACTATGTGCACTCTGTTAAATGGTACATGGTAGGACTACTTTTCTTCCTGATTTAATCAGCAGTAGGCAGAACCCACCAAGAGAAATAATGAAAAGTTCATCAGAGATATGATTTTGGAATTACTTTTCAGCCGTGTTTTCGTGATGACAAATGGACAGAGAAAGGAAAAAGGATCCAATATCAGGTAAATTTGTACTAAGCAGCAAAAAATGGTAAAATCCTCCCTTGATGCCCATGGATAAGTATTAGTGCAAGGTCCTTTAAGCAATATCTTACTTATATATATATGTATATAAGTGCATCCTATGGATTTTCCTGCAACATAATTGCTCCATGCACTTGTCACATTTCTGTATCATTAGCATCTAGTCTTCATTTAGATTTGCTGTTTGGTAGAAAGCAAGCATTCGAGATCCCATCTGTCTTTGAAGGTGATAGCAAAATGTTCACTGCTAAACTATAGCAGGAATTCATTTCCAGAAAGAAATGCTTTGTCTGTAAGCATTGACAGTAGCTGTCTTGACTCACACAATGCATATGTATACTTAAAGGATGTTTGAAGAATCTCACATAGATAAAAATATGAGTCAGGTTTCAAACTGAGATAGACAAAACAGTAGGAGGAAGTACAGCCTTCTGTCTCTAGGACTTTTGAAGACACAGGATACTTTATTAGACCATATGTTAGATATACAAGTCCTCTATCTATATCTATCTATCTATCTATCTATCTATCTATCTATCTATCTATCTATCTATCTATCTATCTATCTATCTTTCAGACCTATTCACATAGCCCATTGATCTGTAGCTAACACTTGAGCCAGCTCTGACTTCAAGAGAAAATAAAGCAGGCCTGTGGCCCTGGGAATTCTGAGATGAAAACCAGAATTGACTCCAAAGTGATCAAGCTGTAGAAAACCACACTGTATCAGTATTCCTTTATCGTGTTGCAAAAACAAGATACATCTGAAATTAACAGGTGAAGAACACACTGGTATCAAATTGGTTTGGGGACTTTTCTGAAATGCTGAGTGTACAGATTATTTGATTCTGACACCTTGCTCCTGTCAGTATATAAGGATTAAAAAACCCTATGGCATATATAATTGTATGCTTCATCATTTGTAGCAAGGGGTCAGAGAATGGTTCAGTGTAGACAAAAGCACAGCATTTGTGTGGATGTGTAAACAAGGGAACAGTATTTTCTTAAAAATAAACTCCTTTGTAATTGTTCTGCCAATTAAACAGTATCAAAAAAGATTCTTTTCCTGAATTTCTAGAAAGAAACATGACAAAAAACTCTGACATTCACTTAATTCATTTAATCCTTTTCACTCTCATGCTTTAAAGGTGGTTATCACTACAGTTTCTGCAAGGACTTCCCTCTCCCTCTCCTACTCACTAGGAATGCTTCTGCTGGTCCTGAAGTAGATGTTAGAAAGCCTCACAAGAAAAATCACTAGTAGCTGGTCCTCTGTCTCTAGAAGCTAGGCTGCTTCTACCTCTCTGTCTACACACCCCTCTTTTCTCTTGCTACGTACCCCTCTTTTGCACATCTAGACAAGGAGGGCACATTTATGGTACCAGTTAACATGGAGCCCAACATTCAGGTGTGGGGGAAAATAGTTATTCTGGCTTTATAGCTTGGGCTCTCCCTTCCCTCACCCAAGCCCCAGGGAGACCAAATGCTGGCTGTCAAATACCAGAAAAAACCTTTGTTCTATTCCCCTGTGTAACAATGGAACTTCACTGGGAGTTGATGCATTATTAGACCAGATACTTTTCAAAATAAATTGAGTCAATATGGAATATCAAATACATTTTTCAGTCAGACTAGAGGGTGAGATTTGCCCAGTAGGTCTTTTTAAACTAAATCGTACAAAAGTGCTTTTTACCATCATGTAGATTTTAGAGAAATTGATCATTAATAAAGAAGAAATGCATTATCACTTTTTTCAGGTGACTGTGAAGATAATCACCTTATCTCCTATGAATAATTGTACAAAACTTCTTCAAAAGTGCTGCACAATTTTTGATCATGGTATGCAAGAACGTTCAACTCAGTAAATAACAAAAAAAAAGTTATCATATCTTTTTCATGTCTCTAGCAGATAACTAAAATGTGCTAAACTCTAAAATATCTGGTGGCAGGATATATAAACTACATCTTTTCAACTTCCTTCTTTAGATATGCAAAGAAATTTAATTAAATGAATCATTGTAAAAAGCCTCACGCTTTGAAAAGCAGAGGCAGAAAGGGACATTTCTGGTATCTATGACCCACAGTAGAAGTAAGTCATATAATGAGCATTTCTTAAATAATATTAGCTTAACAGGTCAATCAAATCATATCCTCTCCACAGGGAGTGAGATTAAAGAGATGGCTCACAGTGACCAACTTTAAGTGCAGTAAACTGATCCTTATAAGCTCTCTCTCCAGCCTTCCTTTTCCTTTCCTCTTCCT
This sequence comes from Molothrus ater, assembly GCF_012460135.2. NCBI lineage: Eukaryota > Metazoa > Chordata > Aves > Passeriformes > Icteridae > Molothrus > Molothrus ater. The sequence continues at coordinate 93,672,765 of NC_050478.2, read as the reverse complement.
CTTTCCCATTCCCCCTTCTCCCCCTGCTCCATAAAGTACCTTTTTTACAATGGGCTCAGTGAAATTGTTTTAAGGATACCTCCCATGCTCCCCCATGCAGTTCACCAGAGAAGTCAAATTAAGAGATCAAGAAACTCTCAGGGCAAATGACTTCCAGCAAATTCAAATACTCCTAGTGGGAATGTACTGCCAGTAGCACCCTGCTTGCTAAAACAAGTGGCTCTGTGTCAGCAGCTCTCTGGGAGAAGGTCTGCTGATTGCTGTGTTATGACACAGAGAGGGAAGGGGAAGATGCTTGCTTAGATAACTGATCCAGGACCCCACTATAGTCAGTTCAATCACTTACTTGGAGGTCAGCAGAATTTAAAAGGAGCCATTTTAAAGTGCATAGACATTCATAGGTGTAATTAGTATTTCCTCAGTGGTTATGCATTTGTCTTGAGTGCCCTCTTCAAAGATTATCAAAGAACGTCAAGAACATCTTCAAAAAATATCCTTTCCAATTGTCTGATTCTCAAATCACTCTCTCTACCATGCAAACATATCAAGAGCTGACGGATCTTGACAGACCACTTCTAGCAAAAAGGTAGCCAAGTGCTTTGATTAAAACAGATTCACAAAACTTCAGACATCATAGATCTATTGGATTTTCAACTTCTTTTGAATTTACCATTGGAGCTAACATGTATTATGAAGTTCCATAATCTACAGTCCTATGCTGGACTGCTGGCATTTTTTATGCTGAGCAACGCCTGCAAACCCTGTGAGCCCTTTTAGGCAAGGAGAAGAAGCTTACTCAAAAAAAAAAAACCCAAACCAAAAACCAACAATGACCTTTGTCTCAGCTGAGTTATTATTTAAGTTTAGCAAATGGAGATAAAACTTTGAGAAGAACAAGCGCTCTATTTTAGGACAACTATTCCTGCTTTTGCAGCTTCTATGAGGAATTACCTTCCTGGGGCTTCAGTTTTCTGAAGTGCTCCTAAACCACTAGGTGTGTTAGCATGATCATTGTATTTGAATTTCAGATAAGAGATTTTCCTTTTGACTCTGAGGGGAATACTTTGACTTTGATTCAGCAGCACAAAAGATCGGCATCAGCATAAAAGTAATGCATTTATTATATCCCAACAAACAAGACAGGGTGAGCAAAATAATTATCAACATGAAATCAAGCTGAAAGTGGTGTGTTGCAGCAGGAACTGGAAGCTGCAGAGGAAAATTAGGTATGAGTCCTTAAAAAATGCAACCCTTTACAACTTGAGAAGATGATGTGATGAGGAAGATCATCAAAATACCACCTTTGGTCCAATTTTGCTTTCAGTTGGGTAGGTGAAAGCCAGCTAAACCAGTGGTGCCAGAAGGCAGCACTAATATGAAGAAGAAAGAAGTCCAGTGTCTTCTGCAAAGTGCTACTGAAACGACTGAACTCACAGTAGTAATCACACACCTGCTCACAGGGCTTCAGTTGGGGTGAATTGGCACCACAAGCAAACACTGGAGTTAGACACACATGCAGCAATGTTTACACACACAGATGTTCTGCTTGAATAAAATAGAAAATGCATAATTAAGAACAAAACAAAAAAAAAAAAGAGCTAATAAAAAATTTTCTTGAGGAGGAAATTTTTACTGGTTTTATTATAGGGCTCCAAACACTTCCCTGGAGATTTTGGGAAATAAAAAATATGCATATCTTGGCATAACTCTGCTAGGACAGACTGAAAAATGAAAAGACAATTCCTTTCATAAATACACTGACAGGAAATGGAGTTCTCACAGTGAATCATTCTGGAGCTGTTCCCCAGAAATATGTTTTTCTGGTAAATAACCCGAAAAGACTGATCTGGAAGATAGCTCCATTAATTTTCAGACAGGAGGCAAGCACAGGGAGTAGGTAAGTAGTCTGGAATCCATCCATGTAACAAGCTCTAATTATAACTTGTGTGTCATCTTTCCAATAGACTGTGTGTTTACAAGAAACTGTCACTGACTTTTGACATATGGGAGAGCAATTGGGTTGATCAGAGGTTTTAACCTATGGGATCTTAAGAGGGTCTTATTTCTATTTATGTTTTTACTTCTCAGTACAGTGGCATACCGTCAGGTGCTGTAGAGCTCCGACATGGGTGAGTAGTCAAGTTTTCCTTGGTAGTCAGCGGAGAGAGCTGACCTCTGGAGGCCATTTTAGAGCACTTGAATTCATCATTTTTGTTTACTTATGGAGCTTAGATTCCTGAGAGAAGGCACATAAATCAGGTCATTTCTGAGCATTAAAAAATGCCTCACCATTAAAATTGCAATAGTGTATATCGATCTCATAAGTAAGTGCAGAGCTTGATCAGAATTTGCTTTTATTCTTTTTCTGACAAGGTGAGCATGTGAACAAGAGCTTTAAAGCAACTTTATCTTGTGACCATATTTTTAATGATTGATTCCTATAAAATTAGAATGAGCAGCAGAACACAGCCTTGTACAAGTGAATGTATTTTAAGAGAATACCCCCTTTCATGCAAATTACTGGAAAGTCTTTTAAATAAGTGTATTGAAAGTGTTTGGTTTTTTTCACCCATTTTACCTTTTAGATTGACTCATATGAGTAATGAGGTGGTTTATAAAGAACAGCATCCTTTGCTGATGATTTGTGTCCTTTGTGCAGATCCAAAGAATGCTCATCATGGGTCAGTATTTAAATTCCTTGAGAAGGAAAGTCAACATGATGTGAGAATTTGACAGAATCATATGAAAGTGAACTTTGCAATTAGCAGATTGGGTGCCTGAGCTGATCAAATTTTGATTTTCTAGTCTCATGACTTTAAAGTAATAAAAATACAGATTTTCTTTATTAATTAATAGGGAAATTACACAGGTGATGTCTAGCCTGGTGAGCAGATGCCAAGCAAGGTTAAGTACTCAATGAACTTTTCACTTCGGGATTGAGTTCTAGATAAGAATCTTGGAAATCCAGTCAGACCTCTGTTGTTGCTCAGATTTATTTTTTAAAGGTTTTTTTAACAAGAATTTGTTTTATACTGTCTAGAAATTTATTAACATATTTTTGTCATAGTTCCAAATTTGATCTAAAACCTTTCTGTTTTCCTGGACTGAAGAATACATGGGTGCCCACGCACAAAAATACACAGAAACAGCTCTCCACCTACTAAATACCAATAAGGAAAATGACCGTATCAAACCACAAATGTCGAAGTCTAGGTAGACAATCACAGAACTGATTTGACACATTCTCTTTAGATTCTTTAGGTGTTCTCCAAGATTAAAAGTATGTTGGGTGGTTTTTAGTCACCATTCTCTTAGGACAACATACTTATCAAAAGGCAAATAAAATTAGATATTTTCAAGGAAGCAATGTTTCAATAATAATAATAATAATGAAATTCCTGCTGCTCCATGACACTGAGGGGACTGTACCTTATCGTTCTACAGTGATTGCCTGCAATAAACTGACCTAGAAGGTCCTTTCTGGACCTATATTTCTTTATGTATCTGAAAAAGAAATTAATTTGAAGAATTTTCAATTCTGCTTGTTATATCTAAATATCTTTATTTGTGTGTTTCTTGTGAAAGAAAGAGGGAAAATATTGGGAATTTTTTAACAAGCAAACCCACAGCTTCAGCTGATTATTAATTTTCAGAGAACAAAGCTTATTGTGAGCTATTATGAGTTTAAAGTAAATAATATTTTTGTGATTCAACCCCAGCCAGCAACTAAGTACTCCCCCACCCCTGATGGGGAGAAGAATTGGGGGGAAAAAGCAAACCTCGTGGGATGAGATAAGAACAGTTTAATGACTGAAACAACCCCAAATATACTAATAATTCTAATTAGAATAATAACAATAATCATATCATTTTTATTTAAAAGGAGAGAGAAAAGTAATAAAACCCAAGAGAAACAAGTGATGCATAATTTAATTTCTCACCACCCACTGATCAACGCCTAACCCATTCCTGAGCAGCGATCCGCAAGACCTGACCAGCTTCCCCCAGTTTATTGACTGAAAACAACATTCTGTGGTTCTTTGCCCAGTTTGGATCAGCTGTCCTGGCTCTGCTCCCCTTGCTTCTTGTGCACCTGCTCACTGGCAGAGCATGGGACACTGGAAAGTCCCTGACTCAGGGTAAGCACTGCATAGCAACGACCAAAACATGAGTGTGTTATCAACATTATTATCACACCAGACCCAGGACACAGCACTGTACCACTGACTAAGAAGAAAATGAACTCTATCCCAGGCAACACCAGTGTCTGGGCTTATTAATATATTATATTTTATGTGATTAATAAAGTTAAATGTAAAATTCTCTGACTTGTAACAGCTTTTGAGTAAAAGGGAGTCTAGCAAAGCAAGAAGTTAAATATAATTTTTTCCCATTGAGGTATATTTCTTTAGCACAAACTCTTAAGCAAATTTCAGGGATGATTAATCAAAGGAGTCAGTCAAGACCTGTTCAAATCTGTTGTTCTTATGAATTCCCTTCTAAAGACCACTTCAAATCTCTAAGATTACTGTTATGCAACTCCATTTATTATGAAAGACTACAATGAGCTGAGGTGGCTATCTGTTATTATTCACATGTCAAATAATAGTGTCATCAACAGAATAAGGAAGTTACAAATTCTTTATGAAAACATTTCTTCATTTTTCAAATGTTTTTTCACTATTTGTCATTAGTGTCAGTAAAGGAGGTACAGGGGCAGATCCACTGCCAAATGTAACACTCATTACCCCATGCAAACCATTGAGAAGGGATACTCAGGCCACTGAAATATCAGCTGTAAACAGCTGCTGCTTGAGTGACTGGCTTAATACTTGTTCACACCCAGCACAGCAACAAAACCTCTTCCATTTATTCTACTTGGTATAAAATGTCCCCACATTTACTGTAAGGGACCTAACTTTGGCCCGAACTAAACAAATTATTTAATCTGTGATTACTGCTCTAAAAAGATGATTTTCATCCTGCCTTCAGGCAAGAGCTGCATTTTTGCTGTATTATGGGACCAAGTAGTACTGCACAAGGGAAGCTGGTTGATCAAACCACACAGTTAATTCTGGGGACCCAAATTCCATAATAAACATATTTCCAGCAGTTTTACCCTAACCCCACTCAGTCTGCTTGAGGTACTGGACATCCACCTGCTGCTGCAGCACACGATGTGTACTCTGTATCATATTCCCAGCTAAACTTCAGCTGTAAGTCAGCCTCCAGGCTCAGCCTGAGTGGGAAGAACTGAATTACAGGAACCAGTGTCAGCTGGGGATTTGTTTTAAAAACACACTCCTGAACAAAATTAATATGCTAATGTAGATATAGCCTAAGTGAACCCCTCAGTTGCCTTGCATTCAGCCTTAATTAATGGGTTTTCTATGTCCTTCACTTCTGTCCTTGACAAGAATTTAGTGAAGATTTATTGGGAATAAATCTCCAGAGCCTAATTTATGCAGGCTTAAGTCTGAGGCTGAACAGCAGCAGTAACTTCAGGGGAAGTGACCTTATGCAAAGCTGTTTGGATACACTACATTCCACTAATATAGGGATTGTTCTTTGTCCATAATCTTTTAACCAGTTTCTTCTTATATTTAAACTTGCTGTTTTGCCCTTCCAGCAGATGAGCTCCTTGTTGTCATTCAAGGGATATCAGCCTTTAAAATAAAAACAAACCCAGTTTATCTGCAGGGATTTAACAATTCTGTCTGGATCTGTACATCTAATTCTGTTCAAGTCAATGATTATTTTTTTCTTGCCGTGTGTGAGAAAAAATTGAAATCTGAATCTAGACAGCAAATTTGAATCCAGATGTCTTAGAGCAAAATATTGTTCTATAGTATGACCAGCATGAAAAGTAGGGAATATTTGGTGCTTAAAACAACATTTAAAAGGAGAAGCCCTTCAGTGGTCATCTGTCTTTTAATTCATGGTGAAGAATAACAGACCTTCCTCCATGTCAGTTAAAGATGATTAATCTAGAAAGGTCATTTTATCCTTCAAATATTTCTGCACTGACCTGAACGCGACAGAGTTCAGTATCATTTAGCTTAGCTTTATCCAAAAACTGAATCTAGTTCTTAAACAAAAATGCACAAACATAGGAGACAGCTGAAGCAAGACACATTAATTGTGGGGTATTTCTTAGACTCTTAATGTTACATCTAATAAATTTTATTAATAAAAAAGTTAATAAAATTATACTTAGCACAGTTTGTGATAAGAATGAATGTTTCTAACACAATTTTTAATGACCAGTTTGGCATGTAGTTCAGGAGGCTGGCACTACTCTGAAAGTAGAATCTGACTCATTACCAAAAGCTACATGAGATACTGTCAACTTTTGCATTAGCTACAGTCAGATGGCACTTTCCATGGTGCCTTGCATTTCTGTGCATTTTGTGTCCAGCCTTGATGAGATACAAAATATTAAAGGGGTAATCAAGGCCTAGGGATGCTACCTTTGAAACAACAGTGTCTGATGGAATAACCCATGGGACAGGGCAGGTCCTGAGGCCCTGGTGTGAACTGCTGCGCACACAGCTCACAGGCAAAGCACAGTTTTAGATCTTTATGAGCCCACACCATAACTCGGCCATCTTCACTGATGTGGAAGCAGGTGGACTCTTCAGATGGGAAGGATCTTGTCCCGAAAGCAGAGGGATTTGATCCTGATCATGAGTTTGATTAATGTGAAGAATCCAAAGAGGGGGATGTCACTGAGGGTGCTCAATGCCTCTAAACTCGGCTTCTCATGCATCTGGTGCTGCAGTTCACCTCCTCATTTCATCTGTTGCCATCACAGATCTGCCTTTCCACACACCCCTGCATTACATGAAGTAATTAAAAACTTGCGATATGCTTAATATCATTATAGGCTAAATAACTTTAAGCAATTTCCTTCATCTTTTTAGCGTTCTTGATGCTTTTTCATAAGATTTAATATTGCCTTTGAAATCATAACCAATGATGCTTCTTTTCCGCCATAAACATTATCTCCTTTGAGTAATAAGTGATTGGAAAAACCTTATCCCAGAAAAGCAGCATATCAATTTTATTTATACCAGTGAAAGAAATCCCTAAAGAAGCAGATATTTACAGAAAAATTACCCTAAAATTAGAATTTTCTCAGGAAACTACATCTTATTACACTATGTTTTTCTTGATAAGCATATCATGATTTTGAGCATAAAGCTGGTAGCCCAAGTATAAAAATCACTTGCAAAAAATCTATCAGCTTTATGAGTCGTACCAAACATCATCCCTGTCTAGTACCATTTAGGCTTATTTGCAGGATAAGGACCTTACAAAAAGGTTCAAGATAATTGATAAACTGGAGAATACTTAATTAATGAAGTATTGTCCAATTTCCTTGAAAATTACTTTTGAGATGCTAGTTCTTTCCTTAGAAGCCTATTTTTCTATTTTTCTAATTTTCTACTATAGGCCTTACAAGCCCATTTTTTAAAATACATTTTTTCTCTAATTTTCTATTATTTGCAAGGTCCTTGAGTTAAAACTTATACCAAGTTTATTGTATTGCTATTCCATGGCAAATCCCTCATTAAAAGGATTTGTATTGTACTAAATATGTAATTCAACCCTAAAATTTCCCTAGGCTGAAAGATTTCAGGCAGTGGATGCACAGCCATCATCAGGGAGTTGTGTCCTGGTCTCTCCCCTTCTAATCACATTTCTATGCTCTTGCTTGTTCCTATTTCTTTTTCTTTTTTTCTCTTTTCTTTTTTTTTTTTTTTTCCTCTCTGACAGGTCATAATGTTATATGCAATGCAGGGAACGAATGCTCTCTGTTGTAAGAATTGACCTCAGCTCAATCTCTATCTGTGAAGTGGGATGTAATGCTCCTGCTTTTCCAATCATGGAAAGTAGCAAATGCTCTTTTATAAATCTTCACAAGCTGACAAGAAATCCAGTTCCAGTTTAACTGTCATTAGTGATAAAAGTGTACTGATTGAAAGGAATTTTTTTCTCTTTTATGGTAGCAGTAACATCCTATTTATAGGAAATTGTTAGGAAGGGAAGGAAAAAGGGAATTAAAGGCTTTTGATCTTAAGAACTGGTTATCTGGCTTTAGACCTGGGAATGCTTTAACAAAATGCCATTCAAGGTTTTGGGGGTACTACCACTTAAGCATGATTAGTCATTCTGCTAGTCCTAAAAAAATCAGTAAGGTCTCCTACGATACTCCTACCTGTGGAAGCCAGATAGCTACTTACAGGTATTTTCCATATGGTTGGCTCTGTAGCAATTGAGTTTTTGCATTTTAAATATAAACATGAAACAATTAGATACTGTTTGATCACATCAAAATGTCATGTCTTGTCAAAATGTTAGGAATATTAACATTAATTAAAAGTTTTTACTGCTTTAGGACAAATAAAACCCAGAAGAATTTTCTGAATAGCTCTTTAGATTCTGTTGTTTAGGAAGATCAAACAGCTGCATGTCTGAATTGGAGCACAGAGCTTCTATTCTTATCAGTAATTGACTCACTTTCACTTTGTGGGAACAGATAAGAAAACTATTCTTGCTGGGTGGTTTTTTAGAGAAATTATTAAGAGAAATGATAAGACACAAACATAAGCAAAGGGATACACAGTTCAATTCACCTGTGGCCATCAGAACCAGAGAGGAAAACTATACTGAGTCTGGTTTCTCATCCTAATGAGAAACATACATCTCTGGCCAGCAATGTACCTGAGCAATTGAAAAACTCCCTGGGAACTTACTAATGATAAGGGAGGAAAAAAATTTAAATCTGATTACTTGCTCAGTGTATAGCATTAAAAATGGTCATGTAAAACAACTGAGTGTACATGTGAGGCTCTCAGACCCAGTCTCCCAGCTGCAAGCTTTTCCCAGAGATTGCTGGTTTCTTTTTTTTTTTTGGGTTTACAAATATAATTGAAGTTGAAGAATCAATTAAAATTGCTAAAATGTAACATAGGCTGCTTTTTTTTTTCTGTCCAGATTTAAAAATCTAGTCAGGAACAGCAACTTCAAACAAAGAGAATTTCCACCATTTCCTCCTGTTTTTTAGTGGCAGTGCAGAAACTCCAACAACAGAGAAAAACTCATTCCCTTCTGCTCCTGTGACAATCTGCCATCCCTCATGACTGGATCTTGTCACATTGTGAAAAAACTTGTGAATCAGAGAGTCTGTACCATAACACAGAGAGTGGGAGGCTTAGCAAACAGAAGCTGGGTTCCTGCCCACAATTTTTGAGGCTTGTTTCAGCATGTTACTCGTTATTCAATACCCAGTATCACTCAGAGAAATTGAGAAAGAGAAACTGCCACACAGGTTACACTGTTTTTAAGGTAAATGTACATTTCAGAGGATAAGGTGTGAACATTCAATCAGGTATTTGGGATTGAGGACAAGGTATCACAAAAAAGCCAACTTTTACCTCTGAGAGGTGTTGATAATTTTCCCATATAATGCAAGTATTATGAAGTCCAGCTAATGAGTAGCAATCAAAAGGCCAGCACATCCATTCATTAATCATTGGCTCCTCTTGTGGGGTATTTTCACTGAATTAACTACATCTACAATTAAACAGTACTTTATTTGATGTTAAATCATATTATATTCAAATTCTTCAATTGTCTTGAATACTGATTTTATTGCATGACCTACCATGCAATTAAAAGATTATTTAATACCACATCCAAAGTGAAACCATAAATGATTGAAACAAGAAAAAGAAAAAATGTTCAAAAAAGTACAATTTCCACAATTAGTGATAGTATAGTCAGAAAGTTAAAGAATTCTTATATTTCCTTACAAACATTTGAAGTTTAAAAACTTGATTCACTTTATACTGCTTAAAAATACACAAAGAGCCAGCACTAATTTTACAAAGTGGTGTTAAAACTCACCTTGCTGGAAAGTGAACCCATGCCCTTCCACAGAAGAATCTGGACCTGCCCATGATATTGCTGAATCCTTTAGACCATCATCATAAGAAACCACCTCTTGTAAGGAACATTCATTCCAATTATAATCCCATATTTCATCTACTGCTAGGAAAGAAGGCTAAGATAATATCGTGGTTCACTGCCATTTACATTTAGAAATGTAAATCCCATTAAGCACATTCAGATCCTAACTGTTCAAAACACAGACATCCCCATACACTGATGAAAACTTCAGGCTTCAGATTCCAAATTTAGTACAGCTGTTTTATTTAGGTGCTTTCAAAAGCCACATTATTTTTCTCTCTGTTCAGGTAAACATTTCACTATTAGCAGTCACATAAAACTGGTTACCCAAACTTTATTCTAAATATATATGACCCCAGCAGTATAAAGCAGCCTCTGCCTCACATTAAATCAATCAACTAGTAGGCTTCCAGTAATTAACTTCTTTTAGCAACTAGATTTTCAGTAGTTCACAAAGTGCACTGTAAAATTAAATAACATCTTTTTTTTGTTTGTTTGTTTGAGCCAAGAATTTCAGGGTATTTTTTATTTTTATTTTCCAGTGTGTATTTGCCTTTTTTGTAATAACATCATGTTATTCAGCCACAGTCCAGCCTAAAATCCACTATGATCCTGAGATCTTTTTCTACAGCACCTCTGCCTTACCTGTTGCTCCTCACTTGAGTGAGAGTAGATGTGATTCTGCCACAAAGGGCACTGGTGTTCAGTTTTTCTCAGATCTTTTTGATTTCTAAGCTTGTGCTTGAATGTGTTGACAACAACAGTGTCTGCAAATTTATTGAGTGTAGTCTTTATTCCACAATTCAAGTAACTAATGAAATTACAGATAAGGACATGTCTGAACTAAAACTTTTTGCAGTTATCCCATTTGTTACATGAGTTGGTTTTGACATTGAACCATTGTTAACCCTGAAAGCTATATTCAGAAAGAATATGAATGTTCTAATTTCATTCATACAGCTGTGATATCTCGGCTTTTCCTGTTACCACAGTGATATCAAAGAGTTATTACCAATACTGAAAGAAAAAAACCACATTTCTAAGTCTTCAAATTTAATGTCTTTACTTTGTTTAGTTTGTTGAATTAAAGACAGCCCTTAGGAGAAGTTAAGGCAATTTATCTCTTTTTTTTTCTTTTTTTAAAAAAACTAATTCAGCTACTGTGTACACAAATCCCCACTAACTACTTAATTTAAAAAAATAATCTCTAGATGCAGTTTAAAGAAATAGATGCATCATTTAGTCTTCATTGTCCTCCTGCAGGATTTCAGCCAGGAAACCATTCAGCCATACAGATTTCATTACTGAAATAGATGGAAACATCAGCTCGTGTAAATGCTTGGAGCATGGGAACAGAAAGGCAAGATCAGTTTTTCTTTGTCAATTTTTTTTCCCCAGCTCCCTTTTCTGCTTTGTCGCTTTTCCGCATCGTTTGTCCGCGCAGCTTTCTCGGGCTCCCTCTGGTGGGTCCCGGGCACAGGCGGTGCCTCCCCTGCGGCCGCGCAATAAAATCCTCAAGACTGATTTAATTAGCATTTCATGCTCCAGTAATAATTAAGAAATCATCCATTTATTAAAGTATAAAGCTTCGTGTAGTCTACGTGTGTAATCTAGATCATAATATGCTTCCTGAGCTAAAAAGTATTTGAAAAAGCTACAATGATTCCTTCCACCCCCCCCCCCCCCCCCCAATTTCTTTTGGGGTTTGAAAAGTGAGAAGTAGAAGATGCAACTAATCAGTAGACTAATATCTCATAATACCCATGATAATAATCCAAATAAAACACCTAAATACAAAACTTCAGGTAAGGGGCTTTTAATATCTCTATCTACTCAGGCAAAATTCTCCAATAATCTGAATGTGTCATGCTTTCTCTTGGCTAGCTCTCTTTTCTCCTAACTCAGGTGTGGATGTGCATTTTCTCTTGATCCCCAGGATGTTGCAGGCTAGCATGGGAGAATTTCTAGATCAAATCTCAGTAGATAAGTCCCTCTTTTGAGCAGATATTCAGCTGGTTATAACACTACTATAAATTTCTAAAATATTTCCATAATCAATATAATGAAAAGTATCCTCTAAAGGATCAAGAAAAAGAAGCTGATTTTTGTTATTTTATTTTAATTAGAGTAACAATATTAATAATTCTGTATTAAACCAGAATTATTTGAAATTGGAAGAAACACAGGAAGATTTTCAGGAGACAGCCCCAGATCACAGATCATATGCTCAAAAGGTCAATTTTACCTGGACCGCCTTTGCAGATGAACAGAATTAAGACTAAGTAATTTTTCACTTCAGTCAAGCTTCTAACAATTATTGCCTTTTCAGAACTTCTTATGGTTTAAATACCTGTATTTCACTTCCAAGAAACAGCTAAGTACAGAGATAATGAGAAACAGATACTGAGTGAAAAATACATATTTCTATGATCATGCCTTCAACATTAAGAAGCTACCTGCTCCTCGGTGTATTCAGAAAATAATGGTCTCAGGTAAATTTTGACTGTTAGAACAAACCTGTGGAACAGTTTTAGGTGGCTCAACACATCACTTCTAATGGTGCACCCCTGTCCAGGGATAAGATCTTCTGGTGGAAGTGTCCCTTCCTGAAGTTTATGATGCTCAGTCAAGGTTGTGAATATGGACACAAAACTGTGTTCCACCGAGAGAAGCTTACGAATGACATCTGATGCAATGGCTATATAGAATGCTTTGAGAGAATTTCAGCTATAAGTCCTTGCCAATATGCATTACTTTGCATAAATATAGCCAAAATGCTGAAGAAAATATGTCATTTATTACACAATTTTTGGCATGAAAGCTTTCTATTTTAGTGATGACTAATAAACACAAAAATAAATAATTTATATGGCTGTGCAAGTGGCCATGAGTTAGTTTGGTATTGGTTGTTTCAAGTTTGTCTAAATTAGGTTTTCTGAAGTATTTTAATGAATATTTGCTGGTTTGTTTTCTGTAACCTAATGCGGCAAAAATTTCAAGCATTGAAATTTTCCTTCAGAATTTCTGTAAGGAAATGTGTACTACAAGAGCCCAGTGCAGAATTGTCCTAAGACAATTTAAACACAAACCCATTCTCTTCAACCATTGCTATGTAATATTGTCCCCCTCTTTGACACATAGCTTTTCCTATGGTGTTGGAAAGAAATCGTAATTGCAAACATCGTGCTCTTAGAGAAGATCACAGTATAAAATAATAGGAAGAAAGGCAGCAAGCTCATGAAACAAAATCCCTGAAGTACTTCAATTTCATTCAATTCAATTTGGATAAGCTCTGCTGAGGATTTTACAACACTGCTCTGGGTTCTCTGCAACTCAGAAGAAATGTTTATCTATTGATTATTTTTCATACATGGAAAAAATCTGAGGTACTAATTCGATCTCCAGGAAACAACGGATAGATACAACTGATGGATAGTGTTCTTGACATGATATTTTTGGGTAAGAATAGCAAAAGATCATATTCATGAATAAAGTCATCCTTTCACAACTGAAACAGATTATTGAAAATTCTCAGATAGATAAAACAAGCTATTGATTCACTCCAGATGTCTCTTTTGAATATTTTTCTTTTAAAAGTCTTTAATAGAAATGTGTACAAAAAAATAATCTGAGAAATATGACAAAAGTAATTGAAAAGTGGTTTTACTCCTTAGTTTCTGTGGCCATACTTTTCCCTTCAGTTTTTCCTTAAAAAAATTAAATCAAACACAGGCCACCATTGCAAAATGAAAAAGTTTGCATTTTAATATATGTTACCATATTAAATTCTTAAATGACTATGTGAATATAGGCTAGGGATTTCTTTAGTAAATAACTTTTTATAAACTGTCAAAACCCAATAGAAAATTGGTACAAACTGACAAGGTTCCAGCTGAGCCAAATTTCATAAGTGATATATTTCAAACTCAGTGTACCTAAGAGTTCACTCTCACCCCTAATTTTTTAAAAAATGGAAAAAGATTCACAAAGTTACACCAATTCTATAATCTACTAAATTGATGCTGTGATTGTTTTATTTCTGGACAATTACTTGCGAGATATCAGTGGAAGATGAACATAATTAGAACTCAAAAAATTAACTTTTTATTAAAAAAGAGAAGTCTAAAAATGGGGTTTCCAGAGTTATTTTAAAAGGGGAAAAAAGAAAAGATATAGCAAGAATCTAATCAAGATAAAATGAGTTAGTGTGTCTTCTTTTCCACACCAAATCCAAAGTAAAGCTAAAAATCAATTTCTTAGAAATATCAAAGAGAATACAGGAATAATTTATCTTCTGACACTCAGTTTGTCACTATATTAAATATGAAACCACCCTATCTGCATGTTGATTTACACATATTACTCCAGGCTTCCTTGGGGTGAAAGACCTCAAAAATAATGTCATGAGGGCATTTGATGACCAAAAGCAAGCACAGCTTCTCATGCTGAGCTGTTGACACAAAGGACTGGGCTGCACGCAGGACTGACAGGAAAAGTTGGATATGTGAAGGCACAAAGTATGGATGCTCTGCCATCGAGCCTACTTGCAATGCTTCTTCAGGGTAGTTTATATAATCCTCTGGATTCACTAAAAGTGATCATTGTACACCAAGACACATTGCTATTTTCCTTCCAGGAGGAAAAGCCAAGGAATCTTTGTATGTTGGATCAAATTTTTACCTCAAGTTCCTCCACCAGGTGGGCATATGTGAATCTGAACTGTCTCCAGCAAGGGCAGGTTGTCTTCAGATATTGCAAAGTGTCTGCAAAAGCAGAGAGAATACACCATTTTCCATATTCATAGATAAGAGAGGAGTATGCTTAAATTGCTGCACAAGGACTGTAAGTAAACAATAACAGAGATTTCTGATTCCAAATGACAGCTGAGCACTAGCAGGGTCTACAAAGGTGGGTGTTGGAATCCTGGATGCTGAGAATTTTAAACTTTCTGTGCTTAAAGGAACAGACTCACAAGAGAGCACTGCATTTGACCTGAGGCCGTGAAACAGACTTCCAAAATTAATTGATAGCACTGGGATTACAGGTGTGTGGTTGGCTAGAAGTGTGTACTATCACAGGGTGGAAAACTTAGAGTTTGGAGTTTTAGAATATAGAAATAAATATGAAGCAAGATGGGGGTTTTAGGGCAGAAGCAGATTGCTCTTCTTTACCTTCTTCTTCCTTCTTCACCTTCTTCTTCTTCACCTTCTTCTTCCTTCTTCTTCATGGGTTTGGGTAATGTTTTGTGATTGGACAGAAAAGTCCACATTGCAGGCTTCGAAGGAGTTATTGGGTTAAAAGGGAAAATAATAGGTGTCCTTTCTTAATTGGATAGTGTAGTCATAAAAGACGTCGTAACAAGAGATAGTTAGCCATTTTGTGCCTTGCTAATGAAAGGCTGCAGAACTCATGGTTGTGAGGCTGATTCACTGATAAGAAATAATAAACACCTGAGTCCAAACATGAACTACCGTCTCAAGTGCCTTCAATCACGACCTCGAAAAATCATTAGGTGTGGGGGAGTTCCATCAGTGCTGTTGTTTTGTAATAAATAGGTATTTGTGAAGATTGGTTACACAAAATTAATTGTTCTTCTTTCTGATTTCAGTTTGCCTTTGGAGATGCGGGGCAGATAGATTAGGAACTTCTTCAGCAGAACCCTCTTCCATGGAGCTCTGTACATGCCCAGTGAGTCTTGAGAGATGAGGGAAGGGAAGGCAACAACATCTATAATTTTGGTGAACTTCAAATAAACCCTGAGTCATTACATCTCCTGTGAAATGTCAGAAAAATGAAAAATAGGATCACTTTAATGATCTGGACTCTGAATGAAACCCTCTCCCAGAGCAATTAAAACACTGCACAACTGAGTCTGAATCCAGAAGCCCCAACTTAGGCAGTTACTAAAACCAATAAAAAAGAAAAGTCTGGCTCAAAGCTTAAGCTACCTCCACCCACTACAATAAATTCTGAATTATCTGAAAGTAAAACTGGTCTCTGTTCTGTCAGGACAAAAAATTACAAGAGCTGGGGAAAAGATTCACTAAAGCCCAGAGAGCTGGCAGCTGAAATTGGCTTCTGCAAGACCTGAAGCTGAGACCTATGACAACTATGGAATGAATTTGCTATGCTGAATTTGTTGGTTTTGATCTCTATATCTTAATTACCTCTCCTTGAATACTGATGCAACCAAAGTCCTAACAGCAGTAAAGTGATGTGCAGCATACAAACCTTTAAAGGAAAATAGTCTTTTAATTGTCCCCAGAACTTTGTAACTGAAAATAATTTTGTCAGGCTATTTGCCTAGAAGATAGATCTTTTAAAGCAGACAGGATCTGATAGTAATTCTAATAGTAGTTCTAATGAAGACTATTAAATCTGCATTAGGGTTTTTGTGTCCTGACTCACAATTGATATGATGACAGTCTGACATACAAAATTAAAAGAAATTGTGAACTATCAGTTTTTGTCTACAAAAATCCTGGTTTTCTTTACGTCTTTGCAAGGCCTTTGCACAGCTATAGAGGTATATTTTACCATTTTCCTACACACTATAAATCTCTACTTACATAGGTATCCATATTAAAAAAGTCAATATTCCAAGAAAAATCAAAATTATGATTTATATATTTTTTTGGACATGGTGCCTCTAGGAAATTGGCAATTCACTCACATTTCCTCTACATCTCCTCCATGGTGCCTCTAGGAAATTGGCAATTCCATTTTCCATGGTACATCTCCACATGGTGCCTCTAGGAAATTGGCAATTCACTCACATTACCTCTACATCTCCTCCAGGATGGAGGAGAGTGTAGAGGTAGAAGTAAGTGCTGGGAAAGATGTCCATTGTCTCTATCCACTGTGCACTGCCCACCTGTTTTCTCCCTTTGCCCACAGATATGCCCTGGTGACCGAGGTCTCCAGGGCTGGACAGTGAGGTCCTGGCCTTTTCCCTGACATCAGATGTTCTCTGCCTCTGCCTGTGCCTGGAGCTGACCCCAGACAAAGCAACCGGCAAACTCCTGGCTGCTTTGCCAGCAGCACACACCTGCTTCAGCTGGAATCACACTGTCCAAGTTACTTCTTTCTACTGCTGCCTCTTTCAGCCCTGATAATTTTGATGTTTGCCAACATCATAGCTAAGGTAGCTTCTTGAGCCCGTATTTCCGCTTTTCCTATATAGAAACATGATGCTCGTTTTACAGAACTTAAGCCTTTCATAAGCCCTATGACCTCACTCCAGTCAGTTGTACATTTTACAAAGCAGTTTGAAGGTGGAATAATTTTCCATTTAAAAGATTTCTGCAGCTGCTGTGCCCATGACCTGGATACCTGCTGCATTCTCCTGAGTTTAGTAAGACCTGATCTATTGTGTTATGTTGTATTACAAGTGTTCACCAAAATACACTTGGTTCTGTTTTAGACAAAACACAGCTGTGTTTCCATGCACAGGTGAGTTGCTTCTGCTGCCAACATTAAAAAGCATCCCATGGGGTAATTGTCACAAATCAAGGAAAATGAAACAAGCAACTCTCTTCAATAACTATAAAGCAAGTTCAAGTAGTTAGACCACGGTGTTTAGCTTTTGGCATTTTTTACAGAGAAAATTTCTGGGTGTTGAATAAAGAATGGATACATGTTTTTATGTACAATTTTTAAGCCTAAAACCTATTACTTGAAAGCACTAAATATAGAATGGGATTTTGGAAATTTAGCTCCAAATTTATTTTTGATTGCCTGCATTTTAACATTTTTTGGAACTGATTCTTAAGAACTGGAGTAGAGAACTAGAAGGACAAAAAAGTCAGCACAGACTCAGGGATGGAATGACAATGGCTCTCAAATGTATATGGGCAGATGTTTACTTCTTTTTAAATGTCAGCGAGAAGCAATAAACTTCAATTTATTGGTGACACTTCTCCACTATGGAAATCTCAATGTAGTGACAACTGTGACTTGAGGGTTACATTATTCCCAAGAATATAGAGAAAAGGGGAATAAATGATATAGATGCTTGACCTCTACATACTAACTTTATAGAAGGCAAATCAAAGGTTGGTTATGAATAATGGACTTTTTTATTTTGAATTTTGAATTGAAGCTCACATCCACCTTTAAAATGCAAATTTCTGCTCCAGGAACTTGTAACAAAGAAAAATAACCGGGTATGATGGACATGACTGTTGCATCTGATCTTGTTTCACAAATATATTAAAAGAGTCAGTCTTCAAAATAGACCTGTTTTCAGTCTTGTGTTTTATAAACAAAACATGACCAAATCTGGAAAGTCTTTTTTGCAGCAAAGAAAAGGGGCCAATGAGCTAAGGACTAAGCTGTCAGAAAATTTCTAAAAGTCAGGGTTACTCATATGCTTTAGTATAAATACACTTTAAATGGTTTCTCTTTACTGATACTGTTGTCCAGTTGAGAGCCTTGAACCTCAACTCCAGCTTCAACTTCACTATGGAAAAAAACCTGAAAACACTCCCAAAAGGCCCCAATAGAATTTATACAGGATTTTACTAAAACTCTTCTCTGAAGAAGTTGTGTATCTTATTATTTTATTATTGTGGAATGATAAAATGCACACAGACATCTATGTATGTATTTGTATAATCAGATGCTGATTTTTGTGCCTCAATTATTCAATGTAACCAAAAGTGGGACAGTATTTTTTTATTGTTTCTGAGGTGCTAATAAAATGTTCATTTTAAAATATAAATGCATTTTACTGACATTATATTCACTATATGTTTATTATACCTATATATATGCATTAAATAGGAACAAAGAGCTTAGTAGTAATTAAGTTCCTAAATCAATGCATTGGAATCCTCACTCCTGAGATAAAATTTTACCAGTGTAAGTCAAATATTTTTATTATTGGAACAACATAAAAATAACATAACCAGCCATTGGGGTGAGCAAAAAGAAGGACATCCTTGTATGTTTTTACAGTAATATCCTCTGGATTAACCCACTGAGGAGTAAATATGAAAGCCTAGACTTAGCAGGGTACATAGGTTCCCATCCCTTTTAGATATTCCTAGTATTTTCTCCATTGATTGCAATGGAAAATTTTGGAGCCAAACAAATTTTTGGAGGTGAGTTCTCTGATAAAGATGATTGTGGATTCTAGCCACAGACAGAAGAACACTGCATGCAGTTTCTTGCTCTTTCTGAAGTTCCTAGGCTATTTTAGTTTATCTTTTCACATTGAATAGTGTTCAGGAAAACAATAAAATAAATTCAATAACACTAGATTCAAGGAAATGTGTGAGGCACATGCTGAAGAGATCTCTTTTGCAAAGACATGAAATTTATTTTCTTCAAGTGCAATGCAATATTTTTACTACTTTTTTTCCTCATAGTTTTTCAACTAGTTCCTGTATTTAACTATATATTTATTTGTACTGAATTCATAACAGCTTTTCCATCTCAACTTTCTTTTGCATGAAAATTTTGCTCAGTGTAGATAAGAAGACCGGTGGTTTAACATGTCAATACCTGTTTGGTTATGACAATCTTAACAGCAATCATGGATGTTTTCAGTGTGGGAACTTTCATTCATTCATGTAAAAGCTGATGCCTGGAGGTCTGAGAGAAAAGCTACAATACAGTTGTATTCTTGGGGTTTTTTTCCCTCTAATACTCAGGGTAGCCTTGTAGGAACTGTATAGGAACTTTATATTTGTAGCAGAAAATCAAAGCTTGAACCACAGAACTCTCAATTAAATATCCAAAGGAAACCAATAGTCAACTCTCCCATCCAAATCACTAATGTGATTTTCAGTTTGATTCCCGCTAAAATTGATTTTGTTTCTATACCCACTTTTCCTGCTTACTTTTCTGCTAAGTGTTATATCCTTTGTTCTAACCTTCAGGCTATTCTGTACAAAACATTATTTTGCAAGAAGACGGAAGTGTGAGTGATGAGGACCAGCAGCATATCAAATGCAGGATTGCATTAGCTTCATCAAAACCAGGGCTGCACTCCAGACATCCTGGAAAATGAGTGGTGTCTGGCAACATGACATGATTCAAAAGCAAACCATCACTCGTATTCAAAGCGTTTCTTGTATCTCCTTCACCACATGAAGGAATTCATAGGCAAACACAGGCATCAGCAACACTAGGAAAATCTATAGACTTCTGTTCATTTTCACAATATGTTCAGAGACTTTCCAAAAAGTGTGTGATAACTGATGTATCCTAGAAATCTTTAACAGTGTTCTTTCTCACATCCCTTGCAGAAGTAGAGACTAGTAGATTTGCATGGTAATCAAACATGTCAACAAAATTGTAGAGAATGCACATTACAAAATATTCCAAACCCAAGTCTTTGAGGAATCCCTACTAGCTTATTTTTGCTTGATATATTTATAAATACTTAAATTAGTTACAACAGATGTAGAAACCAGCTCAATCCAAATAGAAGTTTCTTAGATCTATATAAACTGAATTGTGCTCTCCCATGATGTGTTCCTTCAGACTTAATGGAGCAGACCATACATTAGTTTAATTAAAATCTAGATCTGCAGAAGTCGATGGCTTGCAGTCAGCTGATGGGCAGCTGCTGAGATGCTTCAATATAAGTAGCAAAAAGAAAGGTAGAAAAAAACATGCAAACAAAAGCTCTCTGCCTGCAACAGCACATCTGGGCAGCTCTGTTGGTCACTGCTGCTGCCAGCTGTAGCTCACTGACTGGTAATTTGGAAACAAATGGATATAAAACCGCAGGCAAATCCCTTTCATTCACAAGGTGTATGCGCCGGTGAGAATATTCTCACGAACTCGCATCCGTGTGCTGGAGGAAGTTTCATGTTTAACCCCGTTCTGAAGGACTGCCTTTCCAGGAGCTCCCGTTCCGGCCCCGTTCAGCGCTGCCCGCGGCTGCCCGGCTCTGAGGGACCCGCGGGCCGCCAGCACGGATGCGCTCCTGCCGCGGCGGAGATCCTGAACGTCGTGATTTGGCAGTGAAAAGCGGCTAGACTTCCTATTCCAATCCTTTTGCTTTATGTGTGTGTGTGGTTTTTGGTTTGTTGTTTTTGGTGGTTTTTTTTAATAGGAAGGCGTGACAATGTCTGCTGCCTTTTGTCATTTGAGATACTCGGTGATTGATGGAGGAAACCTGTGAAGGAGGTGAGAAGAGTGAGCACAGGCGGCGCTTCGTCTGGAGAAACTCCTGCTGCCGGCTACCTGTTGAGGTGGGTTCACGCGGGCGCTTCATCATTTCTGTCTGTCCAAGCGAGTTCATTGATGCCCGACCGGACCAGCCGAGCGCCGCCTAGCCCTGCTGGGGGACACGGCTCCCGAGCCTCCCTGGGAGCGGCGGCACCGAGCGGAGAGAAGTTTTCCGGGGAGAAGACCGGGATTCCGGCTGCCGCCCTGGGTGGGGGAGCACCTACAAGCCGAAGGGTGGGAAGAAAAGGCGGGGGGAAATAAAGAGGGCAAGAAAACCCCACCTCCCCTTTCTCCGAGGACACGTTCCCGGGGAGCTCAGTCTCCCGAAGCAGCGCAGAGGCGCGGAGGCTCCGCGGGCGGGGCGGGCGCGGCCGGAGCGCCTCCCCGGCGGCGGGGGCGGCGGGCCCAGGCCCGGGGCAGAGGCGGGCGGACCGCGGCTGCGGAGGGCGGCGGGGCTGCCGCGCCGGCTCCGCTCCCGGCAGCGCAGGCTGCGCCCCGCGCGGCGGCGCCTCCGCCCTTCCCTGCCCGCCGCTGGTGGGGCGGCTGCCCCGGGCTCGCCGCGGTCCCAGGTGCCGGGAAGTTTGCACGGCGCGCAAGGGAAGGATGGAGCCAGGAGAGCGCGCGGCGGCGCCCCTCAACCTGTCCCGAGCCGCGGCAGAGACGCTCCGCGGGGAGTTCAACCTGTCCGGGCTGCCGGAGGCGGAGGGGAAGCCCCTCTTCGGCATCGGCATCGAGAACTTCATCACCTTGATCATCTTCGGTTTAATCTTCACCCTGGGGGTGCTGGGCAACACCCTGGTGATCACGGTGCTGGCGAGGAGCAAGCCAGGCAAGCGCCGAAGCACCACCAACATCTTCATCCTCAACCTGAGCATTGCCGACCTGGCCTACCTGCTCTTCTGCATCCCCTTCCAATCCACGGTCTATGTGCTCCCCACCTGGGTGCTGGGAGCCTTCATCTGCAAGTTCATCCACTACTTCTTCACCATCTCCATGCTGGTGAGCATCTTCACGCTCTCAGCCATGTCTGTGGACCGGTACGTGGCCATCGTGCACTCCCGACGCTCCTCAGCCTTGCGTGTCCCCCGGAATGCGATGCTGGGTGTGGGGCTCATCTGGGCGCTCTCCTTCGCCATGGCCTCGCCTGTGGCTCACCACCAGCGCATCTTCCACCGTGAGACCAGCAACCAGACCTTTTGCTGGGAGTTCTGGCCCAACCCACGCCACAAGAAGGTCTATGTGATTTGCACATTCATCTTCGGGTATCTGCTCCCACTGCTGCTCATCTCCTTCTGCTACGCTAAGGTGGGGCAAGTGTAAATGATGGGAGGGACACAGTGGTGGAAAAGGTGTCCATGAGCCATAGGGCCATTTCTGGGCATGTGGAGGGACTTGTCAATGTTGGGAGAAAAAGGAGCAGGGGTGAGTTTGTGCCACAAAGGGAGAGGGCAGGTTTTATAGCTGAGGAATGTCTGAGGGGTGATAACAAATGTTCAATATCACAGAGAGGTCAGAACAGGGATTGCATGGGGTGAGTGGGGAGGGGTGTTCTGGCAATTAGTGGGGTCTCCCTGACAGATTTCCTTGTTGCAGAATGCTAAGAAGCCCCGTGCTCTGCTGCTTTCTCCACCACCATAACTCTTAATTTCTTGCAGTGCTGTGTGAAGAGTTTTACTCAATAAAGTGCAACAAAGCAACAAGTTGTTCATGCTTCAGATGAAGCATTGTGGTTCTTTAAAATGTACAGTGCACTTGAAAGTGACAAAAATTATCTGTTTGGTGTTAAGAGTAAAATGTGCTTTATGCTGCCTGGTCCCTGTGGTGCCATGTCTTGCCTCAGTTGAAGTCGACGAGAGAGTTACCTCTGACTTCGGCAAAGGCAGGTGGTTCCAGGAAGCAGGGCAGGAGAACGCAGGCAGGAAAACGGAATAGTTAAGGGTGCCTGAATATGGGTATTTAAGGACATTTCTGCTTAAGCAAATTGTCACATTTTTCTGGAGTAATAATTGCAGCCTTCAGCATACGATCCTCTGCTTGCTGCTGAACAGGACCTGGAGCACCAGTTGCTACCTGCTGGTATCTTGCTGTTTCTGTGCCAGCTGCCTTCAGTTGCAGGATTTCTCCTTAGGCAGTGATTTACATTTGAGAGGATAGGATGGCTCTTGCAAATACCGACTGCTTAATTCAGTTCTTCAACTGGCAAGTTCAATAGATGTACCTGAAGTATTTAATTTGAACAAGTAATTTTATGTTCTGCTCAGTTTCATATATATTACATCAGCTTAATTGTGATGTGCAAATTGAGGCTGTAACATTGTCCAACACTGATGAAACCAAGGCATGCAGAACACAAAGGACAACATTTCTAAATGGCTGTTCATAGTGGAAAAAATGCAACCTGGCAAATGAAGCAGAAACACAAGTTTTCATACATAAACCAAATCCTGCTTTCCCTGAATGAATACACTGGTATTTCATCTACTGTGGTGAATATGACTGAGCTGTAGTGATAGATTGTCAGTTTGAGGAAAGTATTACACGTTGCAGGGAGAACACTAGAGAATGTGTGCACAGAGGGCTTTCAGCTACTAATTCCTCCCTTTTACAGAGCCAAAGTATCTTCCATTTCAGCATAAATGGCCTTTGAAGTCTAATTATATGAGAGAAGATTAAAAAGAAATCTTTCAAAATTAGCATAGTCCTGTACAGTGTAGGCATGAAATAAGCAAATATGCTTAACCAGAATATCTGGATAGTAAATAAAATACACTCTGTCATTACAAAGCACCTCTACAGAAGTAAATCTCTCAATATTAGTAGTTAAAAAAAAAAACAACAAAAAAACAACAACAACAAAAAAAACCAACAAAAAAACCCAAAAACGTCCAAGCCAACAAAAGCAACTCTATGTGGAAAATATGCCCAAGAACAAGTTAATAAAATCAAGGCCACTTGAAATTACAATAGAATTGTGTGCTTAAACTATTGCCAGGCTCGGGTCTCACTCTGGCTTTGTGATGTGTTTTGAGCCTGTGTGTGTGATCCTGCTTGCCTCGGTGTCAGGCTGGAGGAGCTGACCCGAAGGGGTGAATTTTAGAAGATATCTAGGAGATAGCTGGTATTCCCATCAGTTTACAGGCTGAAAAGTGCCGTGATTTGTACAGAGATATCGAAGGTATTTGTACCCTGCAGCTAAAGACTCACTCCTGCCCTCTTTAGGAGCCACTGACAAACCTCCAACTGCAATATTTTGGGACAGGGAGTGCCTTCTCAGACTGAGCAACCCCAGCTCCCTCAGCCTGTAGACATTAGGAGACATTAATCTCTGCATTAGTTTCTTATGGACTTCACTGGTTTTCATGAACTATGGATCAGGGAGATAACGCAATCTTCTGCTGCAGTAAATTAAGACAAATGACACTTATTTCTCGATTTGAATATATTGCCTTTTCCAGACTCCTTTAAGGCAGTTCTGCCTCTTTCCTAAACTAATTGCAATTGAACTTTCAGTTTTGAAAGTCTCATTTTTTAGGCACTCTAATAGGGAGCCGAGTTCTTTTTCTCTCTCATTTCACATTTATATAGTGTTAGCAGAGATTTGTATTTTTCCCATGGATAACAATGCTATTACAATGTACAGAAGTGCTGAAGTAGTGCCAGGTATTTGGAAGCAGTGTCCTCCCAAAATATCTCATGGTGATACATGCTCTTCAGGCAGAGATTTATGAGATCATGCTCTGTCTTGTGTGTACAGCTACCTCTTTTCTTTCTTCCAAGTAACATTAGTTCAGTTTTAATGCAAATGTTTGATAGAGCAGTGAAAATATCAGAATTAAGGATACTTCCCTAGTTTTGTGAAAACAGCAGACAAGGAAGAAGGTGGAGAGTCTCCATTATCCTCTCTCTTTTAAGGAGTTGGTTTGCATTCAGCTGTTAAACACCAGACAAGCCATAAAAGGAGAGGTCTTACTGATGTACAGGGAAGACACATCTTTTTGGGAACATCGTAAAAAACTCACAAATCCATAGAACACATGCACTTTTCTTATGTTACACACATTAAAGGTCATTCTAAATCAAGTCTTTGACTTTTTATGGAAGAAGAGAGATTGCTAATTCTATGCTCTCTGTTTCCTCCGAGAAGTACTCTTGAAAGAAGGTTACTACGTCAGAGGGAGGAGCAGTGATTATGTAGTGATCAGCTGAGTCTCAGCACTGTGTACTTACCTTGTGTTCTGACTCTTTTATTGCTTATCTTTTTACTTGCTGTATTTTTGTAATGCTGACTTTTTGTATGTGTTTCATAACAGTGCCACAACATTTGCTCACTAATATGTCCTTAAAGGCTAAAGTGATAAATGATTCCTAGACAGCTTCTAACAGTTGACATCTGCCAGAGTTTTGCAATCTTACAACTAATTTTGGGTACCTCAATTTTTCAAGGATTCACTCCTTGTAAGTCAGGCCTCTTTCAATCAAACCTTTAGGGTGGACACCTGTAGTTATTAACAAACATTTCCTTTTATAGATGCATAATGTTAAAAGCTTTCTTTAAAACAAATATGTCTTGCCTTAAGAATGTTTTCCATTGTTATCTATCATTCTGAACATTCTGAATTCATGTCATGTATGATTTACAGACGTGGTTAAAACTAAGCTATAAAAAGTAACCGCCTCAACATAAAATACAAGCTTATCTGGCTTTGGATATTAAATCCTAAATTTTGCTGAGCAGCAAGGGGAAAAGTTTATTAAAGTTCACTGAAAGAGAAAAATAAAAGCTATGACACATTAGTAACACACTCTTAATTGAAGGAGGATGAAGAATAGGATGACAATAGAAGCAGTGACATTACTTTAAAACATGGATTGCAGGCAATAACACTTGAATTTCAATCAGGTTCATACTACAAAGGTGGTTCAGAATGTAATGCTTACATTATCTGTAAACCAAGAAGTTCATTCTTCCTTGACAGTGACCTTGTGCAGGCTTTCCTTCTGCATGATTTTCAGTGGCTGATAATGAGGGTGTGGTCAGTGGAATGCCAGACAGCAAACATGATTTTTAACACTGTAGACTTCAAACTTTCATAATGTTTGGTAGACTTGTGTGAATAGGCGCAGGTAGTTGAAGTTATTTTCTTCACTCCTGTATTAGAAAAATCTCTTTCTCAACTTGATTTGGTCAAAGTCCACAGTCAGGGCTCTCAAGACATCTTGAATGTAGTTTCTGAAACAATGGGAAAAAGAATAATTTTAAAAAGACTTTTAAAAGAGAGAAAGAGAGAAAGAGGAGGGAGGGAGGGAGGGAGGGAGGGAGGGAGGGAGGGAGGGAGGAAGGAAGGAAGGAAGGAAGGAAGGAAGGAAGGAAGGAAGGAAGGAAGGAAGGAAGGAAGGAAGGAAGGAAGGAAGGAAGGAAGGAAGGAAGGAAGGAAGGAAGGAAGGAAGGAAGGAAGGAAGGAAGGAAGGAAGGAAGGAAGGAAGGAAGGAAGGAAGGAAGGAAGGAAGGAAGGAAGGAAGGAAGGAAGGAAGGAAGGAAGGAAGGAAGGAAGGAAGGAAGGAAGGAAGGAAGGAAGGAAGGAAGGAAGGAAGGAAGGAAGGAAGGAAGGAAGGAAGGAAGGAAGGAAGGAAGGAAGGAAGGAAGGAAGGAAGGAAGGAAGGAAGGAAGGAAGGAAGGAAGGAAGGAAGGAAGGAAGGAAGGAAGGAAGGAAGGAAGGAAGGAAGGAAGGAAGGAAGGAAGGAGTGGTAGTCTTGGCCATAGTCTGTTCCAGACTAGATCCTACAAGTCTCCTTACAGTCTCTTACACAACAACATAATTTTCTTACCACAGCACCCCACTCTCATCTCCAGAAAAGAGGGAAGCTGATCTCTGAACAGCAGGTACAGGAAAGCTGGAGTTGAAAATAGTAAGAGGCACATTGTAGAATTTTTGTTTATTCAGGCTGTTACAGGAAAAATTGATTATTCATTGGCCCAGAGAAGAGGCAATTTGAACAGGATAGTGGAGAGTGTCTTAGATTTGCCATGTAGTGTTTGTACATAAACATGGCTCTTTTTTAATATTCCATGGCAGTCTCTGTAGGTCTTTGAGAGCTGTTCCACTGCTGTTGATAAGTAATTGCATTTTGCCTATTTCTCTTGCTGCTACTTTTCATGCCATCTGGTACAATACTATGCCAATATGTTTTCACTGCAAATACTTATTTTATGAAATGTGTATGCAATCAGAAAGATGGGAAGCTGATAAGGTTCATTTGAAGGTTATAATCTAAATTGACAACAAAACCCTCCTCCATCACCTCCCACCCCCCTCAAATATGCAATTTACCTGTTTTGTCTCCTGCATCTTTCTTTGAACTGGAGAGAGATACAATGCTAAAAGTTTCAGAACAGAAGAAAAAAATGTTTGTTACTTTAAAAACTATTTTGCAGTTCTGATCTCTGCGAAGAGTTTATCTGACTTTAGTTTTGGGCTGTGAAGGACAATCCCTGAGTGGCACATGATGGGACTTGCAAAGGTCCAGCAGAAACAGCCCATCACTGTAAGTTATGTGAAGGGGGGTATGATAGGTGAAGCAGCATTGATGGGACATGGACTTAATTGCATTCCTCCCATGCCTTTTTTTTTCAGTTTTATGTTTTTCACTGACAGACTCAGCAATTCAGCTGGTCTCTACAGGGTGATTGGAGGTGAATAAAAAGTCTGTGAGCGAGACAGTCATCTCCCTGTTCTGCTTCTGTCTTCTTCTGGGATTCTGTCCTTTCCTTTGGGTCTGCTTCATACTGAAGAAGAAAGAAATGAAGTCAAAATGGGACTTTCCCAGGGAAAGCCCATTTATTTTTCTCCTGCTTTTTCTTAGCTCAGGTTAGCCCCCAGAAGTGGCCTGGATAGTGTTTCCAAATAGGAAGTGCACGCAGGGTGAGCCCAAGGGCAGTACAGAGGCTGCACAAATGAACTGCACTTACAATATTTAGTGGTTATAAGTAATTTCTTTTTTTTTTTAATTGTTGTTGGTGTTTCTCTGGTATCTAAGAGTAGATACCTAAAAAATAAGTCTGCTGATGAGCTCTGGATATTCATAAATACCATCTTACTTCTTTTAAATTAATATGTGTGTCTATAAAATTCAAATGCCAAAGTCTCTAGATCATCTTGACTGATGTCTGTCCTAATAGTGGTTAGCTGTGCAACCCAAAGAACACAGAGAAAATGTCACCAGATGATATGAAAGAATCTGAATTTGGACCCTTTTCCCCAACCCAAGATCTCTGCATCCTCTATGCAAGACCTTATGTGCAAATAATTATATTAAAATTTGGACCCTGCTCTTGGACGATGAGCCTTTTAGTGATGTATTTTTAAAACTGGGTTCTGAAAGATGCATGGTGAGTATCATCACATTGTTGTGAAAAGTCATGCCTCATGTGTCATGCCTCATGTGTCATCTTTCATTTTAGTATAAATTATTCTTGAAAATCTAAGCTTCTTTCAAAGATCAAATAGTGCCAGCATCTTGATTATACTAATCAAGCATCCATCTGAAGGAAACAAATTATACAGGTGACTCAGAAAAGCTCTGACTCAAAACATACACTTTTCTTATGTTACACACACTAAAGGTCATTCTAAACCAAGTCTTTTGACTTTTTATGGAAGAAGAGAGATTGCTAATTCTATGTACAAGATAGATTTCCATCCATTTCCTTGTTAATTTGTGATATGTATTTGTTATGTAATACATTTGAATATTTTAGTAAGAATTTAGTTCTGGTCTGCTTTGTTTTTGTTGGTTCACATGGGCTCACATATGTAATTCTTTTGTTTTTCCTACTGTGCATGTTTGAAATGTGTAAGCTGGTTCAGTGATGTCTGTTAGTGAATCATGCAGTTGTGGAGAGCACAAGAGTACTCTAAGATACACAGGTTTGAATTGGGGAAATTTGATAAAGAGATGCAAATTAATCTTTTCAGGTTCTTAATCATCTGCATAAGAAGTTAAAAAACATGTCAAAGAAGTCAGAAGCATCCAAGAAAAAGGTATGTTGCATTCACTGCAAATACTCATTTGTATGTATTTTAGTTTTATGGCTGAGCTAATTTGGTACTTGTTGCTAAAGATCTAACAGAGAGAAGAAATTAAAATGAAGTATTTAATTAAATGTTCAGTGTCCCTCTGAACTTAGCAGATCAGAATCTTTTCTGATCCAGGTTTTCCATCACATTGCATCAAGCCATTACCTGAGATCCTCATATCTGGAACTTCAGAGCATCTGTAATTTAGGAACAGGGAGACAACCTGTCTTTTGTGTTAATTTTTTTTTTCTTTTTTTTTTTTTCTCACTGACATTTTCCCCTGACTTGTAAATCATGGGATTTTTAATTTTCTTTTTTTAACTGGCTGATTTTGTAATGTTTTAGTGAATGATTCCTAGGTTGTATGAAGGACCTTTAAAATGAAATTTATTGTCCTTCCCAAGGAGTCTAATAAGAGACTTTTAGTGATTCCCCAATTCTTCTATTGATTTTCCACATAATGTTTTCTTCTCTTACATTCAAGACATGAGTTATGTACTGGATACAAATAGAATCATGAAAGGTCTTTAAAGAAGAATATAAGCTTCATGATTTAGAACAATATTTGAAAGATGCATTTAAACAGAGAATTTGTCAGTTATAATGTGGTTGTGATTTTTGAGTAGATTTGACCACAGTGATCATTTGACTAACTTCTCATTTTATGGATGTGGAAGAAAAACCCCTTAAGCTATAGCTCTTCATTTGATCTGATCCCTGTTTTCATATGGGCATGGAGAGTGCCTGCAATGTAAATGAGATATACATGGACTCAACAGGGAATAAGTACTCTCTCATTTATGCATTCTCTATTTTTTTGAAAAATATCCTACTCAATAGATTTTGATTCCTAGAATTAAAAGCATTATGGCCCTGGCTCAGTAAAATACTTAAAAATACTTAACATATATACTTTTGCATTTAATGTTGTCAAGGCCAAAGGTATAGTTTTCAAGACATTTTGTACTTTGCCATCTCTCATCTAAATTCTTCTCAAACTGGAAATCTCTCTGCATTTCCTCTAACCACTAACTCTCAAAAATTGCAGATCTGACTAGGAATTAACTTTCATAGCTTCAGGATGAAGCATTTCAGATATGATCAAGACTTCTTGAATGTATCAGGTTGCGGTAGCCAAAGAGAAAAAAAACCAAAAAACAATCCAGATATTTTTTTGCCTTAGAAGATGAGTTTCTAAACCGAAAGCCTAACTCATGTTTTTCAAAGTGACTTAGTCTTCGTTAGTGTGTTAGTATTCTCTCTAGTTACCATGTTTTTCTTCTTTTCCTTCTACTGTCTTGTGAAGAATGCATTTCAGATGGAATTATACATTTTTAGCTTTAGTCAAACATTTAGGAACGTTCTAATAGCAGAATCTTAAAATAAATTTACTGCATGTGAGGAAAAAAAAAATGAAAAATATTAATTTGCCTAAATTCTATTTTTCATGGTTTTTGGTCACAAAGCATCAATATTAATGTCATATATTTCAGGTGGGTTTTATTTGCTAATGAGATACCCTAAGCAAGCTCCCAGTAAGTAAAAACGAGCTGGTCTTTAGTGATACTTTGCTTGCAAGACAAAGGGATGATTTTGGAAAAGTGAGCTCTGAAGTTAGGCTTAAAAGGAACATTGGGATAAAGCAGATGTTATGAGATTTCCTAACACAAAATTGCTTTTTCTGCAGAGATGAAATACCTTTAGTAACAGTTAAAAGAGACACATTGTCACCCTCTGCTTTCAGATGCATATATAGCCTATTGGATGTCAGTGATTTTCCTGGTTAATTTTTTTTCAGAATTTTGAGCAAACTGAAGTAAATGCCTCTTTTGAAGTAATTGTACATGTGGTATCCTGAAAATTTATTTTTACTTGGAATATTAACCCATTGAACGCATCAATTAGAGAATAAACTGCTCTTAATTTATGCAGTCGTGTTAGAACACCATCTCCTGATAAAACCTGAAAAAGAAGATATCTCTGTGGCTGTTTAAGTGGCAACTGATTTAAACTCCATAGGGCTAAGCAGAGGAATGGCTTATGAAAACAGATGCTTGCTTTAGACTAAACATGTTATATTAACTGCAGATTTAATGTCCTTTGATTTCTATTGTGAGATTATACTGACCAACAACAGCATCTGTCATAAGTCATTTTGGCCTGTTGCCACAGAAATCAAAATGTTTTTCACATAAGTTTTTCTAAGCTAACTCATGTTCTGATTAGTTAGGTCAGTCTTAATTATTACTGAGCATTAATCAGTTCAAGAAGTATCGACAAAGTTCAATAAACTAGCAAGAAATCTACATATTTTCTATGCTGCAATATTTATCACTCTGTGACCCCGGGTTAGTTTTGCATGTGAAGAAGTTATCAGAAAAATTATGCTATAAAATGTTACTATAGAAATTATAATGGCTCATGACATAATATGCTTTGGAATTATTATTAGACTTTTATTTGGAGACTTTAGTTGAAAGACATACTTAGTAGAGGAATATATATTAATTAGGCCACTGCAAAGCACTAACTGCTGTTTCTGAAGTATGTAAAAGCTAAAGAAAATATTGACAGTCAAATTCCATTGTGCCCTGACAGAACACCTGCAGCACCTGAATGGTCCCTACCAACTCATTCTGGAGCTTAGAATGGGTCTAGTGAAATTGATGGTCCTCTCACAGATAGTAGAAGTGAGTGTGGAAGCAGCACTGAGGATATTTTATGTTCCATTTTTTAATTTAGTGTGTTGGGTGGTGAACTTTAACTTCCAGATTGGTTTTGATAATGTGCAATTATCAGAAATTTCAAGCCCTTTTTTTTTTCCACTAGTTGTATCCCAGAATGTTGTTGTATGACTCTGTGGAAATTCTGTGTTTAAAGGAGACACTTCCAAAAAGTCTGTAAGCACTTGAGCAAGCTCTAAGCTTTTCCACCAGCTGCCTTCATGCATAATAGATCTCTCTTGAAATTTTAATCAGAAATTATTGTGCATGGTACTAAAACTCATTGGACCTGGATGAGATTTCCCAAAGACCCCTGTTGTCATTATTTTACAGCAGGCTTAGGTGCACTTCAGAAAAGGCTAAGCTTTTGTGTAGGGAGTTGGGAATGTCATTCTTCACCTTGGAGGAAAGTTGTGCATTTGCTGTTTACTATGACATTTTCCAAGGCTGGGGTTCTCCTTGCGGTAATTCATTGTGCAAAATAAAGCCCATATAAGTAATGGGGTGAAATCAGTAACAAATATTGCAGTGTGTTCCCTCTCAGTATACTTTTTGTTGTGGTTGTTTGTTTTTTTTTTCATCCAAATAGGAGTTTTGAAGTAGGTTTCAGGCTGATTCTTTGAGTGCTCATCAGACATATGTGTTTTCCTTTCCTTGTCTCAGACAGCACAGACTGTGTTGGTGGTGGTAGTGGTTTTTGGCATCTCCTGGCTGCCTCATCACGTGATCCATCTCTGGGCTGAATTTGGAGTTTTCCCACTGACTCAAGCCTCCTTTCTCTTCAGGGTAACTGCACACTGCCTGGCTTACAGCAATTCTTCTGTGAACCCAATCATATATGCATTTCTATCTGAAAATTTTAGGAAGGCCTACAAACAAGTCTTCAAATGCCAGATTGGTAATGAGTCACTTCTGAATGATGCTAAGGAAAATAAAAGTCGGATAGATACACCACCCTCTACCAACTGTACCCATGTGTGAATGTTGAGAAGCCCTGTATGTTGGCTCTTCCTTTATGTAAACTAAATACCAAGAAAAAGAAAAAGCACAATGAGCTTTATCCTGGGTTTATCTCGATAAAGCTAATTGGTATTTAATGTACTGAAGTTTCATTTGTAACCAAAGTTTGTGAAACTCATATGAAAGTAACCTGGGCTGATCCTTTGCATCTTAGATAGCTTTGTCAAATAAAGCTCTTGGACTTTCATAGATATTTGAGAAAAAAAATGTTGAAATGATATGTCTGTATTCTTACTCACTAATCATACAAAGGTACAAGAAAATGTTGATGTGGTCAGGTAACTTTGTGACATCTTACTCCATGAAAGTGAAAAATGGATACATTTCCTGTCCTACAGATAATAAATACTGGACTGCTGTGATTTCAAAGAGGAGAGCTTTTGTTTTCTCTTCAGATTGTTTTAACAATGCCTTTTTTCTTTTTAAGTAAAGTAAACCTGGGCTCTGATTTGGAGCTGGAATAAGTTGTGTACACCTTGAGGCAATTGCTTTAGAGAGGAAATGCTATTTCTATCTGTTTAGCTGCTTTTAATATGTCTTACTGAGTAAGGATGGATTGGTTTTCCACTTCATTTGGCTGCCTTACTGTATGCACAGAACTTTTGTGTACACTATATAGGGATTTTTTATGGCCTGTGTGTAATTGTACCAAAATGAGAATTTGTGTCTAACTGAGGGAAGCTTTTCTTCATGTGCTGCATATGCATGTATATGTGTATTTTCTTAATTTCATAGGCTTTGAGATGGAGATGCAGTTTTAAAAGTGCAATGTATACATATGTTTTAAATTATTATGTTTCATAAAGAAGATCTAGACAATGCTTAAGGATCTAAAGGTAGCATTCCCTTAAAGTTGTAGGTGGAGCTTGATATCATGCAGTTTTAAAATGGAAATATAAAGAAGGTTGCATTTATATTAATGCAAAGTGCATAAGATAAATGGTACAATTCTGCAAATTCTTAGATAAAATTAGTTGTTTCCACAATTTTATAACTTTATTTGAAATGTCTTTAGGTGGTAAATCGCTAAAGAAGTAATGGAAAAACACTTACTCCTTTAAAAGCATTCCTTTAGCTGGAGTAAGACATGATTTTACCTATTTTTATTAATGACCCATAGACTCATAGAGCAAATCAAATTAAAGGCACCTCTGGACATCCTCTCAAGGCAGGGATACCCTCAGTTGTATCACATCCCTGACTAGGCAAAATCTGAAAATTTCTAAGGATGGCAATTCAACAATATATTTGGAGTAACCTGTGCTAGTGCCTAATCACCCTCACTAAAATATTTTTCCTTACCCACAGCTGAGATTTCCCTTGAGGTATCTTGTGACCACTGCTTTCTTCCCTTTCACCGTGTACTGAAGTCTTTTCTCTAACTGACTAATGTGTAATTTTAAGATGGCCATTGAATTTCTCCTCAGCCTTCCCTTCTGGAACCATGTGCTGATCTGAGCCTCTCCTCAGGTCCCTGGCTGGATCAGTGGCCTTCCACTGCCCTTCCTCCAGTGTATCCATCCCTCTCATGACCTGAGGTGTTCAAAACTGAGAGCGTGTTTCAGATGTGGCCTCACAAGCACTGAGCAGGGTAATTGCTTGTCTTGACCTATTGGCTGGTTCTTGCTAATACAGCCCAATATTTTTATAATTTATGGCTGCAAGGGTACACTGCTGACTTATATTTAATTACAAGCCCTCGAGTCCTTTTCTACAGATTGGCATTGAGTCCCAGTCCAAGTGTCAGGACTTGGCTTTTGGCTTTCTGTATCTTCATGCATTTGATAGCTGTTTCTTCCATGTTCCCAGCTTACCAAGGGCCCTTTGAAGGGTATGCCTGCTCTCCAGAATGCCCACCACTCCTCCAGGTTTGGTATTGTGTGTATAATTGCTGAGAGAGTCCTGAAACCTTCTCCTGGTCCTTAAAGATGCCAAATGGTGTTGGCCAGATGCTCTTTCAGATTCCTTTTCCTCTACAGACTTGCTTTAAAAAAATAATAATTCAGAGTGGTGGAACTTCAACTATTGAGAGTTAGCTCACACAATAATAGCTATGTTTATGTGTCAGTACTGTCTGCTTGGAATCAGTAAAATAATATCAAAGACATGCTATTGCATGCATGGTGTTTGTGTCCGTTCTTTCATGTGAAGAGACCATTTGATGATATTTCTAGGAACAAAAAAATATAAGTGTATATACAAATATATATTTAAAAAACCTCTCAATTGGAAAAGAAGGGTTTTTTTCATGCAGGAAATAATTTCCTGGGCTGGGATTGAGGTTTGGAGACAGCCTAGAAAGATGTTCCCTTGAGTTTTGAGATACTCATCGCCTCAAACACTCAAATTATTAAAGCATTATCAAACTTCAGCTGAATTTACAACATTTTAGGTAATTCCATGGTTTTGAAAATCGTACTTTTAATTTTTAAAAATTGCTGTTACATGATTTTGAATAAAAATTGTAATGCAAACATATAATTGTATACAAAATTATAATAACAAGCTGATTTTATTTTTTCATCTGGAGAAGAATTTTTTTCCTTAATTGTACATAATTTTAAATCTTGGTGCTTGATATTAATGGAGATACTATCTGAAATTTTTAGGATGAGGGAGTGGGAGGGAAGGGACTTCTGCAACAACTAGTTAGAAAGGTCCCACCTTGTTCCTGGTGAATGTCAGTAAAACTTCTACCTGAATTTCGGGCAAACCTTAAGAGGCAGCTGACACTCTAAAGCTCAGTTTCCTGCCTGGAAGATGTCTTTGTTGGTCTGTGTCTCTAGTGTGACTTGTCCTACTCAGCTGTGACACAAAGGTTCCAAATATAGCAGCAATGTTAATGTGTGCTCTGAACTGTGTGCAACCCTATACCCTTGGTCAGCAAGGTGTCCTGCCACAGAAATGGCTGATTGGGGTAGAAAATCAGGGAATGTATGCCAAGATCCCCTGCAACTGTTTGCTTCCAGGTTCTGAGCTTGTTGGCAGGGATTTTGGCTTCTGGTGGAAAGCAAAGCAAAAGTTTCACCTCATTGACTAGCTTAGTATGCTTTTTAAAATCTTTTCTAACCAGAAAGGTTGATTTTAATGTACATGAAGTAAAGGAAAGGAAAAAAAAACATATTTCTCTGGCTAGGCCTGAGGAAATAATCCCACTGAATTCCATCCATTGTGTGAATTTGAAAATCTTATGCTGTACAAAACAAAATGGGTACCAGGAATTTTTTCTCAGATTCTCCTCAAACTAAGGCACTGTAGTGGGCTTCTAACAAAGTTTGCATTTTATACATTACATTTTTTGCTTTACACCACTTTTGCCTTAAAAAAATCTCATTAAAAGAGGTAAAAAAATTATTCCACTAAGGTTCTTAGTGCCATGTTTGCCCTGCCAGATTGTGAGAAGTGTGTCTGAGGTATAATACAAAAGATTACAGCAGTGCTTTTCTTCTTCTAATAAAATCTAAAATACAATTCCAAGACATGTGTGGACCCAGATGCACACTGTGCACTGTTCTATATAAATCAGATTTAGGATCTATAGCCAAAAGAAACCCAATTAAATGGCACTTGGCCAACATACTGTTGAATATATGCAAACATGCAGTAAAATGAAGGAACTTGTGTAACTTTTATGCTCAGCTGTACTACTTCACAGGTAATTGCATTGTCCACTTACCGCATTTTGAAGAAAGGAATCTTATTAGTTGCAAGTGAAGCTGACACTTAATTGCTGCTTCTGAGTAATTAAGCTACACTGTTCTCAGTCACAAGCATGTACTAAACATATGTAGTAATGTAATCATTCATAATTGCCTTAAATTCTTGTATCAAAAAATGTACAATTTCTTCAAAATTTTTGAATGTCTATGGTTGGTAACAAAATTTCTTGCTGTAACAGATTACAAAGATATGCCCAAACTGGCTGAAAATACATGTAAAAAAATATTATGACTGTATAAGGAGCAAACCTAAATTTTGTAGTTTACAGTTTTTAAGTTATGGTCCTTTGAGCTTTATATTGCCTTTTACTTTGTGTACATGCATCTCTTCCTTCAAGC
Source organism: Molothrus ater (assembly GCF_012460135.2). Lineage (NCBI taxonomy): Eukaryota > Metazoa > Chordata > Aves > Passeriformes > Icteridae > Molothrus > Molothrus ater. Next base: position 93,635,730 of record NC_050478.2, on the reverse strand, counting down.
CTTAACTTTATTATTTCCATAATTGATTAGATCTCCATTTCAAAAAATAATGTCACTATCTCCAAGAGGTAAACATTAAGCTTTATATATTTAATGTTGCAGTGAAATAAATTTTGCTTTAAATCCCACATTGTAGGGAAGGAGAGGGATCTTTTTATAAAATAACTCTGTGAATACATTATTTTATTATATTATCTTCAAGGTTGCTTCACAGTGTGATGTGACACATTGAACCTAATGATATTTGTGGTATTTTGAGAAACAAGGACAGCAGAGAAAAGAACAGCAGAGAAAAGAACAGCTTGTATCTTAGAGAGCTTGTGTTAGTGTTGTTTTCTGTACATGGGCAAATGCCAAAGACTAAAAAATTAAAAATTTGTGTTTGTTTCAATGTATAGTGCATGTAAAGTAGCGTGCATTTGTTCTGAGATAAATTGTACTTTGCATGAATTTTCAAGGGATAGTTCAAATAGATCTGTACCATCTCTTCTTGACTCTGTCATGTGAGATAGAAACTGCTTTCCTTAAAAAATGTTTACATAATAATTAAAAACAAGAAGCATCTTCAGGAAAACTTCCAGAAAAAACAGTGTAAACATAAAACTGAATAGAGTATGATGGCTAGATGTCACTAGGTGTTGAAAATGTAACTGATTTAACAATTACTCTGATTTTCAAGTACTTACATGGAGGAGGCATGGTCCTCCATTCTGGCTGGTAAGAAGTCTATTGAAATTTATGGAATATATTGATATTTCTTAACCAAGTGTAGTTTAAATCTCTGTAATTTATGTATAGTTTAAGAGACAGACAAAGAGAGTCAGATTCATATATTTGAATATGAGAAAAAACTATGAGTTCTTCAATGATGTGAAGTCCAAAACTATTTTATGAAAGCCTGTATGTGGCTCACTTTTGGAAGAAGAAAGCAATCAAGTATGTGCATATTTGTCTGTATACTTGCTTTAACATTGATCAAAGGCTATTTCAATACAGTAAAAATATCTGGTTGAGCATGAAACCAAAATATATTAAGTTTTATACCTAATGAAAACCTTTTAAGCCAAAAGTAAATGCTACAGCATGGATTTAAAATTATGTACACTTTATCAATTTTACTGTGCAGTACTCAAGAACCCTTTGTGTATGACATTTGTAGAAATGTTGGTGCACCTTGGCCAGATACATTTACTGGATGAAGACTGAGGTCTCATTTTATAGAAGTATTTCCCTAATGGCAGCATTCTCTTCTTGGAAAGCTTTGTACAATTTCCATTGCATGGTCATTCCATTCCTCTATAAACATCTAGCCACACCTAAAATTTGCTGAAAAAAATAAAACCTCTGCTCTAGTAATATATCATCTGAGACACATAGACATTTCTAGCAACACCTGTCAAGAATTTATCAACTTGTTGAAGTTTAAGATTTTGAAAGAAAATACAAAATTACTGCTAATGTCCTGTAGTTGTGACATTTACAGAAGAGGTGATGCTGTGACAGTTCCTTTACACTGAATTTCACAATTTAGCACAAGCAAAATTTTAAAAGTTTTAAAAGAGTAAAATGAAAAGTTGTCCATTTAGGAACTAAGAACATGAGGCAAACTTTAAGAATTTATTATTGTAGTGGAAAATGATGAGTCTGATATTACCAGTAAACTAAACATGACCGTCAACCCTGTGTAACTGAAATGACCTGCATAGCCCCTGGAATCCCGAATTCAGAGGATATTGGCACTGGAGTTGAGCCACGGGAAGCACCACTGCAGGGGAGAGGCTTTCACAAAGACATTTCCTAGAACTTCTTAAAAATACCAAATTACCCCAGCTGAACTCTGCTGGCAGTTCAGCACGCCCTCCTAGCTAGACACAGTAGAGAAAACGTAAGGAAAGGCTCATTGATCAAGGTAAGGACAGGGAGAGATCTCTCACCAGTTACTGTCATGGAGATTCAGCTTGGGGAAATTAGTTTAATTCATTACCAATCAAATCAGAATAGGAAGAGAGATGAGAAATATGAGAAATATGAGAAATAACACCAAATTTCAAAAATATCCTCTCCTCACCCTTCCCTTCTTCCTGAGCTCAACTTTATTCCTATTTTCTTTACCTCTGCTCCCTGACCAGCACAGGGGCACAGGGGGGCTGCAGCCAGTTAATCACACTCTGTCTCTGCCACTCCTTCCTCCTCAGGGGGGAGGCTCCTCACACTCTTCCCTTATTCCAGTGAGGAGTCCCTCCCACCAGTGACAGTCCTCCATGACCCTCTCCAATATGAGTCCTTGCCACGGGCTGCAGTTCTCCACAAACTGCTCCAGTGTCAGTCACTCCCATGGGGTGCAGTCCCTCAGGAACAGGCTGCTCCAGCATGGCTGCTCCCATGGGATCACAAGTCCTGCCAGCAAACCTGCTCCAATGTGGGCTCCTCTCTCCACAAGGCCACAGGTCCTGCCAGGAGCCTGCTTCAGCATGGGTTCCCATGGGTTCCCAGCCTCCTTCAGGCACCCACCTGCTGCAGTTTGAGGTCTTCAGTGGCTGCAGGTGGATCTCTGCTCCACCATGGATTTCCACGGGCTGCAGGGGCACAGGTGCCTCTCCACGGGCTGCACCACAGGCTGCAGGGGAATCTCTGTTCCAGCAGCTGGAGCACCCACTCCCCCTTACTCTGCGCTGACCTTGGTGTCTGCAGGGCTGTTTCTCCCACATGTCCTCACTTCCTTCTCCCACTGCAGTTTCCATACCCCATGACCCCTTAGCTGTGCTGTGCCAGAGGCAATCCCTCCGTCACTGGTGTGCTCAGCCTTGGCCAGCAGTGGGACCACCATGGAGCTGGCACTGCCTCTGTCACACAGCTTCTGGCACCTTCTCCCTGCAGCCACCCCTGTGGCTGCCCCGTTACCAAGCCAAGTGTCACTATAGGACACAAAATAACACGACGCAGACATGCAGCACTCTCAAGGCAAAAAAAAAAAAAAAAAAAAAGAGAAAGGAATATTTAATTTCTGACTCCAACATTTATAGATTTCCAAAAGTGACAGTGGATTGGAGGGTGACAATGCCACCTCTCCAATGACACTGGACAAACCAACAGTCCATCGAATTTCTCCTCCTCCACAAAAGAATGCAAAACAATAAGTTATCATTACAAGAATAACAAATCATTCTGTAAACATCAGAAGGCTTAGAAAAACTTTAAAAATCAGGGCGACAGCCAAGTGACGTAAACTCAGGGCAGGGGGCTTTTGTTAGCAAGTGCCTTGATAACTTCACATTGCTCTGTATAGAGACAAACACCTCATGCTCTGCATCTCTGAAACCAGTGAGTGAGTTCGCAAGGTCACATACAGTGAAATTAGGCTATAGCAGTTGAATCTTAATTAAGAGAAAGGCTTAAGAGTAAGCCATGGGTACATATAATCTTAGAATGCTTAATGAGCAAGTGTAATATATTCATCTTGCTTCAAATCACATCTGGCTATTTCTTGAAAGAGTTTGTGTATTTCAGTTTCAAAATACGGACTACATGACAGCACTGCTGTGAGGAAGAAAATGCATCTTATATAACAGAGTATGTAGACCTTATGATCACAATGGCCCTTCTGGCCTTAGTCAGTTCGCACTCATATTTCTGTAATTAACAGTATGAGAGCTATGCAGATATGAAGGACAAAAAACACAACAAAATTCAGCTATTATTCAGTCAATTAGTGATCATCTAAAGATGCGTAAAGAATGACTCCACGAGTGGGCTAAAGCCTGGAAAGGTCTTATGGTGATTAAGAAATGTGATTGAAAACTGGCATGTGGATTGCCATTGGTAGAGGAAAAAGGCAAATGATGCTGTATGATCTTCTCATCTTGCTTAATTACTTTTTGCCATAATTACTCTAAATGTAATCACTCCCCATTACTCATGCATAGCAATTTATTGTTTCCATGGGAACTATGAGCTGACAGTTGCCAGCCCAGTACAAACACCTGCATTTCCCTCCATAAATTGATGTCAAGGTCTTTTACCAACCTGTTGTGAAAGTATTGTAAAATCTTTGCAAGCTAAAGCCTCTGATAGTAAAGTCTTCAATTCCCCCTTGCTTATATGAAACATTATAAAATCTAATACTTCATTGAACAAATATAATCTGCCATGGTGTTTCTGATAGAGCAGTCAACATTTTGGGCAGATTTGTACAGGTTGTGTGATAGATAAGCCTGTCCAATTTTATGGGTGTCCTAAGTGAGTTTTAGGAATAATAGTTATAAAGTTGCTGCTGTCATGAATTCTCCTCACTTGCAATAGATGTACAACACTCTGATCATGGCATCCTGTCCCCTTAGAGGGGTGCCCCCCTAACCTGCTCTCAGCATTCAACCTTTGTGGGACATGCTACATGGTCAGACAGCATCTCATCCCATTTATAGATGCTTCCCATCTTGCCTACATGCCAGGCTTCCAACAGAGTCGTAGGTGGGAAGGCTGATGTGAATGTGGGCCTTGCTGTTTTCAAGACTTCTGCTTCTCCTTACTAAATATACACAGAGCAGTGCTACAGATGGGGAACAGAGAGACTTGTTTGTCCTTCATAAGTAAGCCTAACTGGATCATGAGCAGAAAGAAAACTTCTTCTGTACTTTCAACCCTGAAATCTGTGGTAGTGCAATATCACAGTGGCCACAGGAAACACCTTTGCTTCCTTCTCCTTATCTTCTGTCATTTGCCACCGTAAGTGAAATTAATCTTGTTCTAGTTATACAAATAAGCTACTCCCACAGCTCTGTATCTGTGAAGACAAAATGAATTGCTATGGATTTAAGGATATCCTGATTTAAGGATGGCCTGATGCACTAATTGAAAACTGGTATCTAATTATTAACATCAGTGGAGGAGAAGGAAGGGGAGGAGGAGAGGGTGTAAATGTTGAATACAGTCATGTGTGCGAATGGAATTATTTATGGTCCCAACTTTCAACCTCTACCTGGGCAATGCTTAATAGTTTGTAGGCAGTGTGTTACTATAAGGAACACAGAACCCTCTGGACTTGAGTAATGTAATTTTTTTTCATGTATTTATCTTTTCATGCCTGTAATAAACCTTGCAGGATCATATTTCTATTATGTTGCCCCTGGTTGCTCTACAGTGTTACCCTGAGATGTGTTTTCAGATTTCCTTGCATTCATATGGATGAAGATTTAAATATTCTTTTTAACTCCTATGATAATAAAAGGGTTTATTTTACCTCTAGTTCTGCAGACACCTGGCCAAAAGGCACAATTTATGTATAAATCACTACTAAATATCCAGAGAAATAACCTAGTGGCAGCTGAAATCATTCTCAGGGCAAAATGAGATACAGCAAGGATGTTCAAATATGGACTTAATTTTCACTTAATTATCAGCGTTATTACAGCTGATAATAATGTGTGAAACATGATTGAAAAGAATACTTATATTATGATCCCATGCTGGAAAAATTGTTTGTGTAAAAGTAATGCAGAACTGCACCATGAACAAGGCTTAAAATACTGTTCATAAAAAGGGCTTATGATCATTTTGCTATGGATGAAATGATAGGTGAATATTTAGGATCTTTTTAATCACAGACACCTCATTAAAATGCAGGGCTTCTGGTGTTTTGCTAATTTTGCCACATCCAGAAGCTTTCTATTGTGTTAATTGAACTAAAACCTTATATTTAAGTTATTTTTTCAGTTGATTTCAGTTAATTTATAAGGGCAAGAGTTTCTTCCTCTTTATATAGACAGACTATTATCAATGGTTTAATTGAGTACAAATGGAAGTAAACATTCTTTCCTAGTTTGTGTCTTGTCATATTTCCCACTCCTAAATATATTATTTGGAGAGTTTTCTTACTTTTCATTGGTGAATACTCATTTTCTTGTAACTTGAAATCTCTTCCATCAGTACAAAAGAACTTGGTAATAAAATGGCTGCTTCATGGCTGATAAAGAAATTATTATAGGAGGAAATATGTTGTGCACTTTAATTTGCTTATAAAATTTGCCTTAGACCTTGTAACTGGAATCCTTTTCCTATGTATGAATGTTATTAGCTGTATTTCATTCTGTCTAACTAAAATGATTGAAACAGATCATATTATCTGCTTGGTGACTCTAATTTCTAAAAAAGTGTGTGTACTAATCAAATTAAAGCTCATGGCACCGAATGCCTGTTCATGTCCTGCATTCCTTTTCTGTAAAAACCCCTCACTGTTACTGAAAAATATACTGCTTTTAAATTACTTTTATCCTTCTGACAATTAGTGCTTGAGAGAGAAAGAAGAGGAAGAATATTTGTAAGACTGTATTTCTAAAGCCAAGAACTGTATTACACATTATTTTAAGAGGCAAAAGGGTAAGTTAGGGAAGTGCAAATAAGGGTGAAACTGATATATTACTGCTCCATTTTTATGTAGATGATGGAGTCTAGCACATCCTTTGTGCATCCATTAGGAGAAACAATGGAAAATGTTCCTATTGCCCAAAGTCCCGTTTCCGTTATCATTCTCCTTGTATTGTAACTCTCCATGTACTCCACCTGAGCAAAAACAAAGTGACGGCTAAATTAATCTGCTGGACTTCACTGAAGGAAAGCAAAAGATAAAACCATGAACATGTAACAGTAAAAGATCGTGAAAGAAATAATTGGGAGACTGGGGATGCCAGCTGCCACTGAGCATTTGGAAAGTTCTCCAGCATGCAATTTTTGAAGATGGATCACTACATGATTTAGCAGGTCAGTTAGCCTTCCCACCAGCCATAGTTCTGTTATGATCTGTAATTGATTTTGGTTTTATTTTTTAATCTGATTTAACTTCCCAGGAAGTTACAGATTCTTTCTAATTATTTTGGTGGAAATCAGATCTGACTTTCTCTCGCTACAAAATAATGTTCAAATTGCTGTTTCTGCAGCCTTTCTCCATGCTACAGAAGTGTCCTTGTGAAGAAAGAAAATGAAATATTCTCTAAGGAAGAAGAAAATCTCCTGATAAGCCTTTAATGTCATGAAATCTGACCTTTATGTCAGGAAAGCTGCAATGTCTATCAGGGTGACTTGACCTCATTTGCTATTTCTTAAACAATACAAAATCAAGGGCTTAAGTTCATCCCTGGAAACTCCATGGAACCCCTACTGCTGCAGAAGAAAAATGAAAATAAAAATCTCTTTTTTTATATGCCACTGGTTTGTGGAACAATTCAGAAATATCTAGATGATTCATAAACATTCTATATCATTGTTTAATGTACACTGCATATAGAATAGTGAATTCCAAAAATCCAGATAAAACAATTCTTCAAAAAAACCCACCCTTTGATGTTGCCATAAGCCATTCAGTTAAGGAATTATAAAAAACTCCCTTAGAGTGGCAGCCAACATATATTAATCAGACTTTTGGTCTAGCTGCAGAAAGTAGAGCACATATGTTCTCATCTTCCTGTTTTCTGTATTTTATCTTAGGATTGCTTCATATTTACTTTGTATTTTCTTCTTACTTTGCTTTCCCTGTGTGAATCATCATTTATTTAAAAAATCAAAATCACAATTCTACAGAACTTGTCATTTACAGGCCTGATATAATTATTTTGTATTAGAAGTAGAATTATTAGCAATAGCCACAATTTCTTGCATCTGCTCCTAAATTCTGTTGAAGTGGTCATGAGCTCTGTGGTCTAGCACTGTATAAGCAAGAGAAAATATCAGTTTACCCAAATTTAAGTGACCAGCCAAAGGCAAATAGAGTTTCCACAGAGACATCAAACAGATGTTGCCAGAACATCTCATTGTGCAAGCATTATCATCCCATTAGGAGCTCTGAGATACTCTGTTCCATTAAAGCAGGAGCAGGCAGGCTGGACTAGGTGTCTAAAACATGATGTAGCTCTGTGCATCTGTTTACTGTGTTTGGTCATGCCTAACCCTCGCTGCTTCTAATGAGGTTTTTTCGTGAAGTTAATTGTATTACAAGTTTTGTCTCTAAGAGCTCTGTGAACTGCAGTTGCAAGTCTGCTTTGGTTAAATCACTGAAAGTAGGTGCCTGCTGCATTCTGAAAGCTTATTTTGATATAGATTTCTTCAGGAGTTTTTCTTTTGTTATTGTTTTGTATTTTAGCTCTTTATTGTTTGTCAAAATCTGCTTTTATTGATGTTAAAGACAGTATTCTTTCTAATCATGTGTGTTCCTGGAAAAATTCAAGGTTGGGCTGGGCAGGTTTTTATTGCAACCTGATCAAGTTGAAGATGCTCGTTGCAGGGATGTCCCACCTAGAAAACCTCTAAAGCTCCCTTCTATCCCAAACCATCCTGGGATTGCTTTCAGTAGGATTAAAACCATTCTGGATTGCTTTCAGTAGGATTAATAACAGCAAGAAAATGGTGGTGTAAGTAATGTAATGGACCAGCACCACTGGACCAGGACCTGCACGCCCTTGGATATGACATTCCCTGGCATCATCCAACACTTGTAACTGAGACATGGGGCTGCTGCCCTCTGAGAGACTCATGAGGAGTGTCTCACCTTCATCCCAGGCTCCTGGGGACGGAGCTCTGACAATACCAGGTGTCACTGAGGTCCTGCACAATCTCATCTGCCTGGTGCTGGAATGGTGTCTTCTGATGCAGCAGCTTTGGGGGACTTTTGTGAGTGACTGATCACAATTACCTGATGTAGGCCAGTCCCGTTACTTTTGACATACCTTGATTTTTTTATTCTGTACAAGTTTAGCTCATAGCACATCCTAAACAGTGTGCCTAATACATTTTGTTAATTTTACTGGAGTGGTGCTCCTGAAATCCAAAAGCAGGATTCCACAGTCCTTAATGCTGTCCTTACAGAGGGAAACAACGTGTTCTCCCATACACTTCTTAAATCAGGGCTATCAAACTCAAGTATGTTGGGTAAGAAATAATGGAAAGGATTATCAGTACAACTGTTATTTCATACATCAGCAAGTCATTTGGTATTTTCAACAAATGCAAAGTTATTTATTGGCTTGCTAGGCTAGCTGCTAATGTTTATGAGCTTAGCAACTAAGTTACAGAGTCAGATGACTAAAAATATGTTTTGGAGGGAAATATTCTGGGGAAATACTCTTTGTAAAGAGAGAACACAAAATGAGATCAGGATTGATTAGGTTAGGGTAGAGAGAAGAATGCTTGAAGAATGCAGTATCTCTGTGGTGAAAATATCAGCTAAGTGAGGAAAATATATCCATGGCTTTCTAACAATCCTGTAGGCCAAAAATTTATTTTCTGATAATTTCTGTGAAACCCTTAGCAGTTAAATTAAATAGACCCATTCCTTCCTGAATCTAACTGACTTGTATCTTTTGCTTTCCCAAATAGCATATGTTTAATCTTAATTAGCTCTTCCTTTCCTCTACCAAATGCAAGTATGCAAAGGCTCCTATGACCCAAATTGTAGTTGCCCTAAAATCAGAGAAGACAATTGAAATAATAGCTTCTAAATAATGGAAAATAAATATTAGAGCAGTCTCAAACAATACTGGGGTCAGAGGTATCTCAAAATGTCTATCTTTTTTCACTTTTTCCTTTAAACAAGACCTCTGCTGAAGCCATTCCCTGGGTCACCTGCAAAGGCACCTTAATTCTCCCATGGAGGAAATTGCTGCTCCTCCAAGGTTCTCAGGTTAGCAGAACCATGATAGAAGTGTGGGAGACCCAAGAAAACCTGTTTGGTGTCACCTGCCAGGAACAGACCCCTCCTGTGCAGCAGCTCTGGCCCTCAGCCATGGCCAGGCAGGACTGTAGGGACAGGGCCAAGCTGAGTCTGGCTGATCCTGGCTCAGGATCCATGGCCAGGCAGGACCAGGCTATGGGGAGCTGGAGACTGGCCCTGGTGCAGCATCCCTGGGGCAGGGGCTGATGGCCCTGGGGGTGAGATGGGGTCCTGGGCCATGGGCGGGTGAGGGCAGCTCCAGGCTTGGGCAGGGAAAAGCAGGACTGTGGATGCTCTTGGGAACCTGAGATAAATGATCAGCTTTTTCGTTTACAAACTCATCAACGCTTTAACCAGAAGATGGAGCCTGAAATTGTGCTAATGATACCGAGCTGACTGGAAAACTGGAGGAATGCCATAAAAACACCATGCACTGGTAACAGAGCAGGTAAATCCAGTGTATTCAGACAGATATTATTGTGCATTTATTCCATGTAAAATTTCCAAATATTCATTGTTTACCAGGAGCTGAGAAATATTTTTTAGGGATTTGAATGCATACGACAAAAATATTTCACACTGTAGCATGTAATAGACAAATAAAATATGCTATATCATACAAGGTAGTATTTTCCATGTAACACATAAATATAGGGACACTGTAAATTATGCCTCTTTTTGCACAATGTACCAGACTAATAATTATCCACTAGATCAGCCTAAGGGTATGGTTCTGAAGAAAGTATTTGCCTAATCATCTTTCCAAGTTTTTTTTTTTTGTTGCCTAGTAGGAGTATAGGAAGCAATAAACGTTAAATAAAGTTAAGGTGAGTGCATTATGAATCATTCATATTTTATCAATCTGAGTGAAAATAATAAGACTATTAATAGAGCTAGAGCTCTAAAGAGCCAATAGATTGCTATGTATCTACTTTTTCTACTCTGATGCAGATAATAATAAGAATTTGGATTTATAACTTGTTATATTTATCTGCAATGATGACTTACAGATCACGTGAAAACACATTTACAAATGTGCTTGTTTAACAGCAGTGATTTGAGTTTCTATTGATCTCCATATATATTTTTTGTCTTGGGACTTTGGTTGCAGTTGGAATGAGCTGTTTGGAATGTTGCATGTTATTGTAAGCAAAAAAAATAAATAAAAATGAGGCCAACTGATGAGGTAGCTGTGGGTTCCAATGACCAAATCTGTCCCTAGGCTCACAGTCGCAAAATCAGAAAGTCCACAGCCTCAGAGTACAAGTCACTGATATGTCATGAACACATTTTTCAGCTCTGCTTCAGAAAAAGCTGACTGTTAACTTATTGCCAGAAAGGTTTGTGCTGGATAGCATTCTGCAAACTATGTAAACGACACACAAAAATACAAGCTGACACCAACTCCATATTGTGTACTCCAACACATTTGCAGTAGTATATTCACATCTATCAGGGGCCAAACAGTGGTGCTGAGTGATTGAGAGGTGCCCAGAGGTAAAGGATAAGAGTCACACATCCAGGGAGTGCCTTAATAGAAAGCAAAAACCAGAAATATTGCCTCTTCAAAGCAGAAAAACTCACACCAATAAAATTCTTTGCAAATTCTACTGATGACAATGGTAACTTAACTAATAAGGAAAACAAAGCAAAACAGTGGCTAAAGCTCTTATGGTTTGCACACTAAAACTATTGAAACTTTGCTGTAGTAGTTGATGGACATGGCAATTCATAAAAAAATCTAAATTATGTGAGAATTAACTCTTCCATAAATTGCATAAGTAATGCCTGTGATGACCTAAGCTTGTGTTGTTTTATATTTAATTAATGTTAATGCTAATCCAAGTGACTTCAAATGCTGTGTGGGCAACCTACAAAGGGACAAAATGCTGCATCCTCAATTAAATAAGTGGTTTGCATACCGTGCTTTTTTTGCATTGCCTGTTTGCATGTCTCTCTCCAGGATTACAGATACTACCTCACAACATGACAGTTAACATGCAGGAAAAGAAAAACAGCACCATTACAGATCTAATTTTAAAAATAAATAACAGAAGTTCTAGCTAGATATGTCAAGTTTTTAAATCAACTTAGTGAAATAACATGAGAATCTGGTACATTCCCAAGCTGTTGATATTGAAGTTTTGGTATTGGAAACTTTTTTGTTTTGACAGAGCTCCTTGTTTTCTCTTTCCTTGCCAGGATGCTATTACAACCAAACATTCTTCATTATTCTATTGTGTGAGAATGACAGGTTCTTGAAAGGAAATGAACAGCTTTGTTTACTACTAAACTGTTAATATCAATTTACACTCATTTAGAGGAAGAAGGAAGGGACCAGCATTTTAATAAATACTGAAATCATGCACTTGTTATTAGATATAGCATTGTTAGATAATATGGTTTTGATTGAATAGAATATTTGTTATTGTGTACAGTTTAAAAAGCTAATGCTAATTATAGTTGGATACATTTTGAGCTCAGAGGTGAACTATCATTTTCTTTTGATGGATCTCCCTAATTAAACCACTCATAAAATTTCATCCGCCTCAGCTACAGGTTTCTCGCGGAAAGGGCAGGAACTTACTGCAGGCACATATAGATTTCATTTTAGTATTTGCTTTCCAGGTTCTCTCCCAGCCAAAACTGTAATGGGAGTTTCATGGCCACCCTAAACCAGCATATCCTTAAGCAGATTCCCTGTGAGCTTCAGGATATAGCTCCCTGAATGCAACTTGTGCCAGCAGAAATATGGGGTGATAGAGGCAGAGGTGAGAACTTGCAGGCAGGAGATAGACTGGGTTTTTTGACAACTGTGCCTGCTTTTTGTCATTGTAAAGCAGTTGTGAAATTACAACTTGTCATTAGATTTCAGAGATATCTTAGAAATGTCCACTAGTAAAGGCAATAATGATTAACACTAAATCTCCCTAGCTCACGATTTTTTCTTACATTCCTTGTCTGCATTAGGCAGAAAGTATGTTTATCCCTCATTTAACCCAAGAGGCTGCTTTCCTTATATGCTCAGACCTTAAAATTCTAAATGAAAATTGCCCATCTCAGTGGCATTCCACTGCAGCACCAATCAGTTCTATGCCATCTCATTACTCTCTCCTCTGTGCCACGGAAAGAGCAATTTCCATCCATTTCTAATCCATTTCCCTACTGACATTTCTCTGTTTTCAGACCAAGCATTCCTTAGCCTTCAGCAAGAACATTTCTGGCCTTTCTTTGCATTTATATATCTCTGCAAAAGGATGAAAGGGTCTAATCAAAATTTTCTTCTTACCTAGGGGCAAGTTGTCCATATAGCAAAGAGCTCACTGCAGAGTTTGGTTTGTCAAGTTTCTCTGACAGACTGTGCTCACACCTTGCTCCTAGATCAGATGGGAAGAAACTTGATATGACATCAAGTGTACTGCAAATCCAATAACTAATGTGCTGCTTTTGTGGATATTTGAAGCTAATCACAGCTGATAGAAAGTGCTTCATGCAGATGTATTTTCTGATGGGCATGTAGTATTTTTTAATTATTTCATATTCTGTTGGAAAAGGCCTTAATTCATCTCCTCTTTCTGTCTGCTTTTTATTTGATCTTAGAGAAACAAAGTAGCCTAACTACTGAGTTATTTGGGTAGTGGAAGTGCTAATTTTGACAAACTTGGAACAGCCTGTGGTAAACAGTGGTTTTAATATTATCTTCAAAGGGGCAAGTCTGAAACATGAAAAACACACTGAAAACGTGGGCAGGTGTAAAGAGGGATTACATAACTTGGAGTTGTTGCAGAGACTTGCCAGGGATAGCTGGTTGATATATGGTGAGAATGCAATTTGCTGGCTGCCATGTCTTGTCTTAGAGTGCACCACAAGTGTTTAAACATCTTTCCACTTACCATGGAAAATTTCCTAAAATAATTTTATATTACTCCCAAATCCTGTTCAGATCCTGTCACAATCAAGATTTTAAAACCAAAGAAAAATGTATGTACAATTCATGTACTAAGTAGTCTCCTAACTTCAGACAACTTCTGAAGAATATTACAAAACCTGGCACTCAAATAGGACTTTACTTGCCCATATTTCCAAAGACACACCACTGGGCCATTTCACCACTCCACCTCTTGCCAGTCAGTCTTAATTTTGAGCAATATACATACAGTGAAATAAAGAAAATATATGCATTTACACTGAAATTTAACTGGTTTTAGAGCTTATTGAAAGTTAAAAGGGAAATGATGATTTATTAAGTGGTTTGCAATTAAGTTAAAATAAGCTAAAATTCCTGGTAATTTTAAAGGCATTTCTTCATGATAGATGATCAACACTAAAGTTTTAAAGAGAACTCTGAACTAGAGCCTGTCTCTGTTTAGACTGCTGAAACAAAAGTTTAATAAAGTTTTACAGTATTTTTGAGTAGCAACTATGACTAGATTTAAAAATCCTAAATGTGTATTAATTGCATCTAATTCAATAAATCAGCTTATGTTAAAATACATACTACTGATAATTAATATTTTTCTTGATGTGTTATATATTAGGTAGTTTTATATTACTAATGAAGAACTTTAAATTATTAATATGATTTAATGTGACTTCTAGTTTCTATACACGTTCAACATTTTATAAATATTAAAGAATGGTATCAACTCTGTAAAGAAAATATTTTAATATGTGTCCTCGGTTACAATATTAAGATATATTCTATTCTCATCCTCAAGAGCTGCAGGAAACAGGAGGGGCATTGTTTCTTCCTTATCTCCTGTTAATGGGCCCATCAATGCCTTTCCACATGACTCAGAGATAACTCCCTCCAGGAGCTATTTCTGTTTAATGGACCCACCACATGACTCACAAAATGATATCAGCCCATTGTGAGATGCTCTGCCCAGGGATAGAGGAGCTAAGCATCCCCACCTGGATATAATCTGGGGTTTGGGACACAACAGTCAGTCTTTCATTGCATTCCCAGAAGAACAGCTGTCTTTTCCAGTGGATCTTCAGAAGAAGACTACACCCTTTCTACAGGATCCCTGCTCCAACAGAACCACATCTGCCACTCCAGGAGGACTGCAGCCACCAATCCAACTGGACTGCTACCAAAACTCTGACCAACAGGGTGTCAGGTTGTACTCTGACTCTGTCAGTGGTTTTTCTTTTGTATTATTACATGTATTTTGGTTTTCTTTTCCCTTTTCCTAATAAATTGTATTTCTAACTTAGAGTGTCTCACTGGTTTGGCTTTCAAACTGGAACAATATGTCACTTATTTAAATTTGCATTATGAATTCATGCCTTTATGTTGTTAGTTGATATTTTACTAGAAGTTTAGCACAATCCTTAACTTGTTCAAAGCATAATTTTATATAATCCAATTATTTTCAACAGGGACGAGCACAAGCTCCTGCCCCTATTCAAGGCCACATTGAATGGAGCTTCAAGAAACCTGGGCTAGTGGGAGGTGTCTCTGATCATGGCAGGAGGGTTGGACTGCATGATATTAAGATGTCCTTTCCAACCTGGGCCCTCCTCTGAAGCTATATAATTCAAAATTGTAGGGTTTTTTCAGGGCACTTCATATAGAAATTTCAGCCCGCAAAAGAATATTTGTGTTTTTTGCTGTTTACGGACTTAAATAACCATCCAAATTTATCTGCCTTTTCATGCATATTTTGTGCATTTTTTTGGTTTCCAACCTGTGCTGCCAGAAGCTAAGATATCATCCCACTGCTGGATTCTGAGGTTGCTGTGGTTATCTGATTTCCAGAGAGGAAATGGGTTAATACCATCACATTGTTCTGGGCAGCTTGAGTCTGCCTCTTTCTGCTAGAAAGGAGACATGCAGTGCCTTTTTACCTACTTACAGACTGCAGGCTTTTAGCTTGAAATCTTTTTTCACAGTTAAAATTTTTCACTCAGGCAGGCAGTCAGTCACTCAGTCACTCACTCAGGGACTCTGTTCCTCTTTTCCCTTCCCCAGGTCACTCTCACACTCTTTTTGTTTGCAAAATCTGAAAGGGTTTTTTTCTCATCCACTGTAATATTTACAACTGAAATATTTTTTTGTGACTGACACTGTGTTTGGGTCATTGGATATTTTACAGTCTCATGTTTAACTTAATTATATCACATTGCAATAATCTGGGAACATATTAGAGATGTACTAAATGGAAAGACATATGTACATTCTTACTGTATTTTATACATATAGGTGATATATTTTTTAATCCATCAGTCTTTATTTCAGCACACTGAAGGCATATTAAAGATTATTAAGCATTCAGGGATGACTGAAGTGCCACAGTAATTGCAGAAGTGGTGCAAGAAGCAAAGGGATACTCAAAGCAGTTAACAAACACTTGTGGCAAGTATATTGTAATGATCAGGCTCTGCCTTTATTGGGATTTCAGAAACAACTGGGGATAAATAAATCACATAAATGTATTCAGGAGCACAAATCTAGAGTAAGTGTCAAAGAAATTATAAACTGGAGAATCTTCAAAATTAGCAGCTAGTACAAAAAAGCATGTGTCAGATGCTTGGAGGACCATTTGATTGCTTTTCAGATATAAATCCGAGGGAAGGAAAGTGGATCTTTAAATGTCACTTGGGGAAGGGCAGAATGGGAAGGAAAAACTAAGAAAAGACATCCATGAAGAAGAAGAGCCTTTAGTGTATTTTGAGATCTTGACAGATGTACTTATGATTAAACTTGGCTGTGAAAAATATAGATGTCATTGCTGTTTTATTGGTATGAGACAATAAAATGTCAGCAACTCACAAGTAACTGCAATTTGTATAAGACAGCCACAAGGATAACATAGTCTTGCCAAGTTCCACTAGTAATTATATGGGTACAGGCAGCAATTTTAACTTGCTCCTGCAGAATGCAATAAAAACATAAATCTGAAGCTTAATCCTGTAAATTTACTAAACGCTTACTCATAACATATTTATTAAAATTTAGGTCTGTGTTTGAGCAGTTTGTTGCATAGTGACAGAACAATCTACAATATAAATTGCAAAGCTCTGGAATAACATCAAAATGAGTTTCAAATGAGATAGCCCTACAAAACAGAGGCAGCATAAATATCTGGACTGTTTATATGGTTTGAACAAGGCTGAAGAATGTACTGTTCTATGTAGGCATAAAGTATAAAGCTGGGAATTTAAATTAATTGTTCTAGTACAGGTACAAACCACTGCTTTTTATAGTTACCACTGACCACTGAATGTTTCCATTAACTCAGTGAGACTAAAGGAAATACTGAAGATCTAGTAAACATTGTTTGTAGGCTCAATGTTTCCTGAAAAGGGGGAAAATATTTCTGTAGTAGTATGTATTGCCTATTACTATGAACATACAAATAGATCTAGAGTTCCTGAACAGCAATAAATGGGTGGTATTGTGCAGAGATAAATTGGAGCCTGTCAGTTTCCTGTATCCTATAAAATAGTTATATAAGATGCATTTGAAGAAGATGTTGTCCACAGAGATAAGTGTTGCCTTTGTGATAGCAGAGGGAGTGGAAAAGGTATTGAGTTTATCAATTTGTCTGACATCCATGATAATGAAAACCTAGGAAATAGAAGAGGGAAGAAGAATATGAACACTGAATGCTGTCAGTTCTTTCCTACTTCACAGTTGAGGAAAAAACCTACTTTTTAGAAATGTAACTACTTAGATTTTCACTATTGATTAAATAAAGCAAAAGATCTAGACAATGATAAGTTTTATATGTGAAGAATCTGAGACTCTAAAAGCAAACAGTAGTTGAATTCCTGATTGCATAATTTTTTCCCTTAAGTGCGCTGTGAAAAGCAGCTGAATTAGTAGCAACTGTGGGAGCTGGAGAGAAGCTAACAAAATTTTCTGAGCCCTACCTGACCATCTGTAAGCTTTTAAATTAGCCACAGCAACTATCAAATTGTTGCCTGTCAGAATAGTTGCAAGATTTCCTTAGTAGGACCTTGATCAGTACAAATGTACCTGGTTTGGAGAAGTGTTTGCTCCTTGGGCTGGCCTAACAAACACATGTCCCAGTAGCACCAGCAGCTAGGGTGGGGATGGAAAACTGACTCTCCTTTGTGACACCAAAGACAGCTTTAGCCTGGTATCCCATTTTCAACAGTGTGAAAAGTGAAGGCTTAACAAATAATACAACCATCAGGACAGGTTATATGGTAGTTCCTTCTGATAGCTTTGCATCTTTGTCCTGTTTTCAGTTCGGGGACTCAAAAGTTTGATGGGATTTCCAAACACTTTGTAATGCACAATGACTTTTCCTTCAGCAAATTCATTGGATTGCAAAGGCTACTGAATCTTCAGTCCAGTCTTTGGCCCTCTGGAGACCTCCAAATTGAAGGTTGCCAGAAACAGGGACAATAAACCAGGGGTGCATTGCTGTCTTATTCTCCAAGACAGCGGGGCAAGTGCAAAGCTCAGTAAGCTGGAGCAGTGCACACTTGGTAAAGTTCAAAAGGTGCTCAAAAGCAGAGGGGGTGGTCCTGTGTCACAGAGCTGTGTGCTGCAGGCTTTCTCCATCGTGAAATAATACAGTGCATGACTGGAGAAAGCAAATAAAGCAGGAAGCCCTTAGTTTAGTTTCTGCCAAAGATACAAACCCAGAAGCTGTTGTCAGTGAGTGCTGAGGAGTGTTGATGGAGGAAGCTGCCCTGTTCTTGTTTCAGAGGTCTGTGATGCAGGAGCTGTGTGACTGTACTGTGCGGTGAAAAGGAGAAGACAATGACTTTTGAGGAAAAGGTTGTGGATGGTTCATAGCATCTTCCCTTGTGTCACTGTCTTTCTGTACACTCCTGAATCATAAAAAAAATTACTGTTTCTGAAACCTCTCCGAAGTGTCAGCTCATGATCTTTCTGGCCTATCTCTTTTCCTGAGTCATATGCCCTGTTTCTTCTGACTTCTGCTCTCTTCAAAAAAAAAAAAAAAAAAAAAAAAAAATCCTATTTTCTGTATTTTTTAACCCACTCCACTTCACCACCACTGAAATCACAGGGACAGTTTGACAGTTTTCTACTAAAAGACTGTCTCAAGTGCAGTTCGAGCTGAAGTAAAAAAAAAACGAATAAAAAAATGTACATTTAATAATTCTTCTGTTTCCATGGCACTGAAGAATTCAGACTTCTTCTCTCATGTTTTGACAAGCTGTCTTTGTACTGAGAGACCATAGAGATCACAAGTGGGTTTTATGCTGAATCCTTTTGTGATATCAACTGCTTATTAATCAGGAAATGGCAAATACATGGATAGTAGGGTTGCCAGACATAAGGGTCTGGTAGTCTGTCACTCTTCTTTGTACCACAGAAGTGGTCTCAGAGATATTTTGGCTGTATGAATGACAGGAAGATGCAGAGCTGAAGACAGGCAGGTAATTACTCTGAGATTTTTTTGCCTTTGAACAAGCTGACCTGGAAGTAAGCACTTAGTTAAGAATGCTGATAGGAGTGCTGCAAAGTAATAATTTATGTCATTCTTTAAAAAGTGTCTCCCTTGAGCTTTACTGAGTATGTAGGTGCCTGTGCCAGATGGACCAAGACAGCTCTATTAGATATGAATTATTTTACATCTACTGCCAAGGTACAGCTACTGTGTGTTTCACAGAGGCTGCATAGCCTTCTCTCTCCCCCACCTTACTTAATGTCTATCTGCACTGCACTGTGTATCCAAAATATTCTATTAACTGCTGAACTTCTATTTGCTTTTGATGGGAAATAACTGCTAATTTGAATTATTTGTATTTTTTTTTCATTCAGTTATTAAATGCAGAATATACATTCAGTAATGAATCTACTTCAGAGAGTTAGGTAGTGTGTGATTAGTACAATTAAAACTTTTTCAGACTCTCAGACAGATAATTTAGTTGATCTGTATTACTACAATCAAGAAGTTTTATTTGAGACTTGGGCATGGTAAAGTAATGGAAGTTAGTTACTTGGAAAAGCTGATGGCCTAACTAGATTGCTTTGGAGAGCGATCATGCTGAGATTGCAAATGGGAATAAAAGAAGAAACCCTTGTGGTAGGTGTTAAATCCATCAGCTGTTAGTCTGTCAAACTTTGCATACATCATCACCCCTCTAGGGCAACCACACGATGACCAGATTGCAGCTGTCTGAAGACAAAGGTGTGGTTTTTCAAGTGACTCTGAGGCAACCTCCCTTTTCCCTACCCCTTTGTGCTGCTGGTTTCAAGAGGAGTCTGGATGGGATCCTTACATCTGACCTATACAGAAGCACTGAAAACAGGGAGATCTGTAGTAGTGCATGTAGTGGAGGTTAAGGTAAAACCAAAAGTATTCCAAAGCAGTCATGTGTTCTCCACACTGCAGGTTGTCAGGTGTTCATCAATCTCTTATCTTCTGCCTTTGGGAACAGTCCCTCTGCTTGTCTCAGTGATTTGTCTGCCTCTGTCTCTTTGGGAAATTTCACTGTGGAGAAAGTCAGATTTTT
The DNA here is from genome assembly GCF_012460135.2 of Molothrus ater. NCBI lineage: Eukaryota > Metazoa > Chordata > Aves > Passeriformes > Icteridae > Molothrus > Molothrus ater. The sequence goes on along the minus strand of NC_050478.2, from coordinate 93,615,569 downwards.
CAGCATTTGTTTTTCACCCAGAAACAGAAGCATTTTTCAGTATGTATTTAAGAGCAGTATTTCAAAGGATGGACAGCCACATTTTTTTTCTTCTTGTTTTTTTAAATCAGATTTTGAAAAGGAAATCACAGCTATTAATTCAATGGAATGCTTGCTTTTATGAAACTGATCTTTGCCACAGCAAATGACCAAAGGATACTATTACCTTGGTTATTTATGGATGTATTTCCTCAGCTGGAAATATATTTCCTTGTAAATTAGACAATAAGGTATTTTATCAGAGTTTCAATATTGATGCTCATACTGGCATTGCATTTTATTTCTTAGGATGGTTACATAAAGCCTGAAAAGAAAGAATGTGCTCCTTTACTTCAGAGGGTGTTGCTGCTTAATTAGCATTTGGTTGATTTTGTGTGTATGTTGTCATTGATCTTTAGTGGGAGGTTACAAAATTAAAATAGTGACATTTTTGAGACACTTCTGCTTGCCTATTCCATAACCTGAGGATTATTTGAATATTCAAAGTCTCTTTAATGAATTTCAGGACTGATCTTGTGGCCTTTCCCCTTTCCCCTTTCCCCTTCCTCTTCTCATTCCCTTTCTTTCCTTTTTTATTTTGTTTCAATAAAACATGGGTATATATTCAGAACTGAGTGAAGTGAATGAAGCAATTCAAACTCTTTTTCTGCTTGGAGTAGGTATAAGGCAGATTTTTCCATTGGCTTTCAATTTGGAAATGAACCTTCACTGTAAGAATGGATTTCATTCTGTACAAACTTATGTGATTATTTGAGGGGACTATGAATGTACAGGTTAATAATGAACAGATATATCTGTTTCCTTCTAGCTCTAGGTGTAAATTACAGTAAAGCTTACCCCTTTTCAAGAGGTAGAATAATCTTCTGCAGTTCATTTTTGTGTTTGAATTCAATGTTTAGAGATTTGGCCTTATTCAATGTTTAGAGTTCACATATATTCTTCTACTTGGATAAGAACCGGGCAGTGCTCAATGATAAAATAATAATGATAATAAAAGAACCAAACAACAACAGCAGCAGCAGATCAGTGGAGAGAAGCTATGAGGCTGCTATCAAAGTGCACACAGCAATGAGTTATAGGTGTTGTTTCCTGATGCTGCTCCTGAGACATCACATTTCTACCACAGCAGAAGTACTGGGATTTTCTTATATTGGCACAATTAATTTCTGATTCCCCTATGTTGGTATAAAAATGCTCATTTTTTTTGGCATGGTACCACAATTTCTTCTGAAATGTGTGGTCATGGATTCTTTCAGTTACTTTTTACAGAGATGAAATGAAAGTGTTAATGGAAGAAAGAGAACAAGGACAGAAGAAGAATAAGGGTGGGGTTGAAGAAGTTGCTATAATTAGTTCCAAAAGGAAGAATTGGTTACATTTCCAGCTCAGCATGCTCATCAACACCACTGGAGAATGTGCAGTGCGTGTTAAACAATTCCTTTCTGCTCTGTAAACATAGGCATTATTCCCTGCAGTGCACAAGAAAAGCAATTCCTCTACCAATAAACTACAGAAACACTTCTACCAGCCACCTCTGTTTTATAAAAAATTCCATCTGTCTAACACTTCTGACTTTCTAGAACCTGATACATCTTTTTTATCAGTTTCTTTTTTTGAGGTTGATCAAGACCAAAGACCATTCTCAGTCATAAACTTCTGAATGTTTTTTAGGTTTTGTTCAGTTACTTTCTTAAGAATTCACAGAAGTCACAGAATGACTAGGTTGGAAGAGACATTAAAGATCATTGAGTCCCACCCATGCCCTAACACCTCAGCTAAACCCTGGCCTTCCTAACTGTACCTATAAATATTGTCTATATAATTGTCATAATTTGTATTTTTACATCTATATAATATCTGTATCTCTCTGTATATTTGATTTATATTGATACAGTAATGTCTATGTGATTGAATGTTGGAATATTCTTTCTGGTAACAACAAATCTCCAAGTTTGCAATTCATATCCTTTCCTTTCCTACCTATTTCAACATTTGCTTTATAAAGTTCTTTCTTGCTCCAGCAGTAATGTAAAAGAGCCTCATGGATCAAAGGCAGATGTAGCTATGCAGAAAGAATGCCAACCCCTGTTCTCCTAGTCATACAGGAAGATGGTACAAGTCATTGTGAAGGTAGGCAGGGTACACTGCACCCTAGGACTGCTGAAAATGGTATCTTTGGGAAGCCTGTGGAGCTTGAGATGGTGAATGAAACTACATTTTGAAATGTAATAAAAATACTGATGATGTAGGAGTGCATCACTGCAAAACAGAAAGTGGAAACTTCAGATCTGGAAAGCATGAAACACATGGTTTGCTCTTTCTTGGGTTTTACAGAATCTCCTTCCCTTGTGCTTTGTCAGAGACTGAACTTCTGTTGTGGGAGCACCAGATGATCCCAAAAAATGAAACCATGTTGTGACAGGCATAAAAGTCTCTGAAGAAGAGACCTTCTCTGCCAAGGACTGAATACATGTAACATTTAACTTGCAAGCTGAACTCATTTCAAAGAACTGAGATTTACTCAGGCTTTCTTAGAAGACTAATAAACTAATGGTTTATTTAGCAACAAGAAGGGCTTATGTCCATTACTCCTTTTTAAAAAGCATGGTAACACTGAAATATTTGCCCTTGCCTCCTTCTACACAAAAGGTAGTTTTGCTGAGGAAAAAAAATACAGAACTGGGACAGATAGCATTGCTGAAGAAGAATAACTGTGACTCTCTCCAGAGTCCATCGAAATGACTCCTGTAGAAGGCAGGTATCTATCATCAGAAGTGATACAAATGGACCCTTTGCTCCTAATTTTCTAATGAAGTTAGAAAATTAGGAGTTTCTAATGAAACTAAGTAAGGCAAAGTATTATAATATTTGAGGTAATTTCCTCCTCTCCTTTAACACTGCTGTTGCAGGCAGCAAGCATTCAGCTTCCATTAGAGTTATTCAGTCAGCCTCTTTGGGAGCGTGTTTGTCAGGCACTGACCCATTCCTTGGTGCTCCACCAGGAGAGCTGCTGGCATCTGTCAGAAGCTACAAGGTTAGGAGGCTTATGCACAACTAAGTGTCTTGCAGCAAGTACCACATTTCAACACCCCATTCTCCAGTTCAATGTCTAGGATACAGCATCACACAAATAAGACAATGCCCAGTGAATATTCACTCTTCTATTCATCGTGGCTGTTGCAATTACTTGATTTTTTTCTCTCAGACTGAAAGTTACTGTTCAGTAAACAAAGGATTTCTGCATAATCTTTAAGATTTTCAGTTGTTTTTTTGGTTTTATTTTAATCTAAGCTACATCTCTAGAAGAGATTAAAAGTGAATTTTTATCATTAAGAACATTTTACTGTCTGGGATGGATGCTACCCCTTATTTTCTACTGTACAGTTGAAGTAGGCATAGAGGGAGCAAGGTTGCTGAACATTGCTCTGAAAGAGGAACAGAATTGAGATCATGCCCTCCACACATGAATTCAAGTTCTGGATTAAGGTTTAAGCACTGTCTTTGTAATCTTGGACTTACTTATTGATACATTTCTCTTTAAAAGGAAAATGTATTTGATGTGAGCACTCTGTCTGTCCATAAGTACTGATCTCTTTTGGTAAATTCACTCAAAGGGCTTGAATTTTATGTCAGCTGTCACTACTTACTTCATATTTATTGTATTTTACAATAGCACAAAACGTATTTCCACTTAGTTTGATTCACTGTACTGCTTAAGACAATGTGATGATGGTCACTGAAAAAAGCTTCTCTAAAGTGTAGGGAGAAAGAATGCTTGTAGATTTTTCAGGCATGACATTTCAATAAACTGACCTTTGCAATACTGCTTGAATGACAAGAACACAAAAACCTCATTGGAAACATGACATTTACTTTCAAATATTTCCATTTATCCAGCCAGTGGTGTTTTTTAATGGGATTTTATTTCAAAGTTTGGTTTTCTATTAGTTTTTCTTAACATTTCTGTTTGAACTTGTGCATTTATTTGAGTTTGCTGTAGGTAGGCAAATGGAGTTTCTAATGAAACGTCCTGCACAAGCTGAAAAACTGAGCTTCTAACATTTTGTTTTTCTTCACAGCCAAGCCAACACCTTTTTTTTTCTGGATCATCTTTCAAATGCAAGTGCTGTTATGGATTTTGATCACTGAATACACTGAACTACATCATAGCCTAGGTGAACATTATCACAACTATCAATACCTCAAGAACTAGTGGCTATCTTAAATTCCATTTTTGTAAGTATATAAGCTCTGCAGTCCCAGTATTAATATTGTTATAAATCTGTAAAACATTGTATTAATTAACTGATTAGCTAATCTTGTTCTTAACAAAATTTAATTGTTGGCACAATTAAGACTAATTTGTGTTCTGATTTTCATGAACAATGTTAAAAGCTAGATTATTGGAGTGAATTAGTAGGAGGATGTTCTCTGTACTGACAAAAAGGGTATTCTTGTCAGCAAGCACAGTGCTTACATGCATATAGATTACGCTCTGACGTCATAAATATGAAAGCATTTGAAAATTTAAATTTCAAAGTATTAAAAGTCTAAGTTATTAATTAGATGTATTATGTTCAGTTTACAATGTGAATAACTCATTCATGAATATATATTCCCTTATCAAGTATTTTGGGAAACTAATTTGAATATAACCTTTGCAATATAAAAAGACATTAAAGCATTTTATTCTACTACCTGATTATCCTATCCCACTTTCTCTATTATTCTATTTTAGTCTTTTGTCTTCACATTAGTTTGCTTTTCCAGGTTCTGTTAAAATTGAATTAATTACAGTTTTCTATACACTTTTTCACCTTACTTCCTACTTTGGTTCAATATGCTTAGTACAAAACAAAAATCTTTCAAATTACTGAGATAGAATTGTTCTTTCCATCTGCTTTTTAAGGCCTTAGAAGAATTTCTCTTCACATCTACTTCTTTTTAAAACATTATATTCTTCTGTGGGTTCCATTCTGTGTGAAAGAAGAAACCAGACTTCAAGAGGCCAAAATTTTTTCCCACTTAAGATTAGTAGTAGTCATTCATAACACTGGAAATAGAATCTGGCCACAAGTAACTACTGCAATTGTAAAAAATTTTTATAGAAGGGAATCCCTTATAAAAGAAGTACTTTATTCAATTTTCCATTGAACAATTTGTGCATTTTTTATAAATCTTACAAAACCATGTATTTATAATATTATTTCTAAAGATGCTTTGTACATAAGAATATTAAGATCATTTAAACTTTCATCATTTCAAGACTTAGGCAGATTTTTATTGAATTATTTCATTACCTTCAATATGAATGTTCAAATAATCAGGAGAAACAGTTTACTGAAAGCTATCTGCAAAATCACATCAAGTGGAGATAAGTTTGCCTTGCTATGATTAATCTTTCACACCTAGTAAAGACAAATTTCTAGCACATCAAAGACTTTTCAGAACAGGAGCTGCACCACTCTGCCTCTGATGTATTCCAAAATTTGATAGGTTAGCACTTGGCAGAACAATTGCCTTATTGTTTTATCTAGAATGTTCTGAAACCAGCCCTGACAGAACTCTTTTGAATCTAACATGCTGAGCATGTTTTTCTTAAAAACAACCTTCTTAATCTAAAAGGTTTTAGCTATAGACAAATTCTGCTTAGCTGTAGCTCCATTATTTGTAGGACCGTGTCAGTATGGTGCATAAAGCAGCAGTACAAAATCTATTTATTAATTACTATCCTTTCTATAGCATTTCATTCTATAGTGAAATTTCAAGTAATTGATGGAAATTGGATTCAATTGGGACAAAGATTGTTTTTTTTCTGATATATTATATTTTCCATTGGACATGGGGAAAACTACTACAAGCTAGGGACAAGAATCTGAACCAAATCTATTTTTATCCAATAGAAGTGAAAATTTTTAATGTCACTGATGTTATAATTGTTAAATAGTAATAGAATCAATTAGATTAAGATTTTCAAACCTTAAAAAAATGCAATTTTTTTTCAGAATAATTGGCATTTTTCAGAAAAAGATTATTCAGATTTATGCGTTTATTTCACCCTCCAAAAAATTTCCCACTATTAGGAACAGATTATTAATTTCAGTTTTTAAATTTTTTTAAATTTTAATTTTGTTTTTAATTTGATTTTGTCTTTTCCAGAAAATGCTGTTAAGTGTTTACTAAAAATAATTTTTTTCAGGCTGAAAAAATAAATTAGCTTTTGTTCTGTAAAATAGTTTAAGTTGTGGTTTAAATTTTCCTTCTCGTAATTTACACAGAAACCCAAAGTGCTGGCAAGTACCAGTCCTGTGCAAAGCAATTCAACTTTCTTTGCTGTAATGGCTTCAAAAGCACCATTCATATTGTTTTCCCAATAAATTAGAATGTCAGAGTGGTAGATTCTCACACAATTTTCTGAGAGATTTTTTATTTCCTTCCTAATCCACCATGACTCATTTCAATAGATAGAAGAAATCTAATAATCTGGTAGGAACATGTGGGAACTATTTAAATATTTGCAAAATGTAAGGAATGCATGTGTTTCAGATGTCATCATTACAGCACAAACTGCTCTAAAAGGTTCTGAAGCATTTTCAAAACTTTATCTTTTGACAAATTGACTGATAAAATTTTACCTTAGGAAAAATTCTTGCTCATACTTGCTTATAATATTGGCATCATACTGTTGATGTATCTTTCATGCTTTGTTTGACTGTTTAGTAAAAGAAGTCTTGCATTCAATCACAGTTTTTGAAAATCAGTTTTAAATACCCTGCAGAGTAGTTTTCCTAAACTATTCTATGCATAGATTAAAATTTCAGACCTGAAGACCACAGGCTATATCACTGACATTGAATTAACTCACTTCAAAGAGAGCTTTCTTTTGAATACAAACAGTAAAATCTTTCCCACTTCAATGTTATTCCTGCTTGAGTAGAAGCGAATAAAATCCATGTAAAAACCTGGGGAGTCTGTCTACATTGGCTTAAATATAGTCTAAATTTTTGTCAAATTAACACCATTTTGATGCCTCCATTTTTATTTGCTCAAGCTGAGATATTTCAATGAAGTGTTGCACCCAAATTCTTTCCTGAAGACACATCACTGAAATATTTTTGCACCTCTGTGCCAATATAAGGGAGTGTTTTCAGTACCTTTACATCAGCAAAGTTAATCTGGGGAGCATTCAAGTGCCAGTGTGATACATAGAATGATTTTTGCAAAATTACTATGAAAATAGCTGTTAGAATCTTTTTGGTCTGGTAAGTTTAATTTTACTACTATAAATATTAAAGACTGCAGCAGAGATAAGTTGAAGCCTCAGGATCACCTGAATAATTGACTTTGCAAATCATATTTATCTTCCACATCACTGGAAGTCTGCTTATTGTTTTGTGTACTTTGTGCTACTGCATCTAATTCTGCCAGGTATTTGCAAAATGTCAGCAGAGTCCTGGACTCTTTATGGGAGAGCAAATAAAAGCAGCCTAGTGAAACCTGCTTTTCTCTCTCAGTTTCTGGGAGTAAGGCTATGAAACTGACTCTTCACCTGATTAATGAATACATTTGATTTATTAGATTAATTATTATTTTAAAATTCACCTCAAAATTTTAAAAAACCTAGAATGCGAGATAATACTTAAGATTTTAAGGTGATGGTTTTCTTCACAAGCCATGTGAAAATGAATGAGGTTGCCAATTGACAATCTGGTTACCATTCACTAGCAAAATGTCATGAAATATAAAGTCACACAAGCTCTACACATATGATAAAAAAACAAGGTGATGTTAATTGTCATGGAGAAAGTTGCAGCAAGACTTAGTGTGAGATTAAATGTAGTTTTAAGTAGCTCCTATCAGAGGAGGTATAGGTGGCTGGTTAACCACCACCAGGAGATCTGGCATTTGACCTGGAATGGAGCAGTGTTTTAAAAGCAGGTTTAAATATGACACAATTAATTCACCAGAAACTGTCCTTCACTTAGTCTTACCTTCTAAATTTTTGTTCATGTCTGTTTTGCCATCACATTTCTTAAGTGATTACCCACAGAAGGAAATAAACCTCACTTAAAATGAAGTCTGACTACAATAAACATTTTGTCCTTATTGATTTAATTATGAAAAGGTCTTTCTACTGAAACAGATTTTCTCTCTGTTGCTGGGTTAAATATGGGGAAATTCTAAACTTCTCCTATAGTTACTGAAAACATATTTTGAATTATTAGCCTTGCTGAATACTTCCTTTATTAGTTCATTATGGATTTTCCCCTGTTAAGGTCTCTTAAAAAGTAGCATTGCATGTTTCCGTCTATTGACATTGAAACTCTTTGGTCAGTGGTTCAGAAGAAAGTGGATTAATGAAATTTGTTTTTCTTTTCAGCAAATGACCAATAATGATCCTAATATTATTGTCTGGGTCTGGCAGATCAAGAAACATTGATTTTTTAAATTACAGGGTGAACTGGGTATAGATAACAGCAGAAGCAGAACCTCCAAAAGACCTTTTGGTTTTGTTACTACCTGGAATCATGAATTTGTGACTGTTCATCTGGAAACAATCTCCTTGCATGTAGGGTTCAATACAGTTAATCTTCCCATGGTCTTTTTCAATCTAGGCAAATATTTATCTTCACACTATCCATTCTGCCCCAGTAAAGTATCAAAATTTTGTTTTTCACATTCAAGATATGACATAACTACAGTTTAGAAGGCACTTGGTAAGATTTGAGGCAACGAAACTTCAGCCAAAGAATATGACTAAATGTGTTGCAATATGTACTTTTGAATCATCCATGGTCCTCCTTCCATTTGTATACTGTAAACTGTTCTCTACAGTGTTTCTTGAATACACGTAAATACCTAAACTTCTCGGCTGCTGTCACAAACAAATACTGTGCCTAACCAGAAGTATATTAACACTTAGAAAGGTAATATTGATGGTGTGGCAGGTCATAAAAATATGTGTAAATGGAGATAGGAGATAAAGAGAAAAACTAGAGTTCCACATTGATTCTGAAATTCTTTGTCCACTGAATAAGTATTCAATATTTTTAGAGCCTTAAGCATAAAGGGATCTGTCTCTGAAATGGTATTACAGTACTAGATCTCTTTAACACCAGATGCATTCATGCAAAAATGCTGCACAGCACCCAGCAGTAAAGTATTTGGAGGCTTTATTCAATTCAGCACTCCCTCCCTTTGCCTTCCTGGACAACTGTATGTAATTTATTTGCCTTAATAGCATTAGACTACAAATGTTAGCTTAATGGGCACTGGAAAGTTCTTGCCTTTTCCTACAGGGCAATCAATGCTTACTGCCAAAATGAATTCAGCAAATGTCCTTTGCAACATACAGAATATTAATAATTTTTGTAGGTAAACACAGTATTTGTGGTTAATTTACTGTGTTTGCCATCAGCACAAATAATTTTTTAAAGTTCACCAACCAGTCTTACCCCATCCAAATGAGTGTGGACACTTAAAGGAGGGTAGATTGGGGCTTCTTTTTAGACAGACGAATTGCATACTTATTGAGAAATTAAGGATGAGAAAGGCAGAGTTTAGTTTTCCCCCCAAGCAGGTAGTTATGTTCCATAATAGACTTTTGTTATATAACAGCTTTGAACACAGAAAATTGCCATAGTGTTTCTGACCATGGCCACAGCCACAGGCAAAGAGGAATTCTTTGCATTTAACCACAAAATCTAGGCACTAATGGAATGCTGAAATGGATCAGCATTTATCTCTCCCAGTATATGAGATAGCAAAATTATCACTTTTCAATCATTAGTGGCCACTGGTAAATTACTGACAAATGAAATCACTGTATCAGACCCAGCCATTGGTATTATGTATTATTATGATAATTTTTATTGGAAAGGAAAGGAAAATGCAGCTGCAAATTCTTTGAGATATTTTGGATTGTTCAGTATTTTCTAACCATGTGCACATACTTATATATGCAGTGTTGATGGGCAATAATAAAAGTCTAAAAGGACATTTGTTTTTTTGTTTTTTCTTGTAGCTTTACTGTGTTATGCAAAGTAAGGTGTGAAACTTTTCTGGGAGGAAAAAATTAAGAAACATGCAGAGAAAGAAAGCAAGTGATTTCTTTCAAAGTAGGCTATGACAAAAGCTATTACTCCAAAATAATTAACTTGCAAATTACAAAGGTATTTTGATGAGTAAATATGTTCTCCACTTCTTATGTTCAACTCTGTATAATACAATGAAATAATCTATTCTTGGACAGCTTGTCTTGTTATAAACATCAGGAAAAGGTATGTAAAGTATCCAGCAATGCAGGTTTGCTTAACAAAGCAGTAATACAATCTTCTCTACCGAATTTCAAAATAACATTTCAAATAATCTATTTATAGTTGGAATTGTTCGGGGCATATTTGGCAAAGAAAGTAACACATAAGCAGTCGATAACAAAATCTAATCACATCTGTTATTGTTCTCTATACTCCCAGTAATTCCAAGTTGCAATCTACTTACAGTGTGCCCACAGCAATGGAAAAATAATTTCAAGTTTGTGTAGAGGCAAGAATACTATTTTTACTTAATGTAATGCTCATGCATCTCAAAAAAAGTGATACCCCTGTGTTTGGGGAAACCAAAGAAAAAAAAGTAGGAGGGTTTTGGCTTTTCAAAAGCTTGTGCCTTGAAGAGAGAAACCCATCAAGCAGTGTCCAGCAAAATTTGTTACCCTTCTGATATGACTATAGGAAATCCTCTCTCCCTGAGATAATCACAACTCAAGGCTCAAGGTAGTAGAATACCTTAAATAAGCATTAAATTATTTCACAGTTATAAATATGTATTGAAAGAAAAAGCCAAAAATGGTATTAAATATTTTAAAAACTGTTGAACATTGCATGAGTGGTAATCCAAGAATCAAGTACCCTTATCCTGAAAGCTTGTAGCTTTCAGACATGTAGGATATGAATTTTTATCTTTATCAAGTTAAAAAAAATACTGCACAAGTAGGCAGCTTTAGAAGTAAAAATTGTGTTGTCCTGGCAGTGTCCCCACCTTGGGCTGTCTGTGCAGGAACATTTGTTTGCTGACCAAGGCTAAGGCAGTGCTATTATGTAGGTAAGACCCTGGTGTTTTTTACTGCTGTAATGATACCCATTTTATTCTGCTGTTCATTATAAAATTATGTTAATGGACTAAACAAACAACATGGTTTTGATGACTAAAGCTGAGGTTTTAATTGTTTGCTTTCCATGAAATATATGTTTGACATGTCATTGTGGCAATTTTTGCAATTAAATTGTTGTTTGTCCATCTATTGGAGCAGCAGCACTTTGCAAACATTACTGGATTGAGTCATGATAAACATTTGCTCAAATAGTTAATCATTGGAAGTGTACTGAGATCATAATAATGGAAAAAAGTCAGATCCTTGCAACATAGTTTTATTAATAGGCAAAGAGAAACCTTTAAAAAGAAACTTGTTGAGCTTTGTTTAGATGGAGATGAGAACTCAACCCCTTACCATGACTTTACATGAATCTGGAGTCTGCACACTGCCAATAGATACTTTATATAGATAAAACTAAAGCAAGACTTCTAATTTTTGACATTTCTTCACTTTGGGAAGAAATAGAGAAAGGACACTGTCTCCAGGTTGTGAACTTATGCCTTTTCCTGAAATCTATTGATGCAAGTGTGATTTTCCAGTTTCAGGGAGATTGGTACTTAATCTTACAACAAATTGAAATTCTGAATGTCAACATTCCTAAACAGAGGAAAATAGGGTCATTATTGGCATATCTAGTTTATTTTTAAGAAGCTTTTTATGGAGTTAGAGTTTGTTACATGCTGAAATTAAAAAAGGAAACTGTGTTTTCCACAGGGTTCAGTCCAATCGACTTAACACTTAAATATTCCAAATCACTTTAAGGGGGGGGAGGGGGGTAAGGGGAAATATTTGAATTGAACATCAGATTCTTCCTGTAAAGACATGCAGTCAAGGGAGTACTTTTCCCGCTAATACTCTGTGTGGTCCACTGTGTAAAAAAACAGCGCATTTAAAAAACAACAAAAAAAATTAGATACAGTATGGCAAAGTGACAAGTTACAATAGAGGTTAAGCCCACTTCTTTTTTGCCTTTTCATCAGCATTTGCCTTATTAGTCTAAGAAAACATAAAACCAGTTCAAAATTTAAAAAAAGCTTCCCCCCAAAAAGAAAACCAAACCAAAAAACCCACAAAAAACCAAACCAACAACCACCCCAGATACCCTCCCTTCTACTGGTATGTTTGACAGTTTTCCATAAAAAGCAATATGTATCTTAGGGTTTTATGAGCTTTCAGTTATTTGGGAACATGACTGAATAAATCAAGTGGTAAATCTTCTGGCTTAGCCTTCATGAGAGTTCATGCTGATGTTCCTAGGCCCAGTGTTACTGCTGGGAAGCTTTCTGGGCATGCTGAGAATAGTTCCTTTATGGCAATATTTTAAGATGCTGTCATATCATGCTGGCCCTTCAAACAGCCAGCAATAATGAAGAGCTGTGTTTAAATATATTTTTTCTTTATGCCTGAGCTGCTTGTTGAGGCCAGGAGGGAAGAAGGGTGCCTAATCTTACAACAAAGAGCAAGAGTTGCTTCACTTTGACAGAATTTAATACTGTTTATAGTTATAGGAGTGATGGAGGGCCCAGAAAAACAAACAAACAAACATACAAACAAACAACAATGTACAAGCTATTTGCAATTAACCAGACAGAGTTTCAGGTGGTTTTGTATCTCACAGTATAAATTCATCTTCAGCAGAATCATTCATGTCAAACTCATTCTTGCCCTTTTGTTTGGTTGGAGAGCTTCTTATTAAAACAGAATTTCAAATATTTCTTACGTAAGTGCAGTCAAAACAAAAGTTTGGCTTATACAGTATCCTTTCCCATATAGTTGCCAAAAGCAGATGGCCAGGGAAATGTATGTGTTATAGCCTTAATATTCACCTGGCTCTGAGCCACGTTTAAGCCAGGGTTTATGAGCTGATTGGTGTCTGTCTATTTATAGCAGTGTTGGCTCTTTGTTTCCAGACCATCCATTGGGAAGAAGGTACAAAGCCTGAGAGCAGCAAACTCACACAAACTGATAGCTGATAGAGAGCACAGGGAGGGTGAAGTTTCCGAGAAATAGCTCAGAAAAGGCATAAGAAAAGTTCAATCTCTTAAATATCACAACATGAAAAATAGAAAAAGCCTTAAAAAAGCCAGATTTCTTAAATATCACACCATGAACTGTGCAGAATTTTCTTGTTTTGTACAATTTTCCACCATGTTGCTGAATTTTTGCGCTATGTGATACTTGCTGTGTTATTTATACAGCTATTATAAGCTTTGATGCTTTTCTGTGCATCAAAGCATGTGTCATGAAATGGAGAGCAACTCCTCTACAAAGCTGGTTCCAGGCAGCTCTTGAATAATGGGTCACAACAAAATCCTGGTCTTGAAAGCAGCCTAGTGTAGTCCTAACATAGCTAAACACCCAGATTTATTTTTCAGGTTCTGGGCAGCCTTAGAGGTAGCAAAGATCTACCTCTGTCCTCTATATTAACACCATAGGGTTACCAGAACATTTTCTTCTTGGTTCATGCTCTGCTGGGGACCAACTCCTGCATAAATATTGCAATTGTCTAATGAATTCCAGATGTTTTAATGCCTTAGTCTCAAGGCTGCACTGGTAGCTTAAGAAGCCAATCCCCAGCTACAGTTAATGGAATATTGCTAATGCCTATATTTCAACTGAAAATAAATTCAGTCCTAGATGAAATATTGTGACTAGAAATTTGCAAATCTTTTCATGCAGTTCTTTAATCAGCTGGCTACTGGCATTTTTAACTGACTAATGATCTGAAAAAGCGAACTGAGATTTAAATATGCTGTCTTATAAAGGCAATAAAGAGATATCCACTGACAAGCACAGTCCAAAAAAAATCTCCAGCCAGAACAAAAGCAGCTCAGGATTTTACATTAGATACTTGATATTCAGCATTTCTAGAACTCTTTGTGAAGGCAAAAGAGTGACATTTCATTAAAAAGAAAAGAAGATTTTCTTTCATGGGAGGTTACCTAAGTTTTATTATGCCTGAGAAATGTGATCTGTTTTTTCGGGCAACAATGGCATTTATGCTCCTGCTCATTAAGTGTGTAGTCTATAACCATATTTTCCTTTGTCATTTTAAAAATCAATATTATAGGTACTAGGTCTGTATTATGTATTATAGCACATTGCAGAAATTGTTTCATCTTTACATAATATGAAATTATTTCAGCAAACTGTTTCTTTGGCAAGTTCTATTGCATTACATGTGTCTAAAAAGTAAAGGTAGTCTCTTATTTCACTTCTAAATTAGTTTAAAAATTAGATTTTAGGCATCATTTGTTCTAATGAAAAGACAGGATTTTATTTTTTAATACATTGAAGTGAAAAATCAGAAGTAATTGGTGTATATTTTTTGCATATAATCTGATACAGATCCTTAAGGGTTTCTATTTCAGAGCACAGTCCAGTTATAGTGGCCTGCCAACATCTAAAGGGGTGAGAGATCTGGAGAGGGACTTTTCACAGGAGCATGCAGTGATAGGAGGAGGGGGAATAGCTTTAACCTGAAAGAGGATGAGTTTAGATTAGATACTAGTGGGAAATTTTTTATGTTGATGATGGTCAGGCACAGGAACAAGTGGCCCAGAGAAGCTGTGGCTGCCCCACCCCTGCAAGTGTTCAGGGCTAGGCTGGATGGGGCTTTGAGCAGCCTCTAGTTGGAATGTGTCCCTGCACATGGCAGAGAGGTTGGAACTGGGTGATTTCTAAGGTCCCTTCCAACCCAAACCATTCCATGAATAAATGATTCTGCAATTTTCACTTATTTCAATCTTAGTATCTTGATTAATCCAAAGAAGAATGCTGCTGAGGATACATTCTGGATTCAAATGCTTCATCAAACAAGATTTACTACATGCAAT
Source organism: Molothrus ater (assembly GCF_012460135.2). Classification (NCBI taxonomy): domain Eukaryota; kingdom Metazoa; phylum Chordata; class Aves; order Passeriformes; family Icteridae; genus Molothrus; species Molothrus ater. The sequence continues at coordinate 93,600,542 of NC_050478.2, read as the reverse complement.
TTCTGAATGCAGGACTACACCCTTGCAATCTGGATTTCTAACTTCTAGTTTTTTAAGGATTTGTTGCATTCTTGGCAACCAATGGTGTTGAAGGAAAGTGCTAGCATCCCCTGAGTAACCATGGAAAACCAAACAATGTTTATGGGTTATTGGATAAACTGAACTACCTACGTGGCATATGCTTCATATTTAATACTGTCGTGATGTCTTATCTCTATAAAGCATGAAGCAAAAAGCTGTATAGAAGGAATACAGCAAATAATAAGATCTGTCTTCTCTGTAATAAACAAATTTAATGGGATTTTTATTAGCATTAGTTTGGGGGTATTTTTATATTCATTATTGACAGCCAGAGATACTTCATTTGAGTAATACGGTGAACTGAATTATTCTTCATATTTCGTGATATCAGTATTTGGTCATAATATTAAGCAGCTGGAACTGGAAGTAGGGTGCTCAGTTGTAAATGAAATCACTCACAATTCCAGCATTTAATATTAGACCTTTGTGCCTGCACACTCAATAACCAAAAAAAACCCCCGCCTTCCTTTCTTTTTATTCTAATTGATGTAATGCTTCTGTAAAATTCCTTATTAAACATTTGAGAGATTTACTGAATTTCAATGTGGTATTTCTCTGCCTTAGTAATTGACTATTTTTTCTCTTTGAAACAAGCTGTTCTATCCTATGTCATCCAAGGAAAACATTCCTGAAGAAGCAAGAGTTATCAAATCACATAAAGTACTTCCAAAATCAGTTATGGTTTTGAGAAAGCAACTTCTCCATTGCTCCATTTCAGCACTGTCCCAAAAGATCACAAAGCTGAGAACTGTCTCAGGCTTAATAAAGCCTTCTTCAGAGTGCTGAGGGACAGTCATTAAATATGTTTGGTTTTGTTAACATCTTCCTGCAGTATATTCTGCAGAGAATTTCTTTCCATTGTTGGGCAGTGAGACACTGTGCATCTCCTCAGTCCTACATAACTCACCCAGCGCTCATGTGTTCCTCCCTCTGGAGTCTGGGCATGCTGCTTGTCTGCCTGGGGAGGTTCTGTACACAGACAGGGAAGGGCAATTTTGGGATGTAATTTAATACACTAGCAATGGTAAATAATTTATGAAAACAGGCAATATTTTAGAAAAACAGATGCAGTTTTTTTGTTTCAGTATCTACTGCAAAGTCTGGAACAAGCAGAACTCTTGTCCATACCATCAGCATTTTTCTCCTTTTGCAGCTCTAATTTACTTCTTTTTACTGTTACACCTGTGAATTGCATCAAAGCAGAGAGGCTGCAAATATCAGTCTCTCCTTCCTTGTCTCCTGTCATATGAAAAGGCTTTATTAGATCTTGAAAGAACCATGTCAAATATTAAACAAAATTTATTTACAGTTCATTAAATTCAAGTTACATTGTATCATGTAAGCAAAGCCTGTGCAAAGGCTATGATAAAAGTATTAAATAATAAAATGTAAAGAAAATTTCAACTGCACTGTGGGAACTGCTACAGGCAAAAACAGAGTGAAGTCTCATTATAGCAGACCAGATAAAAGTACCCTGTAAAAATGAAGTAAAATGGGAACAAAACCCCATTGTTTAGGGACAAATATGTTTTAGAAGAGAGGAGATCAAAAACTTCGTGTGGGTGGCTGATCCTTTGTTTCTTCACCTGATGTCCTGCATCTAAGGTCCTTCCTGCTGACCCTGGTGAGAGAACATGTCAAAGGCAAAGCAGAGGGGACTAGCATTACCTCAGGGAGATAATTAAACCTGCAAATGAAGCTTTCTATAAAGAGAACTGCCTTTGCTTTATGTGGCCAGAGCTTCTGCAGCCAAACAGGAAGTGCATTGCTCATTTGCGTGAGCCTGGGATGTTATCAAGGAGTCCACAGAGGGCATCTGATGAAATATTGTCTTTAATCAGGGCAATGAAAAGATCACTGATGGCAGATATTCACTGAGGAGATGCTTGAATGCAGTTGCAAGGAAAGGAGAAGATGTTGGAATAAATGTCAACTACACATAATGTCATCAATCTTACTGCAGGAAAAATCACCAGTAGAGATTTAGGGTACAAACATATCTGCTTTAAGACAAAGGATAGAAAGATAACTACAGACAGGGATTTTACAGCAAAAAGTCAGATACCTGAAGTCCAATTAACTCCTAAAAAAGATGTTTGTTTACATGGAAGACATGTCAGAAAGCAGAAGGGAAAGTGTCCAGCGGATTGATGTGGGCTGGGGGTCAGATGACCACCAAAGCTGCTCTATCACTCCCTTCCTCAGCTGGACAGGGAAAATATAATGAAAAGCTCCTGGTTAGAGATAAGAGCAGGGAGAGATCCCACACCAGTTCCTGTCACCAAAAACCAGACTGGATTTGGGGAGATTAGTTCAATCTATTGCAAAAGAAATCAGAGTAGGTCAGTTCAGCATATGTTATCTCTGTGCCCCTTCCTTCCCAGAAGGAGGACTCCTCACAGTCTTCCCCTGCTACAGTGTGGGGTCCCTCCTGTTGGAGTCAGTCCTCCATGCACCGCCCTGGTGCAGGTCCCTCCCACAGGGCGCAGTCCATCAGGAATAGGCTGCTCCAGCATGGGTCATCCACGGGCCCAGAGGTCCAGTGAGCAATCCTGTTCCAGTGTGAGCTCCTCTCTCCATGGGTCCACAGGTCCTGCCAGGAGTCTGTTCCAGTGTTGGCTACCCATGGGATCACAACCTCCTTCCCTCTGGGCATCCATCTGCTCTGGCATGGGTCTCCTCCCTGGGCTGCAGATGGATCTCTGCTCCACTGAGGAAATCCATGGGCTGCAAGGGCACAGCTGCCTCTCCATGCTCTGCACATGGGCTGCAGGGGAATCTCTGCTCCAGCACCTGCAGCACCTCCTGCCCCCCCTTCTCCACTGACACTGGTGTCTGCAGAGACATTTCTTCACATATTCTCAAACCTCTCTCCATCTGCAGTTGTGTTGTGCAGTAGATTCCCTTCTTTTTAATTATGTAATCCCACAGGCCCTACTAGTGTCACTGCTGGGCTCAGCCTTGGGCAGCAGTGGGTCCAGCCTGGAAACAGCTGACATTGGCTCAGTTGGACATGGGGAGACTTCTGGCAGCTTCTCACAAAAGCCACCCTAGCAGCCTCCCCTCTGCCAAATCCTTGCCATGCAAACCCAATACAAACATCATTATCAAGCTGAAAGAAATGTCTGGAGAGTGAAAGATAAGAGAACAATATAGTTTGTCTGAGTTATAATTCACAGGAGACAAAGAACTGTTTAATTATCGCCTTCAGATGAAGGTGAGTTTTATAGGATGTTTCAGAAAATAAATGTAGGAACATTAGGGAATACATCAGAGAAAACATTTGAAAACTGGAAAAGCTTAGTCATGTGGAAGGATGACTCTTGAAAAAGGAATTGATTGGTAGGATAAACAAAATATGTCAGTAGCAAAAGGAATTGAGGAAATAATGCAAGGATGATGATCTAATGGAATTATCACATCACAGAAGATTGAAATCTGACCTGCTGAGCTATTTAGGAGATATTATCTGAAGCTGATGTGGGCAAAACTGTGGTACATAAACTGATTACTAATAGAAAAGCATGACAGTAAACAGCTGCTGTACCATAAGGGTTTATCTGCAATCTTGTAAATTGAGGAAAACATAAGGTACACAACCTGTCCTTTTTTGCAACCTTCTTTAATTTAGTTATATGATAAATTGCACCAAAAGTTATTTTGTGAAATATTCAACTGCTATTTCACTAGTGATGATATGAGAGATTTTCTAATATAACACTTCAGGTGAATAAAGAGACCTTGAAGTACATAAAAAACCCCGTAGAATGCTAAATATTGTCTCTCAGAAAGAGTGCAAAGTAAAAATCTAAAACAACTGCCAGATTTCACTTTTAGTGTCAAAGAACCTAAAAACATTTAAGTACATTGAAGAAGTAGCTACGGATTTGTGGACTATTTTGCCTTCTGTAGCTTTTGTATCATTACTGGCAAATGGAAACACTTATTTTTAAGGCTGGCAATCACTCGCCCCTGTAAGAGATTTGTGATTTTGGCAGACTTTGAACATTTGAGTTGGTTTTCCTTCCTGAGCTCTTTCCAAGCTAAATTACTTTGAAAAACAAATTTTAAGATCGGTCAATTGTTGTTAAGACCCTCTGGTCTTATCTTGTCTTCATTTAATTTAATGGAATTTGGAAGATAAATGTAACTAAACTAACTTTAGCTGTTCCAATTACCCCTCTCACATACTGCTAGCTGTAAACCTTTGAAAAAACTTTACTGGCTTATTGCTTCATCTTCTCTGGTGAGTTAGTTCTGTGTACTTACATGGAATTTTCCACTGTCTTCTCAGTGGCATCCTTTAAATGATGCAGGCTGTTATACATTAAATACTGTTTCTGAGAATAATTTTGCTTTAATTAGAATCATAGGAGGGTTTGGGTTGGAAGGAACCTTAAAATCTTTTAATCCAACTCCCTCCAATGGACAGGGACACCTTCCACCAGACCAGGCTGTTCAATGCTCCATCTAAGCTGGCCTTGAACACTGCAGTGTCTCACTACTATCACACTAAAGAACTTGTTTCATATATCTAAATTTCCCCTCTTTCAGTTTGAACCCATAACTCCTTGCCCTGTCACTACAGCTCCTCTCCAGCTTCCCTGTAGGTCCCCTTTAGGTACTGTAAGGTTGCTGTGACATATTCAGGCAACATTCTCTTCTCCAGGCTAAACAGCCCCAACTTTCTCAGTCTTGTGGGAAACCACAAAATTAGAGGGTTTTGGGAAAGCTGCAAAAGGCAGGCCTCAGAGGCAGTAGAAATGTGATTAGAGCTAAGCAGCAGCCGTGAGATAGGTCAGCAGAAAAATTATTTAAAAGTAGAAAAACAAGAAATAGAACAATGGTCTGTGTATTAACACTTGTCTACAATAACTAAGCTACAGAAAAGTTTATCTAGCAAGAAATTAGGAAGTTTGAAGCTTAATAATGGAGCTCTGTGCCTTGTGTTTTAAGGCTTACAAGTAGGTATTGTATTCGAAATAAGCAAGCATTGTTTTAACCAAAGGTAGCTGTGCTTATAGTGATTAGATAGAACTACTGTCAATGTGCTTTTGCTTTGTGTGATTGGTCAAAAAGCTTATAAAGTAAGTTGTAACATTAAGTTCTTGGTCTGCTGCCTGGGATGTGAGCTGGTGTCATCTTCCCATTGTCATAACCATGTAATGAGACTGATGCTGAAAAATAAAACAGCTCAAGGCACGTTCCACAGCAGTCCCGTCCCATTTGTGATTTGTGCATATACTCCCGGCCGGCGATAAGCCTCACTTCATGGGGACAGACTTTATCACCTTATCAACTTTGTGGCCCTCCTCTGGACTTGCTCCAACAGTTCCATGTCCTTTCTGTACTGGAGGAACCTGACCTGTACCCAGTGTTCCAGGTGGGGTCTGACAGGAGCAGAGCGGAGGAGCAGAATCACCTCCCTCAACCTTCTGGTCACGTTTCTTTCCATGCAGCCCAGGATACAGGCGGTTGTCTGAGATGTGAATGAACATTGCTGTCTCATGGTGAGCGAGTCATTTGTGTCCTCTGCTCTCATGCTGGTGTAGAGCACCAGCCAACTCAAGAGAGAGAAAAAAGAGACTTGGAAAAAGACTAGGAAACTTGGCACAAATAAGTCCCAGACATAACCACTGGCCATTGGTGTGTGCTATCTGTGTAAAGAGCTTCTGAATCCATTTGTGTTTGCAGTGAGATTTTAAAATCTGGCACTGTGTGACAACTAAAAATTAACAGTAGTGGAAGTAGCATCAGCTCCTGTGGAGTGAGGACGTTTTGGCAGAGTGAGCAGGGAAAGCCAGACAAGCTTTCTACACAAGAAAGGTGTGTAGGAGTATGTTAGCTGTGGTATACTGTGGTTGTGTGGTGAAAATTACAATTAATCCAGCAGAATACTCTGAAAGAGTAGTAAAAATACCTGCACTGCTAAAAAAAGTCATTATTCCCCCACTCTGTTACATCATCAAAGAAGAAAATATTCAGTGTTGTATTTGACAAAGAAAGAACTTCCCTACCACCTACAACTGTGTATCAAGAGATAATGGAAACAAATAATTTGAAAACAGTAGATGGAATGCATTAAGTGTTTGAAATGCATTTACAGTACCATGCACAAGCTAATAATTTATTCCAATATCAGGATAGATCAGCAGCAGACATGAGAAAAATAATGTAGCCTAAATCAGTAAACTCTATCAGTCATCTGTAGCAAATGCTCTGGGGAAATCAAATAGGGGTGGGAAGAATTCCTTTCGTGCAGATTCCCAGCTTATGATACTAAGCTCACAAAAATAACTTTTTTAGAAATATCCTGAAAACTGGGGATGAACTGCTGCAGAGGAGAAAGAGATAATAATTACATGTGGTTATGACTAGGCGATCTCACTGCACTTACATGTTCAAAGCAGAGAATGGGAACAAGTTTTTTCCTTTATTCCCCCAAATATCTTCCTGTTATTCACATGGTTATTACCTTTTAGCTTAGAACTGTACATCACTGTTTTTAACCATTAGATTCTGAAATTTTAAGTAGACAGGGAAGATTCTGGAAGCAAGTAAATGCTTAACTGGTGTACACAGACACAGGGCATTTATGCTTGAATTCAGAGCATGCAGAGAACAAAAAATCTGCTTTGATATGAATTATTCATGCAATGGTTTTGCATTTTTTTGCTACTTTTAAATAGACAGGGAGTGCCAAAAGGAAAAATATGTTCTGTCTAAAATCCTCTCTTTTATTTCATTTTCTATAGGCAAAGGTTGAAATTTGCATGTGCTATTGCCTAAAAGTTTACTCTTAGGTCTTTACTTGTCAAGAATGTGAAGAAGAAACAGAATATATTGTTTTGTTTGACACAGGCTAAACAATATAGAAAACTAGATCTTTTTAACACCAGCCAGGAAAAGAAATTTTTATACTATAATGTTTTTACTCCCTAATGAAGAGTTAACTGTTTACCCTTCATTATGACATACTAGAAATTTGTTAAATATGATTTTTCTCTTCAGGTAATTATATAAGAGTCATAAGCATTCCCAAAATGCTGAAGGAAACAGTGCAACGTTTGAAACATTTTCTTCCATATGTGGTTTCAGTGAAAGAAAATAAATTTTATCTATTTATTTATATTAACCCGTTACCATGGAAAGCTCTGCCTTGCATGACAGAGAGTGACTAGAAACTGTGTCATACACTTCTGAATGGAGATCAAAAATGCAAATACTGCTACTTCCTCAGAAAGGTAGATCTAATCCTAAATACGTTAGGCTGAACTATGTTTCTCCCAGAAGCAGTGAATCTTGCTCTTTTTCTTTTATTGTCCTGAAGTTAAAAAAAGGAAAAAAAGGCCTTTAGGATGAAGAAAGCATTCTGTCGAAGGTTAGAAAAGCTGTGTGTTCATGTAACTACTTGTTCAGAAAGCTATTAGAAATTGATGTGTTAATCTATTGCAAGGCAAAAATAAATTTGTTGTCTTGTTTACATGGGAAATTATCCCAGCTGTTCACATGGAAATCTGTTCTTCTCTGGCCAATGCTCACAGCACAAATGGATCATCAGTGGCTTCTCACTGGTGGAGAACTTATTTGAACTCCTCAGACTCCTCGGTTCTTTCTCAGCATTGCAGCATCTGGCAGAGATTTTCCTTACCCAGTGTCCAATCCTGAGCTGCCACACAAGCTCCTTCCTCAAGGCAGAAACTCATGAAGCACAGGCTAAATAGGTACTGCTACCAGCTCTAGATGGACCCCACAAAATGTTCTTTTTTGCAATATATTAGGGGTAATTTTCCAGTGATGAATTCTTAGTCCTGGAAGGCAGGCAGTGTGGGGCTCTGTTTTTCCAAAACAAGTTGAAAAAATTATATTAAATGAAATATGGTTGTCATTTCCATAGCCAAGGTTATTCATTATCCTTTTTTGCTGGAGATGCTGTAAATGGCAGAAAGCTGGATGACCAGTAGGCTGTAATTTATAAAATATTTTGGGATATTTCAATATGAAAAGATCTACAAAAATGCAAGATATTATTAATAAACTTGACAGGCCTAGATTGCTCATATTTAAGGACAAATTCCCATTGAAGGCAAAAATGAGTTTCAAATCTACTCTATTTTTCATGCCAACATAATTCAAATAACTGATCTTTAAACAAAATTACACTTTATCTACTGTTGGGGTCAAAACAGACTGAACTTGGGAAATTTAACTTAATTCCTTGCCTATAAATTTAATTACTGATTTGTGTATTGAGCAAGAAAGATGACAAATACTGAAGTACTCAAGAAGATCATCTGCAGAGACAGCACCAGCTCCCCTCAGCTCCTGCACTGGGTTCCTTGGAGCCAGCTGGAATCAGACTTCAATCATACTGCACCCAGTATATCTGTTTGGTCTATTTTCCTGGTTTTCACATTCAGAGTTCATTTTTATACTGTGTATGTAGGCCAACACTATTTTTTTTTTTTTTTCTGAGAATTTGTGATTTCCCAGCTTAACTAACAACTCGGACCTCTGCTCTTCTCCCCTGAAGCACTGATATTGTGTCAAAACAGAGTTCATATTTTGTGGGATGAAACTTCTGCCTAAACTAAATAACCAAGGGTGTTTTGCTAATTAAGTCCTTGAGCTGTTTGTTTGCAAGATTAAAGGATTTTACCCTGTTTTTGCTCTCTGGTGTTTTTGCAATTCTGCAGCTCAGGTGTAAATCCCACTTACTCCTGGAATTTTCCTGATTTTCTGTTTTCTGTTACCTATAAAAGATCTGAAACTTGTCAACTGTGACTTTTCTTTTGATTTACTATGTGGGGAAATCTCCTAGCATAGCCTGTACTAGTCCCATCAGGCGAATCTGTATAAGTTATAGTTATACAATCACAGAACAGCACAGATTGAAAGAGATCTGGTCCAAACTTGCACAGGAATGGGAGCCTATGGAAAATCATCTAGTACCTCTGTCCCATTGCATCTGGAAAACCTCCAACGATGAAGATTATACCATATCTCAGTGAATGGTTTTACTCAACCATAAAAAAATTATTTCTTATGTCAAGCTGAAACCACTCCTGGTACAACTTTACATGCTGCTCCTTGACTTTTCCATGTGGATCTTCATGAGGAGAGAGGTTCCATCCTCTTTATAGTCACACTTTAAATACTGGAATACTGTGATGAGATCCCCTCTGAGCCATCTTTTCTCAGATTAAAAGACTTAACTCCTCCCATCTTTCCTCACAGGGCAGGTTCTACAATCTTTTGTTTTATCTTCATGGCCCTCCTTTGGACCCCCTCCCACCAGTCCACGTTTTTTTTTGAATTTTGGGACCAGAGCTGGACACAGTACTACAGATGTGTCCTGACAAGAAGTATGTAGAACTGGATAATCAGATTTCTACCTCTCTGCTAGCAATGTCCCCACAGATGCAGCCCAGGATCAAAAATAAATCCTGTGCTTGCAGTCAGGTACAGGATGGAAGAAGCAACCTGATGTTTCCCAGAAATCAATCAGTGTAAATAATCAGCTTGGTATTTGGGTTAAACACATTTAGATGTGGCAAACATCTAATTGTAGTGTAGTATTTGTCAATAATTTTGCAGGACAAGTGGTGCTGTAGTATTGCACATTGTAATTATGTGAGTACCTTACTGAAATATGCAATTTCCAAACATTTTATCGAACGTGAACATTTGGAAAATATTACACAATTATAAATAATAAAATGCTCTTTTAAACGAGAGCAACCAAAATCTGTGCAAAGGAAATCCTACTTGAAAGGGTGTGTAAAAGTGAGCTTCAACAAATGAAAGTCTTCTTTTAAACCAAACCAATGGCAATACCTGAAGAGGCATCTAAGTACCATCTTTTACCTAACTCATTATTTTCCTAATTCCATATGTAAATATGGAAGATCACATCTTTTTTTTTTTTTTTTTTTACTGTTTTACAGAATAAAAGCTGTTTTGAAAGTTCGACTTTTCTTGTGCAAAGATAAAATCTGGAAGTAAATTGAAATATGTTCTGGGAACCCCAAATGGTAAAATTTAAATAAACATCTGTCTTCCACAGTAAATAAATTATCATGGATTAAACCAGAGTGGAGATTCTTTGAGGGAGATACATACCCTCACAGTAACATCCAGTATCTAATTTGTAACTGAAATGTTTGAAAGTATGGACTAAAATAGGAATCAGTGGAGACAAAAAAAAAAAGTCTGTCAAATTTGTCCTTGCCTTGTCCCATTGATGGAAAAGAAAATACTTCAGTTTACATTTCTCACATTCTCTTAAAAGACTTGCTTTGTATGTGATTTCATTTGTTGGAACATTGTTCTTCTTCCTTGCTGTTCCTTGTCCACCTGACAATGTCCAGAAGAGTTTGAGTCTCCAGAATCTTGTGTCAAACGTCCAGGTCAGACAGATGCCATACCAAAAGCAGATGATCCCTTTCCTGTGCATGGATCCTGACAGCTTACACAGAACACAGGTTTGTTTCAGCAGCACTGCACTAATTTCTGTCCTTCCTCTTGTGGTACATTGTTCCAGTAGTGATGATTTTCTCCTTCACCTTTCAATCAATGTTTAAAAATTTGGCAATTATACCACTGGTGTTGCAGGTAGAAAGGAGGATTTTTAGAGGGCTTCTGACTACTTATTGCTTTATGGAATATTGAATGGTATTTTCCCCAGAAGAGGGCTAGTTCTCTTTCAGATTTAAATTTTCTGATGCTTTTCTTCAAGATATTTGAGCACTTCAGTAATTACTATCATTTCTTATAATGACAATAATATTTAGTTGCTAGGTTCTCTCTCACTAAAATGTCTAAAATGATGGTGTTAAGACTTGTCAGAGACCTTTTCTGAATGCAGATACCAAAGCTGATGTCCCATACCTCTGTTTTCAAAGGCCAGGAGATGAAGGACAAGGAAATTATAAACATGATAAGGGAAGCAATTAGGCAACAATAAATACTACTGACAAAGCCAAGCATCAGTTCTGGTTTTGGCTGGAGAAGAATTAATTCTCTTCTCCTGCAGGTGTCCGAATACCTGCCTGCCTATCTGAAGCAGCAAATTAATTCCTTGTTTCATTTTGTATGTGTGGTTTTTGCTTTTCCTGTTAAATTATCATTGTCTCAATTCTTGAGTATTTTTCCAGCTTTTTCCCTCTGATTCTCTCTCTGATCCCACTGGCGGAGGAGTGAGCTGCATGATCTGTAGTTGCTGGCAGGGATTGAACCACGACAGCATCTGGCTATAAGCAGTGTACAAAATCTTTAAAAGCTATCTTTTTTTACTTTTTAAATATCCTCAGTCATACTTGGATTTGTGTGGATATGTATGCACAACCCACTTGACATTGAGTTACACACATTTCTTTCGACAGTCAGTCCCTTTGGGTCCAGTTGTAGAGATTCCTATGTTTTGTTTTAAAGATCCTTGGTTAAAAGCCAAGAGATTAATATGAAGATTTTTCTTCAAATTCAACCTTTTTGAAACTTACATGAGAGTGTTAGAGCAGGGTGGTTCTTTTCAAAGGATGTGTATTCATGTTTAGCTGGTGTTATATTGCTCTTTATGCCTTGCTGGAAGTGTAAGCCCAGCTCTTTGCTACAGAACTAATTTATTATCTCCAGTCATAAAGGATTATCTTATAGAAGGTTCTGAGACAAACATTGTGCACATGCTAATCTGGTGCCCAAGATTTTTCCCTCCTAACAACATGATTGAGCCCATATAGTCTGAAAATGCTTTTTGGTCTGGAATCATGAGTAAAGATCATTTGGCAAGAGAACTCTTTCAGTGAAATACAATAAAAATACTTCTGTGCAGAACTATCTAAGCAACAATCCTCTACATCCAATTCAGTAAAATATGACATTTTTTATCAGTTTAACAGCAAACCCACGATAATTTTAATTCACAAATAGGGGTTAAATAGAAATAGATTATGTTTTACTTTTAACTTGTTGAGTCACTATGAGCTTGTGTAGTGACAGAAAAGATAATGAGTTTTTTTATTTCCCTTTGAAATGGTCTGGTATTAGTAATAATGTATTAGTAACAATCCATGGAAAGAGCAGTTGCTCAGAGTTCCATCAGAATTTGGCTCTTCTCTCTGTGCATGCCAGCCTTACCCCATAGATAATTCAGTGTCTAAAATACTTTTCTTTACTCTGTAAATGGTACTCTAAATTAAGGTATATTAATCTAGATAAAAGGAATTCTGTATTCAGAAGTGTAATTTTTTTCCTTCTGTACCCCCCCTCAGGTTTTTTTAAGTCTTTAACCATTTCTTTGCTCTTACCACATTGCAAAATTCACTCTCAGTGTTAAGCACTTAGTTCATTGTTTTTATTTTTTCTCTACATGCATAGAGTGGAGAAATTTTGCTAACTATAAATGGAAAGTTTCAGAACTTTTAGTTCTGAATTTTTAAGCAGAGTGAAACCAACCTAATTAAATCTGTGTATGCAAGTTAATTCTTTTCAGTGGCCTTAAGTAGTAAAAAAGAATGATGAAGTTCCAGCTCACAACATGAATTTTATGCAAATTTATGTCCTGCCATAGAAAATTAGATAACTTTTTATCTCTCCCTCTCCCATTCATCTCAAAGAAAATTTGAGAAGTATTCTATTACATTTAGCATATATATACACCTTGGGACATAAGTGCCACAACAGCACTCGAATGATTTATATAGCTAGTGGTGTTATATATAAGAGAAAACAAGATGAAGGATTTTTGAGCTAATTGTTTGCTTATATTTCTTGATTTTTTTTTTAAGAGAAGCAATAAAAATGTCAATATAATTAATTTTTCCTTGTAGCTGAAAAAGAATACTTGGAAGAAGAAAATTAATTTCCATGCCAGTCCTTGCCTTTGGAACCACTGAGTGTTCGCTGCCCATTGAGTTTTTTCTGTAATGTTTTAAAACTAACGTGTCTCTTAACTTCTCTCTATGTCATAGTAAATAAAGAATATATTGACTTCTTGTAAGGCAAAGATATTGCTGAAACACAGAAGTAATGTTCCCTGCCAATTCATAAGTTTTACTGGGAAAATGTGCTGAACACAAAATAAAAATTAATTTCCTTACTAAAACTTTTAAGAGGTAGATTGCTAAAAAGAAAACATTATATTTCCTGCTTTCTGGTGTTATGTATTCACCACCAGATTTCTTTTCTTGTGCATTCATTGTTAGGTGTACAAAAATACAAGCTAGCAACTATGTTTATGAGAACTATGGTATGTATATTGTGGACCATGAATCCCTGCAGAAATTTGTGGGCATTTAACAACAATAACAACAAAAAGATTAAATAGTAACTTAGTATAAAATTAAATGCACATTAACACCATTCAGTACTGTTCTTCAAAATAAAGAAAAAAATATTTATGAGGAATATCATCAAGAGATGATCCAATCTGACACTTTTGGACTATGAATTGGTGCGAAATAATTGAGTGATCTTCTTTCATCACTCTCTTTTATCCACTCAAAAAGTTATTTGTCATGCTTTATAAGCATTTTCTCTTTCCCCACAATATCCCTTGTGCCTAGAGTGGTTTATGTACCTAAAAGGAGGCAAACCCTTATTGGTATTTCCCAAGTGCTGAAGTAGATTTTCCATTTCATAGAAGCAGTACAATCTATTAGAGCAGTTGAGAAAACTTTGCTATAAATCCACCTGCACCTTCAAGCATTAAAATTAATAGTGTCTGTCCTATAAGCTCATGTATCATAAAATAAAGTATTGTCTAAACCAGATGAGGTGTAGAAACAATTCCCAATATTTTGTCTTTTAACAGAGAGCTGTCACCTATCTAAAGCAGCCTGTGATCGCAGCCTGTGGGCTCTTCTCCATGAAGGTGTTGGGCTGAGTGTGGTGGCAGGTACATTGTCATAGCTGACCTCGACTGGGAGCTGTGGTGGGGCAGGACATGTCAGAGACCCTCTCAAGGTGTGGGAGAGGACTCAGCCATGGAGCCAATAACCCCTCAGTACTGCCCTGCCACCAACATGACCCAGAGTCCCCTCCCCAGGCCTGGGCTCTTGCGGCAGACTCCCACGGGGTCACTGGAAAGAGCCATGCTGTTTTATCTGTTCCCACAAGAGATGAGGGATGGGACCAGTGTTGTGGTTCATTTTTTGTTTGTTCTGTTCACCCCCATTGTTCGTGTTAAAAGGTCCTGCCCCTACCCCAGTTAACTGTCAATCCCCAAACCCCTCCCCAGTTTCTATGGTTATCAAATGTATCTTTTTTGTTTCCCACCCCCGGTTGCCTGCCTGTCACTCGGCACCCCTGCCTCCTTTTCCAGAAGCTTCTGGCCAGGGTGTCGGGTGATTGGCTCAGGGGCCGGGGCCCCTCCCTTAGTAGTACATGATTCGTTTTACTGTTATGTCAATCCCCAATGTATCCTTCTCTTCCCTCTCCTGATTTGTTACCCCTCACCCCTCCCATCTCCTTTAAAACCCGAGGTTTTCCTCCCCTCGGGGCTCTCAGCTCTCTGTTCTCACCCCGTGGTTCAGTTGGGAGTGTTTGGTCCCTCGGGGCCTAATAAACCCGATCATACTAAAGAGACTGAGAGACGCCTCTTCTTCCTGCGGCTCAGAGTTCAGTGGCCAACGTCCTGAAGGCAGTTTAGTGCCTTAGGCGCAATACCCTGCTTCGTGTTGGGGAAGCGCCCCTTCGGCTGGAGGCGGGCTGGTCATTCTAGCCTGGGCGTGTTTTTCCATCGGCCACACCGCTCCAGGTCAGGATGGCAGCAGCTCAGATGAATGCTCTGCCTGGCTTTAATCCTGCTCAAAAAAGATGGTGAGGTCTGGTGCATCACCAGCCACAGTCTGGCGACAGAAAAGAGAAAAGCAAAACGCCAGCACTGATTACAAGAATGGAATTTAAATTTTCCTAGGCATTCATTTCTCCCGGAAGAAAGATCACAACTGGAAGACATTCAAATTTCTCTTTAAACTGCATCTGAAACCAGAGTACCAGCAGAAAAATGAAGGGGTGATTGCATTCTCTTGATTTCTGTTAACCTGGGCAGATAAGGCTTGCTGTGAAGCACAGCTTCACAGGCTAGGGGACATATAAAGGCAGGAACTAAAGCAAGCAGTGATAAAATTAATCCATATCAGCCTTCTGTAAATCATTCTTGTACATTTTAGTGCTTCCATCTTTTCCCATTCTGACATCACTAAAAATGAATTCACTGAGACATGACATTTGATTTATGACACTTTTTATTTTCACAAAGAGGTGAAATGAATACTGTAACACCATTATATTTCAATCCAGCATCATAGCTGTGTACATCTTTAAATCTAATAACTAATTGAGCCTTATTGATTTTTTTAAATGTAATCATTTATGCTAAACTGAGGTAATCTTTTCTGAAGTTAAATACTGATTTTTACAATGGCATGTCTTATATAATATTTTTAAATATTATTATTACATCAATCATTATTTTTTTTCCAAAAGTAATGCACCAGATGTTGCAAAATGAACATTGTTTTTCATAGGAAACACAGTAGCCTAGAAGATGTGACAATCAAAGTTATACCACTTAGTTTTATCACCTCTTATATATTTTTCTCCATTAAGAAGACTCTCTGAAAAATAAGAAGCCTCATTTTAGGTCATTTTAGGATGTATTTATCTTTTTTTTTTTTTTCCTTAAATAACAGGCCTTTATCATTTGAGTGATTCAGCAGGAATTTCATAGGAAGGCAAGGTCTAGCTATGTCTTCACATTGTGCTGGAGTCACTACAGTTGAAAAGAAAAGGGCATCACCTGGAGATAGGATGAGAATTCCTACATTCATTCATTTACAAAAAAAATTATCCTTGATCCAAGATTTGCCCTTGAGGGTAATGACTTTTCCAGAGGCATGTACTTACTGTGAGGTGAGAAAATAGTTCATAGAATAAATGTGGGAAAATTCTGTGAAGATATTGAAGATAAAGACTGGAAGTCTGAATGCACTTGAGAATCATTTGGGGAATTAGGAAACAAGGAGAAACATAGAGCTGGGATTTCTAATTAGGATTTCTGGTCAGATGAGCTGTATTTATCCCTCATCAATCCGGCATCTTTAGAAATGTAAAGACAAATCAGGCAGGCAAATTTGGACTTCAAACTACGTGTATTTGGTCATGCCTTATTAGAATAAAATAGATCAATGATTTTTAATGTTCTTACTGTTAACTGATCATCTACTCCAATCAAATGTAGTCACGAAACAGGCACCAATCAACTCCAAATTGGCCTTATTACATGGAATGTGATGTGCTTTCATGCAATTTAACATGCAACATAAATAACACTACTTTGGTGTTACCAAGCACCACCTACAGAATAGATTTTATGTTTTTCAGAAAAACATTTTATAACTGACTTTATTTATCTAATTGGAAATGCAGAAAAAGATTATTATGTTTGGAGTATTTTATTATTCAAAGTGGCATTAATCAAAATTAAAAGGGATAACCAGTCAAACCCTGCCAAAGAAATCACAAAACAACAGATATCTTGAATGCATGTGGATTTATTCAATATAATTTTATATACGGTTACATATGATTTTTTTAAATTAGTTTTTATTTTCTCAGTATTCAGGCAAATACACATTGATCTAATGCTTCTTTTCTTCACAGTGCTTTACTAACAGGAGCAATAAAAATGAACTATAAATCAGCTATAAACCATTATTGGTGTCATAAAGTCATGATCTTGATTTAATAACTTCAGTTGTAATCAGTCTCCAATACCGATTCTGATTTACAGACTCCACTGGTCCTGCTAAGGCAGAAAGGAAGGTGTGAAATATAAATTTAAGATTCAGGAGCACTGAACAGTTTGATGATTTGGAGCCAAGTAAAACCTAGCTGTGAAACATCTAGACCATATAGATAAGGTGAAAAGAACAGGAGAGA
The DNA here is from genome assembly GCF_012460135.2 of Molothrus ater. Classification (NCBI taxonomy): domain Eukaryota; kingdom Metazoa; phylum Chordata; class Aves; order Passeriformes; family Icteridae; genus Molothrus; species Molothrus ater. The sequence goes on along the minus strand of NC_050478.2, from coordinate 93,583,520 downwards.
TGTGCATGCTCTTAATGCAGCTTAATGTGACACTCTAAACTGAGCAGACACACTCTATATGTGCACATATGTACATATATTTGTAGAAATACCCACAGGATTCTGTGTGTGCTGATGAATGGGGTAGGTTTGCTGATAACCTGTCCTCAGATTATTTGTATAAATGCATTATATAATTCCTTACCATGAAATTTTGACAATAAAATTTCTTACAGCATTTATCATTCTCCCTACTAATAATTTTCCCAAAGACTGGACTTTGCACAGAAGGAAATCATTCTGACACACTGTGATAGAAGGTCTGTGAAGAAAAGGTAAAAATTCCTTTCCTTGTGTGCATTTCACTGTAAACATTCAAGGTCACGTGTGATGTGGCTCTGAGCAACCTGATCCAGTCGAAGATATTTCTGCTATTGTGGGGGGGTTGGACTGAATGACCTTTAAATGTCCTTTTCCAACCCAAACCACTCTGTGATTCTATGATTCTATTTTTGTCTTCCAGTTTCATTCTTCCCATTGCCATTCTGTATAAAACCTGTGTAGAGTGGGAAGACTCCAAGGGATTGGTTGCACCCAGAAGAATATTTTGAGGATTCTGACCAAGTCAAAACCAAGGGGAGAGGGATGCCTCTGAAGGAAAAAAAAACCCAACCCTATAAACTGCAAACAGTCTCATGGGAAATGAACAGAAGGGACTTAAGTTTGGGACAGTAATTTCTTACCTGAACTGATTTTGCTGTAACTATTCCTATTTCTGTAAGATTTTTCACTTGCAGGATCATGTTAGGTAATTCACAGCTATAAAAAATAAAATGTTTCACTTTGTTCAATCTCATTTTTACATACAGGCAGTGTTCATTACTTGTCAAAGAGTGAATGTTGAGAGTGGTTGGCTTAGACTTGCTCAGTCTGGATAGGCAACTGCCTGTGATTTTCATTTAATTGATCCTTTCATAGTTTTGTCAGAAGGATTTGGGCCAGCTGTGATGTTACATTTGCATGGGTTTATGCAGGGATCAGCCAATCAGGCAAAATGTCACTAGGCTTAGCAATTGCCTCCTGGTTTTCCTGTGCTTGTTGGCACATGGGATTCTCATCAGGGATTTCAGAGATTCCAGAGCAGATGTTTCTGATATCAGTGGGAAAATACTGTATTGTCATTTGCAAGTTTTATTATTTATTAAAACAAAATATAGTGAGGAAGAAATGAGGAAGATGGTTATGAGGAAAATGCTATGAGCAAATATTCAGACCAAAGCTTTCCAAAGCCCAGCTATAGTAAATCAGGGCGTGGACTGAAGCTGTTTTTGCTCTAACTTCTCTCTCCCAACAAACCAGCAAGGTTTTCCATTGCTGGTTTGTTGGGAGAGAGAAGTTTGCTGCATCTAAGTTTGCTGCAAAGAAACAGAGCCTCTTTGCTCAAGCTTCACTTCTGCAGCTCCTTCCCTCAGAGGTGGCAAGAATTATCACTGTTTCAGCACTGTTTATCTACAAAAGTATAACAGTATTTTTCTCATTTCCCAGAAAGCAAAGAAAATCCTGACCCAAAAATACATGCCTCCAAGATAATCCATCCCAGCTAAAGATCTGCTAATACCTGAGGAGTCTTTTAGGAAATGTGCAGGACAAAGCTAGGAGTTCAGTTTGTGATTATTTATTTCTTTAAATAACAAAGATTTATATCAATGGTAGTTGTTTGGTTGGGTTTTTTTTAATTAGCACAACAGTGACTGTGTGATTGGGCTCTGGATTGCCTTTGTGGCCTAAAAGAATCCCTCCAGGAGTTCTGTTTTCTCAAAAACCTAAATAATGCCCTATTTTAGGGATGTTCTTAACTAAGTGCAGTCTGCAGCTCTGAACAGTGCCCTGTTGATGACTTCTGAACCAACAGCCCCTTCATGCACTCTCTCTCTGACGGCATAGATATGCCCTTTCGTGTTAGTGGCTTCAGGCCATTCACCACAAAAGTTAGTGTACAGACAAACACTAAACAGTTAATGCAAGAGTAATTTAATATAAAACCTGATTGCTAAAAGCACTGGGCTCCATCTCACAACTTTACTTAACAAGGGGCTATTTAGACAAAATAATTATGTGCTGCAATTCAAAACACCATGACAGAGGAATTTTAGGCACAGAGATCTGAAAATAGTAGAACGCTTCACATGACCTAATTCTGAAAATCTGAAAGATCATAAGGTGTCTGGACAGGATGTTCCTGCATGGCTGATGTTCCAGCCATCAGTGAACTTCTGTCTTGTTGGATGTGTCACCAGGGCCCTCTTCTCTCTGACTCAGCCCTCTTACAGGCTGAGCTAATATGCCAGAATCCACTCAGAGCTGCCTGCAGGCACTGAATTTTGATGTGATTTGGACACAAAGGTTTAATATTATCTAGGAGTTCATTTTAAGTTGTAACAAAGTGTAGTTGGCAAAGCTTTCTACAGTCAAAGCAATCTGGGTGACTTCAGACAGGATGAACATAAGCAGAGTTCTCCTATTTATGGTGCTTTTAGAATAAGGTTATCTTTAGAATAAGGTTATCTTTCTGAACTGAAAATAAATATCTGTTGATCTTTTATTTTATTTTGTTAGATTTCTTGCTCCTTCATCTAGATTACTAAGACAGGTCTGCATGGTAGGCCTAAATTGAAAGTTGCTTTTAAACAGTGCTAGAGCATTATTTTCTGTCTCCATCAAAATGGTGGTGAAAACAGGTTACTGATTTTTTTTCCCAAAGCTCTCAGTAGCTCAGCTGTGCTGCAACGATTCAAATTAGCTTATTGATTCTTATCTAATAGTGCTTATTACGTGTTATTTTGGGTTATCATTTCTTTAGTGTGTCTTCTATTTTTTCATCAGTCACTCGTTGCAGATCTTCACACACCAGTTATTGGGGGAAAATGAAATTCTCTTTTTTACTGAAACTCTCTAAGCACTTCAGTGTAAGATAAGAATATACCATTAACATCTGGCCATCTTCCAATTTGGCTTCATAATATCTTTCAAAACTTATTTCTCAGTTCAGTAGTAGACATAAATTGGTTGAAGCAAAACTTATTTGACATATACCACTGGAAAGATAAATCAAATAAACAACTAAACCGATGCTAGTAATAGTTGTTATCTGAAACTCTTTTTCATATGACAGCATCTATCAAAATGTGTTAAAAACCTAATGCCACAAATCCCTATAGCATTTATGTGCAGCAGCAGCAGCAGCAAAAAAAAAAATCAAGATCCTGTTAAAGACTTTGTAATCTTTCCCCTATGCAAATTAAAAGGTTGCTTTGGATCTAAACTGGGCTTGAATGTGAAGGAAAAATACAGGAAACAGCTACAGAACTGACAAAGAGAAGAGACTAGAACAAACACTACCCTATTATTTTCCGAACCATAATTATTTCCATGGGATTGATGATGCACATGAGAAAGAACATTGCACCCTTTACAATACAATACTTTATTACTGGATCATATTTGTGCTGAAACAGTTAAGAGCATTAATAACATCATAATTTTTTTCATTAATAAAGTATGAACATTGTGCAGTTTAACTGTTTCCAATAAAACAGTTTCACTGCAAGACTGCTAACACTGACAGAACTCTTTCCCAGGTCTGAGTGGATATTCGCAGAATGAAATCAGCAAAAGAGAATAAAAATCATGGGGGCTCACTACTGACTTCAATCCTCAAGTGCAAGCCTTGCAATCCCCAAGAGCTAAGTATTTCAGCAAATGTACAGGGTTCATTGTAACTTTTTCATTGTAAAATTTTCATTTTCCTTGTAACGTGTTTAAAATAGCATTAGGCTACAATTTTGGGGACAAGTCCCTGCTGCATCAGGGGGGAAAAAAATGAACATAAAAGGATACTGGGCCATTGAGATAACTCCTTCTGGTCTTCTTGAACTGATGGCAGTAATTATTAGAAGAAGTTGAGGATGATTCCCCCTTCATTCTTCCAACCAGGTGTGAGAGACTGAAATGTTAAATGCTAATGACTCAAAAACTCGGCCATTTGTAAAAGCAGCAGGTGCTCTGCTGAGGCGAGGGTTGCACACCCCAGCTGAAGGGGAGCAGGAGAGTTTGTGTGCATGGTGATGAAATCTCTGATCCACAAAGGACAGAGAGGGAGCACACTCACCACCAGGCCATGACCAACATAAAACAACCTTTGTGTAGCAACAAGCTTGTATTTACTGGGAAAATATATAAACAGATGCAGTACATCTGCAAAGACTTTTGCACAGTTACCATTTTGTAAGATTTAATATTGAATTTTAATGCAACAGATACAGATGGCAAAATTAAATAAAAAACATAAAATAAAGGTCTATGATTTGCTTAAATTACTTATGAACATTTCCATTTGAGTATTATTATACTGGTGCCAAGAAAATATCACAATGTCATTAAGTACTGAAATAACAGTGACATTTTAGGCAAGTCATGAATGATGTTTTACAGAGCACTTTGAGCAGGCAGAGAAGCAGCTCCTTGTACATATCATTATCTCCTATTAGTAATGTGCCAGTTTTGAAGGAGGAATATTCATTGCCATAGCAATAACTTGATGACAGTTTTCAAAAACATCCCACTAGGAAAGAAGCTGATGGAGGACTGGCCTGATATCACCTATGTACCTTTAAAACCAAACCTCTCCAGTTAAATTAACATAATGCAGCACACAGCAACCACGAGTGTGGCTTTTCGGTTTTGAATGTATCTTGTCAGCCTGACTTTATTTTGCTTTTATCACAGTGGCTCATGATGAGGCAGGAAGTGAGGAGGAGGAAATTGTAAGAAAGGTGGATAAGTTGAAACTTATACAGAAGAGAAAGCTGAGAAGAGAGGAAAATGGAGAGGGGGTTGTTTGTCTTTCAGAAAGAAGGAAGGACCTAAATGTACTGGCAGCTGTGGATAAAAGGAGAAGAATGGGGCAGCTGTGGATGATGAGCAGTGCACACACCTGTGAAAGCAAAGCTGTGATGAGGCAATGAAGAGTACAAGCAGTGGCAGTGCAGATCAGGATTATAAATGGGGTGGGGACTGAGGGGGAGGTATTTTCCCAGAAGTGGTCTTGTTTTTTCATCTTGGCAATCTCTACACTCTTCCCTGAGGCCATATTCACACCTATACTTGACATGTGAGAAAGTCTCAGACACAAGACAAGAAATATATTGTAAATGGAACCATATTTTGTATGAAAGGCAGTTCCTAACAGCAGAAAGGCAGCAGCCTCTCCATCAGTAATGAACAGCAGAAGGGCTCTTAAACCTCTTCACAAAGAATGCAGCTGATGGGACACCATCACCTACGGATGTGGCTTAAGTGTCACCTTGCACAATCCTCCAAGACTGTTGGCCTAAGTAAATTGATGTATTTTATCTGTTAGGATATTTATTAAAAAATAGTCATAGAGCTTTCCCCTTTACCAGGATAGTACCATTAAAAATTATTGTTTGATATAAATAAATATAATTTATTTATTAATATAAATAAAATTTGTTTTGGTTGAAAAGAACTCATGTTGATTTTCCTTCTCCTCAAGTCCGAGCTGTGATTTCAAGTTGGCAGTTTGACTCCACACTGAAAACTTTGAGAAGCCCTCATAGTCCAAAAAGTGTGACCCAGACACATACCCAGGGAGGTGACATATTTTACAAAATTAATTCTTTCTGACTTTTCATTCCAAGTTCCCTCTCTTATAAGTGAAATTGCAAGGTCTTTTCTGTTCTGTTCTTTTGTTTGTTTGTTTGTTTTTTATTTTGGGAAGGAGATGGAGGGTTGGCTGCTTTGAATGCTGAAGCCAAAGCTCAGTATCTTTTACCTAGGTGCTACCAGCTGAATCAGCAGTAGTTAAACCAGAGAAACAGAAAATATTTTCTGAGTGAAGCTGCTTTTGTGCCCCTTCTCTTCAGGTTCACCACATAAAATGTCTTTCTCTTTTTATCTGATGTAATTTCTCTCATACATGTGAAGGGAATGCAAAGTGTAATCTAGTTTGGCAATGCTGAAAATACATTAATTATAGAGAATATAATGAGTGACGTATATGTTGAGATACACATATCTTAGTGTCTTTGTCCAAATTCCTGCTATTTGCCCAGAAGCATGGACATTTTTCTGATAATTTTTGAAGGCTTTCCTGGGAAGTCCATCACATTTTCCCTAGAGCTCTTCAATCCAGGATATGCTGAGAAAGTACCTTGCCCTGCTCTGTCCCTCTAAGCCCTCTGGGTACATTCAGCAACATTTTGCAGCATCTGGACCCATGGAGAGTTTTCCCCCTGATAGCCTTTGCTTTATCCTCTAAAAGGTTGCTATGGGAACACAGTAAGGCACATCTGACAAGCCCTTACAGCATCACCCAACTGTTTTTAGGTCTAATAACTTCAGAGAGGCTTCAAAGGGTTGTCTGGAGATTTGTTTTGGTTGAAAAATAAAAGAAAAACAAACCTATGTATCAAGTACCAGTCATGATCCTTCACAGCAAGGTACATAACCAGATGGCAACTTATATCTGTCAACACAGCCTGTGGGGGAGACTTTAGCAAAGGAGAACTTAATAAAATATTTATCAGTCAGAAGGCTCACTTGATTCAGACAAATTGTGCTCAGAAAGGGCTCACTTCAAGCAGAAAACTCAACTTTGTAGGAACTGACCAGCAGCATCACTGTAAATGAGCAGTTCTGTCACACCTTAGCACAGACGGGGCTCTAGTAACACTGTGAAAAGTAAGCAGCTTTTGTGCCCTCAAGAAAATTTCTTTGTATGCCAGAAAAAGTTTTTCAGGCATTTTGGTTGAGCTTTTGTTATGGGGAGGAGGTAGAGAAATCTCATGTGGAACACACTCCTAGATTTGACAATTTCCTTCTCAGCAAGTCTTTTGGCTTGACACAGCTGATAAAGCTAGCGCCGTTCAATCCACACCTTTTTGCTTATGATGACACAATCTGCTCATGATGTAGAGTCATGTTGTTATCTCTAAAGGAAACATTTTTATTTGTCCTGATTTTCTGTATTTTTAGTAGCTTAAAAATATTTTTATATTCAAAAGACACACAGGACTGCAGTTGTCTTACAGCATATCCCATTCCAACCTGCTCTGAGAACAGAAGCAGCACTGAAAACTGAGAATATAAAGAGTTTCTGTTCAAACACATCATTAAATTTTATCCAAAAAGCCAAGAAAAATACAATTAAACCAAATTGGCATCAAAGTAAGATTAGCTAATTGAGGATGTAATTTGTAATACTATTACTGTGAGTACAGTTCACATCCTTGCAGTTTTATTGCATCAGTTTAAGGGGTTGTTGTTGTTGTGACATAAAATTAACCATTAAAATTTGCTCTGGGATGAAACAAAGCTTGCAGAACACCACTTAGTGCCAACTGCATTTCTTTCCCTACGTCAATAGCAAAACTTTCTTCTTCTCCTGGGTATTGTGCTGCATGATTGGAGTATATGGAGGAGACAATAGTTTAATTTGAAGACCATGCTGATAAGAACCAGCCATTCCAGAATTTTAAACATGCCTCAAAACATGGTCTCAAGTTGGGGCAAATGCTGGGAAAAGTCTGGAGTAGAGCCCAGTCCTGCTGTTTTCCAGTTATTCCCTATTAAGGAAAGGTTAACAAGGGCTATGTTGCAAAGGAACATAAATTAGAGCAGATTAAGTTTCCCCTGACTCCTCTGATAAGAGTCAGGGCTGGATCTGTGATGTAGGAAGCACTCAACTATCTAAACATGAGCTTTGTTCCCTCCTGTGTCCGATGATGAACACATCTTGGAGGTAAGGACACTATAACAAAGGTCTAAATAAACATCAGACATAACTGCTCAGGTGCCTACTTGCACATTGTGCATCCATGCAATTGTCACATCATTTCCCTCGCACATCTACTGCTCCATGTCATCAACACTAGCTTGAATTAAAAGCCTTTTTCTGAAACTGTAAGTTTTAGTCTTTAGGAAATACTATAAGCTAAATCTGAGTATTTGGCAGAATGCTCCTGAAACTTCTAAAGCCAGCTAATTCTCCTACAAAATCATCTGCTCCTTTTCAGTATTGTTGCCCATCTGGAGGTTTCTCCTTCTCCCATAAATATCTGTGAGAGGAAGTTTGAGCTCTTGTTGAGTCAAGAGCAAAGAAACAAGTAAGTTAAGCCATTCATAACTTATTTCCTCTGCTCTTAAAAGAGAAATACGTATTCATACTCTTGCTGTATTTAATGGAAGAATCATTCAGAGCAAAACAAAAAGCCCAGGCTCACTAAGCATGGCCATTTTTCCAGAGTTACCCTTATAACTTTCTCTCTGGAGAGAGAATGCTGTCATCTGCATGTAGTAAGATATTGCAGTTATATCGAGATCCCAGTAAATCAGCTTTCAGCAAGCCTTTTCTATTAATAAATTTGGCAGCTTTCATACTACTGATACTAAAAAAAGTGCCTGAAAAATTACAATTATTTATTCAACAAAGTTACATAGAAAAAAAAGCCTGACCAATGGACTTCTGTTGACAGACCTTGTGAATTTGGAGGGATACCAGACACCACTCAACATGAAGGCTTCCACAAAAATCAGAGACCCTAAAGGTACCCTAAAGGGGTAAAAAGTGCATGGTGTCATGCACTTTTGTGTCACATGCTCTTTCTCTTACAATGTATAAGCAACACATGGAATTCACACAGATGAATTTTTGGCAAAAAACTAAGTTGACTACATGCCAATCAACAGATTTATCCAGATAGGCAGGGTGTCAGGACTGCAACGTGTTTTCTCAATGGTCAAAGAGCTGTTTCAAAGGTAAAGGAAGTATTTGCAGTGATAGCACGATGGAGAAATCAGTAAGCAATTGGTAAGTCTGAGGAAAAATCTTTAAATTAGCTTGGGAAAAAGAAAGGATGATGAAGGACAGGATCTGGCATTGCTGTGTCAGATCAGGCAGCTGACAGAGGCAGGAGTGGAGTGAGGCTCAGTGTGCAGCTGTCTGCTTCTATATGCAGCTGTGGCAATCCCACTGTTCCTCTTGGGTGATTTAAGAGCCTCTGAGAGGCTTTTCTCTGGGGGAAAAAACAATTCCCAAGCAATTAAAACCAAAAAAACAGTACTTCTTTTCTGGGGATCCATAAAGCAGTCTTGCCAGATTGCTCTACTTGTACCCGCTGTGAAAGCTGTCACTTGTCTCTGTATCTATTTGATGCTTGGCCAAATTTCTCTCTGCCTTCAAATCTTCTTTTCACAAAATCATTTCTGCAGATTCTAATAGTCCTTTGCAAGAGTATATAAACTACATACCAAGCACATATATTTGGTGTGCACTGTACCTAGCTGTGGGACTGATATCTACTCAGTCTCAAAATCTCTCACTGGGTTATTTCAGCTTTGACATTGGTTGGGCTCTGAACACCTTAATAATTAAATAATGGGTCAAAAATTATTTTGGCAAATGCCAATTTGCTGGTAACCTTACCTCAATGAAGACTTAAGAATTTCAAAGTCTAAGCAGTCTGCCTGCATGCCTTTTAAAGGATACAGCAGCATTTGAATTGCTCACTGTGATCTGTGGGACTTGTAAAATAAGAGAACTCATTTTCCAGGTTTATGCCAAACACACAAATCCCTAGAATTCTGAGGATGTTCATCACAGAACCAATCTAATTAGAATAGCTAGCAGACATTACAACAGGGTAGGACAGTGCTTATATATTGATTTCTGGCAGTGGAGAAATGGAAGGAAGTACTGCACTTTTCAGCATGTATCAGAGTCTAGAGATCTGGAGATTTTAAAAGCCCAGAACAGGGATTTTTAGGAATGAAAAAGTCAGAGGTGTAGATGTGGAAAAGATTTGGTCACAATAAAATCTAGACAGTGACAGGCATGATAACCTGGAGACTGACAGGTTAGCTCACAAGAGACAAAATGTGGGAAGTGAAAGAAGAGTTCAAACTCTGAATGAGGCATGAGAGGAAAAGACAGTGTAGGGGATGGGGGGAGGAAATCAAGGACATACAATGGTGTATATGTGGGTATTGCACCTGATCTGGGAAAACTAAAGATATATTTCTCAGAATTTCAGGATCTATATTATCTATATACTCCTATACTCATAAGCTGCATTGATAATATCTTAGAGCCAGATGGAAACACTCAGAAAATATTTTGTTGGATGCTTCTTGTTGAATCTAACTGATTAAAGATCACTATTTACCCTAAGTGAAAATGTCCAAATATACAGACATGCATTCCCTTGCTACTCATTAGCAAAATAAAAAAGAAAGAGAAAGACAATTTGATCAGAGAAAGTCTGTATCCCTCCATGGTAATTTGAAATTGTTTTTCCTGGTGAAATTCTCGTATAGTGGGGTTTCTCTCCTGTGAGAATAAACCTGATGCTTGTGGTTGAAATGGAATGACCAAAGTCAGAGGGTTCACAAAAACCTAGCAATTTTTATTAGTAGATTGTACACATGGCATGGAAATTGGTATATAAATGTCAATATAGCATAAACTTACAGCAAAAACACACAGTGGTGGATTTTGAGTAAGGGGTAAGCTGAAAGAGGAGAGTGCGAATAAAGAGAAGAAGAGAAAAAGGGGAGGGAGGGAGGGAGGGAGGAAGAGAGGGAGGAAGGAAGGGAGGAAGGGAGGAAGGGAGGAAGGGAGGAAGGGAGGAAGGGAGGAAGGGAGGAAGGGAGGAAGGGAGGAAGGGAGGAAGGGAGGAAGGGAGGAAGGGAGGAAGGGAGGAAGGGAGGAAGGGAGGAAGGGAGGAAGGGAGGAAGGGAGGAAGGGAGGAAGGGAGGAAGGGAGGAAGGAAGGAAGGAAGGAAGGAAGGAAGGAAGGAAGGAAGGAAGGAAGGAAGGAAGGAAGGAAGGAAGGAAGGAAGGAAGGAAGGAAGGAAGGAAGGAAGGAAGGAAGGAAGGAAGGAAGGAAGGAAGGAAGGAAGGCAAGTCCTGACTCCAGTATTTATCCAGCTGAAGAGGTGTCCAGAGTCCTGTGGGCACTACCCTGGCTCTGTGTGGAGTTACCATTTTACAGATTAATTTTCTCCACCCTAGAGCTGAATTTCTCGCTTTCTATATAAATTAATTATGATGTGCAGTTTATTCTTCTAAACCTTTCTGGAAATGGGTCAGAGGTCTTCAAGGGTCTTTGGTGGGCTTGATTTCCTCCCCTTGTCCCTACTGTGGTGGTCTTTAGTTGTCAGTCCATGCCTGCTTCTCCAAGCCGTATCCTTGTGCATGTGCTGCAGTGTGTTGTGGTTATCTCCAGGAGCCAGAACACGAGATTTTTCCCAGGACAGTGCTGCCCTACCTCTGTAAGGCCCCCTTCTCCAGCCACATCCTGTTCTTTTTCACAGCTTGCTCTGGAAAAATAAGTCTTGGCTGTCCCCAGAGCTATCAGTGCATTGAGACACATATTTTAGCCCCTTATCTTCTGGGATTCTACATAAACCAATGTCTTTAAAGTTAGTTTTACTAACTATACTTTCTTGTCCCTCTTATGATGTCCATTGCTCACTCTTTTGGTGGTTTCTCCTGCTAAAAAATGATTTATTTCCTTTTATAAGATGATGTATAGTAGGGTTCTGTACCTGTACATCTGAAAGTCTTGATGCTCAAATCACTTCTTGGACAAAATGACCTATAGGTGGGAAGCAGGGTGAGCACTGTGATTCAGATCATGTGTTTTGGCAAGAGACAACCTGCCTGAGATTAATAGGGCAGCACATAGCATAATCAAACTATATTCCCACTATTAGATTGCTTCCTGAATTTTTCACTGTGTTTCATAGAAAAAGCATAACATCTTTTCAGAAAACACTTTGACAGAAGCATCTGAATTCACCATTTTTACTTTTTTTTTTTCTTTTTATGAGGGTAAGCTGGTCTTTCCTGCACTTTGTAACTCTGTAATTCAAGTTACCTCTGCCTAATATCTTTTCACAAACTTAACCTATTATTCTCTTTTGTTTACAGGAAGTCCAAATGAAGGATGTTTAAAAACCTAAAAATTGGTTGTTGTCACACCAACTCAGCTATAGAAGAGCTGTCATGGTACTTCAGCATCTACCGAAGGAAAGCAAGAACGAGGTGTGCTCGTAAAAGCAGGAGAAGCTTTGCAGCTTGCCAGCTGGTTTGCCCACTGTAGGGTGAGGTACTGTCATTCCCTAAATTTAGCCTAACTTCATAATAGCCTGGTATAGTGGGAGGACTTTCATCTGATAAAAAAATATTCTCAGGACGTTGCCACTTGTTACTCTCCCTGTGACAATATTTATCAAATTGATTGTATTAGGCCATTTCATATAGTCAAAAGCAAAACACATAAAATTGTGTCATTCTGAAGTTATTATTTCCATTTTATAATCCATGATAAATTGAAAGTATGATGACAAGACACAGTAAATTCTGTAAATTTCAGCTTAAAATTTTTACTCATTATCTTGGCTGTTATTTCATTTTGCAACAAAATCTTTTTTTTTCTGCCTAAGCCAACAGTTATAACCTGTAAGTATCAAATGTATTCTGTACGCTGTAAAACAGATTTAATGTCTTGAAAATAAAAAATAATAATATACATAAAGTGCATGATCAGTAACTTCTTTTACATGTATTCCTTAAAAATAGGTTTTTCAAAGAATTGTATGAGCACAGTCAATTAACCAGAACCTTTTTGCTAGACACTGCCCATGATGTTTTCATTGTAAAGGACATTTGATTGGAATAGAGACACATATAATGGGATACATATATTCTATTAAACATTCAAGTGATTATTCAGAGAGAAATGAAGAACTTATTTCCTTCATGCTGTTGGGTGAACACTAACCACCTTTTTGATGGTATATTCTTATTTATTAAATACCACTCTATATCTCTGTGGAACAATAACAGATTTTCTGGCAAAATAAAAAAAATCCTTAAATTAATGGGGAGTGACAATACATACACCCCAAGGATTTCAGCTTCATGTCACAAAAAGAATAAATCTCTATGTGTGTGTGTATCCATACTCTTTCTGTCTATTTTGTGATTCTGTTCAGATCCCAAGATGTCAATTTCTTATTTACCTTGAATAATAAACCATGGCTTGAGTTATAAGAGTCGCAAGCAGAACCCTTAAAATTTATGAATTCTATCTTCATTTTGCATTATTTTCTGTAGTTAAAAATATGTAGATTAGAAAAAACAGTAATATGCACATCAATCTAAATATTTCAACATTTTCCCATGCCCTTAGAAATTCATTGTGAATACACAAATGAGAACAATAAAACTGGAAGGTGACTTTCAATACAGTACTCTCTGAACTACTAGAGCAGGAAAACAGAGCAAGGAAATTCTGCCTAGAAGTGCACATGCAACACCATGGTGTCTCTTGAGGACCAGATGCAGTACAAATAAAATCCTGTAATTATTTTCCTGCAGAGTGATATCAAGTACTTTACAGAAGGCACCAGTGCTGCTGGTAATAACAAGCACGTAGTAAGCACCATGGCAAGGAACATTTTTCAGGGACAAGCTCCTACCTCTGCACAGTCAGGTGTAATGGATTCCAGGAATGCTGAAATTGAGGGAGTATATGGGCTGCTTTCTGCACTGAGTCAGCCTGATGAATTAGCAAGCTGGTTCTACTTCCATTTTCTTTGGAAAAATTACAAATTTGCTTTATTCTTCAGGAAAGTAGATCTGGTGGGTCCCAGGACTCTAAAAATTATCTCAATAATGTGGCATTATATGAATAGCCACTAACCCCCCCTCCCCCCAGAGTAATAGGAGAGGGCTTCTGCTACTTTCAACTGAGGAAAATAATCGTTTCCCATTTGCACTGTAGGAGTAAAGTTATGAAGCAGAAAAAAAGAAAATGATATGGTAACTGCTGTCAGAGCTGAAAGGGATGAAAAAGAGTCATAAATTCTCAGGAATTAAAGTCCTTTGTGTCACTGGCCTTTCCTAAGACCTGGTTTTGGTTTCTAAGGCAGGATCTACTCAAGTAGCACTGATGGTGCAGAGGAAGACAGTAACAGCTTTCAGACTCTGGCTTAAGAAAGCAATTCTTCCCTTTATCCTCCTGCCTCTCCACTTTAAGCCCAGCAGTGAAATGTATGACCCATATTTGTTCTGCCTTTTCTGAGTGAGAACACCACATCAGGTCTTCATGATCCTGTCCCCAGATGTGTTTATTCTTGGCCATCCATTGCAGGGCATTTGGCTTTGTCTGCCAAATAAGCCAGTGTTCCTTTGGATGTGATTTTATACAGACACACTAAAAATCCTTGATTCTCTTGTCTTACTCCTTCAGGAAGTTTACAGGGTACAACTTAAAAATATCTCATTCCTTGAATGGCTTCAAAACTTGTAAACATTTTCAACAATGGAGTATTTACTACAATGTGTTTTTCATTGTTTAATTATTCTTAATTTAAGGGCTTAATTTAGCTCTCTGTTTTTCTTACACCCAAAGTCCAGTTCCCCTGCTGTTACAGCACAAGCTTTTGGGTGGCTGTAAGCAGTTCAGATTTCTCTTAATTCAGTGTTTTGATTTGTCCTGTTTCAAATTGCAATTTGAACTATTTTATTGACTGAAGCATAATTCCTTTGAAGTGTTTTCTTCTAATTAATATAAATGACAAGTAAGTAATTCAATAATTAATTCTGGTTTTTAGGATTTCCTTGTTTTCACTTGTGGCTCTGAACTGAATACTTATGCTAAGAAATTTTAATTTTAAAAACAAAACAAAAAAAATAACCCAGAATTTCTGTTCAGATTTAACTTTTTAATCTAACTGGAAATATAACTATTACAAAATCCCAGCTCATTAATGGAAACAGTCTATATTTGTCATTATTACTTGGGGTTTTTTGTTTTTAAGTAAGATTAACTCGATTAACCTTGACTCTTGTAGTTTGTATCTTTCTTTACAGACAGCCTAAACTCATCCAAGGGTAATTTAATGATTGAAATGAAGTTATGACAGACATTAATGAAGTTCAGTACCTCTCACATGAGATTATCTTTTTACTGCTGACAGATTTTCAATAAGATCTTGACTATCAGATTTTCCTGCCTTTTAAAAAATCCTCAATTTCCCTTCTGATGCTACACAGACTGTTTATTTCTTAGGCAGTGGGAACAAGCTGGATTGTTTGATGAAAATCATCAGCTGCATTGAAGAGTAGTCCTGCTGCCTCACTCTTGAATGTGTTCCTTCAAGCACTAAAAGATGTTGGAATAGTGACTCCTTGCAGTCTGCTAATTTGGTTTTGTAACCTTCATCATGTCAAATCTGTTTTTCCTACTCGTGCCAGCCATGCACACACATCAACTCCTGCAGTGTTTTGAGGTCCACATTTCTATAAGTGCCCCTGATATTTAAGCATGACAATCATACAATAGGTGTGTCTTAAAGTCACTAAATATGTTTCATTCAGTAGGATTTAGGCAGCACAATTTTTCCTCAGTGGGATTTAGGGTCCAAAGTTTCTGATAAGAATTTACAAGTCCAGAAAGATACACATCATTTAACCTTTGAGTGTTTGATCAGTGATCACTGTGATGGCTACAAATAATTTCATATATTCTGTAGTCTAACTAAATAATTCTGACACTTTTTTTTTTTAAATCTTGCATTCAATTTCTTCATAAAAGTGTATGTATGTGCATATATTTACATATATGTACGTGCATATACATTATACATGTATTTACATATATATAAATAAGTATATCTATAAATAAAAGTATTGTGTTAAATGAAGACATAAGCATGAGTTGGGGTCAAGCTGAGAACCAAAATTCACTTCTAATAGTAGTCACCCCTCATGAGGAGTGGCTAATGACCACCTTGGTAGTCAGAATCAAGTGGATGTCTTCCAATATCTAACACTTATATGATGTGTTTCATAAGCATTTTGATCCTCAAAGTCTGAAAATTAAAAATATTTATTTAACATGAGAAACCCTTGAGGAATGCTGAAATAGGTGCTACACTCAAAATAGTCAGAGGTATGAATATGTGGGTGGCTGTGCCAAAAAATCTGCTCCTAGTTCTGGATTCACATTCTTTCTACAAAAAATAAAAAATTATTAAATGGATAGATGTAGCCATGATATTTTCTGAAAAATCCTTTCCTTAGGATTTTTTCTCCTGAGAAGCTGAGAGGCCTCAGGAACAAAATGTAAACAATGGTTATCTGCTGCTGTGGAATGCAACAGGTGGATCTGTGATTGGTCTCATGTGGTTGTTTCTAATTAATGGCCAATCACAGTCAGCTGGCTTGGACTCTCTGTCTGAGCCACAAGCCTTTGTTATCATTCCTTCTTTTTCTATTCTTAGCCTTCTGATGAAATCCTTTCTTCTATTCTTTTAGTATAGTTTTAATGTAATATATATCATAAAATAATAAATCAAGCCTTCTGAAACGTAGAGTCAGATCCTCGTCTCTTCCCTCATCCTCGGACCCCTGTGAACACGGTCACAGATAGACTGCTGGATATTTTGTCTTCTCAAATACTATATTTATTAATGCTTTCATCTATGACAGTGATTTTAAAATTTAAACAGAAATGTAAGTAGAGTCAATTTTGAAATTTGGCCAAAAGATCTTTCTTATATGACAAAGCTGAGAAGCTTTTTTTTTCTCTTTCCTGAGGAATATGTAGATCTGGTAAATCTTAAGATATATTTATAAATGAAGTGGAAAGCTGAGGAATTATTATTGTCTCATTAGAATACTTTGAAATTCCCAATTTTTTTTATTTAAATTCATATTAGATTATAAGCACCTCAGATATTTATATAATATTGAACAAGTGATACTAAATGCAAGAATTATATTTAAATAGGCTTACTTTCAAGACTAAAGAGATTTTTCTTCTGTATCTATTAGATAGATATAGAGTGTTTTCTATTAAATGCACAGTGTCAAAGAGTGAGGTGGAAATGGTAAGATATCACTAGGAAAGGAGATTCACAAATTCTCACAGACTTCTCTGACAATATTCTAATCTTCTCAGAATGCACTTTTTCTAATCTTTTTTCAGAAGTCCACGCCAGTAAATTAAAAAAGATTTTTTATGTTTAAGACTTATTTTAAAAATACACCTTATGATTGAGATGTACTTAACTCCTTAGCAAATGAAAAATGTCCTGTGGTCTATTATTCTTTCTGTTCAAACAAAATGGTTTCACATGAAGTCATATTTAATAATAGCATAATTAGATAATAATGGCATAATTATGTTGCATATACCAGCAAATAGCAATTAATAACATGGTAATTATTATTGTCAGAGAAATTATTAGGCAGCCTTAGGTAAAAGTGAAAAGTAATTCATTCATTTTATCAGTAGAAATCAAACAATTCTACTGCAAGTGAAACTCAACATCATGTATTTAATGCATTTTAGAGAAGTGAAATATGAAAAAAGGGTATAACAACTCTGCTGTAGAAAGCTCTTCTAAATGCAATTTATGATTTATTAGATTCAAACTGAGAATGTATCTCTAAAAATAAGGTCAGCTATTAACACAAATAATGGTTATGCAGAAATAATGGTTACATGGACCTCACTTCTATACTGTGATAAAACCACAACGATAATGATATTCTACAAATTGTGCCTACATAAATGAAAGCTATAAGATAGCAACTTCAAAACCGTGTCTGCAACTAATCCTGTGCACTTCCCCAGATGCTCAGTGACAGCTCAGAGGTGCACTCTACCTTTCTTTGTGAAAAACCTCAAACACAGAGAGATGGCTACTAAACTGTACCCTGCTGTTTGATAGCTGCTTATCTACACCAGCCACTCTCACAGTCCCCTTAAACTATCCCATCAAACTAATCATTTTGCAGCTTCCTCTGAAATCAAAATCAAGCTTTTACCATCTACAAGACATTCCACCCATTATGTGTATAAATACTCCACAGCTCAGTATACCGGTGGTCCAGGAGGGCTTTTGCAAAGGAAACCTTAAAAGGTATTTAAAGCATAGTTTAGGGGTAATATTGTGGTAAGGTGTGGTTTTTCCACCAGGGATGGCTGGATAGTGGTTTCACTGGAAAAAAAATTCAATTTATAGTCAAAAAACTTAATGGTGGCCCACTAGAATTGTAAAATGCTTGGCTAATATGAAGTTTGCAAAGATGGTAATGTAAAGATTACAGTGATATTTTTAGAGGCTCTTACCCATTTTCTGGTGATCCATTATAGTTTCTTGTCATAATTAGCAGTCTGTCTTCAATCTTTGATATTGTTATGTCAAGCCTCATCATCCACAGCTTCAGTCAGGGGAAGCTGGGGAAATAAGGCAAGGATTTTTCTCGGGTCACACCACCTACTGGTGCAGTGAAAGATCCACCCAATGCTGTTGCCCAGCTGCCAGCACATCAGGGTTCATCAGAGGGACTTTCAGTACCTCTTCAACAAACAGCAATTGTGGGAACAGAAGTCTGCTGGGAACATGGGAGTCATGGTTTAATGGTCAGGACCACACAAGTTCTGCTTGAGAGGCACATGGGGAAGGGAAGAGGTGTATGGAAAGTCCTAGGCACACCCTCTTTCCCTCCTCCTACTCTGTCCCTCTCCCAGAGAGATGTGGGAACCTCACCCTGTCACAAACGTGGTCAGATGTGCTGTGTAGGCACAGCAACAGGCAGGTATGTCAGGCTAGAAACTCAGCAGGACAGCAAAGCACATCCCAGTCTGGACTGGTGCAGCCTGAGGACAGCACATGGGAGCTGCTCTCTGTGCAGCCTCCCTGTCTCTTGAAATTACACTTGGCAGATTATCCGACACAGGACACCTTTCCCAGCCAGAGTCATGAAGATCAGCTTTGGGGGGCTGTGATAGAATAAGAGCTTCATTTGAGAGCAAATGGAATAGGGACTGACTTGTGTCTGATGTCAGAATCTGGCTGGTAAAGTATGACTAGGAATAAGAAATTTTGTTTTTATTGTGGGTTTGGGTTGGGTTTTTTTGGTGTTACAGGACTCCAGCAGAGATCAAGGAAATGCATGGTCTAGTTGGCCTAATCACCTCACAGAGGAAGCATCTAGAGCTTTGGCATCTCAGTTTTTGCAGTCATCACCTCTGAATGTGGTTCACAGCTAAAGCTGAGAAACTGTGACAAACAGGTGTTGAGCAGCCTGGTTGCTCATAGAAGATTGTGGACAAAAGAGTACACTAGAGCAAGGATCCCAGGCTGGATGTGTGGGACAGTTAGGATGGTGGGCAACCCAAACTATCCCAGGCAGCAGGTGCTGCTGCCTGTAGACAGGGTGTGTCTCTGGCTGGGGCACCCGGAGAATGCCTCCATAGGCTGGGAGTGTAACTACAGAGGTGCTCACGTTTCCCACAGTAGAGTCTTAGGTGATGGATATATAAAAAAATAAGGAAATAATTTAGTAGGGAGGTTCAGCAGCAGGGGAGCTCGAGCTGGATGCCTCTGGAGAGGGACCCAGAACAAAGAATTCCCCAGATTTTTGTACCCTCCCAGTCTATGCACCTGTTCTTCAGGTGCTCTTCATGTGCCTTACATTCACTTTCTGGCCCAATGTTGATTTCTGGTCTGGTGTCTTATAAATCCTTATTGGATTCTTTCTCCAGATATCAACTCAGGTGGGTTTACTGTTCTTACCTCGCCAAGTTGCCAGTTCTGATTGCTGTAGCCTTCTTGACTTCTGGTGGGTACTTCTTGTGCACTAGCTCAGTCAGCAGAGCATGGGAAACTAAGAATTCCTTGATTTAGAGTAAGGACTACATAGCAACAACTAAAACATCAGTGTCTTGTCAACATTATTCTTGTACTAAATTCAAAACATAGCACTATAGCAGCTAGTAGGAAAATTACTAAGAAAATGAACTCCATTCCAGAGAAAATCATATCTAGGGGAAAGTTCACAGCTTGCAGCCTCAGGCTTCAGCAAACCTGGCTACCCATGCTAAGCACAGCTAGGCAAACAGGGTACTAAAGCACACAGTGTTATAACTGCAAATGACTTTTTCTTCTTTAAAGATTTCTTATTAGAGTAAAACACTAATACCTCTCAACAGTATCTTCAGAGGCAATTGTTGCTCAGTAGATGCAGGCATTTTTGCATTATTTTCCTGTCAGCTTAATCTTTAGCAATATCATTGCAATTCACTATGCATAAAATGTAACATATGAGTTTTATACATACATATATATAAAATCAAATGTATAAAACTTGTAACATTTAATCCAAGTATGCTGTCTTAACATAAAAGTTGAAGAGTATGAACAATTTGCTAGAGTTTAAAAGTCAGAGTTGTAATTACACAGCAATAATTTAATTACTCAAATTTAATCTTTTAGACCCGCTTCTTATCATGTTTTAGTCTGTGTGACTCATGGACTCTAAGCATGCTACAACACTGAAGAAATTATGCCATATACCGTAAGTGGAAGGAAATTGAATTTTTTGCAATTATGTGAAACTAAATGATGTGTGGGTGTGCAAAAGTAACTCATCACCCTGATAACCTGTTATCCATTAACTGTGTTACATAGGAAATGTTTTACATTCCCTAAGTAAAATTATTTCAATTTATATATCTATAAAAAACCTTTTCATTGTGTTGTATGTTTCATGTAGGTGAGTGGGCTTTTTGTCCCTTATGTTCTTTTCCCCTTCTACTTTCTAACATCACTCTAACTTCCACTTCCTAAGTATTTTTGCTCTATTTGGTTTTTCCTTTAATTTGCTATAAAGTCTGTGACTTTATATGGAAAGAGTTAAATTCAAATGAAAGAAGGTGTAGTTTAAGACGAGATGCTACCAAAATGATCAAAACCCATCCTTCTGTCATAACCTTTTCTTTCTGTCTCTTCCAATCCTTGAGAAGGTTGTTGCTGAAATCCAACAGAGCAGACTGTCTGCACACCTTGCCCAAAACAGAAATATCCTCATCCAGCAAGGTCTCAGCAAGCTGATCTGAACTAGTACTAAAAGACTTCACAGGACAACTGAGAAAGAAAAGGAGACTCAGCAGACCTTGGTGCTGGCTGAGCTCAGCATGGAACAACAGCCTCATTAAGGTGCCAAACATGCAGGCAGATTTTGGGTTGCACACTCCTGTGAGCCACTGTGCTGGTTTTGGCCAGGAGTTAATTTTATTCACAGCAGCTTGTATGGGCTGTGTATTGGATTTATGCTGGATGCAGTGCTGGTAAGACAGGGATGTTTTTGTTAATGCTGAGCAGTGCTAGGACAGAGTCAAAGCCTCTCCTGCTCCTCATCCCACCACACCAAGGAAACTGGGGGTTCACAAGGAGCTGGGAGGGGACGTATCTGGAACAACTGACCCCAACTGACCCAAGGGGCATTCCTTACCATATGGTGCCCTGCTCAGCAGATAGAGCTGGGGAAAACAGAAGGAAGAGCAGGACATTTGGAGTGGTGGCCTTTGACTTCCCAAGTCACTGTGACACATGATAGAGCCCTGATTTCCTGGGCATGGCTGAACACCTACCTGGACATGGGAAGTGATGAATAAATTCCTTGTTTTGCTCTGCACAAGTTCTCACATTCTTAGTCTTCCAATCCTCTCCCCCACCCCAACAGGAGGGCAGCAAGCCTGAGGCTGCATGGAGCCAAGTTATCGTCTGGGCTTTAACCGTGATGGATTTCTAAACAAGATCTTGAAGAGAAATTTTAATGCCCTCCAGATCTGTTTGTTTACTAAAATATGTAACTGAAGACAGAGAAGGTAGGAAAAAACCTACTTGATATATTTAATACAATGATAAAGGAATTTTGATAGTTATCAAAACAGCATATAATGTCTTCAATCAAAACACTCCCTTTTAAAAATAACTTAAAATGAATATAGTTTTATCATTGTCTGATCTTCTGAATTAATCTTCCCAGAAGTAAATTAAGGTATTTTATTCTGACATTTGTCTTCCTCTGGAATTAACACTACATATCAATTTTAAGACTTTTTTTATAACCTTTTTTTGAGGGACATTTTATAAAAATGAGGCAGTTGGTTATGGAGAAAAGTTGACTTAGGCTTTTTGAGAAGAGTCTAGATTGAATCCAGGTGTATCCCATAATCTTCCTCAGTGCCCCAGGAGATTTCATATCATTATTCTGTTACTCATTTTGAAGTTAACTTAATAATGTAACATAAGGACACTCCAGAGATATTACAAACCCACAATGTATTATCTCTAATTTATTCAAGTTAATCCACTGTGGAGATATTCTGCTGAATCTCTCAGTGACTTTCATCAAGAAGGCCATTGAAGTTTTGAAGTTTCTATGTCTCTAAGTATGCCAGTAAATCATTTGCACGAATGACTATTCAGTTCTTCTTATCCCAGACTAATGGGATCCTCACTTCTATGGGTGAAACCATATGGCTAATGTCAGAACTTTCATAATGCTTTCAAGTGAAAGGCATCTCTCTTCTGGTCCTTTCAGTGGATGCCATTCTTCAAGTTACTTCTGGTTTCAAATTAGTTGTGTCTTTTCAAGGCCCTCAGCACTGGTTTGGTTTTGATCTATCTTTCTTTTCACAAAATTACATTTGATTACTTTGGCTCTAATTATGATAAAAATAAATTAGCATAAATTTTAAAGATGTTGGAACAGTAGAGGACATGTAGCAGTATGCAAATTTTACCTGCTGTGCATCTTCCAAACTACCCTGACCAATCATGTCAAAAGTTTTAAAATGCTTTTATAATGGCTAAAACATAATAAGCTTTCATATTATTTAAGAAGGGAATATTGATTTTGTTTCTTTAGATTAGATATGCTGGATTTACTTTCTTATTAATTACAAAGCTTACCTAGAAAATCATATGCAAATGAGTGCTTCAAACTTGTAGGCAATTATTTTTTAGGCACCATGGCAATTATTATTTGGAATTTTAATATGTTTTACAGCAGAAGCAATTTTTCCCTTCAGTAGTGATTGTTATCAAGGATTTGAATTTTCCCAATACTTTCTTCAGGCTATTTCTATGAATCTCTGTGTATCTGAACATCTCAAACAAATTTGTTTTGCATTTAGTGTGCAAACACCTTGCTAGTCTTTTTCTTATAGGCAATATTTATTTTCCTATAAGAATTCATCCTGTACATACAAAAATTTTTTAAATATTATATTTATACCATTTAACCCTTTTAACCATCAGTATATTAAGCCATTTTAACCATCAGAAACTCCTCCTTGAATCCTTCCTAGAGAATGTGGTCTAATATGACATCCCTTGACAAAACAGTGGGCAACCACCCAACTCCAGTACCCCTTGCTTTTCTAAAATTGTAGCCCAGGATATACGAAAGAGAGACTATGAAGTTTGTGTTATTAAAGAAATAGCAATGCTTTTAACACGGAGAAAGGTAATCCTAGAAAGTTAGGGATGGATAATATATGAGTATCTATATCATAGTGAACTGGGGATTTATTCTTTTTCCTTTTCCCAGTGAAAAAGCTCCAAGTAGTTTGAAGCTTAACATGAAATGTAATAATAGTTTTATGTGTCAAACTTGGATGACCCAGTAATCCTTCATTCTGAAGGTGCTAAAATTTTGTTCCACAACTACAGTCAGAAGTCAATTAAGAAAGTATGACATCACAATGTACATGTGTAAAACAACTCTTCTCCATAAATAGTTTGTAGCACATAGGAGACACGAGGATGATTTGCTATCTTTGACTTATTTTCTATCAAGTCAATTTTCTATCATTGACCTATACTAAGAACAGCTACATCAATAATGGCATTGATATTTTTTCTTTTGTTCAAGAAGTATATTGCTTCAGGGGCTTATTGCTTTTCTGGATTTTGATTCACAAAAAAGAAAAAAGATTAATTTTTATGCCATAGAATTTACTCACTGAAGTAATTATTAAAAAGTAATAGTAATAGTAAAAGATCCCTTTACATTGTTTATATTTGTTGCAAGAGCAAATTATGTCTTTAGATGTATATCACTCTATGTTTCTTGAATATAACTCATAAGAAAATAGCAATTTAAAGTGAAGATTTCTGCATCCCAAACCATCTTTTGGTTTTTGTTCTCTAAGATGGCATTGAAAGCAAACAGGAAATACTGGCTGTGGTTTGGTTAAATGCTTTCTGTGGTTTGGTTAAACTACTCAACAGTAGGCAATGCATAGTTTGGGTAGCAAAGACTTTGCTTACCAATAGACTTCATGTTCTGAAACTTTTTGCATATTCCTGTTCGCTTGCTTTTTGAAGCATGCTGCAATAGAAAGAACAATTCTACCATTTTTTGTGCTGTTTGTAAGCTTTTCTTTGTATGGTGTTTTAGGAAATTTAACTGACTTGTAAACTTTTTCTAAATATTCAGAAAACATAAAAACAGTTTTTCAGCTGATTGCCACAGACTTCTCTCTTAGTGAAGTTGGGCAAGTGTTGTTTTGTTAAACGATACCAAAAAAAACCATTAGTAATAGTGTTCATTTAAACTATTTTTCAACAATCAAATGTAATTTTGTGTCTGCAAAGGGAGATAGATAGCTTTTCAATGAATCACAAAGCTGACCTGATGCATCCCCAGCTGAGCTGTTTGAGCACATGTATTGCCATGAGGGAAACTGTTTCAGAATCAGCAATATGCTATGCATGTTTTCCTCAGATACAAACAAAATGTTAGAAATACTTATTTTGACATTAAGATGAGAAATGCTTCCAAATTTTTTCCCCTTCATCAGCTTCTCATCATAGTTAAAATGTACTCTCCATAGTTACAGTATCCTATCATCTTCCTTGGCACTCAGTGATTAAAGGCCATAGATACCTATTAGTAATGAATGCTGTAAATCAGCTTCATGTCCTTAATTGTTAATCTACATTTGCAGGCTGTGTCAGCACTGTTAGGAAAATTTGGTGTGCCCATTTCCTACAAGAAGAGTTAGAAAACTTTCCCTTAGTTTTCCCTGAAACTTAGACTCACAGAAGCTGATCTCTGTACAAAGCTACTGCTCTGGTGGACTGAAGCCACATAAGTCATCGTTTGCAAGACTGATTTTTGATCATGCTTTATATTTATATTATCATGCTTTTTTATATTCATTAAAATTGACTGGAAATAAAGGGTGTAACAGAATGTAGTTTCTCCTAAGCAGAAGTACTGTGCAGTAACAGCACTCATTGACAACTTAAGTGCAAATTGTAGCAACATAAATTACTTGAAATTTGCCAAGTTTACAAAGTCCACCTATGACAAATGAGACTACTGAGAAATCACAAAGTCTTTTTAACCATCAGATGGCAATTTGATAAGCAATTTCTGTGGTAATTAAAAATTTAATGTATTAAGCTGTCAGAGGAGCTGCTTGCTAATTAATGGCCATGGTTGTACAACAGTTTGCAACACTTGCAAACATTTTGGTGTTTTCATAATAGAAAAATATTCCTTAGATAAGGAAAAGGAATTTCTCATCAAATTCAGAAGAAAAAATTTCCACTTTCTTGATGACTCATAGGGAAAAAGTATAGCTTAAATAAAAATTATTTTAATGTTGCTGGAATTAATCTTTTCATTTTAGGGCAAAAAAAGGAGATTTTCATTTCTCTTACTAGGGTTAAATCCCATCATTTTGTGTCTTGATATTACATTTTCTCTTCTCAATATATAGTAAACATTTCCAGTGTAAAAAAAAAAAAATACCAAACTAGAGCCTATTCAGTTAAGAAATTCTCTTGACTTGTGTAACAGTAGAGTAGTTATGCCACATCCCTTCCCAGCTGCAGCAGGGACTAAGATAATATCTGTGTCAGTAAAATAGCACAATCAAAACACAGGGTAACCAAAGGCAAGAGAAACTAAAATGGCAGAAATATATTTTCAGAAAAGGAATCCAACTTTGTAATCTGTCATTGTGGTAACATATAAGAAAACTGCTTGGAAATTGTCTGCAAGGGAAGCCTAGGAGAAGAAACTGTTCAAAATGACAGAGTTTGTAATGGTTAGACAACAAGTTAATTACACACAAATTTGAAATCTACACAGAACAGAACTACTTTAATAAAGGCTGAAAAAAATGAAGTTATGCATGTATTTTATTTTAATGGAAATACTGTGTCTTATTAGTTAATACACTTAGGGTATTCAAATGATCATAGAAGGAATGACAGCAGATATTATTCTAAGCTATAAACCTTGATGCCCAAAATGTGTTTCCACATCATGTTGGAAAGTAGAAGTTAGTTTGTTCATAGGAGGGCATAGCATCTTCATTCTGGCAGTTTCTCTGTTCTGTTCACTAGTACGTGCTTAGTCTTCTACAAGGCTCATATCTTGGCTTTCAAGACTTGACTGATTTGTTGTCTGGATTACAGTTTTCCAACAGCAGGGAGCTGGAATTTAATGGAGTCATCAAGTATCACAATGAGAAGCAGGTAGCTGAGTAGAAAGACCTTGACATTTAACAGCTTCTGTCAGTATTTTGGGGGACTCGATAAGATCGTTTAGTTTTTCTTCCATTTAAGCTAGCATGCTTTTTTTCCTCCTTCCTTTTTTTCTTACTTTATACATTTTGTTAGAGCCTGGCAATACTTTAGCCTGCCATTATTAATTATGTGTAAATTTCATTGATGCAGAGGCTTAGGTGGACTATGCAGTAACTTTATGTCTATACATTGGAATTTTATAGAGATAGTCTGTGTTTTGTATGTTCAGTGTTCTTTATATATTTTAGGATCAATAGTAAAGTTTCTGTCCATGTAAAACCTTTTTATTACACAGATTTTGGCAAGTTGAGTTATTAAATCAGAATTCTTCCTTCCAAGAGGCCTGATGAACTGTGGGTTGTATGCACAGTGTAAATGCTGTTGGATTGTCCTGGAACAGGGCCACAGAAACAAAAACCTTGTGTCTTCTCTTTACTGAAACATGGTCATTCTACTTCTGTAGAAAAGTACACATTGATGCTTTAATGCATGTCAGATTTGCACCTCTTTGATTTGATGTTTGTAAGTTTGAGTTCTAAGTGGAGTGCTCTGTACATGTCACAGAGACACAGAATCACAGACTGGGTAATCTTGGAAGGGACCACAGTGGGGTCATCTGGTCCAACCTCCCTGCTCCAGGAGGGTCGTCCTATAGTACATGGCACGGGATTGTGTCCAGATGGTTCTTGAGTATCTCCCTCGAGACTCCCCAACATCTCTGGACAACATGTTTGAAAAGTGTGATGAGAATATGTGAAATCCAAATCTTATATATGTTCACTGGAGTTTAAGCTGGAACAGATTAAATCAATTTAATGTTATCATTAATTTCAATGGGGAAAGATATTGAATCCAACCATAAAAGAGAAAATAGAGAAAGAGGGGGGAAAGGCAATTAAAAATAATGCTAAAGCACTGAAGTTTTATTTCAACTCTTTTTTAGGCTTTAATTGGCAGCAACCGAGGCCAGGTTAAAATGTTAAGAAAGTCTATAAAACACTTCTATAATCACCAACCTGGAGACTACTATCCAATTGTCCCAGCTTGCAGGTTGGTTGGTTAGATATGCAAGGGGGGGGAAAAGCAATCCAGCAGGGTGGATAAGATGGCAGCGTGATATCTATGCACCTGGGACACACATCTCAGCTTGGCTGCTCCTGGGAGGAAAAAAAAATTTGATTTTGGAGAAGTGCAGATGGCGAACAAACAAAAAGATGTGCAGTTCTGGATTAGGTTTTGCTTCAATATTTTATTTCTCTTCAAATCTGAACTGGTTCAAATCTGAACAAATGGTGTAGTTTAGATTTGTGATGCTATCGTATCCAGGCAGATATTTCAAGATTATATGCAGAAATGGCAGTGCTTGACAAGGATTAGTGATCCTGTCACATTGATTGGAAATAAAAATCTCATAAAACTAGATTTCAATGTTCACTTCATCAGGACCAGGAAAGACACATCTCTCAATAACTTTTTTAAGTCCAACATGCTCTCTAAAAAAAAAAAAAAGCTGAGAAGACTACTTCTCTTTCAGAGATATCTATCTATCTATCTATCTATCTATCTATCTATCTATCTATCTATCTATATGTCTCTGTCTATCTATTTATCTATCTTTAATTAAAAAAGAAAATTGGTCTCTAATTTATATGGATTCTTTCACCTCTGTATTTATCCTTTCCAAAAGCAATGTTTTAAATTCTTCAAATTTAAAATCTATTTCTATGTTTACTTTAGCATGAAAATTAAAAGAATATATAAAAGTAATCAGAAGCAAGTCATTAACTATATTATTTTTTTAATGGAAATTGCCATTATCTCCATAGCTTTTTTTTTTTTTACTCCATATTTATATGCCAAAAGATCTATTAGAAAACAGTATAACTAATTCCTAAGAAAGATCAGTAGCAGTGGTGATCTGCAATACTTTGTTTCTCAGCACTGTAGCTGCCAAAAAACTATTTCAAGCAACATTAGTTCCAAAATCACTAGTAGGGAAACACAATTTGTTCAATATCTTTTCATTCAAAACCAATTTAAATGCTCCATACTTAATTTTAAATTACTGAAAAGAAACATTCTTGATTTGGCTCAATTCTGTAAAACCAAACAGGACCATCTAAAATCAGAAATTTTCCCAGATGAAGATCTCCAGATCATAATCTGGCAATATTACCAAGGGAGAGTTTAGTTACTTCTTGAAGCCCTTCTTTACCTATTGTATGTTGTGCAAAGAGTAGGAACATACACAACTTGGGGAATTGATACATACTTGTTATAACATTTGGGAAGCAAAGAAGACTCAAAAAAAATTTTTAAAGCTGGATTCATTCAGCTCTTTTAGGCTTTATTTGCAAATACTGCCATAGGGTGGTTTATAACAAATTAATGTCCTCTAAATACCATTGTGGTGATGTAGAACTGCTTATGAATCCATCTGAATGCATAAAGATTGTGTTCAGTGTTCTGAAGTGTCTGATGAATATAATTTTTGGTAAATACTTTAACGTGATTAAAAAATGTTAAATAACATAAAGAATTTTCAGGGAATTACTCTTGAGCAATGATCTTGAGATTTTGAAATTGTGAATAATAGCAACTGATGCATTTTACAAATGTACAAATATTAATTTCTTCTCAAAGTGCTCTTTTTTCCTATCATGAAATTAGAAGAACAGAACTCTTTATTTTTGAAAAGAAATAAGACTACAGATAGTTTCAATGAGCTAATGCTGACTTGAAAAAATGAGGTGACAATTATAGTTTCAAGAGAAAAATGGCCTTGCAGTCTGTGAAAGGAAATGCTAGAGGCAGCATCAGAGTGTGAGGTAAGATGGATGCATGAGATAAGAGTATCTGAAAGCCACTGGCTTTTGATTTTCCTTAAGGAAAAAAAAGCTTAAATCCCTCAAATAAACCAACTCCGTGAAATTTCTAGAAAGCTCTTCAACATGCCCTCCTTCCTCAAAGCTTCAATACATTAAACAGGCAGATAAAACTGCCTGCAACAAAATATGCTTGGGTTGTAAATTATTGACATTTACATATTTGTTTCTTTTGCATTGCAGAGTGTGACTTTCCCTCTATCTGCATGGTCCTTTGGTAGCTTTTCAAATTTTAGCCCAGCCTATTTTATTGCTTTTTTATATATCATTGACTTATTTTTTACACCCTTTATACTCTCTCTCATGGGATTCATGCTCTGATTGGAAATAGATAAAACCAGTCTGAATATAAAATGGACAGAATATATTTTATAAAACATATCTGCAATGTATTCTGTTGGTACGGTTCCCACCTGATTTATCTTTGCAAGATCTGGCTAGTATATATTGTGGAAAAACCAGTCAAAAATATGTTCTAGATGGCTGTGCAAACATTCCTATTTCATGGTGACATAAGCTATGTTCACAGTATCAGGATAGAGATGCTATGCTCAGATAATGATTTTCAGGATTGCTCATTAGACCAAAAGCTGGTCAGGATGTTCCCAGAGATTGCCAGAGTGAGGTAATGCTTCTAGAAAATTATAAAGTGAGTTATATTCTTTTTTTATTTTTTGAAGACAAATCTGGAATTTAGAACCTTGTCATGTTAGGTACTTCTGATACTTCTGAGAGTGGAAATTTTTGTTCATTCCATTATCCAACTCTATCAAAATTGCAGAGTGTGTAAGGCAATATGCTTCATTTCATTTCTTCTATTTTCTCTTGATCTGATGGCTAAACTACCTGTAATTCTCTTGACAACTCATCCAACCACCCGAGGATAATAACAGGTTCATAGAAAACCAGGTTTTTATTCTGAAGCTTTATTTATTCAGTAACATAAATTTCAAGCAGTGTCCATATGTCTTGCCTCTTCACCAAGAAAATAAGAGTTTCAAATTAAACAATCTGCACAATCAGTACACAGTCACTCTCTGAATCACTTGCTCTGAATTAAAATAAGTTGCAATTTCTTTCCTCTTTCTCATCAACATGCTATGCCAGCATAGAATAACCCAGAGATTTAAAGGGTCAGAACTACAGCAGACTTGTAGTTTACTGACTTAGTTTGCTTCACACTTAAAATTGTGGTTTACTTTGTGATATTTCATATAAAACTCTGTATTTAGTGGTTTTTCTTTTAAAGTTAGAAGTATATGATCTTCATTTATCTTAGTCTACTAATGTCATCTTTCTTGTATTTTCATTTAAAGGAAAATTTTAACAGTCCACTGAAATTCTTCATTTTGGTTCTGAAAATGAAATGTTTTTAAGTATCTCTCTAACATTACCCAACCCTGCCTAGCATTCATTATTTGAAGGACCCTAAGAATCAAAAGCAGAGTTCATTTCTCTTTTCCTAATATAGGTATTTGTCTTCAAATGCATAAATTTTGTGCAGCATGGAAACCTACATCTTAGTAATATGACAAAGTAAGGCATAAAAGAAATTGAAACAGCAGTACAAATTAAGTAAATAGCTGATTTAAAGCACTCATATGTACAATATTATTACTCTTAGAAATAATGTAAGGATTGCCTGAGGTTTTTGCTGTAAAGATAAGCACTCATATAGTTTGAATGTATGAAAATTTATTAAGCTGGTGAAAAAATTTAAATAATGATCATTGTCCTCTGTGTCATTATTACTCTTAAATCACATAACTGAGCTTGAGAGAATGCATTTCTAAATACATCCAGTGGAGAGCCATTGGCTTGTTGGAGCTTATTTATCCCATGATTCAGGTTTAGTATATCTGTGTTCACTTCACCATGCAGTATAAATATATTTTAAAAACAATCTGAAACCCAGATAGTTCAGACCATGAATTATAAAATTCATGTTCATGGCTCAGAATGATATGGTATTGTTAATAAACTAAGAGTGAAGGCCATAAGTGGGATTTTGAAATAAACATATTTCAAAAATCTGAAAGTTACATACTCCATAATAATGTTCTTGATTAGCAGAGAGCATCAGTCCCTCTGGGGCACACACAGAAGTTCTTTGAAAAAGATTTGTCTGTGAGTGGTATCCTAAAAATCACTGAGCCACAGGAGTTGGAGTGAAAATGATGACAGAGACATAGTTACATTTTTATCTGCAGACTCCTGTGTATCTCACACCTTGCTTAACCCTATTTCTGATCCCTCCTGAGTGGACATTTTGGAAAAATCAGAATAAGAAAAAAATCATACAAAAAAATCCTACTGGCAGTGTAATTTTGTTGTATAATAAGAGTCACCAACTTATTGACACTTTTTAAGAACAAGGAGGAAATGTGTTTGCTCCTACTGGGAAAGTGTTTCAGGATCTCACTGTGTGGTGATTGGAAAGTACTTTCCAATCTCTAGCCTAAATTCAGTCACAGCCAGTTTCTGCCCATTGTTCTGCTGCTGGCATCATCTTTTAATTTAAACATCCCTTTTCTACCTTTTTGGAAATTGTAATGATCAAAATCTCCAGCAAGATAAAAAAGCAAAACTTTCCCCTGGTTTTGGGAGGGCATTATGAAAATCAACATTGGTGACCTCTAACTTGTGAGGGGAGAAGCCTCCTAAAATCCCCATTATGAAAACGCAGTTTAAAAAGGAAATTAATATTGAAGTGACTAAGCACTAAGGTACTTTAATATCTCAAAAGGAATTTGCTGTATCTGGTTAATCTTCCTTAAGAATAAGCTTTTCAATTTCTGTAAACTTACTGAGTTAAGAGCACTTCTGACCAAATACTGTGCTGTACCTGAGATCAGCATTGTGCAAGTTTGGAAGCAGGAAAAAAGTTTTTGCTTTTTATTTACTACCCTAGCAAATTCAAGCATTTCTATTTTAGTGTAGAATTCAGTTAAATATAAGACACTTTAAGTCCTAACAGTGAGGCACAAAAGCTGGTTAAGATGTTTGCCATCAGGCAGCAGAAGGTGCTCATGAGGTTCTGGAGAGGCTCCAATTAGCCAGCACTGATTAGATGACACATGGGTGTGGGAGGGCGTGGTTGTCCTCTGGGAACAGTCAGCTCTAGGAGTGCATCTGCACCAACAGCTCCGTGCAGAGGCTTCCTTCAGCTCTGCATTTTCTCATGTCTGTACCTGATGCTCTGCACAGCACACCTCTTCTCTCCACTCATGCTCAGATAATGATTTTCAGGATTGCTCATTAGACCAAAAGCTGGTCAGGATGTTCCCAGAGATTGCCAGAGTGAGGTAATGCTTCTAGAAAGTTATAAAGAGCTTGGTTCAAACAAACTGGAATTAATGAGGTCCTTCTGTACAAACTCTCCAGACGAGGCAATCAGACTGAAAAATGTCTTAACTTAAACTCGTTAGCCTGAGCAGTCTGCACTGTCAAGCAGCTGAGCCTTCTACCCACTGCTCCAAAACTCTGTATAGCTGGTGGGAGAAAAGAGGGCTTTGTCTTTTGTTTCAAAATCGCCTCACAAGTGTTTAACTCATTGTATTAATATTATCTGCAAGTTTAGGCTGTGTAGCCTAAATTGGTTTTGCATTGGAGAAGGAAAACAGGGTTATGAAAATAATCTGTAGTGTTGAACTACTTTTTCCCTAAACTATTAAATATGTCCACCTCATATATATATGTGAAAGTAGGACATTTTAAGTTATGAACCTTTTCTCAGTGTCTAAGCTACATATCCCTGTCTCTAAATTTAAGTCCTTTGCATCTTCCCTTTTCCATTTGGACATGGGGAGACATTTTAGCATACATGGATTGTCCTTCAGTTTTACAGCTCTGAACTAGAATCTCAGTTGTGTTTAAGCCTTCTTTCGTGGAATCTTCTTACAGAGTTGTAAATATTCTTTTTGCTGGCACTTTGAAATCTCTTTGCTACCAATTACATGCAGTGCGATACAGCTGGATATAACATATCATCCTCTTGGTGAAACTTGCTTTAGAGGAGAAGTCTTCTTCTTCCTGCCAGTATGATCTTGGAAGGAGAGGATGATGCTGATGCATCTTCAGCTTGAAAGATTCTAGCATGTCCCACTCCTTTTCCACAAACCATTGTTCACCAGCTGTGTCTTTGTGCAGTTGACTGCTCCTGCTTGAAGGCAGAAGCCTGTAGATAATAATTCCTGTAAAGCCTGTAGATAATAATTCCTTTGGTTCATAGGGACTCACCTGATTCTGTCCACCAGTGAGACTGCAGCACTTCCCAGTTTGAGTTTTGCACTCACCTGTATTTCTACCTTTTTGATATCTGAAAACTTCCTTATAAGACACTGTCAGGGAAGACCTGATTGTATTTTAAAGGCTTGATTCAGAGTCTGGATATGAATACCTGCAGCTTCCTCAGGCCTTCTGCCCTCCTGTCAGAAGAGGGGATTTGATTGATTCGATATTATCAGGAGAGTTCTGTTAAGTGCATACATTTTGATGGTATTCTTCATTTTTTCCTTCCATACCTTTACAAATAGTTCACTGGATTATTTTTGCAGACAGTGTAGCACAATATATAGCATCTTCTAGTTCTTCTTTATTCTCTTTTTAAAACAGCCATTATTTTATCCCCTGCAATGTTATGCTTCTCAGTTCTCTGATATCACTTTATTCAATTCTTTAAGCTTACTAGCATTAGTTTTATCTACTTTATTATTTTATTTCCCACCATTTTTCCCTTTCTCTAACAAATATCAGTGGTTTTAATTCTGCAAACTCTCGGTTTATTACCTTTATTGAAGAACAAGATAAAAGTGCTGACATTTTCACAGTTATTCCTCATGACCTGTCACTTCCCAGGTTATTGCTAGCAGATTTTCTTCTTACAAAATCATCTGAGTAAGACCTTCCTTGGTATTTTCCCTATCCTAATATGCAAAGATAGAAAATTGTGCTTCCTCAAGTTTGTTGAGAAGAACAGGCCATCAATTAGCAGTAGCTGGACAATTGGAAAAACTACTCATGATAAAAATTTTATTATCTACATTATAGACATTTTATTGCTGTCTCATCAAGTAACATTGCTACCTTACAATGCTAACCAACAGTGTTGCAAAGAAAAAAACTTTTCCTTTTTTGATATTAGGCATTTTTGAAATTCCACCATGTGGAAGCTAAACAAAAATCTTCTCAAAATGAGAAAGACTACAATCTCTACTAAAGTGATTAATTGCTCTTCTAAAGGGTGGAACTGACAAAACCTGCTATTCATATAAAAGAGTGAAAGAAAACATATGGCTAATTGTTCTAACCAGTAACACATATTTAAGAAAAACAAACTCAACAAATTACTAAGCAAAAAAATAAAACCCCAACTCAGATCACTGCAGTAGAGTATGAATGCAATTCACACTGAAACTTATGCAGTAAAAACACCCTGAATTACAAAAATATGGCACAGAATGTGAAAGCAGCAGGACAGAGGACAGCTGCCAAGAAGCCCCTTGCTCCACAGACAAGTGAACATTCACTGACCTCTAAGCCATGAGAACCAGGGAGTTTTTGTTGTGGGAAACACATTTGCGTGGCAATGGCCATTAAATGGCACAGAGTGAGAAAATGGGAGCTTTTTAGATGATGTAAGAGTATGTAGGAGCAAAATGCTTCTAATTCTTTCCTTCCCCTTGTTTACTCAGCTGTTTTCTGGAAGGCAAACTTCTCTCTGACAAAGGCAAATTTCTCTTCTGACAAAATTATTGCTTCAAAGATGAGGGTATTTTTTTCCCCTTGGAACTTATGCATGGTTTTGTTGTTCTTATTAGACCTAATGAAGGATGAAACAAAAATCTCACTTCAAAGAGATATGACTTAGTGCTTCAATACTCAGACCCATCAGTAAATTCATAAACCATAACCGACTTCCTCCATTTCTCATCTTTCCTACTTTTTGGATGATATTATTGTTCATCTTATCTCCTTTCTTCAACCTTATTTTCCACTCAGAAATTTCTTGTGTATCCTAAGATTGATTCCGTAAGTAGAGCTGAAGCAAGAATTGAAATGCTTTTCTGAATTTTTCATTTTCCAGAACAATCCATGTGCTGTAAAACTCAGACTTATCAGAATATTATTCATAATATTTCATAAGGAGAAATGAAAAATAAAAATAACAATTTTTATAACAGCTCTTACTACTCTTTATGCTGGGTTCTATTTATTCTGATAAATAAATTTTCACATAGAATAACATAATTGAAATGGGTTGTCAGTGAACATATGCATATCCAGATTACTTAGTGACATATGCAAATCTCCTTTAAGTCTGGTTTGTTGGAATTCCACTAAAATTTAAAAAATTTGCACTTTGTGTAGAAATACATCAGAAGACATGAAGGAAGAACATATTAACTTCTTTAATGGTTTGTAGTCTCTTTACATGAGACTATCATGAGTCACATCCTAATAGAGACTTTCAACAAGTTCCACACCAATTCAAAAACGACTTCACTCTGTGGGGTATCTTAGGGTAATTTATTGCCTTCATAAACAATTATGATATAAATTTTGAAAATGTGAGTAGAAGCAAGTCCCATGATTTTAGGAATCTCTTTCTCAGCATCATAAAATGCAAAACTTCCTATTACAAAGTAATAGTGCCTATGCAAAGTTGGTTTACATCATGAGATACATTTATCATAAAGGCAAATAAAAACAAAATAGAGAGGGAAAATCATGTCCTGGAATAAATGAATTTGTAGTACTCCTCATGATATTTTTATATCAGGCATAGTTTTCATTCTTTAAAAATGGTTTTGCCAGCTCTATTGTATATCTTAATTACTTATTTTAATCCCAGGGGTAACTACTTTTTCTGCTATATTATATGAGCATCACCTTTTTAATGCAGGCACAGATTATTTGAAAAAAAAGTGTATTTTACCTGTGATAACTTTCCCTATCAACTAGTAAGTCTAATCAAAGAAGTTTTCATTTGAGAAAAAATTTACTAGAGTATAAGGAAAATAGCCATTTTTCCAAAAGTTGAAAAAATTCAGAACAAACAATGATATGAAGCTGCAAACAACCTGTCAAATTGTAGAAATATAAAGAGAAGAGGTAGAACTCAGAACTACATGAAAAGGAGTAGGGATAGCAAAGACAAGAGCTAAACACTACACATTTAAAAATAATCTTGCTAGTACATCCAAGATATGTGGAAAGGAAATTAAACTCAGTTTGTAAATATTTTCCTTGGCTAGAGGAAGTTGTTCAGACATACAAATCTCTCAGATTTTTTTTGATTCTTAAAATGTTTTCTTACAGCCAAGAAGATCTTCTATTTTTTTAATGTCTTATTGTATATTTCAAATGTTTTCTCACCTTGATTAAAAAACAGTATTTTAAATAGGCCAAGAATATAAACCTCAGTATTCTCCACAACTATTTCAGTGTTTGATTGAATCTCCTGTTACTCCAGTGCTCTGCATTTCTGGAGGAGTGCAGCAGGAGGGTGGTGCTTCCTTGGAATGGTGCTCATGGCACCACAGCTGCAGAGAACCAGGATGCACAGTGCAGAAATAACTCACTGGAAAGGTCTCTGCAAAGATGGGCATATAAAAAAATTCATAAATTACCTAAACAGTGCACTCTTCTGCAGAAAGCATAATAATAAAGTGAAGTGAGAGTCTGAGAGATCAGCTACTTTACCCAACCTCATCTAATAATCCCATCATTTCTCAATGCTTTCTAACCTGCAGGTACAGCCCTAATCCTTTTTTATCATTGAAGCTTTCTACATCAGAGAGTGGTGAATATGTCCTTCAGGTTTACTTCTGAAGAAATACTGTCTGCCTGATTATTCCCCAATTTAGGTCTGTGCTGCTGGTTATTTCTCTTAGTTCAGGAAATCATGCCAGTTTCTGTTGTATCCAAATGCTATTCAAGTGGTTCCAACTATAATGGTATCCTCAAAAACCCTAATCTGTCTCTTTTTTATGACATCTCTAGCTTTATAACAGGTCTGTTATCATACAGTTGTGCCAGAGAAACTACTAAAGAAAAAATAATGCAGTTCAATTGAGAAAGAAAAAAAAACCCAAAAACAACACCCAACCTTTAAATGTTTTGGGTTTTTTTGTTGTTCTTGTTTCAGTTTTAGTTTTGTTTGTTTGTGCGGTTTTGGTTTTTAGTTTTGTTTTTTGTTTTGTTTGGGTTTTGTTTGTTTGTTTTATGAAGATCTGTCTTTTTTATTCAGGAGAACAAATAACCTGTTTCACCAGCATAGTGAAATGTGGACTTGAATAACTCAGGCTGGACCTACATTCATCTGTAGATACACAAACCCTACTAAATCTCATTTCCTTTAGAGGCTGGATACCAAAGTGTCTCAGATAAGAACTACACTTGCAATAGAAGAGTCTCTTTAGATCTCTGACATATCCAAACTTCCTTTTCTTTGGAATAAAGTAGCAGAATCTTTAGTGTCACTTAGCTTTGCAAGAGCATTTTTAACACAGGGGACTCTTCACCTTTATTCTTCTGTAGGATTTTCAGACAGTGAAGAATTAGAAGTATCTATTTTCATAATAGTATACTTTATTTTTCTAGTGGTGCACTATAAATTTTCCACTAATTCTCTAGCTCAGAAAATGAAATGCTAAAATGCATGGCCACTTTTCATTAAAGTGAAATACAGTTTTATATGAAGCTCATTTCTTAGATTTAATATAAGGAAAAGACATTAGATCTGTCTCTCTGTCATCTTCCATTAATTCCATGTCATCTGAATTCACTGAAATTTTGTACTATATTTTATATCAATAAATTCCAAACCCCCTCTTTTTGATTTATCAGTTTTAGAGCTTTGGAAACTCCATGAGTCTCTCAGTTAAACATGAATATGCTCATACATGTGCAGGGTCACTTAGCCTGTAGAAAAAGAAGGAACTTTGCTCCTTTATTACAGTCACCAGTGTATGACTACACAGACAATCAACCCACATGAAAAAGACCACATTTTTACACAGCCATTGAAGTAAGATTTCTGTCTGGAGATCCAATCCAAAGCTTTACATTGCAAGTGCTTCAGATCTGGCCTAAGAATCTAAAGGAGACTCTCTTCACCTCTGTCTCTCTTTTTTTTTTTTTTAATGACAAGTAAACTGCATGACTGCCTTTTTTTAAACATATTATGTGAATGAAATTTTCTGAACTACATTCCTTAACACATTTGACAAAAAAAAAATTAATTATGACCTTGGCAGATTTTATAGTACAGATTTTCATAATCTCTTCATTTTGTGGCTTTGTATCTTTTGAAATCTTGTAAGCATGCCAAAAATCAAGCTTTTATAATAGGTATCTTTTATGACACACAGCAAAAAGCAGTCTAGATTTTCAGAGTTCAATTATGTGAATTTCTTTTAAAATTCAGAAGATAAAAGGGTATGAAAATTATCATACACATCAAGTTCCTGCACTTCAAAAACTCTACTTATTTAGGAATAAGCCCTGCATTAGACAGATAACAGGAAATTTATTTTGTGTCTTTGTTCCCAAAGATTTGGTCATTACATTTAGGAACCTGACAGACAGAAATATTGCTAAAGGAAAATGAAAGGCAAAAGATTTTTTGCTGCAGTTTTGTGTGATGCATAGAAGACTCACTGCTTTTGCAGGGATGAGGATCAGGGGGCAAACAAAAATCAATGGAAATGCCAGTGGACCTCAACAGGAAGGAACAATAGGCTTTCAAATTAGAAACATGATGAAAATGCTCATCACACCAGCTCCATTTCTGGCTATTGCACTGCATATTTTTTCTACCACTTTTTAAAGACTGAACGTATTACAAAATGGAGGATTGTACCCCAAAGCATTTGCAGTAGCAAAGTCAGATAGGCTTGGGATTTCCTAAGATTAAATTCATCCAGAGAACCCAGAGCTTCTGGCTGAATAATGCTCCATTGTTGGTGGATTGACGTTATTAAGCTTTGCAGAAGCCTACCAGCTCCCTAAAAAGGATGTGTTCAAAGAAAAACAAGTTTTAATTTCCACAAAGAACTTGTCGCAACATCTTTGTCTCTACTTCCATCAAATTTTCCCAGATGAAATTTATTCTGGACAAACAAAAATAAGCAAATTTATCTGACAGCTGCTGATAGTTACACACAATCTTTTGTTTCAGTTTTTACACAATGCTGAAAAATAATGCATGCAATGTGGTTTTAAGAGCCTCACAAAAGAAAGAAGACAGATGTGGATGTGGTTTTGATGCAACATTTTTCCAAGTCATTAATACTACACATCTCCTATCCCACTGGTGTTTGAAGACAGTAATTTCCTGACAGAGAGATGGCCTTTCTTTGGTCCTTGCACATTTCTTAGCATATAGTCAGGCACACACATTTTCCTCAGCGCATGTAAAATGTCTTAGATGTTAAAGCTAAGCTGGGTTTGCTGTCTTCAGGTAACTTATGGAACAAATGGACAACTCATTTTGTCTTCCCTTAAAGGAACTGAAATGAAACATTTCAGTTCCTTTAAGGGAAGAAGCTAAAATGGCTTTGCACTAAAGAAAACCTTATGTTACTTAAAAGGGACAAATTATTAGATACTTATACACAAGCAAAAATTGGATGTAAACTTTAGTAATTCTTTGAACTTCTTATGATGACCATATCCTTTTCTGCCATCTGTGCCATTGGCACATAGTTTATAATCCTGATAAAATCTTTTGGGAAGCGACCTCATTGCTAGAAACGACAGTAACACCTGAGAAGATGTTTTTCATTTTATGTCAGTAAGACTGTGCTCTTGCTCTTGTTGAAACCTTATCAGAGAACACTGAGAGTAAGGCATCTGAGAGGGAAGAGAAACTCCCTTAATTTTTTTTGCTAAACACACTCAGAAATAAATTTATGTTTACTAGGTCCAATGCTAAGTCACTGAATTTACATTAAGTTCTTTTGAGAGTATGAACTCTCAATAGTTACTTTGTTGTGAATAATTATGGTGGCCAAAGTTAAGCATGAAACATTGCAAATCTAAAATTTCAAAATCTAGCAGAGATGTATCTGATGAGTTTGTCAAGAAGAAAACAACAATGAATGTTCTACTAATATGTAACTGTGGTAGAATGGCACCAAGAAGACTGTGAGACTGTAAAAGCATTCAAGGTTAATGATATGGTGCCAAGACAATTGCTCTGCCTCATTTACATTGTCAGTCTAAGAAAATAGAAAGAAATCAGCCTTGACTAAGCAAAGCTGTGCCCAGAATCAGAGCCTGACACGAATCCTGCTTCAGACTTTCCAGGACATTCTCTGACTTCCAGAGGAGAATGCAAGGCAAGTCCAGACCATGGGGACCTATCAGAATTTTTTGTGCCCAGTCTGGTGTCTGTAGGCCTTGAACTGTGCAACCTCACTCTTTCTAAAATGAAATCAAACTGAGGCTTATTTCTCTTGCTTGAGGCTGTTTTTCCTTGGTGTTTGGGATTATTAAAAACATTCAAACTGTGTGGTCTTCTTTTGTGGTTTTGATTTCCTTTTATTTTCTTTTGGTTTTTTGTTCCTAAGACCGGTACTTTGAAGTGATTCTTTAATCTCACTTGTCTGAAACTTTTTCTTGGAGGAAATAGAGTCTATTTTAGATTTAAGGTTAGATTAGAAAATGTACTTTTAGATGAAAATTTCTGTGTTAGTCACAGTACTGATTTCACAGTCTAAACTCTTCTCGGTGCAGCTCACAAGGACTGCAGTCTCCCTCTCACATTAACCTGTGTTTGATTTGACTTGGTAACAGGCTTCTTTGCTGGCAGGAAAGGAGTGAAGACCACATCACCAGAAATGCAGTGCCTGCCCAGCCAAAAGGACAGAGCAGAAAGTAGAACCAGCTGCCTTGAAATGGATCTGGTCATTAGCGTGTGCAAGCAAAGAAACCTGGCACTTAAAGGCTGCAGTAGGTGCTTGTTAAAATTTAAAACAAAGCTGGTTGAACATTTCTGCCATTTGATTTAAAAGGAATGTGGAAATTCCAACCACTGCTTATCAGTTCTTCCACTTAATTTTTCATTTTCATTTTAAATAAATACATCTGCCTTTTGAATACTATCCTAACATCCTATGGAAAAAAAATGGTTGTGTTCATGCTACAATTAATAGCAGTGGAACAGGCTTAAACCTACTAAATATAAAGCAAGAAAACTCCAGTAACTACATTCAACTCTAGAGCATATATTAAAAATCCACAAAAAGTTCCTTGAAAATGTGTATTATAATCTTCAGGATGTTACTTCTCAACATCTTTCTTTTTCTCTTACTTTCTCACTTATTTTTCCCTTCAGTACCAAGTGTTTCAGAGTATCAGAGGATTTTCTTGGAGCTCACTGGTAGAAATTTTATAGCAGGCTGTGCAGTGCATGTGCTGCTGCTAAAGGGCACTTGGAGGTGTTTGGAGGTGCACAGGCTGCTGGAAGAGCAGTGGAGGATGCAGTCACATCCACTATGCTCGAGGTGAGAGCTTAATGGAACAAACTATATCTTCAAAACTGTTCGCAGGCTTTTCTGCAGAGAAACATTATAGGAGCATTACAAAGCAGACCCAGGAGCAAGAGGATATAATCCTCACATTTGCTCCCTGGCCCTCTCTGATAAGTGTAGTACACCCTGTTAAGAGCTACCCAGCAAGGTCACTAGAAGTCTAAAGACTCTAAACCCTACAAAATCACTTTGGAACTTGATTCAGCATAATGTCTTGCATATGTGTGAGTGCATGTGTGCAATTTGATCTGAAACCAAATGACTAATATCTTAGAACAGGTTCATAAAACACCTGAAAATGGAACAATTTATTCTTTTTCCTATAAAAGTGAGAGCACTAAAATAATTGGTGAATGAGCCGACAGGGTGAATTCAAGGCATAACATCTCAATTCTTTCATTTTGTCTGTTATGTTTGTGTCATAACAAACCATTGGGACAAGAAGTGAATCCATACTTCCTTTTGTGCAGCCTGTTTTGGCTGTTTGTGGCATTGTTACAGAAATACCTATGCTTCAGGATTGCTGTTGGGTTGTCTTTTTTTGGTTTTGTTTCTCTTTTCTTTAATTGAACTCTCCCTCAGACACTGGTTTATCGCAAAGAGGAGTTATCTTGTCTCCAATTTTTGTCTCCTAGGTAAAGGAAAATAACTGACAATGATCCATAGGCTTGCATACACCAACAGAGCAGCAAGCAAAAAACAGGTGAGTAGTGCAAGCCAGAGGTAATGGAGAGGCAACTCCCATTGGATCTGAACCCCTCATTTTCTGTGTGTGACCAGAATCAAGAGCATTCAGAGCTGGAGGATGAGAACTTTTTAAAGCTTTACAAGTTATATCTTTATCTCATTTTTTTCCTCTGGATGCGATAAGTTGCCCAGCTATGAAGCACTGGGAAAAAGAATAAAAGAAAATCAAATTTTAAAGTGTTTTCCTTTTTTTTCTAGACTACTAGAGATGTATTTGTACTATGGCAACAAAGAGCACAGCTCTAGTCAACATCTGGAAGTTAAAATAAAAAGTACCTTGAGGCAACAATATAACTTTTACTACTCTTGGCACTAAATATGTCATTTAATTTTTACTTATGGAGTCCTGCTGTTAATCTCCTGATTTATCTTCATCTTCCAATAGCCAATGCTTTAAAGTAGTATTTTTCACGTAGCTTATTGAGTCACTTGTTGCCTTGTAAAAAACTCCAATAATGTTACTTTTCTTGGCTGCATTTGAAATAAAAATAATATCTTACTTTTGCTTCTTTTTATTTCTAGACAGTCAGAAAAATATACTAATTTGTTTATTTTCCTGTATTTCTTTGCTTCAGATCAACAGGACATATACAAAGGCATTAAGAATAAAAGGATAACTTTGGGAAATTCAAGCTTGCATAATTTAAGAATCTGGGAATTCCACATTATTTAGGATGAGTTTCTTTTTAACTTATAAGCATCCAACTACCTAAGAGAAAAAAAATTATATTATTAATTTGATTCTTTAGGTTTCACCACAAATCTTTTCTGCTAGCTAATTAAGTTCTGCCTTTCTTCTGTGAAAGCCTGAGGCTTCTTCAATTTAAATTCTCATTTCAGTTCTTACTCCTCGTTCTTGCCCTCCATTAATCAAGATAATTACCATTAATGATAGTGTGCATGTAGGGGGGAAATAGACCTATTTTTTGGATACCATTTTTTTTGACTGATGTTAAATAAAAAGTCATCAAAACACTGTTTCTGTTACAGTAGACAGATTTTTAAATTTTTCATTTATACAATCATCAAATTTCTGTCAAATCTTATATGGAAAAATAGTCCAAA
Source organism: Molothrus ater (assembly GCF_012460135.2). NCBI lineage: Eukaryota > Metazoa > Chordata > Aves > Passeriformes > Icteridae > Molothrus > Molothrus ater. The sequence goes on along the minus strand of NC_050478.2, from coordinate 93,539,807 downwards.
AAGTAACCAAAATTAAAGGCAGCTGATATACAGCTGATTTTGAGAAATACATGACACACACAGAGGCAAGCAAATCTCAGTCATCACCGTACAGTAATTTGAAAATCCATTTTTTTCTTTCCCTTATTTTATAGGGATTTTGTGTTTGAGTGATCTGCATTTCACATACAGCCTGAATGCTCATGTTTGCAAACCGTGGAAAGCAAATAGTAGGAGGGCTGCCCTGTGACTGACTCTTCTCCAAGATATGAATCAGACTGGAGCATGCATCTCAGGTCTTTTTTATTTTTACTTTTTCCCCTTAAATGATTAGAATATAAGAGGGAGCTCTGCATGAGTCTGTGAAGTCAGAAGCACTCTCACATTCATCAGTGTTAAGAGTGTAGCGTGCAAGACGTCTTTGCATGAATCAACTGACCTGTGAGAGGCAAATCAAGTGCTAGTAATTCTCAGGCCGAGAACAGGTAACAAAAGAAGGGCATGATGACATTGTTTGGATGCATGCTTTGCCCAGCTCTTGAAGGTACAGTTCTGATCCTCTTCGTCACTGCAGAAGAAGTGAGAGAGTAGAAAAGAAAGCAAATTAATAACCTGCTTACACTTGCCTGACTCCTGAGACTCAACCTGCCAACCCAGTGGAGAAATAGCCCAGCAAAATGCAATGTCATTGAGCCACATGGAGGGAAGGGGCAGAAGGCTCATTCTTTTAAAACAATCAATAATTCTCTACATGGAATTTAAAGAATAAATTAGACATCCTTCTTAATTTTCATGAAGATATTTAAGGCTGATAAAAACATATGAAATTTTAGAATAACACTACTTACCTTCATTATTCTTTCCTACAACATAGCTGAGAGTAGGCAGAATCAGATTTTCATATCTGCTAGATCACTTGATGCCACTATGGCAGCATAAAAGAGATTGTAGAGGCGATGTAAAATACGTTGGCACACGCATTAAGGTAAGGTTGGGATAATGTCAAGTGCCTTCAGTGTAAATGAAATACTTTTTTCAGCTATGGCTAGTAAGTGTATTCAATTATACTAGTCAGCACCACATTAAATGGACAAGGACTCTCAGACATTATGGAATAAGCCAATGAGTAATAAAGGAGGCATGAAAAAAAATGACTTTAACAACTGAATGTTAGCTTTGCATATATTTCTTCTCATTTCTATTTTTTGTTACATTTCTAGATAAAATCTTGTTGGCTACTTCTGGGATACTGGACTAGGTACAAGTACTGTTTGGCAGATTTTGGTGAAGAAACATTAAGTAGAGCAGTATTTTTACATTTTGGAGAAGGTCATTAACTCGTTTTTAGGGAACCTTTAGGGAACTTTTCACAGGATCCTGTCTTGCTCATGTTAGTAAATTCATATCAAACCATATATTGAGCAGGAATTGCTTTAGATTGTTTTTTCTGAAATTTTGCCTTCTTCTTTCCTGTAAAAATATTCTGTCATTTAGGAAAAATATTAATTAATTTAATATAAATATTAAAATTAATAAATTTTATTTATTAGTTGTATTTATAAGAGTTAAAACTTTCCAGAACTAGTTGCTTGCATAAAAGAGTGATTAGAAGATATGTTGTTTGCAGATCAATGTGCTGCTTCAAACAATAATAATCCCTGGGTGGTAGAGATGAACAAATCACAGCAAAATATATGACAGTAGAAACAGTATTTCCTCAGGCATCCAGTGATGCTCTAAGACATTATATTTTTCAACAGGAAAACCAGAAGTAACCCTAGAAGGCAAACAGCCCATTTATGTTCCCAATTGGGAACACCATTATTTGGTCTCCTAGGTTTACAAAAAGAAATACCTTTTTATTTTGGACAAATGAGTCTGTATCCCTACATACCCAGTTCTGGATGGCTGATCCCCTACACATACTCATACACACACACATATATATAAATATATACGTGCGTGTGTATATGTGTTTATGTGTGTGTGTGTGTATGTGTGTGTATATACATTTATTATTTATTTATTTAAATACATGTAAATATGTATACTGATCTATCATATATATTATAATATATTAGAGAGAGAAAGAAGAGAGATCTGTTTAAGGGTATTCAGGTACAAAGATACTACCACTTCATAAACCAGGCTATTATGTTCCAGCCTAAGTCTGACAATTACTAAACCTCTAAATCTAATGTTAGGGTAGTGGGAAAAAAACTGTAGATAAGATAATGGCCTGTCTTAGGACTCTGACAGTTTTGTCATTAAGCTAAAATAAGAAGACATACACAATAGATGTTGCACTGACCCAGTCCAGGCCTTTTGCCCAGATTCTCCTCACTAATTTTAGCTGTCAAAAATTTAGATGGCTGATCTAAGCTAGCTATCCAAGTGTCCTTTATTCAGCAGAGATAAAGGCACTTCTGCAGTGTGATTCATCTGGTTTATTTTGCAGAAGTGCTTATTGCACCTGTGTTGGTCCAGCTTAGTTAACTGAGTTGATATAGTTTAAATAAACAACTTGACAGTGAATGTGGCAGGGGGTCATACAAATTGTCAGTGCTGGTCAGAGCCAATTCACAACACTGAAAGCAATTATGATCAAATAGGCGAAGTAATTTTTGAACAAACTCGGTGGATCGCACGTGTGATGACATGAAATGAGGAAGCCTGGTTTCTCACAGGTCTCTGCCAACGATGCATGAATACTGGCTGCAGCTCTTCCCACATATGGGACAGGTATAATGGATCCTCATGGATCTTCTGGAACAGGGGATTACCATGGCCGTCACCTCTGCAGGTAGATTACCTGCTTTACCTTGGCTGCTGCATTTTCATTAATTTGTTGCCCATTTGGGGTTATCTTACCCAGGCAAAATGAGGAAAAGCTGAGCTATGGGTTCAAATATTAGTGAGGCTATGGAAGAAGGAAAGGTACACGTACACACACACAAATGAATGCTTGTCATGACCACAGAAACCGTTTCGTAACAGCTCATGCTTAGAGGAGTGGAGCACCTCTCCTACAAGGAAAGGCTGAGACAACCGAATTTACTCAGCCTGGAAAAGAAAAGGTTTCAGGATGACCTAATTGTCACCTTCTGGTACCTGAAAGGCGCTTTTAAGAAAGATGGAGAGGGAGTCTACGAGAGCAGTTGGTGACAGGGCAAGGAGGAATTACTGAAAGGCCAGGGTTAGATTAGATATTAAGAAATTCTTTACTCTGAGGATGGTGAGGTGTCAGAACAGGTTGCCCAGAGAAGTTGTGGATGCCTGACCCCTGAAGCGCCCAAGGCCATGCTGGATGGGGCTCTGAGTGACCTGTTCCAGTGGAAGCTGTCCCTGTCTGTGGCAGAGGGAGTTGGAACTAGATGATCTTGTTCCTTCCAACTCACAACATTCTATGATCCTATGATTCTAAAAAAAGAAAACAATACTTCTTCAAGAAAAATGACATGCTCTAAAACCACGATCTAGTGTTTAATCATCTCTGTCTGCCCACTAATTAAAAATGCTTTGGCTGGCCTACTTTCAACTTCAAGTAAGAGTGATGTTAACTAGGAGCTATCATAATCTTAACCACAAGACCTCCAACACTGCTCAAATGGAAAAAATTTGCACAGTGATACCAAAAGCTGTGAGTTTTATGTAGAAAATGATGTAAAAAATATCAATGAAGAAAAAAAAAAAGTAGGAAGGATTAAGGGCAGTCAGAAAAAGAAATTTTCAGTGATTAAAAAAAAAAGAACTAATAACATTAGCATGTCATTAGGTAGACATTGTGGCAACATCAGTAATAATTCAGAGAAGCTTATATTCTGAATTTAGGAGTACACAAATAATTTCTGTTGAAGAAGACTGATTAATAAATATGTGCTAATTAAACTGTTACTCAGAACAGGGTGATCAATAAAGACACAGGTTTCTAAGCCAGCAGCTGTCCAGGAAGATCCTTGAGCTGACAGAAGACCAGCATTGCACCTCTAGTCAATAAAATTGAAAAACATATGTAAAAGTTGATTAGTCCATCAGCCATGGCATCAGTCTTGGGGAAAGTGTAAAAATGACTGCTGCAAGTTTTAGAAAAGATGGGGCTGAGAGGACTGAGGAGTAAAGTATCTGAAGGCAAGTCTTAGATCCACAGACCCAGTAAAGCCTCTTCCTGGGATCTTATCCAGTGATAATCTTTCAAAAAAATATATAACTGTCCAAATACTTTCAAGGATAAATTGTATATTGGAAAGTTGATGTACCAGTTTTGGATTCCACAAAGGCCATGTACAGTAAAAAATATTATATTAGAATACCTGTATGTGGGGTCAGTGGCCACCATTTCTTAGGCAAAATCACAAAGCCAAATAAGGTTGTTACCTAGACAAGATTTGAAAGGTTTAAAAAACCAACAGCTTATCATCAAAATATCACAAGACATAGGAAGAAATATTACATAAGCTCCAGTTATTCCTGCAAGTTTCATTCACTTTACAGACCATCTGAACTCCTCTTCAATATCAACTTCATAAGCTGACTTTGCTAGCAAAGTAAACACAATAAAAGAACAGCCTGTATGTGCTTTCACAGTTTTAAAGATGTTCTCTCTGCTGCTAGCACAGTTACTTCTTGATGAGATTGCAAGTTTGGTTGATAAAAATAAGATTATTGATGTAGCAGACTTACTCCTGCAAGGCTTTTGACTTAGTGCTGATGATATCTTGATTAATTATCCAGGGTGGTACTGTATCAACATGGCACTAATGAATTTAGGACAGATTAAATTACAAGTCCCCATAGTAATTATAAATAAGAAATTATTACTGAGTGCTTGTGCTTCTTGTGATACCCTGCAGAGATTTTCGGCCTCTAATGTGTAATGATTTTATCTGTGTGCTGAAACAAAATCAAGTATTGGTGATGAAGTTCTCAGTTAAGATGGAAAATTAAGTGTTGAATTATAGGGTGTTTGATTATGAAGGTAACATGCATTCACAACAACTCTGTTTCTGCCTGTGCTTTGGAATGCAGTCAATCAACAGCTAAAATCAGAGCAGTGGGTTGCTCTCTGCAGATTTTTAAAGGATGTTTCAAAATCAGATTTCTAGTATGCTTGAGACAAAACAGTGAGGATTGTGCTTGAAGCTGTGAAGCTCATTTACATTCTTTTTGAGCACTGTAAATCCAGCTACAAAGAATAACAAATTGGTTTTTGCACGGTAAATGATCTGAAATAGCTCACTGCAGGCTGATGAATGCTTTGTCCAGCCTGAAGAGGGCAAGGTGAAAGCACAGCAGAGGAAAGGGGTGCAGTAGAGGGCAGGACCATGGCGACCAAAAATCACATCATCTCCTGTGAAACTGTCTTGTCACAAAAAGATCCTCAAACGTGAATTATATAACCTCATAATTCTATTTGATTTACTCATGGGGATAAATGCATGCAATAAATGCATGCAGAACTAGCCTAGCTCTCATTTGCAAGCAAACTGGAGAGCATGGCTTCAGTCTGAAGTGCCAACACAAATAAGTACAAATGTCCTACAACACAGTGTCTTGGTTTGAAAAGACAGGTGTCTGCTAAGGAAGGCAGGAGCCTCTCCTGAAATGGAACATATAGACCCTCTCCCTCTGAATTATTATAATTTTGAAATTAAAGGGCTTTTAGGCAAAGATATGGGAGTAAGAATAATAGTTCTTTATTAGGAAAAAATAAAACTAAAATAAGAATGCAGCAATACAAAACAACACTGACAGTCAGAATATGACCTAACACCCTGTTGGTAGCAGTCCCATTAAATGGTGGCTGCAGTCCTCCTGGAGTGACAGGTGTGGTTCTGTCGAAACAAGGAGCTCATGGAAAGGATGTCGTTTTCTTCTGAAGGTCGAGTGGTGGAGTAGATTGGGCCTGATCTTCCTTTGGGAATCTAGTGGGAAAAAGTCTGATCCTCTGGGAATCCAGTGGGAAAAGGCTGATTGTGGTGTTCCAAATCTCAGATTATATCCAGGTAGGAATGCTTGGCTCCCCCCCAGGGCAGAGTATCACCCAGTGGGATGATGTAATTTTATCAGTCATGCAGTGACACTCGGTAGCCCATTAACAGAAGATATCTCCCCAGAAGGGGGATTGGTTGTGGAAGAGACAAAGAAAACTGCCCCACCTGGTTTTAACAGGTGGCCCAACTAACAGAAGATGACTGCCCCACCTCTAACAGGTGGCAAGAGAATGCACACCCCTGTCCACATCTTGCATTTGCCGCCTAAGACACACTGATCTATTAGAAGATGACAACAAAGTTCCAAGGGATGTCTTCAGGGCTTGGAAATTTCTGCAGCATGGCTGCATTTGTTGCCCTGTTTGCAGCACAGGCATGCAGGGTCACAACCTCCTGGAATGACAGTGGGCCTAGTGCAGGGCTACAGCTGAACATACAGCTGAGATAATTAAGCTAAAGGACCTTAATTGTGATTCTATTTAGAAACTAAGAGCACCTGTTGTTTTTAATTTTTTTCCATTTTTTTCCATTTTCATTTTAACTCTGTTGGTTTCATTGGAGCTATTCCCTTTGAAAAGACATAGTGTGAAATGTGGTTCTAGTTCTGTCTCTTAGTGGAGAGAAGGTTAGTGCAAAGCCCACATGAATATAACATTTTGCCTTTCGAGGAGGGATTCTTTTAAATGAGAATGTCCCCATGAGAAAGCATTCCACAAAATACTCTATCAGACTAGATATGTTTAGAATAAATCCTTCTGTGTGACTTTCAGTCTGAGAATACACAATTAATCTAGCTCACAGAGGCATTTCAAATTAAGCCCTCTCACTGTGATATTTTAATTATACCAGTTAGTGAAGCGAAACTTCAACTTAAGTGATACTAAGATAGACATAGAGAGTAAGATGAGAAGTGAGATTGCTATGGTCTAGCTGGAAAATATTTCTCTGTGATGAAGAAAGTATTTGAAAACATATCTAATGTTATATGTCTTCACAAAGCAGTGTGGAAACTTTGCTGACTGTGAAGGAAATGGCAAAATATTTATACTTTCTGAAAGTTAAGTGGCATGTATATGTATCTTCTTCAGGATAAATAACTTTCATTAATGAAGTTGAACCTCTCTCAGCAAATAATAGGAGATGATAATTTTTGTTTTGGAGAGGTTTTTTTGTCCCTTGTGCTTTGGACTTGCCTTGATAACTCTATGGTGACTGGGGAGCTAAGGGAGAATTGTTAGAATTAATATTTAATGTGTTCAAAAAGTTAAAAGTTTTATAACATAGCAATGAGTTACCTCAGAGCAATTTTCAGTAACATAGTGCCTAAGTTTTCTCTGCTTCTTTATATAGACTCCTAAAAATTATTATCACAAATCACCACAATATGATTGTTCCATCATTTATGTTTTAAAAAAAGAATTAGATCATGCTTAGAAACTGTTAAAGGTACTTATAACAATCTGGACAGGCAACAACAAATATAAGCACATCTTTTTAACTGAAACATAAATAGAAATGGCATTTAATTGTTTATGGTGATATTTTTACTAAATTACAGGCATGCAGGTGGAAGCCATAGCTTAGAAATAATTTTGTATTTCTAGGGCAAGATTCTCATAGTACCTACCTTTTGATACATTGTTTCATTTATTTTGCTTTCATATTTTATTTCACTTGAGCAAAATACATTGACAAATGAAAATCTTTCTTTACTCATAACCAATCCTAAGTGGTATGGGGTAGTCTTGTTTAAAGAAGAAAATATTAACTGAAAGGCTCATTGCCTGAAGTCCTGCACTGTGTTACCACAGGTCAGCTATGAGACGGGCTTGTCCAAACATCCAACTTTATCCTTTTGAAAGAGAGCTCCCCTCTCCTCTCCTCTCCTCTCCTCTCCTCTCCTCTCCTCTCCTCTCCTCTCCTCTCCTCTCCTCTCCTCTCCTCTCCCATCCCCAGAAGGTTCCTGATGGACAGGGAGCAGGTCTCCCTTGCCATCCTGGCATATGTATTTATTTTCTGACTTACTGGAACTAAGCCCAAAGGTTCCTGCTCACATTTTACATTTGAGATGTAGCCAGGGCAAGATGGTAAGTGTTCAGCTGTGCTTTACAGTGCTTTTTTGTCTGGTGTGAATAATCCTCTGATGTTTATTGAGCTAATTTGAAAGAAAGCAAAAGGACAAAGCAGATTCTGGCTTATTGCCAGAGGAATGTTTGCAGAAGTCTGTGACTGTAAATCTGTACCAGATAGAGTCTGTGATTCTTTGGTATAAAAATGAAAGCAGAAAACTTAAAGCAGGACCATGCTGGTTATACAAGCAATAAACATGCCCCACTGGGATTACAAATGCCTACTACCACCAGCTTGAGCTTTCGTGGTGACAAAAAGGGAACTAAAGCTTTAGAATTTGATTTCACTCAACAACATTTTGTAAGAACTATAATGTCACTATAACAGAAATAATTAAGTAGTTTCCAATTCCATATGTAAAAAATTAATCTATTAATATAAAAATGAGCGAGAAATTGCATTAATTTTTGTCAAAGGTATTGATCAACATTATTATAGAAAAAAAGTCTCAAAGTATGAATTGATTTTTTTTCTTTGTCACTGGAACAGTAGAAGTTCTTAATGGTAGCCTGGTATTTGTTCCATACTAACATAGCAACTAATATAACTTCTTACTCCTACAATTACACTTCAGAAAAGAGAAAGGTGGTTTAATTCAAGAGAGAACAATGCATTATCCCTGAAAGAGGAAATGCTGAGCCTGATCTTGCCTTGCCTTCTTCTTTTATCTGTGTGTGTTTGCACAGATTATAGCCACTTGTCTTCAAAGCTATAAAAATGGCTACACAGAAGACAGGACTTTCTTGGCTCTGTATCTGGGGGTTTCAGAGAGACATAAATTCAGGGATAGTTTCCTTTGATGCTGTAAAGGAAAACATCTTTGTTTCCTGTCTGCCATGCAATTGAAAGAATGACTGATTTCCTAATATTCCACAAGTAGCTATCAGAACAATACTATAATACCTTGTAGGTAAACCTACCTACTCTTTCTATATGGTAACCACACCAATTCTTATGGAGTTTCTCTGTAAGAGATGTCTTCTTTATTTTTTTTGGCCACAACATCATTTCTTTAGTTCTTAAACTCTGCAAATAAAAAATATCGCTTACTAAAAATGATGTAAAACAAACACATTTCTGTTTTTCCCACTCACCAGTGATCACAAATCTACTGTCCCACTCGTTCCCTTTTCTGGCAATAACAGAACATGCTGGAGAAATCAACATGTGTAATACATAACTGAAATATACCACAGCCCTGGGGTAACTGCACAGTTTGGATGTGTTTGGATTGATCAAGTGAATATTCAAGTTTTTCACCCAAGCTGCCTGTATCTAACCAGGTATCTGGTCATTTAAACTAGAGCCCAACACAACTGGAGTTCCTCTTCAGTCCTCAGCTACAAAAGCAACCTTCAATGCCATCAAACCTCTAACTGGCCTGGGCTCAAAAAGGTGGTTTCTGCAAAAAAGGGGAGGGTGGCAAATTCAAAACTCACTCCTGGACTTTTCAGCTAACGAATTATTCAGATTACATGGAGGAGAATAACACATTGTGCCATTGCAGCTCTCTGTTGCTTTCACATTTCACATTTTAAATAGTGTTCTCCTGCAGCTTGACACATGAACAAAAAGCCCATAGCAGGAATCAAACTAAAATGGTGAAGGGAACAGATTAAACAGTCCTAGCCTCTAAACACCTTGAAACAAAATTACTGAGGACTACAGCATGAGGCCAAGAGAAAGGCAAGGGCTGTTATCCTGGCCCAGGGGCTGACTGGCAGGGAAGCAGGAATAAAGGACTGCACTCAGGCTGCCTCATTAATGAGAGCAATGGGGCAACAGCAGAGAATAATACCAGCTGCTAATTTTGTTCACATCTGTTGGCAAAAAGAGGCAATAGGAGATGGATGGGGCCAGCTCAGTCATTAACATCAATCGTATGATCTCCCCGTAACGAGAGGATATACTGGAGAGGTCAGCCAGAAATCCTGTTGCCACACTCATGGCTCACACTACTCCCCTCAAACAACCTCCTGCACTTAAACTGCATCAACCTTCCTTGCTGCCCTCCTGCCTCTACCCAGCAACATTCTTCTCATCTTGTAAGTGTTCATCCAGAAACAACCACCTGCCATGTCCACAAATGGTTTAGTCAGACTTTTCCTAGTTCTTTTTGATATCCCATGAGAGACAGCACACAGGTGACTCCTTTTTCCAGTTCAGTTCTTTTTTGTCTCCACTAAGACATCATCCAAGGGGTCCAGTGGGTCTGAGCACAGACATGCACAGAGTGTTCAGCTCTTGGTCCTCTGGTTCAAGAAAGTAGGTGGTGACCCTGTCCAGAAGGCTGTCTCTCAGGTGGAGTGGGTGGGAATGAACAAAACACTCATCAGGAACAGTCTGGGGAGAATTTACTGGCATTGCTGCAGCAGTAACATGTTTCGTCCCCAAAGTCCTGTCAAATAACATTCTTATGAAGGACATTTGCTCTGACATGTGGCACAAGCACTGCAGCTGAGTAATGGCCCATGGGACAGATTAGTTCCATATTTTCAGCTTGGTTGTGTTCTTCCTCCATATACTATTGTGATATTACTGACCACAGATTCTTGTAACAACTGCCTTTGTGTTTCAATTCCTGCAGTTTTCTGCCATATTTTCCAGGATAATTTGCACTGCAAAACCAGAACCCTGTGAGACATGAATTTCAATCCACAGTCTGTTAAATGCTAGTAAATTATTTTAGAGTAAACTTAATGTGATTTCATTGATGTATTCCAGGATGGAAGGAATCTGGCGGATGGAAGAGATGAAAAGACAGTGTCACATGATAAGAATGAAAGGAATAAAATTTGATGTAGCAAACAGCTGTGAGGAAGGGTAAATCTGAAAGCAAAATGTTTTAACTGAACATCAGACTTTCAGCCTCATTTTACATAGTTTAAATGTTAGCTGCATTTGCAAAACATCAGATACTAAACAAAATTTAACTCCTTTTACTAAACAAACCCTAACTGGAGGTAGGAGGTTTGTTCCCGTCCAGCCAATCTAAAGACATGATACCACCAAAATGGGGGAAGGAGATGCTGGTGCTCCCTCCCACACTTTGGTCTTGTGTCCCTTCACTTGCTCTTATTTAAATTAAAGATTTTGATTTAGCTGTGCAAGGGCTGAAAGTAAATGTTATGCACAAAAGAAGGATTTATGTTCAATCAGAGTAATTAAATAGTCAAACTCATAAGGCTCAGCCATCACATGTGAATATAGAGTCACAGCCAGGGAAAGTGCAAAATCATTGGTAGCAGCATGGTTTTAGACTGCATGAAAAATATGCCTTCCATGCTCATACCCAAAATGTGATGCACAGAGGACACAGAAAGAAATGTAAATTTCACAGCAGGGGGTATTTTCATCTGAAAACAAGTATTAATTACATTGATTTCCAAAGCATGTGAGTCATCTCTTGTTGGGCAATGTTTTCACCAGGTCACTGACCATTAGTGCAGCCTTCTTGTGAGCTGAAATCTGGGGCAGTTCATTTGGTCAGAGAGCCTGGGAGGATGAGCTTCCTAGTCCAGAACTTCACTGGGTGCACCAGAAGAAGCAAAACTTGTTGGAAGTGAAAACTGGGGCAGGCAACCAAGTGATAACAGGTATAGACAGCAGTGTAAGACCCAAATCCCTGGCAAATAAATTATCTATTTATTTATTCAAAACTTTGTGCAAATAGCTGTTCCTTATTTGTTTCTGTAACTGTCTTCAAAGTGAATGGATCTGGGTCTCTCAGATAATAGATAAATGAGTACAAATTCATCATCTCCTCTGTGTATTTAAAAAAAAAACAGTACTATGAATAATAAATTCAGCAATTACATATACAGAATCGTATTGTCCCATTTGCATTCACCATAAAATTACAACAGCAAAAGCAATTTCAGCCATGTGGCAGGTTAGCAATTCTTATTCCCAGACATGTGTCTCCAAGTTTATCAAAAATAAATTATGATCTGGAACAGGAAAAACTGAACATGGGGAAAGCCCCAATCCAATGTCTTTATTTTTATTAAACCAAATGTATTGCAGCAATTAACTCAGTTTACCTTATGCATCTCATTAATTAACTTTTTTAATAATCTTTAATTTCATTCTTGTTAGTCACTGCTATTAGTTTTGATGTGTTTTGATCTTGGATATGCTCTGATTCTGTTTTTCTTTTTATTTCTGTTTTATTTAGACAGAGACCAAAGTCTCTAGAAATTAATTTTCCTCCCTGTAACTTTTCTGGGTTTGTTACTTAACCTAGCTTTGAGAGTTCTTTAACATTTTCTGTATGTTTTATTTGTACAAAAATATTTTTCTCAGGCTAGTAGTACCTCAGGTTAACTTTCTTGAATTTTGCGATCCATTTTTCAGTCACTAGCACAAAAAAGGGGGTAACTGGAAAGGAGCAGCTAACAAAGACATTTGAACTACAGTTTTGTTTAAAACTAGTTTATAGGAGTAGATGGTGAGAGCTCATTCTTCTCTGTTGGATAAAAGAAGACCTCCTCAAGAGGTTGATCCCATTGTTTGATGCCTGACTTTAAACATCTAAATGATCATTTTCAAATAAATTTAGATTTCTATAGGAAGCAACAAAATTTCAGAGGCACTGAGACAGAGAACGGATTTTCAGAAAACCTGATTTCCACTACTGCTGGTTATTTTTAAGTGTTGAATGTTGAAAAGAACCCAGCCTTAAGAAATTTTTTGTTTGTCTTCCAAAAATGAGATCTCTATTCTACCAGTTTGTCTTAAGCTTACTGCCCCACTCCACGCTATTCTGTTCATGTTATCATTGTCTTTGAATTTGAGTAAAGCAACCTCAGTCTCTAGAGAACAAGGATGTAGAGTAGATTAAGGAGATTATTTTAAGACAAATCTCAGCAGTAACTGCATTTGGATTGTTGTCATCCATGAAATTGAACAAAAAACATCCTGGCTTCTGGCCCCACCATTGCTAGCTTTTTTCTGTTGGGGACTTAAAAGGTTTGAAATTATAAATGGAGTTAAAAGAAGTGAGCTGGAAATGACTGAAGGTTCTGCAAACATTTATAAATACCTTACCTATCACCTGTGGCTGTTAGAGATGTGAGTTTCTTGGCTCAGAGACCTACCAGTAGCAGATTTGTAAAATGAATTCATCTGTGTTTTGATTCAACTCTGGATTAGCGGCCAATTTAGGAGAGCTACTGGAACTGGAATTTTGTGACTCATCATCATCATTTCTTGGCTAAGAAAGATACAAATGTTATGTTTGTCACAATTAATAGTCAATACTTTCCTGCTTGTTTTTTTTTTTCCTTCAAAAATCATAAATTCCAAGCAGCTGGGGCTGTTGCTTGATCTTGTTGATGTCATCTACAAAAGAGTCCCGGGAAAGGTGAACAACGACAGTCTGTAGCCCCTGTGTTCCTTAGCACACTCATCAAGAGCAGCCTGGGATGACCAGCAGCAGCAGCCACCACCCTGAGAGCTGTGCTGAGTTTCTCTGGAGTGCTGCAGTGTGTTGAGGACAGCAGTGAAGGCATTCTGAAGTTTCAGTCCCATGTCAGTCATGTCCAGTCAGCAGAAGCTCTCTTACCAGAGCTAGTGCTTGTGAGGCAGCCGGCAATCAACCACATGTGAAATTATCCTGCAGAGAATAATCCTTTATTTGCTGAAGAGTGGAGAGCATCCAAAGGCAAGGCTAGCCTGCCAAGGATATTTCCCTGTGATGCTGCTGCAGCTGCCAGTGCAAGGACAGCAGGGTGGCAGCAGCAGCTGCAGCAGCACCATTGCCCCTGCTGCCCTGTACCCCATCCTTCCTGGGGAATGCTTGACATGGACAGGGTGACTGGCAACCTGGAGAGCCTAGATGGGGGAATGGCAAGCTCCTCCTGCTGCTGCTGTAGAGCCTGCTGCTATCACCTTGACAAACCGTGGTGGGCTTTTGTGTCTGTGCACTAGAGCTACTGTAGCTTTTCCTTTCCCCTTGCACTGGCACACTTACAGCCAGCAAAGCTGCAAATTTGAAAATCATGACCAGTGCCACTGATGATGTGGTCTCAGAGTAATCAATCAGATCAGTGATCTGCACTTTGCTATTTCCCAAGAAATGCTCAGGACACTGCATGCTGAGTGGAGAAATGATGGTCTTTTTTCCCTAGCAGTTTGTGTTGACTTTGGGCTGCTTAGGGGATGAAAATTCCTGCTGAGGGTGACATCTACTGCAGAGTTTGCAAAGCTCTCAGGCATTGCCATATGTCACACACGCCTGTCTCTCTTGACTCGCCAACTGGACTTGCTTCTGCTCTTGCAGTGCTTCCTCCTGCCCTGATTACCTCTACTGTCAAATTCAATTCATTGTCCTAGCTAAGGGTGGTCCTTTGTTCTTATATCCATCTACAGCTTGGCTAAAATAATTGTTATCAAGCATGCATTAATGAAGGGAACTATCCACATCATGGGGAATAAAAAAAATTACAATGTGGTGCTTTCCTAATGCCTAAAGTCTTAATATCATCAGGAACATCCAGAACAAGAATCCTAATTTGTGCTACAGGGGACACACTAACTAATTTACTTTTCTTATTTTACATTTTAGTGTATTTTTATTTTCTTTCAATAAATACAACTGATTCATTGGAACCTCCTGCTTGTTTTAGCAATGAAAATTATGAAAATAAGAAGATTATTTGGCTTGTTCTTTGTGTCCCTGGACATTTTCATGGCTGGATGACAGCCACCAACCACTGACAACTGCAGCAGTATGGATATTTCATAGAAGCCCCTGCTCCAGAAAATGAACATAAATGCCATGTTTTGTTGCCATACCAGCTGATCAAGCAAATGTAGGCTGTTTATCAGATAGCTGGAGGATGACAGAGATAAAATTATCAGCCTCCAGTAAGGATACTGAATATAGCCTATTGTGCTGCTCAAGGGCTATAAAATCTGGACATTCTCCCTGTTATCAATTATATGCATATATGCAATAAAATCTTCTTCAGTGTCTATTAAAGAAAATCCAAAGTTAATTTCCTGGAACCAGGAAATAAAAACTTGGAGGAGGTAATTTATTTTGGGTCTTTTTTCCTTGGCTCTACAGAGCTAAACTCTGTCAGAGTGCTCTGAGTTTCCCATCTGTGCTGCTGTCCAGTCCTGCAGGTCAGCCTTGTGACCCTTCAGAAGTTCCTTCTTTGGTAGCAAACACATTATTTAAGTGTTAGCAAGAGATAGCCACAGCTAAGATATTTTTCTCCTCCTCCCCTCATGGTTTATGAGCTCAAAGGAAGGATCAGGAATCACCCAAAATTCAGAGTCACTTTGGAGGGCACTTTTCTGTTCATGTGTTGCTGTTACACGCTCTCTGCAACCACTAGAAGCTGAACACTTGCATTAGGGTTGGTTCAATATGCTAGGTGTGCTTATTTGAGTTTGCTGTCATTGTCATTGTTACCTCCCTTCTCCAAATGATGCTTGGTTTTCATTCATTTCTGCCAAGGCAGGTTTTCCTTCCCTACACAGCTCCAACATTTTAACCAATGCCTGTAGGACTACCTGGCACTCCTGTAGGTGGTGGCATTCTTAGCTCACCTTTCCACTCATGAAATATTTCCATTCCATTTTTCCATAACAAGATTGTAGCTGCAAACATTTTTCTAACTCACCCTACACACCAATGGCATTTAAACAGCAGTAATACAGTCATGGTATATGCTTGTTATTTGAAATATTAGGTAATAACACTCTTTGCTACAAATATATTAATTTCTCTATTTTCTGCATAGTAATTATGAGGCTACACAACAGATGAAAGCTACCTGGTTTTCATTTCAAAAAGCATCAATTTCTACATGAAATGCCAAATTATAAGGGTCCATTTCAGAAGATTCCTGATGGCTAATTATTAAATTGACTTTCTGGTATATATTTATTTTTCAAAAACTCCTGGTTTAAATGCCATCCTGATGTTTTACTGGTGTCATAAACACTCACTTTAAATAACTGGAACTACTCTATCCACAAAAGAATAACCTGATAGATAAAATACACATTGAAAGGAGAGGATCTCTTTGACACCTTTGGATAGATCAGCTGTACCTCAGAAAAATTGGCTGAAACATATTGAAAATAATTACTTCATAGCAGGTAAGTAAGGTATGCAAAATACTTAGGGATTATAGATATCTGCAAAATCTTAGGTGTGGCTGAGGGAGCTGGGGATGTTCAGCCTGGAGAAAAGGAGGCTCAGGGAGGACCTTATCACCTCTACAGCTGCCTGAGAGGAGGGTGTGGCCAGGTGGAGGTCAGTCTCTCCTCCCAAATAACAAGAGATGGGACAAGAGGAAACAGCTTCAAGTTGCATTAGGGGAGATTTAGGTTGGATATCAGGAAAAATTTCTTCATAGAAAGGGTTGTCAAGTGTTGGGACAGGCTGCCTAAGGCAGAGTCAGCATTCCTGGTGATATTTAAAAGGTGTGTAGATGTAGCACTTAGGGACATGGTTAAATGGTGAACACTGCTGTCTTAGGTTAACGATTAGATTTGATTATCTAAATGACTTTTTCCAACCTAAATGATTCTATGATTGCATTTCCTCTCCAAGGTGTATGCAGACCTTTCAGCATTCCTGAAAGCCTCTGCGTTTGTCTTGCCAATGTAGCTGAGGGAGGTGAATTTAATCACAGAAAAGTGGGCCATGTGTGACTGCACCCCCATGGACAAAAGGTTTGTCTCATTGCAATGGTAATAGCAAGGCATCCAGTGATGCCATGAGGAAAATTACTTACAGGCTCCACTCTGCTATCTCACAGAGTAAGTTTTGGAGCAGAACAAGACTCATATTTGTCATCTGATATGAACACAGCATGTGTTTTCCTCTTCTAGCAACAGAGAAGTCAGAGTCCCCCCAGCCACTGTGCTATGGCTCTGCCTCTGACACTGACTCACTAACCATGACCATCAACCCTCAACCCTGCTTCACCACTGCTTGTCAGTGTGACACACACTCTAGTAATACCATGGATATTGTAACAGTGAGTCCCCTGAGCGGAGAATAATGAGCCTTGACTCCATGATTTCAGAAGGCTGAACAAAATGCTTTATTAAGCTATACTACATTATACTACATACTACACTAATACTATACCATATTTTACTAAAGGAAAACACGTGACCCCTTACAGACAGTCATGACACAGCTTTGACCTAATTGCTCAATCAATCCAAAACACCATCACCAGTGTCCAATTAAGAAATCCTTTGGTAAACAATCTCCATGATGCATTCCACATGTGCCAAACAACAGATGCAGCATGTGAAGATAAGAATTGTTTTTCTTCTTTATCTGAGCTTTCTCACAGACTTTCAGCTTCCCAGGAAAATCCTGGGAGAGAGAATTATGTCTCTCTCTGCTCAAAGAACATGTGAATACCACACATGGATACAGATTAATGTACTGAATTTACTGCTTTAAAATTCTGCCTCCTTTTTGATGCACGCAATGGAGTCTTTCACACCTTCCCTTGCAGCTGGATTACTGTGACAATACATCTCATATAACAAGATCCTGAATAGATATGCTATATCCCCCAGAGAGGTGTGTGAGACTGAAATGGTTAATGGCTTAAACATTGCTAAAATCATTGAAGAACAATGGGTCTTGCCCAAAGACCTTTTATTGTGGTGGTCCCACAGCCCCAGTGGCCTCAGCCTGGTCAGGTCAGGTGAGCAGTGGGAAGGGAGTTCTTAGAGAAGGTGTTGGGGAATTTCGGGAGTACAAGCCTGTATTGGGTTTGCATGGGTAGGTTGTGGCAGCAGGGCAGCTACAGGAGTGGCTTCTGTGAGAAGCTGCCAGAAGGTTTTCCATGTCCAACAGAGCCAGTGCCAGTCAGCTCCAAGACAGACCCACCATTGTCCAAGGCTGAGTCCATCCGTGACAGTGGTGGCATTTTTAGGATAACAGATTTAAGAAAGGGGAAATAGTTGCTGGAAAACACCAGTACAACCAGAGATAGAAGTGAGAATAATTGAGAAAAACATCTCTGCAGACAAAGAGGGAGGGGCAGGAGGTTCTCCAGGTGCTGGAGCAGAGATTCCCCTGCAACCTGTGGTGAAGACCATGCTGAGGCAGCTGCACCCCTGAAGGGAGAGGGACATGGAGGACCCCATTCTGGAGCATGTGGATGCATGAAGGAGGCTGTGACCCTCTTGGAAGCCCACGTGTAGCAAGCTTCCTGTGGCCCCTTGGAATGAGGAGATGCATTAGGGCAGCCAGTTCCTGTTGACTGTAACATGTGGAAGGGATCCAAACTGGAGCAGTTTGTGAAGAACTGCAGCCCTTGGGAAAGATTCACACTGGAGAACTTGTGGAGGTCTATCTCCAGTGGGAGGAACCCCACACTGGAGCAGGTGAGGAGCGTGAGGAGTCCTCCCTCTGAAGAGGAAGATGCAGCAGAGAAAATGAGTGATAAATTGACTGCAGCCCCCATTCCCTGTGCCCCTGCACCACTGACAGGAAGGGGGGATAGAACTTGGGAGCAACGGAAAGAAGGGAAGTATAGGATTAAGAGGGTTTAAGATCTGGATTTTTATCCCATTATCCTACTCTCATTTGACTGGTAATAAATGAAACTAATTTTTCCAAGTGAAGTCTGTTTTGCCTGTTTTGACAGTAACCAGTAGAGTGATCTCTCCCTGTCCTTATCTTGATCCATGAGCATTTACTTATATTTTCCTTCCCCTGGCCTTTTGAGATAAGACAAGTGATAGAGTGGCTTTGCTGGGAGCCTGGAGTCCAGCCACGGTTAACCCTTCAGAGAGCTGATTGCCAGGGAAGCTGTGGAGGGGTATTCCTACAAGTTATGTCAGCTGTTTAATCAGCTAGTCCTTAATTAGATTCATCTTTTGAAGCAGTCACATGAAACTGGGCAAAACAATTTCAGAAATTACTGTACAGTAAAAATAATGAGACATATTTTACTATTTCTTCTTATAACATTGCAACTATCATTTTGTTACAACATATGGTGATAACATTATCCTAACTGTGTGTTATTATGCTTAGGGTCTATCTGGCTTTGTGGAGAAGAGAAAAAACGAGGAGCAGCTGCCTGTCCCTAGCAAAACAGCCATTCCTTCATCAGAATAAAAATCCCAAAGTTGCAGTTTTTAATCCATAATCCATTGAATCACTTATCTGCAAATATTGGGGTTTTACCTAGTGAAATGCAGAACATATCTTTTTCTTGAAAAAATGTTTGACTTAAATCTTACTTGTAATGACATTGGGATCACTATTGTCATCAAATAGTGACTGTGAAGGCACCTTTTATATTTATCAGGACTCTTGGTGTTGAAATACAGTAATTACCTGGTTTGCATGTGTTTCAAGCCTAACACAAATACCCAGCAGTGTGATGCTATTACCATGAAGCCATGGTAATAGCATATATATTGCCTACATACATTGATAAGGACTTCCCTACCTCATGCATCCAAGACTCCAAATAGTCTTACATCTTGTTAGGAAACAAAAAGTTAATCCTCTCAAGTCCTAAAACCCATTTCCATATGCATTGAGACAAAAAGCTTGGAAAACAGCAACAAATATCATAGCGCTGTTATTTATTATTTTAACTTCCATGTTGGCCACACTTTAGGAGTTGACATGTGACAAAGTTAGGAAGTAGAAAAGCTCTATCTTCTTTCCCAGTGATATGAAGTTTCTGGCTGCCATTTAAATCCATTCCCACTCTTATCATCATGCCCCAATGCAATCAGTCTCTACACAGCATGCAGGATGAAGCAGTTTTAGTCCACATCCTGCTGGCTGCTCTGGCATGGTTAGACATATTATTTAGGCTGCAGGACATATTACCTGCAGCAGTATGCAGCTAGCATCCACTTGCATCTGTGGAGTCTTTTATAAATAAATTCTAAGTAAAACTCTGCATCAACAACTATTTTAAACAGGGAACTTTTCTATTTAAATAAATGTTAGGAGGAATTTCTCTCCCCCTCTTTTTCTCTCCCTGTACATACATACCATGACCTAGGAAATGCAGATGGGTGAGGGCCATAAATTTTAAACAAATATTGTCAGAGGCTAAAGACAGCCCATTTTGTACTGCAAATGTGACAGAGAACTGGAGTCCTTCCTTATGATGGGAAGGACTTATCTTGGTGCAGTTCATGCTCTATAAAATTGCAGTTTAGAGGCAAGATTCAGTGTCTGCTTTCTGATTTGTCAAATGAAAGACATAAACTGAAATTGAAATTTCTCAGTGAGAGACTTAAAAGTGGAGCAGATATGGCAGCTGCAAGTAGCTGTTTTGAAGTGTTCCCAGAAGAAAGGGTGGTTTCCCATCGGACTTTTATAATCTGAATCCACAGAGATGAACATTCAGAGGACTGAGCTTCAGAGCATTTTCAGATGGACCACGGTGTGTGTACACACACACCCCAAGCACTGCACATTCAGAAACAGAGACATTTTGTTTTACTGAACTGGAAGAGTAGATTAACATAGGCATGGCCCTGGAAAATGTGCAACTAAATATTCTAATGCTAATAACTAGAAAATACCTAGTCTGCAGGCAGTAATGAAAGGGAGAAGTCAAGGTCAGGTTAAATGGACTGAGCAGTACCATAAGAACAGAAAGGAAGGTTTGTTGGATGAGTTCTCCAAACTAAAGCAAGACTCTGGAAAGGCTCCTAGAAAAGTAATGATTTACTAAGTAAGACTTGAGAAATCCATCAAGTGCCTGAATGAACAATGCATTTTTTCTGCTCTTCTGCACTGAAAATTCGCTAATGAGCTCCCACAATATTTTGAGACCCATAAAACCAGATACTTGCAAGTGAGGAAATAAGTGAGATCTGGGATGAGCTCCAGAGGATGAGAAAAAAGTCTGTAGTTTGTTTCATGTACAAAGGGTAAGCATATGTCCTGGACTGCCAAGCAAATTGTATTCTATTTGCCATCTGTATGGCAGTTGTCTTCTGTTAAGTGGGAAGTTTTCTTTATCTCTTCCACAACCACTCCTCCCTCCAAGGAGACATCTGCTGATAACAGGCTATTGAATGTCACTGCATGACTGAGAAGAACTACAGCATCGGATTGTGAGATGCTCCGCCCAGAGGGAGGAGCCAAGCATTTTACCCAGATATAATCTGGAGATTCTTGAACCCAGCATGGCTTTCTTCACTGGATTTCCCAGAGGAACAGCTGCCTCTTCCACTGGATCTTCAGAGGAAAGCTACACCTTTCTACAGGATCCCTGCTCCAACAGAGCCACACCTGCCACTCCAGGAGGACTGCAGCTACAATTCCAATTGGACTGCTACCAACACCCTGACCCACAGGGTGTCAGGTTCTGTTCTGACTCTGTCAGTGTTGTTTAGTTCACTGCATTGTTATTTATCTTTTTTAATTTTCTTCCCTAGTAAAGAACTGTTATTCCTGCTCCCACATTTTTGCCTGAGAGCCCCTTAATTTAAAATTTATAGCAATTTGGAAACAGGGGGATTACATTTTCCATTTCAGGGAGGCTCCTGCCTTCCTTAGCAGACACCTGTCTTTCCAAACCAAGACAGCTTATTTTGAAGTCTTTCCCATGAAGTATGTTCTCACAAGACTACCTACCCATAACCAAAGATTCAGATTTGCCCTGTGCCCTGAAAAAGTATCTTATAGTCCCAGAAATTGCAAAGAGAACAATATCTTCGCTAGCACTAAAGATTGGATATCAGTGAAAATAAGCATAATGTTAAAAAGCACTAGTTTCTAGTTGGTGTAAGTCTTATTAACTTGGCATTCACCAAGGAGAAACAAGAACAGTGTCAAATTTGTTTTTCTGCCAATCTTTCTTTTGTGGTTTTAGTCATATTGTAAAAAGGTGTTGCCAAATGCCACTGTATTGTAACATATCATAATAAAGCATAAACAGAATAGGTTCTCACAGAACACTATATTCAGTCTATTCAGAATCTGAAAATTTTAATGTAATGTAGCTACACACTTTTTCAAGAAATGGTGTATCACAAAATCCTCTCATATTTGCTTTTGGCAATACATGCTAGAGTTGCCAAAGCCCTGGGTTATTTACATATAAAATATTATTTGGGATTTTCAAGGGACATCGATCTTCCCTGTCACTGGAGGGTTTAAATAATGAATTAATGGTGCCCTCTGCAGTTATTTTGGAGTCAGAACCTTTTTCTACTGCTCATACAGCAGTGGTAACAATGCTGTGGTTACTACAATGGTCTAGGGATATAAGAAAAGCATTTCTTAAATTAAACTATTGTAGCTTGGGAAAAAAACCCAATCATTTATGAGGTTTGGGGATGAGGAAGCATTTCTTCTTAGGCTAGGAGAAAGGTTGTTGTGCTGAAAGCTCCTGTGTTTCTTCCAACCTCTATGACTAAAATTAATTCAAGTTATCACCACTCCCTACAAACTTTTCCCACCTCAGTAGCTGAAATAAAACACAGATCACATGTTGAATAAATGTATAAGGACACCCAGCTCTTCTGTGTAGCTTTCTAAGAGAGTCCATCTAAATATTTTGTCTAAATATAGAATATCCTAAAGGGGAAGGGACCCAAAAGAATCATTGTATATAAAGACTGACTCAGACGTGGAAGACTGAATACTTCTTGCAGAAAACGAATTATAAAATTTAGGGGGAAATGGTAAGCTTTCAGGTCATTTTACAAGGAAGATGCATGCTTTACAAAGTGGCGCAAAAAATAGCAAAAGCAGACATGTTGATGTTAATGTCACCACAGAATCAGGTACTGCTCCTCATGCCTGTCATTTAACTCTGCAAGCTTCTAGAAATATGGATGTATAACCATTAATCTGCTGATGTAGATTAAATCTTACACAGTATTTGAAGCAGAAATCATGCTTTCAGATAGGCTACTAGGACGTGTTGCTATGAAGAGATTTTTGGACCCCACATTGCCTCATTAGTAAGAAGCGAGCAAGTCTTGATATATTATGTATGTTGCTAGAATTTCTCAGACTTCAAAGTCCATGAGCACTAAAAGGAGGATTTAGCAGGTTTTATTTGAAGTTTAGGAATATTGCTGGAGTTGTACCAAGCAAATCAACAGCTGCTTGGCTGTCATAATTATACAAACTCTATAGCTTTCTCTTTCTAACTTCTTTGAAATGAAAACCCATTTATTTATGAATAAAAGGATTGCAATTAGAATTAGTGTACTGCATATTTTTACATCTAAACATCTGCAACTGGATGAGCTTGTAGTCACAGTTTCTTGGTAGCTAGCATTCTCAATACTGATGAGACAACAAGAAAGACTCAGGGACAGATAACTTTAAGGACCTGCACCCTAAGTATGTCTGAGAAGCCAGTGGTTAGTTTTACCTGCTGGAAGTTAGATTCATGTCAGCATCCTTAGTAAATTATTGCCACCCTACTGATGTTGCATACAGAAGTATGACATGGAAACACAGAACCATCACTGACTTAGTGTTAATTCTTCACATAGTAGTAATTTGAGGGCTGTAAAGACAGTCGTGTCAATAACTTTTGCATATAACACAACAGTTTTCACATATGCATTTACATTTTGCTTATTTTTTGACTATGGATCATTGTTTTTAGTTGTGAATGATTGAATTTTATTTCAGCTCCACTTAGTCAGGGATGTTTTCAATTCCAGGTTTTTTTTCCCAGTTTGATGTTGCTTACCGTTAAAAAACAAAATATTGCTTACTAGCTGAGTAAGAGTGACCTTTGAATTGTCAGCCAAGTTATCAGTAAAAATACTGAAGAATACCACCCTGTGATCCCCTCCTTTACTCATCCTAGTGTTCCCTCGGAGTGCACGTATAGCCTGTAGTGCCTCCATGATATTCCAGAGTGCTTACATCTGACTAGAAAGAAGTAAGACAACAAGGAACTTATGTTCATACTGGTATATGCATTTAAAGAACTGTTCATTTGTTGAGCTCTTTTGAAATCTGTTATACCAGAAGCTTGTTGTACGTTATACAATTTTAAGTCTGTCTCTCTAATGACTTGGCTTGCATCAATTAAGAGGAGGATATTAGCATCGCATACTTTGTTGAAACAGCCAAATACAGAGAAATTCCTCAAAGGTTTGTATCCATAGTTCTAACTGCAGGCAAAAATTGTTCCTTGATAAAAAAAAATTGGGGGTAAAAATGAATATAAAAGATAACAAAAATGGGTCTGAGAATTCTGGTTACAAGTCCAGGATTCCCATTTGTGTAACTTGCAAGCTAGAAGATAGTCAGAAGAAGCAGAGCTGATGATAAGCAAGAAAAACTGCTGTGAGCTTTGATGAATACCAGGCTCACAGAGTATCCAGCTCCCACCATTTTCCTGTGTTTTGATCAACACTGCTCCATAACTGATCCAACCTGAAAATGCATCTTCACTCCCATAATTCACACAAGTACACTTTGAAACAGAAGCTTGTAAGCAGACTCATTAAATCAAAGGCACAGTGTCAAATATAAAGCACTTGTCATTCCTTTCAGGTCTTCCCCTGGCTCTGTTCTCACTTCACCTCCTCTGCTGTTTGTCACCATAAAATAGTTATTACCCATTAGTGGTGACAGCTTCATCAGTGACTTGTCTTTCTACAAGAATTTACAGAAAATGTACATCTTCAGTCTAATAAGCTCCTTCACTTAAAAGAAAATTTACAGCCTCTGTAGGCAATGTGAGCAGAGTGTCAGGAATGGAGGTGAAATGATTTGTGAAGACACATGTAGTCAGGTCAGGATTAGAAGGAGGTGGCAATCCAAGTTTGAGGTCCTGTGCATTGACGTGTTTGCTTTCCTTTCACAACAGCACCGTCCTGCAGCAGTCTCACATGGCTCCCTTTGTGATATATTCTTTAGAGGACATTTTGTTTCCTAGACTGGAAAATGCCATGTATTTGTTGACTATTAATACTTTAGTTTTTGCTTTGAGCATACTGATAACATAACCTCATGGCTTTCTGATAACACTAGTGAGCTTTGATGTAACTTCACAGGAAAAAAAGTATTACAAGGTTTGTTGTGCTGGATGCAGTCCTATCCTGTGTTTTCCTTGAACCACAGATGCAATGCTAAGAAAATTGAACACCATAGGTGTCATTAAACTGGAAAAAAGGGAACAGCTGCCTAATGTTACTAATTATCCTTTTCCCTTGTCCTAGCTAATATTTGATAACTTGCCTTGACTGAAGTCCCAGATAATCCCCCTTTTTCTTCGCCTCTAAATCTCCTTTGCTGCTTTAATTGTGTAGGGAGAATGTAGGGAGAATTCTATGAATCAGCCCTACTTTATTTTCTTGAGCAGAGTGAAAGCAAAGATAAAAGCTAAGTGGCTGAAGAGAAATATTTATCTGCAACAACTTAGCATGCACTGGGAAGATGTCTTTTAGACAGGGAAAATTGAAACAATTTTGAGGGACATACATCAAAGAGTTTCAGACACACTTGAGTGTACTTCATTTAACAAAAATCTTCTGGTAAAAACATCCATGCTGTAGTTGTTTGGAGAAGCTGTAGAGCAGAAAATTTCAGATAGATGGCATGGCTTCCCACAAAATTTTTTGGTTTATTGCTATAAATATGTACACACAGACAACATGACAAGAAGAAAGAAGCACTCCATTGGTTCATTCTTTTTTATGACGAAGCAAAATACTGCAATGTTTAAGCCCAGTAAGTATGAAATTTCAAAAAGTTGCATGTGTTTATATATGACAAAATAAGTGTAAATTCAACCATTATCACTTCATTATCTTAGTTGTGCTGCTTTATGACGGCCTCTCTACAAGATAAAAGAGAGGATCCAAGACAACATGGGACAACATGGAGTTTCATATTAGGCTTTTTCACCTCGAAATTAACTACAGGTTGCCAAAAGTGAAAGGAGAAAAGAGTTCATCTAACTTTTTGTAACATAATCTTCAATGTGTTTTAATTGGTTATGTTTTGTCACTCATCACCAATGCCAGCTCATTTAGGGGAAAGAATAGAGTGCTAGGAAGGAAATAACATTAGTATTTACTGTTCCTCATCCCCAGTATGGATTTTAGGATTCATTTATCTCAGAAAAGCCCTGGGACATGTTATAGGAAGAGAACATAAGTGTAAGAGGAGCAACAACCAACATGATCCAATGTGCATGTGAAATTCGTTTGTCATGGGAGTTTCACAAAGCCTATATTTGTCCTACTCTAGTTTAATGAGCCAAGGTTCTACAAGTGCCACCATTCAACCAAACTGCCTCATTTACCAAACACAACTCTGGGTTCTTGTAGACACACTTGAAGAATTTGAACTAACCCAATTAATTATATTAAACACCATAAATATCTGTAATTTCTCTCCAAGCACGTATCAAAACCACTTTGGTTTTAGTTATGACTGTGCCATGGCATTACTCCTCAGGAAGTGATGTGGTATTTTTGGACTCTATGTATCAGCCACAGTGTGCCCTCCAGCTTGCTTTCACTTTCATGGTGTGCCTCTTTGTCCCCTTATCCTTGTGCTGTGCTCATATTGGTGTGTGGGTTGTGAGGTAATTGTGTGAAACTGTAAAAATCTTCATAGGATCAAGGTGAGAAAACAGCCACTCCTGTCATCTAGTCACCAGAACCTGTCCCTGCCTCACAGGTCATCAGGATGGTCAGATCAAACTTGCCTTTAGTTAAGGAAATTAGGATGTTCCAAATCTTCTTGTGCTTGTATATGACTTCCAGGAAGATTTTCTCTATAACCTTCCTTGGGACCAGAACTCTCTGTAGCTCCCTGCAGCATCACAAAAGGATAGAGTCCTTTTCCTGCTCATAAGGCACAAAGGAAATTTCAGCAGTTATTCACCCACTATCCCAGCAACAAACACCTCAGGAATGGGGCTCTGAGCAGCCTGCTCGAGTAAAGGTGTCCCTTTGGAACTAGATGATCTGTAAGGTCATGTGCTGCTGTAGAGCCTTGATTGGTCGCTCTAAATGTATGGGTGAATGCTTAATTGTGCTCCCTTGCTGCTGTCTTGTTGTTCTCATTTTTTTCTGTAGCAGCTTTGTCATAGAACACAATGCCTTTCCTGTCTCTGAAACTCCACCTTACACATGCAGCAGCTCCTCCTGCCACAGCCACAGGGCCACTCTCAGTTGCATCAGAGGTGGTTTCAAGTCCAACTTAAACGAGTCACCATCAGCTTCTGACCCTGAAGCACTTAAATCTGTCCTTTCTTTAAAAATGGTGATTAATGAAGTAAATTATGGCTTGTCATAGGCACAGGGTGTAAAGACATCTCTCACCAGATAATCCTCATCTTTTGGTAATAGTTTAGGGACCTGAAACTCTTGGACTTTTAAAACTGGGTTCATCTTTCTCCTCATGACTTTGCCCAAATCCCTAATATCTTGTATCTTCTTATTGCAGTTCAGTGCTGTAGTAGGCATTCAAGAGGATTTGGAGAGGGAAATTGGGCCTTTCAGTCATTTTTCCAAAAATAATGAAGATGTATTCAGCTCCAGGCAGCTGAAGTTACAGGGGAAGGATTTTAAATTATTCTGAACATATTTTCCTTTTTCTTTCAGAAACAAGGTCAAGAGAGATTATTGATTGAATAAATCATCCTTTACTTATCCTTGAAGTAGTCTCAGGTCATCATGACAGGAACTCACTTGAGTTCAGAGAACAGAGAAAGAGGAAGAGAAACAAGAAAAAAGGAGAAAAACTTGCTAGGATTTCACCATGGTAATTTCACAGTTGCTGCTTTACAATTCATCCATTGTCCCCAAAATAACTTCCATGTATTTTGCAGTTCACACGGCAAGCAGGGCAAAAATATAATTCCATTGTGATTAATTCCATTAATCACAATGGAATGAATTGCTGGCTCCTAGATTAAAAGAAAAAGAAACTACAGACTCTGAAACACACTCAGGAAGGAAGTGACCTTTAGGAATACTGGAGATGGCATTAAAGTAATATATTACATTTAATCAAGTAAGATCCAAATGTTCCAATCAAACTCTTTTTTGTGTAAAGTGCTGAGAAAATGCAGACAAAGAGACAGGGCATGGTCTCAGTGGTACACAAAGAGGCAGCTCTCACTGGGGCTTTGATGCACCAGAGACAGTATTGTGAGCTAAGTAATGCACATGGGACTCAGGAACCTCTGCAGTAAGCAAGAGACCATAAATGCAGCAGGCAGTGTCATTGGAAACAACCCATCCATGTTCCCAACCCAACCCATGCCATGTTCTTGTGCTCCCTGTGATGGCATTTGTAGTCACACCAAGCCTCATGCCATACCAGTGATCTCCAAAACATGGCTGTAAATGTCTACAGACATTTACAGATATCCTCTTTTGCAGTTACCACCTAACATCACCTTATGAATATTTATACCTTCAGTTTCAGCTGCAACTGCAGAGTAATACACTTCTTTTTTTCAAAAAGAGGACCTAAGGCTTTTATTGTGTCATGGTTTGATTTATGGAGTCTAAGAGAATACCAAATACAAGATTTCTGATTAAATGGAGGATTAGCAACACAAATATGAAAATGAAAAAGCTTTTCTTTGTACCTCAGTTTATGCACCAGCAGGCACAGATAATATTTGCTCAAGTGTTAAAGTTTTCTGATTGCTCAGGGCTGCAATTAAACCTGTTTTAACTATCATTAGCTTAATAATACCTTTCTGCTCTCCAGCCCAAGACAGAACAGACATTAGTATCTCCCTAGAGTGGAGTAGTAGATGCACAGTATTTTTACATGGCCTTAAATAAGACATTTTAATACAAATGCTTTTTCTATTTTAGTTTTGTTTGGAAACGAATTTTTTAAGCAAATTCTGAATGGGTGCTAAGAGAATTCAGGTACAAACTGTATGTTAGCACTGAAGTAATGCTAATGAATATTTACTCCTTAAGTAGTAAAATAGAGAAACTCAGCTGGAAAAAAAACAATCTGTATGGAGACAAAACAGCTGTTATATATCCATAAGATACCGTGGGACTACTGCCATCTTCTGGAACATGAAACAAAGGCATGGGAACACTAAATGAAATACTTCTGTGAACCAATGAGGTTTAGGGCTTGAGATACAGAATAAACAAAAATTCTTCAGGGATGAATAATTTGTATTTTTTCATATCGTATTCCAGTTCTTCACCATTTGCATATTTGACTTTTTAAAAGCAGGTCAATATCATTTTATAAGCACAGCAATATTATACTCCTTTAATTTAAGTTATGAGGAAGAGAGATATAAACATTTGTTTTATTCTACTTCTGAGAAGTTTCACAGAATGATCAGAATGGAATAGTGTAATTTTTTTCATTTATATCACACTGATTGATATGTCGTTACATGGTTTACTATTAGGGCTTACTGAAGTAAGCTATTTTATGCTAACCTGTAATTCAGAACATCTATGTTTGTGTGATGCATTTTGTGGTAACCTTCTTGCACACTTCAGGCTTTTTCTGCTTTGGTAATGACACAAAACACTGGGAGATCTGGATTCATCACATAACATCAGACTTCCCAGAGACAGGTTAGACTTTAGAATCACTGAAAAGAAGGTCCTAAAGTGTAAATAAATAAATAAATAAATTAATTAATTAATAAGACTCTTTATTCTCCCTGACTGGTATAACGCTCCCTTTCTAAAAAACAGCACCTCCCACTCAACCTTAAAATCTTGAGTACCCACCTACTGGTAGAGACTTTTGAATGTATAGATCTGATTTAAGGAATTAACTTCTCTCTAACATCTGCCTGTGGCATAATTAATCTTAGGATGTTTTTGTCCTGGGGCCTTTCTCTGGTCAGAGTGACCCCAAGATAAGTTAGAAAGTCTCTTTTCCCAGCCCTGCGCTTGAAGAAGGAGTCAGAGCTCTTCATTTCTCAGTCTCAAGGTTGTTTATTGTATCTTATCTATAAAATTCTTTCTCCTGTCCTGCCCAGGTCCGTCCAGCAGGACAGTCCAAGGCACTCTGCCTGCTCCCGGGGCGGTGTTATCTTTTTGTACTAAAAACTACGTGTACAATATTTACAATTACTTTCCAATACCTATCATCTATGTTAGACAGTGAGCTTCTACTCTAAACCAGTCTAAAAGTGCCAACATCACAGCAGAAGATGGAGGCCAAGAAGAAGAAGGAGAAAAGCTGGACATGCTCAGATTCCTTCATCTTGCTCCCTGAACCCCCATTCTAAAAACCCCAAAATCTACTTTTTTCACCCCGTGATAAATTCACTATCATTCTACTTAAACTGTCATAGCTTGCAAATCTTCATCTAAAGTTAGTAACTTGCTCCACAGGTCATAATCAAAACCACAGGCATCTTGGGCTTTGTGCCAGGGTCTCTGGCAGGGGTCTTGGCTGCTCAAGACAGCCAGAAAGATGTCCTGAGTCCCAACATGTTTTACCAGTTTCTCCCAATCTCCATCTTATTTTGTGATGGATGTCTTCCAGCCCAGAATTACAATTGACTCCTGGCTGGTTTTCCACAGAAAAACAGAAGCAAACAAACGCAAAACGTTACCTGCTGAAGACCACTGCCCACTGGGGATGTGTGGCAGGAGCAAAACTGCAGCTGCCTGCCCAGAGCCCAGCAAAACATGAGAGATCTCAGGTGGCCTTTGGGACAGGGCTGCCAAACGCCACTGTGTGAGTTCTGCATCCCTGGGCACCCTGCCTTGGGTTTATCTTGGCTGTTCATAGCAGCCATCAGTCCTGTTCCTCCCAAGGCTGGCTGCTCAGGAAGGAAACTGCTTTACCTCTTCCTACTCATTGCCACCCACTCATAAAAGACAATTTTATGCTCTTGGCACAGCTAAGAGTACCAGATTCTTGGCTCAGGAGAAATAAGCTCATGCCATGAAAAGGTCCTTCAGGCTCAGGTGAGACAGCAGAGGAAAGATGCTGCAGAGTCCTCAGGTAATCTGGACATGAGTTAATGAAAAATGGCAAGTGAAATACGCCACTCTTAAATGACAATTCAAATTAAAATCTTGGACAAGACATTTAACTC
Source organism: Molothrus ater (assembly GCF_012460135.2). Classification (NCBI taxonomy): domain Eukaryota; kingdom Metazoa; phylum Chordata; class Aves; order Passeriformes; family Icteridae; genus Molothrus; species Molothrus ater. Next base: position 93,508,684 of record NC_050478.2, on the reverse strand, counting down.
TTACTAAGATCCCATTTTGTGAAAAATCCTGATTGGTTTCTTCATTTTATCATGCTAATCAAAATGAGATACAACCATGAAATTCTGAGTCCATTTATTAGTTACCTAATACTGTTTTTATAATGTGAAACTCATTTTTTTAATGTTCTGGGGTTGCACTATTCTTGATAAGAAGAATGTAAACATTTATTTACTATGAAAATCCAGAAGAAAATGAGATCTGTGTTCCATCTTTTGGCTGGCACCTGACTGAGTATAAATTTGTATAATATTATAATACTGAATTTATATTACTTGCTCCATTTTTAACTGTGTTGAGTTGAAGTGTTTTAACATGAGAACCTTGGCAAAAGAGGAAAGAAATGTTTTCATCAGTTTTTATCATAAGTACCAATTTTGCTTGTAGTGAACAGTATTTTGCAGAGCATAGGTTGCATAAAGCTATGGAGACAATCTGTCATCTGTCAGTAAGTGTTATCCAAGTTATGTTGTGTCCCTAGGAAACACAAAATAGTGCTTAAATAAGCATGACAGTGTAAATTAGTGATTGACTCCTTACCCTTGGATCTTATGCAAAACTGTTCTCTACATCCCAGTATTAATGTTTTGAACAGCTACTATGATGTTGGCACCAATGCTACTTGCAGGGAGGTGGGGGATTTATTGCTTCAGGCTTCTCTTGCCTTTGCAAAGCAAAGTTATTTCTCACTGTGCCTCTGTTTTCAAATGGAAGCTGTGCAGTCTGTCAGACTATGCAGACATGACCTTTGAGCTCTTTGTAGGCGTAGAGTGCTCAGCACATGTACACATGAAAATATGCCAGGTCCTGGAAAGCCTCCTGTGTTCCAAAAAATGCACATTTAGTGCACAAGTAGAGAAATGTGTGTGGTCTTCCTTTTATTCACTTTTGTATAACTGGAAAGATACTGGAACTGGTAAGTTAATTAAAATTTACTGAATAACTATCAGTAGCCCAGAAGCAGCAAATCCTCAGGGTGCCACCCTTTGGTTGTCTGCTGCCCTACAAAAGCAGCTTTACGTTACGGGGATGATCCATGTGATGGAGCCTGGACTGCTCTTCCAGGAGTGTTTCCCAACAGAGACCCACATTGCCACGACTGTGCATCCAAGATAGGTCACGCTCAGGGAGCACTTTAAGATCTTCACCCACAAATATTGAAGGCAGTGTTCTGCAAACAACTCCTACTAGGTCTACTTGCTTGAAAAAAAAAAAAAAAACAAAAAGAAAAAGAAAACCAAACCAAAACCAAAACAAAAAAAACAAAACCCAAAACCAAAAACCAAAACCCAAAAACAAAAACCAAAACAAAACAAAAACAAAGACAAAAACAAAAACAAAAACAAAAACCTGAATACAAAACCAAAAATAAAAATAAAAATAAAAATAAAAATAAAAATAAAAATAAAAATAAAAATAAAAATAAAAATAAAATAAATTTAAAATAAATTTAAAATAAAATTAAAACCAAAAATAAAAACAAGAACAAAACCAAAAACAAAACCAAAAACAAAAACAAACCCAAAAACAAATCAAAAACCAAAAAAAACACCAAAAACTAAACCAAATAAAAGTGGAGTGCGGTGGGTAATGAATATAATGGCATTTTTTCAGATTTGCATATCTGTTAAGCTTCAATGCAAGGTATTTATTTAATAAATGTGGAATATTTTAACTAAATATTACCTAAATAAGTTTTTTGTAAATTTTGACAAATTCAAAATAAACCTTAATTTAACCTCAATGTAGCATATTTTTTAAGTGAAGGAAATTTTGAAAACATCTAATTTGATACTTCTGGGGGAAAAAACTTTAATGAGTGTTCATATTCATAAGCCACTCTAAAAATGATCAAAATATAAATGCACTGTCTATTAGACAAGGTGGTAAAAGCTCCAGTGCACATCCACAAAGGAGCATGGAGAAACAACAACAGCAGGAGGAGCCTGAATAATAACTTGCCCTGGCTGCTCCCAGGCCCATTGCAGAGGCCCTCTTGAAAACATTTTGTGTGATTTGTTTAGAGCACAGATTGTTTACCAGATTGGTTCAACAAATTAAATTCTGTTTTGTGGCTTCCAAAGACATTGAAGCCACACTGCTCTTTCTTCAGCAGAGTTCCTCAGCGAGTACCAGGAGGCCTCTCACCCCAAGAACACATTCTTTATTATTAGCAGATCCTGGTTGCACTCCTTTTGTATCCTGCTCATTTCAGTGAAGTTACTGGTGACTGACTCAAGCAGGATTTACTGGGACATCTCCGTTTCCTGACCTGTGCAACTGCGTTCACTTGTGTGACTTGCTTGATGACTTCCAGCATCCCTCGAGTTTTGCAGAGAAGAAATCTGTGGAGAGCTTTGTGGACAGTTGGCTGGCTGAGAAAGGTCACGTCGACATAATACCGTTGGTTAAGTTAGAAGGAGGCAAGTCTAGGATTCAGCAGTCAGTGTCCAACCACTGACAAGGACATTGTGCCCTTGATGCAACAACTGGATAGAGGAGAGAATCTTTTGCCAAAAATATGAGGATAGTTTCAGCAGAATAACCACAAAAATGTAGAAGTAGTAACAAAATAACCGTAAGAATATAGAAGTAGGCGTGGTTGACCGATATAATGAGCTCAGCTTTGCAATATGTATAAGCTTCATTAACACCAATATAAAATATGTGTGAACTATCAATAAAGTTTGAGACTTGCTGATCACTCATATTGAGTGCCGCATTTCTTCCGCCGATCCAACAGAAATCCATTGTCTTTCACTCGCCTGCAAAGACCATAAAAGAAAATTACATATAATTTTTGTAGCTGTTGAAGTCTTACCTTTACTAAATGTATAAATAGTACTTAAATATCCTGGAAAGTATAAGTTGTTATCACAAAGACTGATAACACAGGAGTGATATCACAAGAGCTGGGAAATGCAACTTGAGTCTTGTGCCAGAAAGGCTTTTGGCTCACAGGGAAACTCATCCTGAGCATGTGTCAGGACCCAGGACATTCCTCTGACTGCCCTGCATGACTTGAAACCCTGGCAAGGGGCTCAGAGACCTTGGCACAGAGTCAAAAAGTCATTTGTGACTTCGATTTTAGCCCATGGAAAAAATTACCAACTTTGTTTGACGATTTACAAGCCACAAAAGTTTGAGTAGAATAATAGTTTATTTGTCACAGGGTGAAAAAGTAGAATTTTGGGGTTTTAGAATTGGAGATCAAGAAGCAAGATGAAGGAATCTGGGCATGTCCTGTCCTTCTTCTTCTCTTCTTCTTCTTCTTCTTCTTCTTCTTCTTCTTCTTCTTCTTCTTCTTCTTTTCTTCTTCTTGTCCTACATCTTCTGCTGTGATGGTGGCACTTTTGGGTTGGTTTAGAGTAGAGACAGACTGTCTAACATAGGTGATAGGTATTGGAAAATTATTGTAAATAAAGTACACGTAGTTCTTAGCATAAAAATATAACACCACCACAAGGGTAGGCATTGTGCCACAACATGAGCTGCTGGACAGATCCCTGCAGATCAGGGAAAAATGTTATAGATAAGAGAAAATAAACAACCCTGAAAAGCAGAACAGATGAATCTTGACTACTTCTTCAGTCCTGGGGCTGGGAAAAAAGACTTTCTAATACCTATCACCTATTTCTAATACCTCAAGAGTGATCTCAACCACAGAAACCCAAGGAGCATGAACTCATAAGGTTCCTTGGAACATCTGCTGGGTTGAAAGAGCTCTATGGAATATGGGAGTATTAGGTGCTGGGGGACTCTAGTGACTGCCGCTGTACACCCAGAACAGTCTGACTAGTAAAAGCCTAGCCTAGAGGCTGGGGATACATTGAAACTTGCCCCATTTGGCAAATTTCTAGTTTTAATATTACCATAAGTGTATTAAATTGTAATTATGAGCATTTTAGAGTGATCATCAAGAGAAATTTGACCACTGCTTATTGATGGTACATTATTCATATGTGGCATCAACCAATAAATGACACCTATTGCTTCCTTCAAAATCAAGCTGAGCCACACTGAATTGAATACAACTGCAAACACAACTAAAAGAGTAAGTCATGTTCCTACTAAATGATCAGGCACTTCATGGTCTGATTCAGAAAGGTATTTAAATCTAATTCTAACTAAAAGTGGCTGCCTTGTTCTACTGCAAACTTACAGATTGTAGTAAAATAGAAGTAAATGAGGCTTTAAAATTACCCTGAAATTAAGTCACTCAGCTGTATTTATGCTCTTGAATATGTAGCCAGTTTTGCAAATAATAGAAAATTGCTCTGAAGATACAGAAGTTGTGTTACATCAATCTGCTAATTTTAAAATACCTTATTTAGAAGAATTATGCAATATCTGATGCAAGAAAATCCTCCTATGGCAATATGCAGCATTTCTCCATTTAAATTATGTATTTTCATATTAACCTTTATATTTGCATGCACCTCATCTTTGTTTTCATTTATGAAGGTTGGCAATTTATGAGAGGGCAGAAAAGGAATTCATTAAATTTAGCAACAGAAAACTCATTTCTCACTTTTCTAGGGTCAAGCAGCTGCTACAAAATTAGCTAAATCACTATATCACAATTCTTCACCATTGTGATTCTTTAGGTCACCCTCATGGGTCTTCAATTTTATTGTGTTCAGAGCTTGGCACCCGGTAATTTTCAGAATCCAGAAATAGAAGGAAGCAATATATTTTTATATATTTTTCTTCTGAGAAGGATTTTTCTTTATTTCAGAAGACAAAGTATCAGTCATTTTGAAAATATTAAAAACCAGAATAATAACCACAGCAAGGTCAATGCTGACTTTGTTTATCAAACTTTGGAATGAAAATGTTCTACATGACAAAGGAACCTTGCCTAACCCTGAGAGAAATTGCCCATGTGCAGGGAAAGTTGAATTCCTTGTTCAATAGCCAAAGGAGTTTAAGAAAAAGTTATGATAAGACACCCAGGATTATTGTTCCTTAAAAAGTTCTTTCTGCTGCCAGCTTCCATGGGCTATGTTGGCTAAAATGAGAAAAAGATTAAATAATTGTCTCTCTATATAAAATGGTTATATGACTTGTACACCAGTATTAGTGCTATCATCTATCATTTGCTGTTACCTTCCCAGAAAAATCAGTTATTCAGAGGAATATTTGTATTAGGAAGCTGGAAGAATACCACCTACAAGCATCATACAGCATAACAAGTCTAAGACTATGTAGGGCAGGACTGATCCCCCTCAAATTCAAAGCAGATTTAGAATTTTCATACTGTAATAGATTTACGAGTATAAGCTATTCTTTAAAAATTTGATTCTGTGTTTAGGATATGTTCTGATATGAATGGGTGGGTTTCAGTCCTGAATCAAGGATGTGATTTCTTAACATGGTTTGAAGAGATTTTCTTAACCCTTCTGGATATTCCCTGTGACTTTGAAAACCACTCATGTTGGTGTTTGCCTGCAACACACACACACACACACACACACACACACACACAGACATTAAACCCCAGCAGTTACTAGTTTGGTACAAAAACTGCATAAAAAGCTGCATGTTATTAGCAGGGTTTTTCAAAGTTGAAGTCTGGAAGGAGAAATCCAATCTGTCAGGGGCTAATAGCATGAACTACAGAGATATTCTCCCACTGCAGTTACAATGCTGAATAACTGATTTTCATCACTCTGGGATGTAATAAACCATGCTTTCAGAATAATTTTTAATTAAATCTTTATAAAGGAGTTGTCAGTGTTTTTCAGAGATGCTGCTATGCTGACCAGATGTGTAGTCCAAGGGGAAGCTTTAGGAGTAAATATATCAGGATCTTAATGGCCATTCTGCTAGAAATGTGTAAGTAGTCATTAATGTCATCAAAACAGGCTGGGAGATGGCATGGCTGTAGAGGAGAAGTGTAGCCATAATCACTACTTCTATGCAGCATTTAATTTCAAGAGCCTTGATTTGAAAATCAGGCTGTTAAAAGGCTGCTGTTGTTTTGGGTGTCATCTCAGCAAAAGCCCAAGATTTATAGCAAAGCATACCTGCCCCCTTCTTCACTATTGTGCAAGAAATCCTGTAGCTGGTTAGCTGGCTGACTCAGCTGTGCAAGGGCACAGCTCATGTAAATACCTATCAGATCACTAGATGTCCTCCTCCCACAAAATTTCTTGTCGTTCTCAGCTAGCAAACATTTTCTCTTAGAAAGGACCTACAACCTTGTGCAGCACTAAGAGATTGCCAGTGCAATTTTGTGTATTCACAAACCACCTGTGCCCAGAAAGCAGCCTCAGGTAGGTCAGATCCTTCAAGTCCAAATGCAGGAGCACCACCCTGGCTGAGAATGGGAAATGGTGTTCACCACTCCATCCAGGCAGACTCATTCTTTACCACACCTTTCTTATCATCATTATTTTCAGTGTGTTAAAGCACTGATGGATCTCATTCTAATGACAGAGGCCCAAGACTGGAATCACCTGTATGCTAGCTATGTACGTAATGATAATTTTTTGACTGGGAAATGAGGAGCAGATCACAAACTTCAATGTGGAAAGTGAGATAACTACAGTCAGGCACCAAAAGCTTAATGAAAGTATTGAGTTGCATCGTTATACCAACAATAAAGTTTGCATGGTCAAAATGTTGCGTAGCAGAGCCTGGTGTCTTTTCTAACCTGAGAAATTATGCAATGTGTTAAGCAGAGTGAAGGGTGTGCTTTGACAATAACTGACTATATATTTCACTTTATTGGCTTGCTAGAAGAAAAGCTGCTTTACTTACAGGTCAAAGCTTGCCCTTAATTTTTCCTTGTATGACTATCTACTTCAATGGATGACTGCACCTATGGCAAATGTTGACTCCCTGCCTTTCCTAAGAATCTGAGCTTATTATTAGTTCGTGGTTTTTTGGGTTTTTTTTCTCTACAAAGCATGATTTCCTTATTTAAACAACTGAGAATGGATGTGATATGAGAAAAGAATATTTGGATGAAATTTTACTGCAATCTTGCAAAGGCATTTGATTCTTTGAAGAATCAAAAAATTTTGGCAAGGATGTGGATTTTTCAGTGCATTTTTTGTTCCAATTTCAGGCTTACAGAAATGCAAAATGTCAAGTTTCTTTCACCCATAGCTGTCAGCATTCCATTCTAAACATTAGCCAACAACTAACACTTTGGCTTGAGGCCACAGGGAAGACTTTGGTTCTGCAGTTTCTGCTACCACAAGCCACAATATCATGAAATGCCAAAGACTATCTGTGGGTCAAGGTTGGACAAGAGAAATGACTGGGAAGAAGGTAACTCATGGAGCAGTCAGAGAAATCACCGCGAAGAAAGGAACTGAAAAACCCTATAAACTGTAGTGATCATGTTTAATGAAACAGTCCCACTTCTAATCAAGTAGACTTTCTATTAATGCTTGATAATTGGTAAAAATGCAATCCTGTCTTCTCTCCTTTTACTTGCATGTATCTTACACAGCAGGACCGCTTTGATCAAATAGCTCCTTTTGCACCTGCACTTGCACAAGCAAGAGTCATTTCACAGATAGACCGCATAATAGATAGACTGCCTCATTTCCACTTCAGAATACAGCAATTCACGATGTAATTGTCACTTCACATGGTATTCACTTCACCCACATGAAATTACCATTTGAAACACCAGGGGAGGAACTCAATGACACCAAATCCATGTTTGCCTCGTTAGTGCACTTTTGTGGATATTGGTGTCCTGCTGGTAAATCTGACCTTGTGAGAAAAAACATTGTTAGAGAAAGACAAACATAAGTGTTTCCATGTAGCATCTTTCCAAAACAGACTAAAGGAGTTAACCTGCGAGAGATAAAGTACCCTTGATTGGGCCATCTGCACAAATAGAGTTTGAATGTTGTTGTCATTTTGTGTCTTTTGCACTAAACAAAGTTAAATGGAAACATTGTCGTTATTGCTTGCTGCTTCTACAGTCTGTTTTTTCCCCAAGTAGCTTCCCCTTCTAATTATAGTATGTCATGTGCAAATCACAATTCAGCAATATGGTTTTTTAAGCAGCTATTCTGGAGACATTTATGCTCCAGATGTAGGCAATCAGCTTATGAAGCACCTCACACGTTCATGGTTTTTTCTTATCCTAGGCACTAAAGGCCAAAAAGCGTAGAAGTAACTTAAATGTGTGTTCATTTTTCTGACTTTGTGTTTGTTTGTATTACAAGGTCTAGGAACAATACAGAGCTGAATTAGTACCCACAATATCTTCTCCTAAATGGACTTGGATGGACTTGGAATGGGGTTTTGTATGGGACATAAGTTTGTTCTTGTCTCACAGCCTAAAAAAGAAGGAAATTATATATATATATATATTGGGCACAGTGAACTACATTTATAGATAATTATAAGCTTTACATTGTGTGTGAAAGTGAAGTTGTATTAAATCAAGAATAATCTTCTTTAAGGACAGGAACAGGTACTTCAGACATTTTGACAACTGCCTTTTGGACAAGTGCTGTGGCACTGACCTCCCCATGCAGCTTCCCTGCTGCCATGAGAAATCTGTAAAGCAGCTGCGACAGCACCAATTGGTTCTGAGCAGTTGGTAAGAAAACAGTTTTTGAGTTCAGCTGATCCTGTCATAACATGTAAAGGTGCTGTAGCTCACAAAATACAGCACAGGTATACATGGCTTTGAAGTCTCACAGCATTTTACAAGGGTGTTATTTTGCTCTCTCAATATGCATGTAAGCTTCAGGTGACAGCTTTCCTTCCAAGCTGACCCAAGTGTGCTCATAAAAGAGATGATGCAGAACAGGTATGAAGAGACAAGGCTGTGGTGAGAATATGAAAGCACTTTACCAAAAAGCTCTAATTCTCCTGCCTTTTACACTGGTGTCACACCAGTTTCCCCTGAGCATTACAGTGCATTTACACTTGGCCTAGACAAGAGATCCAGCTGAGTACATAGTGGTGCCACATATTGGTATTATGCAGTAAATAATTATGTATTTACCTTCCAAATTTCTAAAACATGGGCTGAGAAACTGGTCAAATTAATGGGGACCTTACACAAGAAGTGTTTAATCAAATTTAAGTACAAAACAGGCAGTGGTCATAATTAATTGGTAGAAAACAAAAAAGGTAAAGTTAAACTTACTTCTACTCACCCTCATTCCTTCTCTGTTTAATCTCTGATCTCAAGGTAAGTTTGGGTCAAGATTGTAGCAAGAGGATTTTTGTTTATTTCTAGATAATGCTGTGATAAAAATTCATAGGTTTTGCTTTCTGGTCAGATAAAAACTAATATGGGCTGACACTCCTGCTGCACTGTAGGTGAAGTAAAAGCCTATTTTTTTTATGTTTTTATTTTGGAGCTTGCAGCATCAGCAGTTTCAGGATGAGATGTTTCCTGTCCTGTTAAATGGAAGCTGTGGTGTAAAAATAGACAGTGCTATATATTGAAAGCTTAGGCCTACTGAAGTTTTACAGATTTAGAAAGATCGCTAATCATTACCAATTAAAAGGCTGCTTCATTCTGCATAAATTAATCATAATGATGCACTTAACTGCAGGGCCTGCTGAAAATATTTATTTTGAAAAAGTGGTACCATATTTAATCCAGAAGTGGTGCTTATAGTAACAGTCAAAGCTTTTAAACTGCTACAATTACAAGTTTTTTTCTGAATACCATATAACTCAGCAAGTCTGTGCTACCAGTGTCTTTGCATCTGGTAACTATCAAGCAGGTTCTGAAAGGCAAGAACAGAAAAGCAGTACTTACTTTGAGTTTCTGGAGGACTGAGGGTATATACAGTGCTCCCATTAGACTTTCTTACATTCAAGATTATGGCTGAGAACAAAAGCATTGATTTCACATTACTGCGAAAGAGAGTAGCACAGTTCTTACCCAGTATCCTCTTCCTGCAAATGCTTGGATATTAGAAGGACACCCTGGGTTAAATTCCTTCTAGGTCTACGCCAGTAGCAAGGCTTCTGTTATGTCCTATCAGGTTTGTACCTACTGTGGTGCTAACATCCAGGATGTTTTCAGGAGGAGAAGCCGTGTGCTTTAGCTCTGTACCAGCAACAGAGGTCTCACACAGAGCCCTCGAGAGGTGTGTGCAGTTCCCTCTTTAAACCTGAAATGTCAGACTCCATGGGTTCCCAAAAATCATTACTGCAAAAGCTTCTTAAAGAGTGTTGGAGGCAGGAGGGTCTGCATGCTCATCATGTGTTAAAGCAGAGACAGTGCACAGAGACCCACAAGCTGATCCAGGAAGTCAGAACCCATTAACTTTTACTGGAGTTAGGACAAAAAAATCATCCTTCTCTAAAAAAAACAGCAACCAGCTGACAAATGGTCGAGAGTTAGTTCCCAGGAAACACAACATGAACAGATGGAATTGTTTTATTCAGTGCAAAATAATACAAACAAACAAAAATATCTGAGATACTGTGAATATAGCATGGAATTACTATTATAATAAAAATGATATTTTTATTTCATGAAAAGTATCTTTCCTAGCAATTTTGATAATGAAGCACATGTGGCACATGTTAATCACTAGCTGAATGTTAAACTAACCATTGTTAAATCATCATTTTTAGTCATAAACATTTATTAAGTTTGTAAGTATGTTGTTCTCACTATTCAAATAACCAGTAATCAGTCATCAGCTGGCTAGAGTTTCAAGTGGAAGCACCTCAAATCTCTAAGGTCTTCAGCTTTTGTGATATCTCCAAGGTGTACCAAGGAGCAGGCAATACTGATGACCTTCCACACATGGCAGTGACTAGACAACATCTCATTTTAAAAAATCAGTGCTATTTCAATGATGTTTTCTTGTAGGCAGTACAACAAAAAATGTATTGAATACTTTCAGTTTATCTGTTTACACTGTGTCTAATATAAATATGTTGGTAAGTGATGTAAAAATTCTTCTTTTTCTCTCAAATTGGCTTTTCTTCAATTCTTTGTAGTGAGCATAAAGATTCTATTAAGCCAAGTCAAATTAAAAACTCTTATTATGCTTCCATCTTAGCAAAACACACATGCAAGGAAAACCACCTGCTTACTGACTGTGAGTCTGGAGCTAGGAAACTACTGCCTCCCACAACATGTGCCATCACTTGCTTTTGGTTTTCATAAAATCAAAAGGCAGATCCCACTAACCTTGCATTAGAAGCATTTCCTTGGTTTTCAGTTTAAAGTTTTGCTTTAAACAGAGACATATGTGAAGAAATATCATGTTTGCTGTCAAATGTTTTTATATTCTGTGAAGCTCATGGATAGCTGGTTTAAGTACTAAAATAGCTTTTCTTTTCAGTGAGGCTCAGAGAAAGCATGTTATTCTCCCATATTTTTGAACTGCCTTCCTTGAAATCCATAGACTAAACTGCCTTTAATTTTTTGACATCAACACCATAAACCAGGTGCTAACCTTAAAAATTGTGCCAAACTAGCAGTGAAGATAAATATTTTTTGCAATTTTCACCTGAACAGAATAGTATTAAAGCACTTACATGGGATTTGAAACTACTATTCCACACAGAAATGATACTGTGTTCTGCCCTCTTGCACTGTATGTTCTATTTTATCAAGAGGAACAGAACAAATCAGTACAGGAGAAGATAAGACCATAGCAATTCATTCTAGAGTTAGAACAACTTCTACCTCTCTGAGACAGAAATATGGGTTACTGATTCCGTGGTGTTTCATATCTGCAGTGAGATTAATAATTACTGACAGCTGTACCCAGCTGGAAGTTTGTTCAAAGCTATTGGATCCTTTCACTTGAAATACTCCAGCCAGGGATTTGTGTCCTTCGATGGAGCATAAACTAGAGCATCTCTGCATGTCTAGAGGCTCTTTCCCAATGATCCCACCACAGAATTGCTCTCCATTTCCAAATGGCTGCTCTGAGCTGAAGAGCACTGGATTTGTGAATGTGCTGGCTCTGGCTGAGCTGGAGCTCATTTCCCACAGCAGACCCCACAGAGCTCTGCTCTGCAAGGTGTTGATAACTCACCTGTGCTTTGGGTCCTGCTGAGCAGGGCTGGCACAGCATCAGCACTGTCCCTCAACATTCCCCACTCACCAGTGGGCTGGGGACAGACCCAAACTGACCAAAAGGATATTCCATACCAAATTAATACGGTGTGCAAATAAAACAAAGGGTAAGGGTGGGGAGAAGAGAGGGGCATTTGTTATTACATTTGTTTTCCAGAACAATCACTGTGAGTGCTAAAGCCCTGCTCTCTGGGAAGGAGGTGGGCATAACCTGATGATGAGAAGTAGACAATAAATCTCTTGCTTTCCTTTGCTTCTCTATGACCTTTATTAAATTGCCTTTATGTTATCCCACAAGCTTTCTTCTCTCTTAGTTTCTCCCCCCACCCCTTGTCCTGCTGAGAACAGAGTGATAGAGCAGTATGGTGGGTGCATGGCATCCAGCCAAAGTCACCCATCACAAGTTAAAATTGTATTCCTCAAATTGTCACTGGAAATGACCTGAAAAGTCTACCCAGATATTCTGTGGAAATCCTTCTTCAGTGCACTCTGGTGTCTTAATCTTCTCTCACTCTCACAATTCAACTTCAGAGATTTCAGGTTTGAATCAAACTACCTTGGCACATTGTGGATGCACAGTATCCACTAACTAACTCACTCACTCACTCACTCACTCACTCACTCACTCACTCACTCACTCACTGTTATCTTTTAACATTATAAACATAAAAGATGTCATTCTGAATATTTGTTTTAAATCCAAATATTAAAAATGCATCATTAATTTTATTCAGGCAAATTGAATTAATTAAACCCACTGTCATTGAATTGATTAAAAAATACATTGATTTATAGGTTTTCTGACTCTCTGGAAATTCACTAAAAGCATTGTACAATCCTTTGTATAACTGATTTATGTAGTCTTTCATTCAATACAATATATTAGGTACAGATTATTGATAGCTTCCATCATAAAATAGTGCATACTGGTGCTTTCATTCAATATTGCAGACTACATACCCACTAAGTGCAAAAAGGGATGGTTTCTTCCTAGCAAAATAAGTCAGAAACTGATTTATAGAAATAATACAGAATAGTAAATATTTATATTTTAGTATTTGTGAAAATCAGTTGTTTGAAAGACATTCTTTATATGCAAAAAAAATCTATAAAAAAGACATTGTATCTGAAGTATCATGGATTCATACAGATAACGCATTTTTATTTAATGCTTATTTGTAAAATTGACTACAGAAAAGACACTCACTATAAAAAAGACACTGGATCTGAAATATTGTGGGCTCATACAGATAATACATGTAATGAATATTAGTGTCAAAGTTAGAGTTATATTGTTTCTTTCTCTTACTGCACAAAATACTTTAGCACAAATATTTAGTGCAAGACACCTAATTTCTCCAACCACATCTAAAATATTAATGAAAGCTTTTTACCACATTAACTGTGCCTTAGAATGATACTCACCTGTATCATAGCTGTGCCCTGAACAGGTTTGGGGCAGTTCTTAAGTAGTCTCAAAGCTCACCATCCAATTCCTCCTTCTTTTACCATCCACTCTTTCTAAAGTTAATTAAAACATCACTTGTTGCTATTAAAGAAGGTGGCCATGCCTTTATTTCTACAGTCTAATTTTAAAGTAGTAACCTAGCTTTAGTTATAAGCCATATGATAAATTATGAAAAATAGCAATACCCTGAAGTATTTATCACAAAATAATAGCCCACAGATATCGAATTGCATCTGACAGAACTTCACCCCAAATGACTTTCAATCTCTCTGCTCCTTGGATCCACTGTCCCACTTCCTCTTTGCTCTTATTCAGTGGCCTGTTTTAAGTTCTGACATTTAATCCCTTTAGGACTATTAAAAAAGAAAACAAATCAGCAATAAAAACAACCCCAACAACCAAAAAAACCAACCCATATCTGGTAGCTCTGCTTGGAGCTTATACCTAGTTTAATAACAATAAACACAAAACCTTCTCTTTCTTTGTGCCAACTTTTCTGAAGAATGCATTGTGGTTAAATACATCACTTTCGTTCACTAAAAGTGATATATTAACATGTTAAAAGGGACATTGATACCTGTGGATTCTCAACACTTTTCATTCCTTACATAGTTTTTGACGGTCATATGCTTTCAATTTGTACTTATTTAAAACCTTGCCTCTCTTTGGAACAGAATGAATTTTGGCTTCACTGATTGCCTGAATGTTATCAGTGCTGCCCAGATTTTTCTTTCCAAAACCCACACACTGCTGGTGCTTTTTTATTTCTCTTGGCCTCAGAAAAATAAACAGAATTCAACTAAAAGGATCAGACTAACATTAGTCCATGTTTTTTTGAAGTTGAATGGCATATTTATTGAAAATTACTCACTTGCTGGCAAAGCACAATACTGCTAAAGAACAGGAACAACTTTACTGAATCCTCAGGTCGCTTAGAAGTCTTTACAACATTGTCAAAATTAAGCTTGGAGAAAAGATAAACATGTCTTTTCAAAAATCTCAGTGTTTGTGGAAAAGTATTCTCATGACTAGAAAAGGTAGACTGTGTGTCTCCTGTTGCTGACACATTTCTTATCTGATAAAAGAGAATCTATTTCTTACTGAAAAAGGCTGGCTATGCAAGATGGCCTCATCTTCTATTTTTACAGCCATCTCATACAGGTTCTCAAGGGCACCATCAGTCTCATTGTTACCATAAAGCTGATTGAACAATTCCTTAGGGATTAAACTCTTCTTTTTCCCTAGAAAACTGTGGTGGGAGAGAACATAATATAGAACACAATTCTCTTCTCCCTTGCCTGAGAAGAATGAATAAGAAAAATTCCCCAAATATGACTTTCAGATATTTTCTGATGTATGTGTGCCCTTCAGAGATAGGCACTAAATCAGACATATATGTGCATTCTCTGGTTTATTGACAGAAACCAAATATGTTTTCTCCCTTCTGCCATTTTTTTTATAATATATTCATGTTTCTGCTCTGGACATCACTGCTGAAATTTGGACATCTTTTCTGCCTTCCAGTTACTCTTCCAGCTGCCATAAAATGTACCTTTATTTAATCTGAAGACAGTATCATTGTAATTTCAGAAGACATATAATCTGCATAACCAGTTTTGTAGTAGCTCACTGATAGATTTCTGAGTAAGCGTGAAAATATTATGATTGTTTTTATGATTGGGCTAGGGGATTTGATAATGTAATTTATGTCATCATTGCATGAAGAAGTGAGTTTTTTTCCCCCTCTTTAGGATATACAAGTAGTAACATTTTTAAAATCTGTGCTGTGCTCTGAAAACCTTTTCTTCCATGAACCATGCACCAACCAAGCCAAAATTTCTGTCTTGTGTATACAGATCCCCCCTCACACACACTAAGGTGAAGTTACATGAATCAAAGAAAATTGAAAAGAAGAAAAATATCTCTACTCTGCAGGTCTAAGGTGGAGAAAAATATAAGATCTTTATGTCTTATACCTGGTTTGCCATACACACAGGCTGTTATCTGGAAAGCTAACAGCTTGTAGAGACTGTTCTCCCTTCACAGCCAGCATTGCCTTTGGTAAAATTAACTCAGAAACAAATTTTGGAAGTGCATTGTGCCCAGAGCCCATATAGGATCAGGAATTCAAAGCACCTCTAGCTGACCAACACATACATTTGTCACTGGTCTGGTGCAATGAGGATGACCTGATAAAGAAGACACTACGACAAAAATGCAAAATTTTTCTTTTGCATTGGCTGCTGAACAGATAGGAACTGTTTCCTGTGGCCAACTCCCTTCTGCCACTGATGCAGATAATGGTAGTTCCACAGGCAAATCAAACCTACATTTTGTCTTCACTTTCATCTGAAATATGAGTTGGTCTGTTGTACACAAGGCAGACATTTACTACTCATTTTCTTTTCTTGATGTTTAGGAGTTGAAGCATAAAGTGATCCTCAAATATAAAGTGAGGCAACAGCTGCCATTGTGACAATGACTACAATAGCACCATAACCACATAAATCAAAGTTTCATTCATTTTTGAGCCAGAACACAGTAGAAAGTATCCTTAAAATGGAGCTCTATTGTAGTTGTAGAAATGAATTGCTTTGTCTGCATGGGGACTGACGGAGACAAAAGCTGACCTTAGCAAACAGCAACAGAACAGTAAAGTCTTTCTTACTAATTTGCATTCAAGGGCTTTTCCCTACACCATGTCTGGGAAATAATTTGCAAAATGGTCTCTCCTACATGCTTTTTAATATTTTCCTCACTGAATTATTACTAACAAAATAAACATAACAAAATGCTGCCATACACAGAAAGAGGAAAAAGCCAAGGCACTCAATTTATTTGTAAAATGGTAAAAGACAATTGATAGCGTGGATAAGTATTTTTATATGCATTTATTAATTCATAAATTACAGTATAGCTCATCTCATCTTTCAACAACATCTGATGTCTCTATTTCCTCGGGAAACCCCTGCAGTTCCATTATAAGAAACATAAATAATATGTTTTAATGAGATATGGATTGATTATGTTGGGAAAGCTGACATTTTCATCCATCATTCTAAATGTTGTTTAATGATGGATTACAAGCCTGCAATTCCTCTGATATGAGATTAAATAAAACATCAAGCTGTTTCAGCAGAGTAGTCCAAGGAGATGACAATAAATCTGCTCAATTATCGTATCAACAATCTGGTTTTCACTAATAAGGATATTATTATTTCATTTAGACTTGCTCAGGCATCATAGATTATTTTATTTCAGTCAGTCAATGGGAGCAAGTGCAGTATTTTATTCTCAGAGTTGCAAAGAACCAAGCTTTGAGAGAGTACAGTAGTACATGCAGCTCAGCAGGCTTCAAGCAGACAGAAAAAAGCTACCAATCCCCTTTCAAACCAAAAATACATTGTGAAAGAACATTTTGTTTTCAACCTAGCTAAGTAATCTGAAAGCCTCAACTGAAGGATACTGTGTGAGAAGCTGATCCATTGAAAACAATTACTGGATCCTGTGTGACTTGTGCTTCACTTTGGTTCTGTTGTATATTTATAATTAAGATCATTCAGACTATCTTTTGGCGTGAAAAATCAGACTGCAAATAACTGCAACAAAAAGAATCCCTCTTTTTTCCTTGCTTCATGCTCATCAAGCAGAAATCATGCAAAGTTTATTAGCAGAAGCCTAACACAGAGAGGGTTTTTGCCAGCCAGTCCTAATAAACTCCCCCTCCTGGCAATCTAATAAAAAACGTTACATTTCACTCAGCGGCCTTGTTCTCCTCAGAATGTTTTGTAATGGCAGATAATACTACAATATGGAGCATGTCCAGTGCCCAGCAAGGCCACACAGACATGGGGGAACTTTTAGTAGCTGAGAAAGTTTCAATTTTCTACCCCACCCAGACTGCAAACCAGTGGAGCAGGTGGTCCATGGAAAACACATTGTGTGTTTCATGTGTATGCATGAATGATCTTTGTTGCTTTACCAGTTACTCTTCTGAAAAATAAGGGAATATTAAGATACTGGTTCCCCCACTCTCTAAACACCTGAAATGTGACAGCCTTGCAGTGGCAAGTTATAACCTGTTCCTTGCAGAAGGGAATTTTTCCAACTCTGCTCCAAAACCTATTTCCCAAGTTTTCACGGACTTGACTCTTTCCCTCTGCTTGTGGGCAATCCTAGATGTCAATAAAATAGGATTTTCCTCAAAAGCAAAAGCAAAACCACAAGATCACTTATACTCTAGTTGTGGAAACTCTATGCTGAAGTTGCAGGTGTGGGACGAAGAAGAGATATGGAATTTATTTCTTAGTATTACCACTAGGAGCCAGTGAAGAAGTGAAAGCTGCTGAGATGAAATGGAACCTTGCTCCAGTAAAAAATGTTCTCCCTGGCTCTTTCCTGGCTCATGGACTATCAGATAAGCTTTGACATGATAGACCAAAACAAGGACATGGTACAATCCACGATGGTGTCATCATGAAAGGATAACCACAAACTTCTCTGCAGTGCTGGACTAATTTAGCTTTAAGGCAATATGAAGGTGATTCTCATTAGTAGTTAAAAAGGTAAAGAGAAATGTTATCTCTTCACTATACAACTGTTTTGCCTTGTCTTTTTACTTCCCCCTTTGATTCCCACCTTACCAATATTTTTTAACAGTAGGATGTATGACTTTTCCTGAAGATAGTCAAATCTCCCTTGGTGCAAGCTCTGTAAATATAGAGTTTGAATCTCTGAACTGTAACTCTGAAATTGTCTGACTGAATTTAAAATAATTTTCATGCTCTGTTGTTATGTCAATTTTTATTCCTCAGTTTCTGTGATTTCCACGGTTAGGCCACAGTTAGGGAGGCTGAACTCTGCTTATTTGATGTAAAAATAATTGTTCTAATAATAACACAAAAAAGATCAATGAGAACGTTGTATATTTTTTGATGGTGACTGAGACTGCTCAGTTTAGAAAAGGAAATGTGTGTAGAGAGAGGAAGCCTGGCTATCTGTCCTTACCAAGGCAGCCCCCTTTCTCTTGCCTTGCAGCCTTCCTGTCAGCACCCAGGGGTGATTTACAGAGCCAGTGGGGGAAGATGATTGACCTCCAATGCTTTGCATGCTCCTGAGTTCCTAATTTTACTGACTGGAGAAGCACCAGATATAGCTTCAGATTCTTCTGCAGGAAAAAAATACTCACTTGGATGCTCAAAGCTAGAGCTTTCTGAACCATCTGTGCAAGTATGCAAAGGGCTCCTTGGTGCAGTGCAGGCTGAGGGAGATAAGCCCTCTTCTCATCCTGCACAGAGGTACCTCCCACCATGTTAGTGAAAGTAGGGGAAAGGATGAAAGCGGCAAATGTCCCCCTTTTCTTTCTCTGCACAGCAGCAGCTGGTCCAGTGCCCTTGGCTCTGTCACAAGCAGACTTTCCTTCTCCATTGAACAAACAGGATGCAGCCAGTCCCATGCAAACACAAAGGCATCCGAGCCAACAGCTCCCAACTGGGAACCCCAGCAGCAGCTCCTGTTGCCCATTCCCTGCCTGTGAGCTCCAGAAATGCCATGAAACTGAGGAGCAGACCGAGAAAGCAGATTACTGCATAGGGCAGAGGATAAGATGGTATTTTCCTGCTGAGCCAATTCTTGCCTTTCATAACACTGATGAGCTAATAGGTTTAACACTGGTGAACTAATAGACTGAGTGTGATGTAAGCTATCTAAAGACCATGGAAGCTTTAAAACACGGATCAATGTTGATTCACCTCCAGCTTCTTTCCACAGTAGGAGCACTCAGTTGGGCAGACAAAGGCCCTGTGAAGCTGCCATCAGCCAGGACAGGTAACTCACTGTCAGACATCCAGGGATAGTTAGGAGACCTGGCAAACACCCATTCCATTAACATGAATGGTGCTTCTCCCACCCACTTGGTGCTGGTGGCAGGGAAGCCCTGATTTGAGGCATAGCATTACTGGGAGGTTTCTCCCATTGCAGGGGGCTGGTGCAGCCCCCTGGGCACCCTGAACCCTGCTCTCCCTCCTTATCTTCCTTGTTCACAAGCCAGCCATCTACTTGGAGATGTGGAACATGCACAAGTTTGGTTACCAAACCTTGGTGAGATAGTTTTGTGCTTTTGCAGAAAGACCCTTTTGCCCCATCTTCCATCCTAAATGGAAAAAATTCTGACCTGTTTCAGTCCAAGGAAGTGTCTGCCAACACTGAAAAGGACGACTGCATTCACCTCCAGGGCATCTGAGACAGATTTTTTTCTGGTTTTTCAATAATTGGGAGAATTTTTGAAAGCCACAAGAAAGTGAGTTCCCTTTCTTGGACATTTTTGTCCAGCCTTGCCAGCGATACTTGCATGCAGTATCTACTTCCAGGTCCAGGTCAAGCTTCTGCCTCAACAAATTATTAGCTCCTCTGTCCCACCAGTAACAGTATCAGGAAAAACTATAGCGCAAAATTTTTTAATGGCATGGTGTAATCCTTCCTTTTTGTCTTTCATGTAAGAGTTATCACTGCAGAAACAGTGTAACTTTCATTTCAATTGTTGTAATTAAGCAGTGTTTCAGCCCACTGTGCCTCCTGTTTAAGCCTCCTACTTTCTCAAATGTCAGTGTTACACCAAAGACTTCTCAGTCACTGGGAGTCTCTTTCCTCTGAGCTGATGTTACACAACAAACTTTGTCTCCAAGAAATAAAAAGATAAAATCTATGCATCTTCATTAATGAACATTATATAATCTTAGTGAACAAAACCCTGGGAAATTTACCGGCTCTTTCCCCCTCTTTTTCTTCTTTTTAAATACATCTATTTATTATTTGACTCCCTATATGTTTAACATTTCCTTATTTAATTCTAGTTATATCACTTCTCTTTTAGTAAGTTCAAGCTTTTTTCATGTAGGGCTGTTTAGGACTGGCTGGGTTCTCAGAAGAAATTGCTTCTCTTAATAACTGGATCAAAGAATTAATAAAACTATGCCTCCAATTGTACATGGTTTCCACAAGTACAGGTTACTGTTGATTATTAATTTTTTCACATTTGCATAACTCCTTTGGGCTGTATAGATGCCATAATATCATGCTACTGAATCAAGAAAATAAATCAAATTACAAATTGCAGGCCAAGAAATGTTTTGTTTGGTTTAACTTTGCTGTTTCTACCCCTTTAAGTTTTAGTTGCTGTATTCAGCAGATATTTTACCTTTTACATCACTGATTAAATTAAGAGGCAAATTAATTTAAAGACTCTGACTGCCCTTGATTGTCAGCAATTTAGATGCTTATTAAGTGGTTTAAAGTACATTTAATTAAAGATGTATTGCTTCACATCCAGTAGTCAGTGAAACATGTAGTGTTTATGTCTTCTTATAAAGTATTACCACTTCTGTAGTTCAAGAATGCTTTCAAAGGATGTATGCATAATTTCCTCATTTTAAAAGAATGACTAACCACTAATTGCACTGAATTGAGTCTTCCTCTTACCTACTGTTTATAATTATAATTAAATTAATTGACCCATATAAATGTTATGTCTTTTCTTGCTCTTATGTCCCCCCCTCACTATCTATTCCAAAGGTTAGGAAAGACTGCTGATCAAAGGAGGAATCAGCCAATGCTAGAAAGAGATATGGAGTTTAGGTATCGAGATACGTCACACACTACTCTGAATGCTTTTTTTATCCCTGATTCAAAAACCTATTTCAGAACAACAGGAGTCAGCCTCTTTCATGTCTTCCAAAATAGTCCAGAAGGTGCAGCCACATAACCAAAAGCAGCCATAATACAGAAGGCCACAGAATCTGGTGTTTCTTGATGATGAAACATGAGTTTATTGTGCTTTTTCCTTCTCAAACAGTGTTAGAAAAGTCAGACTGCATTCACCTTCCCCACAAATCCTTTGGCTGGAACTACCAGGGAGAGGGAGGAGGTGTAAGCCCTGACAACAAACCCCATGACATTTCTTCAGAGGCTTAGTAAGGAACAAGATTGTCATGGAGCGAGTCATAATGTGTGATCTGTGCCAGCCCCATTTTAAGCCCAGAAGAAAAAGCCTGGCAGTTGGAAAATCCTGGCAGTTGTGCCTATTTTTCCCTTTCTTATAGAACTATTTATTTTGGAATAGAAAGAAGAGATTATGGGCTCAACATGAGTGTAAAAATGTATCAGTGCTTTCTCCCTCCTTGTTTTTGCAGCTGAGTTATTATAAAATAATGGGATATGTTGAAAGCAATCAAGGATTGGACATCCTTCCCAAAACAGGCTGTTCTCTTTCACCTTTAATAAAAGGAATTTGCCGTTTAAAGAAGTGAAAGCAGAACAGGAGATCTCGGCAGCTGATTTCTGTGCAGATGAATTAACATCCTGAGGCTTATTTGCTTGTTTAGTAAAGTCACCTGGGGCTCCTGCTGAATGAAAGGAAAACCACACCTACCTCAGGCCTCCCTGTTCCTGTGACAAGAGGAAGAACTGGTTAACTTATTCAGGAGAGGTTTAGACTGGACACCAGGATAAATTTCTTTACTGAAAGAGTGGTCAAACACTTTATTTAGCTCCTGGCTCAAGCACAGTCAGTCCACTGGAGCACATTAGTAAGGAGTGAGTTTTCACTATTGCCAGTGAGGGAAACTCCACCCCATCTCTGGGCAGCCTGATCTAGTGCTCAACCACCTGCACAGTAAAGTTCTTCTTCATGTTCCAGTTGAACTTCCTGGAACTTCCTTCCTTGCATGTGTTTCCAAAACAAATCAAGTCCCCCAAACCAAGTCTGTTTTGCCCATGAGGATAACGGGGAAGTGTCTTTATCTCAACCCATCAGCTTTCCTGTATTTTCTTTTTATTCTGATTTCTTCCTCCCACCTCTTTGGGAAAGGGGATTGAGAGTGGCTGGGTGGCAGACTGGCTACCAGGTGGAACCAAGCCACCACAGTAGTGCAGCAAAGTACAAGTTGTTTGTAAGCTTTGGGCTCAAGACCAAAGACAAACAACAACAACAACAACAACAAAAAGAAGAATTTAGGCTGTCAAACTCCGTTCACTTCACGTCACTGACGGGTTATCTCTCCTTCTCCATGCCTGTGCACTGAACTTCACATGAGAAAGTTAGGAGGCTTTCCCTTTTGCACATCTATAAAACAACAGCTTCTATGAGATTGACTACACAGTTCCTAGAGTAGGAAGGTCTGGTTGATCTTCTGCAAAGAAAGTCAGCAAGGCCTTGAGCTGTTCAGGCTTTGCCCAGCAGTTTATAAGAGCTCCCTTATAAACACATCTTAATCTGAACCTCATATCCAGGCTTATAAACACCAAGTAAGGTGTACACCATCCCAAGTGAACAACTTCCATGCATCTGCCTATATCATTTTCTTGTCAAATAGAAGGCATATTTTTCTTAAATCTGTTCAACCGTAGTTGAAACCTGTCTTTTGTGAGAAGCTAGTCATTCCTTCCTCAGCTCCTTTACTGTCTTGCCTGAAGGGGCATGTACATTCAACACAAACTTCAGAAGCCAATATAAAACATCCTACAAAAGACAAGGTCATAAAGGATGATGGGAATGGTTACAAAATAAACAATGAAGGCACAATAAAAGTGGTTTTAAAATACAAAAAAGCAGCCTTTATTATGAGATCATAATACATGCCAAAATAAAAGTGTCTTTTAAATCACTGTGTATGTTTATGAATTGTATTTACAGGTTTTTCCTGCCATTTTAAAACTAGAATTTGTTTGGTTTTGCAGATATTTTCAAAAATAAATATTATAAAACATGATTCAAGAAAAGATGCATACAATAGGAAAAGGGAAACCTGTCTTGAAACAAAGCCATTCCTGCAGAAGCCAAGAACAAAGAACGGGTTGAAAACTTAACTACACCCTACCTTAAACTGAGAGGGTAAAATTTTGTAAAAACAAGAATAAATCACCTAAAAACTGAAGATAGAGGGTTTTTTTTCTTTTTTATAATATAACATCAAAATTACACAGAATGCCCCAGTGATCACTAGGAAACCTGCCACATTCTAGTTTTTCCAAACCAATTAAGTCCATGCTTCGTGGAATGAAATGCCCCCCTTCCACTGCAGGCCGAAAGTAAATGCGGTCAAACCTCATCTTGCACTTGTAGGCTGCATTCAGGTTGGTGTTGGACTGCGTGTCCCAAGTGTAGCGACAGTGCTGAGGTTTACCCAAAAACTCCCAGGCATCCTTAATGTTGCCAGGCAGATTACCCAGTTTAGTAACCTGAAGGTAGAAGAAGGGAAAAAATTCCACAGGACAGTGAATTCACAAATTCTACCTTAAAAAAATAGAACTGAGTTGTCACAGCATTGGATTTTTTTCTGTAAAACATAAGTTGTTAAAAATCAAAGATCTTGGAGATGTTTCTAAACTATGGTATTTCTCCAGATAGTCTAAAGCACAACCATTTCCTGTAGCACTTTCTAAATCCAAAACATGTTCCAAAATAAATGTTCAGCTCTGAAATGCTGAGGCATAGGGGCCAACATGATGTTTCCTAAACCAACGTCATTCCAGTTCACCGCAATGGAATTTCACGATAATGAGAGGTGATACTCTGACCTTCTAGTAATAATGCACAAATTTCCCTTTTAGTATCAGCAGCCAAAAAAACTACTTCTAATTTTCAATGTCTGGATTGCCAGGAATTAAAATCTATTTCTCCAGACCACCCTCTTTCTTCATTGATTCTGAGAATTGGAGAGTTGAACAAGTAAAGACCAGGTTCTCAAAATGAGAAAATGTTTTTGAAGTCAAAACTTCCATCAAATCTGCCTGCATCTGTTCAGATACAAGTATTGTTATTAAAACATTTTGTTATTTGGAAAGGGACTCCATATATATCACCTCAGCCAAAACAACGCTTACTTCTACTTGGTCACAGTTCCACATCTTAAGAGTAAGTGTTGACTATCTCTGCTCTGCCTAAGCAGGTAATTTCTCATAAAGACAACAGAAAAGCCTGAGAAGGTTTTGCCAAAATACCTTCTCTAAATAACAAAGTTGCTTATTTCTATTTACCTCGCTGTCTCTGAGGTTTGTATCCCCTCCAAATATAACAGTGGTGGACTCAGACTCCTTCTGCATTTCGTTTAACACTATTTGCAGCTGCTTTATCCGTTCCTTGGAGTGATCTTTAGTGCTCTCCAGATGAGAAGTCATAAGGCAAAGTTCAATACCAGATATGCTCACCTGTGTGTGAAACAAAGAGGCAGTATTGCTATCCACATCATGATAAGAAGTTCAGAGACAAAATCTTATCACAAAGCAAATGACTGAATGTTAGAGCTCTGGTTAATATTAGTTTTACATTGAAGAAAAGGGGCTTACAGAAGGATAACAGGCTTTTAGTTTTGTTTTCAGACGTTATGAGACTTGAAAGCAAAGTATGGTAAGTAACTTGCATAAAAGATTTGTCGGTATCAAATGCCACTGGGCTTGTATGCTTGGAAAAGTTTTTCTGCTCTTTGAGACTGTTACAGAGAAAAAGCCTGTTCAGCCTTTCCTGGGATTTTCTGTTTGGAAGGCAGAAGTACAGCTGCTTAGTCTTAGTACATCCTGACTCACTCACATGCACAACTAAAAGGTTCCTCTTCATGGCAGTCGTTGGAAAAGGTATTATGTCATGTTTCAGTAGCTTCACTCTGGACTTCTTTAACATTACAGCAGTGAAATACTCATCTATGTTACCTACAGAGGACCAAGCAAAGAAATGTTTGAGGACATCTTCTGCTGTACCACAGCAGAACTGCCATAAAGCAGTTAAGGTTCTGAAAGAGACCTTTTTACCACAACCTATGAGAATATGTTGATTTTTAAGTCGTTAGTGAAAAGTTACATGATAATGGTCTGAATTTTCCAGATTTTTTTAAAATGCAAATACCTAAAAAAAATTATTTATCTATGGTACGTTTTGATTACCCTTGCTACCAATCTTTCAAAATGCAGAAAGAAATACAAAGGAAAATGCCAGAAAAGCAAGCTTTTCACATGCATAATTTGCATCAAGCTACATGCTGATACCAAAACACAGAAACATCAAATGCTTCCTTCTTTATATTATTTAAAACAGTTGGAGGTTTTGGCAAGAGAAACAGAATAAACCCAACCTTTACTTTCTGGTTTTTGTCTTTAGCACCTGAGGGTATTTTCTTACTTGGAATAATAGTGTAATTGCCTGCTTTCATCTGGAGAAGAGGGAGATGTGGTGGGATGACCTCCTGTAAAAACACAACATCCGGACTGTATCTGAAATCAGCAAGGCAAGAAAAATTTCAATTAATAACTGAGTAGTACTGCAACACTGAGGCCAAATGGAACAAAGTCAGGGATTTCAGGTGCACCTTGCCCTCATTTTCCTAGGTTTTGTAAGCATCTGCTCTTTAAAAAAAGAAAAAGCTATCTGCACTGTACTTAGCAGCACAAAGACACCACCCTTACTAAAAGGGAGGAAACAATTGTTATTATGAACATGAAACCAACACGGTAATAAAATGCATTACTTCCTTCTACCATGACCTTGCAGGTTTATACTACATAACATGAGGAATTCATCTTAAGCAGCTGAAAAGTAGCTTTGGGACATGTTTTCCGGAAGATTCTCATGTACCAGATGCTATTATGAATTATGTTTGTGATGTATGGTTGCAACTTGAACAATATTGCTCATTATTAGACTTTTAAAGTAGCCATCTGGAAACATTTAACCTCTGGGATGCTCCACAGGTTCACACCTTTTACAGTCAGTATAACAACTCTCAGCCATTTAGGATTTATAGGGTGATTGATCTGTTGCATCTAACATTAAGATAATTGGGACATGAAGATTTTTAAATTCTTGAATCAAGAAGCCTTTTTATTTTTCTGTTGAATCCAGGCACCTGACAATACAAAGAGGAGGCTGTACTTACAATGCCAGGTATGTACAGACTCCTCTAGCTCGATCTTTCACATTTCCCAGATCCAGCCCATCAATGTTCCAGGTGATCAGCGAGAAGTTGCTGTCATCTTCCTTCTGCTGCGAGTCTTCACCGTTGACACCAGCAGTACTTGTAGTTGCATCTGCAGTGAGGTCAATGCTAAAGAGAGAGTGTATTTGTTAACATGCTAACACTGACCTATCTGCGATTGCCTCACTTATCTGCTAAAGCATGTATGGATCTCAACATCATTTAAAAGCACAGTAACTAAAACATACAGGCCCCTGACGTACAGAGCTGTGGTACACAGGTGAAGTAAGTGGTTTTTTCTCCACCTATGGATGGAAGATAACATTTACCATTCTGATGTGAGCAGATGGTAACCAACAAAATCCAAAGCACTTGAGTAGTTCAACTCTTTCCCCACAATCCCACTCTTTCCCCATGTACTTCAGGAACAGGCTGCTTCCAAGTAGACTCCCCATGGGGTCACAAGTCCTGCCTGCTCCTACATGGGCTCCTCTGTCCATGTGCCCACAGGTCCTGCCAGGAGCCTGCTCCAGTGTGGGCTTCCCACGGGATCAGCCTTCCTCAGGAACCCAGCTGCTGCAGTGGAGAGTCCTCCCTGGGCTGCAGGAGGATCTCTATTCCACTGTAGTTCTCCAATGGGCATGCAGGAGCACACTTGAGGGAATCTCTGTTCCTGCACCTGGAGCACCTCCTGCCCCTCCTTCTTCGCTGACCCTTGGTGTCTGCAGGGCTGTTTTCAGTTCTCTCTTCTGCTGCAGATGCTGTGGTGCAGCAACTTTTTAACTTTAAGTACATTATCCCAGAGGCACTACCACCACCGCTGATGGGCACAGCATTGTTCCACAGAGGGTCTGCCTTGAAGCCAGCTGACCTTGGCTCTGTCAGACACAGAGGAGGCTTCTGGCAGCTTCTCACAGGAGCCACGCCTGTAACCCCTCGCTGCCCAAACCTTGCCAAGCAAACCTGGTCAGAATACTGCTGACAACACACTGATGTTTTTGTTGTTGCTAACTAGTGCCTACCTCAAGACAAGGGCTTTTCAGTTTCCCATGCTCTGCCAGGTGCATAAGAAGCTGGGAAGAAACATGACCAGGCGAGCTGATGTGAACTGGCAAAAGGGATACTCCATACCACAGATCATAATGTTCAGTGATGGATTCGGAGGGAATTGGCCAGGAGGAGCCAGCTGCTGCTTGGAGATGGGCTGGGCATCAGTCAGTGGGTGGTGAGCAATTGTACTGTGCATCACTTATCTTTCTTGGCTTCCATTTCTCTCTCTCTTTTTGTTATCTCAAATTTCATTACAGTTAATTTTATATTATTATCATTAATTTTATTTCTACTGTAAAACTGTTTTTTTACCTCAACCCATGGGTTTTATCTTTTTTTTCAATTCTCTTTCCCACCCCAATGAGAGAGTGATGGTAAGTCAGGGTGTCCAAGTGAGTGAGTGAGTGGGTATCTGGGGTTAAACCACAGCAGGCAGGGATCTGGAAAAGTTCAATTCCACATGCGGATCAGTACACTCAATACCTCCTCCAGGTATGCTATGAGATGGTGTACATAGAACACAGATCTTACATCTTAACTTTCACAGGTACATCTAACAAAGTATGCATGTACAAGCCTATTTTATTTATAGAGATAAAAATATGCATACATCCACTATAATACAAATATGCATAATTTACTCATATACAGATGTGTGTATGGTAAAATCTGTATACGTATCACTACACAACACAAGGCAAAGAGAAGAAAATATGCCTGTGCCTTCTCCAAAAGTTCACAATCCACCAGTCCGGAGGATCCACAGAGGGAAAAGGCAGTCCAAAAGCCTGAGAGCCTCTCCGTGAGAGAAAAACGTCGGGAGAGGACGAGAACGGCAGCAGAAAAGGAACAGGAACCGCCTGCCTCGCTGCACCTCAGCCGAGGTGCGATGTCCGGCGGGAGGGGAGCGCTGCTCCCCAGGTTACGCCTCGGCCCAGCGATGTGTCTCCCCGGGTGTGGGGGTCCCAGCACCTTCCTGCCGAGGGGAACCTGCCTTCTCCCGGGGAGGGAAACCTGCCTTCTCCCGGGGAGGCGAGCCTGCCTGCCCCCGGGGAGGGAAACCTGCCTGCCCGCTCCCCAAGGCTCCGCTCCCCAAGCCACTCCTCCTACCGCATCCCCCCGTCCCTGTCACCTACCAGGTGCCGCTGTCCGCGCAGGCCGGGGCCGCCCCGCCCGCCGCTGCCCCCGTGTCCTGCGGCGGGTCGAAGTAGGCGTTCAGCGCCCTCTGAAACACAGGGGCGGCTGTCAGCGAGGGGCCGCCGCCGGGCAGCCCCGCGGCCCCGCCGGCCCCGGCCGTACCTCCATGTGCCAGTCGCTGCCGGCCAAGAAGCGGCGCGCCACGGCCTCGTCGCTGCTGGTGATGGCGGCGAACTCGGAGCACAGCACCTTCCTCCGCTTGGCGACGTGGAGCGCCTCCTCATCCTCCTGCTCCCGCTTGTGCTCCGCCGGGGGCGGGCTCGGCGCGGCCTCGGCCCTCTCCTCCATGGCTGCGGCGGAAGGCGGGGAGAGGCGCCGCCCGCCGGCGTTGCCGTGCCGGTGTTGCTGTGCCGGGGTTGCCGTTCCGGGGCGCGGGCGGGCGGGCGGACGGACGGCGGTCAGCGGGGCGGCAGCATGGGGCTCACGGTGGAGAGCCTGAAGGAGGCTATGAAGTACATGGTGGAGTCGAAGGGCTTCGACCGAGTGCTCGGCAAGGTACGGGCACTTGGAGGGCAGGGCTCTGGGAGCGCGGCCCCGCCGGGACAGCTCGTCTGTACGGCCTTTGTTCCCTCCCGGAATAACCGGCTGGACCGGGATCAGCCCGCGGGGGCTGCGCGGGGCCGAGCCTGGCGGGGCTGCGGGCACGGCAGGAGCCCGCCGGTGTTTCCCCGCATTCCAGGCCTCGCACCCTGGCGTGTGGCCGTGCTGCTAACACGGGGTAGAAAACACAATTGTTACAATAAGAATAATTACTCAATTGTTATTCAGTAACTCTCGTTAAACCCTCCAGCTGCCTTCCAGCAGCTCTCTGAAGGTGGCCGTACTGAATAACCTTTAGGAGTCATTCAGCAGGTGGCATTCTTTCTTTCGCAGTACGTGCGAAGCCATTAACTTCCGGGACTGTGCAATTGTAAAATAAACTTCCCTGTTTAAAATTAGAAAGGTGTCTCGTTATGACATCTCCTGAGCCTGAGGTGAGGCTGACAGCACAATGCACACCCCAGTGCTCTCTGAATTTCTACACAAGGCCTTACGCTATACCTTCACTGCACATTCTGGTGCAAGGAAATGTAATTGACTGGTACTGCTGCAGTGTCATGCTACATTATGCTCAAAAAAAAGTTGAAGTTACTGCAACTTGTGTAGCATGCAGTAGCATAGCGGCTGTGTAGGAAAGTTCTTGTTCTAGAAGCAGTTTCAGTGTTCTCATTAAATTTTCACTTTAATTTTTATTTGGTTGTGTAACTGTGACATGGAGTGATGGAGTAAATATAGCTAAGAAAATCAGCCATGTAAAAATGGCTTTGCATTATAGAGGAGTAAATGTTGTAATGGAAGCAGTGCTTTTGTTGACAGCACCATGATCTGATACACTTAATAGAAACCAACTGTTAACAAAGTAATTCTTACAGTCATGTTTTTCCAAGACATGTAGGTGAGTATAAAGTTTTTAAAAAATGTATAAAGCTTTAAGAAGATAGTTTATATATTTATGGAGTCCATTTAGTTCTTAGTCACCACTTCACTGTGATAAATATACACTCCTTTTAAATCCTGATTAGTGGTGAGCAGATATTAGCATTTCAGCTTGTAAAGGTAACTGCCTGGAAGTGAGCCTTGGGAGACAGGTTTCCCGTCTTCCTGGGGAATGCTTTCAGATTTTTCCTGCAACCTTCTAGAATTAGGATGCTAGGAATCTGATGATAATAACAATAAAAGTGCAGTTTGAATTAAAAGTAACTGCTGCTTTTCTGTGAGATCCCTGAAATCTCTCTTACCATAAGTAAATGACTCAAGGTTTTTCTTATTCCAGGGAAGACACATTTTAGTCTGAAACCTTTCACCTCAAGCCTCAGACTTAGTTTCTGGTGTAACTCCAATGTGGTATCTACCCAGGCTTTAATGACTGTGTGTTTAAAGCCTGGAAGCTGAAGCAGTGTGCTGTTCCCCGAGGCAGACGCGTGGGAGGACAAGCGCAGCAGGGCTGGGAGAAGCACAGACCAGCAGCTCCAGCTGAGTAGGTCCTGGGAGCGTTCAAGTACTGAACTATTTTTGTCAAGGAGAGCAGGCATGTAGTGCCAGCTCAGAGCAATGACAAATGGGACCAGATGCTTTCCTCACCTCGCTGGTGAGGTGGAGCACCAGTCCCAGTCCCTGATGGGAGTGGAAGCAATCTGCTGCCAGTGTTGAGCATCAGTAAAGTTCTCCTTAGAAATTCTGTCAGAAGCTCAGGCATCCAGGGCAGTGCAGCATGCCTGATTTAGGACTTGAGGTTTTCATTGATATCGGTGCTATTTCTGCATTAAGATGTTGCCTCAGTAATTTCCTCTCTGTTTAATACCAGTTATTTCCATTAGAAGACTGTACTACATCATCGTTGATCTTAGTATCATTTTTCTGCAAAATTTGGATAGACTTTGGTTTATCAGAGAGGGCAAAACTCAGCTCTTACATTGCATCATAAATAAAGAACTGAATTTATATAATTTATAATGAAACTGGAAACATTTCAACCTTAATACCGTTTAAGATCAAAAAATATTTAAACTCAGCTGGTAACAGAATGGAAACATTCAAGTTTAAAAAAACCCTTGTAAAAAAACTGAAAATTAGTAAGAAGAAATATATAATTATGTCCACATTTCACTTTTAATAGTCTAAAGGCACTTCAAAGTCTTAGTTATACATGTAAATATATGTGGAACTTACCCCAGTTTTGCATCTGCTTTCAGATTTTGAATATAGTGCTACTGACTGAAGAAATTGAAATAGAGATTTTCAAATACTGAATTGCAGTAACTTCTTGGTGTCAAAATTCCAGCTTCTTTTGTTGGTTATAGGGGGAAGCATGGTACCATAGGTGAACTGTAATTCTGGATTTACCACCTGTGGGCCAGAATAAAACTGTATATGCAAATAATGATGCTGTAACACTGTGATACAGCCTTGGATACTTTTACTCATGAATATGAATTCTGATCAGAGAGGCCGATCTGATTAGTATTTCCAACGCTCATTTCAAAATACTGATTTTTATTGAGGTTGCTCTTATGTAATGATTAATGAATTACTGGTGGTCTCATTACTATATTGTGAGCTAACAAATGCCTTCACAACCATGGTACACACAGATACTTAAAGCAGTTTTGTGTTCCCTCTAATCTGGTCTTTCACTCATGGCTTAAAGCAAAAGGAAAACTGAAGACAATTTCCTCCTAAGGAATTCATGCCAGCATAGCACCTATTGAAGTTCTGTTAGGCTGTCAGTTTAAATATTTGTCTGCATTAGAAGTACAGATTTTTCTAAGGCAACAGTCTTCTGCTCAAAATCTATGGGAATATCTAATGGGGCATTGAGTTGAATTACTCTATTTTCCATCTTTTAATTTGTCTCATGAGTCCAGAGTCAGAAAAAATTTACTTTCAATTTGATTGAGGGCAATATTAGGTGTTGGTACTACTGTCACTAAGCTTTTTATTCCTTTTTTTGGTTATACAGATGAAACTTCACTCTGCAACTCCTGGAAAAGTCGTTTGTGAAATGAAAGTAGAGGAGGAGCATACGAACAGAGGTGGCACATTACATGGAGGTTTGACAGCCACCCTTGTGGATGTGGTGTCAACAGCAGCATTGCTGTACACAGAAAGAGCAGCGCCTGGGGTCAGTGTGGACATGAACATCACGTAGGTATCGTCCACTATGGTTACCAAAACATACTCACTTTTCTTCCCCTATTGACTGACTCCATTGTACATCTTTTCTGTGCTGTGGCATTTACTAAAAATGGGTGCTTTCTTTGGTTTCAGAAGTCCTGTTTTGATAAATTAAAGGGGTTGCATGTGTGTTTTTGGAGACTGACATTTGATTTCAAATTTTGAGTTGGACCTTCTTAAGCTTTTATTTGTTACATGTGTTTATGAGACAGTGCCGATTCCTTCACAGAATGCATGTAACAGGATGTTGATATGTCAACAATTTTACTCCTAAGAAATTGGTTTGGTTTCAGTTTTTGCTTGTGCAGGTATGTTAATGTCTCCTCAAAACCCAAGCTCTAGGGTAAGCAGCTTTCTGTAAACCCTTTTTTAGTATTACTCCATAAACCAGAGAAAAAGCAGAGTTTACCTCTGTTGTGTATAGAGGGTGAATTACAGATTGAATCAGAATTTCTCAGTGGAAAAAAAAAAATCCTTTGCTTTAGGTTAATTTAAGGTACTTTTATACTGAGAATAGTTCTTCCTGTAATGAAAATTCAAAGCACGGTGTCTTAAAAAACCAATTGTTCTGAAACTTTCTTTGATCATGCTATTGTAGCTTGTCAGCTTTGCTTCATGACTTTTAATGAAGGCATTATGACCAATTGGAACTAAAGTAATCCTACTTAGAATAACTAACACAGAGCATTAAAAATGTTAGAAAAGTAACCCCTCATCAAAACTGCCTTTAAAAAACAAAAAGCTTTAAAAGTGTGTGGGGAGTGCTCTGTATCTTTACCAGGTTCCCTCCTTTCTCTCCCTGCACCTTCTGATTTCTCCACTAGGCAGATGGGGGATTAAGCATTTATTTGAACTTCATGCTACCACTGTGATGACTAGGATCTCACTGGAAATTAAAACCTAAAATTCTCCTATCATTATTGGCTTTTTCCTGCAGTAGTATAACAAGAGGCCGACATCTGAATTATTGACACTATCAGTTATGTTCACCCAATTACATAAGGGCTGAAATCTGAAGAAGTTGCTGTCTCTGGAGGTGATCCAAAATTACCTTTAGGCAATGTTACATGAAGCAATATTAATATCTTTTTTTAACTTGGACTACTGCATTCATTGAACAAGTGAGATTGGATATCAAATATTGTTACAAGAACTTTTTTCCTTTTTGGGAAGGAGCTTTTTAAAAAGTTGTCATGAGGAAGCTATTTCAGTAATGGAAAGAACAGAGAGAAACAGAGAAAATTTTTTTTGGTAACCACAAGAGGATCAGCAGTAGCTTCTGGAAATGAGACAAGGCTGAAATCCTGCCCTTGTCAAGAATGGAGCTGGTGCTACATCAGCATGAGGCGTGGCTGACATTCTTGTGACATGGCGTCGCGTATAAAAATGGACTCGTTGATGAAATTTATCTCAACAAGATTAACATCCAGCAATTCTTCATTTTCCTCTGCAGCTCTAACATTTGAATATTGTTCCCTTACTTCAGATCATGGTTGGATCATGTTCCTCCTAATTTGTTCCAGGGGAACTTTTTGTGCAGAAATTTCTTCCTATTCCCCGAAGAGTGGGTTTTAAAAGCGCACCCTCCTGCTCATGTAAATAAAACAAAGAGTTTTCTAATGAATGGAAACAACATTTGAGGGTGTCCAGATTACCATGACTTTCCTCTAACCAGGGTATAGGAACAGTTAACCTATGCTTACAGTTCCATACAGAAATGACCTTCTGGAGCCTTTGTGACATTGACATTTTGCAGCTGAAGCAGCCAAACTAGTTTAGAAAGGCTGTAGGAAGCCAGCAGTGGTTGGAATAGGACTTGGAGCTGAACTTTTAACTGAAGTCTTGGATACCTCATTGTTTCTGTTCCAAAACAGACTTTTCCACAGAACCATGCCAATGGGTTTCTTTCTAGCCTCCATTTTCTCAGAGAACTCTTACACTTACTACTACTGCCAGTAGTTAGAAGAGCTCAAATCCATTAAGTGGGGGCTTGCAAGTAGGCAGGCAGACAGAGATGTTGCTTTATTATTTGCTTCTACTAATTCCTTCATGATAATATAAAATGCAGGAATATTCTTGGATTTATCCTCTGTACAATTCCTTACCTGTTCCTTTTTTTCTTCCTTGAAGATACACTTCTGCTGCTAAGATTGGAGAAGACATACTGATTACAGCTCAGATTTTGAAGCAAGGAAAAACTCTTGCATTTGCCACTGTGGATTTAACAAATAAGGCTACAGGAAAGTTAATTGCACAAGGTAGACATACAAAGTTCTTGGGAAATTAATATGAAAAAGTATTTTAAATAAGAATGTTGGACTCCAGAATCCCATTTAGAATTATTTTCTCACTTATGCAATATCATCTGCACAAAGTTGTGATAGTTGCTATCAAGTGAATTTGTCTCAATTATATAATAAGCAAACAGATTTCTTAATTACCACCAGCCTGGGTTTGGGATGAACAACAGAGTGTGACAGCACAGGGACGCACCTGGCTTTTTTTGGTCAAGATAGCAGAAGGGAAGAGCCTTTGGGCCAGCCATATGGTTAACCAGCATGAAAGCATTTTAAGAGATCTGCCTTCTCTACCTGTGGCATCATGTGACAAGGCAACCCTGTCTCCATGCCTGTCACTGTCACACTCAAACACCACTAGAAGTGCTTCCCAACTGTACTTGTTCCCTGAGGTGGTAGTACAGAGTTCCTGCAACATTGTCCAGAACTGGTTTGAAAGTGTAAAGCAGGCTAATGCAAAATGTAATTTACTGATGCTGTAATAAATTAAGAAGTATTCAATAAAGGTTTCTGAAACTACCTTTTTAAGGATTGTTTCATAGTTTTGTAGCCTCTTTGCACTAAGTAAAAGCTTGTCAGCATGGAGTAGTTGAGAGAGGGTTTGGTGGAATCCTTGTACATAAATTCACCCAAGATGTCATCGTCTCCCTCTGATCCTGGAACGTGAAAATAGTTATATCATGTAGGCTTTTCAGCTCTCTCTAGCTGAGGTTGTGGTTATATTTGTTTAAAATCCATCAGCTGCATGTAACAGATGTAAAAAACTAATTTTGGTGAGCTTTCATTCAGGCTAAGGCTGTAGATTATCTGACCTGGCTTAAATGTGGTAGAGTTAAGCTGCTGTTCATCAGCTGAAGCCCAGTCTCCTCTTGCAATGCTGTGGACAGGCTTAACTGCTTTCTTCAAACTGTTGACAAATGATCCATGGCAAGATTATCAAGCTGTAATAAGAACAGCAATGCTACATATACAGTTCATGTTTGTCTCCTCTAGCAAAAAGCTGATCTACACTAGTAAAGGGCATGTGTAAGTCCTTTTTCGTTGTGGAAGTTGAGTCATTGTCTTCAGTTATTTGACTTTTGTGATGAGCAGTTAGGGTTTTCTTCTCTGCATTCCTAAACCAAAAGAAGTAATTTTCATTGAGTTAGGTGACCTGTTCATGCAGACTGATTTTCAATACAAACTTGTATTAAGTTTACTAATGTATCAATCATCTTTCCAAAATGACTTTTAAACAACTAATATTAGCAGATAACTAACCCTTCAGTGGAAGTTCTCTAAAAAAATATCTACAGTGGGCTCAAGCTACCAGCATGTATTTTTGCTGCAAGTTTAGAACAGTTTTTCATGGTATATACATTCTCAGAAAAGCTTTTTCTCTGGGGCTGCCTCCGAAGCATACAGGGCTTACATGCCTGTGCTTAGTTTAACTTTTAATAGTAGCATCCTCTCTTTAGCAGTACGTTCGCGATTGTTTTTCCCACAGGAGTTGCACTCGCTCATACTCAGAAATCATCCCTGAATCCTATTTAAAGGAACACAATGCTTTGCTGAAACAGCTCTGCAAAGGTGATTACTACACCAGGAACTTTTTTTGGTTTAAATCTTTGCTCATCAGAGCTAGATGCTGCACTGTACGAAATTCTCACGTCACAGCTCCCTCAGCCTGGAGCACTGTTAGGAGTCTTAAGCATCTCCAGTTCCTCTGCAATTATTTGGATGAGCAGAGAGGATCCATCAAATCAACTGGATGCACTTCCTGACTTTGGCGATTGCTGCTCTGGTTTCTTCCTATTAACATGTTCTGGCATATCCAGTTACCTTTTTTCTCACTCTTAAGTTTACCAGTTTTCTTACACGGGTTACTCATGTAGTAGAGTCCAAGAAGATAGTTAAAGCCACTCCCCTCCAATTGCTATAAACCCATTCCCCTCACTGGAACACAAGAGTGATTTTGACTATTACCTGAAATAAAAGGCAGAGGGTGAGAATGACGTAGGTGCCAAATTCAATATGTGCCAAAATATTGAGAAGACTCTCAGCTGCATGTGCTGGGGCCACTCTGTCCTTGTGTAACTGTCCCACTGCAACTTAACATGACTTCCTCAATCAGCACTGGCTGCCTCAGGAACCTATCAGAGTTAAGTGGTCCCATTCTATCACTTAGCATTCATCATATCTCCATAATTACAGCTGAAAAGCATCCAGGCCAATTGAGAGTGGCAAACCTCAACACGGAAACAGCAGTATCCTCCTGTTCCCATTCAAGCCTGGCAAGGACTGTTTCAGGCTGAGAGGGAAACAGAAATAAACCTTCCTGAAATAACAAGTGAATTCTCTTCTCCCTTACAATAGACTATTCAACACAGTATTTTAGAACTGCCTAATTAATAAGAGGGACATCGTTAATATGCAGGCCAGTTATTTCAGAAGCAGTTAATTAAATGGATTATTTTAAGACAACCTTGTCTGTTATCCCTCACCAGCAGCAGTATGTTGACCTCATAATTTATTTTAAAACTGAACTCAGGTGCAGAGATGATCTTAGAAGGAATTGACACCATTGAGCTTGCCTAGGTTTGAGAGTAAACTGTCAAGCATCAGACTTAATACTTGGAAGTGTTCTTTACTGATTTCACTCTAACCGACATGTGGAAAAATCTGTATCTTACCTTAGCTGAATCTCAAAGTAATGGAAACAAATTACCGTAATAAGGACAAGTAGTACATGGCTCCACCTGGCATTAGAACAAACAGACCTCCTGTGGAGCTGACCTGGTTCCATCACTGCAGATTTAGGCATAATTCCCACAAGCAAGCAAATAATGATTTCATGAGCTCATCTTGTGAGTCTTAGTAGTACACCAGATTACATATCCAGTAACTAACAGACAACTGCAAGTTCCTTCTTAACAGCTAAAAATGAGACCAGCCCTCCCATATTGCAGTTTGTTGTATTTTGGGGTTTTTCTTTTAAATATACCAAACACCCAAATTATACTTACATCTAGATGTCTGTTCTTACAGAAGCCACATAAGTGGCCATTTCATGCCACATTTCAGTGGTATGAAATGTTGAAGAACAGTTGTCTCTCTCAGTGAGACTTCAGCTTCCCACTTCATGCAATACCCTGTCCAGCCAAGAGTTTCATGCTGGTTTCGGATCCCTGCTATTGAACAAACGCATTTGGACTGATACCCACGGGCTTGCACCATGTACAGCTGTGCTTTACAGATGCCTTGAGAAAATAAGGAATCAGAACAGACTTGTTCCCACTGGCATTTGAAACCAGGGGTCCAGATGCTGATCAGGGCAGATACAGATCACAAATTAAGATGCAGTGAGAAGGGGTTTAGTCATTAAGGATTCCAGCTCTTGAGAAGATGTCAGTGATAAACTAGGGAGAAGATAAGGAAGGGTGCCACTGCTGAAACAAGTGTTGAAGAATCAGAATTCCTTCTAATTCCTTCTTGTATGTCAAGCCACCCATCACAGTATTCTCGTGGCTGAGCTGCTGGTTTACAATTCTCAAATTCACAAACCACCACTTAATAGGAATGGAGCAGGAGGGCAGGGATATCAGCTGAATTAGGCTGTTAAGTAACTGTTCTGAACAGCAGTTCAAATCTTTTCGGCTTCATTGACTGGCTCTGAGCCACTGCCAGGGCATATGGAAGAATTTCCGACTGCATTATATCATTCACAATTTTAGAATTTCCATCTGCAAATAAAACATTTAGGCAGAACCCCCCAAACCTTCCTTACCTCATTATCCCCAGGAATTAAAAAAAACCCACTTATATGCCTATTTTGCTACTTGAGTTCAGGGCCAACATGATGAGAGTTATCACCTTCATGATTCTGCAATGCATTCACTGAACCACTGCTATCACTAGACCAGGATCCCAAGCTGCCATGGCTGTGGGACACAGCAGCATATACAGTTATACAGTTCTCACTTAAAAGAGAATAAATTACCTGCCACCTTTCATCAAACAAGACACATTTGCTATCCTTCAGGAAAAACACCAAAAATAAATGAACTAAACAAAAAAAAACAACTCTATTTTGTTTACTAAGACAGTACCTGGGGCTTATAACTCTAGTAAAATTCTGGATCTTTGATTTCTTTTGCTTAAAAGCAGTAGCTGCTTGAATAGATTTCCAGAGTTCAGAACAGCAATTTTTTTAGTGGGTGCTCTAGCATACAGTAATTGTGCTTAAATTAAGGGACCTTTCCATATGTAAATCCTTTCCAAGCAGAAGTAGGCCACGGATATCTTCAGCCCTAAAAAGCATTTCAGTCACCCAAGCAGAAGAGAAATTACACTTAGCTTCAGTTAACCTGTAGAGCTGACACAGTCGGCCCTCTGCAGCATCTGCACTGTCCAGTGAGCCTCATGAGCTCCCTCCCAGCTGCAGTGCACAAAGCAGCACCTACTGCTGCAGACCTGAAGGGTTCTAATAATGTTTTGTCTCGTTGCTTCACTCCAGAAAGCTGTTCCAGAATCTGCAGGCTTACACAGCTTGTGAATTTACTGCTGCAATAAATGCAAAATGAAAAATCTGAGATGATTTTCCAGGCTAATAAAAGTAAATAGCAATTAGGTAAACTCACCAGCATGTCTGTCTGCTTGGTGAATGTAAATGCTCTCTACCCATTCTTGACTTCAGCTATCACACTCAATGGCAGTAACATTAATGCAATATTAAATGAAGCCTCCAACAGTCCATTAGACTAATCTCACTATTAAGAGGCAAAAAACCCTTCAGTGACTCTTCTCACTGTTCAACCCCCCAGATCCTGATTCAACATAAGCTGGTGTTCAGTAACTGCACGCAACCTAAACGACTCAGCACATGAGTGCAAGAAAAAACAGAGTTCTCCTCAGCTCACAGGCTGCAAGTATGTGCAAGGACCAAGCCTTTATGGCATTTGTGTGATGTTTTAAAGTAATTTCAAAACTAATCCATTGCATCTTATGTATCAAGGAATAGATGTGGTCATTCCCAAGGATCACAGCCACTTACTGTAGTGCAGGCTGATCCTCAGGTTTGTATTTTAAAAGTACAATTAAATAGGTCTTTCGGAAACATCAATTTTTTAAAAGTTTAGGTCATTTTACAAGTTCCAATTTTCATCTTTCCACCTGCTGTTTTTCTAACAAACTTAACATTTTGCAATGAAAAAAAAAATGAAATTGCAACGAGAGATCAGTACCTTTGATCTAAAACTCAATGCTCAGAGATTAGTAACCAATCGAGTAACCAATTTTTTCTTTTTAAGAGAAACACTGACTAACCCCAGTGTTTCTACTATCTAACACTTAACATAAATTTTCATGTTTATAAAATAACACTAAAGCTATAATCTAGCTTTTGAGGGGGAACTTTGAGACACACATGACAAAGGACATCAACTGCCAACTAACTACAGGCCTGTTGCATTTTGGCAGTACTTGTACAGCAGTTCTGTACAAGTTCTCCATCTTACCATATTTTGGTAACTCTTGCACAGCTGAAAAAGCTTGACAAGTCAAGAGAAGCTTCATAGTCATGTACAGACTATAACATTTAAGAAGCTTCTCATCACCCAGGAAGCACCTGACACAAGCTTCCCTTCACCAGACAATTCACTGAGATGCATTTAATATTTAATAGTCTTCTGTTTACTTATTTTATCCCTGCCCCCTTGGCACTTACCAAGGTCTCATGACAAATCCTTAAGCAGCAGCCCGGTTAAACTCCCATTCTCAGGTGCAATATTGAGTGTATTTCAATTCTTGGTATTAGTATGACCAAGGGAGCCACACAAGCAGTTGACAATAGGCAGTAACTAAAATTCTTTTAAGAGAGCCTTTCTGTATTTACAAACAGCCCCAAAAATGAGGTGCACACTATCACAAACTGTGCTTTGGAAAATTAGTTTTGTGAGATGAAACCGACATTTTGAAAAAAGACTACCAAAAAGCCATTAAGCTTATATAAAGAGGGCCTGAAACTAAAAGCTAGATGTTATGAACTACTTCCATTCACTTCTGAAGGGCATTTTGCTAAAGTAACTTAATGGAAGAATATTTTGAGATTGAACTGCAAGTTCCATTGACAAAGAGTGGAACAAGAATTGAGTCTCTTCCCTCAAAAGCTGTCCTGTTTAAGGGGAGAGAAACACTTCAAAGATGCCAAATGATACAAGAACAAACTGATATATCCCCCCACATTCTCAGCTCTGAAATCTGTTGGTCCTTTATCATTTTTCCCCCGCCACGTAGACAATGCAGATGGTTCTCAACTCACTTTGATAGCACAGCAGAAGAATAAGGTTTGCTAGCTGGGTAGTATAGACCACATTTAACAAAATTAGTTTTCCAATTTTTTGCTTCCTCTAATCCTGTGCTCTCCCAAGGTGAGAGCTCTCCCAAGCACGGTATGGTTTGTCACGAGGAACAAATGAGCAGCCTGTCTTACAGACCGTGTACAGA
Source organism: Molothrus ater (assembly GCF_012460135.2). NCBI lineage: Eukaryota > Metazoa > Chordata > Aves > Passeriformes > Icteridae > Molothrus > Molothrus ater. The sequence goes on along the minus strand of NC_050478.2, from coordinate 93,467,454 downwards.
ACTAAAAATGGAATTAAACAGAACAGGTTGTTTCCTGTAATACAGAGAATAAAGTTAAAATCCATATGGTTGCTGACACTTGGAGAGCAGTGTACACAGCCACTCAGACCAACATCTCAAGGCTTTTTCTAAGAGAAACCAGATTGAAGAAAACCCAACCACCTAATGCAAGAACTGTCATTTGTTTGCTAATCAAGGTAACTACAACCCTATTCTCACTGTGGTGAGATGATGTCCAAAATGACAAATTAAGAACAAAGGATGGCACTTACTAAGCAAATTCTAAAGTCCAGAAACTTAAATGTTCCAGACCCTATGAAACTTAGCTCAAGCTTTATGTGGACATTTTGCATTATGTCTTACAGATCAATCAAAGAAGAGGCACTTAAAGCTGAGAAATTTTCAGTATTATTGGCAGGCATGGTGGTTACTAAATATTGTAGAAAGTCTTAGCATTATTTCTTTGTAACTTAAGGCAACTATGAAAGTGAAGTTGGAGCTTTCAGGTGGCATTTTTGTAGAGTGTTTCATATTAATCTGTAGGAACTTATAACCTTGGAAGTAAAAATACTTATGTACCAATACAGTAAGATACTAGCAATGCCATTATTTCTGACCAGTACTTTTTAAAACATACAGCCCACATTTGCAAGAACACCTCTGAGACTCATCTTAACATTTTACAGTCTGTACATTTTCATGTTTGTAGTGGATGACGCTCTTAAGATGCAAGATGCTACTAAGATTCAATTAATAGGATTTCCATAAATAAAACCAGCCATCTTTTACCTAATTTATTTAATTTTCAATTTTTTCCAATTCCAAACAAAAGCTAAATACAAGTTTTAAACAGGTAAGCACTAGTTTTATCCAAAGGGAGTAGGCTTATGCAGTTTTACTCCAGTAAAGTACTCAACCCTTAAGCAGAGCCTTCTTTGTCATCAAAACTATACAGTAGTCTTTCTTTTATCATTGCACAATCTTAAAATGTTCTGTCAGAACCAACTTTTGACACTCCAAACACTATTTTACATTGGTTTATAATGTCTATTCCAAAAGAAAGAAAAAAAAACAACCTCAATGGGTTTTCTGTAAGAAATGTTTTAGAAACCAGTATTTCCTGCACAGTTCACCTGCAAGTTTACAAGTCTCAACTCTTAAGAAAAAATAATCCTCTACCAACATTGTTTCTGCAGCTATTATTTTACCTTTTTTGAGCTGCTTTAGCAACTTCAGACTCCAGGTCTGCCTCATCTGTGTAAATGCATCCAACTCAAAAGAATACCTTCATACAATTATACAGCAACTTGGGGAAAGAGATCCAAAACAAAAGTGCCAGTAAACTTAAGACATGGCCCAGCAAAATAAAAGAGGCAAAAAATGCCTATACATTAAATGAGATGCATTTTTTTAAGGAAGATTTCTTTCCCACACTTACTTGCTATTGCAATAGCCACTTCTTCGTTCATTAGAATGAATGATAGTGCTCGTCTATACAATCATGAACAGCAAAGCTATAAGGCTTTTATACCCGTTACATTCACTTCTCACCCTCAAAACATTGATGGTTAACATTAGAGATGTTAGGGGGCATGACCAGCACAAATGGGAACACCACCACAAATGATCACCTTGTGCTTTCAGATACATTTGTTTCAATGTACAGTCCCTTCATTTCACATTTCAGTAAGATGCTGATGCAGTGCAGAAGTGTGCAGAGCATCCTCTCTTTCACAAGGTCCATGCAGAAAACATCTAAAAAAAAATTGCAAAGTTCTGAGATACAACTGATAAAAAAAATCCAGGATGATCAAGTTTCACAATGTATAGTGTTCTGAACATGAGTCCATTTTCTTCTAAATTCTGAAAGAATGAAGTGGTGAGGAAAGTGAACATCCACTGCTGCATTCTGTGATCTTCCCCATTTTGCTGGCCAGTACCTTACTCTGGCATGTAGGGACGGAGGTGATCCTCTATGGTACCAACCGTCCAGTGAGTGAGCTGCTCCTGTGGCAGGTACAGGCAGATGCTGCATAACTTGAAGATTGTAGCTTTGTTTTTTGGAGTCTAGAGGCAAAGAAAACCCAAAGAAAAGGTATTAAGCCTAGAAGTTAACTCAGGACTAGTAGGCAGACCCCCAAAGACATTTAAAATTCACTATTTCATACACATAAACAGCCAGAGCTTAAAATTAGTCTGCAAACTCTAATGCATAAGATGTTTTCACTATTTTTCACTTGAATTATTTCCGTATTGTCACCCAAACCAAACCAATGCTTTAATTTTTCCTATACACTGTTAGGCCTATTTCAGAACTTCTTTAATTTTTAATACAAGAACATTATGTCTTCTTGTTCTATGTGAACACATATGTGGCCCATAGTTACTTTTTGCACGTATGAGTCCTATTTATAGTGTAAGTTTCCCCTGAAACTGCCAAAATGCAATCATGAATGCATGATCAGTTTTTCTACTTGAGTACCTTGCAGCAAAATCACTGATGTTCCCAAGAAGAAAAAGCTTTCTGTGATTAAAGTACACCTGTTAAAACAAGGACAAAAGAAGCTTACCTGCAAGTGCTGTCTGTCAATGAAGAGAAACACTGACTGGTTAGGGTTGTTGACAACAATTCCAGTCTTGTCCTTTCGGCTCAGAACATGCAGAAACTGTTTTTCATAGTCACCATGATGAAATTCAAACTTGGCCTACATGGTGTGAGGGAGGGAAATAAAATGTTTTTCAAGACAAAGCTCACATGTAACCCATTAATTTTCTTCAGTCTGAGGCTTTACAACCACTTTAGTTCTTTCCTTTTCTGAGCTGTTCTGAAAAGCAGAAACTGAGGACCACGGCAGTGTCTTGACACAATTTGAAGAATCCCCTAATTTCATTCTGCCAACGCTGACATCAGCCATTGCAATGACATATTAACAACTCAAAGGTACAACTTTACCTGCAGCATATACAAAACCCAATTTACCTTCCTATGGCAGAAGATCCCTGTGCAACAATTTATAATGCAAAGGTTCCATCCATCTCACTCTTCAATCTAATCAAATACAGCAACTTGGAATACTGACAAAACCTTAACAACACTATCACATTTAGACAAAGATTCAATTGTACTAAGAGGCACATCTAATCCACTCCTACAAATACAAACACTGAATGCATTTATACATACGTGTCATTTGCAAAGGCCCTTTTGGAAGGGCTAATACAACAGTGCATAAAGATAGGAGTCAGAATTTGGCATTCAGAACACTGACTGCTTTATAAATAAAAGCAGACAGCATATTTTTCTAGCATCCACAGAACTTGCATACCTTATCAACTTAGTGGTTAAAGAGAACACTCCCTCCAGGAACAAGTAGTTACTGAAGTCAAAATCCAAAACCAAATACCTGAACAGGCCTAAAGGGTTCATCAGATCCCTTCCACCGAGAGAACAGGAGACAGACTATCTTCTCAATATCATTACGAGGCCATAGAATGAAGTCCATCTCCTGGGTACAGCCGATCACATCCTGTGAGCAATAAAGTTCTTTAGTTACATTCCCTCCAATGGTCAAAGACACAGATAAGCAACTTATCTATACAGGCACATACTTGAGAGGTGATACTTGTACAACATTTGTTCGATTTTCCATTTGCATTACTCGTACCACAGCTGAAGTCTTTCTTGCATTCCACTGAATTTTAGTATCATCACCTACTTAATATAAACTACAACTTTAAGAAAACATTAGCAAAGACTGTCTGTCTTCCAATATTCATAAAGCAACATCACTTAGATGTACAGCAGGAGCTGTTGCAAGAATTATTAACACATGCCTTCTAAAGGACAAAGATGGCAAGAAGATTAGCCTTAAGATTCCCAAGGAAAAGCACAAGTGTTGGAAAAGTACAATTCAGCAAGGATAAAAAGGAGCCTTACCCTGCGCATGGACTGGTAGCGGGGTGCATGGAGCTGTACTACATCCTTCTGCAGTAGCTCTAAGGAACTTTCCAAAGAATAGCTGGAATCCCGCACACCTTTCAGGATATTTTCTTCATAGTTATTGGTCATGACTGGTATCACTTCAGACACTTCAAAAAGCGCTGACTTTTTCTTCTAAAAAAAAGCACAATTTACATTAAGATTACAATCCTTTTTAGGAAACTATAGGTAACAGTTTATTTCAGGATTTGTGATTTTCTGTATAATGTATAAAGTACACATCACACAGACTAGGATTTTGACACAAATCAGTCTAAAATTCATATGCAAAAAAGTTCATAAATTAAACTGAATCAGACTGACAACTTTTATAAAAGCTGCACAGATTTTTGTAGTCTCCAAAAATGCAGATTTACATATCAATCTTGAAAACACTAAGATTCTATATAAACATTAACAGAATTACTCCTTCTTCAAGTAGAGTATACAACTCTGGGATGACCAAGAACTTCTGCAAGCTTCTCTCTGCAAATCAGGTAACACCTTTTTTCTCCTTTTCAATTTTTGACAGTTGGCCTTTTATGAAAAATGAAATCTTTCAATGCCACATTTGGTGACAGCAGGTGACTGAGATCCCCTCTGAAGCTAGCTATAATCTTCTCAAAGGAGAACTATTTTCATTTGCTATATAACTTCTATACTCATTACAAATATTTCAGCATCTCTGAAGCAAGGCCAAAACATTATGAGAATGTAAAATCAATAAAGTTTATGTCTGTTTCTAACAGCTTTCTTAGAGTGCACTGGAAGTCTTGACCTACTTAAGAGACAAAATGTATCTCACCAAATAATGCTCCACTTCCCTTCCCCCCCATCAGAACACAGGTAACAGGCAACTATTTGCTGACCATGCTGACTTGAGCTAAACTCCTACTTTAAGCAAAATGGTATGGGATGGACATCTTCAGTTCACTGAGATGTATGCAAATTTAAAACAGGCATTTGCCATGAATTTCTACAAAGCAACCAAAAAGTAGTATCAATGTCCAACTAAAAGTTACAGCTGTACCATCTAAAAAAATCTAATTGTTGCCACTGCTTAAACATTCATTTTTATGTTACTATTACACAGCACCCAGAAATTATATCCCAATAAAATCCAAACAAGAGGAAACTCAACTCAGAAATTTTAAAGAAGCTTTTCAAGGAAAAACAAAATCTATACATATGAAGAGATTAAACAATTTCAGAGCTCATCTACATGCATTATGTACTCTGCTGCCTTTGCCTTTTGCTTCTACCTTCACTTCCTCATCATGTGTTCAGCACATTCACTTCCTCCCTCTAAGTACCTACTTCCCCTAACGTTCTGTGGATAAAAACTCCCCCACAATTGCGGGTCTATAGCTGGCTTTAGAAAGACCCAGCTCCCCACCCAGATGTGTGGAATTCAGCAGCAGAGGAGGCAGCCAAGCAAATGAAGATTTTCTCTTTGCCCTCCTTATTCCCTTTCAAGATGACAGCAGCAGTTCCACATGTGCCTGCGCACTTGGGCCATTTCCACATCCCATCCTGCGACTCCTCCCTTCAGCTGCCAGGTCTTCCCTCCTGCTTTCACCAGATAAACACACTCGGCAATCGCCCCAGCCAGACTGCCTTCACAGCCGGCAACGGGGCAGGACAGACCCCAATTAGGCTCAACGATTTACAGTGTTAACTTTGAAAAATATCTACCCAATACAGAAGTTACTAAGTAACCATTTAAAGAGGCACTGGAACCCCCTGCCTTACAAAACTACGAAACACAAAGAGTCAAAATTACAAACGTGAACTAAGTGAGTATTATAGAAATTAGCAATTTAAAAAAAAAATAAAAGTCAGTGGACTCTGTTAAGGATAAAACATTTGATGCAATCAGGCAGTAAGACTTTGCACAGAACACTTAAAATGCAACAAACACACAGACATACTTTAAAACCAAGTTACCTTGTCTTTGAACACAAAGGCAATGTACATCTTGAAGTCAAACTGGTCAGCTAAAGATTCTTTTTTCTTTCTAAGCTGAGCACGAAGTCTGTTCAGAGCTTGTTTCTTCCGGGAGTTTGGGTCCCCCATTTTGTAATATAGGTGGTACTAAAGCCTTTGGAAACTGTCGCTAAACTATGGGCACCTTTTCGTAAGACTTAAGTACAACAGAAACAAGTCGTTCGATTCCTGCTAATACAACTGAATAGATCAAACGCTAATGTAACCCAGAACCGCACCTCAGGCAATATTTTACGAGAATGTCATATTGGAGGGGTCAAGAAACAAAGAAAGTAGTTGTCCAGCCATGGCTGGACAAGAGGTTTTACAATGAATCAAGAAAAAAACCTCAAAGAATTTCGAAGAGAAAAATTTGAACAGTTTAGCTGCAGGAATAAGTGGGAAAGAATGAAGGGGGGAAAAAAAGAAAACAAACCCCAAACAAATCTTATCACAATTTATGTGTACAATAAAAAGCAACTGGCACAAGCCCAATCCATGGGGGGGGGTACTTTTGCTCTGCTTACAAAAAAAAAACCCGAAGCTGAAATTACAAACTGCGTTCTACCCCAGCCAGATTCATGACTCTACTGATTATTATTCTCAGCCTTCCACTATTGCTATGTTGCCTGTCTTTTTCTTTAGAATTATTACACTTGGTGGAGAGCAGAGAAAAGGGTGCAAAGGAGGAGTGCACAACCCGGGAAGTATGACATTTCTCTGCCGCCAACAACAACAAAATCAACTACAGACAACACAGCGCTGGTTTGCAGGGGAGCAAAGAGAAAAGACAGCGGAGTCATTTCTAACTTCATCCTGCTCATCACTACCCTGAGGCTACTGCTGCCCAAGAGAAGAGGGATCATGATGGCCATTGACAAGGGGCGGGCAGGGATTCAAAGGACAGTATTTTCTCACCGAGAGACTTAAACCTGAATCAGTGCCCCAAGCCCGGGCTTGCTCCCTAGCAGTGGGAGAGCCCTACATCCCCCGACACCTCATACACTCCCTGGGCTGCTGATCCCCCGGGGATCCTCCCTTCTCTCTCTCTCTCTGCTGCTGCGAGCACGGTCAGCCGAGGCTGTGCATGGCCGGCGCTCTTGGATTTCCCTTCGGCTTCTCTCTGCGCGCAGGGCGGCCGCGCCCGGGGCAGCGGGACACCCACAGCAGCACCGCCTCTCTCACTTCATGGCCACGACTCGGAAAACATGGAGTGCGTTTTGCTCCTGCTTTTCGGTGACAGATTTTTTTGCGAGGTTTTTGTTTGCTTTTTTTTTTTTCTAATTGCAACCTAGGTTGCAATTTTAAACCTCTAAATCACCCTCCCCCGAAAAAAAGCAAATCTCCAATTATCAGGTTATTTTCTTCCTCTCTCCAGACATTTTTCCCCCTCCCCAGGTGTTTGATTAGCCGGGGTTAAAAAGTTTTTAGGTTAACAAATTCGTCGGACCAGGTTAAGAAGAGGAGGGGGGAAAAAAAAGTATTTCTCCCCTTCTCTCCCTGGAGAGAAAGGAACAAAAAACCAAAGGAAAACAAAAACAAACAAACAAAAAAGAACCCCTCCCAAAGCTTCCCCCCGAGTAAAGCAAGAGACTGAGAGGCTCCGACGAGAGCCCGGGACCGTGGCCCGCTCGCTACCCGCAGCCGGCGGGCGCAGGAGGAGCAGTGGAGGAGGAGGTGGCAGCAGTGCTGGCAGCACGGAGAGGAGCCATGTCAAGATAAAGCCACGAAGCCGCGGAGCCCCCCCATCCCTGCCGCAGGGGACACGGTGACCGGGCCGCCCGCTCTGCCGCTGCTCGGCCCCGACCTGGTCCCCATAGTCTAGCTCAGCGCCCCGGGGCCGGGGAGTGGGGAAATGGTGGCGGAGAGAGGAGAAGGAAGAGGCGACGGCGGCGGAAGGAGGAGGAGGAGGAAGAGGACGCTGTCCCTGCGCTAGCGGCTCCTACGGAGGAGGGCGGCGGGCATAGAGAGATCCCGGAGCGGCGTCGGAACAGGACCGGGACGGCCGGGAAGAATGATGAAAGGGCTGAGGAGAGCCTCTTTTCGCCCAGGCGGTCCCGGGACGTCCTCGAGGGCGACGGCAGGAGCGGGCAGGAGGGAGCGGGAGTGCCTGTGCCTCGGCACGGAGCGAGCGCGGAGTGCAGCTACACAGCCACCACGGACCCCTCAAAATGGCAGCGCCTGAGTCACACAGGCACCGCCCTACCCGCACCGCCGGCGCGTACCAAGCCCTCGTGCTTCTGGGGGGGGGCGAGGCACTGTTGTGGCCGAGGCGGTAGAGCTCAACCTCGGTAACCACCGTGGAGACGCCTTGTCGGGAATGGCAGAAAGCAAAGTACAACAGCGGCTTGGAGCGCCTCCGAGTTCTCACCGCGCCAGGAATCAGCATTGCCCTACACTTTCTTCCCCTCCACCCCCCGCGGTCACGCCTCGTGTAACCGCCCGCTCGCCCCGCGTGGTGCCCGCGGGACGGGGACCCGGATGGGGCTGCTCAACGCCCTTCTCGGGGGGGGGGGGGGGGGCGGGCCGGGGAACGACGACGGGCAGGGTGTGAGGCAAAGGGGAGGGAAGAGCCATGCCCCACCCCCCCGCCCGCCCGAGGTGGTATGTGCCTGGGGCAGCTCCCCTCCGTCCCACCCGAGGAACGCCCGATCCTCAAATTCCGTTACTTTGCAGGAATACTTAAACTTGTATCAGTCTTAAGTGTGGTGATGTTATAGGTAAACAAGTCTTGTAATGGCATGTTTTGTGTAATTTGGTCCATCGCGGTTTGTATTCAGCCCGTCCCACGTATGCAAAGTAAAACTGTAAATAAAACAACAATTAAAGTCCAACAGGCTTTCAAAGCTGACATGGCGAAGGGCGTGTCTGCAGCGCTGATCTCGCCACAGCAGCCAGTGTGACAGTCCGTGTTCCTCCATGGCGGCCGCAGCGCTTCCGAGGAGGCTGGCTAAGTTTGATAAATAAGTACTTGCTGTTCCAGAGACACAAACCTAATCCTTGGAGAGAAGTAAGCGGTTTTATTTCTGCACTACAAGGACAGGCTAATGCCCTCCTTTCCTTCCCGTTCTTTGGAAGGAAGGACGAATGTCATGGGACCAATGGACGCCAAGCGAGACACAGCCTGTTGTTGGGCCCTCTCCCTGTGGGAAGGCCCAGGGCGAGTAGGAGGAATCACCATCGCAGCACCGGTCGTTTGCTGGCCCATCCCTGCGTGCCAAGGAAACCTCCTCGCTGTCCGACATGTCCCGGCCCGGGGCTGCTCCCGAGGTGCCGGCAGCGCAGGTTCGCAGTGCCGGGAGCCGAGGGGTGCTGAGCGGCTGGTGTGTGCCTCAGCACGGCCCGGGCTGCCCGGGTGGGTGAGCGCAGCGCTCCCACCTTTCCCTGGAAGCTGGCGCCTGTGACTCCACGGAACAGCGGCGATATTACAGAGATATTACAGGCAGAAGACAAGTGCGGGCACTGTCTCTCTCACTTGATCGTGTTTCAAAGCCCATGTAGCATGCCAGTGGCACTCTCCAGTAATTCCACATTTCAGTGTTTGGTCCCCCAGTCTCTTACTCGTCCCTGCCGATCCCCCTTGTTCTCTCCTGACCCTCAAATTAGTTATTTTCCTTTAGCACACCTTTCCTCTACATACTTTCCCTCGGACATGTCTCTCCTGCCTGTCTTGAAGTCAGGAGCTGTGTTCAGCCTTTGGACCTCGTTATCTTCCCTGGGTGTTACCCAGACTCTCCGATGCGAGCAGTCCTCTTCCCTGACACGGGCATTGCCCGGAACATTCCTCTGTTGTTTGAACAAGAACAGAGCAGAAACATAATTTTTACCTACTTAGAGATTGCTGTTCAGTCCTAATTGGCAATGCCGATGAAAATAACCCTTTATTTGGTGGTAAAAAGCAAGGCAGGTAAATAGGAGGATTACATTAGCTCCACACTTCTGTGGCTATTTCAGACTGACATGAGTTTTTTAACAACATCAGTCTGTCCTTAAGGAGAGCAGCGTTTAGATAACAGCTCTTCCAGCCGGTTCGGTCCAGTTTTGTTTTCCACGCTGCCCTGTGCGACATTTTGTGCTGCAGTCTTGCGCCCGCTGCTATTTTAAGGCATGACTCACGCTTGGCCTGTGACCCTCTTTGTGCCAGCGCAGCGAGAGCTCGGCAGCGCCTGACGAGGGGATTGCCCCGGCACAGAGGGCCCGCGGGGGGACTGGCGCCCTGCCCTCCTGCGGAGGGGAAAGGAAGGCGTTTCTTCCAGCCCAGGGACTCCAGCTGCCCTTTTGAGTGTAGGGATGCAGTCACAAGGGATCGGGCAGCTGCCCAGCCTCAGGCTGAGGAATGCACCCAAAAAATTTTGTCAAATGTAGTGCTGGCGTAAGAGCACTTTTCCTTCTGGAGGGCTTTATAGTAGAGCTATGAGGAGAGGAATATATATACTTAGATGAAATATACATATACATATATAGATGTGTGTGTCTGTGTGTAAAGGAAAAGGGAGATCAAGTACAAAGTATTACATGTTAAGCAGCCACCACCTGTCTTCTGCAAACTCAGGCTGCTCAAATCCTTTCAGAAAGGGATGGGGAGCTGGAATCACTCCAGCTTCCTTCTGTAAAGACTGGTGCTCCTCCTTATACAGACTACTTCCTTTCTTTAGCAAGCTCAGAGAAGATTTTTTTCCCCTTTTGCTCATTGTCTAGTAAAGGTACCCTGACAACATTTACGCAAATGAGTCAATTAACCAACCCAAGTATGTTTATTATACATTTACATGCAGAAATTTTGCACTATTAAATTCATGAGTACTGGCTGAGTCTTGTCCTACTTTTATATGGTTGTGCTTCTGTTTCTCCATCCTGAAGAAGCTTGTAGGGTAGAAAAATCTCATCATCTTAGTTAAAACATTTGTCAAAAAATAACATCTCTTAATGAAGGGAGAGTTAAGACTTAGCAAAATAAATATTTGTATGCTATTGATCCATAATTCTCTTGACTACATAATTGCATATTGTTGTTATGCTTCATGCTGGTTATGCAATGTTGCATCATTTATAAAAGAAGCTTGTGGCCCTGGAAGCTGGGTGTGTATTTTGCAATTATAACACTCGATCCAATGATAGACAGCCTCTCTTCAAATCTAATTTAAAACAATGTAAGGCTTATCACTGAGAAGAAAGGAATGTGCATGTTATACAAAAAAAACCTGACAAGTAGGTTGTGGCATTATATGCAGTAATAGTTCTCTTTTTTTTAGGCTTAAATCCCATTAACACAGCAAAAATAGTGTTTCTTTTGCACGATAAATCCAGGCTGAGTAAAACAGCCAAGCAGAGTGGGTCAGCCTCTGCTTGGTTAGCACAGCACAGACAATCAGCTGGTGTCCTTGAGGCTTTCCACTGAGTGAGGAGGACTGTGTACACCAGCACAAAGCTGCAGTCCTGTACCATTGGAGGAGTCAGGTGCACACAGACCCCTCTGAGGACTGGGATCGCAGCATCAGGGCTGCCATCCTGCAGAAATACAGAATCCAGCAACATGGAAATGGCCCCTGTGAAGGTAGTCACGTACTCTACTGTCTTAAAATATATTCCTTGGGAGAGAAAGTGAGTCATGGAATTTTGAGAAGCAAAAGTTTAAAATATCTGTTTGAAAAAAGTTTGAAAGTTTAAAATACCTGGTTGCCGGCTATGCTTCTCTGAAAACCTGGTATATTCTAGTCACCATGTTGTCATATCCTCACTATTTTCAGTGAAACCAAGCACTCCTTTGCATAATAACTTGTGCTTTTTCTGTAAATTAAAAACCATTGATAACTTTATAGATACACCTTGTTGTTTTGGGTTTCTTTTTCCTAAAATTTCTCTAATTTCAGAGTCTAATTCCTGTTTTCAAAATTACATGTTTACTCATAAGCATGTGGGCAAGATTGTACTCTAATGCCTCTGCTCTTAATTTCCAGCTTAATGATTAGTTACTTAAAAATTAATAATTTCATGTTAATAATTAGTTTTTAATAAATTGTCAGAAATTGATATGTACGCTATAGACATATTTAGGAAGAGATTAGATGGATTCTGTTATCTTTCTTCTGTACATTCCACACATACTGTACTGTATGTTAGAAGTAGAATCAGCCCTGAAGCTACTTGCTTCAAAAACAGAACTATGATTAATTCAGTGCCAAATATTTATGCATCAGACAAAAATAAATTCGTATTCTTTGTAAATTCAAACAAGACAAATTAGGTGGTAATTAAAACTCTTTCATATACTTCAGAATGTACTGATTCACTCCTTTCTACATTCAGAGAAAGCAGTTTCTAAGGCATAAGAGGAATGCTTTTGTGCAAAGAAATGTCAGTGTTTAATGTGTACAACATTCCTTATATCGTGTTCTGAACCCAGTTAGAATCACAGAATCATAGAAAGACTTGGGTTGTCCACCACTGTCTACTTCTTCTTGTGATGGACAGCAGGGGACAGAAGAAAATTAACTCTACCCCTGCCAAAAGCAGCACACCACTGCACAGCTGTTGCTACAATATTAACCTTCGTTTGGCACTTCCTTATGCCCCACCTTCTAGTTTCAGGGGGCTATGGTCTTAAAATGGGACATAAGTTCTTGGGCATGTGAGGTACTGGTCTTAAACAATGTAGGTTTTGTGTTTTAATCAGCAGACGCTTGCAAGAATAAGGGTAAAATTTGAAAAAACTTGTTTTATTTGTTCAGTCTGTAAATAATATTCTAAATACTTGCAGTCAACAGCAGCTTTAGCTTATTATTAATTTGTAGCTTTTATAGAGCATGTTTAATTTTTAAATCTTAAAGCACTTTTATAAATTTTTTTTTGAAGCTGTGGGTTAGGACCTCACAGTATCTTAAAGGATGTCTTAGTGGCTCACACAATACTCAACTAGGGAAAAAATAACCAGGTGAGATGCAGATTTTTCTTTTAACTTTTCACCTTTGAGGCACTCAGGATCACGGCTCATAGGACAGTCTTTTGTTCTGATACATGAAATTTGTGTACTCTCTGGAGAGATCTAATTATTAACAGTGGCCATCACCAAAACCCAGTCGGCCTTATGAATTATACCTGGATTGTGCCGCCTACATAATCCACGAGTTTCACTAGCATGCAGCCTTCCATGCTGACTAACCCAGAGAAAAGAAGACAAACCGTGAATTTCTTGTCGGTAACACACGAAGCACGACGGAGAAACCAGAGGCAGAGGGAGGGGAAGCATGATGCCACGCTGCCACCTACTGTCACCCCGCGGACTGCGGGGAGCCCTTTCATCCCTGAAATAAATATCGGACAGGAGGGCCAAGGGAAAATCAGCGAGGGACCCCGAGAGACACAGGTCTTAACTGGGTCAGGGATTCCAAAGGCGGCCTCGGGGATTCCTTCCCCGGGCCCTTTGCAGGGCTGCGGCCAGGGCAGGACTGCGGTGAGACATTCCCTGGCCCTCTCCCAGGGTGTTCCTCTGCATCCCAAACAATTACAGTCGTTTTTTACAGTAAACATTAACAAATAAGAGCTCTTTTATGATATTAATGTAATAACATAGTACACAAAATTTTTAAAAATCACAATGTGGTTTACCTGTACTTAATGTGGCAGGTAGAAATAGAGTCCTTAGGCAGCCCAGAGCTAGATCATTATCTGCAAAGAACAGAAAGGGCCTTGACAAAAGGCACGGTGTGACTGTCAAGTACAAATTTGTCCTTGCCAGCACTTCATTCAGATAGCCAAGTCCAGACTCTCCCTCTGCAATGCTTAGGAAGTTTCCACACACTGGCACGTCAGCAATACAGGACTCCCAAGCTGCTGGAGACCCACCTATTCCCACGTTCTCAGGCACATGAAGTCCTCCAAGTTGTCATTTGCTGTAAAAACTGATAACATTTATCAACAGCAATGGAATACAAAAGCTCTAAAAAGTACACATTCTCTGCTGCCATGAATAATCTAACAAATTGGCTGAGTTCTGTGGGAAACCTCGGAGTGTTTGCTTAGGCTCACTTGAAGTGCAAATAGTCATAAGTATTCATGACAGAGGATTTCATTTTTTTATGAAACAAACAAGCTGAAATACATTATATTGCACTCAGTCCGAAGAAAAATGTACTCTGCTAGCATTGGGTTGACAGATTTTTTGCATGTAAACATGCCCTATTCCCTGTTTAAATTAAAACATTGGAACTTTGGCTACAAAAGGGGAATTATTACAGTAAAATAACCTGGATGCTTGTTTGGATTTGTTTGGGTTTTTTTGGTTTTTTTTTTTTTTTAATTTGTTTTTTTTGGTGAGGTTTTTATATCATTATACTGGTTTCCCACAATTAAGGCCATGAATAGGCTTCTAATAATAAACTCCAAGTGTTCTTTCTGAGATGGTGATGGGGTTCTTTACAAACCTTTATAACTGAAGAGACTGAACTCTGGGACATGGTTCGTAAGAGGACATGTTCTTCAGCTGGATAAATTGAAGGAGTGGCAGCTTTGTAATAAACCTCCAGATTGTATGCCTCCAGCAAGGAACAAATTAAAAGGAAAAACAAACAAGACTGTCACATCAGAACCATCTCCCATTACCTTGGACCTTTCCAATTACCAACATCTCCAAAAGCAGTTATTCCACTTCTGAACTGTAAATCCAGCTGAAAATTTTTTTATGAATTAAACTTGAATTTTGAAAAGGTAATGTCTGAGAAAGTTTAGTTCAAAAATATAGTATTTACAAGATGTACAATTTATATATTGCAGCCCTAAAATGCACACAGTGCCTCTAAAGTATGATTTATGATAGAAATTGACTATCATAAATAGCATGCATCTAATTTAAATGTTTAGTATAGTTTTTATTGGATTTTAAAATTTTTGAATAAGAAAACATAAAATGTAAAAATAGTAATGTTTTTATGTTGTGCTCATATAGGCGCTACCTGTATCGAGATTTTTCTGAAAGAACATTCAATGCTGGTAGGATTTGTGTGCATATATAACCAGTTACGAATACCTGCTGGTGTTTTGAAACCCAGAAATTTCAACTTTTCTTCCAGATTCAACAAGAATTTAACCTAAGAGCATTAACTTTTTTTTAAATACTGTAACAGAACAATGTTAATTTAGATGACATTTCTGCATGTGTTATTTTCATTTTTTGTATAGAAGACAAAGCTTACTGAGGTGACAGCTTGCTTATGACAATGCATTATTCAAAATAACAAGAAGGGACCTGACTGAAAAACTGCAGAAGGACATTATGGCATTGAGTGATGGGCAAATTCAGCAATGAAATTCAATGCAGATAAACATCAGAGAATATACATAAGAAAAAATCTCTTAATTTCACACATTGAATGAAAAACTTTGAACTGACCATCACTCAAGAATAAGATCTCGGAGTTAAGGCAGATTTCTTCACCGAAATGCCAGCCCAGAGTTCAGCAGTGGCAAATCAAATGCCATACAGTTCACAAAAGAGCAGGAAGATGGAACAGCTTTCATGTCTGCCCATAAGTAGGCCTGGGAGAGAGAACTGAAGAGCAGTCTGTGTAACAGTGGTCTAAATGAGGGCAGGTTGTTTGTTGTCCCTTCCAGTACAAGGACTGGGGACATCAAGTGACTTTTGGAATCAGGTTCAAAGAAAAAAAAAAAAAAAGGTGTTCTTCAGACCAAAGATTATTTGAGCTCTAGAGGTATGTGCCAAAGGATATTGTGGACAATGAAAATTTAAATGGGTCAATGACACACTGAACAAGAGAGATTAGCTTTATTTCCTTATCCTTGTTTAAAGATTTCCTAATGCATCCTTTTTTTATGTTCTGCCTTTCTTGCTTTCATCGGACCGTGACATTCTACTTAAAACATTCTCGTAAATGCCATAGAATTTATTTCCAAACAGGAGACCGACAGAATGGCAGGCTAAATAAATGCTTCTCTCTGTAATTATCCTAATTTCTAATAGCTCCATCATATTGCCTGGGAAAAACGTTGATAGCTGTTCTGTGAGACCTTGATTGTAAGGAACGTGTCCCTAACTCGACAAACTGTTTATTCACAAGTCAGCAGAAGATACCATTAGTATAAATAAAAGATAAACGTGCAAATATTTGCACGAATATAACTGTCAAGTGGCTTCTAACAAACTTAATAGCACGCATGCGGCATAATTAATAAGAGCTGTAGTCTATATCATGCGAAAAATTAGTGTTGTGTAGCAGTTATTGTGGCTTAAGACTGCTAACTTTCTTCCCCGGTTTTGCAGGTCGTACCGTGTTTAGACAGGAGTGATGAGAATAAGCGGAGACGTGATTAAATCTGATCTGGCACAATTCCTTTATAAGTAAAACCAAAAAACCAAAAGCCAGAAATGACCCAAAGCCCGCAGGACAGCGCGCAGCAGCGCGCGCCCCCTCAGCACCGGCCGCGGCGCGGGGGGGAACGGGGCCCGCGATTGGCTCGTAGAGGGCCCCCGCGTCACGTGACCAGCGGCGCGCTCCTTATAGCCGCGCGCCGGGCGCAAGAAGGTGGCCGTGTGTGCGAGTGCGCGCTGCGGGGTCCGTGTGGGAGCAGCCGCCGGTGAGCGGGGCCTCGGGCCCGGGAGAGGGGCGGGAAGGACGAGGAGAGGCGGGAAGAGGCTGCTCTCCGTCTCGGCTGAGCCCCTGCCACCGGCGGCGGGTTGGGGCCGCAAGGTTCCGTGGCCGAGTTCGGGTGTTGGCGGGCTCCTGCCTCGCTATTCCCCATTGGCCGCGGCGGCGCGCGGGGAGGGAGGGGCCCTGCGAGCTCCTGGCGGGAGAAGAGCCGGGGGAATGGGGTGGGTGAGTGCCCCGTTCCTTACAGCCACTCCGGGTGTGCGCCTGGGACAGCCCCGCCAGCCCTGCGAGCTCGGCTGGTGGGAGCGGGGCTAGGGCATGGTGTGGGTGAGTGCCCCGTTCCTTACAGCCATTCCGAGTGTGGGTGGGTGCCCCGTTCCTCCCACAGCCATTCCGCGTGTGCGCTTGGGACAGCCCCGCCAGCCCTGCGGGCTCCTGGCGGGAGCCGGGCCGCGGGGATGGTGTGGGTGCGTGCCCCGTTCCTCCCACAGCCATTCCGGGTGTGCGCCGGGGACTGCCCGCCAGCCCTGCGGGTAGGCCGCTCCGCGCTGTGCCTTTCCGCCGCTCGTGTCTCGGTGCAGCCTCGGGAGGGGCCCACTGACCACGCCGTACATGGCTGACTGCTTAAGGCAGCCATGAAGGCCGGTAATACCAGATGGTAATGTTCTCTAACTCCTGTTTTAATTGTAGTGTTTTTCTATTGCAGTTGATCTCATGAATTCCAAAATGAAACACAAATTGACGGCGGAGAAGTCCTCAGGATCTTTGCAGGTATAGGCTTTAAAGCCTTGAAGCTAGTACCTCTCTGTGTGACACAAGCTTCTCTGTCCACTGAAGGAAAATAAAGGGATCTCTTGCAATGTGCTTCCACCTGGCTTATGTCCATTTGGCTTGAGTAACGTCCTGGCAGACACTGTGGCTTGGGAACATGCTGTCCTGCTTGGGTCTATGTGCTTATGACTACTTTTTTTCCTATTGCTCAGCAAGTCCTTTTTACTTTGACACTGAGCTTACTGTCTCTCTCTTTAAGTTTTCAGGGTTGGTTTGGTTTGTTTGTCCTGACTATGTGCCTTTGCTTACTGAAGCTGTCTGGCTTATGTTTAGGGGTTGTGGGGTAGGTTTTGTAGGCTGTTCTTTATGAGTGGGAACTTATGAAGAGTTCTGCCTTATGTTGGACATGTTTTAACTGAAGTATTCAAGCAGGCAATTTACTTTCTGAAGTCACTTTTGTGAATAATAGTTGCCTTGGAAGTGGTGGAAATACTTAAATAATTTCGGCTTTTAAGAGTTAACTGATTAGGAATAAATCTTAGTAACTTTTCTTGATAAGTCTTTCAATGTAGGCCCTAATCAGAATGGTACAGAAGGGTATAAAATAGAGGCTAGTGGCTCTTGTATGATGAGGCATAGTGACTGGAATGGAAGCTTCAGGTATTAGTGAAAACTGCTAATTGATAGATCTGACTTATGGCAATCTTGTCCCATAGTGTCTCTAGGGTGTGAATTGCTCGGTGTGGCTTTTTGCACTTTCAGTGAGTTAACTTGAGTATTGGCCAATAATTTCTTGGCAGAGTATAGCTAACTCTAATCCTAAGTAACAGCAAGCAGTGTCTGACACACGGTGTGATTCTTGTTCCCACAGCAGTTAATGTTTGTCCTTAGTGGAACGGTAGGATAATTGGTGGCAGAAACTACCGTGGGAAATGGGAGCTCTTGTCCTATGAAGTACGGTGTGAATCGGTGACTTTCTCACGCTGCTGTGGCATTGTATCCTGGCTGCTCTTGCTTGGTTGTCTGCCATTGTTTGCTATCCCATGGTGGCAGTGTAACCAACCCAGTCAGAAAGCTTTGATGCAGGAAAGAGGCATTTATGCATGATAGCAAGGGTGATAAACATACTGGCTAGGCAAAACAATAGACTCTCTGGATCGGAGCAAGGAAACTTTTGATCCATTTTAATGGATAATCAAAGTAACACATCTATTTAAATAAACACTGTTTGATGGTGTGTTCACAGGTTACAAAAACAGCTGCTGCCTGATGTGCCTTTACCACCTAACCTTGCACCTGCAGTCTCTTTTGTCCCTGTCCCCAAGGGTCTGAGACTGCTGCTCTCAAACTCGAGTTTGAGAGGTCCAGCTAAAGTCACTGGCCTTGAATCTAATCAGAGTATTTCTGCTGAAGTTCTTTTATGAAAGGTAAATGTTTCCTGAGAGGCAGGGATTGATCATAGCTTCATGTGATTAAGATCTATCTCTGGTAGAAATAATTAGATCCCCTTCCTTACAAAAGCCTTAATATAGGCTACAGTGTCACTTTTTTTTTGTCTTGAAAAGATGAATTGTGTTACCTTAATGGAAGCATGATGGATTCCTAATTTTCAGTAGATGTAAAGAAGAGTGGCTGCTGTCTGACCCATTTTTGTCTTTTCAGAAGTACCTCACAGACAGCACATGCAGTGCTGCCCGAAGACCAACTCTTAAAATGATCCAGCCTTCAGCAGCTGGTAACCTGGTTGGCAGGCATAATGAGGTATAAACTAAAAGATAACTTGTAAATATGGAATTATTTCTAGTCATAGTGAAGTGCTTTTGAGCTGTTAACTGAAAACTAATATATTTGAAAAAAATGCAATGTGCTAACTAGAATGACACAAGCTTACTATTGTTCTAGTAATAAACAATATTAAAACCTAGCAATTTGAGTTCTTTGGGTATTAAGGAAGATGTTTAAACTAGAACTATAATGTGAAGAAAGCAGGACTTAGACACTTGCAGTCATGAGTGTGCAGGCTCAGAAGTTTGTATTTTTGTGTAGGCTGAGATGTTCCTCTAAACTTAAACCTGCCCATGTTTTATGCAGAAGAAATCTGCAGTCAGAAGGAAGCTCTGGAATAACAAATTTGCCTCAAAGTCTTCTGAAGCTGAGGTGTCTGTGAACAAGGAGCAAGAGAATGAGAATGGTGTCATTCAAGCTGAAGATCTCATGATGAAAGGTACGTGGTAATTCCTGAAATGTTTTCTTGCACTTTAAATGCTATGCTGCTGTTGGAGTGCTACTTTTGAAACATATAGCCCAGCCAAAATAACAAGGTACAACACTGCTGCACACAATGCTTCTCAGCTTCTGGTTATCATGAACTCCTTAAATACCAGACATCTATATTAAATATAGAGGATAAGTATCATCAACTCCCGCTAGACATCACGAAAAACTCACAAAGCCTTTATCTAAATGACAAAGGAAATAAGTTTTCCATTGACTAATAATTAAGATGAAACCAAAGCCTGTTCTGCCACAGTGTGTTGTTTGTGCAGTTTCTCAGAACCAGTGTGGACAGTGTCTTGGAAGTAACACTTTTGTCTTCCACAAAGTGCACATTCAGAGCAGGATTTGCAAGTGTGGCCATCTTGCAGAGCCTGCTGCCATGCTTGAGGTGGCTTCCTGAAGGCACTGTACAGCCATTAATGCAGCGTAGGATCTGTTTCCTGTAAGCTTGTGTCACTAGTTGTAGTTCTACAACTAATCTTTGAAAACACTGTATGGAGCGAATTTTTAGCATCACAGCTCACAGAATACTTGTATACAAGTTAGATATCTTAAGGTGCTCTTAAGAAGTCAGTCTTACCACAGACTTAATGCGGCCTCTTACATTCAGGAGATCCTTCATCTCGGTATTGGAAAGAAGTGGCTGAAGAAAGGAGGAAGGCTCTGTATGAAGTGCTTCAAGAAAACGAAAAGGTAGCTGCTCAAAGATGTCTAACTGCTAAGGTCACCTGGTTATTGTTTTCCTCTTCTAACATTTTGTTATTTGAACTCAGTTGCACAAAGAGATTGAGCAGAAGGATGGTGAAATTGCCCGCCTAAAAGAAGAAAATGAAGAGCTGATGTCCCTTGCTGAGCATGTGCATTATATGACCAGTGTGATTGAGGTACTCAAAGTAATTTTCAGTTAATGTTGTGGAACAAACCAGTGAGAAACCAGCCAAAGTATTTATAATGAATCATGACTTGTTATATGTGCTCACATGAGTTTTCATTTTAAATTGCTCTCTGACCTGTTTACTGCAGGATAACTCTAATTCTAGAGTCAAAAAGCTCCTAGGGGATGAATTTTTCCCATCTTAGAACCTAGGAGTAGTGAGAATACTAAGATTGATGTTTTCAGAAGGAGGAATTCAATCTACTCTCTTAACAGCATTAGGATTTGCATGTTGGAGATTGTGATAAGGGAAGGAAGAGTCGGTTTTTCACTTTTTTTGGGATTACTTAAATTAATGTGCTTAATAGGTTGGTACTGGCTGTGTCCTTTGAGAAACTGAACTTGCAACAGAGTCACAAAGTAGAGCAGTGAGAGGGAGCACCATTCTCTTTAAGGTCAAGGTTTTCTTGTCAAGTGCCAGTTTCACTGCCCGAAAAGGGCTGTACACAGTCTCTATGGTTTATAAACTCAAATTTCGTAACAGCTCCCTCTGAGAGTTCCTTGGGGTGAGTGGTTGTCACTAATTCCATGGCTCCTTCAGCAGGAGAGAATTGTTTGTAAGAGCCTCTGAAGCTGTGATAAATACATAGATAGGTGTGGAGCCATGAGGTTGTTTTTGCAGGAATTAGGCTCTCATTAAGCTGGGGTATGAAGGTGGATGCCTGGCAAATACCTTGAGTCTGTGATGACTAGACTGAGAGGTGGAAGCAAAATGTGATATTATTGCAAGTAACTTGTGTAATCAAGAATTAAATTTCATTGAGTTACTTTTCAATTAGTGCAGTTATTTAGATCAGCCTTGAAAGACTGCTTTGCTACACTTGAATTTTTTTTGGTGTTTGGGGACTACTGCTTGTTAGTGATAAAACCATTGGCAGAAATTAGATTACTTGAGGACTTGAACTAATAGATGGAAACGTCTCTGCAGTTTCTCGAAAGTTATGATCACTTATTAGTTGTAAGCTGCTCCCTTCTGAGGCTTAAATGAGCCTTAAGGGATCCATCAAACAACCAGAAGCTTCAAAATCAGCTTCTTCACAGTCCTGTTTATCTTCCTTAGATCAGGTTAGGTGAGGAACTTCTAGGTTGATCAAGTGCTAGAGACTGCTGGGTCTTAAAGCTCATCTCGACTTAATGTAGCTTCATCTCTAACTAAAAACTGAGTAAATTGGCTGTACAGTAATTTTTCTAAAATTAAATCTGTAGGGTACTATAGTAAATACTTAACTTGGGAACCAGTTTCCCATGTTTTAGGTTGCCTGAGATGAAACCTGTCCTACTGAAGAACCTAAGAAAAACTGAACAAGCAAATGTGATTTACAAGAGGTAGTAATTGGAGTTGAACTTATATCTTAAGGTTTTTGTAACTGAGGAATGTTTTGACTATGTCAACAACCTCCAAATAAATGTAATTAGGTTGCTTAATTTCATATGCAGAGTCTTCTTTCACTATTTCATAGTTATTAAGTAGAAAAATATTAAATTTGCTGTCTTCTGTTCCTTTGTAGAGGCTAACTGGGCAAGCACCTGACAATCTTGAGACACTGGAGAGTTTGGCTCTAGAGGAATCCAGACAGGAAAATGAGGACCACAACTGTGGAGATGAGGCAGACAGCCCTTCTGAAGAAGAGCCATCACAAATATTGTCTGGTTTAAGGGAGAATAGATCAGATCTTCCTTCAAAGGAAGCAAGCCATTTGCAACTGGAATGACAACCTTTAAATAGGCTTATGTATGTGGCTTTTAATTGCAGACTTCCTCTTGAAAGCACATACTGAACCTCAGGTACAGAAACTCTTGTGGGAACATTACAGATGTTGGTATTTTTAACTGGAATTATGTAGCAGTGGGAGGAGTATCTGAATACTGCATGGAAAATTTACTACAGGCTGCATGTAGTTGCCTGTAGGAAATGCAAATACTGTGTATTTCAACTGTTGTGTAAATATCTTTCTTATCAGTTATTCTGACATGGTGCATGAAAATTGATAAATAAATCTTTGCATTACCAAAATAGTGTCCTAATTGACAGGGGAATAGTTAATCCTTGGTTCAAACCAATTATGACTCCTGTAGATGGAAGCTTTCCAGTTTTTGGGGGGATTGCCTGGGCAGTTTTTAGTTCTTTTTAGATTTGCAGAATTCTGGAGAACAAAATTGCTTTTCTTGTGGATAGAGGGGGGGGGAAAGCAAAAATTTGTGTGCTGTTGGTGAGGTTTCAGAAAATCTTCCTGGGTAATGAGAGTCAAAATCTAAAGGTCAGTTAGATTTATGGTTTTCAGGTTTTTTAAAATTACTCTGCCTGCTAAGGAAACATTTTGCAATTTGTGTAATGAGAGCCTAAATAGGAAATATTAGACCATTTATGTTAGTAATACTTTAATTGGCTTAGGAAGAGAAGGTGGTATGTTCTTGGTCCCAGTAGCAGCTGTGCTGAAAACTAGCTGGAGACAAAGCAGCCTGTACTTCAGAGCTGTTCTAAAAGGAAACTTGGTGTTTTCAAGGTACTGCTCTGATATTTACCAAGAGATGAGACACCCTTTTACCAAGGTACTTCGGTTCTGAAAGTTTACAGGAATAGAAAAGGTCTTTAAAACCTAGAGCACCCTATCTGGTATCTGCATGGGCTGTGATGGAGCGGGAAAGTTGGATACAGATTTTCCAGTACTGAGTGAACTTGGGGCAGTTGTTCTGTAACAAGGCTTTAATAATGGGACCTGTTGCCATATCTTGGGAGGAGCTTAAAGCTGAGTGGCTTTCAGG
Source organism: Molothrus ater (assembly GCF_012460135.2). Taxonomy (NCBI): domain Eukaryota; kingdom Metazoa; phylum Chordata; class Aves; order Passeriformes; family Icteridae; genus Molothrus; species Molothrus ater. Next base: position 93,444,143 of record NC_050478.2, on the reverse strand, counting down.
AGGCAGAAGTGAATAGCAGCATCCTAGTTCGTGGATCTCTCTCTGGCCTTGCCAAAGATGGTTGCTTCAGAGTATGTGTGAATGGCTCTGGAGCTATCAGATGGGCACCTTTATATTCCTTCTGTTTTACTTCCTGTGGCTGTTGATAAGTTAACAGATGTTTTACAAGTGATTTTAGTTGTGACATCCAGGAAATGTCAGAAACCACTGTAGGAGGTAATACTCCTGGCTGCCATTTTACCTCAAGCATACTGATTAGAAAACAAAGCATCACAATTTCTTGTGGACTTTGTAAGCACAAGATTGTATCTTGCAGTGTGTGCTCCAAGGGCTGCTTAGACATGTTCCTTTCCATCACAGGATGAAGGTGGGAAAGATGTGTCCTTTATTTTGCACTGATGCTGTCTTGAAGAAACTAAACTGGGTGCTGGGCAAATGCTTTGTAGAGTAACCTTGGTTTTCTGTTAATGAGAAGTGGATAATGCTTGTCGAGTGACTTAGACCTCTCCTATCTCACATTCTAAGCAACTTTCTTAACACAGTAATTCAGCATTAGTAAATAAGGACACAAATTTCGTTTTGATGTAGTTGTTTTTTGCAGTTCAATTTAGTTTGATTGTTAACTGTAGTTTTTAGGGGTGGCTTTATTTTTGAACATCAGGCATATTGTATTTGCACAGGCTGTAGAAGGGAAGAAAGGACTGTGGCATGACTAGCAAACCAAAATGAGACAGCAAGTGCAACTTTTCTACTATTTCACTTCTTGCTGTGTGAACTGCTGTAGTACAGGTGCTGCTGTTGGAACAGAACTGCCAGAAAGACAAATCCAGAATTTGTGTGCAGTATCTGCATCTGTGTGTTTCTTACCTTCAGGCTGATCAAGAAGAATGCTTATTAGGTTTAACTCTTAAGCTTTTTCTGGATTGATTTTATTTAAATAAAAAACAAAATGTGACAGTCTGATATGCTGGATCCTTCTGATGAAATAGACTGTGTACAAATAAATCATGGAAGTTCTGCAAGTAGGCTGATGGATGTATTGCAGCATTTGGCCCACCTCTAAGAGAGTAAATTTTTTACATCAAAAAGGCATGTGCCACTTAGTCATACATACTGATGTTTTAAACCAAAACTACTATGGTTTCATTAAGTGCAATTTGTTAGCAGAGTGGGTAGTTTGCTGTATAAATGGAAAAAACCTGTGATGCCCCAGAAGGCTAGGTGTGAGAGCTGAACTGCCACAGTAATAAAACCTCTACACATGCTTTGTCACAGATGCACTGAACCTTGACCAAACACTGACTGTACCTATTGTATCAGACATAAATGTATGGAAATGTTCCCAGCAGTTTTAGGATGCTGCACTAACTGCTGTTTAAAAAGTTCTAAAAGGATTGAGTTTGTTGTTCTGAAAATTCTTGAGTGCTTTTTTTTGAACATGCATGCAGCAGCACTGTGCTACATGTTAAGTCTAGGAACTTGGTATTTATGTGCTCACAGCTTGTCAAAGGTGTAGAAATTACACAGAGATTTGTGATCAGTTATCTTAAAACCATCTGACATTTTAAGTATATAGGGGAACTCATTTGTCACTGAACATGACCATGTAGTAGCTGAAAATCAGCATCACTAAAGACAACCTTTCTATCCAGCTAAGTTACAGAGATAACATTCTATCTAGCACAATAAAAGTATCAGTTCTGGAACCTAACTAGAGTGTGATTCTTTCCAAGAAGCCAAATGCATTTGTGCTACCTGCCTGTTGACTCCTTTTCACTGCAGAGGGTACAGACACAATCTGTCTTTCACCGAGGCAGGCTCAGGCTGTGTGCAAGTGGGATGTATCTACAGTGTCCTAGCACTTCTCACATAAAATGTGTGTGTCTGAGCAGGGCATGAATTTCAGCCTTGCAAAAGCAAAGGGCAGGTGGGTCATTTGCAGGTGGCAGATGTTTCAAGAATGAGCAGCTATGCAGGGACAAGCAAACCATGGGGCAGGTGGATTGTTTGTGTGAGGAAGAACTCATAACTGGTTTACACTAAAAATTGTTATTTTTGCTAAGCACCCATTGTACTTAAGACAATGTGTGGAGAAATTAATCAGACCATAATAGCTCCTTGTTTGGGCAGGTGAAGCTCACTTGTTTTTTTTGCATGGATTGCTTATGTAAGGGCTGCAGCATTGTCCTGTGCTGCAGCTTATGGTGTGGCCTCTGCATAAGTCATGAAGTTAGTCATAGGTTGTTTTTTGTTAAGAACATGTGATGCATGTTCATTTACTTCTCCTCAAGGGCCATCTCTGGTTGTTTTCAGAACTGGATTTAAGAATTTTATAAGAAGTGCAAACTTTGCCAAGGCTGTGCTTTTCCAGCACTCCAGTGTTCTTAAGACTGAGTTGTATTGTCATCAATGTTTTTTTTCAGCATTTATTGTTTATTGTGCTATTCATTTATCTTTCCATTCTTGTAATAAGACAAAACAGTGTAGCAGCTGATAATGGTGTTATGAGGAACTGTAATTTGCTGCTGTTTGTTGAACTGCTGGCAGATGGCTGCAATGAAATGTGATCAGAAATGTGAGGACACATCTATCCTACCCTCGAGGACACTGCATCCATTTGAACCTGGGTGCTGTGGATCCTCTCAGGACAATCCCACTGCAAAGCAGGGAGCCATACTTAAGATACAGTGTCTGGCAGTTGTTGACTCTAATTTTGAAGTCCACATTATTGATAAGTATTATTTATAAAGTATATATCATAGACTGCAGGACAGGGTGAAGCTATAGAGCATAGCTTTTGAAAATCTGATGGATACAAAAGCCTTGCCAGTAGCAGTGTGAAACTGGGCAGCCTAACATGCTGCTGCTGTAGCTACAGGAGTATAGGGGTGCTACAGATTTCTATTTATGGGGCCACATGCTGAAATAGTGACAGCATGCCACAGTAGTAAAAACCAGCACAGCATAAGGTAAGGATACCTTTACCACCAGATAAACAAACCCCTTTCCCAAGTGCACTAATAGCGAGCTGCCCATCTCTTCCATCTGCACTGCTGCTGAGCTACTTTGTATGGGAACTTTTTCCTAACACACTTCCTGGGGTGGCCCTGACCTTTCAATTTGTCCAGGTAAGCCTGCTGCAGCCCTAAGAGCTTTTGTAATTACTGCCTGCTGCTTCCTTCTTTACTAGTTGGTAAGCACAAGCCTTGTGATGTTCACTTCTGTGCATCTGGTTTTCCTACTCCACCAAGGAGCCAGGAAAAGGCAGTGTTGTCAGCTCTGCAAGCATAAACATGTACAAGCTTGGAGACAGATAAATGGTTTGGTCATTTTTCTTTGCCTTCAGGTTTTGGAAGCGTTAAGGTTTGTTCACTTTGTCACAGCTGTGGAGAATCCTGGTTGCAATGGTGTAGCAGATCAGCTGTAGCTAGTGAACTTCTCCAAGGGTGGCTTTAAACTACAGGGAGATGAGATACACCCTCCATTTGATGCAGCATCTCTGTATGTGAGCTGCTCCCTGTTCCCTGTGGCTTTGGCTCCCTGCTCCATAGGCAGCTCTACATTCCCCAAGGTGTGTGCTGTAAGCCTTAATGTTTGAAAAGGGAAAATGAATGGAAGGAATGTCTTCTGTCTGAGGAGAGTCTGTCTTCGTAGAAGGGAGAAGTAAATAGTGCAAGTTTGGTAACAATCCTGGAGGCTCTCCAGCACATTTTCTGGTAGTCCCTGTGGAGCCTTTCTTGGTAAGTATCTTGAATGATACACAAAACTGGCTTGCTCTAAACTTAAACTATGAGGCTGATAGTGAAGGACTGCTGATGGAAAGGGTGACTATACATATGGACTGATGTGCTTAGTAATTAAAAATAATCTTTATTATAACTTAAATGTGATAGGAAATATGGTGAGTACAAATGCCACAAAACTAAAAGAAAAAATTAAAAAAAAAAGTAGATACAAAAGGACACCTTGAAAGAATTCAACTGATGGGACAGGTGTAGTATAAAAACCATAACATGACTATTTCACCTTCTGCAAAAAGTTTATATTCCTCAGTAAACAAGTAAGCATTTTGCACTGTACAAAATGTACTTCTTTAATTAAAGGAAGAATATATATATTTATAAATATACAGATATGTACATTCTTGTAACATTCAGAGTAAAAAAAACAAAACAAATGACCCCTGCCTGCCAAAGTGTTTGGCTCACAAGGTTTCCTCTTGATGTGAACTGTTTGCAATATTTTCTATGTCGTCTATGCAAATTTGGATACTTCAATTGACATCTAAATAGCATTTCATGCATAATGAACACAGTACAGGAACACTCTTCTGTTAAATTCTATTCACCTCCTCTGTTAACTTAAGGCTTGTAATCAACAGTTTGAAGCACTCGCTGTCTTTCAGCCTTGCAGTGCAGGGAGGGGAGGCGCATTCACTTCTCCCTCTGTTTATTACTGCCTCTGAGGTCCACTTGAGTTTGTTCTGTTCTTTATATGGAAATCACTCTATAGAAACTATGCTCCTCTAATTAGAATGTACAAAATCCAATCCTGCCTGCAACTTGCAGGACAAAATGGTTTTGGGGACTCGTGCAATTAGCGGTATTCACTCCTTCTTCTCAGAATAAATAAATGCACTTTACCTTTTCATTTAGTTTTCAGAAACCTACATGATTGTTTGATCCCCCTCAGAAATTGCTGGATTAATGATGGTTTGCTGCTGGAGGGCAAGAGAAGGGAATAAAAGACCAGTGGAGGCATTTAGAATGAGTCACCAAAGTGACACCTCCCAGGGTTTACATCATGCTGTTTCTCAAGGCAAAACTTGTAGAACTTTCCCTGTATTTCATTACCAAGACACAACTGAGAAAGCTGAGCAGCATTTCCTGCTACTGGAGTGTTGCTGGGGACACTGCAAGGCAGCAGACACTTCATTTGGGATTCAAGGGAAAACTTTGCATGCCTGCTCAGGTGGCCTCGTGATTGTCCTTGATAGATACGGTATCACATGTCTCAAGCTTTCACAACAACTTCAAGGAGGTAAATATAATAGGAAAATATATGCAGATGCCAAATTCTAAAAACCTCACAGAAGTCCGTTGAGGCTGAATAACTGCAATTATATTATTTGTTTAGAATCAGTCGAGAAAGTATTGTTCCTCAGCATCTGACTGTTCCATCATGAGCTGCAACTAGGAGCCAATAGGAATCCTTAAGCTGGATTTTAGATTTTGCTTTTCTTGAAGAAGTCTGTAAATTGCTACATTTTGGAACATTCTCATAGAATTCTTTAAAGTCTTCCTTTTGTTCCCCACACTGAAGTGCAACTCCATCCTACTTTAATGTCTGTTAAATATTAGCAGGTTCTTTTCCATCTAAAAAGCTGTGGCAGCTTCAGTTCCACGGCGGCTTCCAACTTTAACAAATTCCCGGGGAAATTTGTCCAGCTGTTCATATGCCAGTCTCCCATCTTCACCTAAATGCAAAATGATATATTATGATATATATTAGCATAATAATATATTATGTCATTGCCCTAGAACATTTAAAATACTGGATTCTCTGCTGTTAGAAGGTACTGATTGGCCAGTAACTTCTGGCCATTCCTAAACTTTATTTTGTTAGAAGCAATTTCAGAAATTATTTGGAAAAGTTAAACATTCCCTGAATGTTCAAATTATTATTTTTTTTTTAATTTCTCATGTAACCTGTTAGGTTATCTAAAGCCAAACAGAAGCAGATGTGGCTTCTGTGATGAGGTGACAGTATCTTGCACACTTGTCATACTGAATGGCCTATTGTGCTTCTCAAGGTCTCAGCTGCTGCTGTGATGTACTTGAGGTAAATGTTTATCCACTTCAACCTTGGAAAATATAAAGTTTATCCACCTCCCACTTCCTGGCACTTTAAAGAAGTGAGTCTATCCACAATGTTACTTCTATACTGCTGAAAATGAGGAAGGAGTATGTTTGCTAAATATTATTGTGTCTTTCAACCCCTTTTTCCTTAGCTACTGCCATCTAACTGCACTTCCACTAAGACAGCATTGAGCCTAATGTGTTGAACTGGCAATTAGGAACCAAAAATGATCTCTGTATGTTGTCTGGAAGAATGGCAGAACAATCAGAGTTTTCAAGTGTCCTTGGGCTAGTTGTTTTATAATCTGAGCAATAACACGTCCAACAGCAGACGGAATTCCTGCTGAAGTGGTGAATGGAAGAGAGCATTTTTGAAGGGTTTGCATAATTAAAATAACACAAGGACACCTCCCCCATAGAGCAGAAATTCATGCCTAGCCGAAAGGCCAGAAAAACACAATTTTTCTGTGCCACTGAAGTACTGGTGCCCGGAAACTGTGCTGATTAATTATCAATTCCTTCTGTTTCTCTCCTTCTCCTTTGCTATCCTTCCTTTTACTACTTCCCCCTCCAGACTCACAAAATTCAATTTCTCTTTTTAGCTCGTTTTCAAAATGAATGATTTTTAAGAATCTGTATTTTCTGACTGGTTTAAGTCGCTCTGTAAAGTGTTGTTTCAATTTACGGTCTCACATTTACACAGCTCAGGTGTCTTACATGCTGCCCTGTTAAAAAATAAAATTAAATACTGCTCTAAACCAGGCAACTCACCGAGGGAGAGCAGGGTTTCGGATGCCACTTTTCTGATCTCTTCATTGTCAGACTGGCAGAGCGTGACCAGCATTTTAATGCTCTCAGTAGCCTGGGAAGTGCAAAGAGAACTGCATTAGCACCACACAGGACACTCTGGGGTTTTTCCACAACCTTGCATGTAAACAGTAACCATCCTCTGCACTGCCCTCCCCACTCCAAGCAAAGGGCTTTGGTGGAGACAGGAGGAATGGGGTTTCCCTGAGGGGAAGCATTTGGAGGAGGTGTATTTTCTGCTGCTGGTGTGGACCCTTCCTAATTTTCCTACCCTATGCACTACATACATAAATCTGACAGACCAGCTATGTCTGCCACTTCTGACTGTAGGATAGGTGATGGACTGTGGACCAAGGCCATAAAATGCCAATGCAAGGGTATAGCAGGGAAATGAACAGGAGGGATCTAGCAAATAGGTTTCCTAAAAAGCATGTCAAGCCTGTGCTCACCAGTATTTGCAGACTTCTGCCTTGCCTCTGCTATTTTTGGGAAGAAAGCAAGGAATAATCCTGCTCTGTGCAACAAAAATGTCAGGTCTTTGGGGAGAGCAGCTATCATAGTGTCTCTGGCTGGTTATTTAATACTACAAGAGAGATGAGTGAAAGGAAGGGCAGGTACTGCCCCAGTGTGACACCTGGAAGAGGCACTGAGCCACAGAGTCAGTATTTGTATGAGACCTGTCAATCCAAGGGGCACAAGGCCTGCTCTGCATGCTCTGAATGAGGGCTTTGCTGCCACAGCCATTACATCTCACCACCTTGTCTTCAGCGTGGCCACTCGTGTGTGACTTGGGCTGAGGCTGCACTGGTGACTACAGCTCAAATGCCTGAAAGTGATGGGGCACAGCCACACAGAGCTTGCTGCCATCTGAAAAACCCCTCAGAGATTCACTGGGCCCTTGTGCAACCAATTGTGGATTAAACTGCTCCTGGGTTACCCCATCCACAGCCACCTATCCATTGTAGCATTTCCATCTCTGAAATAATAACTTCCAGTTTCAGCTTTTTCTTTGAAGATTCCACATGAAGATACTTTCCCTCAGTAGCTTTTTTCCCCCAGCCATTCTCACCATTCAAGACTCACTGCCACATTGCCCAAGTTAAATTTGCCTAGCTCCAGTTCCCACCACTGGTTCCTAGTCTGAGTTTTCCTGAGCAATGAAAAACCCCACTGCACCCACATGTCCCTCACCATTGCCTCTCAGGGATGCCTGCTAGCTTCTCATTTAAGGGAAAGGTTTTTCATATTTAAACAATGCTGGATTATGTGCAGGATAGCATCAGTTGTGACTGGGATGAAGTTACAGTTTAGAACGGCCTTCCAGGGGACGGATTAGAAGGAGAAATAGTCAGTCCAAAGTGCATTTGTCTCATGGAACACATTTTTTGCCCCAGTGTCCCATACCAGCCAGGCTTGGGTGGCTGCTGTCTCCCATGGCTCTATACAACCAAAATAAAAGTGAATTTTCCCATCCTGTCATAGGCTGGAATGCAAAGATAGTACCAGTTACTAGCTGAAGCTGCAGTGCCCACATGTTATGACCAGTTATTTGTCACAAAACAAGCTGTGATCTCTCTTTTCTGCTACTGTAGCCCACATACATTAGAGCTCATTTTATCCTGGGAAAGCATTCTTTTATCCTTCTCAGTCAGTACTTTACAGATTAACATTTTTTTTGTCTGTGATGTGGAACTGAGTCTCCTGAAGTCAATATGAGAGGGAGGAAAAGATGATATGCAAAAGATAAAACTTTGCCAAGGTCACAGAACCCAGGTGTTTGTGGTTTAGAAGGTTCTAAACCATTCCCTTTATCTGAAAAAGGATGGAGCACAGCAACACAAAACAAAAACACTAGTGCTGCTGTTATTGAAATTTCTGTTTTGTTGTTTGTACCTATCAGATGTCCTTTCAAAAGCAAAGCCAAGCACCACAGTGTATTTCTTGTCTCTTACCTTGAGGTATCTTAGAGCCAAGCAAGCTGCTTTCTGCAGCTGGAGGTTGGGCTGGGTTAGTGCTTCACAGTAATAAATCAAGGCCTGAAAACAGATAAAGAAGAACAGCAATGAAAATGTCTGTGTCTCCACAGAGAAGGGTGGAGCATGGAGGTATTGCTACCCTGTTAAAGGACAGCAATTGCAGCCTGCCTCCCTGGCAGGGAGCATGTGGGATGGCACAGGTGGGATAATTCCCTACAGCAGATCCAGGCCAGACCACCAGTTATAGATCAGCAGTCTCAGGGCAGCTTTTGGTGGGGAGAAGTTAATGGTTAAGTGAGATGCACAATCTGACACCTTTGAAGGCCTTTCACCATATATCACCAAAGAGCTTTGAATGGGCCTTGGAGTCTAATATCTCAAGAGGTGGCCCTTGTGATGGTCTCTTTAATGTAGGGATGATGATGAACTAGTTGGTATAGACCCCAGGGAGACTTAAAATAATGATTACAATGTCAGCATGAGCTGCTAGACCAGTTTACTGCTTGACCCTGGAAATTAGTAGTTACTACTGAGCAGCAAATCTCAGCAGCACTCAGCTGCACAGTGAATTCATCTGCAGCATAAGGCTGCATAATACCCTCACAGAAGCCACTGTGTGGTCCTTCCTGCAGGCAGTGGACCAGGTATCAGCTACACATGCCTGTTCCAGGAGAAGGTTATATTTGCCCTGAGATGCTGCCTCCAGGAAGCTGGGGATGGGAGAAGGATGCTATGAAATACCAAGAGGCTGCAAAAATAGAAGATGAAGTGCGAGGGCAAGCAAAGAGGAGACAAGAAAAGCAAAGACTTTTTCTCTTCCCTTTGCCTTCCTTCTGCCACTCTTCCTCTTCCAGCTGCCTTTTCTGTTGCTCTTTCCTGACAGAGAACAAGATGGATAGCAGGAAAAGGTCTGCCATGAAAGGGTAGGAGCCAATCCCTATTTTTTTCTTACTCCTCCTTCTCCCGTCTATTTAATTTTTGTGCTTAACCTGGCCCTGCTTGTTGCATTTGGTATCAGAGATAGACTCAAATCTTAGTTCTCACAGCTGAGCTGTGTTTGCCCAAGGCAGTCTGTCCCCTCTGGAAATGGTGGCAAGTCCCATAGATGGCAGACTCCTTTGGGGAAAAAAGAAATCTGAGACCTACATCTTTGCATGTTCATGGCGCTGGGGACTGTTACCTTGAAGCCTTGGACTGAAGCCAAGTCTGAGACAGGGCAGCAGAAATGCTGAAGTGTGGAAGATAGCTAGAGAGCACAGCACTCAGTAAGTATTTGCAGTTTTGATTGGTACCTGTTTAGCGTAATGACAGGTACAAGCAGACTGGCATAAAGACAGAAACAGACCTTCACATTTGCAGAAAAATTAGACAGGATATCCCTCTGGATCAGTTTAAATCAAGCTTGGATCAGTGATTTCATATGCACAGATATTTGAGACACACAGGTAGAAAAAGTCATGATGACACAGGTCTGTCATGTGACAGGTGATTTTCTGCCACTTACCTTCTCCCTGAAGTGCCTGTTTTCTGCAGTTGCTGTCAGAAGTGATGCCACAGTCTCACTGACTTCATTTTTATTTTCATTGAGAAGTAAAGCCAAAGCTCTTAAAACTTCCTGCTGTGGTGGAAGGTTGTTGGAGTTTATTTTGGACATGTTGTGCTGCAGTTTTCCGTCTTTCACTGACTGCAGCACCTGAACCACAGATGCTAGAAGTGCAAGAAAAGGGTCTGTGTTACTTACTTTGTCCTCTCAGCACTTTGGATTGATCCTTTCCTCTCTAGCAATCCTTGATTTGTACTACACACACTGAGGATACGAAAATATTCCCATCTGAGCAACTGCAGAATGGCAGTGTGTCTGCATGGGGAATTGTCTGGGCTTTAAGCTGGGCCAGTTTCTCATACCTTCTTCAAGTGAGGAGATGAGAAGATGGGCCCAAGTGCAGCCCTTACGCCTACCCAGAGCTACAGACACCCCTGTCAAATCTTTGCTTTCTGCTGGAAGATGTCAATTCTCACTCTAACAATTGAGACCAAAAATCCTTGCCAGTGTATTGACTTTCAGAGCATCCTTGTGAGAGCTTTTCCTGGAGAGATTGATGTCTGCCAACAAGAGCTAGACTAATATGTTTCAGAGGTGAGTTGAAATGCCATTTTGCTTCCAGGCTTTTGGGCAAAAGCTCCCTCGTATGCCCAAATAAAAAGGAAAACTAGGCAAGGTTGCTCAAACTCCCTCTCAAACAGAGAAGAAAACTTGGCTTGCCAGGGACTGCAGTTCAGCACACTTTGTGCAGCATCTGCTTCTCTCTTTAGCTCTTGGTGGCAGAGCCTGCAAAACTCTGAGGTGCTGTGATCCCTTGGTTCCTGAGAATTGCTCAGCACTTCAGAAGGTCTCTCCATAACAGGTGGTGAAAGACCAAGACATCATCTGTCACAGACATATTTTATGAAAAATCCTTTTGCTCGGATTTTTTCTCCTGAGAAGCTGAGAGGCAGCAGAAATGAAATGTAAACAATGGTTATCTGCTGCTGTGGAATGCAACAGGTGCATCTTTGATTGGTCCGTGTTAGTTGTTTCTAGTTAATGGCCAATCACAGTCCAGCTGTCTTGGACTCTCTGGTCAGTCACAAGATTTTATTATCATTCCATTCCTTTCCTTTCAAGCCTTCTGATGAAATCCTTTCTTCTGTTCTTTTAGTATAGTTTTAATATATCATTTTCTTTTAATATAATATATATCATAAAATAATAAATCAGCCTTCTGAAACATGGAGTCAAGATTCTCGTCTCTTTCCTCGTTCTGGGACCCCTGTGAACACCACCACAATCATCCAAGCTGTGGGCACAGAAAACTTCCCAGACCTTGGGCTCAGCCCACAACCATCAGCCATTCCCTGAAAAACTGTGCTTTCAAAACAATTTTTTCCCATTTGAATATGGAAATAGAAATGATTGAGAGTCTATCTGCATCACCTCCTTTCCCTTGACATGCACAACAGTTCAGGTGCATTCACTTAATAGCCAGGACACTTCTTTGTCTCTTTTCTCTCCTCCTTTTGTAAAACCAGCCTCAGGGCTGGCCTGCCTTGTGTTGAGCTCAGAAGGACAGGGAGGTACTCCCTAACCAGCCAGCAGAATTTATATACCCTACCTTCTTTGGCGAGCTGCAGCAAATAGCTCCCAAGGTCACAGACGCTGTGGCTGGCAAAGTAGCTGTAATACTGAAAGACAGTAATGGTCTCGGAGGACATGCTGGAGTAGAGGACAGGCTCCGTCCGGTCCAGGATCTGAGACACCAGGATCCTGAAGACTGCAGGAGGCCATGGATAAAGGCACAGGTTAGTGAGAGCAAAAGCTGCTGGCAAAATTACACAGTCCACTTCAAAACCGGGAAGAAAGAACCTCATCTGCAAGGCCAGATAAGTGATGTTTCTAAGTGATGTGCCCAATGTTTCTAAGCTCAGCTGTGGTTAGGTTAGAAGCTGGACAGGCCTTCTCCCTGTCTGGGTCTCATTGCCAGAGAATTTCTTTGTAAGGATGAACCTCTGCCAGTTTACAGATGGCTAGCGCACCTTCCTGTGCAATCAAGAGAGCATCATTTCTACCTGAACAATATCCTGCATCATAACCCCCTCTCCATATGCACTGCCTGTACATCCCCACAGTGCCACTGAGGCAGGATTTGGCTTTGCTATTTTTCATGTTCCTGCACTAGTGTGGCAGGCAGAAAGCTGGTCTGAGGCACTGCCTGTGAGAGCTGTAGCATGGAGCAGGAAGGAGAACACTGCCCTGTGTAGGCATCAACAGTGCAGGTGGCGACACCTGGGCAAATCAGCCTCCATCCCCATTCTGTCCAAGGGAGAGCTAGTCAGTATAGCTGGAGTTTGAGGTGTGCTACAACCTCCACAGGATAAGAACCTGTGCTCAGACAAACTCACTTGAATGTGGATTAATTTCATCCCAGTGCCCTGTAATGGGGTGTAGGAATTATACAGATACACAAAATTAAGTGTAAGGATTCCTGATTCACTGAATCACTTACAAATCTGTATTTGGGAATAGACTTTTTTTCTGGATAGCTCAATAACCTTAAAACAGTATTTTCATTTCTGTTAACCTCACCTTTTTTTTTTTTTTGTTTGTTTCATTATTTGGGGCCAAAACTGTTTCAAGAGTTGTAGCATTAGTTTTCAAATTAGATCTTGGAACTGTGACCAAACAGATCTCTGAAGGGTTGGAAAACAAAGCTCAGTACACAACTGTTCTCCATTTTTTTGCAGCAGTTTGTACCTGTTTCTGCAAGTCCCGGACACTCCTCATTCACAGTGGTGGCAAAATTGATATCCAACTGCTTCATCATCTTGTCTGCAGAGGTGTGATACACTCCTGCAGGGCCAGTACACTTCATCCAGAAAGCCAGCAGTGACAGCTTCTTGTGAAACTCTGGAATTGCTGGGGAAGACAAAATGAATAATGAAACAAAGCCATGCTGGAAACATCAGCTTTGAAAAAAGAAGGTAAGAATAAAGGACATCTCACCCAATCCCACTGATAAACAGCTACTGTTTGCTGGGTCTCCCTGAGCCATTACCCTCACAGAGCATGATCATGTGCTCACCCCAGGTTTGTAACGTGTTTTTTCTGTTTCCTATGGTAATGTGAGTAAATTTGCTCCTGATCCAGTTCTCGGTATTGATGTCTCTTCCTTTTAAATAGCACAAAATTCTAGGGGAACACACCACAAATGGTCTGCACAAGTTTGGTCCTTGTCCTAGCATTACACTATGGCCTCAAGTAAGTCACTCAATTTTTGCCTCAACTTTCTGATATAGTAAATACACCTTGTAGTATTTACCTATCCTGCCAGAGTGTACACAAGGGTAACTATGTGTTTGTCAAACTCTTCCAAGTATTAAAACAGATGCAAAAAGAAAAATAACTAAGAAGTTCTCCATAGAGAAAAAAATTAAAATGTTCAGGAAGTTGTATTATGCCTTTGATATTGTAATGCAAATCCTGCCTTTCCTCAGGAAAGAAAGGTGGAAGAAGAATTTGGGTCTTCAGAGGTGGAAGTATCCACATAACACCAATGACACCTGTCCATCTTCTGCACATCAAGCTGGATAAGAAGTCCTTTCTTTTCTCACTTGCATGCTTCTGGATACCAGTGCTGAAGACAGATGTAGGTGACACCTGCCTTGCCTGCTGCACCTCCTGGTGACCCTGAGCCAGCCCTTACTACAGAGGCCTCTCGTGCACTGCTGGTGAGCTCTGCACAGTGATTATTTCAGCAGACACACATGCCCAGGCAAATCCTTGTCAGAAGTAAAGCCCCTAAACTGTTTCTTACCATCAGTAAGAGAGGTGATGTTTCCCAAGTTCTCAGTGCTGATCTCGGCAATATTCTCCACCACGAGGATCTGCCTGGACAGCTTATCCAGGAGGTCTCTTGTCACAAATGGTGTTTTACTGGAGAACACAATTTGCTAGTGAAGACAAATGGGAAGAGACAAAAAGGAGTAATTGAACCAAAAAGAAACCCAGCCTCAGAAAAAACAAAAAAACTCCAAACCACCTGAAGTGCAACAACAAATTCATTCCTCAAACAACAGGATCTCCTTAACTTAAATTTTTTTTCGTTGTTGGGATATTTTTTGGTCCTGGTTGATATTGCATCCCTACTTGCACCTTCAATATCTACATTCACATCCAGACACCTGAGAATCCAAGTAGCCATTTGTGTAAGTAATTTCTGATTACACACTCCACAAAGCTAAAGAAACCCATCAGCACGAGACTTAAAGCCAGGCAAGAATATCAGTCTGACTTTCACACAACACAGGCCATAGACTTTCAGGACAACCCTGCATAGAGGAAGACCACAAGCTGCTCTTTCTCTATTCCACTTCAGCTTTGATCAATTACTTAGGTGCCTTTATTAATTTTATTTATTAATTAATCCTTGCTAATACTCCCTGCTGCTGCTATCTACATCTTCTTCAGCAGTCTATGTAAATAATATTCATATCAGATCTGCTTTGTGTGTGGATGTTGTTCAAGTTCACCTCGCTCACCTGCATATTTACTGAATACTCTTGTATTGAAACCAAAAAAACCTCCCCTTTTCTCATAGCGTGAGTCAGCAGAGTTTCCAGCTCAGCACTAAGGGTGCTGGAATCAGGCTCACGCTCTATTGCTTCAATGAGCCTTTGGGAAAATAAAGCTAATTTTAACTAAGATGGAAGAGTAAAATAATTGTGATGAGGAAGTTGCAGCATGTTTTGATTTGTCAGGAAAACCCTGATGACCTCACTTACTGGATGTTTAAATTTGCATTTGCCGTGCATGTGCTCTGAAAAAAAACCTACAAAAAAACCCCTCTAGTTGTGAGCACGAACTGACAATTTTGATATCCCAGGGAGGGCTGTCTCATGCTGCCTTCACCGTGTCTATTGCAGACAGAATCTCTCTGCCTCATGTGCAAAAATTAATCTCTGCTCTTGAATGCTGCAAGTTCATCTCAGTTAAACAGTGGAGACAGGGTTCCTGTTTTACCTCTGAAGACATGGGCTGCTTTAACTGGGAACCGACTTCACTGAGGACCTCCCAGCAAAGCCAGCAGGAGTTTGTAACCCAGAGCAGGGGATGCCCCTGTCCCCCCCATGCCCTGCCCCTCAGCCCTCCTGGGCAGCTCATGCCAAGCCCCCCTTAGTTCACATGTCAGGTCTGCTCCGAAACCAGCCAGGATGGAAATGATGGAGGCACCTCTGGCTGGGGTCAGGGTGTCACCATCCAACCCCAGCTTCTGGTGTCTGTCCCAGTCCTGAGCTCCCACTACCTTGCAGGAGCAGCACTGACCTTGCCAGCCTGCAGGCAGGAATGATTTTAAAATAAATGCCCAAATGAGGTGGGGTTGGTACCTGAATGAGCTGGGTGCAGTACTGCAAGTGCTTAACTATGGTTATATCCAGGCTGTCGTTGCCTGTGGTCAGGGGCAGAGGGCTGCCAGCCACGCTGGTGCCCACGCCTGTGTCCTCGGTGAGAGCTTCGCTCAGGTGGCCTCTGGCCTCTGGGTGCTCCGTCCTGTAACTGGGGAGGAGGCAGGGAGGAGGAGGAGGTCAGTGTAGGGCTGGCAGCTGCCACAGCAGACACACACCCACACCCACAGCCCCACTCACACACAAGGGGATGAGCAAAGAGCACGGCAGAAGAGCTGAAAGTGCACAGAAACCTGGTGATGGGCACATCATACCACAAAGGAGCAGGGCTGCCCTGCCTGGGTACAGGAGGGATGTGCCCATCTAGGGGACAGACCTGTCCCCTGACTGGCTTGCCCTGAGTGATGTGATGTCCTCAACAGCAAGGTTTGTCGTGGTTACTATCCCTTGGTGGTGACAGCTTTCTCCCATCTGTGATGAATCACCTGCCCAGTCACTCTGGATTAAGAACCATGACAATTTGTACCTTCCCAAGCACTGAGCTGCTAAGAACAGCTCTGTGCTCGCAGAGTCCTCCTGCTATCAAATTTAAGGCTCATTGCAGAAGGAAAGGAAAACCACGTCTGAAGTAAGAGACATGATGTTTTCATATGCAGTTTTAGACACAATGTGTACAGCTTACTTTGCCAATTGTTTCTGCAAGAGTGTTGAGCTAGTCTTACTGTGTTTTAAATCATTATTTCCAATATTGTCTTGCTGTACAAATGATCCTCCCCGTGTTTAAATGCAAAGCCTGAGGTCAGTCCCCAGATGGCAAGTGTGTTTGGCTGCAAGTTCAGAAGTTTCAACACTTGCAATCTTTACACTGAGTCACACACTTACACATCTAAAAATGGAAGCGGGAATCTGCACTGTCTGGGGATGAGCCAGAGGGGAAAAAAAGAAATTTTAATTTCTATTTTAACTGGTTGAAGCTAGATCCTTAAATCAGCACAGACTGGACTGAGATCAGAGTGCCAGTTTAGCAAGCAACACAATTTCCCAAATTTTTTTTCCCACCAAGCCTTATTCTGGAATGAGGACATGAGATGATGGGAACTGCACAGTGGTTGCTCATTGCACTCAAACTGCTTTAAGCAAGCTGTGAGTAGTACAGCTCCCTGGCTGGAGAGCACAGGCAGGGAGGGAATGGTGTTCCTTTCTTTTTTTCCAGCTCTAGTGCCGCTTACGTGCCTGCTGGGCATCGTGTCAGCTCAAAGGAGGCAAACATGCTTTCAAGATCTAATGATTGAAGCACAGCATCTTAAAGTCACACAACAATGGCAGGCCACGGCACAACACCACAGCTTTTTTTTTTTGTTTTTGCTTTTTTTTTTGCTTTTTTTTCTTTTTTCTCAGAAAGACCAAAAGTGATGAAAGAAGGGCAGGTAACACGCAGGGCCATGAACAGAGTACCAGTCATCACTCTTACATTCCAAAGGCAACCTACATCATGCTGCTTAAATCTGGCCCTGTGTTAGTGTTACTGACAAGCTTAATCCACTGCAAAGACTCATTCGGCTAGAGAGAAAAGACAAAGGGAGGGGGGAAAAACCACAGAGGAATTAGTAATTACATCCAAGGAAAGCCAGGTCCAAACCTATGTCAAGGAAGAGGCTCTGCCAGTATTGATGTCAGCCTAATTTAATTTACCCTTCTCCTCTGGAGGACAGATTGCATATATTTGAACAGAGGGAAAAAAATGGTCCTGGAAACCAAAGATTTTGTATGCAGCAGCCATGGGGAGCCCTCGGACCCTAAAACTCATCAAGGATTAGTCAGTCTTCCTTGAATAAATTGTGCACCAGGATCCCCTGTTAGTGACAAAGAGCCAGGGTGTCAGTTTGGCATAAGCACAGCTGACAGGTACTACAAACTTACCTATTCTTCTCAATCTCAGTATCTGAAAATACCGAGTCTGCACCTCCTCCACCATTACAAACCTCCACACCACCACCATCCTCATCATCAAAGTCAGAGGTGTTCAGGAAATCAAAGCTTTCTAAAGCACTTTCAACTGTTAGACTTAAACTGGAGGACCTGCTTCGGCTTACTGCTGGCTTGCACTGCAAAGGCAGAATGAACCAATGAAAACCCCACATATTAGCTACTACAAGAAAGATAAGAAAAAAAATTGATAAAGCTTAAAACTTCAAATTCTTCATTTTATTTTTAAAACTTCATTTTATTGGGTGTTTCATTTCAAGCCTTCATATTCATAGCATATACAATCAAAGCCTGAGAACTGGGGAAAGCCTTTCATTCCTCCTCCCCTCCTCATGCTACACACTCTCTTCCCCAAAGGAAAACCCTCAAAGGCAAAAGTCAACATGTTTTATAAAAATGAGAAGTACTTCTTGAATCCAAGTTTCGCAGCTCTCGGCATTTTCCAAAAGGAATGAGGGGAATTAATGCAATGGAAGTTGAAAGGGGAAGGCACATTCCTTAATTGCTGTTCTAGCTACAGAAGCCAATTTATACATATCCAATGGCACTACCTGATTTATTCCAGACGTAACTCTAACAGACCTTAGCCAGGAATGAATTTCATCCCATAGCTGCACATTTATTAATGGAATGAAAGGAGTTTTGCGGCCTTTGAAGCCAAATGGATTATCAAGGAAAAGCCAATAAGGTATCAGATTGCTAGGTGACAGAGAAAGGCAGTATTGTAACTCAGAAATTAACCTTGCTAGAGAGAGGGGGGAAACCATCCCCACCTCACTGCAGGGAAGAAATGCAAAGGAACCTTGCTGTTGCTGTAGGAAGTATGAAATACCCTGGCCTCATGCGGCAATTCATCCACATGTGCCCAATTGCTTCCAGGGTTATCCTGAAGAATCAGATATAAGTTAAGGGATCATCTCCATTGGTTGGTGCAATGACTTCAACATCTTTCAGACCATGTGATTATTTGATCAGAAACAGTCATGAGTCACTGGTGCCATTACACAGGCCACATCCTCCAGTCCCAAGCAGGACCCATGACTTCGTCTCAGCTCACAGAAGAATGCACTGGCCTCTGAGGAGTTCAGATCCAGCACCAGGTGCTCTAGAGCTGAAGGGAGCTGGAGTTCCATTTGCAATTCATTTGCACACAATACTAATGGTCATACATTTGCACTTAGGATGTTTGAGTCCTTAAACTGACTGTACAGTCAATAGCTGATCAAACTCACTTCCCAACACATCTGTGACAAGGATGAGTGCTGCATCCTGCTTCTTGTGCAGCACCAATGGTTTCAGCTTCCATTTTCTTCAGGGCTTGGTAGTGCAGCTTCTTCAAGCATATGGAAACAGCAACATGTGGGCCATTTTCTCTGCTCATCTAATATGGCCAAGAGAGGTTTCTTCAGCCACAGCTGGATTCCAGCTCAACCCTTCTGCATGAAGAGCCCTTTTCTGCATGGCTGCTGGTGATGCTGAGTGCCAGTTTGTGAGCTGATCAACAGGTGACACCCAGACTTCAACAGATCTGAAGAGGCATCCATCTCGAGTGTGCAGGAATCCTGTCCGCACACATCCATCCTCTCTGCCCCCATCCCATGTCTGTCTGTTTGTAACTTCTGATCAAAGCAGCCTACATAAACAGTGTCTCTCTGGCCTTTGGATAGTCAACCTCTTGTACCAAGTTAGAAAATAATAGTAATGATACCTTTGCCTGCTCAAACCTCTCTAGGAATAAATAATGCAAGGAACGGGGGGCTGCAGGCTGTCAAAAAATGCTTGATTTGGGAAAGTACCATGCAATGGAAATAAGGAGGTAAACAAAGTTTCTTTGTAAAAAGATAATGCAGAAGAATAAATTAGTCCCTGCTTCTTCCTCAGCCATATTTTTGAATAATGAGGCTTAAATGACTAGCAGACCAACTTGCATATGAATATGAAGCATTTGAAATGATTATTTTCCATATAATACTGTTCACAGAGTAACGTGTCATGAGTTGTTATTCACAGGGGAGATACAAGTAACAGTGACCTGCAGTAAACATATTAACAACACAGTTTTCTTCTGATTTTTAACATTATTCTCTGCATCTTGATGTGATGACAGGATGTCTTTCATTATGAAAATGGATGAGGGGAAAAAGGAAAAGGCCATGCCTAGGTGACATGGAGACAGCAACCTTCAGTGACACTTGTGCTTCTAAATCCTTTTGGCAATTTAGAAAATTCGGCTTGTATGGCTACAAGGCCTGATCCTCAGCTGGTGCAGTTTTGCACAGCTCCATGGACTTCAGGGGCAGTATGCTAAAGTACACCCACTGAGGATGTGACTCACAGATTTCAAAGGCAGAAGTTTGGCTATATTTGATCCCCAGTATGGCACAAGCAATGGGTTCACAAGAGGTGGTTCACAATGGTTCACAAGGCATTCAGAGAAGTGTATAATTTAATTACCCTTCTGTCACAGCACCTTTTTCTCTTTCCCCCAGGTTTTGACAAAAGATCTGTTGCTTGAGGACACAAGGCTATGACAAGCACATTGCTGACAAAAGTTTAAAAATGCAACATTGTGAAAGGATGCTCCAAGCAGGAGCAAATCTACTGCTACCAGGGAATTCTACTATTCTCCAGAAAGCCTACTTTGATGTTTGCAAGGCAGGCAAGGACATTCTACCTGCTCAGATTTTCTTTAGGGTAGCATTTTCTGAAAATGTACTCACTTTTAGGATGTCATCTAGATGCATCACTTCTTGATCCAGGTCCTGAAACTCTTTATACTGCTCTTTATGTGGCTCAAGAGCTAAGAGAAGCCCTTGCAAGGCTTCCTCAATGCTTCCATCGAGATAAGACTTATATCCTTCTGATTCCCCACTAATGGATCCCTCACAAGGCAGCCTCTCTGGGGTCAGGGGTGTCTCTGCTGATGTAAGCCTTTTGACCAGCTGCTTTGTGATGTTGCCCTCATAGGTATCCAGCTCCACAGGCTTGAGTTCTGAGCCTTCATCCGTGTCCTGCAGGAGAGACACCGGGACACTCATTTCCACAAAGACACGATTGCTCCCAGCATCAGAGACCTTTTGGCAAACTTCAGGAGCTGCCCTGGGGGTGTTCTTGCTCTCAGCCACCGCTCCCTCTCCGTGGGACAGCAGGTCCTTTGGCTCAGCAACAGAGTCTCTGCGGGAGTCGCTGCTGCTACAGTCTAGGCTTGAGCTCTGGGAGGACTCCAGGGCTCGGTGCTGGGTGGGGGTGGCAGTGATGTCAGGGCTGGAGCTGACGTGAGCACAGGAGGACTCTGCTGAGTTGGCAGGGGGCACGGCATCTTCATAAGGCAGGTCACCAAAAGTGAAGGAGAGAGGCCGCTTTTCAGTGGCCGCTGTGCCATTTTCAAAGACATCATCTGGCAAATTCGACTGAAAAGACAATAGGGAGAAAGTGTTTATCAATGCAGCATTGGAAAGAGGAAAAAAATAACAGCATGTGCCCAGGAAAGAAAAAGGCAAGGCAAAAGATTAAAGAAGCATTCAAGACTTGAGAGATGGAGAAAATATTTTAAATCAAACTTCTGCTTTCATCTGGCACAGCTCCTCAATTTCAGCATGAAAACTTCTGGAAAACCTGGGCTCAGCCATGCCTCTGCTAAATAGAGAGCTCTAGGAAATGATCTCCAGAGAGAGTCATGAAATCTGCTCATCCTTCTATATCCTCTCAAACAGCATTTCCAGTGCACTGCTCTAGTTCCTGTACCAGGGCTCTTTTTAATGAGATTGTACATAAACCACATTGTCTGCATTTTCCTACTCATTACAGATTTCTGTTCTACTTATTTTCTGACTTCTAAAGTAGCAATTTGTAAAACGTAACACAGTTTGCTCCAAAAGTTTCTCTAGTGTTGTGGTGGTTAAGTGGTGATAATACTGTGCTATTTCTTTTTATCCAATGTCCTGCATGTGGCATAGATGTCTGTAACAACTGTTGACCTAGAGTTATATCCTGTCTAACATGAGTTTCTGCTCAAATGAGTCAGCAGAATTGGTGGTGTATTGAGCAGGACACTGATCATTAAAGAAGCAAAACCAGCCTATGCAGACTCCAGACTTATCAGGGCAGATATATATCTATGTTCATCTCTGACTGATATATGGGGAAAAAATCACTATAGGAGTGACAACCTGCCTATCTAACCTACAAACCTTGCTTTGTGCCAGCTCATGTGGCCAACTCATGGAAATACAGGACACAGATGGAAGGCAACTACTATTTTGCTGACAATTTGCTGGAAAGAACTGCAGGCATCCACATGTTGTTAAGCTTAAGGGTTAAGTGTCCAAAACTTGAATTTTTTTTCTAGTATTATTAGGAGCTTTTTTTCCCTAAACATAATCACAGTCAAAGGTTTATTTCTTCTTTCCCTTGACATGGGTATGCTTTTAGCTTCTGAAAGTCATGTTACTAGGCAAATGTAGAGCGTCAATCAGTGTAGCAGGTGATCTTCAAGAACACTGGTGGCTTGTACTCCTGCCCTGCTCTCTGCCCACAGATAGTTGACTTCTGATCATTATCTCTGTAGAAACCAAGAGGAATTTTGATTCAATGTGAGCTGCATGGGCTCACAGTTATGTCCTGCCCTCTAATCAGTCAGCAAAATGAGCGAGTTGCAACAGAGAGCGACACACAAAGCATGCGTGGGAATGGAAATGCCACACAGGAACTGAAAAAATCCTTCACCAAACAAAAACCAGGACTCACATATAGCTCTAGCCCTGCTTTTGGGCTTAGCCTGAGCGATGGCAGGTCACTAAAAGAGCGACTGCGACGAAGCTTGTCAAAGAAAGTGTCTTGAAGAGCATCTAAGATTGTCAACTTTGGCCTGTCTTGCAGGGGATGCAGCCATTTCTTCAACAGTTAAAGCAAAGAGGGTGTGAGGAAGGGCAAGTTAAATGAATGCTTTGCAGCAGAGTACTAAGTTACAGGCATGGGATGCAGCACTTGCAAAGTTAATCTCTGTACAGATGGCCTGATTAAGCATTCAGAATTCGATTCATGCAAAATGTAGGAACACCCTGTGAATATCTTCAGTACAGGGGCAAATTTTATCACAGGATACTTAAAAATACTTGTGCTATAATAGTTGCTTAACTACTGTTGCAAAATGAAAACACATTTTTTAAAGATTATTCAAGCATCACAGCAGTCAGGCAGGAAGGATAGGTATGCATTAATTGGCCACATAGTTTCAAAGATGCCAGGATCATAGTCACCTTCTTTTAGGATTAGCAGCTAGGAATGCACTTGCTTTATAAGTATTTGTAAGGGTAACCTGCTGGAACCAGGGCAAAAAAAAAGCTTAGACATGTAAAGCAGTGAAATGTTTGCAGTGTTTGAACTACTCTAAGGTTTCTCATTACATAAACACGAAGCCAAACAGAGCTTACAAAGAATGAGTGGTCCTTGAAGGTTGGTGTTTCAGGAGTGCCTTGGCTGTACATGGACATTCTCCTCTGGAGAGCAGATGCCTTGCTCACATTTCCTGTGGATGGGGTCAAGTCTTCAACATCAAAGGGGCTACAGATACACAAGCAAGAGGGGAGAAAATAAGAGGTTGTTAGGCTGAGCAAGAGGGACTTTCAGGTCCATAGAAAGCATTTTTGAAAGGGTGGTTTATTAGCACATCAAAACCCAGAGGTAGCAAGTTTTTAAACTGAAGTGTTTAAAGAAAATGTTGTTAATTAGACAGCAGTCTCAGAAGTGTGGTTTTCGGTTCTGATAGAAGTGTTCCCTCAGAAATCATTTATGTAGTGTAGTCTGATGTTATTCTTCTCACATGAAAAGTATTCTTGCATTTGAGTTGCCAAGTGTCACACATGCTAATGAGAAAGGTGCTCAACTATTAATAGAGCTGTTGCATTGTAAAGGAAACCAGGAGCTGTTATTGCTGCCTTCATGTTTATTGCATTAAAAGAAACAGCACACATGATTGTAAAAAGTTAAATGCATCAATGCTTCTTCAGAAATAACATTTACTTATTTCATTAAAATGCAGTGAGAATTGGGTTTGTATCCTAAGGCTACCAGCTCACCTATGCTGACCAATGAATAGAAAACACCAAGACATCTACCATCACTCTTGTGGTGTATGAAGCCCTTAAAAGCCAGCTTTTCAAGATGGGCCACCTCCTGAACTTTGCTATGCTAGTGTAAAGCCATAAAATTATTTTAAAAAATATACATATATATGTATATGTAAATAAAAATTATATGGATATAGAAATTATATATATATTTATATATGAGCAATCAGTCATATCCCATTTTTAAGCTTTGAAGTAAGCTTTAGGCAATTCCGAGATCAATCATCACTAAGCAGTTCCCATACCTTGTAATGTCAGTTCTTACCAAACCTTATTTAACAGCTGAAACTAGGCACAACCCTCTTAACCACAGGAAAAGCAGGCAAACTGTGGCTGACCATGAACTATTTCTCATATACCAAATTTGGGCACAGTTCCTTCACAATCTTCCTCAGCAGGGAAAAATATGGAGAGAACAACCCACACAGATGAACCATTTTTCTTTGGTTGAAGTTTTACAGCTGACTGGCTGATTGATTGATTGATTGACCAAGGAGTTCTACTTACTACCAGGTGATCTCAAGGTTCAGCTTTACTGTGCCAAGGTCATTAATGTCTACTGCAACCACCTGAGGCCGAGCTGCAAACAGGTCTTTTGTCTCACAGGTTACACTTCCCACAAGGATATGAGTAGCAAGCCCTTTAACTTCTGTGACCTGTAAGAGACAAGAACAGGATATTTAGGACCACAAAAGGCATTGCAATCCCTAATCTCAAGATAATAGTTTTGATTGTCTGGCCTGGCCCCCTTGCCAAAGAGCTTCTAAAATATGATTGTCTGTTGCATTACTTAAGGAAAAAATCTGGGTTTGATGGTGGTTTTGTTTTGGGGTTTTTTTAGGAAATGCATAGTTGCATATGATCATGATTCCGTGTTATCTTTATGTTTTTAATAGGAGTCAGAAGAGGACAAACATACTGGCTCAGACCAAGGGCCTATCTAGTCTTGTATTTGATCTTTTGCAGTAATGATAGCCAGAGCCCAAGGGAAGAGTGAGAACAGGGAGGCCATGGAGTGTCTCAGTAGCTGACAAATTCCTGACTGGGAATCTCCTGATGTAACTTGCCTAATGAATAATTCCCAAGGGAGCTCTCTTCCAGGTATATCTCTCTTGTAACTCTGAAGCCATGTAATTGTTTGCACCAAGGATGGCCTTTGGTGAGGACTTCCACGGATCTACTGTTGAGGAACCACCTCTGTGTATGTTGTTACAGTAGGAGTAGAGCACTATTCAGATTTAGAGATATATTTGCCTGGGAATTCAGAGTGACAGTTCTATATGCAGCAAATCAGCCTTTGGCTGTTTGCTTGAAAGTCAGTTCTTGAGCCTTTTATGTGAAAGTGTTTGGACAGAGTCCAAAAAGGGAAGAGAATATACACATTAACCTTAATAATACTGGGATTCTTGTGTACTATAAAAAGGGGGTCTCTCCTAACTTTCCACCTTAAACCTGTGTGTTAGACTGAGGAGAGTGATTCAGCATGTGTCACAACTTGCCTTTCATCGAAAACCTACTGTCTCATGCATATGGGATTATTTTGGTTGTGGGTTTTGTAATCACCTGCATTTTTTTTCATAAAGTCTTTGCAGTGTCTAAGAGAGCCATTTCCTCTAAAACTTTCAAGACATTCTTCTGTTTAGGCTTCCTAACCAGGGACATCTGGAATGGTTTCTGGGAGCAATTTCTAGACAGGGATGAGAGAATGGGTATCTCTAGGTTGAAGGCTTATGGAAGAGAAAGCACATTGACTTCCAGCCAGGAGAAAACTGTGTTGGGACACTGAGGGCAATGAAGATATGGATCAGTGATGAAAAGACTCCAGTCTGGGAAGAAAATCTCTTCCACAACTCTCACAAATGGATTAGTCTTGTAGTATCTAAACTGGACAATACTACAGCACTTTAGTAGGTGTGTCAGAAATACTAATTATGGCTCATTTCTAAAGAGTTTAATGATCTGCTTCTCTGTCTTTGCTGATGGTGCATGAGAAGGCAGGTTCTTGACTCCTGCGTTGCTTGCAGGCAAAGGAGTCAGCATGCATACCTTAATGGAGATCAGTCCAACAATGAGAGGGAGGAAAACCATCTCTTCTCCATCCCAGCTTTGCTTGCCATTCACTTCTATCTTGCCTTTCAGTTTCCAGCGCTGGCGACCGTAACGCATGAAAATCTGAAAAAGAAAAATCCTCTCATTTTCTTGAGAAATCTGTTCTCATGATGCACAAATATCAAAAACAGAACTGGGGAAAGAGTCTGAGAAAGGCTGGAAGAGTTAGGTGGCATAGGTGCTGCCCCCCTTCCACTTCCCATTGAGTCAGAAGGAAAAATCTACTGGAGGATCGATCTCTCTCAGCTCTCCTAATTGCTCCTTTTGTTAGTGAACCCCTGACTCAAATTTTTAACTTCATGTAACTTGATGACTCATAACAAAGCTGCAAGGCATTTAATTCCACTTACAGGGAAAGTGGCATGGAAAGGGAGATTTGGGAGGGCAGGATGAAAGCACCAGTGGTCTATCCTAACATCTACAACTTGCTGGATCATCTGCCTTTCTAGGCAGTGAGCTTTTGGCCATTCCCCATCAGAGACCTCCTCAGCTGTGAGGTTTTGGCTGTCTCATGATAGAAATGGATGACATCTGTAGTGCAGTAACCCAATTTGAAGGATCAAGAGCAGGAAGACCACTTTGGGCCAGGTGGGAGACACCGGCACCAACTAACTGACCCCACAGAGGAAGCAGGAGTCATTTGTCACAGGGAATGAGAGTGGCAACAAATGAATCTGTGATCAAGGCAGCTAGGAAGTACTATACTGGTTGCAGGGATCCACTATCAATCCAAAGCAAGTTTCTTGCAAGGTTGGTTCTGTTCTGGTAGAGCTGGAGGATTAGAGATGGAATTTATTTTAATCCATCTGTAATGAACACACTCCTGATGATCTCTACTGAAACACTACAATGACCAGAGATCCTGATGCAGCCTCACAGCAGGTAACATCTGGGTCTCGAGAAATGGTTATTCAGTGTCTCTCTGCCACTGAGCTCTGTGATGAAGTAGAGCCTATGCATTCAGTAAAGGATGCTTGCAAGGATGTGTTCCATTTGCTCTATGTGTATGGGATGGGCATATGATTTTTTCCAGGGGAATTAGAAACTTTTGTCAAAAATAAGATTTTTAAAAGCAAAAAAAAAAAGCTCAAAGTTCTTCTAACAGCTATCACACAGTTCTCTGAATGCAAAATCCAGGTCTTCTGACAGATGCCCTGACAAAAGCAGACATACAGAGAACGCAAGGCTTTTCAGAGAACATATGGGAAAAATAATAGCTGTTCATTGAGGTGCTGATGTGAAAAGGTTTTATTCATCATGACATAAAAAGCAGCAGAGGTATGCCTTCCTTTTGATTCTTTGGCTATTTAATAAACAAACTGATGCAGACATACCTCATATTGATCTCCAGGGCAGAGCCGAGCGAAGCCAGCCAGACCTGAGAAGGAAAGACACAGAGGGGCTGTGGGAGGGCCTGGGCTGCCAAGTGTGGCTGAGCCCAGAAATGGGGTGCAGTGGGGTGCCCAGAGCCACACTTGGACAGAAGAGACCAACACTCTCCTACAGCCCCCCAGCTGCTATTTATATCCCACTCTTACTGCTGCCTGTGCACCCTCTGAACCTACACAACCCACCACCTTAATTTTCTTCT
This sequence comes from Molothrus ater, assembly GCF_012460135.2. NCBI lineage: Eukaryota > Metazoa > Chordata > Aves > Passeriformes > Icteridae > Molothrus > Molothrus ater. Next base: position 93,416,749 of record NC_050478.2, on the reverse strand, counting down.
TTATTTTGTGCAAAATTCATTGGACTGTGGTTTCTTGCACATGCAAGATTTATACCTTCCAGCTTTTTTCCCTATTAGAGCCTGAAGTTTCCTTTCATATAGTAACTACAGAAAAAGGAGAAACACCTTCCTGACATCATCTGGCTTCAGACCCTCAGCTGAGAGCCCCTCCCATGGCGAGGTGTAGGCGAGCTGCTGAGCCCCCTGCAGTGCTGCTCAGCGCTGTCTGACCGAGCTCCACACTTCAACACAGATCCCTTTTTAGTGCATCTTCAGAGACACACAGCAAGCAACAGGCCTCTTTCTGCTTGGTGTTTCCATAACATTATCATTCCCATAATAGCTGCGTGTCTTTCAATAGTAAGTGCATCACAAAATATGACTGACATCTTTAATACCAGATTAATCCCATTTTTCCCCAGAGCAGGAGAAGTAGCACAGCAAAGCACTTGTGATCTATGTTTGGTTTTGGGGTTTTTTAAGGTAGGACATAACAATGCTATTTTTATATCAGCACTGTGCATATGAAATGAAAGCTTCCTAAGGCTCCACACTGAAATCCAAGGGGAATTACCACCCCACTCCTGGCCTGCTGACCTGCATTTGCACAGGATTCAACTGGTTGTTTTTCCCACAGAGGGAGCTTCTTTTTTCTCACATATTCCCCTCAGTATGCAGCCATTGCACTTGTTTTGGTATAAAAACTTACCCAGCTTTGCCTGCGTGAGCCTAAATCTATGCCTCTAGTATTGCAGTGCCCAAAGAAACCGTCTTGAGGCCACATACAAAGCCTGTGGCAGAGAAAGAGATGCCCCAACAGAACACACAGGAGTGTGTTAAAATCAAGGCAAGTATGAGGAGCCCTAGTTGTGCTGGCTGTATTTGCAGGGATGAATTAGTCCTGCTAGCTGTACTGTAGGAGCAACTCAACCCCTGCATACAGTCATGGGCTGTCCCTGCTTATCTGCCTCTTCCACTTCTTCGACCAGAAAATAGTTTTCTTTGCTCATCTTAGTGTTCAGCAGAACAGAGAGGCCCTTGCACAGAGCTCATATTACCAATTCCTTTCTAATTTATTTACTGTTAATAAATAATTTAAGACTACTAGCACTCTACCACTGCTTCTCTCTCCCCAGGCACACTTTTAAAAGTGAATTTGATCTCTCCTGGGACACATCACCAAAAGCATGTGAGGAAAATAAAAGGTCCTTTTTTTGCCCAGTGTATGGGGAGGGTGGGTGAGGAAACTCCAGCTTAAAACTCCATATGGATGTTGAAGTATGTGAGCTGTGACTGGCCCAACCAGGCTGGCCAAGTCTTTTCAGCATGACGAAGAGGAGGCTAAATGCTGACTTGACAATAGGGCATAAGTACTTTCATATGAAACAACAGGGGGACAGGGTGATCATGGGGCTGTGGTAAGGAGGCAGTGCCACCTGGAGCTCATGCAGCACGTGCAGTTCTGCTGGTGTGCAGGATGCTGGACTCCTGGCTGCTGGTGGTGGGCTCTGTGTAGCAGAGCCACCGGTGTGTCAGGCTAGCAAATTGTTCTCTCTTGAGTGAAACATCTGGGCTTTTACCTCCTGCTGTCCTGGCTCTTCAAACAGCTATAAGGGCACTTTCCTGTACATCACAACAGGACACACAGATTCCATACAGGAATTTCCACACTCGGTTTCCCTGGTAAATTTCAACAACTGATTAATCCTGACCAGTTAGCTAAGCCTGCTGGCACATTTATTATCTTGATTCTGCAAAATGATTAGGCTTTTCTTTTTCTATAAGTATCAGTCATAAAAGCTCTGTGCAGCTCCCCTGCTTCCTGACAGCATTGTGTAGGTTGGCTTGCTTTCAGTGTAAGTGACAGAGGGCACAAAATAAAAATAACTTTCACTGGAATGGCTAGGAACAGATAAGCTTTAGGGAGAGGAATGCTTTGATTTTAAATTAGATCCTAAAGTTAGCTGGATATGCTGCAGTATAACTTAAGGGGAAAACTTGCTGTGTGATCTGCAGGCTTTTTTGCCAGAGCTGCTGCAAGCCTTAGCAATAGCGATGGCTATATTGTCCTATAGGATTCCTATTCCTAGGGAAAACTATCTAGATAGAAATCTCAGATGCCCTAATTAGAGAATACTTAGTATGGCATTTCTCTTTGCTGTTTTCTAATTTGGGCTTCTTCACGTGATGCGAACTGTGTTCAGAAGCAGCTGCTGCTTGTGCTCTGTGCTCTGCTCCTGCACATGAGTGCAGTACCTGCCTTCTCCAGAGCCCTTGAGTTCTGCCAGAGGATTTGGCATCCAAAAGAGAAGGGGCCAGACCTCTTCAGACAAGACATTTGTGACACTGTGACACCTTCAGCAACAGGAACTGTGCACTGCATTTACAGCAAGTAAAGAAATGCTCCAAGGGAGCTGGAAAATCCCCTTACACACTCTGTGACATTGCTTCATTCAACATGTCCATGCTGTGGTTCTGCTGTGGGTTCTTGTACAGAAATATCTGTCTCTGTGTGTTCATCTAAAACCTGAGGGATGGAGCTAGGAGAACTCCAACATCTGCTGCGATTGTTTTCTCTAATGTGAGAGCGCAGAGTAGCTATTTTAATTTAATCTAAGATTAATCTTAATCTTATGCGATGCAATCATAGGAAACAACTGCGACAAGGCAGGCAGAATCAAAACCTTGTATGAGATTTGTAAGCTCTCTACACTCCACCAGCAATACTGTGGATGTTTTAAATGGCAAGATACCAAGTGAAGAATTAAGAGTTCATGAATATTTAGATGCTGACTTTGTTTTATAGAACTATTCTCATGCCAGTGACTGAAGATCCAAAAAAGATATCCCCTCCCAATCTCTTCTTTAAGACATTGAGTCTTAAAGGGATAACAGCATTAGCAATACCTGATGATCCATTGAGGCTTCCAGTAAAATTGAGTCTATTGTATTCAATCCCATAAACTCCCCTGTCATAAAGACAAGGAATAAAATGGAAAGGTGAATGTCATCACAGAGTTATCTAGGAAAACCATCCCCAGCTTTTTGCCTTTTTACATTTGGTCAAAAATAGTATTGGTCACAATTAGTAAAGGAGTTAGTAATAGCTGATGTCAAATTAAAAAGCTATTTTAAATTTCAAGTTCAGCTCCATGGAAATTCAGATAATTTCCCAGTCACCTTCTCAAAGAATTACTGAAAATAGAGGCAAAAATTACAGCAGTCTTCAAAACTGAATTGCTTTGGCTGTTGGGAGGAGTCTTTGTGGGAAGTAATCAGTCTAGAAAACAAAAAGCAGAATCTCAGAAAGTCTGTAAGCATTGGTGCTCCTGTTTCTGTAATCCTTTCCAGTGGGCAGGGGTGTGAATAGAGGGTTTGAAGGCTCAGCAATGGGTGAGAAACCCCACCTGTCATAAAGCATGTTACACAGCATGTCTCAATTCCCTCACAATGTGTGCAGCAACTGCTACTGTTTCTGAGAAAGAAGGGAAAGGTGAAAAGGCACTTACCTTTCATCTTGATGCAGAACTCCCCCAATAGGTTTTCCAGCTCTGCTTCTATGGTACACATGTTCTGTGTTGAAAAAGAGAACAGTGAGGCCAGACAACTTCTTTGGGATTTTTTTTAAGGTCTGTTTGTAAGGATAGATTCAATATATTTTGCAAGAAAATCAATCTCAGAGCCATCCTTCTTGTTTAACTAGGTCTGGCCCTAAAAAATGGCAGCTATGCTTGCTTTTTTTGACACTTCAACCAGCAGCTTCTCTGCTGCTGCATGCTAATCCTCATGATGGCAAAAGGGAAGCTTTGGGCTGTGGAGGATAACCTACTCACTGTTCTGGTCCTCTCCAGCCAGGACTTGTGCCAACAGCAGCAGCTCTATGGCAAAGTGGCTCCCAGCATGATTTAATCTCTCAAGAAACATGGACTACATTAAGAAAGAAGGCTGTGAGAGATGGATATTAGCCCCTCTCCAGTTCTTCCTTCAGGTTTTGGAAGGTTGTCACAGCTTGTGTGCTGGGAAGTCTGTAACACTATTACACTTGTTCATCATCTCCTGTCTGTTTAATAGAATAGATTTTGATCACAGCAAGTACAACACACAGGATGCAGCATATGTCTGTAGGCGCATCATTTCCAGTCAAGCTGCCATCCCTACATCTGCAGGTGGGAAGGAGGTAGAGTTTAAGTAGGTTTGGGCAGATTTATGCTTTTGCTCTTGTGCTGCAGTTCCTCAGTATAATCCTGCTCTTATAGAGTCTAAACTGTTATTTCAAAGAACTCTTTGGGCCCATGTAACCTGTCTTTGTCAGTTATCAGGTATTCACCTGAAGAAAAACAAATACTAATTCTTCTTTGATGAGTTTTATTTTTGGATGAAACTCTTCCTGAAATTAGTGGTAAAGTTCCCATGGCTTATAAACAGTGTGAGAGTGAAAAGAATGAACTGATGAGGATGTACCTCGGTGTACTCCTTGTAGCTCCTGTTGATTTCAGTCAAACTCTCTCGAGCAGCTTTGCTGGCAGGAGACATTGCAAAAGCTTGCTTCATTTTGCTGGCACCATCACAGAGACGTCTTTGGATACAATAGGCTTCATAAAGCTCATCCACCTAGTGGGAACAAGGAAAGTGTACTGAAAAAACCCCAGAAACCCCAGCAAAATAAAGCCAACACAATGAAGTAATTTGCATTAAAAGAAAACTCAGCCAAACCATTATATCCTATGGAGAGGCTGAGGAAATGAAGCTATGATAGTGTAACAGTCTGTGGAAAAGAAACACAAGATGAAAGTAACTTCCACTGTAAAAATCTCAATAGAGCAACAGTAGATGCCAGCAATTCACCTGCTTGCCCTGCACGCCTCTAAGCATTGTTACTCGTGTCCTCCCCATCGTACCAGCGAGGCAGGAATGCAGCCAGCTTCTCAAACATCTCGCTGTGGAAGAGCTCTTTAAAAGGCAATTGCAATACCCACACTGCCAAATGCAACTGGAAGTGGTAAATGGCACATTTAGCAGGGTCAGCAGTGGCTTTGGTTCCCTAATATCAGCCATGGATCAAGGCTGCTGCAATATTTGACTGATAGGTAGTATTGGAAGCTGGGACTGATATTTTGAACTCTTACCATCCATCCTCCAGAAACTGGGAGTCATACTAGGAATCAGCACAAGTAAAGCGCTTACAAGCAGCTGATGTCAAGTTAAAACAGTATTTTGAACTTCAACCCCCCCCAGACACTTACATCCAGTCATTTTTTTATGCTCCCTTGACATAACTTAGGGACCCAACATATTGTAAGGGCTCTGAAGTTTTGCAAAGCACAGTCACACACAGTTTGAATGAAGTCTCACCTGGATCTAGCTTCAGAGGAGCAATGGATTTACACACCTCATGTTTTGGTTTCCCTTTTCCCTCTAATCCCTGTACTAAACACACACATTTACTCCAACTGAGTAATCTATGTACATATATACTCCAGCTATATGTAGTGGTTTATATTTTTATAAACTAAATCTGTCAGATACAGAAGATGTGGGTTTTCTAACCTGACTATCAGGGTAAGGAGAAGGATAGGAATGGAAGAAGCTGTCTCTTCTTTCTGCTTCTAACACCCTTCCTAAAACAGGATATTTGGGTTTTACCTAAAATAACTCTTTTTCCACTGTTATCACTGAAATGAAGAGGTCACTCTGTGTCCCACAGTGCTCCCGCTCAGCAATGGATTTTCATGGCAGAATTTCTCTCTATGAAAGCATCCAGCACCTTGGCTTCATCAGTCTGTGACTTTGTGTGCTGCATTAGAGATGAGCCTGATGTGACAACCTAGGCATGTTTCAAACCCCATTTTCCAAGCCTGCTTAACCTGTAACAAAAAGTGATGTTGCTAATTTGTTTGGAACAGGACTTGTCTTCCTGATGGCTTCAAAGCCTTGGGTCAATTTTTACAAGGCTACCTTGGATAACTGGTGGCTGAAGCCTCTGACCTAAGGGCACCCTACCCAAAACAGGGCATGCTTTGCAAAGTGAAAGAGTTCAGCATAAGTTAATGAAGACACAGGTAACATTTTACCATTTTGAAGATACAAAAAAAGCTTTCTGCACTCGTACTCATTCCTGTTTCTCTTGCTAGCCAGCAAGCTAAAGACAGCTACTATAAATAGCTGTCACTTGGTATTTACTTCTGACATTGGAGTGGAGCCTTGGTCTGGGATTGATATCCTGCTCCTGCCCATGTGAGCGTAGCTAGGACATGGTCATCTGCTCCCCATGTATGTGGGATCTGCTGTGGTGCACCCCATTTTCCTTGCCTTGCTTCCTTTACAAAGCAGTGGCAGGTAAAAGACAGAGGGCATCTCTGTGTTCCTGATTAAAAACTGCTGAAAAAAACTTTTCCGTCATAAGAAACAAAGATGTTTCTCCACCTGCCCAAGCCTGTGGGCTTTAATGCCACACACTTGGTTCCTTTTGTCTCTGTTGCCATGGGTTACAGAGAGTGAACTCACGTAGTTGGCAAGCCTGAGTAACACTGACCAGCATTACCTCTTGCGTTTGGTGCTTTTCACTCTTATTATAAACCCAGAAACCATTAGCTCTGAGCAGGCGGAAGTGGGAAGGATTTGAATGGAAATGTTCTTCAAGTACTAATTTTTGCCATTCATGTTGCCAGCAAGGGAGTAGGTGGCTTGGGGAACAAAATCTCAGTCTATCGCCTCATGATTTATATTTTTATTTTCTGCTCCAAGAGTAAGAGGACTGAAATTAAAAGGTTTGGATAGGTTGTCATAATTAGAGGACTTGAAGCTGCACAAATGCTTTTTAAATGACTCTCAAAAGACATTTCAACTGTCAAAAATAATTCATTCCTTTGTCAGGCTCAAAAAAGTAACTAATCACTAGCAGATATGTTTATAAGTAAGAGAATACATGCCATGGATTTCATGCAGCTCTAAAATGTATTAGTGTAAATCACAAGTACCTGCACCAATATTCTCACCAATGCATTCAAGTGGATGTGGGCCCCAAACCACACAGCAAAAGCATTAGCAGTGAAATCCAGGAATAAATCCAAACTAGCTGCTGTGTGTGCTAGAGATAACTGCTGAATTAAATTACTTTCAGATGCAACTCTCCTTCTACCCCAAGTCTGACAATAAGCATGCTGTGAGATAGACTTTTCCCAGCAGGTCTCCAACCCAATGTTCTCTCTGTACCTAAAAGTATGTGGGAGTGTCGGGGCATGGCTGGACCTTGGGGCTCTATGTGGAAACCCTTTCTTTGGCTCTGACCAACAGCCTATCATGGAAAAACCAACCAATCTGGGAGCAGCCTCCCCAGCACAAAGGGGTAGCAGGAGGCCAAGGGTTTGTTTCCACAATAATATAGGAACAGATGCAGAAGAAAGATGATAGGAGAGAGCTCATTACCTTGCTAATGTGGAACTCCAGCCTTCTCATGTATCTCTCAACTGCTTTGATTTGCTGAAAGAAAGGAAAAGGCAGAGGTGAGGCACGTTTAAATAAATCAGTAAGCCACTGCCACGCTAGCTCTGCTAGTCCCAATGGATCCAAGATACTCCTCCTTAAAACACATAGGATTTCCATGACCATGAATCCAGAATCAGTTGTCCCACCCTACTACTCTTAAGCTGCTGCTGACAATGGAGCGACTTCACTCCTTTACCTAATGTATATTTTTAAATTACATTTTCTAATTATTTTTTAATTATTAAAAAAAAAACAACAAAGAAAGCAGAGCTTTTTTTAGGTTAAAAAATAATGTTTTCAGTACTTTGAAATCCCATATTAATATTGATCAGGCTTTGCATTTCAAGATCCATTGTCTTCCTTAGCAAGCTGGTTTTGAGAATAAACTCAAGCTTGGCATTTTGACTGAAAAAAAAGTCAGACTTTTTCAGGAAATGTTTTTGAAAAATTTCTTTCACCCAAATTTTCCTGCAGAGAAAATGTATTTTCAATTTTTCTTTCTTCAGAACTCACAGGAGCAGGAATGAACTGGGGCTTGATCTGGATCCCCCCCAGCCCCCTGGTGCACTGCTATCAGCCCCCATCTGACTGGAGCTGGCTAAGAGAATTTGCACAAGGGAATGGATTTAATGGCTGTCAGCTGACAGAAAAAAGGAAGTCTCTCCTCTGCTTCCTTCCTTCCTTGCCTGGCAGGGGTCTGTCTCTCTGTCTGTGGCCATCCCAGAGCCAGTCTGACCTGGCAGACCTCAGAAAAAGGGTTGGTGGGGTACGTTTGATGCCAGATCAGTGAGCACACTGTGTTTGATGCTGCATTAGTAGGCAATACCAGACCCCCTGGGAAGAGGAGGGGAGTGGAACTTCTTCCTTTGAAAATGGAGGTGTTGGCATGGCCAGCAGATCCCTCTAAGAAAGGTTTCCATGTACATTGTATGGATATTAATGCTTCCTTGCAAAATGAGTGTTGAAGGGAGTAGCATACCTTATCTAAATCGTACAGGACTCCCTGCAACAGAGAACACAAAACTGATTAATTTTGCAACACAACAGCACCATGAGAAAGTAGTGTTTGACATTCAACAGAAATCACAAACAAGACAATGGCTTGAAGGGAAGAAGAGCATCAGTGCAAATTCCCTGTATCCCACACCCATCCCTTGGCTGCTCCAGCACCTCAAGAAGGCCACTGTGTATCTACACATGAAAAAGCATGGCACGTACCAGGCGTGAGTTTCTTTTCATGTCTTTTAACTGAGTAGTCAGCTTATCCAGCTCTGTCTGGTGAACTTCCAGATACTCACTGCAAACACAAACCAGAGAACGATGCATGAGCTCTGCAGCACATACCAAGCTGGCTGATGACCATCCTAAAAGAAAATCTGCCTGACAAATGGCTTTCCTCACTGGATGTGTTTACAGACAAAAAACTCATTTACATTGATCTGTTGTAAAAGCAGCTCCCTGCTGCTTTTTTGGGAATAAATAGGAGCCCACTTATTTAACTGTGTAAGAGCTCAATGTTCTCTTTACACTGAACAACCAGTTTCAAGTAAGCTAATCTGCTGCTCAGTTTATGGCCTGGTGCCTTCCAGTCGCTACGCCTGTATCTGGCTGATTAAAGCCCTGTTATGATCTGGGATGTTATCTGAAAGGCAATACAAGCCTTTGATAGGACTCTAGGGAACTCAGAGGGAAAAAAAAACTCAGAGGGAAATTGAAGTCCCAGATTTGGGAGCTTTTCTCAAAATGTGAATGGAAATGGGATTCTGCCTCCTGTGTTCCTGTTGCCCATACAAATATTTTAGATACCAAGTGTCACAATCCAGACTTCAAGAGGTGTATTTTCGTCTCTTAGGAGGAAGGGTCCCTGTTTTTGTTTCTCTAGGATCTAAAATGTCACAGAAAGCTTCATCCTTCAAACAGGATAAAAGCTCTTACTCCAGGCCACTCTTCAGGGCTCGGTAGACCTCTTCCATCCTTTTAGGCTGGGGTTCTTTGGGCGTGGTGCTGTTCTTATGGCCCAAGTTATGCATTTTCTTCACCTTTGCTTGGGGCTTCTTGAGCGCTGAGGAATTTTCAACAAAGGAGTTACACCTGCAAAATGAACATCAAAGGAGAAGAAATCCTATAAATCAGAAATCTCAAAGGAGTGTAGCTTGAAGAAATCTTCTGATATTATCTCTGCTAGCAAAAAATGAATCTGCTTCTGTGCCTGCCAGTTAAAGGTCTGCATTTCTTTATGGGTTAAGAATCTGAGCAGCCTGGGCTATTTGCTTCCCAAGACATAAGTGCTTGTCTGGAAATGCAAGGCCAAGTCTGAGGCTCATCAGACATTTCTCTGTCCTACACTATACCTGTCCTAACTCACATTAGAGAGTCCATGAGAGAGCTGAGCTACATCCAGGTGCTAAACAGAAAGGGGAGCCCAGATAATCTCAGGTGCAAAGCCTGCAAGTCCTAAGGAAGACTGGGATTTGATTAAGAGAGTTTCTGGAGAACAGCATCACACCACTGGTCTTGAGTATGCAGTGTATGGCAAAGTGAGGACAGTTGTGCTGCATACAGGTGCCTCTTTGGGGACTTTGCTTTGTCAGCATCTAACAGCCATCATTGACTTGGGCTGACAGTGGGAGCCCTTTGCCTGCTGTTACTCCTCAGTTGCTAACTGGTGGTCTGGCACTGGGAGACTACACAAGTTAAAATCGATTGTAAAGTAGCCTCTGGGAGCATCCAGGACTGCATGGCTTGGGCATGCCTGATTCAAAGCCCTAAGTCCTGTGTAGCTAAGTGGCAGTGCACAGAAAGGCTCAGCAGCTAAGCTCAGGGAAACAGCTTTGTTTTGGATTCGTGGTGGTGCAGCAGTGAGAAAACTGTCTTTTAGGCAGCAGTGGTCTTAAACAGGAGATGATGGCAAGTGTATATGTGCAGTGTTCCTGCACATTTCACATGTTGAAAAGATCACTGCATAAGTTAAAACTGTTCTCTGAAATTCTCTCACAGCTCTGAGGCATGTGAGGAAGCCCTGCATTAATGGGGGAGAGGCAAACAGGCTGAGGGTAACACCTTAGTTATACAAAAAATATATAGAGACATTTTAGCCTAGGACATTTTATTTGGCAGAGAGTCAGAAAGATAGAAGTCCTCTCTCACCTCCTTTCCCCTTTCATCCCCTAAAGCCCAGAAGTCCCTTACAGCCTGATTTTGAAATTCCCCTTAGAGAGCAAGGGCACTTGCCTGGACCGTCTTTCCTGGAGCCCGCTGAAGCCAGCGAAGGACTGACTTCTAATAATCCCATTAGGACCTCCTGGGGAGAATGAATGTGATCCTATTGACATGATGTCAGGGAGCCTCGGAGATATTCCTGAAAAACAACAGAAAGCATGTCAGTGAGGGTGGAATTAGAGTAAAAGGCAGGCAGTGAGGCCAGACAGCTTGGTATCCATCCATGACATCAAGGGGTACCTGAACCCCACGAGGGGCTGCAAGCCAGGGCACAAATCTGTGTGCATTTCCAAATCATCCCCACTCAAGACCAAAAGAATCCTATTTTAACTTCTGACTTCCAGCCCAGGGTCTACTGAAAAATGTATCAGAGACACAAAGAGGGTCTGGATGTGGGACTAGAAATCAGATGCTTCAATGTGATAATCCCAATTCCATCCCCAATTTCTGCCATGCCTGGCACGCTTCACCCCCAGCCCCAGCATCCCAATCTGTCCTGGGAATTATTACGGGAGCGTGCAGAGCTCTTGGAGGCTCTCACCATCACTGCAAAGTGTGATTATACGCAATAATAATTTTAAAAAGGATTGATACATCACGAATGCCCTGCAGCTCCCTTTTGATCCTTGCTCCCATGGCTGCTCAGCCCAGGGGCTGCTGAGAAGGAAGACACAGTGGCTGTGTGTGCAGCCATGACATGCCGTGATGAGAGGGATGCCCTCCACTGTGAAGAGAGAGGAGTAAACAAGCTCCAGGCACTGTATGCTCTGCATTTCATGTGTCTGGGGGGGAGGGGGAGGCTCAGCAGGGAGGAAGCCCTTGCCCTCTGTGTGCTCATTTCCAATGCCCAGCTTGGCATCTGCACTAAACTAGGATGATTTCAATCCATCCACAAATAAATAGCAGAGAAGTGCTACGGTTCACAGCAGCTCTGTCTGCTGCCACAAGGGAAAAGGGGGACACCTTTGTCTTCCTTTTCTTCTTAATCCACTGTTTTTCTTGTCTCTGCCTCGGCAGACAATTAAATTGATTTTTCTGCTGGCTTGGTTTTGTGCTGCTCTGGTAAGAGGAATGGCCCCACCAATCTGTGAGGAGCACCATGGCCAACACAGGTCAGGCAGCAGGGCAGGGAGCAGGAGGAAATTGGGGATGTTGGAGAATAGGGTGCTGGTCAGCAGGTGCTGCCAGACACAGCTCCCCCATCCTGCAGGACCCATCCTCTCACTGCCTCCATCCTTCTTGGGATGTCAGTTCAGCTGATGACACCACTGTGGTGTGAAACGGACTGAGAAACTAGGCCAGCTTAAAAATAACCTGACAGAAAATGAAAAAGAGGGGTTTTAGCAGTTCTTTTCCATCTATTTTAAAAGCTGGACCCAGCCTGCCTCATGGCCCCAGTTCATTTCACTCCAGTAGCTGGGCTGAGGGATGAGCTTGGTAATGAAGCAGGGTGGTATGGCAGGGGCTGGAGCTGCCTGCAGGCAGTGGAGCTGATGTTCTGTGAAACTCTGACCTACAGGGCTGAGGGGGTGACAGCAAGTCTAAACCACCCTCTCATCCCCACAGGTCAGGAATGACTGAGAGTGCCCAATAAAACAGCCATTTGTGAAAGCCAGAGATCTACACTGTGAGCCTTCACAACTGAACATATTTATTAATGATAAGCACCAGAGCTATGTGGTGCTTGCATGGCAAACATTCACTGCAGAAAGCAAATATGTGGGGAAACATTGTGCACTGCTCAGTTATATTTAATTTGGAGTGTTAAACTGGGCAAATACTCTTTGGGGTGGCAGTAGGAACTACTATTTCTCTTTGGAGGAGACTGCATTGCCCAAGAAACAGCTTTGTCAGGAATATTTCTGCAAGAACACTGCCAGAAACACTTCTTCCAGTCCCAGCATTGCCAGCACTACTGCTAATGAGACATTTTCTCTATTGCACAACTCAACCAGAGTACATCTTCCTGTTTTGGAAGTGAGGGTGTCCCCCTGACTGAACAGCTTCAGAGATACCACACGGGGTGCAGTGAAAGACATTTTTCTCCTCCCCTGTGGATAGCGGGCAATGGTACTTCACCATTCGTGTCCCTGCCTAGCCCAGATGCAGCCAACTCAGCTCAGAGAGTTTAACCACAGCAAGGATAAATCCCTGGGACACAGAAGCTGCTTTCAGGCAGAGCAGGACCATGAGCACCTGTGTTGGGCAGAAACCTACGGAAAGGGGAGAGCATGGAGGAGTAGAAAGGCTCTGGAGCTGCTGCTCCTCACCAACTCAGAAGATACCAGAAAATTCTCAGAAGATACTTTGGCTAACTCACACAGGGACAAACATGCTCCAGCCACAGCTGGAGGTACTTGAGTCTTTGCTCAATGAGAGCCCAAATTTGGCTCTGTACTCACCCCTGCATGCATAAGGCTCTCTGCACACCTCTGAGGGGCTGAGCTGTGCTGAGGCTTGCTGATACCTGGCACAGCACTTGCCAGAAGGCATTTTGCAGCTTCCAGGGTCAAACCTCACATCCCTATAGAAGGTAGAGAGTTTCCCTGGGTCAGCTTATGTCTAACAGTTCAAACTGCACAGAGAGCCACCTCCTGCGAGACAGAGCGGAAACCACCCGGCCACAGTACTCTGGGGGCTGCACAGCAAGTTCCCTTTGGGTTTGCAAATAAACTTTAGACAATTAGGCTGCAATCTGCATGCTCCCATACAAGGATTTGCATCAAAAATCTGGTCCAGAGTGCCAAGGAGCAGAAAGAAAATCCCTTGCGAGTGTTCAGTACTTGCACAGCTTGACAGGATGATTAACACACACACCCTGACAACATCTGGAGACCTAGGAGGAGCTAAACAACACTGACAGTCAGAGGAGATTTAGCAGCATAAACACCAACAATTTCTCAAAAAATAAGAGATAAAACAAAACTTGAAGTTGGGTGCTAACCACAACTACACTGGCTATGAAAAGGGCTTTAGATTCAAAACTGTAGTGAAAATGCTAGCATCTTCTGCATGATGTCTCTTCTCTATTAACATGATCAGAACACTAATGGCTTTCACTCTGAACAGAATCTTAGTGTCCAAATGTGACTGTGCAGAAACACTGGAACTGTTTTGATTTTCTTTTCCTTTGGGCAAACTTAAAAAATAAATAATCTTGGAAAAGGAATGTACTTATTTATTTTCTTTATTTTGCTCAAGCACTCAGATGGCTTTGAAAGGCTTTAGTAGCTAAGACTATCCCCAAGATACTAGAAAAATGTGCAAGAAGTGCAATTGAAATGGAAATTGAAGACCTGCCTGGAGCTACTTTTGCTTTGCTTTTGCATAAAATGGTCAGAACTCAGAGCCCAGATAGGCTTGTGGCCTCTCCCTATATATTATATATAATCTTGGTGAATAATGTATGTTTAATTTCTGTACAGAAGAAAACTGAGATAAAAGGAGGTAGCAGTAGGAACTGGTGAAATCTCCCAGTTCTGTTCAGTTATTTTCCACTGGTCAGGATAAAGGTTGACTCTATTGCACCAACACCATCTGTCCTTAAGATTTAAACTAATATTCATAATATGACATCTCAGACACTTCCAACCAACCTCAGAAAATTGCAGACTCTGCATCAGCCCCTCGGCCCAGATTCACAGAAACAATGGCTGCATATGGGCACCGCATCGATGGATTATTAATGATACCCATCTCACAAATACACTTTGAGTGATGAGTATCTGTCATGTTGTTGTGACACTCTCTCTTGAGAGGCGTTTCTCTTCCTGCCTCTGAAACCATTCACAGGTCTCTCTGCTATAAACTACATAAACCTACCTCTGAATTTAATAATACAGCTGTATCCTGATGATCTGCATGGGTGCAGTTGCTAGTATAATTTCAGCAAGGCTCAGCCCCTGAGGACTCACCCAGCTCTCTTACTGACCTGATGGGTATCCCCACAGCTGAACACTGCTAAGGGCATTCTGGTGCTACGCCAAGGGAGCGATCAAGTTTCTCAGTCTACATTTAGCACTTATGTGATATAATGCTACTGTCTTCTACATGCAGCATAAATATTGCTCTCAATATAATGCAAGTTGCACATCCAAAATGATATTAAATGCTTCTGTGATTTGAGAGGTCCACTTCAGCAGTGGGTATAATGACTACACTTACACTTTTAAATCTATATAGTTAATGAACCAGGGATGTTTCATTTTAAAAGACAGCAGTCTCCTTACTGCTAATATAAGTATGCCCTGTGTAGAAGTATAATTAATATAATTAGTACAGCCCATGCTAAGTGCACAGCAGTTGAATGATGAGCCCATCAGTGAGTCAAGGGATAAGGTGAAATCCTATCAGTACTCCTCTGCCCTATTCGCTGACAGCTTGCAGCACAGAATGGCAGATAATTGATGATGTCTCTGTCCCCAGGGAAATAAAAGTCCCCTCTCTCAGCTCTTCTTTCAGTCTGGAAATGGGGAAGCAGCTGAGCCTGAGCTAATGAGTGGGGAAGGGACAATCACTTTCACAGGGCTGCCCTCTCTTCATCACCCTCAGCATAGACCTCTACCTCCCACAGTACCAAAATATTTGGTAAACAGTGTTTGATTCAAGCTAAGAGGGGAAATTTAGGCTGAAACATATTTGCTAAATCTAATCTAACTTTTGCACAGCCTTTTTTTCTTTGCTTCTTCCACATGACCAGTTTGGAGATGGTATTTTTTGCCTACCACATGACAAGGGGAAGTTGGTTTTGCTAGACAAGTGCTAACAGCCATGTAAAGCTGCAATATACAGTGGGGAGGGTGCCCTTGATTCCTCCTGTTCTGTGTAGCAGCTACAGTTATGGCTCCAGGTCTAGAATTTGCTGTAAGGTGTAAGGGAGCTGTCTGCAGCCGAGGCTTCGAGGACACTTTGGGATTATGTATAATCACTGATTAAATGGGAATGTGGGATAGGGCTGAGTGACTGAAAGCATCCTTGATCATCCTTTCTTCCTGTATTATTTCTTGTGTGATGCATGGTTCAAGGTCCATTCTGGACCTAAGGAGAGGCAATCCCTGCAGTGAGGTGGTTTGTATGTTGATTTATGATGGTCTGCAGGCTGCCTGTTAAAAATCAAGTGATAATTATCTAGGTTAGGGTGAGCTGAGGGGGTCCACTAACTAATGTGAGTGGATGGCTACAAAAGTCAACCAATTCTGTTTGCTGTGCTAGGAACATTTCTTACCTGCAAACCTGGGGTATGTCTGACAAAAGAGCTGATATCTTTGTGACTAATGAAAGGAAAGAACATTTTCCTCTCCCATCTATGCCAAGGTCTATATTCTGCTTATTGGGCTGGCTGACCTACAAAGGAGAAAAACTTTTAAATGCAATGAGATGACAATTAGGACCCTGCATCTCTCCAAAAGACAACCACAATAAGGGAAGGAACTGTTATGCCCTAATAGTCATGTCATCCTCCAAAACAGTCAATTCTTTCTGCTTTGCACTCATAAGCTCAAAGAGCAAAATTATATTCTAAAACTTACACATGCTCAGCTCAGTGCCAAGTTCATTCAGTGCACCTTCAATTCATGCTGCTTGCTTTCGTAGCCTAAGTCTAGTAATTTTTAATATTTGTTTTCCAACTTCTTCCTTCTGATTTAGCTGAATCACTTTGGCAATACAAGGCCAGCATGGCTAGTAGCCCAAATAACCACCTGGAATTTATGATTTCCATGCTTCCTAGGCTCCCAGAAGGTACAGAGGCATGCATCTTGGATGAGAAAGTAGACATCCTTTTGGGTTTTTAAACATAAAAATTTGACAGTGCTATGTGGATAAGAGTGCTCAGGAGCATTATAAAAACGTTCACAAGAAATTAAATTCTTGCACAAGAGTTTTTACACTTTCAGGACAAAAACTCTTAAGCATGGGTGAGCAGGCTCATAATTTCACGTGTCAGGAAGATTTCTGTGGGGTGGGGGTCTCCTGAAAGCACCTGTAGAAAGGTGTCTTCTGTTGGTCACTCGATTACACAAATTACAACTTCCATGGCACATTTTGTGTTTCCAACGATTGGGCTGCTCCTGCCTTGTGCAGGGCAGCATTTGCTAGAACTGTACAGACATGTGAGCTCCATCTGAAGAACTATTCTTGGTTGCCAGAATAAAATCATGTGCATTTGTTCCACCCAAGTCCAAGGCTTAGAGATATTCCTAAATAGTAGCATATGGCTGCACCGACAGGCACACTTCCCAAGCCTACATCAGCCGGTGAAAGGCCAGCACACCCGTGAGCTCCACACATTAATTTTAGCGTACAGAATGAGCCACGTGGGCTTCCCCACATGGCTGAAGAGCAGTGCTGCACAGAGAAGGAGCTGCAGCTGAGATGGAGCCCCCTCCTTCAAACAAGACATGTGGGAGCACATGGGACACGCTTGGGTGGGCATCAAAGCCATTGGCAGCCACAGCACAGGAAGGAAAACTTCTGCCCCGCCTGTTGCAGCAGCAAGAATCTTCTCTGAGCCCACTGCAGCTCGTCCTGCTCTCCCTGAGGTGGTCTCTTCCCTCACCATGGACATCCTCAGCACTGACTGTCCAGCAGGATCTCTCTGAAGGCTTGAGCAGACTTCTCACTGATGACTTTATGTCCATCAGGGACACTGCAGTGATTCCTGTATTAGCTGTATTTCAATACCTTCAATTCAGGTGGATTCTGTTCTTACAACGCACAAAGAAATGTTTCTGCAACTGATGCATCTTTTATAGTTCTTAAGCCCACAGCTGGGAGCTTTACTTTTTCATGCAGAAATCCCTGCAAGTGAGCACAAGGTGCCATTACCTGTTTCTAATAAATGAAAATGTAGTATTTCAGTACCAAATTTCAGCTTTTGTTTCAAATTGTAACAAGCCTTAGGAAAAAGACTTGTACTTTATGGCCTCATTTCTGTAAGAACATTTTAAATGTTGCATGTAAGAGCATTTTTAATTCAAATGCTAGTTCATCACTAGACACCCTGACCAGAAATACAAATTGTCTACCATCTGGAACAGCCCATGTTCTTCTTCTGCTCCTCCTACCCAAACTAGATGATGTACATGAACCTTTTTATTGCATAAAAAGCAACAGTAAGAAGAAAGCTAACAGTCCAGGTCAAGAGCACAATGGTAAAGTAGATATGGCTGTAAGTGCATAGAACCTGACAGCTGATGCTCCCACTGCAATATATTAGCTCCATATATTCTGTAAGTTATCTCTCATACCAGTCTAGGTACCAAAGTCAGTGTGAGGACTTTGCATTTAATTTTATTTTTATTGTAAAACATGTGTTTGGCTCTAATTCTCATCACCTCATAGAACACAGAAATAAGGATTGGCAGTGGCTAAGGTGAAATCACCACCCTTTTTGTCTCATACCACAGTTAGCCTTCCTCCTTCCCTTTTTGCAGCTACTCCTTCACAAGAGCTCTCAGTGCAATGCCCCCGTTTCTCTGTTTTTGTTGCCTCTGCTTAACATCCCTTCAGAGAAAGACCTACACTGCACCTTCCCCTTGGTAGAGCTGAAAACCCAAGGAGAGGGAAATGCAAATGAGTTATTTCACTGTAATAAACCCAAGGAAAATAAACTTGATCCTAAATGGCTCCGCACACAACAGATGGGTTCGTGGCAGCTGACCTCCTTTTTTTTTTTTCAGTTCCAACATTTATTTCACACTGGTGGCTGGGGTGAGCATGCGCAGGAGCCCACATGGAGCCCTCCCTAATCTTGCTCCCTACATCATTAGAGACATAGGGCAATCATATGCAGCTGGCATTAGCATAAATAAGCAAAATTTGTTTTTGTACTTATAAGTGTGGCTGAGGGATCAAAATCTGACCATCTAATTACATTTGATATTCATTTATCTCAAACCCACCCCAGTATGCAGAATTATCTTTGATTAGAAGTCAACTCCAATTCTACTCATCACTGATAATTCTTTATGTCAATGTAAGATTTAATTAAAAACAAAGTCCCACTGCCATTCCAGCGCTGGCAAATAATCTAAAGAAAAAGCACTTCTGAAACCCAGCTGAGAACAATCCTCTCATGCTTTAAATCCACCTTGCACAAAATCCCTAACAAGCGGTTCAGCAGAGTGGCCTGAGCACACAATTAACCACACTGTCATTCTGGCAGCACTGCACAGTCATAAAGGTGCAAGGCTTTGGGCAGCCCTGTTATCTATCCCTGCATCAGGAGATAAACTACGAGGAGCAATCTTGTGAGCAGTAGTAAGACTAGCAGGATGCAAAATAGGTTGTGGGAACTCCTCCAGCCAGGAGCAGCCTGGCTACTTCTCTACCACTTTTAGCATATGCCCAGTTGACCATAGATGTTGGGCAGAATTTTAATTTATTAGCTCAGACCACAAGAAGTGACCAACTGATTGCCCATTTTGGCAAGCATTTGCGTTAGGGGAGGCCTAGGAACCCATGAGTGCTGCGGGTGGTCTCCCTTGACCCTTACTGACTAACAGGAACATCTGAAGTAACAAGCCCAGGAGTCCATCTGAGCACAAGTGCAGTAAGACAGCCCTGATGTCAATAGATGCAGCTCCAGTGGGAGTGCTTTGGCAAAATCCATGAAGAATCTGAGCAGTGACCTAAATTTGCATGTCAAGTGTAAGCAGCACAGAGTGTCTTCACTTTCTCAGACTGTGCAAGGAAGGAATATAAAAATCTTCTCTGAGACAGGAGAAAAAAGCAATGGCTAGCAAAGTTGTCCTTGAGAATGCAGATTTCTTTAAATACTTTGCACCAATATTTTTGCTGCTTGACAACCCTCATTTAATGCAGATGGTAGCAACATGGGCAAGGACAGCAAGCTGAGGAAACCATTTCTTTGCATCTGCAGGAAAGTAAATGCATCAAGTAAACACATGCAGGATGGTTTGGATAACCAGTGGGCTGCTCTGGAGATTATTTGTTTTCCCTCAGCCAAGACAGACAAACTGGCTGTTCTCGGTATCCACTCCAGGTATGTTCTAATATAAGCATGAGTGAGCTAAATTAAACAAGTACGCCAGGCTTTTCATCCCTGAAAGGAAAGTAAAACATCATTGTTGTCAAATCCCTTCAGCCACTAATGAGATACAAACGCTTTGCTGCTCCTCTTTAAATACACGGGATTAGGGTGACTTAAAGCTCTGTGGATGTTTATATGATCATTCTATTTCCAGGAGTGTCGTAATGGCACACTGCTCCCTAAAATACTGTTCAAGATACACTGTTACATGTCCTAGGATGAAGATCTTTAAAGCTGGATGTTCTTTTCCCAGACATGAGCATTGCAGAAATGGATTTATTTACTCTTTTTGACACCTTACAAGAGTGGCCACTTAAAGAGCATTGCCATAAAAGTCCCGTGTTACTTCATTTACATTTGGCTATAGCATCTGTCTGAAGCTCTCTTGCAGTACATCAAGTAGCTGAACACTGCCCATGCACAACCAAGAATGCCTGTCTGGCTCTGATGCAACTTGCTTGTCTCTTGGCTTCAGCTCATTTTCAAATTCAAAACTTCAGTCTTCTTACATACATTACTTCAATAAATTTTATTTAAAGTTATGGCAGAGTATATTATTCTCTTTGGCTACAGTATTTTAAGCTTCAAAAACCTCTTGAAGCCACAGGATATAAGAGTACATATCTAATACCATGAAACAGCCTAAACTTCTCCCAAAATATCACTATTTTCTCTGGTCAGTGTCATTAAAGGATTTGTAAGAAGCATCTGAAAGAGCATAATGGGGTAAGGGTCTATGCTAGGGTCCCTCTTGGGAAAAGCTTCTGTTTGTGACACTGGTGCTGGAAAAAGAGGGCTGAGGACCAATAAGGCAGCTGAGCAAAACACAAAAGGTGATAGCTGTGTGCAGACTTGCCACAAGACACAGCTATCCTAACCCTGTCCCACACAGTTATCTTATACCAGGTATCCACAAAAAGAGCAGAACAGCTTTATAGACACACAAGTGTTTACAGGAACCACTTGAAAAAACATCTAGAGTTTTAGGCAGACCTTCTCTCCTTGCCACCACTTTGTGAAACCACATTTCATTTCAACACTTATCAAGATGACTCAACAATATGCAACTGGAGCCCAGAAAGCCAGCAATATTCTGTGCTGCATCAAAAGCAACATGGGCAGCAGGGTGAGGGACACTGCCCCTCTGCTCTGGTGAGACCCCATGTCAAGTACTGCATCCATGTCTGGGGCCCTCAGCACAGGAAAGACATGGACATGCTGGAGTGAGTCCTGAGGAGGGCACAGACATGATCAGAGGGATGGAGCACCTCTCTTAAAAAGACAGGATGAGAGAGTTGGGGTTGGTAAGCTGGCAAAGAGAAGGCTCCAGAGAGACTGGATTGTAGCCTTTCAGTACTTGAAGGGGGCTCATAAGAAAGATGGGATCCAACTCCTCAGCAGGCCCTGTAGTAACAGGACAGGGGCAATCTTTTAAACCTAAAAGAGGGTAGATTTAGACTCGATAAAAGGAAGAAATTATTTACAATGAGGGTGTTGAAACACTGGAAAATCTACAACAGAGCAGCTGCAGATGCTCCATTCCTGGAAACATTTGAGGTTGACTTGGACTCTACATTGAGCAAACCTGGTCTACTGGAAGGTGCTCAGGATAGGGGCAGGATTGGAACTAGAAGGATAGGGGCAGGATTGGAACTAGACGGCCCTTAAAGGTCCCTTCCAACACAAACCATTCTACAACTTTGAGTTTCTCAGCACAGAAAAACTGTTCCCTCTTGTCTCTGCAATGGCTTTCTGCTCCTTGGGGCAAAGGAGGTTACGCTGAACAGTCACTGGCACAGTTCTGGTTTGGCCCAGAAAGGACTTTCTTACACAACTACTGGGCATATTTTGGGAAGCGTGGACCAAGGATCATTCCCAAAGCAGTCCTGATGTACTTCTCTCCTCTGAAAGGCAGGGAGCTTAATGCCATAGATACAGGCTGGTCTGTGCCTGCTGCTGTTTCTGCCCAA
Source organism: Molothrus ater (assembly GCF_012460135.2). Taxonomy (NCBI): domain Eukaryota; kingdom Metazoa; phylum Chordata; class Aves; order Passeriformes; family Icteridae; genus Molothrus; species Molothrus ater. The sequence goes on along the minus strand of NC_050478.2, from coordinate 93,395,023 downwards.
AAACATTCACAAATGTCTGTAGTTTGCTGTCACAGACAAAGCCAATGCAAACCAGATGAAACCTTAAATCTATAGCAGGTAGATCTAGTCAGGGTTAATTGATAAGTTTAATTTGTAGTGGACATTAAAAAAAAAACAAATCCTGAGTTTAAAATGCCATATCCTCCAGCTATGCTATAGGATTAGTTACTATGTGAGTTTTCTAGACACAGAGACATTACAGATAAACAGAGCTTGAACCAAAAAGATCTGACAGGGCTTTTGTCACTGAACTACAAGGTAATTATCTTGTGTAACTTTTCATTACACAAATTAAGGCAGTGCATCTTGGCACATCCCTGCTATTCCACAGTATGCCATTTAAAAGAAAGATCTACTGGGGCCATTGCAGGTTAATGACAAGCTTTTAGGAATGACCCCATAGCTTGTCCTCTGCTGCCCTTCCTTTCTTCTTTCCTTCTCTGTTGATTTCTGCATTTTCCTATTCATGTCTTATTAACAGACCATCATTAAGGATATAGGAAAAGGAGGATATTATGGCTTTTCATGAGGATGGAAAATTATTTTGCCCCTTTGCCAATGGAGGCAATTGTCTTCCTCAGCTGGTGGCAGCATGGCATGCCCACAAGAAATACAGTGCCTGGAAGAACCCTGTGTACAGGGTTCAGTTTAAGATAGGAGTTGCTACACTGGATCCACTGCTGCCACCTTCTCTACTAGGAAAGATGAGTGTTTTCTTTTTAAGGGTAGAGCTAGGAGAGAATGGGAAAAAAGCAACTCTTTGCTGGTTAACTGCATATGAAAAGCCATCTAACATTCAGAGAACTTCTGTTTTCAGTGTAGGGCATGGAAATCAAATGTATTGAAAGTACTTCCAGTCCAGCACCTGCATGACAGAACAAGTCTTTGTGGTCCAGCTGTCATCTGGGGAGATGATGACAACATCTCCCTCTGATTTCAAAGAAAGCAAAACCCTAGTTTATGCAGGCAGAATTTTAAGCTGATTATTCTCTGGCCTCAGCTGAGTCTTAGCATTTTAATATAGCTTTGGTTTGGTTTTGTGTAGTGCAGATGACTTACTGCAGTGAGCAACTCCAGCTCCTGGCTTTATTAATCTGAACATCTAATAAACTAAACATTCTTCTCTATTTTTAGCAAACATCTCTTCTCCTACACAAGATTTTATGTATATCTAAGTAGATGTGACCTGCAAGTGCCACAGTGAATTCAAGAAAAAGCCTTGTGAATGAATCCAAGAGCACCTCACAGCCAACTCTTCCAATGCCAGCAGGACTTCTTTGTGAAAACCTAAGTCCTTCTTTGAACTAACAGAACACTGTTTTGTGGACGTACTGAATGAGACAAGGAAAGGGCAGTCAGTCATGCAGGGCAACACATTACACACTTAATTGAGCATTGGCAACAGCACTGTCACCCACTGACGTGCCTCTGTGGTTAGGAAAGTGCACAGGTTGCTGCCATGATCCAGCAATGCTTACAGGGGTGACCAGAGAAAAAGGTGTGTCCAAACCCAAGGAGACTCACTGACTACTTGCAGGGATATTAGGGCACAGAGCTGTAACATACACTACTATTTCTGTACCACAGTTGAAAAGTTTTAAAACCAAACATTTTAAAATTAAATACTAACAGAGGATGTTGACCTGCTTAATTATGGAGAATACATTGTTGCAATGTGATTTCCTGTTTCACCTATCCCAACCTCTCAGGTGTGCCAACCCTCCCCCTCCCCCTCTTGCCGTCCTGCCTAAGAGCTGTCCATCAATCTTAACATTCCAGCAAGGCGTCGTGTGGTTGGCAGAAGTTCAAAAGATGCCCCTCTGGTCTGGGTTCATTGGCCTGTCCAAGCGTCTGTACCCCTTGAGCCTTCCCCTCCTCACACCTGGTTGGCCCTCACTTGTCCCTCCCCCTGTCCCCAGGGCTTAAAAGGACACGAGACCATGCGGGCAGGAGTTCTATAGGGAGCTGTTACGACATTCAGAAGTCTAGCACCCTGAAATAAAACTCTGGATTAAGACTCTACGATAGAACCCGCTCCTTTTCTCTTCACCTGTCGCCTGAACCTTTTCCACCAAAGGTAAACTGAGTTCCTACTTTGCCTGGATTTGTTCCGAGTGCCCAGCTGCAGCACCCAGCTGGCCAAAGGTATCTCTGGGGTAAAATACCACAGCTGCAGCCTTTGGTCCAGCAGTGAGGGCTAGATGAAGCCAGGCACGACACACCCAGAAACATCAGGACTAATATTCTATAATACATTTTCCTTCATGTTATACAACAAGAAAATGCCTATCAGACTTTGAATACAGAGTGACACCATCTGCCCTGCCTGCAGCAGTATCACAGACCACTGTCACCATCTCAAGCTCAAGCACAAGCCTTGATCCTCAAGGCTTCTAAGGCATCCTCAAGGGGTGCATTCGCTACAAGCAAAAGTTTTATTCCTCTGTTCAGAGTCAGACTTCTAGCGGATGCAAGACAAATCTGACAATGAAGAAAGACACCTCACTGAGGCACAAATCAAGCAGTTTTGGCTTGTCAGACAGAAAGATGTTAATTTGAGGAAAGTGAAGGGAAGTTCAGGTGTTCAACCTTGCATGGTCTGTTGAAATATGAACCTTCTGCCACTATGTACAGATGCTTATTTGCCTGTCTCTTACAGATTTCACTGAAAATGAGTTCCTTCTTTTGGTCAGCTCAAATACAAATGTATAAATAGTAAAAGGTAGGGTTGGTCTAGACTGGTGTTTTGCAGAGGCAAAGGCACAAGCTAAAACCAGAACCTTGGTGATGACCAGATAGATTTGCTCTGCTGCAACTGCTTTTTGGAGTTAATGGATGACTAGAAGTTTTCCTGTTGATAAGGCTTTTCAGGACAAAACCATCTACAACAAATCTCTGGGCGTTGCAGCTAGATGAGGTTTTTTCATTAAAACAAAAGAAATAGGTTGATTACAGAAGGGATTATTTGAAACAGTTCTGGTGTTACTGAAGGGTTACCAGCAGGCTGCACAACCTGGAAAGCAATAGCTGCTGCTGCAGCTAATCAGGCTGTTTGAGGGCCCAGACAGAGGGCAGGCTGTGAGCAGTGGGACAGCAGTAATGAGATGGTTGGCTCTGCCAGCCAAGGTCAGCTTACTGGAGGCATCAGAGACCAGAGAGCTTCTGATGCTCTAAAAGGGCTGGAAGATAAAATGTATTATTGTGACTACTTCATGTGTTGCACTGGTTCCAGGGAGCTGTCAGCTTCAATTTGTTCCTCCCATTGAAAAGAAGAAAGATGCTCGCATACTTCTGTGCTAATCCGTCATTTCTTTTATGCTGGTCGGGAAGTAAAAATTACAGGATACCCTTGCAACATAAAAAGACACAAGAAAAAGATAACTTTAGGAAAAAAAGGCCAGTTACTTCTTCTGTCATGCTTAGAGGACTCACTTCTTGAGTCCACTGGGTGCAGAGCCTGTATGCAAAGAACAAGGCAAGGTCTGTACCTGTGGCTACCAAAAAGCAATTTAAGTACACCATAAACCTGCCCTTCTCCACACCTCCCAAATCCTGTGGGGCAGCATGTATTGAGACTGTCATTTTTTATCATGGCTTGGCTCCTGGCAGCTCCCTAATTAACCTGGATGGGACTAGAGAGGTGGAATCTTCTTTCTTCCCAAACAGCACCAGACCCAGCAGCAAAAGCACTTCAAAGCTAGAGCTGAAGAGCAAAAATTCAAGGGATTTAATCCAAATCCCCTGGATGCAGACTTGTAGTGATAGGAGAAGGGGTAATGGTTTTAAAATATAAGAGGGCAGATTTAAGCTGGACATGAGAATTTTTTCTTTTTACAATTAGGGTGGTGAAACACTGGCACAGGTTGCCCAGAGAGGTAGGTGGTAGATGCCCCATCTCTGGAAACATTTAAGGTCAGGTTGGACAGGTCTCTGAGGAACCTGATCTAGTTGAAGATGTCCCTGCTCAATGCAGGGGGCTTGGACTAGATGGCCTTTAAAGGTCCCTTCCAACCTAAGCCATTCTATCATTCTGTGTAGGTTGAGATAAAACTGGTAAAACAAGAGCTGAAGGTTGTTTGTCCCTAAGCTACCAGATGGGGATAACGACAGCTGCCAGAGAAGATTACCAGGTACCCACTGCTTCCTTTCCCCTTGAAATACCTGCCTGGAGGTATTCCAGGTGCCAGAGCACCAGCTTTATGGGAAGGAACAGGACAGGATTAATCCCCAGCCCAGCCACACAGCCTACGAGGGTGCAGATAAGTGAGGGCATGAGCAGCATTTGCACTGAGAAGCAGAAATAAAGCTGCAGAAGAGCTGTGGACAAGAAAACACAGTTTCTGCTTTGATTTGGGGCATGTAGGGAAGGACAGCCACGGAGCTCAAACTGAGCTGACTGTCCAGCCTTAGCTAAGCCATTCCTGACATTAGACAGAGAGCTATAATATGATCCAGTTTATTACATCCAGGGTTGGCTTTTGCTGCCGACCTTCTTCCAGCTCTCTCATGGGGAGCTGGCAAAGCCCATCAGGCCATTCCTCCTCCAGCCCTGCTCACAGACTGCCCTTTGCCCTGGTGTAACTGAACAAAGGACAGCATGGGAAACAAAGATGTTGGCAACTTAAATTCTCATTGACACTGGGATGTGTTTAATGTGCAGCCACCATGGTTTGTAAAGTCTTCCAGGGCAAAATTGCTTCTGCTCTCAAAAGACTTCACATTTGACTTTAAATTCCAAGTGGGCCCAGTTCTTTCTCTCTGCCTGCTAAAGGGGCAAGCACATCTTGGAATCAATGCAACAATCAGTGCAAAACTAGTGGAGGGGAAAAAAAATTCAGTGTGTGCTCTTCCTGATTAATTTTGAAAATCTCTTAGTAAGAAACTCCTTTAGCAACCTCCCTTTCAGAAAATCAGCAGGCACTCTAAGCTGAGTGAACAAAAAAATTACCTCCAAGCTCCTGCTAAGCGAGAAAATAACCATTTTCCCCCCTCCCATTTTGTTAATAGAGTCATCCAGGAACCACACAGCTTCAAAGCGATGTGACAGGCCCCTATCTGATACTAATTCACATCCCAGCCCTCTCTAACAAGCCCGTGCCAGGAGCGTGTGTTCAGGCATTGCTGTCCTCACTTCCTTCCCAGTCTGCTTTCAGCTGATGCTCTGTGCAGGCTGAATGGCCACAGACACAAGCTGTCTATCTCCCAGCTGCTCCCAGCCTAGCTTGCCTGATGAAAACTACCCCAGTTAAGTGGGTTGTCTGGGAGCAGCTTGTCACTGCCACATGTATAGCATCAGGAAAAAAAAAGTGTCAAACCAGCCATCCCTTTTTTGGAAAAAGCCAATGCTGCTTATAGCTCTCACTCCCACTTCCCCCAGCAGGAAAGCAAGGCGGCTTCCCCAGACCTTTCCCAGCAGTGCACTTTGTGTGGAAGTTACCTTTCTGCCTGTTTGGGTTTAAAAATATCAAAGAGCAAAAGGTAACCCTGCATGGCATGTAAGCATGCCACTGTGAGCTTGGTACCACTCTTAGCCCAAGTGTTTGCTCTGTGATACAGGTGAATAAAATGGTCATGTGCCTTGAAAGCACAAGGGAAGAAAAGCACCTTTTTCACTTACAGATGCTCCTTCACAAACCACACACTTTTCCACTTACACATTCCCAAGCATTTAAGAAATATTAATTCTGCAGCAGGAAAAGCTCTAAGATATAACTGTACTGTCGTTCTAGAGAGGAGTAGCAACATGCCAAAGCTAAGTGCTCTGTTCCTTATGCAGGATCCTGGAAAGAAATTCAACATGCTGCTTTTTAAAAACAATACAAAACAAAGAAAACCCCCAAAGCCCACACTTTGTCAACGAAATGCTGCTTGGATGCCAAAGTTAAATCAGCATCAGGTTATGAATGCTGGGATTGTCAAAGTTCACTTTGCACAAGTGCTTATCTGCACTTGCAGGCAGCACAGACACCATCTTAAGTGACTGTCCTAATCTTCAGTTGCTAGCTTAGAAAACACTGGATTTATGGGAAAAAAGGAAACTTTGCTTCCTTTAGACTCCCACTGTGCAACATATATACCCACCCACACTCATTTAAACGTGGAACAATCTGTCACATTTGCCCATTTTGGTTATAAAGCAGGGCTCTGAACCCATCCCAGTGGATACCTTTCTGAGTCTGGCCACACAAACCACATCACGTTGTATCTCTTCCCACTGTGTGAAGATCTCCAAGACAGCTGGGCAACCAGCACAGGAATCTTTCAGGACATACACCTTCCTCCTGTCTCCTTCCTTAAGCTCTCTGTTTGGATATGCTCCTACTTTTGTTTATGCAGGAGAGGGATACTTGTGAAACCTAATTAACCACTGGAGAAGATGATGTTTCTGTTTGGAAGCGTGTTCCCTACCCGGGGCTCCAGCTGCGTGACAGCAGCTCAAACACAGTAATTAAAATGAGCGTGGCTGAATGCATGGCCAGATTAATGAATGCTGAAATTACACTGGGAATACACTCAGCTCTTCCCAGCGAGACGGATGAAAGGGTGCAAAGGCAGCATGGCCACAAGCACACAATTTCCAGAAAGCGTTTTGAAACTTTGAATGAGAGAGAGCAAAATGCTCGGCTAACACAGCAATAGAAAGACCAGTCACAGGATTAGGGTGACCTTTTGTAACCAGGGCATTCAAAGGTAAACTGAAGAGCAATGCCAGTGTGTAATGGGTTTGCATCAGTCCTTGGGAACGAGCCAGAGGACTGTAAAGGGAACTTAAGAGGGTCTAAGCTCTCCTCTAACCAGTAATACCATAAAAGCCCTCTGGAAATAGAAAGACAAGACCTAAGGAAACGCCGAGACTTTTTTATGGAAACAGGGCTAAGCACTTCCACGCTCTGTGAGAATATATTAAGCCAGTTTCATGTCCCTCAGCGAACACCCACGTTCAAGATTTTCTTCACAATCACAGCCCAAAACCATGCCCGGGACGCCCCAAAAGAGCATCTCTGCCCTTCTCAAAACCTTGCCGCTGCCGCCGGCAGCTGAGCGGGGTCGGGACCCGCTCCTGTGAGCGCGGCTCTCCAGCCCCGCAGCCCCGGAGCTGCGCTCGGCCACGTCCCCGCTCGGCAGCGCCCCTTTCCTTCCTTCGTTCCTTCCTTCCCCGCGGGCTCGGGCCCCGCACCCCTCCGGGAGCCCGGCCGGGTACCTGTTGCTGCCGCGGCTCACAGCCCGCTCCGGGACGCCGCTCGCCCGCCGCCGCCCAGCGCTCCTCGGGCACCGCGGTGCCCCATCCCGGGCGGCAGCGCCCGCAGCTGGAAAACTAACAAACAGCGAATAATAATTTCTAAAAACAAAAAGGATAAAATTAAAGCTGTAAAATGAAAACAAAAAATCAAAAATGAAGAGAAGCGAGGACAGCTCGCCTCCCGTCGCCGCGCACCGCCGCTCTGGCAGCGAGCGAAGCCGCTGCCGGCTTTTCCTTGCGGAGCCGCGGCGGGAGGGAGGCGGGGGCGGAGGAGGCGGCGGAGGCGGTGCTGCTGCCGCCCGCCCCCACCCTCGGGCAGTGCGGGGGTGCGGAGCCCCCCGGGCTCGGCCCCGCGGGATGCGGCGCTCCCGGTGCCCCCGTACCTTTTTGGGAGAAGCGGCTGTGCTGCTCTTCCTTTTTTTCGCTCGATGCGTCTGGCCCCTCAGGCCGTTTGTCCCAAAGGCGGAACATCTGCAAAATCCCTCTGACCCTTCCCGCCTGGAGTGGGGCAGGGAACGGGCTGCCGCCGCCTGCCTTGCCCGCGGCCGGTGGACCACTCGCTGCAGCCTCCGCTGCCGTCAGGAGTGTGTATGAAAGCTCTAAATTTGGATGTTGGGCGGGCTGAAGACAGCAGTTAAAGGCGAATATAAATGAAAGAACATTGCAATGAATGGACCTTGCGTTTCTTCCTTCAAGCATCTTTTCTGTTACCTCAAGAAAAAATAGGCTGTGTTTTCCCAGAGACTGTGAGGTATTTTCTTCAAATGTAGTGTTCCTTCCAAAATACATAGTCTTATTTACTATCAATATATCTCTCTAGAGAGATACGGATTTTGCATATATTTGTTGCTACCTTTAGGACTTCATTTCTCTTCTGTGACTTTTTTTAATACTGGACTTTACATCAGCCAACAGAAGTACCAAACACACGTTGTATTTTCTATATGATTTGCTGTTCCTCTGCCAGCATTTAAAACTGTTGTAGGGTCCTTCAAACAAGCTCTCCCTTGTGCCTCTTAAACAGCTGCAAGTGTCTCTTTTTTGGGGGAAGAGGGAGTGAGGGGCAGAGGAAATCCCTGGCAAATCTATGGGGTTGGTAAATAGACACAATTTACCAAGGAGGCTTGAGAAGTCAATGCTGATACCCTTCCCATATCTTTCCCCATTTGGGTCAGGATAGGTAGACTCACCACTTTGTTTTCATTGAGTACACTGACCTGTCACACAGAGGGTGATATTGTATGAAGAAGTTAAGGAAATGACAAGGAAGACAGAGCTAGGTTTTGCAGAGCATTCTGCATGTAAAACAATCCCCAAAACTGTCCCTGAATAAAAAACCAAGCTGCCAATTCCAGATGACCTATCATCTTAAGTAATTTTTAGCAGGAACAATGAATATGAGTTATTTATATTGTATGCTGAAAATAAACCCTGTAGCCTTAGAAAGTAGAAATGAGACAAAATTACTCCACATTTAGTAAAAGCAGAGAAGCATGCTCTTCACACTGGTGTGTGGACCTCTGGGGCCTAGAGGCCGTTTCCAAGGTTTGAGTTCAGATGGGCTCTACAGCGATCAGGGCTGTGGTATTTCCAGAGGCACCCATTCCTCCACTAGAAAAAGTGTAGGGGCTGGTGCCAACACAATGTCACTGCTGTAGCTCCAAGGCAGAATTTTAAGGGTGACCTTTCTACATCTCTGACTGAATCAACTGTTCCCCCATTTCATTGTGTCACACAGGATGTGAACTCTGAGGCAAAGGCAGAGGAATAACTTTCTGGAAAAAGCAGCTGTGCACTTTGGGCTATGGAATGCCAGGGAAAGAGGAGAGGAAATATTTGTGGCAACGCTGAAAGCTATAAATGTCTCATCATGCACACTTAATATGTGTTTGAGTCCATTTCAGCCTTTTAGGGGGTGGCAGCTCTCACTGTGGAAGCCTGGTTATCTGTTAAAGGTTTTCAGTGCCATAGACTAATTGCAACATCCTACTTCAACCTGGAGCTTCCTACAGTTCTGGTCAATTGTTACCAATTCCCTCTGGCCTTTTTGATCTTATCTTGCAGAAGATTTTTTTGAATTTAAGGTTGCAGATGCAAATTACCTAATTCATATTGCAGCCTCCTCTTTCAAGAAATTATCCTCTATCCTATGCAAATACGTGTGGTAGGGATGTATGAGCTGTTTCTCTTGCTTTCTCAATATAGTTTAGCATAGCAAATGCAGAAGGCTACTCTCCTCCTCCCCATCACACCAAGCCCTACACACACTCCCAGTTCTCTGCCCCCAGTGCTTGTTGAAACAGCTGGGAGACTGAGTAGGTTGATGGATGCTCTAGATAAAATCTTTGCCCCACTTAGTCCTTCTGGACATGTATTCATCCTGACACACATGCTTTTGAAAGGCTGGGACAGTCATTCCACGTGTGTCTTGTTTTGCTAATTCAGTGGAAATTGCCAGAGAGCTCTGTCTCCCTCCATCATCTGGCAGGAACTGAAGCTGCCATTGTATTGTGGCTGTGATCATGCTACTATGCCTATAAATTATTCACGGTACTGCAGCGTAATCTTCTGTTATGTTAAAAATAGGTCATCATGAGTGTCCCCAGTGCAATTCTAAGTGACAACAGCTGATTTTAGCTTTGTCTTTAGAAAACAGTGACCTTTTCAAAGCAGTAATTGACAATTATGGTCTACTTCTGTCTCTGAGACAGCTCCAGTGCACCTTCACAAACATTAATTCTCAGCACTGGTAACCCCACATTACACTTGGGACAACTAAACCAGAGCTACTGAATTACCTGCTGAGCTTTGCTGAAGCACTTTGCTTTCTATTAGCCTTTGCTTCCAGGCCAAAGAATAAATCAGAATTATCAGAGAAGAGATTATAGTCTGAGAATACCTAAATGCTCTGCTCCTCCCAGGCACTGGAAAGCTTCTTGAAAGGGCTGAGCAGGATTTTCTGGCTGATATGCATCAGTTACACATCCCTCTGGGGGGGGGTGGATATATTGAAAAGTACTTCACTTTTCCTATTGCCACACAGACTCCAGGCCACTGAATCCCCTGAATCAAGAGAGCCAGAGGCTTTCAGGTCCACTGCAGACTAGACAAACCTGGAAAGGGGGAGCACGACCCAGGAGTCTGGACAGAGGTCCAGGGGAAACTCTCTTTTCCCTATAAGATACTGTGCAGGAGGGCTCTGTGTGGACCCCCCTGAAAAAGTGGGATATTGTTGAAATTTCCCTGCTTGCTGTGGGGATGTATATTTGTTATGCAGATACAAAGACTTAGGCCTGGGTGACTTCATTCACCTGAAAGCAAGGACTGGTGGTGGGTGGCAATGCTCGGCAGGCTGTGCAGACAGCAATTTGCATGGAGCTCTCTTGTTAGCATGTTCAGAGCAGCAGGAGGCCAAAGGCTGTGGGGGGATGGCTGGGCAGACCACAGCTTTGAGCTCTGGATGTCTGAGGTAGATCAGGCCTGCCCTAGCCTTTAAGAAAGACAATTTATACCTGGTTTTCCTGATGTAACTTGTCTTTGCTATGTTTCTGTGTAACTCCCATGGCTCAGAAGGGATGCGCAAGGCATCTTCATATTGCTGATGGACATCCCACAGGACATCTCCAGCAGCTATCACACCCAGGAAAGTCTTCTGTGGGAACATAGGGTGCAAACCTGACTGCCCTTACCTGGGGATCTTGGTCCAAAAATATAGGTAAATTACCATATTTGAGAGTGGGGAACATGGCAGGTGCTGGAACCATCACCTGGGAAAGCTTTTAGGGGAGAGGTAAAAGACAAGACCCTGACCCCTGCCATGAGCAATCTGAGCAAGATGTGAGCTTTAACATTCTGACTGTATGCAAGTTTGCCATTACTCTTTCCAACTATGCATATTAAAGTGTAGCCACAATTCTCCTACTGCACCCTGCCCATGCTGCTCTTTGGATTGACTCCATTCCCATACTTACAGCTTCTCTGTCCAGTTTGTTGCACATTCATTGTCATCCTGTAACACTTCTTGCTCTCTTTCCAGAAGAGTTTGATACCCACTTGTTTTTCTGTCTTCTAACCACTGTGCAACCATTTCCCCCCTTTTACTTCCCATCACTATTTTGCTGCTCCACCCTCAAGTTCCTCATTTCTCATGATAGTGCTTTTGCAAGTCTTTCCACTTGCTGCTCTGGGGCACTTTGTGGGGAAGAGCTACTAGTGCTGATCTTCTGCAATGATTTGGGAACAAATTCCATTTGGGACTTCCGGCCAGATGCTCAGCACGGCTGGATCTTTGGGAATGACCGAAGCATAATGCAGAGGTTGTGTCCCGTGGCATGATGGTCAAGGAACAGCTATGGATACAGAGGGAGAGGGCCAGGGACAGAAAGGGGAGTCACCTTTAGCTTTTGATGTATCACAGAGATAACACTTTCCCTAGGTAATCAATCCTTCTTTTATCTGTTCTTTGTCTCACCTGGCTGCATTTGTGGTGGTCTGAGATAGCTGAAGACAAAGAACACTTCCCACAATGGCCTGTGCCTCTGGCAGCATTTGATGTTTGGGAGGTGTATGCACAAGCATACATCCTACCTATCCTCACATATATAACTTGGGGGAGCAGCACAAAGGAGCCACCAACTGCATTTTTTTCCCCAAGAACCTGTTTTAAAATCAGCACTGATGCCTCTTCTGGGCAGGTTTTGTGTATCAATGTTCATGCAGGGCTGGAGGGAGCAGCACATTCCAGTTTCTCAGACTGCTTAGCAACCAGGGCTGGCTGAGCTGCTCTTACGTGCGAGTGTGTGGATGGTGTGTCTAGTACTGCAGCTCTATCCTTATTTTTTTCCCTGTCTGTTGTTTATAAAAATAATTCCTTGTTTTCTAGTTAAGGCATTTGAAAAACTGCTGCAAACTAATTTTTGCTTTCCTGGACAGCTGGAAGTCAGCTACACTATGAGATGATCAAAGCTACTATAGGAGGGATTGGAGACTTGGGGACAGGTATGGCACTATCAGCCGGCTTTTTGGGAGCATGACTGCAGGAGAGTGTCATCCATGCTGCTGGTAATGGGCTAGCTTGAACTCCTGCTGCTGGACAGCTGGACAGCCATGAAACCAACTTGCCCAGAGGAGTGCAGGCAGTGGAACACATTGCTTTCCATGGCTCTGCAGCATGTGAGATTCCTGCTTGGGGCTACTTGTCTCAATAAAACCAACATGCTTAAGATCAAGAAGACCCCGCTAGACCATTTCCAGGAAGAGTTTCAGCTTTGCAGACAGAAAGTCAATATGTTCCTAGCTTCCTTGCTGGGTTCCTCTTGAATCATTGGATAATCTCTTGCCTCTTACTTGTTTCCTGGCTCTCAAATGCCCAGATCAGTCTCCTTGCCACAACCTTCACCATCCATCATGACAGCAGGCTGAGATTCTGAATCTGTTTGGGGCTCTTTTAGGGACTGTGCCCATCTCTTCCCATGTTATCAAGCAGTAATACCTGCTGCTGAAATTTGCTGCTGACATCGGGGCTACAGTTAAAATGTGGCCCCAGCCCATGTTCACCTCCATACTCCCCTTGCACCCTCACCTGCATTTGAGAAACAAATTTTGGGCAAGCTCTAAAGCACAGAGGAGGAGAAAACCTTTCTTTATACCTGCACAAGCACACTCTGGTTCTCCTCCACCCCATGATGTGAAGCAGACAATTGGCCTGGAAGGACCAAGGATCATGAAAGATTGTATTATATGGGGCAAGACACTATAGGACATGTTAGCAAACATCAAAGGTATCCTCAGTCCATGAACGAAAGAGCAAGTCAGGAGCACCCAGGACTTTGGCCTGTCTGGCGGCAACCCTCAGCAGCAGCATAGAGACAGGCCCTGCCTTCCTGCTGCTCTGTGAGCCCCACAGGTCATGGCAGGAAGGGGAGGAGCTGCAGGGATGATGAGCAGGGTCTGGGGAAAATGATGGTCAGGTAGAAGAAGGCTGCAAAGGCTGGGGTGGAAGCAGGAAGCAAAGGAGCAAATAATGTCAGACATTTAAAAATCTAGTTCCATGTATGAATTCTGCAGTGCTGCACACTGGTCTTCCTTCATGTCCGTAACAAGGCAGTTTCATAAAAGAAACCCAGAAGGAGTCCTCAGGTGCAAAGGCTCCAAGCAATTTCTATCCTTACTTACATTAGTGTGGCACTGGAGTTGCCTTGTAATCATTCCCAGATAAACTGCAGTATGGGTGACCTGTCAAGGTCCTTGGTGCAGAGACCATGCTCCTCTTTCCTTCTTGTGAGCCAAAATTTTTCACAGAGGACTGCAGCTTTGAGAAATTATTTTCATTTCTTCCCTGCCTCCAAGATACCACCACTTCCCTCTTTTCCTCCCCAGCGCATATTTCTGTGGCTTAAATATAGCAAATACAAAACAAGTGCAGCACACACAGAATGCCATTCGGGGGAGCGCAGTGAACATGCTGCCTCTGTAATGTAATGAGCCCCAAGTGCATCTGCCAAATATTTGGACTGAGATTCCAAGGGAGAGAGGGTGGTCTGTAGCACAGAGAAGCTCCGACCAAACCCTCAGACCAGCACCCCCAGGCATCTCTTAGGGGGATACACGTTCCTTGTTGGTCCAGCCTGGCTTCACTTGGAGGTGATTGACCATTCATAGCAGTTATTTCCTCTAGGAAAGGTGAAGAGCAGCTTTGTGTGAGTGGATTTAAAATTCATAAATAATACGTAAAGAAAATAAGAAGTGTTTCTTTAGGGGTGTGTTCTGGCTTTGTGGCTGAGGTTAAATGACACCAGTGAAACCATGCCAGTTTTTGAACATCTGACCCTGTGTACTATTTTCAGTGCAGTGATTTTTGAAGTGATTAATGACAACAATTTGGCACTACTCAGAGGCTGGTGTTGCTGATTAAGCTAACTCTTCCTTGGCTCACAACAGGCATCAGGAATGGAGTGGGCAGGAAGCTCCCCAGAGTGACAGAAGAGGCAGAGCACATCAGGACCTCCCGAGCTGCCTGAGTTTCAATTGGGAAATTAGAAAAAAAAACTACTGACATCCAACTCCACAGCTGAGCTCAGCAGTGCTGGACTGTTCTGCTCCTCCTGTGGCTTTCTTTTTCTTTAAGAATATTTTGTATGGATTCTTTTCAACATTCCCACCCCTCTCAAAAAAAAAAAAAAGCCTCGCTTGTTAAGTGTGCGTGCGCTGGGATTGCTATGTGACACTCCTAGCATGTGTTTGGAGGAGGATCTCAGAGATGCTATCTGGTTTCAAATCTATCTACATCTATAAAGTATCTCTCTTCTCCAAGACACTCAAGAAAAGGAGATCTGTTAGTTCAGAGTGAAGGCAGTGGGCAGGACTTCAAAACTTACAGGAGTTCTCAGGTGGCAAACTGCACTTCTACACAGTCACAACCAACTGCTAAAAAGAGCATGGTGCCTTATGGACAATATCCACGTTCACAACAGAGCTCTTCCACTGCTCTGAGCTACCATGAAATGAGAAGGATGTGAACAAAGCTCCAGTTATGCCACGGAGCCTGAATGCTGGCCAGCCTTGTTAGCCACTGGCATCTTAAGCACAAATTTGAGAAAGCCGTGGGGCTCCGGTGAGATTTTATAAGCTCATCTCTCTGAGGTCCTGCAGGGGTCCTTGAAAATTTAATGACTATGTTAATGACATATATTGAATATATTCACAGAGCTTTTAGCTGTCCTGCCAAGCCCCTCAGAGAGGCTGTCCATCTCTCTTCTGCCACAGGTGACTGTGACACCCCTCCAGGGAACCTCCTGGATGCCACTCAGCTGCTGCCATACCTGAACCATAGGTGCACTCCCTGGGGAGCGAGGAGGGCTGGGGGCGCTTTTCTCTCTGGTGTAACACAGCATGAAGAGAGGATCAGTTGCACAAAAGCTCACCACTGCAGGTCACTTCCCCTAGGGCTGGGCACAGGGAGGGCAGGAAGGCAGGGCTGGCCTAAGGAACAGCCTGGTGTGATGAAAGGGGAGCTTTTGCAAGCCCTTGTGTGCACTGCTATAGTCACCCCAGATAGCTCTGAGTTTTTGGGGCAGTTTTGGGGTTTGCTTCCCAGGGTGGTCATTTCACATGGGATTTGTGGCTCAAGCATTTATTTTGGACTATTTTGAGTGTCTTTTCTTTTCTGTGGAATGGGTTGGGGTTAATTGTAGGCAGGCTCACACAATGCCACAACATGGCAGTAAATCCAGGGCAGGGCTCTGGTTAGTGGAGCTGCAGGAGCAACCTGGGTGCTGAGCTCCCCCACCACAGTGCAACAGAGCAGCAGCAAGTGCAGGCAGTTTTCCCAGTGGGCATGACTAAAAGCATCACTGTGCACTGGGGAAACCTAACCCAGTCTCATGTGGGCATTAGCGTAGCTACTGGATCCTGGTTAGAGGCAAAGCTCAAGTAAATATCACTTTAATGGTAAGCAGCTGCTGCAGGGCTTCCTCCTCGAAGCTGCTATCACAAAGATGAGTCTGCCCCACTGCTGCAGTGGATCTGCCTCTTGTTGCCCTGTGGGTGGGAATGCTGGGCTGTGGACCCGGACAGGCACCAGCCACACTTGTGCCCACTGCTGCCAGGCTAGCACCAGGGGACTGCCATGGTCAGCAGAAGAACCCAAGTCTGCCAGCAGTGAAGGATCCCTATTCCCATGCCCTGAACTGGCACCTGGAGGGGCTTCTTGTTTCCACCCTTGCCCTCCCTCCTTCTTGAACACACTCATTTTTGGCTAAGAGGAACATAAAGTAACCAGTTTAAGGAGCTAGAACATTAAATCTCAGAGAAGGCTGGAGTAGAGGTCATTCAAACTGCCCAATTTGGGTGCAGCCAGATGTGTTTATCCACTGTGTTTATCTCTTCAGGCAAGGGCTGGTCACAGCAGGCTTTTCCCCAAAATACCAGGTTTTTTTCTCACTCTCCATGGCTTCATATCTTTCTACTTTACTTCTTGTCTTCCAAGCTTATTATCAACTATTAGAACTCAAGGTATCATTTCCAAGCTCTGCATCTCTGAACTTTCCAACTCCCAGACTATCTGCAATTAAACTAGAGAAAGCCAGTGCCAGCCCCCATTAAGTTATGCAGATTGAAGCTTTTTATGCTCAGGACTTCCATAGCACTTTTGCTTCATCTGTTTTCCAGTTGCCAAAGACACAGGAATATCAGGGACTCTTTCAAAGCATAAACCCCTGCTTCAAACCATTCCCCTGCTCCTGGCTGCCAGATCAACAACACACTGCTTAAAATTCTGTGTGGCCTGACAACACCCCTCACCCCCACAAGCAATGCTGAGATATAGGAGAAATCCTACTATTGGGAAATCTTCCCACCATCAACTTTTTAGGGCCTCTGTGACATTGTCAAGTGCTTGACTACTCTCTCCCTCTCTCTCTCCCCCCCCCCCCATCCATACACACAGACTGTTTTCACTCCTCGCCTTTTAACTCTGCACTTCCTGACCCGCTTGTTTTGTGCCTGTCACACCCATGGTGCACCAACCACAAGGCTTTGGTTCAGCATCCAGGCAGGCGGAAGCTCATTTCACAGGCAGCTGAGCTGTGCCTCGAATTATTAAAGGGGTGAAGTTGTTTACGCCACCCACCCACATTGGCCAAGACACATTTATTTGGTGAATTTAATGACGGGATTGAGCGACAAAAAGCTCGTGTTTCTTGGAACTTTGTAAAGATGCTATGTAAAACCAGAAGGGGGAAGGTGTGTGAAAAGAAGGGCAACTTTGCTTCAGACTTTGGTGTGACACTTGTTTTGCAAGCTTAGAAGGCGCCCCAAGCACACCTGATCAGTGGTTTCTCTCTGGCTTGTACATACCTTCCTCTTTTCTCTGAGGGCTGGTTAAATGCCACTTGTTTATTTGGCCTGGATTTTCCCCTCACTGTTGTTATTATTAGTGATCTAGAAATATCATCAACAGATATGAACCAAAAAAGCTGCCTTCCAGAAACGGAGAAGGAAGCACCAAAAGATCAAAGGTTTTAATTTAAAAATAGGGAGAGAACAAAAGAGAAAGGGTCTCTCATTTCAATCTTTTTTTTATTTATTTTTTTTTATTGGGGGCTCATGGGCTCCAACTTTTCTGCTTCATATATGGAGTGTGATGCCCTGTTAAAAATAATCCTCCAGCTGCCCACGACAGCTGGAAGTTCCAGAGCACTGTGGGTGGGTCAGTGTGGGGGCGCCTGGGGTGGAGATGGGCGTCTCACATGGACTCCTCTGACCACAAAAAGCTCTCGCCCCCGTCTGCATAACTCTGAGTCCACCCATGGACCACAACCAGAATGAAGCAGCTGCGAGAAGCAGGTGAGTGGAGCATTTAGTGTAAACAGGAATAACAAAAATGCTCCATAAGGCAGCACCCTTTTTTTCTTGCCATCCTTGTCCTGTGTGTTAAAATAGGTCTGATCATGCTCTGCAGAAAGGTGCTTCAATCTGAGTTTTTAGGCCAAATATCTCACTACAATCCATCTATCTGGATGAAGCAGACACTGTTGCCTTGGTGATGGGACTTCTCATCCTCTGGGCTGAAGGGAGTACAGCATTCACTTTCTCCAGGAATGAGAGATAAGCCAAAAGGACAAGAAGGGCTGGTGGGACCTGTAAATGTTTTCAGGACACTGATCTGCAGTCTCCCAGCAGTCAGGAAGGAGAAGCTCCCATGCTTGATACATTGCAAGGGCTGCTCATCCTTACAACAGCCTCCTGAAGTATTGGGAACTAGTATGCTGGATAAAAAGTAGCTGTGTCAAACTCTCTGGAGTGAAAACATAGGAAAAAAAGTATCTCTGTATATCTCTGAGGTGGGCATTTGCTGGAATACCATACTGATATGAACACATGAGTATCATTAGAAAACAATTCTCTTAAAGTTACACCCCTTTGATGTACTCTGTGGGGAGGGGTCATACCTGAGGGGGTGTCACCAAAGCAGGGCTAGATACAGCATGGAAAGAAACCTGGTCCCATGGGTCACAGACAAGCTGTGACATGGATGGCCCCATGTGACATTTGACAAGCCACTGCAGTTGTATGTCCAAGAAAAGCACAGTGTCTAGTATTGCTTCAGGGAAAGAGAAAAGTTGCTTAACCTGAATTGCTGCTGAATAAAGAGTCTCAACTGTAAGTTAACATCCAAGGCTTTATCCTCAGTTTTCTCTAACATCTCTAACCTCACTATGTGCAGGCAGTGCACATAATCATGTACAGCAGCTAGCTTTCATTTCAGCTAAGCCTCAGAGTTGGTCCCAAACCCCAGAACTAAAGCTATTTTCTCTCTTGTAAAGGACAGGCAGGCTTTACAAGGATGCAAAGGCATCTGGTGCATTTTTGAAGTGTACCTTAAACATTTGATGCAGTTCTGTTCTCACAGGAGCCTTGATGGGCAGCAGTGCTGGAATGTATCTCCATGCCAAAAGGAGCATGTCAGTCCTGGGCAAGGAAAGGGCCCTGGGACTCTGACTCTGTGCAGTGCACCATCTAAAATGGGGCTCTGGTCTACTGAACTGGAGCACACCCTTAATGAATGTAATGAAAAAGACAGTGTTGGTTTCTCTACCCCATTATTTGGAAACACTGATAGGATTTTGTGTAGGCTTTGACCTGACAGGGAGGTTATGGTTACCCCGTGTACAACCAGAGGGCATTCATAGGAAGTGGGAAGTGGAGGTGTGAGGAGAGGTCAGTGTAGAGCAGCTGCATGAAAAGATCTGCAATAAATCACAGCTTAATTTCTACTTTTCCTATGCATTCTCAGCATGGATAGGGTGCTAACAAAATATTTGAACCTAATTCTCAAAGAAATACCAAGCAAGTTTGCCAACAACACTAAATTGAGAGGAGCTGTTGACTCCCAAGGGCAGACAGGCCTTGCAGAGAGACCCTGACAAATTAGAGGATTGGGCAATCACCAACTGTAAGGAGTTCAACAAGGGCAATTGCTGGATTTTGGACCCTGGATGGAGCGACCCTGGTTGTGTGTACAGACTAGAGAACAAGAGGCTGGAGAGAAGTACTGTGGAAAGGGACCTGGTTGATGGCAAGTTGAACCTGAGTCAGCAGTGCCCTGGCAGCCGGGAGGGCCAGGGGTGTCCTGGGGGGCATCAGGCCCAGCATTGCCAGCTGGCAAGGGAGGGGATTGTCCTGCTCTGCTCTGAGCTGGGGCAGCCTCACCTGGGCAGTGCTGGGGCAGTTCTGGGTGCCACAATATAAAAAAGATATTAAACTATTAGAGAATGTCCAAAGGACGACTATGAAGATGGTGAAGGGCCTTGAGGGAAAGCCATAGGAGGGGCACCTGAGGTCCCTTGGTCTGTTCAGCCTGGAGAAAAGGAGACTGAAGGGAGACCTCATTGCAGTCACAACTTCCTTGTGTGGGGAAGAGGAAGGCCAGGCACTGATCTCTTCTCTGTGGTGACAAGTGACAGGACCCAAGGAAACTGCATGAAGTAGAGTCAGGAGAGGTTTAGGCAGGATATCAAGAAAAGATTCTTCACCCAGAAGGTGGTTGGGCACTGGAACAGGCTCCCCAGGGAAGTGGTCACAGCGCCAGCCTGACAGGGTTCAAGAAGCATTTGAACAATACTCTTGGGCACTTGAGTCATACTCAAGGTATGACTCTTGGAGGTATCCTGTACAGGCCCAGGAGCTGGACTCGATGATCCTGATGGATCCCTTCCAACTCAGCATATCCTATGATTCTGTGATGTGCTGGCCATGTTTGCTGACTGCTTGCAAATTCTGCTTATGGATGTGTCTGCTTGATCCAGGAGCTCCTGCTGTGCTGAGCCTCTGGTCCCAGTCAGAGGCTGTGCTGGTGCAGTGGCATCACACCTCTGTGTGAGCCCTCAGCTCTCCTCCCAGGGAAACCAGGGTCTGCCAAGAGAGATGACTTGTGCTCAAATCCCCCTCACTCTCTGGGCTTGGCTCCTCATCTTAGAGTCAGGGAAAATTCACGCCATCACTGCAGGCTCCAGTGAGGAGGGGAAGCCTAGTGCTAGTGGAAGGGATTTCTTTTTAATGAAATATAACTTCAGAATCCCAGGCACTTAGAGTCACTAAAAATTAAACAGCATTTTGCCCAAAGTGGATATTTGACCTAACAAAATTGTAAAAGTAACTGAAGACACTTGCTTGGTAACATAGCGAGTAGGGCTTAGAAGACATTAAACTTACCACTCCCTGTGCTTTCAAAAGGCTAAAATAATTTATTTTTTAAACTTTTCCACACTACAGCTGTGCCCTGTTTAACACTGATCACATTGCAGAAGAGAGGGAGTTCTTCACTGAATGTAAGCACTTGCAAAATCTCTGCAAAACCTCTGAAGGAGAGAGCACCATGTCAGTGCAAGGCACTGTTATTACGAAACAAGGGAAAGAGCTAACAAAGTTTCTCTGAGGTTGAACGTTTCGAAGCTTTGAATACCTGCATTTTTGTTGGGATAGTTCTAGCCTATTTTGTCACATCAGCTCTGTGACTTGCAATTTCAAGGTATAATAAGGAAAATCAATGCCTATTGAAGCACAAGTAAAAATTGTGGAATTATGGATTATGCTGAAGAAAACACAGAAGTTTTCAACAAATCTTTTGGTTTGTAAAGGGAAAATATCAGTGCCATTTGACAGTCTATATCAACGGGAAAATATTTCCCCCTTGATCTTTCCCAGAAGACAGTTTAAAACTGTAATTTTGAGAAGAGTTATCCTAGGAACTTCTTGTTGATGTTTCAGAAAACTTGCAACACCAGAGTAATTCCAGGGAGCTGTAAATAATGTTGCATTACTAATAATGTGATAGCCTGGCAGTGGTCTTGGCCTCATCAAGGAATAGCTGATGTTGAAGTCATATAAGCAAAATTAAAGGAGATGGAGTACAATCAGTGGCAATCATTAGGATTTTAGAGAATATAATTGTATTGATAGTGTATTCAGACTTTAGTAAGAAACAGAACTTGGTACTGCACGAAATCTTTACACACATAACCCAGCTGAGAAATCATCAAAGATGCCAGTTTCTAAAGAGGACATACAAAGATTGGTTCTCCCTCATGGGATTGAACTATTTTTATGTCAGTGATCTGAAAGGGAACTTTAAACAGTGATTGACTGAGTATGGCACAGATGGCACAATGTCTGGAGAAGTGGAAAACAGGCTACTTGAGGAAGTGAGGTGAATCATCTGGTTTTAGTATGGGCATAGCTGGGAGCAAGGGAGATAAGCCATCCCGACAGGATAACATTGACTTTGTCCTGAGAAATTTGACTCTGAAAGACTTGAGGATTAAAGAGAAAAATCTGAAGAGCAGACCATCATGTGATGCTGCAACCTGAAAGGACTTCAGCAGATCCTTGAACTGATCCTGATATGTTATACATATACTTAAGAAGTATGAGTAAACATATCATGTCACTTCTGGATTTGTCCCTGGTCTGACAGTTTTGGAGCACTGGGCTCCATGCTGGTGTCCACATCTCTCCAAGGGACTGGTCTAAAAAACCATGAAAATTCTTAACAGATTAAAACTTTATAAGGAAACAGTCATTGATAACAGTCTTTTTGGCAAAGGATGAGAGTGGTCTGAATATTGCCTGTAGATAGTTATATGAGATTTTTATATGCACAAGCAATAGTGAGATCTTAGCTCTCTTGGACAGGAGGGAAACTAACTCCAAATAAGTAGAGACAGATCAGTGCTAGAAGAAATAAAATGTAGCTGTCTTAAACTGTGATGGTAGCTAAGCCTTGGGATGAGTTAAAAGGTGGACAGAGATTTGCCATCATCACTTTCCAAATGAAGGTGGATGTGGAAAATAATGAAAAATAGGCCAAGCCCTAAGAGCTGAGGTCTGCACTGAGCTGGGAGTTCAGTGCCTGACAAGTGCCTCCATCTGGCCTAACAATCTGCGACTAAGTTTTGGCTGTGACTAAATTTTGGCTGGCGCCTGAGGCTGCGGCATGAGCGGGGCGGGGCTGCCCTGTGACCGAAACGGGCCCCGCTGCTCCCGCCCGGATCCCACCCAGCCCCAGGGAGTGCACTGGGTTGTCCGGGGTCAGCAGCGCTCCAGAAATAGCAGCCAGAAAGTTAATGTTTCCTTGCTAACCCATTCAAGAGAGAGGAGAGGGGACTGAAGGGGAAGTCTAGCACTGTGCCTGTGTTGTTTGGGCTCTCCAGCTGGCAGTTTTGGGAGCCAACAATCCCTGTGTCTGAGAGAGCAGCTGGGATACAACTGTTCCAAGTTACGTGTAGGTGAGTTGAAGAGGATGTCACCAACTCATTGACTCATGGGATACCTTAGGGTGGGGTGGGACCTCAGAAGATCATCTGTTCCAACCTCCTGCTCCAAGAAGGGTCATGGAGAGGTTTTCAAAATGTTCCTGCCTTTGAAAAAGCAGAGCCTCCTCTAGCTGTTTCTGGATCAGCCCTGCCAGAAACAACTTAGCTGAGAGGCTGGAACAGATTTTTGAAGTGGTGTATCATTCCCTTCGGATAACACAATATATATGTCAACTAACCTGCCCACATTTCTCTCCTTCCCTTCCACACTTCTGATTAAGAACATCAGCTAAAGGTTTCAGAAACAGCAAAGAAGCTTAAAAACCTGCTGGCTCTTCAGAGCAATTGCAAATGTCCGTATCAAGTCAGAGCATGTGGATGATTATCCTGGAAGCAGCATCCACTTGTGTTGAATGCAGGATGCAGCAAATGCAATGGGGTACTTTCAGTGCCAGTTGATTTGCCCACTGGCATGAGGTGTTTCCTGGACTACCAGGATTTCTTCCACAATGCACTGACCTCTCCTGTCAGCAAATTCATTGCCCTTCCCAGCCCAGACTGGGATACAGGATGAGAAGTGGGGGGCATAGAGACGTGAGAAATGTATTTGAGTACAGAGAGAACATCATAGAGACTGCTTTCTTTTCTGAGCTGATGCCTTTCACTGGGGCTCAGATAACTTGATTTGGCACTATTCACTGCTAAGTTTTCCATACCAACCACAGCTGAGCTTTGTTTAAATGAGGCTTGCTGAAGCTGTGCTGAAAGTGAGTTTAAAGGTTCACAGTCTTTGGAGTGCATCCAGGCAGCTCTTTGTGCCTTCAACTCCCTTAGAAACTGTGGAGGGCTGGGGGCCGGGAGAAGATTTGCATGAGCAAGTTCTCCCCCTGGCTCAAGTGCAAAGGGGAGCAGTGAGCAACGGCAGAAATTGAACACCAGGGGCCAGATTCTTCCCCCTCCTCTGGACCCTCTTATCTGTGTTTCTGCTATTTTGACTTGATAGCACTCAGTATACATGTAAATGATGGTACAGGATGCAAGCAACAGGAATCAAGCACCAGCAGAAGCAGTTTTAGGGATAAGAAATTATGACACCAGCTTTGTATCTCAGGTTGTGGCAGTTGGAGAGGAGGATGCTAATTCTGCTCAGATAATTTAAGTAGCAAGTCACCCTTAGCCCCGTAAAAAGCTGCTACCACTTTAACCACAGCTGCACCTGTGCTGTTGAATGCCCAATGTGCTAGTTTGCACAGTGCAGCCACTGTAGAAAATACACTGGGTGTCCCCCAGCTTTCTTCTGTAGTAACTTCCTTGAAGCTGCTGAACCAGCGTGAAAGTATTTTTATTGTATCTATGGTCCCTTTGTTCTCCATTCTCTAAGGAGAAAAAGAGTCTGGTCACCCTGTGACCTTGAAGCCCACAGACAACTTCAGATTTACACAAGAAATACCACCCAGGCTAGTAACTAGTCTCTAGTCTGAGTAGGAGAAGGATTAGTTTAATAAAAGATGACTTTACCTTCCCCAAAGGAATCATCTTCTTCTCCGAGTGCAGCCAAATCTTCTTGGGAGTTCTGCATCATGGCAAGGACGCAGCTCAGGGCGCAGCCAGAGCCGAGTGCTTGAACCTGTTCCTGTGCTACAGCTCGACTGTTTCCTTTCACCAGTTTCCTAAATATTTTGGTGGTAACAGCTTCCGCATCTGCACTTACGAAAACAATCTCATTCATAGAAATGACACCTCCTGTTTTTACAGTCAGCCTTTGAGATGAGCTTTGAGGTGGGGTGTCTTTACTGCTGAGAGAGAAGTTGATTTTGAGAGCAGAGGAAGCAGGACAAGCTTGAAATGCACCCTGCCCTGTTGCTGAGTGCCATAACTGCGCAGCAGCGGCATCTCTGTCAGCCCGGGGTGTTAAAAGTTTTGCATATGAATGGGAATGTTTTCTGGTGGCAGAGGTAGAGCCAGGGAACAGCTCACCCTGCTTGGACTGCAGAGCAACTCCTCCCTTTCACTCCAGGGACAGTGTGACAGGAGGAAACCCCCAGGCACTCTCACTGTCATGTGTTGATGGAACTAATTTTTCTTTTAGCACGGTGGCAGTGACATTACTTTCTCACCCATGTTGTGGTGGCCCATAGCAATGGACACATGGACAAGCTGGAAATCAGAGGTGATGCAGTTGTCCCATGGGCAGATGCCTTGGCAGGAACACGATTCTCACTGTTACACTCATCCGAGTCACAGTCTGTGGTGCACTACCAAACCTAAGGACCTTCCTGACCAGGTGTACAACAGAACACCACCAAAATAAACTTGCTGTCTGCCAACAATAGGCATATTGTTTGAGTATCTCTGTCACTCCTAATTCAGCATCATACTGGTCTGTCCTGTCACTGTGTTTCTTGAACTTTATATAGCAAATTGACTCTTTTGTGTCAGGTCCCTCAGTTTAGGAGAGGACCTGACCTACAAACTAATTTACTCTGAACTTGTACAAAACCATATTTGGCCTTTAGGTAGTGTCTGAGCCTTGCATAGCCCTGCTGTCTTAGCGGTCCACTCAGGGATATGTCTGTCCACTGTGGGACCTAGCACAGGCAGCTCTGCTATCAGAAGTTAGAATGCAATGACAGTAAACCTGAGCTGAGCACCAATTTCTCAGTCTAGTAACTGCACGTGTCACCACACCCTTGGAAGCGAGACTCCCAGCACAGCAGCCGTGTTCACTGCAGCTTCCGGCCGATGAGTCACAGATATAATGAGCTCTTCTCTAGTTATTATGTTGGGATTTTTTAAAGCTCTCCCAGCGGGTGTCTGCAAGGCACTGCACAACTTGAACTAAAGAAGGGACAAGTCCATTTGAAGCACCTGATTTCACCCCAGCCCAGGCCATGTCCATTAGCAAATCCTATGGCAGCACTTTGGTCATCATAGGAAGGTGAAAACACCCTTCCCAGCTCAGGCACAGCTTTCCTCTGGGTGCAGGGTCCCTGCAAAGTGGTGCTGCATCTCACCTGCTCATGCCTCCCCCTCGCTGTCACATCAGGGGTCTTGGTTGCACAACCTATGAGTTGCTGCCTTGCCAGGGTTGGGAAGCTGTGTTTTCGTGGGTGGGTGTGGTTGAAGCCAAGAGCATCCCAGGACTGGTTTTTAGTGGGGCATTCTGGTTTGCCCACTGGGTTCTTCCTCTGCCACAGCAGCAAGATTCCTTGTAACTCCTTGGATTCCTAAGGAACTCCATTCCCAACAGGCCCCCCTCAAACTTGACTTTGTTTTAAAATTACATTTGTTCAAATCCCTGCAGACATGACAGTTTGGTCCAATGGGCAAGAGAAGAGAACTTCTTTCTGGCCCTCCTGGACAGCCTTGGGGAAGCCACTCCTCCTTTCCAGACATCCTCCCTCATTTTTTTCTTGCTCTGCTTATTTGAAATTATTTTTTCAGGCAAGGACCATCTCTGATTAGATGATACTCAACAAAAGCCTCAGTACAGCCCTCCTGCCATGGTGCTGAGTAGATGGAGAAAGTGATGAAAAGAGAGAACACCATTATTGGGTGATGAGGGGAAGCAGAAAAGAAGGGGATCAATGAGAGAGAGAGGTATGAAAAGAGGAATAGTAAGGGACATGTAAGCTGCAGAGGAGAAGCATCAGTCTGGAGGGAAGGGATGCTGGCACAGGAGGCTGGGACCTCTCCTGGCACTGCCTCCCAGGGTCAGGGCTGGGAATCCCTGAGCTTGCAGAGGCTGGCAGGGCCAGCACGTGAAATGACTGCTGGGAGTGAGGAAAAGGAGAAGTGCTGAAGGAAAGACAGTCACAAGGTGTATCTTGTCTTAAAGCTTCCTGGCAAGGCCTACTGCCAGCAATGGGCAGCCACTGCCCATGGTTTCCCTGAAACAGCAGGAACTGGTTGGCAGAAATCTTGAGCCCCTGTAAAATCAATGGCTAAACTGCCCCAGGGTGCTGTGGAGCTTGTCAGTCTCTGAGGACTGGGGCCAGAAGAGGCTTCTGCTCTCTTGAGGAAGGTTTTTGGGCTTGACTAGAATAAGATGCAAGATGAATGATGCTACAAATACAGATATGAATACTCAAATCATAAAGCCCAGCAGGAAGAATCACAGAAAAAATACTGCAGCTCTAACTCTCCTCCATTGTCCTGCAATTGGAGGTCATTTGTAAATTGGGCATGGGAAGTTTTAGCTGTTTGCTGCTTCCTTCAGAAATGAGAAGGAGCAAGCCACACTGTCCTGGTTATTGTGGCAGCTCCCTTTTATGCTGTATTTCCCTGGGACTTAAAGCTATTTCCTTACCCACTGTTTTCAGTCAGCCTCTCCGGATGCCTGTTACCTTGACAGCCCTTTTTTCTTTTATTTTCAGGAATTAAAAGGCATCAAAAGCTGTCCTCTCTCCCGAAAACAACTGTCACCAGAATTAACACACCAGTCAGGCTAGTGATGAATGGTAATGACTCAGCCTCCATTGCAGATGCACAAAGAGGAGTTGCTTTGATTCTTTCCCGTTTGCCACATCGTCCCTTGACAGCAGCCTCACCTGCACTGCTCGCAGCATGTGATATTCCTCCAGAGACCTGTTCCCCAGGGGAGCACAGTGCCCTTTCCCTTGAGACAGGATAAATTAACACAGACAAAAACAGTCCACCTCACACAGATGCCCAGGTTTCCCATCCCCCTGCTCCATCTTTCTCTTTGGGGCAGCAGGATTTTGCCCTGGCAGTTTGTCTTTGCTGCTTACTGATCTCAAGCATCAGCCTAAAAAAGTGACTTCCTCCCTGCTTTGTTTTGTAGCATATCTGAGGTTTTTCCCTTCTGTACCCATAAGAAGTATTTTTTTCTCATACTTGTTGAGCTGCTCTGAAACACAGTAAGTTCTTTTCACCTTTTGGCTTAAAAAGAGCCACCCCACACCAAAACTAAAAGCCCCAACCAATTTTGCATCCACTGCAAAACTCTCACCTGCATATTTTTCATGTAACCACATCTGATGCTGTTCTCAGAAAAAGCCACCACCCATTTTCTAAAAACCTGTCAACAAAAAGCAGGGGAGCCTGGGGAAATGTCAAAAACAAGGGTGGATCAAGCAAAAGGAGACAACTTCTACATCAGCTTCTTCAACTTACTCCAACATTACTCTTCTTCCCCTGCAACTTAGTTTATTAAGATTTCTAATCCAGGAAAAAGTCAAGTGTTCTGATGTTTTATCTCCAAATACTAAAAGCCATTCCTAATGAAAAAGAAGTGTCAAAAATTGTGCCCTTTAGAAGTTTTGGGGATGTTTTAATTCAGCTCTACCTTAAATTACCAACACCTCCACAAGCAGCAGGAGAGATGAGCTGGCCATTTTCTGTGTCTGAAACAGCTCTGCCCTATTCACATCTCCTCCTGTTCCAGCACTAGAAGGATTCTCAGGATACAGAAAGTTGCAGATCACAGGAGTAGCTAGTGCCCTGCTTTGAGAGCTCTAAATAGCCTCTCTGAGGCTATTTTGGGAGTGAAGATTACATTTGATGGGATAATCTACATGGAAAAAAAAGGAGGGGAAGAAGTGATGAAGGAAGGGCAGATGACTCTGAGGTGGAGACAGTATGAAAGAGAATGTAGAAAAAGGTGGCTGACACTGGTCAGTTTGGGAAAGTGAGTGTTCATCTGCATTTGGAATACTTGAAAAGTTTTGCTCTGGATATTGCTGCAGTGTCAGTCCTCCAGTAAAATATGCTCCTCAGAAACCTGATAAATAGAGTTACAATAACTTGTCTAGTTGTTAACTCATTTGCAAGTTACAGGGACTCCAGGGACTTAGATTATGTTTAGACAGTCTGTGTCAGGGTCTGGGTGAGCTTACTATAATTTTTTCTTTCCAGCTCTTGAAACTTTTTGTACTTTTTTTGCCAAAAAATTTAAGCACTTTTTTTTTTTTTTTAAGTAGGGATATTCATTTCCAGAGAAAACCTGGGAGAATTTCTCCCTTTTACTATCCAGAAGGAGAGTCAGCAGGCCAGGCCAGTAGAAGACATGATTCACTGCACACAACTTCAGACATTTAGAGCCCTGCGCACAAATCTTCACATGGCTGTGAAATATACACCATGCATTTTGGAGAGCTGAAAAAAGGGCTGGCTCCAGGAACCATTCACACAGCAGACAGAACAGTGGCTCCTTAGGATCCCTGTAGTACATTAGCCTTTTGCTCAGTTCCCCAGCAGACACACACTGCAGTGAGCAGGAACCATGGCACACGTGTTGATGGTGCTGTTGGTGCCCTACTGGTGTCCATTCATGCTCCCCACCCTGCTGTGAGCAGAGAACCTGTGGCATGCCCCAGGGGTGAGTGGCATTTGTGT
Source organism: Molothrus ater (assembly GCF_012460135.2). NCBI lineage: Eukaryota > Metazoa > Chordata > Aves > Passeriformes > Icteridae > Molothrus > Molothrus ater. The sequence goes on along the minus strand of NC_050478.2, from coordinate 93,366,094 downwards.
GCACTCAAGTGTGACACTGCAGTCTACAACACCTAGCACATCCCACCAGCACATCAAAGGCGACTTTGGCTTCTTCCAAGACAGCATTTTTTCATTCCAGTATCACTTGGCCTATTATCTTCTCATAGCAAAATATTATTTCAGTTCAAAGGGAGAAAGCAAACCATGCTGGATGAAACCCCTACAGAATGAATACAATCTTGAAAATTGTACTCAGTTAAGTAGTTCCCAAGTGGCTCATTATCAAAAGATAAGAAAATGGTCAAGCATGATTTTGCAGGGTTCAGCCTTGGATCTGGTATTATTCAATATATACTTTAATATCCTAGATGATATTTAATATCCCAGAATAGATATGATCACACTCATTACAATTGCAGATGCCAGGCTTCCCAGAATATGTACACGGGAGGACAGAATCAAAATTCAAGCTTATAGTTACAAACTGGAGAAGCAGTCTGGAAACAATTAAATGCAAGAGAATGATCTGTGAAGTATTATGCTCCAGCAGGAATAATCCTTATAAATGCAGGCTGAGGGATGGCTACTTTAGTAGCATGTTTTCAGAAAGAAGGCAGGAGACAGCAAAAGGGGGTTCAGCACCCAAAACCAGCAGACAGCTGCCGTCAGGTGTGATGGAAGGCAGAGACACAAAGTATTCAGGCACCGTTTGAGGTTAATAAAGCCTCTGCCAAGGCAGGACACTGCGTTCAGACATCTCAGTTCAAGGAGGATAGAGACTGTTGGGTGATGTTCCTGAGGGGAACAACCAGACTGTTCTGAGGGCTAGGAAATGGGAAATTAAGGAAAAGATTGGAGAAACTGTAGCTACTTCATGTGAGGGGGAGAGAGAACAAATACAGGAGATAAGAGCTGTACTCAAGCCCTCTTCTTCACCTTTGTTGTGAACAAGGTGTCAGGAAGTGAGGCTGCAGAATGGAGGAAGCAAATGAGGAGGCAGATTAGGTAGCAAACAAGCAGAAAATAGGAAGAAGTAAGTTTGGGAAAACCACTTTCCAACAGCCAAGACAGTGAAGCAGCAAAAGACAGTGCTTGGGTGAGTCAGTGCTGAGTGAATCAGAGTGCTGCTTTAACCTACAAAGAACACCCAAGGCTTTTGAAGAACAGAGCAGAAATGTAGCTATTGGGAATAATATAAGAATGATTGATTCTGAAGTCTTAGGGGAGGGCAGTGGGAATAGGGGATCTCTTGAGGTTAGACTCAGTGCTGTGTTGCTAGAGCAGCTATTGAGTAATACTGGATTTCTACTTGTTAAATTTATTTCTCAGTGACACTTAGCCAAGTGCTAAACTTTCCCACTGCTTGAGGGGTCCAGCACATTCCAGTGGCTCTTGACTGGGATGGGAATATTTTTGCTATTTCAAGCAATTTAAGTATCCCTACTATCTTTCTCCTTCTGTAAGAAATCTTCATGTCTGGTTGCTTTCGTGTTCATTCTTTTTTCCTAGTTCTTTTGTCAGCTATTCCTCTGTAATCCAGTGAGGTCATTGTCATCAGCAAAGAATAGAGGATGGATTTTTCATCTTTAGATGATTAAATCCCATGGGTTTCTCTCAGAAGTACCTCAGGTTATTTCTACAAATTGTTGAAGAGAAGCAGTCTGAATTCTGTAATAATATGGGAGCTTGCTATTCCCAGCATAACTAACAACTATGCTCAATCCTGCTAAGCATCACAACCTTATGTCTTAGTAAAAGTCAGATATCAAATATATAATACTTTTATCAATGTGAACAAATTTTACAATTGACCCAAGAGGTCTAGACAATATTCTAGTGCCTATGTCAAAGCCACAAGACCATCGCAATTTTCTCTACCATAATTTTTGTTAATAATACTTTTTTTCTCCAATACTAACTGCCTTGGGTGTTGGAGGAAATACAGGCAAGAAAGTCATCTCATTGTTCAGCTGCATGTCTCCCATCCCAGGCAAAGGACAGTGAAAGGTGATTCACAACTTTATTTTAGTAATATTTCAAAAAATACAGGAGTCGCCCTTCTTGTCCTTTAGGTAGACTACTGGAAATAGAGTGAAAGCCCCGGGTCATTTATTTTAAACTCTCAGGTCACACTGTCAAACAAATGATGTCTGTGGATGAATCTGCCTTTCCTTCACATTAATAATCCTGCCTGTAGACTATTCAGTTTAGTGGCCTTTACTTCACTGTGTACATGATGTTTCCAGTTTCTCCAGCTACTGGAAGAGTTCAGGAGCTGGTCTTCTCCCCTAGTCTTTGCTTCTTCCAGCTCCAACCAGCAGCGTTCTTTCTGCTTCTGGGAGATAATTATTGACAGAACTTATCTTGGGTATTTTGCAAGACAGTGTGGGTTTTTTTCCTTTGCCAAAGAGTGTTTTTTAAAGACATTCTCCCATATTCGGGCAAACTGTGGGTGAGATGGGCAGCTTCAGCTGTGAGATGGCTCAGACCCTGCCTGGGGCTGCTCCCAAAGGACCAAGCGTGCATTTCTCTCAGGCAGCTGCTTCCATCTCCAGGACACCGCCAAGTCTCAGCATTTCCCCCTTGCCTACAATGCATTCTACTCATCAGTCCCTAAAATGCTATAAATTACTGTTTAACATCTCTCTTGCACAGCACTTAGCAGCGACAAGTAGACATGAGGAATTGCTGCTGCAAATAAAGCTGCTGTACGCAGGAGTATGAAATTCAGGCAGTGTCAAGAGTGGGTGCATAGACTGTAGGGGTATCAAAGCCCAGGAATTCCTTTGTTTGGGATCCCCCTGCCCCCCCCCGACTTGAGCTGTTATTATGCCACAGCACCACAATTAATTTACTTAAAGAAGGCAGATGTCTGGGACTTGCTAGGGGATACTTAGGATTGAAGGGACAAGGGAAACTTGTCTGTGTGAGCCTGATGTGTGGATGGGGTCAATTGGGGGACCCATTGGTTCAGTGGAACTTCCCGCTGCGAAGGGGCTTTGGTCTCAGCGGTTAAATCTTGGGCAGTGGGAGTGTGACTGTCAGAGTGGCATCTGAGTGGTCAGGTGGGAAAGTTTCACTAACACACATTCTCTATCTCCAAGAGCTGAAACAGCCCAAAACCTTGAACTTCCTCTGTTTTGTAGGGAGGCATCACTTCTTTGTAGGTCACACAGCTGAGATGGCAAAGATGGTGTAACATCAGCTTCACCAGTGAGGTAGTTTGGTTTCAAGCCTAGTCTGTTTTCTGTGAAACTTTTGCTGATACTGGCCCTGACTTAGGTACTATCTCCCAGGCCAAGTGTCCCTGACACCTGGTGCCAAGGTCCCAGGGAATCTGAGCATTTAATCCTAAATAGTGTCAATTTGAGCACTCAAGCTTTTGATCCTTCCCCAGTTCCAACCCATACACTCACTGCAGGTGGCCATGGCACAGTCAGCAGTGGGGCTGTATTAAAATTGGAGCACTTTGGCTTTGGAAAAACAAGGAGCTGTTTCCAAAGGATGGATAAGCTTTCATATTGCCTACTGTGCATGTATCAGCAGAGGAGAACACTTTCATTAAGGACAAAAAAAGGTTAAATTGAGATGGCCTTATTCTGTTCTGTATTTCAGGTAGCTTTTTGAGAAATTGTTTTTTGAAAAATGTCCCTGTTTTGTGTTTGCAGCCTCTTGGTACATTGGTAACATTCTGGGAACGAGTTCTCTGAATAATTGCAACAGCAGGATTTACTTCTCCTTTATCTGAAGCCGTAGGAAAAAGCACAGCTGGGAACGGAACCTGTGGTAAAGGAAATGGCACTGCAAGGCATCCCCGCCCTGTTTGCCTTCCTCCTTGAGCAAGTGGTACAGGGCATGTGCAGGGGCTGGATGTGCACTGGGCTGGTAATAGCTCTCCTGGTGGGATTGCTTCATTTTTGCTCCTACAAAGTAGGGCAGAAAAGAAGATTTAAAAAAACCCCAATATTTTTAGCACAGTGTCTCCCTTTCTGCAATTTGTTGAAGTGATTAGCAGCTCAGAAACAGTGTAATGACCAAGCAGACTTACTCGGCATTTTTGGGTTTGATTCCTTTTAACTGAAGAGCAACAGTTAGTTCTCCCTTCCCTGCAAACACAGGGGAGTCAATTGAAGGAATGTGGCCTTGAGGTCCTTCAAGAGAAAGTGTTTCACTGCTTTCCACTTCCACATCTTTCAGGAAGGGATTCTGGCAGCTGGGTGGACAAACAATGATAGCATTTGTGGAGTACCTTAGAATAAGGAAATCTCTGCAAACATTTGCATGCATCTGCAGTTCTCTACCTTGAAAATATAAAGGAAGCAAAGAGCAGATTTTCCACCTTTAAATAATGGCAGTTGTTGGCTATGGTATCCCAAACAGACTTCACTCATAGAAGGTACCTAAAACCTTCCATTGTCTGTACATGGCCAGGATTTTGGGTCCCTCCTGCTACATTGCTGCACTAATGCTTAGCTGGCTCAGGGGAAGATCACCACCCACTGCATCAGTGATTCTTCAGCAGCCTTGATTTTGCTAATCAGCCTGTCTTTCATCCTGGCCCTGTTTGCTGAGAGAGCAACTTCAGAGAGAGCGGTACAACACAGAAAAAGTAAAAATAGCAACAAGAGTTTCTGCAAAATGTGGCACTTCATGCAACTACTTTTCTTCCTGTTTGCATCTCCTGAATTTTCTTTTCTGTCAAGTTTAACTCTTGTTTAGTGACTGCACACACACATTTTGAAGGCAGTATGAGGTTCTTCTAAACAGCAGTGCACTGTGGAGTTAGTTTTTCACAGTAAACAGAAAATGGCTCAGTCTGATGTTAATGAATTTTAGTATTTTACACAACAGGAAATTCAGAAATAATATTCATGGCTGATGAAAAATAACAAGCTGGCCAAAAAGAAGGAAAGCCAGAAACAAACAGCATGTCCCTGTGGGGAGGGTCTTTCTTCTGGGACAGGAGAGTGTTATGGTTGATCTAATAGCCTCGACACAGGTTTCAGAACTGCAGAAGAGAAAAGAAATTTGTGATAACAAAGTAGTGATCTACACTGACTGACAAAGCAGCTACTGTGGAAGACACACCAGCATGCCCTACTTCATGCTCTCTGCACAGAGTGCTGCAAAAAACACTGTGAAAAACTAGGGGGTGAGGGGGGAGTATATGTTATCTCTATTTGACCTCACAGTCCTAGAGATGGGCAGAGAGATCATACTGCCCAGGGAGCATGGCAAGGATGGAGCAGCAGAGTGAGGACGGGCAGTGGGTCTTGCTCAGGACACAGCAGCTCACCTTTGCCATCCCTGTGGTGTGAGACAGAGCCCAAGGAAGAGCCTCTCCCCACCTCTCACAGGGTGTCTGCCCCTTGCCACAGTACCCTTCCCTCCTGCCAGACCCTGGGCTGATGTGCAAGGGAATGGTACCCCTCCTCCTCTGCAGAGTATGGCCAGGAGAGGAATAAAATCAAAAGAAAAAAGGAACTTTTTTTCTCCATCATGCATCTTAGCAACAGCACCTACACAAAGATCTAAGTATAAGATCTTTTACCCCCCACCTTTCCAAGCAATTAGCATGCTGAAATGCAGAAAGAAACAGGATGGCAATGTCAAAACTGACACGTAGGAAGACCATTTCCTTTTTGCAAGGGTTTCACAGTGTGGACCAAGTTGGCTGAGAACAATTTCTGAACCTTTCTCCTCCCCGTGGAGAATTGCCTCTGCAGCAGCTTTGGTAAGCCTCCAAAACTGCCTGCTTTTGGTGACTGGCACTCTCCTGGTGGCTGATGCCCAGAAGGTCTCACATTTTTAAAGTAAGAAACCCCAGCCCCCATGGACTGCTCTCCAGTGAAACTAGGTTGCTTAAAAACATCTGAGCAGGTGGAAAAGGAAGGCTGCCTGTTTGAAGTAGATAGGCTGTCTTTTGGAGCAGAGCAGAGAAGAAAGGCAGCTGGTGACATATTCAGTGCAGCGCTGGCTCCGTCTGAGCCTTCTTTTGTCGGACAGATTTTAAATTAATCTCAATCTGGTCTCTGAATCTTGCTGGCAAGTTTTCTGCTAAATTTAAGACTTAGAAGAGACTAAAGAAAGATGCTCGGCAGACAAACTTATGTTAGGGTTTCCAGGTGTGGCCAGCATTGCTTGGGAAGTTATTTGTGCAAACAGAGGCTGCCGTGGGAAACGTGGGGGGATCTCCTCCAGAGCCACACAGCTCCTCTGTGCAGGGGGAGCACACAAAGCCCCCTGGCTGAAACACAGCCAGGCCTATGCAGCTGGCCATGAACCAAATCTGGTTACTCTCACGAGCTGATATTCAGGGCTTGCATTTTGAATAAAGAGTTGAGTGAATCCAAGCCCTTTGGTTTCGCTGTGTTTTCCTTCCTAAAAGCAAATAATTATGTTTTTTCCCTCTTAGCATTCAAGCAATGTTATTTCCACCCAAAAAGTAAGCTGTTCGAGCCTGCAGATGATGATTGGAGCAGACAAGTTCCAGGGAGGATGTTGCTGGGGGCAGTAGGGAACTGGAGGTGGGAAGGAAATACCTGAAGGAAACTTCTCATACATGTATGAGCCTTGTCATACATGAAACCTCCACAGAGTTTTAATCTTTATTTCTTCGTATTTAGTGAGATTTTCCCTCTGAGTGCCTTGTCAGAGTGATAGCCTGATTCTGACTCTCCTTGCACCACAAGGCTGGGATGCTGCCTAATGGCAACTCACCCAAACACCTCTTCCCAGAGCGCCCACTTGTTCCTGTGCCACATCTGGGATTAGTGACTGATTAAAGCAAAGCAAAAGGCCTCTCTTGGAGGTTTTAATGAAATCCCCTCTGGTCCCCACTTGCTTTAGCACTCAGTTAAGCAGTCCATCACTGCTATGTTTGCAAGCCCAGCTCTGTAAGTGTGTCTGAATACAGCTGCTTCCATTTTCTAGGCCAAAGGCAAACTTTTGAGGCAGGCTGTAAGCCTCCAATTAGGACTTTAGAGTAGATTGTGTTTTAGAAAATGCAGTAACTTGTGGAATGAATCACTGAATTTGAAGTTGCTAGATGATTTTTTTCCTTAGAGGTCAAGGTTAAGCATAACAAGAAAGAAACTCAGCGTAGGAGGATCACAAAATATGTTAACAGCATAACAGCAACAGAAGGACTGACCCAGCCCTGAGAGTTTGTGGATTTTACTTTTTTAATTGCTTTTTGAGAGTGAGAGCGAGCTACCAGAGCAGCAATACACTGAGCTTACAGCCCATGCTCTCCTGTTCCTTCATCTCTCACCTTCAGTCACAGTCAAGTGACTATGCCTGACTCTAGTGAGCTCCAGCAAGTGGGGGTGACGAATCCTTGCTTGCTCAAGCCCTCTCTCCTGGAAGCTGGGAAGGCAGAGTAAAGCTGTGCTGCCCAGGAGAGCCTCCATCTGTCAGACCTGACTGTGGGTGAGCCGTCACCCTCAGCTGCTTGCTCCCCATGAGCAGAGCAAAGCCACCTGAGGCAGGGACACGTGTTCCTCAGTGGCTGGCTTGTGCTGGTGGAGAGGACTGCTACAAGAGCTGGGGAGCTCCTGTGATCCAGTCCCCAGCCCAGACTGCTCTTCTGGCTCTTAGCTGGCCTTTCCTAACATATACATGATAGTAAAATTACATTCATTAAAAAAAACTTGCTCAATACAGAAGCAAAAAGGTCACCAAAACACTCCACTGCACACATTTGTCCCTTTGGGGATGGAAGGCAGGAATAAAGGGGCTATGGCAGATGCCAGCCACAGTGCCCGCCATGCCCCTGGAAGGTGCAATTGCCATGGGGATGAGCCCAGCTGGAAACCTCAGCAGAATATAGAATACAGCTCCTTGCAGGCTTGCACTGCATTCATTTAACCTGAATTTGAGGGAAGCATATTAAGCAAAGCACTTTGCATAGGAGTAGCAGCCCATCCTAAACATTAGGGGTCTCTTTATCTTCCATTTCATAGCCAGTGCTCAGGAGATCCAGATCACAGATGCTCTGTGGGCAGTGCCCACTGCCTGTGGATAGCATCACCTCCTGATCTGCATGCAGGAAAGGCATCACAAAGCAGAGCGGGGCACTTCTCTTGCCTGGGCTGCATTTAAGATGTTGCTTTCTGTGCTCTAACACAAAGAGGTTCCCAAGAGCACATAAATATATTATAAAGCAGCAGAACACTCAATAATTAATTTTCAGCAAGGAAAGGGTTTTATTTCAACTGGAATGACATAAAAAAGCCTTTTGGATTCTCACAGTCTGTAAGTGAAAAGCTGAGGTGATTCAGTCCAAAGACTGTTGTGCAGAAGGCTCAGACAATATCACCCAATCCCCATGCACTGACACCCTGACTCTATTTGGCAAAAATGCAATTTTCTGCACAGAAAATACAGTATACACCAAGCAGCAGATCAGTTTTCAGTCCTTTCCTCTTACTTTGCAACTAGGAATGGTCTTCCAGGTCTTTCATCCTTTCATTCAGAGTTGTAGCATCCCAGAGGATCATCCCACTTGTTTCCACCAACAGTGAGCACTCTGCTCATATGTGATGCTGCTCCCTTTTCAGATCCAGTCGACTGGTACTTGGGAAATATAAAATTTGAAGTGTATTAAGACAGGAGTGGTTGATTTATGGTATTGCTGCTATTTTGCAAGTGTTGGGAACAGATAAATAATTCATTTGATTAATTACCCAAATACAAATGGAAGTTCGTGCAGGATTCACTGTCTTGGGACAACTGACTCAAGTAACTCTAGCTAGGGACACATAACTCTTTTCACCAGTACTTTGGGAGGCAGAGGGCAGTGAAGCAGCTCTGCTTCTGTCAGGAAGATGCCTAAAGATGCCTACATGCCACAGCTACTTTAAGAGAACCAACAAAAGACATATGAGATTTGCTGAAAATACACAAAACTGTCACGATCAAGGGTAGTGCTACAAAGCTGGTTGCTATGAGAACTTTTCTGCATGCAAAGATATGTGGGATTCTCACTGAATGACTTACAAACTACTTATACTAAATTTCTCTCCTCATTTATTGTCTTTACTCGTTTCACTGCTCAAAACCCAACATCAGATAAACGACTGCCGCAACACAATGCATTAATTTTGAGACTGGCTTTTTTTAGTGCTTCCACTCTGTTGCTTTGTCTGTCATCCCTGGCAAGTCCTGCCAGAGCAGTATAGCTCAGCACCAGAGTGATGGGGCAATGCACACAGCAACTCTTCCTTGCACAGGCAACGCCTCCCTGCACACCTCCTTCCTTGGCTCTGTCCCACCACACCAGCTGAGCTGCCTGCCAGCAGTATGTGCCAGGGACAGACCCACTTGTCACCTCAGGGGCTGAGAGAGGCCCAAGAAAGCTGAAACAGCTATGCAGCCCCCAGATCACAGCCTAAAAATACCAATAAAAGCCAGCTGCACTGGCTCCTGGTGCCACTGTTGAGGCTGAAGCCAGGGAGTTTTCATGTGAGGCTGGCATTCCCTCACCAATTTATCCAGCAGGTGTGGAAATTAGGGATGGAGAGGCTCTCTTTTTCTGAGCACACTGTAATTAAAGTGCAGTAATAAAAGCCCAACTATTGTGTGACTGTAAGGCCAGCAGGTGGGTTGGTGCCTCACAGCAAGGCCTGAAGTGAGCTCGTCCACTTTGCCCAGCAAATCCAGGAGCAGAACGGGGTGTGAGGTGGAGATCCCTGCTGGATCTCACTGCTGTTGTTTCTGTGTTTCACTTACAGCAGCTTTTTTCCAGTTGCTCTCAGCCTGCTGATGCTTCTGGTGGGAAGAAGCCACCTCTGTATCATACCAGCCTTCTGTGAATTTTTATGGCAGCTATTTTAGAACTCATTTCAGTGAGTTTCCTCAGATTTCTCGAGTCTGAAATGCTATGTGTTCCTGTAATAAGGATGCCACTCATAGCTAGAAGCATTTTTCCTACATTATTTATTCATTATTCTATCTGATGAATGTGGGATGTGTTATGAATCCATGGTAGGAGATCTGGAGGTAAACTCATTTGCTTTTAGTACTATGTGATTAAAAAGAAACTCTCTGCTTGCGTAGGCAATAAAGGTATTGAATTTCTCTTATCACCAAGATGGTGAAAAACTTGATTCCTTTAATTTCCTCCATCAAGGAAGCAACGACTGCCAGCACAAGCACATACAGTGTGATCTATTCAGAAGATACAGAGTTGCTAGACTAGATATGTTCTCATCACTTGCAAAACGAAGAGCCAGGAAGTAGGCATTTAAAGGATAATATCAAATATTTAGGAGATAAAATCTGCACAGAGTGTAAAATGAAAGATTTAATCTGAGTCTTACCTTAAAGAGTTGGGTTTTTTTTCTTCCTCTCTAGTGTCTGCTGCTCAAATTCAAATGAAATGTTAGAAGATATTACATTTGGGTACAGGCAATTTAGAGTTCAAAATTTCCTGGTTCAGGAATGTTGTCACTCAGGGTTTTGTTTCTGTCTGTGACAGAAGTACAGGCCTTAACAACCAGGTGAGGTGGTCAGAAGTCTCATGCAGGTTTAAAAGGGGTTAAATGAAGAGACACATGCTTTTGGTTTCTTTGTAGTCCTACAGCTTCACCCTACCCTTCCAACAAAAGACCCCAAACCAAAAACCCACAAACCTCAGCCCACTTGATAAAACAGCCTGCCCTTTCTGAAGGTGAGCACGTGGCTGGCATTCAGGAACTGCAGGGTGACAGGCATGTAAAAATAGGACTGGTGTTCTTTCAAGGAGGGTATCAGTACCTGCAGGCAGTACCAAGACTTTTGCCTGGGCATGGAATAGAGAACAAACAAAAGATGGTGCTGCTTGGAGCACTGCCAGGACCTGCACTGCATCTCAGAACCATGGAGACAGGAGGAAGAGTCAGATGGGCGTGACCCAAATAGCCAAGAGATGGCAACACTCTTAGGCAGAAGGCAGTTCTTTTCCAGATGGCTGATGCATTCATTCAGCAGTCAGTCACAGGCCCTGAGAGGCACTGGAGGTATTGTGCACCAGTGTCCCAGGGGACAGACTGTGTAAATGTAGTGCTGGGAGAGGGCTAGGAAATGCCCTGCATGCCTTCACTGCTTGCTCAGCCCTTCTGCAGGCAGCCCTGGGCTCTCCCTCTGCTCCTCACACCTCTGCCTGAGCCCCACAGCCCTGCTGTCACCTGCCCTGGGCACAAACACACTCCCAGGGCCAAGGACCCAGTGGTAGTTGGTTTTGCCTAGAGCTCTCCTCTGCTTTGCTTGCATGGTTTCACTTCTGATCATGTTCACAATGTTCTCTTTAATGCATTGTGGCACTTTGTTTCTCAAAGTATTACTTGCACAGCTATTTTGCTGAGTATCTTCGTGCTGAGGAAAGAACTGGTACAGGAAGATCTGAGAGTATAACATCCTTTATTCAGTTGTCCCTGGAGGCTAGGAAGCCTGCAAGCTTCACATCCCAAGTAGCACAGAAATAGCTGCTTTTAATGGCCTGATGCACCAAAACTCTGTGCTGGCTGCTGGAGCTAAGGTGTCTTCTCTGCTCCCAAGCCATGGACAGGCCAAGGAACCATCACACACAAACCACTGTAGATGGAAACTGAGCAAACACTAGTCCCACCAAGAGCAATGCATGACGCACATACTTGTCAGCATTTTGGTTTTGGGCTAGCCTCCTGGCTTTTCCTGAGGGTGAGGAAGAAATCCTGGTCTCCCACACTCAGCTTTTGCCCCAAGCCCATCCTGGCACTTGTGGACACTCTGCAGACAGCAAACAAATCCTTCAGCCAGAGACTTTCAACAAGGTGCCAGTGACATTCCTCAGGGCAGTCCAGCAGTGGTGACAGCTGAGACAGCCACCGTGTGAAGCCTCACAACCTTTCAGCAGAGAGGAGCAGGCGAGGCTGCCGAGGGTCACAGAAGGATGGGGGCTCTATCCATCTCTGCTGCTTCCAGAGTAGCTTGTGGAAAGCCACAGCATCACACCCCAACTGCAGCATCCACAACCACTGGCTATGAAACAGCCTCGTGTTGACAACAGACTGAAGGAGGGTGGAGAAACAACTCTTCCTCTTATGGCTTTCTATATGGTGGGGAGAGAAGGAGGACAGCAGAAGGATTTGGGATACATGTGTCTGCAATCACCCCAGAGAAATTGGGAACTGATGCCTGGCGATCAGCCCTATTAAAAGGAGTGAAATTTCAAACTGTGTGAGAAATAAAAGTATATTGGTACAGCTTTCTGAGCAAAACTTCACCAATGGAAATTCCCTCTCCTGCTAACAAACAGTAGGAGGTGTTTTTACTTTGGTGTCAGGAATTGAACTCTGAAGACAAATTTTCAATTGTCTACGCTTTGAAAGGATGCAAAAAAACCCCTAAAAAAAACCAAACCAAACCAAACCAAAACAAAATGACAAAAACCAACCCACCAACCAAAAAACCCACCAAAAAAAACCCAACAAAAGAACCCCCCAAAATGTCCATGGTGGGAATACAGAGCTGTAGATGTTTTGGTATACAGCTAATAAAATTATCTAAGAACAGAAGACATAATTTTTCTTTTAAAAAGGTCAAGTTTAACTAACATAAATATACTATGCTGGAGAGCAAATGCAAATTCAATTAAATCACTGTTAGCCGAACACCAGCTCTTACTGGCTATGCAATCTCTTAATCTGGTTTCAGGCTGGAAACACTTCTTTCAGGAAGACAATTTATAATTTGTAGATAAACCATGGGACTATAGAACTGCAGAAGCAGAGTGAGAAAGACCCACATGTACTGCAGCTAAATCTGCATACATCTTTGCAAGATTTTTCCGCTGAAGGAGAGGATGAAGAGAAAAGGGACAAAAGCAAGGAGTTTGAAGAGCTAGTTGTGTAGCATCAGCTAAATTAAGCCCCTGGCCCAGGTAAGCCTTAGCAGCTGTGTAGTAGGCCTGAAAGACACCTCCTGACAGAAAGAGATGCTGAAACCCTAAATGAAAGTTGTAGTTCACCTGAAGATGAAAATCTCTTTCTCAGAGAAGATCCCAAATAACTTTCTGATGTGACATTTTGTACCATCTCAGTGAAGTTAAGCAATTTAGCAGTAGAGACAGAAATCACCATCAGTCATAATTTCCTCTTGATCTGAAAACTGGGGTCATGTGTGGAACTGGTAGGGCCCATCTCACCAGCAAACACTCAGCAGTAATATAACTCTTCTGTGAATATTTGAGAGTTGAAAAAACTCACGCACAGATGAGGAACAGGTTTACCCAAAAAGGTTTGTCATCAGACAAATCCATGGTGTTGAATAGAAGAGAGTGATTTCTTGATGAAGTTACTTGGCAAAATGTCCTCTCAGGGCAGATGCTGAGCATGGTGGTGCAATTGCCAGGAGATCACTGCTTGACAAAAAGTTCTTTGCCACATGCAAAATTCTTTACTTCTCCTGACAGTAAGTCAGTCTTTAAAGAGCAGGAAAAATATTTAAAGACGGCACAATGAAATAAATACAAATTACTGCAGTTTGTGCTCAGTCGCCTTATGCAAATCCCAGGGTGTGTTCTTCTACATCATGTGCCCTCTCTTTGTGAAATAAACCCTCCGCAACTTTCCTCATCAGCAGAATTCTGGCAATCCAGGAAAATAAAGTGCACTAAAAGCTGAGAATCTCATTCATAGAGTAACTTAAAAGAAAAGCCCTTCAGCATTTTTGTTTATTTTACTTTTAGCACAAAAGCCTGATTGTAGAAGCCGCAAAGCCAGGTGGTGAAGACACCAGTTGATGATGATGGGGATAGAGTCCTGGCCTGTGATGTGTGGTGTGGAGCAGCCACACCTCCTCAGCAAGAGACTGTGTTTCTGCCTCCATCACCATCCCTGTGGCTCAGGGAGCTTCTGGAAGCTCCCCTCCTGGCTCCTCCTGCATCCTGCATGGCATCTATCTCCCACCTCAGCAGCATGCTGGGAGCTGTTGCTGGCTGCTATCCTACACTGAATGGGGACATTTGTTAAGGACAAAGGTACAAAAGAAGAACCTAGAAGCCTAGAAAATTAATATGTGGTTGGAAGAGACAGAATCACAAAATCACAGAATTGTTAGGGTTGGAAGAGACCTCTGGAGATCACCTACTCCAACCCCTCTGCCAAGGCAGGGTCACTTAGAGTAGGTAACACTAGAACACGTCCAGGTGGGTTTGGAATATCTCCAAAGGAGACTCCATGACTTCCCAGGGCTGCTTGTTCCAGTGCTCTGCCATCCTCAATGTAGAGAAGTTCTTCCTTATGTTGAGGTGAAGCTTCTTGTGATTTAATTTATGGCGATTGCTTCTTGTCCTGCTACTGGCCACCACTGTAAACACTCTGGCACCATCCTCTTGGCACCCACCTTGGAGATATTTACATGCATTAATGAGATCCCCTCTTCAGTCTTCTTCAGACTAAACGGGCCCAGCTCCAACAATCTCTCCTCATAAGAGCGATGCTCCATACTCAAATTACCTTTGTGGTCTCCACTGGACTCTCTCCAGTAGCTCCTTGTCTTTCTTGTACTGAGGAGCCCAGAACTGGGCACAGCCCTCATCAGGGCTGAGTAGACAGGGATCATCTCTCTTGACCTGCTGGCCACACTATTCCCAATGCATCCTAGGATACCACTGGCCCTCCTGATCACAAGGACCCATTGCCAGCTCATAGCCAGCTTGTCACCCAGCAGGACTTCCAGGTCCTTCTCTGCTTTCTGGTACATCAGCCTCCAAACTGTGATGGTACGTGGGGTTGTTCCTCACCAGGTGCAGGACCCTGCATTTTCTCTTGTTGAATCTCATTAGAACATTTCCCTCCACCCAATTCTCCAGCCTACAGATGATACTCCAGACCTGCAGAAGTTACTTCTTCTGCCCCAAGGAGAGACCACTCTACATAGATGTTTGCTAAATTGTTCCCTAACATCCTTGGTTGTGGGCATCTTGGCCTTTCTCAGCAGCCTGTCCCAGTGCTCTGTGGTTTCCACCCTTAAAAAATGTTGCCTAAAATCTAAGCCAGCTCTGTCCTGCTGCAATTGAAGGTGAAACATTGATGCAATGTTTACTTTTAGCAAGTATGTTGAGTTTATGTACATTTTAAAGGAAATACATTGATTAGGGATTTTTCCCCTTATTTTTCTTGAGCAAGATATTTAGGAAGCTCTTACTTGCAATAATGTCAAGCCTTCCCCTCAATTTTGTTGACAGTCACTTGTCAAAGGGACAACACAAGAGTTAAATAAATGTTTGGTTTCATGTCCCAGCCTCAGCTTTACCACAGAAATGGACCACAGAGCAGAAACTGCTGGGTTTGTGCCAGGGGGTGGATGCTAAGTGTTGGTCAGACAGGTTCACTGCACACTGGCTGGCTCTGGGACCCCAACCAGGTGGGCAGCAGGATGATTATCATGCATGAGCAGCCCCCTTGGTGAAATCAAGGCACAGCTGCTCCAAATCCCCCAGCCCAGTGCTGCCTGGTACCCCCACAGGCAGCTTTCTTCCTGTCCCCAATGCCCCTCTGTGCCCTGCCAGAGGCTCCTCTCACAGTGTCCTGTCCTGACCTCACAGCTGGGTCTGCACACACCAAAAAAAAAAAAAACCAAACCCAAATGAACCACACCTGATACTTGTTGCTGCCAGGAGGGGAAGTTTGGGATGCTTAAATGTCGCTGCAGCCCCTGTGCTTGGCACTGGTTCAGCCCTGCTTGTAGCTGGCCACTTATGATAGCAAACATATCTGATATCACGTTGTACATGAACTGTAACAAGCACACAAGCTGCTGGGGGGTACAGGGCACGGCAGAGAGCAACCATGCTTGGATGAAGCACTTTGGAGTGGGTCTTGGTGGGAAAACTCTGTTTGTACATGACATAGAGGGGCAGAACATACGCTATTTCTGGCAGGGAATGAATTGGTTAATTCAGCTGAATAACATCACTAATCAGCTGCTGCCGGTAGTTTCCATAAGAAAAGGAAATACTTTACATAAGTAAAAGCTTACTAAAACTAGTAATAAAGAAAATAGAAGACAGGGAGGTTCATATGTAAGCCAGCCCACATCCTAGGACGTGCAGTGCCCAGCTGCAAGTGTTAGAGCTCTCCAAGTAAGTGCAGAGAGATGATGCTATTGCTTTCGCTATTTGCTGCTTAGAAATGGCTCACTGAGAAAATCAAGGGGAGTCATAAAATAACAGTGAGTTGTTTATTTGCATGACTGTCCCAGCAGGAGAGTACTGGTTTGCATGCAATTTGAAATCCCAGGGAGGATGGGATATAAACCAGGGAATGCTCATCCAAGATTGCGAAGTATGTTCCAGCAACCCTAGCAGCTCCCAGGGGAGAAAAACTCCCATAAATGAATGTTTTACTTGTCTCACTAGTATCACATGGAGTTTTTGACACAGGGATTTCTGTGCATTATCGAGATTCTGGCTGATGTAAAACATTTCTTAAAGCTTTTTGAAAGCCATTTCTCCATGGCAATAAGAGGTAGGATTCAGAGTGACTATTAGGACCCCACTGCTGCTGGCTTGCTTCATGAGGGTGTGAAGCTCACTTTCTGTAGGAGATGGGATTGGTTATTCCTCACTAGCACATGGTATGGCAGAGCTATTGATGTCCAACTGTGTTTGAGTATTTTCTTTAGCCTCTCATTCAGTACCTGGTGGATCATGCAGTGCTCACCCTGCATGGCACAGTGTCATCAGTGCCCTGGAGCAGCAGCCTCAGCTGCTCCCAAGGTAGGTAAATTAGGCACTCTAGGTTTACTCTCTGCTTTTGTCTGTGACCTCAGCACCTCACATTCCTGCCTGATCCATGGGATAGTCAGAGTTGCCAAAGCTCTTCTCCTAAAGCTAGTTTTCCATTGGTTTCTATTAGTCTCTGCCTCCATCTCCCTCAACATATCTACAAAAGTACATTTTGTGCATAATGCATCATTTTTGTGTGTGAGGTGTTTCATTGATCCAAGATACACTATGGATGTTAAAAGAGTCATACTAGAAGGTATGCATCCTATCTTGTATATCAGTCTGTAAATTTAACTCAGGATGTGGAGGTCTCTGAGCATGTGAGTGCAAATAAATCCATGGATTACAGTGCCTGAGTCTCACCAGGATCAATGTGTATTCCATTGCCATGCAATGTTCTGCTGTGAGAGCCTTGGTGTCCAAGAAAGTGGGCAGAACAGCAAGAAGTTCAGAAAAGGTGTTAAAAATCATCAAATTTGTAATCCTCCTAAAGTACACAACGTTCTTCCCCATTAAGGAACAAAAGCCCCAGGATCAACATCAAGATTTGGGCTGTTACATGATGTTCTCCATCTCTGAGTTAATCTGTGTGCCAGGAGCAAAGGCAGCGCAGCTGTGCCGGAGCTGCTGCGGCTGGCAGGCACCGAGCAGCAGCGGAGTCGGAGTCGTCTTCAGCAGCACAGCTGAGGTCTGAAGGCAAGGCTGTGTCAAGGGATCTCAAACCATCGACGCCCTTGCTATGCACGGCAGGCATTCCAACTAGCAGTGAAAAGCAGTTGCTGGTGGAACTCCCTCAGGACACCCCAGCTCTACTGAGAGTTTTCAGGAATCAGGAGAGGACATTTACTACCTATTTGTGCTATTGCATCATTTAGGGACACTAGTTAAAACTCCTTCTCTTTTATACCTGTGTCAGCTCGCTCTCTTGGCAGAACTTTGCAGCTTTTAGACAAGAAAATTCTAGGATTGGTTATTAAGATTTATACTCCAAACCAGATAAAGTTAGAGGGGTCATCTTTATGTGTAACGTGTGGTATATTAAGGTTAGGGGAGCCAGATTCCAGCATCTCAAACTGTAACTACAAAATCTGTGCCTCTCCTCAAAGTGAATTTCTGGAGCAGCCCAGGTAACTTTTTGCTCAGTCTTCATTAAACAAGACAGCTCTGGACTGTATGGCCTGTGTTCACAGATCCTGAGTGTAATTGTATGTAATTTCTGACTGTGATAAAGAATCTTTAACGGTAAAATGCACTATGGAAACAACAGAGATAAGATCAAAATAACTTGAAATTGGAACACTTGAAAACTTGGCAGAGAATCCACTTAGGAAGTTTACATGGCAGGAAGGAGTGTGATCCCCCAAATGCTGGGGATTACATTTCCAAAATTACAGCAGGGAGATGCAATAACAACTCCATAATATTTTGATTAGGAAGGAAGCAAATAACATACTGCAGGATGCTGCTGTCTTAGCACACCCCTTGGCATCACCCTCTTTAAAGAAAAAAAAAAGGGGGAAAAAAGGAAATCATCCCACTGCTTAAAGATAGACAGGGGTAGAAGTCAATGCTTGGAGAAGGCATTTGCAGGCTTTCCTTCCCTCAACACCATTTTCCTCTTTGAACCCATTGAACAGAAATCCATGTTTACCAAAATCCAGTTGTAGCCAAGTAGAAAATCTCATCTTCAAGTCAGCTGCAGCTAGTGACAGTTTCTTTGGGATCTAACTAGTCTAACAGGCTTTCCTCCCCTTTCATGGAAATTCTCCATGTTCTTCATTTCTGGTCACTCTCATTAAATCAGCCCACACCTTTCACTGGCTCCAGGCTCTCACACAGTGACGTGCAGAGAGGAGAACTCAATAATAATGGTCACTTGTGATAGTTTTGGGGTTGAGGACATTTGAGACTGAGGCTGAAGATGCAGCTGTAGCAGGAACTGTTCTGACTTTGTGCACTGACTTTTTCTTGAAACTGGGGTGTTAAAATAGCACTATCAGTTCCTCTCTCATGAGTGCCCACCACATCACCTAAAATAGAAAAATGTCCCAAAGCCCATGTGTCTGCCCAGGGCACAGCAGGAAGCTGGTGTGCTATTCTTTCCAACTGAAATATCAGCACTCTTTGCATCTAGGTTCTGTTTTCATCCTGCAGAGCCTTTCTTGATGCATGTCATGACATATCTTAAACATTAAAAAACCCCTAACATAGGTCCACAAAATATTTCCAAATACTAGACTGGGAAATAGAAGTCATAGTTCTACTATTATTAAAAAATAATAAATGCAATTGAGACACTGATTTCATAGCAAACAATAATTCTTCCATGTCTTACCCCAGTAAATCCCTTAACATGATAGTTTCCTATTTCTTGTCTGTATGATGGAGGCTAATGATTTAATCACCCTTTTTCTGTCGAGCATTCCCCATTGCTCCATGGTTACAAGGCATGCTCTTCTCTTGAGATATCTAAAGGATTAGTATTGTTAGGATAAACTCTGCAGTATTACTCAGCTCCCAGTACACGTGACTTGGTTTTAGTCTGCTGCTTCCCACCCAAAAAAGAGCTTCTGTGCCCAAAAGCATATGTTTTACATTTTCAGTTTTATCTGTAGGCTGAAAAGAGGAAGTCCCCCTCAGTTTTATCTCACTGCAACTATTAATTTGATACTTTGAACTTATTAACTAGCATCATTGTTAGTGCTGAGCAGTTTTAATGTCGGAGTGAGATTATGTCCTTCTCTCCTGTGAGGAGTCTTATTTCAGACAGAGCAACTACCTCACAGAGTGAGAACAGACTTGGAAGATGCTGAAATTAAGAAGAGCTGGGTTATATTCATGACCCCTCCATTATACAGTTTATATAATCAGACATAATGACAAAGTTAGTACTTGGTATCTGGCATCCGATCCTCCCACAGATTTCAGCAACAGTGTGGATTTGTGGCTTTCCAGGTTCTCCTCTCTAAGTATTCCTATTGCTAAATACTGAACATCTGTAGTTAGCAAGTAAAACCACTCACAGATATCCAGCAGGAAGCCTTGCAATCCAAACCAAACATTTGGTCTGATTTTCAACACTTCAATACTGTGTTTTAGGCATAACTAATCTACTTGTAGTAGGTCACTAGATAATACCCAGGTTACCAATTATACTGTCTTTATATCATCCTCCAAAGCAAAAGAGGCTCCAAAGTTAATTTTACCAGTCCTGAATCCCTCATGGATATTGTTGCATTGCTGATGAAGTGACAGAGGGAATAAAGGGGAAGGAATATTTTCACAATCACAGGAGTTGTTACAAACATAAGTTTAGGCACATAAAAAGAAAGTGAGTGAAGTGCAGTGGAAGCCTATTGATCTCAAAAGAGATCCCAAAGATCTCAAAAAGTGTTGTGAAATCAGAATTTCACTGGCTTTCTTGTGTTGTCCTCTGTGCTTGTGCATAATGGAAAGGCTAAAAAAATCAAACACCAAACCCAAACAAAAAAGAACAAAGGTTGTTTGACCTACAGTGCAACTTTGGTGGAACCTGCCTTCCTCAATCCCTGGGTAGCACTGAAACTCAGACTAAGCTCCTCAAGGGTTATAAGCACCAGTATTTTCACCAGTAAGCACACCCCCACAAGGTTTCATACTGACTTCCAGAGAGGCTACCAAATATCTCAGCACCTCTCAGACATGAGACCATTTTCAGTGCAGCAGCCTGGTGTCTCCAGGCAGTAGGAAGAGGCTCCCTCACAGGATAAAGCCATTTATATGGATCTTATGGTAGTCCTGTCCAGTCTGCTGTTGACACCAGCACTCATCTTCTCCCACAAACAGCCCATTGAAGGAGCTCAATCAGGAAAACCTAAGCTACAGAAAAATTTCCATGAGCAGCTGGGTCTTCTGGGTGGGTTGTTGGCCTTCTAATGCATGCACCAGCTTGTGCGTATTGCACATGTACAAAGCAGCTGTGCTACTTTTGTTATTCGGCATTTACATATGTCAGGAATTTTAGTCCCACCTAAATCCTTTTGTAGCTCTGGACCTTAATTAGCAACATGTCCAAAATACTTTGAGTGCTTCTGGACGATAGCTATAGGTGGGTGCTTAGAGACAATGCTGTGTGGTGCCAGAAGCCTTGATCTGTAAAGGGAAATCTAGCTGGGTGTTAATGAGTGTCACAGGGAATTAGGCTCACTCAAACAATCTAACAAATTAATTTCTATTGACATCTCCATTTATAGCTTCTCTATGTATTTAACAAAGGAACATCAGTCGTAAAATAATGATAGAAAAACACTGGACTTACATTAAACTATTGTGGCTAATGTGCATGAAATCAGGAAGTGAAGGAATGAGACCAAAGTCAGCTTCCTCCAGATCATGCCAAACCTTGACCACAGTAATGAGGAGGTACAAATTGCACAAATGTGGAGGAGCACTAGTGTGAATAATTCCAGCTGCATATCTGAGTGCATTTTCTTTCCACTTGTGCGTAAAGCTCTTCCGTGTGAAGGATCAGGCCAGTGCTAACAGAAAACCAGTGACCTCTTCCTGGTACCCAGTGCTGTTCACTGCTCTGCTTTGCTTCCCTCATGCTTGTCATCCTTTTCTGCTTTCTGAAAATAGGTATTTCTAGGGCATGAGCAGTCCCTGGCCTGGCTGCCTGTGTGGGTAGAGAACCAGCACAGAGCATCCACACGGCAGCTACCAGCAATAGCCATGCTTCTGCTTTGCTGGAGAGCTGTGCTGTTATAAAAATCACAGCTCACAGAAAAACATCTCACACAAGATGATAAATGCCTTGCTTACAGGCTGACACACTATCTAAACAAAAAATATGTTTATTTAGCCTATCTTGCACTTTAATTTGATTAACTGAAACATCCCAGCATGGCTCTTTGGCTTCAGTTGATAATTGTGCTAATTTTTCCACCTAAATTAAGCTATGTAATGCTTAGGGACAAAAACAGTCACATTAAGATGTGTACTAGAATCATGTTGTACAAATACTATGAGCAAATCCCATTGTGATCATTTTCAGTAGCCTTTCTTATAGCAAGCAAATAGGAAGGCATTGGAAACATGGCAGGAGTTTTTTCTCTGCAGAATCAAGAAAGGGAGCTGGAATTGGTCCACCCAGGCACAGCAGCTTGGAGGCTCATTTTTGTAAGGCTGCTAACGGCTCGTCCTCTTGTCTCCCCAAATGTGTTTCTCTAGACCCCATGCAATGGCTTGGGAAGGGTCTCACAGAGACAAACTTGTCCCTCAGAATTAGTGGGCAGGAGGTCAGGGTCATCTGTGAGGAGGTGGGCATGAGATTTGAGCCCAGTAGGGGGTGAGCTTGTAGTGAAAGTGGTCTTTGTAGGAGCCAAACTTCGGTGATCCCTCTCAAGACCTATGGCTAAAAGTCTATGTAAGTTTTGAGAAAGATAGTTACCCTTCAATTTCTTGTTTTGTGTAGCTGCACAGGAGCAGCTGCACCTAACAGAGCGCAAAACTCTGGCAATAACTGCAATGACTGCATACAGAACTAGCAGGGTTTGGCTTCACCTGAGAGAAGACCTGGATCCCCTGTCAGTGGGCTTGAAAACCAGGCTCCTGCTAAGTGGTCAACTGTGATGATTACTAAGGAGGTCACAGAAAGTTTAACCTTCAGCAGACAGAGCAGGATGTTTTAGTCCTTTGTCCTTTTATGGCCTCATCTAAACCAAGGATGAGAGAATTACACCACTCTCCCTCAGCTTCACAGAGTGGTTTGTTTACTTTAGGTTCTTTTACATTCAAGGACATAAATGCCAAACAAATTGGACCTAATTCTACATAACCTGGGGGTAGCTGAGCACCAGATATATCACACTGAAAATCCCAGCCCCCTAGAGTGCCTTATTCTCTTCCCCCTCAAAGGGGGAAATATTCCTTTGGGACACTTTAGTATTTTCTGCTGCATTTTTGATGAGCCAATTTCAAGTCCACCAGTGGAGAAAATAAGCAGTCACAGTCTCTGGTGGGACTTCTCAGGGATTGGAAGGAAAAGTGGCAGGTTTATCTCACAAGTCAGGGAGCATGGACCATTCAATCCCCTGATTGATTGCTGTAGCAAAAATGTGCCACCAAACAGCCATGACCGTGCTGTACATTGTGTTAGTAATTCAAGTGGATTTAACAGCATATACAGGTTTATCATGCATGCAATTGATTTGCATTTACTGAGCCTTATCCTGCTTCCAACTGGATATTTGCAATACCAACCTGCATATTTTTCTTCAGACATACTGCTTCTATGTGATTAAACAATTCTCATGAAGTAACTGAGACTAAAAAACAGCCTTGTTGTTGGCACTTTTTATGGAGAGCTTGATTAGAGAGGTCTGGCATAAACAACTCAGCATCTCTGCCCCAACCACACTGTAATGTTTCCACACAAATGAAATCATAAGTTGGACACACATTTTTGCCCTAAGGAATAAATGTCCCCCAAATCCCATCTGCCGCCACAGCAAGGTTTTAAGCTTCTGCTTTTCAGCAACAGAAAGAGCAAAACCTGCAAAAGAAACGAAAAATCAGAGTAGAGAGCAATTTCAGGAGGAGGATTCTCCAAGACTGTGTAGAAGGGCAGCTCCCCCATTCCTCTCCAGGGGGAGGTACAGCACCCCCAGATCCCCCACTCCCATAGGTGTGCCCACGACAGCAGCCCTTAGTGCACACACAGCACGGCCACCTTGCTCATGTTACCATCATAGGCACACACCAAGCCCATGCTGGAAAAAACAGGCTTTGAAGAGCCTTGAAATCTGGTTTTGCCACTGTTTGTTTTTTCTAAAGCAAATTATATTTAATGAAAATACCTGAGACACAAAGTACCTTGTTTTCATCTTAATTAGCAATTATGGTTGCTAATTAAGGCAATACCAAAATAATTGTGTCATAGTACAAAGGAAATGCCCATGTTTCTCTGTGCCAAGTAAACAAGATTATGATCTTCAGCCATAGTTCCAGAACAGATAATACTCTACTAATAATTTTTGCAGGGCTTAATTTAACATGTGTATGAGAGAGAAGAACTGTGTAGCTTTTAAAATATGGTGAAGGCCACCATGTCATATAAAGATGCAGGGAGAAATCACAACAGTTCCTTGTCTTAGAGTTGAAACATAATTAGACAAATAATCATCCTCAAGCAATCTCACATTCCTCAATTTCTATAGTTTTTTAAATCTTCCTTGTATGTTGAAAGAGATACACTATCTCATAATTATATGTATTACATATAAAGTATAATCTATAATTCTTCTGGTATTAATTAATACCAGATTAAATTTTTTTTAAATTAATTTTCTTCACCTAGTGCCTTCACATAGACACATCTTTGACCATTTACCCAGGGAAAGACTCACTGAACAGGACTTATTTCCTGCAACCAACTAAATGGTCTTTTTTTTAAGAAGTAAAGAAAGGCATATCCTCCACAAAAGCTAATTCATGCAGCATGGCTCTTTGTATAAATAGCGTAGCAATACACAAGTGTTGGAAGTAGCACAAAAGATCCTTGAAAACACTTCTAATTGATTAATTCAGCAGGGTAGCACCATGGAAATGATTGATTTCAGTCTACCAGACCTCCCTCTGACCTTTTTAGAGCCTCTGTTGATGGGTACTTGAATGGAAAAAATTTAAATACAAATGGCAATACAACAATAGCATCCAAATTCCCATCATTTTAATATATCAAATTGACTGCAACAGGTTTAAGATGCCACAAGGACCAAAGCTTTTTTTAAAAAATGTATCTTTAAAATAGTGAGAACTTTAATGTCAGTAGTAATGACTGATCTCAAATGACTGATCTGACTCACAAATAATACGTGACTGTGTTCTTCTTAGCTAATGATGAGGTGTAACAAACCTGGTGATAATGACTATTAGAAAGGGTAGAAAAAAACACTGTGGTACATTTCTCTGAGGTCATTAAAAAAATTAAGGTCATCAGGCTAGTTTCCTGTATAATTGTGATTTATTGCAAGGTTTGCAAGCCAAACCAAGGGCAGGTACCTTACCAACACTTACTTAAACTGAAGCTGCCCTTATTTTGCCAATCAATGTAAAATGTAAATAACGTGGGCTGATATTTCTGCCACTCATCTGAGTCTGGGGACAGGTGATAGCTGCACTGAAGGCATACAATTAGATGAGAGGGACTATTTCTAAGTGTTTGATCCTTCAGACTTGACTCAGACAAACTCCCAATCCAGCTTCAGCCAACCTTCAGAAACCATGCAGACCTGCTGCAAAGGGAAGTGTTTTCCCTGCCCTTCCTTTGGCTGAATAATGTTTGAACACAGTTCATGGGTTTAGAAATAATGACAATTTTTAGAAATAACCACTTCATTGCTCTTCCAGAGTACTCATGTGAAATATTGGTGTGCTGATGACAGAGGAGGCAGGCAGCAGCTGTGAAGGAGACCCTTCTCCATGGGAGAAGAATCACTGCTGTCTCCTGCCCTGAAGTAAACCTCTTCTTGATGAACTTACAGCTTTTTGGAAGCTCCTTGGCTTCCCTGCACCCCTGTCCTGAGCCCAGGCTGTGGAGGTGACATGGATTTCCTACACGGACGTCTGCACGGACAGCTGAGCAGCTGAGGGCTCAGCAGGGCAAGCAGGACACTTCCCAGTCCCCAAATTGAGAGAGAAACCAACCTTTGTCCTTCCTGACAACCCAGTCTGGTGTTAAATACACTTGCTTGGTCATATGCTCGGTAGGACCTGCCTAGATTAGCAAGGGAAAGCATGCAAACTCATGGTCATCAAAAGTATGTAGTACCTTCTGCAGAAAT
This sequence comes from Molothrus ater, assembly GCF_012460135.2. NCBI lineage: Eukaryota > Metazoa > Chordata > Aves > Passeriformes > Icteridae > Molothrus > Molothrus ater. Next base: position 93,340,561 of record NC_050478.2, on the reverse strand, counting down.
TTGCAAAGGGATTTTGGGTTTTTGACATCTCTTTAGGGTCTAAACCTGCTAATGTGATTTCTCTTCACAGCTTCCAGTGGTGGCTGGCTTTGACCAGCTCAGCTGTATTGTCAGACCCAACCTGTGCCATCAGGACCTGCAACTGTGGAAAATTTCACTGAACAAGTTCAATTGTTTTTTCAGATGTCATGGCTGGGGCTTAGTCAGGCTGGCAGGGCCTCAGTTTTATTTGCATGTGTTCGTTTCAAAATCTTCTAATTTCTCTTGCCCTTGTGACTGTAATGCAAACTGTGAAAATTATTCAGAGTGTAACCCAGCAACATCTGCCCAAGCTATGAGCTGCTTGAGGAAGTGTCAGTACTGATGCTCCCTGTCCGCTCTTCCCTGTCCCATAGAAAATGCATGGGGAAAAAGGGGAGAGTATTACCTCATATGCACCTAAAAACATTTCCAAGCAAATGTCCTAAGCAGAAGGCATTTCAGTTTGGATTGAGGACTGGCACCTCCTAGAGAAGTCTATTCTTCCCTTCTATCAGCTGGCCCATCAACTAGGAGGGAAGTACAGCATGGCAAGCTCACAGGATTGCCCTGGACTGTGAACCAAGCATCTCCTGTAGAAATTCCTCCCTGCACATTTGCTGCCTTTCTCTGTGGCTGTTGGTCACTGTGCAGGGGGGGGTCCACTAGCTGGCAACATGCTGTGATGCTTTTCTCCTTATCCTTTATCCCTTGACAATTTACAGCTTTCTGGCTGCATGTCAGAGAGCTCTGCATCCCACCTGCATATTGCACAGAAATGGGATTTTCCTAAGATCCTCCTTAAGGTCCTTGCTGCTGGGGGCCATGGCACTACACTTCTCAATATTCAGCAGACAACTGTCTTCTTGAGACTGCAATAATTTAACTTTTTTTCCCAGTACAGGTGCATAGGAACCACAATGGAAGTATGTGCCTTGGTCAAGCTCCCAAGTCAGTCCCTGTCACACTGGCTCATGAGATTGTACAAAGGGCAATCGGAAATGGCTTAATCAAGCTTACTACCACAAGCACAGTGTTAATGAGCAATAAATAGTTTGCTCAAGAGCTATGGGCTTACCTCAGGACAGCTTTCATTACAGAGATATCATCAGCTAACACTCATCTTAGCATCAAGAAGATGGCAGTGAGGTTGAAACTAGGTCCTTTCCAACCCAAATCTATTCCATGATTGAGCCAGAGGGAGGTCAGGCACTGGAACAGGCTTCCCAGGGAAGTGGTCACAGCACCAAGCCTGACAGAGTTAAAGAAGGATTTAGACAATGCTCTCAGGCACATGGTGTGACTCCTGAGGCTGTCCTGTCAGGAGTTGGACTTGATTGTCCTTATGAATCCTCCCAACTAGGATATTGTATGATTCTATAATAAAAGGTGGTAGTTTCTCAATTGCAGCTGAAAAACTTGATGCAATGCTTCAGTGTTTTAAAGAACATCTGAGTATATTAAAACGCCCCCATACGTATAAGTAGGTAAAATATTAATTAATTAAATATTAAATTACACTGAATTTATCCAGCACTCTTGCACTAGAAGAGCAAAGGAAATACAAGCAATTATAGGCAAACTGAATTGCTCTGTCTACATTCTTCTTAGAAGTTTATTTTTTTCTGCTTCAAGGTGATTTGACATTTTTGGGTTAGATTTTAGGAACTCAGTGCAAAAGCCTGGCTTTGTACTGCCGCTCCAAACCAGAAACTATTCAATTATGCATCAGCCCATCCCCACCCCAAAACTAAACCCTCTCAGAAACTGAACTCCCTTCAATACAGGTTTTAAATAGAAAGGGTAAGTAGGGTAAAGCTGGTTGTGGGAGTTACTTTATCTTCCATATTTTCCATAAGATGGTTCCTCTGACCTGGCCAGACTGTGAAGTTTGTTCATCTTATGAAAAGTACGTTACATACTCCTACTAAGTAGTTTTGCAAACTTGGTGACAAGATTATTGCTATTATTTTACTGCAGACATTTTCCTTGATAATTGGAATATGTTCATCTTTTTTTTGCAGTTTTGTTCTGGTGTTCTAAAATCTGTATGTTAAAAACAAAACTGGAAATTTGAGCTTCATTTCTGTATTGTTTTTGAATATGCTAGTTTGCATGCAGAGAATTTGCCCCAGCAATTTGATTTCAGCAGCAGAGCAAGTAGCACAACACTTTTGGAAATGGAGAGGTTTGCTTGTCACAAACATGAAAGCACCTTTTGTTTGCTGAATTTTCTTTGTAAAATAACAGATATGAAAATTAGAAGTGAAAAGCTCACTTCAGAAAATTTGGCAACTCCAAGTGAAAACTATTTTTCAGTTTTAATAGCATGATAGTAGTTTGTCACTGGAGGTCTGTTTTCCTCCCAGAATTTGCATGATGCATATTCCCTACAGCTGTCCATCACATAGAAAGTAGTTGCTTTCCATTATTTAATACAATGCTTTACAAATACTTCTGCAACTTGGATTCTCCTCAAGAGGAACAGCCAGTTCTTACAGAGGGGCAAGAGTTCACCTGTGGGTGACTGCAGCCCATGCTGGTTGAAGGTGACTTGCAAAGACGACTTCAGGATCTGGTGTCTTTCTTGGAAAGCTGCCACCAGCACTCAGAAGCTTTGAGAAATACAACTTCTACCTATGGCACAGGATCATAATCCCCAAGGTACTAAAAACCATTTCATCATAAACACCATGCCACAGCGTCTACACCAGTGACACATTTATCCTGTTTGGGTTTAAGCTTTCATGTGACAAGGCCAAAATTTTGTTCTTTGTCATATTTTAAAATATAAGTTACATGCTTTTATCTGGACTTCTCAAACCAGCTGCTCAGTGTAGTGACCACTCTATGCTTGGTGACTGTATTAATGCTTTTAAGGCTCTTAGGTGTCCTGAGCATTTCTTCTGCCCCGATGTCCTTCACTCTGCACAGGCATAGCCTGTTCCTTCTCATAATTTTCTGTTTGCTTTCCAACATAGTTTTCCAATATATCACTCCTTACTCTGATCAAAAGGATTAACAGAGCTAAAAGGCTTAACAAAAGCAGACATTATATTTGGCACAGAGTCACTGGTGCTTGTACTGTGGACACTATAACCACTCTGTTTAAATGACAAGCTTTGGAACAGCTCACTATTATTACTTTCAGGTACATCCTTACCTGTTTTGTAAAAAATGTTGAAACCCTCTTTAGAAGATCACTGCAAGAGGGATTTATCTTGACTAATTTTATCCATCTAAGTTTTGGGACTAGATGAGGCCCACACAGTTCTCAGGGAGGAGAGCAGCAGCAGTGATATGGCAATACAAAATGTCCAGATTGATCCATTCCCTTTGTCTTCAGAGCAGGAGCTGAGGGGGTTATGCTCAGACCTGGAGGTTGTGCTATGCACTCTGCTGTGGGGCCAGTTCCCATCTCCCCCATGTAGTGCAAGGCTCACACTCCACCCCTAAGTACAGTCTAAGAGGGATTTAAATGGCACTGGCCCTAGGCCCACTCAGGGATTTATTTCCTTTGGATTTATGTATGGATTTTATTTTACAAAAGCTATTTAGCACAAGGCATTAGGTAATGCAGCTTCCTCTGGAAATCTAGGGCTTGTGGGTTTTACTAATATCTAGCAGAACAGTGAAGTCCTTACTTTATGAACATACCAGTTTTTAATGCAGGGAAAAAGGGAAACATTTGGCTGTTGCACAGAGTTATATCCTTGCAGTTCCCCTAGTGTTTGGTTTATTGTATAAAACAATATATTGTTTTATACCCAGGTGAAGCTCATCATAAGACCCACAAGTGCTGGGAGAAGGCTGGTGACTGAACATCCTCCTTTCACTCAGCAGTTGCCTCCTAAGGTCAAGGCATCCTTGACAAGGCTTCACAGGACACAGGACACCTGTAAGTTTGTGTTGTATGAGAGTGAGGAGCAGTAGAGCCATCCCAAAAGAGCCACTGCCCCACCACAATACCTTGTAACTGATGCTGAGTATGAGATCACTACTGCTCTGCATGAGAGATAACAGATTTGCTGATAATTCAGCTGAGAAAGGCTAAGGTTTTCTTTATATGTTAAGCATCTAATAATAAGGCAGAGCATAGTCCTCTAAAGGAAAGGGTAAAACACAGCAAATAAAAAAACTATTGTTACTGGTTTAAGTTACCAAAGGTTTTGTCTCTTTTCCTCAGGTAATTGCAGTCATCACCTATTTCCTTGGAAATCTTAATATTGGTACCTGTGAATTATTGCATGTTATACAAAGTTATCAACTACATTTTCATTACCAGCTGCCCTGCCAGGGGTCTGGTGCAGACTCACCATTAAGCTCTCAGGTTCCCCAGTTGCAATGAATAATGACAACAAAGTTCCACCTTTTCTGAAATGCACCAAAAAATGAATGGTCGAGGGGCAACACTAAGAAAAACAAAACAAACCATGCAAATGTTCTTGAGGTTGTTTTGAAAGACTTACTGATGTGAAACTCAGTACTTTAATCATTATTCAAAACTTTGAATCCCATTATGATTTTCCAGTCATTGAAGGATGGAGTCTAAGCATTGCACGGGTAGGAATTAAGAAAAGCTCTGTGGGAAGAGGTTTTTCACAGCCTTGGGTGAATATTACTCATACTTGCACATTCTTCTTTCCACACGTCAAAGGTCTGATGAGACAAAGAGCTGTGCCTTGGATGGTTTTGAAATCCATCAATCTCCACTGGTTCTGAAAGGACCCCTCTGAGGAAAGGTTTTTTGCCCACGCAAATATCACAGCACTTAGAAGGGCCCATGCCTTCAGGTACATAACACTGTGTTTCCAAAGAACATTTCCCTGAGGTAAGAAGGAAAGTCCCACATTACATGAAGTCTACTCCTTTGCAGGTGTCCTGGTTTGAAAAGGAAGTGAGTTTTTTGGGAGTTTGGTGGTCAAACCAATAGGTGCTCAGATTTGAATATTGGTACCTGGTGTGGCCACTGAGGACATGGATATGCCTCTGAGAACACAGGGGGTTAAAAGCAGAGAACTCTCAGGAAAACTCTCTCTTGGTTCTGGTGAAAGAGGTCAGACCTCCCCTGCCCAGCTGCGGGCTGGGCAGGAAAAGGGAAGCCACGCGGCCGGGTGAGGTAGGCCAGAGCCTTGGACAGAGAAGGGAGGTGAAGGCCCCTGCAGGATGGAAGAGTGGAGGAGCACTGAGAGGCATCGGGCAGCCCCCCCAGCGAGGGAGAGAGAGCCTGTGCATGTGCTTGTGCCACCTTGAAATTTGATATCATGTGCTGGCAGCACATGAAGGAGAAGTGGGGGTGCAGCGAGGGTGCAGCACGAAGGTACCTGGCAGGGCAGCATGGGAATTCTGGACAGGCAGAGCCTGAGATTTTAACCCTTTTCTTGGATGATGGAAACCTTACAAATGCTGATCCTCCTAGAGCTGAATGAGAAGAGAGATAGAGATGAGATAAGAGGAAATGGGCCAATGTGATGCAAGTTTGTGCAAGTGAAAGGTGTCCGAGAGAAGCTGAGAATAATCTTAGGTGGGAGGAGATGATGGAGTGGCCTTTGGTTGGATTTTTCTTGTATAGCCATGGACAGAACCATTTTTCCTGTGACACAAAGACTGCATAGGGGGAGGCAATGGCTTGGAGCCAAGAGAGTTCAGTGTTGTTATGTGAAGGAGTGCATAAACAGAGACGACGGGTGAGGAGGGTGGTGGTGCCCTCTGTCTTCAGTGAAGCAGAAGAAGATCTCTGTTCTCGAGACCCCTTGGCCGCAGGGGGTGAATTTGGGGGAGACAAGTGTCCTGAAAGTGAGACACTGTGCCTTTTTGGAACTGGGCAAAGCATCCTTAAAAGGAGAACGCTAGAAGCAGCTCTGGTCCATGTGCAGTGGTGAGAGCACTGGACATGGAAGGAAGAGGTCACGATGGCAAAGGTTCTCCAGGCGGTGCCACGTGTGACATGGAAACACAAGAGATCTCAACTGTGTTTCCTGGGGAAGCCTATGGCGCAAGAGGGACTCCTCTCTTCTTGATTAACTGAGAATTGATTATCTGAAGGGTGGTGATGGACTGAGAGTTGGTGATCTTAGCGAGCGGTGGTAACTGAATTGAGAATCCAAGGTTTTATCCTACTGTGATGTATCGGAAATTTGGTGGGGAGAGAAGGAATGTCTTTGGGGGGTTTTCATTCTGAGTTCTGTGTGTGTTTCTTTTTACATCTAGTTGTAGGTTAATAAAGTTTCTTTTTCTTTATTTCGAAGTTGGACCCTGCTTTGCTCTATTCCTGGTCACATCTCACAGCAGACAATAGGGAAAATATATTTTCATGGGGGCACTGGCATTGCACCAGCATCAAACCATGACATTTTTGGTTCCCTGACCGGGAATCGAACCCGGGCTGCGGCGGTGAGAGCGCCGAAGCCTAACCACTAGGCCACCAGGGAGAACAATTTCCTTCTCTTTTTCCAAAACAAAAGCATAATTCAAAATTATTACATTATTACCAAGAATGAGTAGGACAAACAGGACACTTTTTAAAAATTACCATTCAAGTGAGGTTTAAATCCAGACTCGTCTATTAGCTTATAGATTATTTCCATTTATGAATATAAACAATATTCTTGCCTTCCTTCCCTAACACCAGTGACTCACATGTTGGGGTTTTTTTCTATAAACCAATAGCACATATCACAAAATAAAGTAAATTTTTGTATTGTGAGGCTATGTAGTTCATGTACAAATTATGCTTTTGCCATTTTTCTTTTAAACATGACATTTTTGCTCCTGGTTTCTTTCTTTTCTCAGATTTTTCATGGCAATTGATTTTTTTTTTCAGTTGGAAACAAATTGAAATACAAAGCAGACCTTTTTCTTTCTAAATTGCACAGCCAGTTTGGATCAGAAAGAATAAAGGACTCTTCACAACATTACTTTAGTAGGTCTTGCTGGGAGGAGAAAATGTGTCTAACGATGAATACTTAAAGAGATTTCATTAAAGCTTGCCATCAATTCCTTGCCTTAAATGTTACAGGTTGTGAAAGTACAGAGGATACAGCTTCTAAAGCCCACCCTGCACAATAAACACTATGGCTGGATCTCAGATACCTGGCGCTGGACCCAGACATGGACCTGGACCCAGAACCAGACCCAGACCCAACACAGTGCCGTGGGTGACCAGTGCTCATGGGGTGAGCAGTGGGCAGACACCCTGTGCCTTTCCCCACAACCCCACCCAGGGTTATGGCTCTAAACAAGTCACTAAATATTTCTGCTGCAGCTTCTCCAGCTCTTGCCTTTTCACCAAATGCTTTCAGCAATATGTGAAGAGGTACAGATGGGCCCAGCCCAGCAGAATTGCTGAGACAACTCACAACCAGAGACCTTGCAGCCTCTGAGTATTGTGCTGGTATGGCAGCACAGCAAACGGCATCCAAAACAGCCCTGGGCCACACAGCCAGCACAATTTCCCTATTTGCTGACCGGCATCAGGGACGTACAATCATTTTTCTCGGTGTGAATTCTTAATATTTTCTGTGGAAACTCCATCTGCTAAGGTTCAGGCAAACCCAGAGGAACTTCTCCCCACAGATCCCCAGGGCTTTAACATGCATTGGTGGCCAGAAGCCAAGTACATTTTGGGGAGTAGCAGCAAACAGCTGCTTTTCAGGCTCTTCACAACACAGTTTTAAGACTTGTTTCATGCAGTTATTACTAGCATGATCCAAGCTCAGCTTCCAACCTTGGCATGAGCAGGACCTATTAGCCTGTTTTCCTAAGGAAACATTATGCACAGTGATCATTAATATTTTTTAACCCACTGGCCAGCTTCAATCAAATTTGGCAGCCACGCAGCAGTCTTGGAGACCTCATGTTCCTACAAGGTTCATGAACCATATGTGTGTCTGGGACAGTGGAAATGGAAGGAAAAGCAGGCCAACCTGTATGAGACCTCAGAGAGCCCAGTGAGACTGAGATGCTGTGGATGACCCTCTCCAGGAAAGCTTCTCAATGTTTTTCCATCTGCATGGACACAAGAGTGTCCAGAGGAAAAGCAGATTTCAGTATTTCCAGCATAATTTTTTTACAGCAGTATCATGAACTTACACTCTGTGTCCAATGTCTCCCTGTTGGAACCAGCCCTTGCTGCGAGGTGAAAACAGAATTAATTTTGTGAATGTCAGAAGCCTCTCAGAGGGTTTCTCTGGTGCCAGCTGCAGTTGCTTCCCCATGGTTGGAGGGACAGCCACATCCAGCCAGGCAGTGAGGAAAATGAGGAAACTATTGCTCTCTGCTTGAAAACGTGCCTTTGTTCAAAGCAGTGTTTTTGCCATGAGTACACGTGCCTGCAGGGAGCTTCCTTCAGGGACTCGGCTGTAAAATGAGGCCACAAGGGCAGGCACAGACGGACTGCAAAGTCCCCCGGCTGTTTCTTTGAATGGCTGCCTTAACAAGGAGGTACAACGACAGCCTGTGCTCAGAGACTTCAAAAAACAGCCAGCAGTAGCTTCCTCACTAGGCTGTTTTTTTGGTTTGGTTTTTTTGTTTGTTTTTTTTTGTTTGTTTTGTTTTTAATTCTAAACTGCACATTTTAAAACAGAAGATTAACATGTCTCCTGTAATAGCAGCAGTTTTGCTTCAGTGCCTCAGCAGAAGGCAGCTAAAGAGGACAAGCTGAATCTGGACAGAAGGAATTTGCAATGAGCAGTCCTTCCTCAGGACTGGCCTCAGCACAGATCACAGAAAGCTGTGCTTCTTCACTGATCCAGGCTAAAGCAACCTAATTAAAGATGCCAGAAGTTATTTCTAGTAACAAAGCAAACAAACACTCTTCTGAGTGATTAGCATTTTTCAGACTCATTAAGAAATAAAAATAAAAAAATCTTTATCCCCGTTCTTTTGGTTCAGTGCTGCAATGTTTCCCTAAGGCACAGGCCAGCTAAAAAGAGAGGCTCTGAGAGATGTGCAAAGATAGCACCATTGTCAACCAAAGAAACCTCCTTCAATTATTCAGAGCATCTGCTGTTCTCGAATTTCTCATTCTTAGAGCTCCAGCTAAGTGGTGCATTTGGCAGTTGTTCTTATTAACTCACAGGACAGCACAAGTAAGGAACATATGTATTCACAAGATAATTAATGCTCAAAGTGAATATTGTGGTAAGAAGTTTCCATACACATTTGCAAACTATCTGCCAAATACATATTTTTGAAGAGTAGGGAACTTCATATGGAAAAGGTGAATGTAATCCTAAGTGGACAGGAAACAAAACTGTCTATTTTTATACTTCATTAACAGCCAGAAAATTGACCAAAATACTCACAAAGAAGCAAGCATTGAAAACCAGTGAACACAGCCTACAGTCAACTGACAACCAAGAAAATCAGTCTTACTGACATCTACTGGTAATATTTTGCATCTGAAAGGCACACTGGAGTTGATTTCATGGCAAAACAATATTTAGGAAGGTAGTTGTGAGAGCTTTGTGTCTCTACTGCCGTGCTATGAGTTAGAAAAATTCAAACAGACCTTGTTATCTCCATGGCTAAACTAAGATACTGAAATGGCATGAACTTCACACAGAGTTGACAGATAGCATGCTCATTTTATCATATTAATTCTTCTGGAGTGTATTCCTAATGGCATTCTAATTCCAAGATCCCTTTCACAAAATATCACCTTGATGGGAAGAGAGGATGCTTCATTTGGCTGGCCAACCCAGCCCATCCTCCCAAGCCATTGCATTGCATCTCCTCAGGAGTGATAAGACACTACAGTTGACTGAACCAAAGAAATCCCCTCTGTTTCCCCAGTTGTCACAGATACACTGCCCTTTCTGTGTCTCTGCTGGCAGTATTTCTTTCCAAGTTGCCAGCTGAAAGGGAGCCTGAATAAATCAGCTAGAAGTGGCTGGATCTCCATATATATGGTCTGTCAGGGAAGGCAAGCAAACTACCTCCAGTAAAACCATGGTGAGATGGTGAATAATATATCCCAGCAACCTGCAGTAAGGCTCTATATACATTTATATACATGTATGTGTATGTATATATACATACACACATATATACATCAGTGATGTGCATGGTTTCTAACCAGACAAAGGAGTGGGCAGGTTCAGAGTGTTGTCTGCACTGTGACTTCACAAATCACTGATCTGGTTATGTTCTTTTCAATCAGATTTTTTTTATATATTCCTTCAGCTGGTAAAAAAAAAGAAAACCAAAAGAGTGGGTATTATTGTGCATTTTTCCTTATTCCCTTTCCACCGCACAAACCATCCCGTCTTCAAACTCTCTTAGAAAAGTAGAAAAGTGCTCAACCGTGTTAGGCAGGGGCCCTTTCAAAGCAACCCGTCCCGACGAGGATCCCGCAGCTGCAGGGCTGAAGGTGCCACAGAGCCATGGCCGTGCCCTCAGCAGCCAGGCCCCGAGCCCTGGGCCTGGGGAGGGCAGGTGGGCTCAGCCCGGCTCAGGGTCTCTCTCCACGGCCGTGGGATGGGCGCAGGCTCTGAGGGCAAAGGCAAAGGGGAGGGAAGGGGTGCGCGGGGAGCTGAGACGCGACACTTACTGCAGAACTGCCTCCGCCTGACCCCGCAGCGCCAGAGCCGCGTCCGCACCCAGTGCAGGCACGGGGACAGGTCCATGGCTCCGGGGGCCGCCCGTCCCCGGGGCCACCGGGCACGGCCCACTCCCCGCCGGGCAAACCTGCGGCAGCCCCCGGCCAGCCTCCGGGCCGCCGGCAGGATGCGGCGGGCGGCCGCCGAGGCCCTGCCGTCCCTTTGTCGCCATGCCATGTTTTATGCATGAAGGTAATTTCATCCCGATTCTCCGCACCCGGTGTCTACGTGAGCTCCTGCGACGTGGAGGAGCCGCGGCACCGGCACCAGTCCCTGGGGAGAGCGAGCTCCGGGCGAGGCAAGGGGCGAGCGGCCCCCTGGGCTGGGGAAGGCGCCCTGGCAGGAACGGGGCCTTTCCCAGAAGTTTACACGTGTAAGTCTGCAGGTGCTGTGCTGCGGGCACCCTGGAACCAGGAGAGATCCGTAGATATTAGGGAGCCCTGCAGAAATCCATGTGCACTCTGGTCACAACATCATGGCCTGCGTTTGAAACGTCAGCCCTGTTGCTGCCTTCTGAGGAAACAGGAGCATGTGGGCAATACAGCTTTGCATGTCAGAGTCAGTGCTGCACTGGTAGGGGTGATCAGCATTGTCACAATCTAATTTCACTTTTGCTATATACAAAATACAATTCCCAAAGTAATTCCCAGAGTGATTCCCAGAGTGACTCTCTCAACACTGTCACTGCTGCCTGAGGCACTGCGTTTTGTAACATAACTAAAAGTCTTCTTCTCTGATGAGTTCATGTCACCATACAACTTCACAGAATAATCTGAGTCTGAAGGGATCCACAAGGACCATCAAGTCCAACTCCTGGCCTTGCACAGGACCATCCCCAAGAGTCACACAAGGTCCCTGAGAGTATTGCCTAAGCACTTCTTGAACTCTGTCAGGCTTTGTGCTGTGACCATTTACCTTGGGAGCCTGTTCCAGTGCCCAGCCACCATCTGGGGGAAAAATCTTTTCTCAATATCCTGCCTAAACCTCACCTGACACAGCTTCAGCCCATTACCCCAGATCCTGTCACAGAGGAGAGATCAGTGCCTGCTGCTCCTCTTCCCCTCATGAAGAAGCCATACACTGCAATGAGGTCTGTCCAGAATCCCCTCTTCAGGCTGAACAGACCAAGTGACCTCTGTTCCTCCTCATATGACTTCTTCTCAAGGCCTTTTACCATCTTCATTTCGCTCCTTTGGATGTGCTCTAATAGTTTAATATTTTATATTGTGGCACCCAGAACTGTCCCCAGCACTGGAGGTGAGGCTGCCCCAGTGCAGAGCAGAGCAGGACAATCCCCTCCCTTGCCTGGCTGGTGATGCTGGGCCTGATGCCCCCAGGACAGGCTTGGCCCTTCTGGCTGCCAGGGCACTGCTGACTCATGCACAACTTCCCATTGACCAGAACTCCCAGGTCCCTTTCTACAGCACTGCTTTCCAGCATCTCATTCCCCAGTCTGTACATGCATTTGGCAATTTAGGCCCTGCTCTCAAACCTTTAAGCTTTGCCTTAACAAATACCTTTGTAGGGTTTACTTTAAATGTTCCCTATATCACAAGAAAGAGTTCACACCCCCCCCCCCCCCAACATACTGCACACCTTTTACCAGGCAAGCAGCCAACAAAGGCAAGAGTGAATCTAAGATGTGGGTCTGGAGTACATAGGCTGTGTTGTAAATGTGTAGGCTGTATCCTAGCCAGGATTCCAGAAGCTTTTCCCTTGCTACATACAGCTGAGATCACTGAAGGCTTGACTCGAGGACAGCAAGGCCTGCCACATGCACCAGTGTAACTGGAGAGTGGTGGATGGCCAGGTTTCAGATTTCCCTGCCATTTGAAGCTCACAGCAGGGTCATCCAAAGGGCCATCGTTGATTTTTTGCCCTTGACATAGGCAGGTAAATCTTGTGCTCTCGTTGTAATGATAGGTAAAGCCCAGCAGATGCATTTGAGCTTCGTTTTAAAGCTCTTTTGATTAATCCTGATCCAGACTAAATGTAGCATTTTGAATCCCTACGGGGAATATGAAAAACTCAGTGTTATTTGCCCCTGAAGATTACATTAAACCCCAGGAACGAACCCATAACTCATCCACACTGGGAATTCACACTGGATTCTGCATGACAACCCCAAGCAGCCTAGAGATTTACAACTAAACCCACAAATCACTGTCAAATCAAGATATGAAATTCCACAGACACTCATTACATTTTGCCAAGCAACAGTCATGTCAGACTATTCATTTGGAGCTGATCAGAAATGAAAAGGAATGGATGGTGCAGAAACACTTTGAAAAATATGAAGAATCCACGCTGAGTATTGTGTCACTGTGCATTTGGAGACTGGTCAGAGTGATTTGGTCACATACTGTGGTGGGCAACACTGCTGCCATAACAGGGAGCAGCTGACCCAGGTTACATTCCCCAGAGACTTGCTTCCAGTATTTCAATGGGCACCATCACCCTTTCTATCAAGAAAGACTCATCCAATGATGCTTGAGTGAGCTGAAATTGTGGCTGTCTGAACCAGAGTGAAAGGGATTCTGGGTCACCATGTCCAGCTTCAGCTACTTTGACAATCCCAGCATATTTCCAGGCCTTTAATAAATTATATCTCAGAATTAGGCTTCCTGTCCTCTTTTACTTGAGGAAGAAGGAAATAGGAGTGCAGGGGACTTTAGGTGGTGAAAATTCCCTTCTTGATTAGAATTCAGCACAGCTGTGATCTCAGTGTCATCAGTTACTTGCACTGATGCTGATGCACATAATTTGCAGCAATAAATGAGATATAACAGCAGGAATGTGTGGGCTGGAAATAGAAATTAGACCTGAAGTGAGAAAGGTATGACAGCTTTGGTGTGTTTTATGCTTTAATACTGCTTATAATTGTCCTTTTAGAACTGTACAGGCAAATAGAATAATGTAAGAGATGGGCTAGGTAGGATTCAATTTTGCTTGTTTAAGGAAAATACATTACAATGACAAGTATATTTGTGCTGATGATAGCTTGTTTACTTCAGTATTTGATGTTTGTCTGTCTTCCTGTCTTCCTCTTTTTTTTTTTTTTTTAAACACAAACTCACCTAAGCTTAGAACTGGCTATTTGTAGATGTATTTTACCTTAGAGTAGGCAGAAGTCCTAATTTTTACACTTGGTTGGTTCCAATTCAGTATTATTTTTTCATAACATCCTGCATGATTTGCATGCAGTCCTCTGGCACCAGAGTGCAAAGGAGAGATTCAGAAAAGCTTAATTATGCACATCATTTTTGACACCACCACCCCTTCAATTTTCCTCCTGTAAATGAATGATGACATGTCAGAATCACAAGGCAGGGCACTCAGCATGTGTGTCTTTCTGCATTTTCCTTTAAAACCTTGGTGGAGAGGAGGAGACATGCAGTCGCACAGAAGAAATAGGAGCTGTTGAGCTGGTTTGCACCCAGTCATGGTGCTCCTGTAACTCCAACCTACAAGAAAAACCTTGGCAACAGCTAATGAAGGCATCAGCCAACAAAGGCAACATCTTTTAGTCATTACAGAGTTCCTAAGGTTAAATATAACTGCTCAATCTGATGCTTGCCATTGACCTCTCAGTGCAATGTGGTTGTCTAGCAGCTGCTGCTGTTCCTCTGGAAAGACAGGGACCTCCTGCAGATCATGACAACCACAAACTCCTGCCTCAAGCCCTGACATGTGGCTCCACTATTTTCTTCCTTAACATGCTGCTGGTAAACAAACACAGTGCATGAAACCTTTTCCTCAGCAGAAGGGATCTGTTGTGTGGCTATACTCCTCCCAACACTCTAAAAGACTTTGAGGTGCTCTGACTGCAATGTAAGCAAAAGAACTTTTCAAGATAGCAAACCATAACCCTGCTAAATGTTAGAGCATTTTACTTTGGCATGTCAAACTTCTGTTTTGTTGTGCCCTGGTTTTCAATCTCGTTTCATACTTGAAAGAAGTGATGAAGTGATATTAGTGGATGTCAAGAGTACACAATACACTCTGGGATGGAATGAGGAGCATTTCAGAGAAAGCTTCCACTTAAGCCCCTCACTTATTGTGCTTCAGTGCAATGATTCAGTTAGCTAAATCCCCGGCTAATAGGGTTTATAAATACTGCAAGGGAGGAGCCGGGGGAAGGCAGGATCGCTGGCTCGGGATACATCCCTGGCCGCTCAGATGCCATACTGCAGTGCAGTGCTGTGCTCTTCTTGTGCCACCTACTGACCAGTTCCTCCTGGCTTTCGGTTCGGAAACTGAACATTTTCCAGTTTATTTTTAAATGCAAGTATTTGATGTTGGATTTTGCCCAAGCAATTAATGGGTGGTGAATACAGTCAGTCTTCATGTCTTGATAATATCCTCTAATTTAGAGCTGAGCCACCCTATCCTGCACTAGCTGGCTCAGTGTAAGGAGGATGGGATGGGGTGGGATGGGGTGGTCTGTGTTATCCACCATGTCAGGTCCAACAGTGCTTTCTCTCTTGAAATATGTTATATCTTGCTGAAATCATTACAACTGCCCAGATGTTCAAAATCAGAAGCTACCTGGAGAGTTTGCCCTCTGTCTATAGGTGCTTTCTGGGACATGGCTGAGCTATGGCAAGGCATTGACCTCTCATTCCCAAATCAAGGAGTGGGATTGAAATGCAGCCTTCAGGTCCTCACCCATGCTCTGGGTGTTAATAGAGAATCACTTTTCTTTTGGCTCTCCAACCCTCTGAAATTTGGAGCTACCCTGCAGAATTAACATAATACTTTCAATGACTTTTTTATTAAAAATGAAGGCAATGGCTAAATGGATGTGTATTTAGCTGTAGGTTAGGTTTAGATGTTGGTTTAGCTGTACAACTGCCCATTTGCAATTATCTTGGGTAGATGGTGTGGACCTAACATTGTGAGTTGTTCTGACAGAGGTGAAATGGGGGCTTAAACAATTGTAGTAGGCTTGGTATTGGTATTGCTCTGCAAATATTTGTGATAGCCACTGTCTTCCTCAGTCTGGCTGTGACAGTTAACCTTCTGAAGGCTTCATGTTGAAAAGAGTGATTCCAGCCCTCATCAAGAGCTGACTGAAACCTGTAAGGAGTAGCACATTGATATGTCAAGGCTGGGATTGGGAATCTTGTATGACTGTGGCATTAATAAGTAATTTCTCCACAATAGTACCATCAGAGGACTGTGCAGGCTGTAGTATTTGCCCTCAGTGGAGGTGGTTGTTGTTCTAGAGCTTCTCACAAGGAAAAGTGTGATCAGAATGACACTTTTTTCTACATATGATTTTAAATGACCACTTTGCTCTGGGCCCAAATCAGCCTTGACCAGGCCAAGGCATGATGCTGGAGAAATTGCTTCCAGCTGCAGTTATTTCCTCCCACTTGTGCTCTCCTCCAGCTGCACATTTCAGTGGGGCCATGACATCAATGTGTATTATAAAAAATATGTGGAAAATAAGCTTTCGGTTTTCTTCATTGCTAAATGAGCTGACTGCCTCTTGCAGCTCTGTATTAAATAAGAAGATATGGCAGGCTTATTCACCCTATAATAAAAGCATGATGTAAATTTCATATACTCTTTAAAGGGTAGACCATGGATAGACAGAGAGACCATGGTAGACAGAGAGACCATGGATAAATTTTGTGTTTGGGGACGCAGTATTTTCTTTCTAATTATTTAAAGCTCAGTATGTGATCTTAATTAATGCTTTCTTCTTGCATTTTGCTTGTTGGCCTGCAGGCAATTTCTTCTAAAATTAATTGGATTAATCATTCCAGAAATCTCAACTGGATGATCCCATATATATTAAATATTTTTAGAAACAATTTCAAAGGTTGGCAAGCATTTGGATTTTGTTGCCAATAAATTGGGCACACCACTGTACACAGAGAAGTTTTTTTTATGTAGCTATAAGAGATTTCCTGTTCTGTGCTCAACTATCCTGCAGGACCTGCCACAATGCATAAAACATTTAGATGATTTAGAAATCATCTAATGCTTCCCATGTGCATACACAGATTTGAGTAAGAAACACTGCAGGAAGCTCACCTCTGGAAAAAAAGAAAAGCTTTCAAACTAGGTTGCTGGCCCAGAATAACGGTGGGAGGCGTGACAGTCATACCTCTTGAAATATTTATCTTAGCTTTTACTCATCAAACAGAAAATACAGCTGCACCACTTATGGGTCAATAAATAAATACTGTACTTCAGGCAAAATTCTGTTGTTTCCTTAATCTTTTCCTAAACTTCCTTTTTTTTCACTGAAAAGTGGAAAAAAACTTTTCCACAGAAAGTTGCCCAGAGCAGTGAAACCCGGTCCATTAAGCCAGGCTTCCAGGCTGTGTATCCTTTCACAGGTGTGAGAGCTAAACCAGCTGCAAAACCCTTCCAGATGGATAAACCCACGGTCTACAGGACTGTGTTTCTGCAAAGAAGGAGGCCTAAAATAGGAGTTGCTGTGAGAGTGGGGTTCAAATGGAAGCTCCCAGTATGACTTTACTGTAGTCTTCCTCCTTGGAAAGGTGCACCCAAACGGAACACCAGAAAGTACATGGCAAAGTTTTGTCTGTTAAACACCTTTGGAACACTTTATTAGAATGCTTTTATTAGATAAATAGGTCTCCTCTAAAGCCCTCTTAATTAAGAATAAGTATGATTTTAAGTGATATCCATTCCCAAATTTATTGAGCTGCTTTCAGTCTTTTCCTTTGAAACCTGCTCCCTTACTTACTCTTTTAAAGTATCATTTTTGATAGCTTTGCTAATCAACTTGCCTGTTAATTTTATCTCAAATTTCCTAGGTTTAGCTGTACTCTTTATTTTTGTAACTATTTCTTCTCCTCTTACTCCTTTTAAATATATACTGATTGCTTACACATTGCTGTTTTCTTCAGCCCTGACTATATTTTATTATTCTGCATTTTCCTCTTTAAAGTTACCTTTTGGCAATTATGACTCCAGTATCAAACACAACACTACAGGAACTTCAAAGGCCAGAAATTTATGTCTTTCTTTTTCAGAGTTATGCTCTTGCAAGCACCATGGTATATAGTCCCATATCAGGGACTATGAGGGAAGCTCACACCCTGTTTGCATTTCAGTCTTCACAATTGACTTTCTATAAGTAAATTTATTTCCTCAGATTCAGATTTCATATTTATATAATGGTGATTATTACTATGCTTCCAGAAATTTTAATAATATTCCATAGAATAAGGAGGGGTTAATTATTCCCTATAATTATAACATACTTGGTTACCTTAAACCAGAGAAAGAGGTAGCACTTAGTCTAATATTTTTAAAGATGAGTGATTATTTACCTCTCATTAGTCCTTAAGATAATTTGTCTGTCTTAATAATCCTGTCAGAAGGTGCTGCTCACCCCTTGGAATGGACATAAACTAAGAATCACCACCTCTTGTGGCTAATATTACATGGAGTCCCAGTGCAGTCATTTTCCTTCATGATTTCTGCCTTTATAAATCTGATAGAGACCCTAATGGCATGACTCAAAGCTTAAGAAAATCTAAACCTGTATTCTAACCTATTGTATTCTCAAACTGAGGTTGCACAAGAGACCAGGTAGCAGGCAAATGGCTTCAAATTACTCCATAGCTCGACAGAAACTTTTTCTTCCACTGGCTCATGACCTAGATGCTTTTACTAACTGACTGCCTTAGAAAAGCATGTCTGATTAAACATTTCTGGGCATTGTTTCTGCCCCACCTTGCTCCCCTCTGAAACAAATGACTGTATAAAAATAATCTTTTAGGCTTATTGCAGAGAATCAAAGACTTGAACTCGGTGCACTGCTGTGAAGGCACACCAGTGGTCATCCAGAAAATACAAACAAATCATTGAGTCTGAAAAATCATGTTTCAAAAGTAGTTTGCCCCAATCCACAGGCACATTCTTTTCCTTCTGAAATTCTGAAACCTTCAGGCTTCAAAAGCTGAAACTTGAAAATTGTGTTCCAGATATTTGTAATAAAATTACAAAAAGAGGCATCCCACGGCCTCCAGCAGCATGATAGCACTTGCATCATTATGTAAATAAACTGTGAATTAGGCTTGAGTTTCCCTTCAAAATGAAGTTCTTGATCACAGCTTTATGGACAGCTTTCTGGTCTGAGTCTTGGTTTGACATGTCACACAGCTTGCTCAGAGAATGATAGAAAAATTAGGATTTAAAGGGGCTTCTGGAGGGTGTTTGATCTAACTCCATGTTCATATTGGTTCAAATTACATTCTTCAGGGTCCTTTCCAGCTGTGCTTTGAAAGGTTTGTGTATCTTGGAATGATACGTGATGTCCAAAAGGGCTCCTGCCACAAGCTAAATATTCATGCAAAGCATATCATCCAAACTGGGAAGTCCAGAACAAACATTGCCCTTTGCTTAGGAAAGAGGTTTGGATGAGTCTTTCAGCTCCTAAGTTCATAAAGAATCATTAAAAGCTGATCTTAAAGCCCAAAAAGGAACAGAGCTCAAAAATGGGTTTGTCTGACTTCATTTGTTGCATGGATTAAAGTATCTGATATTGTCACTGTGGACAAGTGGCCATTTATATCATTATAATGGTCACACATGGAAAAGTCAGTGATTTCTTTCCCCTGGGCATCTTTAAGAGATGACTGTTGTACTTTGGGAGAAGTTATGCCCTCTGCATGGGCAAAACAGACTGAGCTTGAGTCAGGTAACACTTTCATTGCCAGCCTCTGGACTATCCCAGTGACCTTTCCAAGAGCAGGAAGATGATTTGCATTGTCTTCCTCACTCTCTTTTTTTCACTTGGGCAAAGCTTTCAGCCAATACCTGAAGAAGTTAGACATACCCTCTCTGGCATCTCTGCTCAAAATTCACTTTTCCCATGCTGAAGGTACAAATCATTCTCATGTGACATCACTTAAACTCAATGGATGAGCAGAAATGCCTGTTTTCCCTCTTTCGCTCTTGTCTTCCCAGCACACATAATCAGCTGTAACCCATTTTGCCTACCTGATACTTCTTGTCCACTATGTGGACACAGAGGGCATTATCTTTTAATATTTGTTAGTACAAAGCCCAGTACACTGAGTTCCTAGGAGTTGGTGCAATTTAAACAATAAAAATAAATAGCCACATAGGCAGAAATGCCAGGTTGGAGTGAGGGGTGTTTCAAGCCCATTACATTCCATTTTCTTGAACTAAAAGGGTTTTGAGCCATGTTTTTTGCTAGTAGTAGGACAATAAAGAAACCAATGATTTAAAGAGAATCTCAAAGGTCATTTGTTAAGCTTTATGGTGGAAGCAGAAACAATATGCTGAAGCCAAAACTCATCCACTCCGTAGATTAGGATGACACTCTCACATTTCTTCTGCTCCCTAGGCTAAGGTCTGCCCTGCAAAGGTCTGACAAGGGGCTAGGGACCAGAGCTAATAGTCTCAGAAAAGTCTGCTGGGAGATCACCCTACTCCTGCTTGGCCTTGCAAATGGTTTTATGGAGAAAAATTGTTCCTGAAATTCCTGCAAAGGACTAGGAGTGAAGTCTCCCAGTGAGATGACCCTCGAGCTAACTTCTCCTGAAGGACAGTCAGGCTGGAGTACAAAACTGTGTCTGGCTGCTAGGTGAGCAAAGCCTCCAAAGCTATTTTCTCTCCCTGGGAGACAGGAAGTTAAATTGTTCTTAACCATATAAAAACATAAATGAAAAAGCCCAAACCCATATTTATACTGATATTTCTTTGGCTCCTCAGAGAAATTATAGTTAAAGAAAACTTTGTCTTATAGGCAATGGACAGATGATTCAAAATGTAATAGGATTATTTTTATTTTGGCACTTTGCAGCCACAAGGTGTCATTCCTTACTCACGAGAAGAACCAGTGGCTGCTCTACTGCTCTCAAGCAGAGCTGAAGCAAAGTTATGGCTCCTCCAGGAGCAAGAGCAGTTAGGGAAAAAGAGAACGAAAAGCCAGTAAATGCAAAGGACAAGCTTAAAACTCAACTGCAAAATCTTCCTTTTCATCTTGTGAGGAGATTACATACATGCTTTGTAATATTAGATACACGGCTCTCCTGAATAGCTAATGAATGAAATAAAAACTGAATTTCATTGTTATTTTCATGCAGTATTTCAGTTTTTATGAGATATATTAAAAAGTTGCAGTCTCCTCAACGTGTTTCTATTTAACGAAGATCTGAAAAAGATCAGCAAAAAACAAGAAGCTTTAGAGACACATCCAGAAACACTTAACACTTCAGAATAACAAGTGGCAGGGAAAAAAAAAAAACAGTGACAAAAAAGGCAAAGTCAGGCTTTCAAAAAGCTCAGCATTTACACGTCTGTTAAATAGCCAGATTTTTCCACTGTGCTTCAGTAATGAAACACCTTCTTGCCAACTGATGCTTTATAAACAGCATTTTTGTCCTCAGAAATCCTAGCAGAAATTCAGCAGTCCAGCTGAAACATAGCAAAGACGTTTTTCCCTTTTACCCTAGCTAATGGACACTGAATTCCCTCTGGGTTCCCTGGGTGAACTCCATGTGCTCTGAGTGGTGGTTCAGCATTCAAGTACCAACACTGAGTGCTAGCAGGAGAGAATAGCACTGATTTGCCAAAGAGGAAAAATACAAATTACATGGCACATGTAATTTAGTGGCATTCTGAACTGCCTCTTTCAGTGCTGCTATATTTTTTTCCCCTGTAAGATTGTGTCTGAATATGCATGAATTTATGTTCCATGGTGTCATATTAGGGAGGAGAAGGCATTTTGGTCTTCCTTTTGTGATTTCTTACATATTTGGAAAAAGCTGTAAAGGGGAGAATTTTTTTTTTCTGTCCAGTCCTCAGCAAGATAGTCTTTTAGTGCATTCACACTCTGAAAATTAATTAAAGATGGTGTGTTTTCACTTGAGTAGGTATCTCCAGATCTTAGTTAGTCTTAAGTGCTTTTCCTGCCTCTTAGCACCCCTCTGCAGCACTGGCCGCCATCAGCTCTGATAGCTTCATTGCCGTGGGTTCCCCCATGTGTCAGAGCCACCAGGTAGAGCAAGCTGTCACTTAGAGCGTCAGCTGGTGGCCACTCGGTCACACAGGCGCAGCCGGAGCCGGGAACTTGTCAGCACGACCCTTGATTACTAGCGTCATTCCGGCTTAAGGTGGAAGAAAGCCAGCTCAGCTGCTAGAGACTTGACTGAGCTGGCAGCTCAAGGAAACACTTTCTCTTTCAAATCAAGCCTATTTCATGGGGAAATTATTGGTACACAGGAAAACATTGCAAGCTCTGTGAAAGGTCTCTAGGGAGAAGCTGCACTTCACAAGGGAATTAACATAAACTAGGTGGGTCATCCAAGGGAATGAGAAACAAATGATAATTTAATGCCCTTGGAAAAAAAGAGAAGGAGGATCGTAAGTCTGGTGAAGCAGGAAGTTGCTTCAGGAGAGATTACTTTGTGTAAGTACTACAGGGAACTCAAAAGACTTCACTGGGCAGCTTCCATCCCCTGGGGTGAGCATCTCCTGCTGTCTCACAGCTCAGCAGCTTTGGCACATTCTGCACTCAGAGCACTGGCATGTGCTGCATTAAATACATTGGCAGATATTGCATCTCCCTAAACTAACTGGTGTCTGCTGTGTGCTCATCTCCAGGCTCGTCCCTTGTGCAGCAAGGACATCTGGCACATTTTCCCTAACAAAAAAAACCCAAAAGTTTTATGGCTGAACATCCTTGTTTTGGAAATAACAGCTTTGCAGGGGCCTAATTCCTTTGCTGGGAAAGGAAATGAGTCGCTTGGGTGTGTGCAGCTGGGAAGAGTGAGGAGGAGTGAAGTCTTTGTGTTTGTGGCAGTTTTTTCCCTCTTTTTGCTGAATCACAGCTGAATACTTAAATCCAACAGTACAGGACAACATGGGACAAAATCTGAAGATCACTCTTAGGTGCAGGTAGAGCATAAAAAAGGTCTGCCAAAGGTCTGATTGTATTTGTGTTCACCCGGAGATGATGACAACACACATTTTACTGTTTATTAAAGAACATTGATTTCAGATGCTGTCTGATGTAAAACTGGAAATAGATACAGTTACTCCCAAGGTAGCAGTAATAAAGTAAAGGTTCACAGAGCTCCTAGTTTCCTGGGAAATGTGCCTACAACATTGCCCTTGGAAAGGAGTAGTCAGCCTGATTTGTGTCAGACTGTTTGTGCTCAGCAAGGGGCAAAAGGGCTAAACTCCTCATCACGAACCCCTCAAAACTCCCTGGAGAGGCATGAAGCAATTGTGGCTGGCACATGGATTAGAAGAATGCTGGATCTCCTCAACACTTTCAAAATATTAGTGGATTTTTTTCTGTTGTGCACCTCTGCCCCAAAGGAATGGGCTTCTCTTTCTCAAAACCTGTCCTTTGGGTGTTCTGCTATTGCTGCTGCAGATCTCAGGAGTCTTGCTGATTTCTCTGCCAGGGCTCTGACAGTACTAAGGTGAATGCTGAATTAGCTCTTCAACTTCTATTTTCACCACAGTTTTCTACCTCGGTTTCCTCCCAGCCCTATCTGCAAATATTGCAGTATGCATATTTTACTGCATACTCATTATATAGGATATTTTTAACCAGGTTGTTTCCATCTCTAGTTCCGCTTACTTTGGTTTCAACTTATTTCAAGTGCTACAATTAAAAGAAAGGTAAGAAAACCCCTATATCCATATAGTCTGTTTGCAGCACAAGGAGCATCAATGCCAGCTTTATGTGTCCTTGAACTGAGCTGGTCAGCTGGGCTCTGCTCCAGAGCCTGGGGACATTGGCAGGGTCAGCACAGCCCCTCTGTCTGCTGCCAGGCTCATTTCAGGTCCTATCACCCATCAGAAACACAACCATGCTCACTGAACAATTAAATGCAAGTTTTCTGAGAAAGATTTTCAGCTTCTGCTACACTGAATGCAAATGAGTGTGTGTAACACTGACCAAGGTTTCCTGTTATGAAGCTACCTGGGAATAAGAGAATCACTTGTCTACCCAGATAAGTTCAGCTGTGTAGGAGACTGAATAAAGCCATGCCATGAATACAGAAATAGGTTATATCTTCTCTGGTTATATATAAACCCAGATTCTTGCCACTTTCAAAAGCTTCCAGCAACATTTCATTTAGCTAAAAACTATTTTAAAGGTAGAAAAACAATGCCAGGAGCCTCTGTGTGAATATCAAAATGAAGAGTGAAGAGAGTAGGCCAAAAAAAAAAAAAAAAGAAAAAGCAAACAAGTAACCAAAGTAATCAACCAGGCTGGTGGTAGACTATGGTCCTGTCTTGGAAAGAATTTTAGCTGCCTGTGTCACTTGGTGTCTCACCAAGCAAACCCTCTCTTCCTTCTGTGCCAACTGAGACAGCAGCCTAGCTGTTTGAAATCAGAGAGCAATGGAATTTTCCAAAGCACAAAATTTAATGGGTTGTTACAAAACAAAAATAATTTTTGACCTCTTGCTGAAGAATGGGGGACTAATGCTTTCTATCAGCAGAGAGCTGTTAATGTGTTGAAAAGATGATGCTGATTCCTTGATGGAGGCACGAATGAATTAGAATGAGGGAAGGAAAATTGTCATCTTGTACTGAGCACCTCATAATTTTGCTGTCAGATGAAGAGCTAAGATTACTGCCAGCAGCAGATAATACACAGTGAAAGGAACCAAAAGCATCAAGTTGCAGGGGGAAAAAAAAAAAAGTGTGTGTGCAGTGAGGCAGGGAAGGAAGAAAGGGTAATAAAAACCTGTTCTGAACACTACATTAACCACTTAGGGGCAGACTGAAGGCTGCTAAATGGATCCTTTCTGTTGAAATGAAGAACAGCTTGTCCCTGACACTGCTTTGTTTTACTGCACATACTCATAATAAGCCAATATATTCTTTATTTTTGAGAAATGGTGTTACAGAAAAAGACAGCCGAGGTTGGTGACTGGGAAAAATGCTCCCAGAAATCTTTAACAAAATTCATTATTCCCCTGTGGAGGTAACCAGTAATTATTTTCAGAGATCATTTAAGCACTTGAACTTGATGAGAACTGGTGCTCCTATGCCAAAAGCAAACTTCAGGCTGATTGTGAAATTAGTTGTTCTTGTTGTACTAGTTTGTTATGTAAATTGTCCAGAGGGGTAACAGAAATAATACCATTCGACCTATACTGTTGACAGAAAAACACAGTTTGTAAACTGTGAATATTACAGTCAGTCATACAGTTTTCTATTTGCAATCTTTATGTCCTGCCTTAAATAATGTGATCTTGTTTCTGCTCCCCTGACTGGGAGGCATCTGTAATTGAGATCAAAATGTGGGTTGGAGATTAGAAACTGCAGATAGTTATTCATAAACTTGTGCTTTGCAGATCACTGATTACATTCTGAAGACCTATGTGGATAATTCTTTCCTAATAGCAAATACATTCAGTTAGTGTGTGGTCTTTCCAATGGTGATTTGAGATCAGAGAAATAGCAGTTGTCTAAAGCATTCACAGCAAGTTAAATGATGATCTGTGAATTTTCTGGAGCATCTGCTCTTTACAAATGTGATCTCAATATCCTGATATACTGATTTGTTTTTGATATGGATCTCCTCACCTGGATTTCAGTACAGCCCTGCAAAGAGTTGTAACAGCCTAGTCTGTGTGTCAGCCCTGGTGGGCAGCTCAGCCCCACACAGCTGCTTGCTCACTCCTACCATGGGTTGGGGAGAGAATAGGAGGGGCAAAGTGAGAAAATGTATGGGTTGAGATAAACACAGTTTAATAACTAAAAAGGGAAGGAAACTAAAAAAGAAACAAACAAAAAACCCCCAGAAACACATATGCATGCACACCAAAGCAATAACAAAAAAAACCCCAAAACACACAAGAAAGACAACTGATGCAAGAAATAGCAATTGCTGTCCTTGAGCCAACTAGTGCCTGGCCAGTCCCCAGCTTTTATTGCTGATCATTATGTTGTATGGTATGGGATGTCCCTTTTGTCACAGAGGTCAGCTCTGCCCCATGTCTGTCCCCTCCAAACCTCCTGCCCACCCCCCAGCCCACTCACTGGTGCATCAATGTGAGAAGCAAAAGCAGCTTTGACACTGTGTAAGCACTGCTCAGCAATAGCTGACACATACCCATGTCATTATCAACACAATTTTCATCAAAACCCTAAAAGGTAGCACCATATAGGCTGCTGCCAAGAAAATTAACTCTGTCCCAGCCAAAACCAGTACAAACCAGTCAAGTGACTATGACACGTGGTAATAGGGTGAGCAGAAATGTTTTTGCTAATGGCATTCCAAGGAACTTCAAGGCAGGCTTTCCTTCCACAACCTCCTCATATTTGTGGCTTATCTCAGGAATTTTACAAGTGTTTTTCCTTCCTCTGCTTTTAAAGTGCTCCCTTGTTGCTGCTGGCTTCATTTTGCCTCTGCGGCAAAATGTCCAGCGATGTCATGGTACTGGAGAAATTCTCTGAGCACCCTTCACTATGCAAGGGAGGAGAGACTGAGCATGCCTAGGCTTAGTGTAAATTCCAGAAATAAACTGTGCCAGGAATCCCTCTCAGCCCTGGAAAGCAAACATTGCATTAAAAAGCTGCTCCTGGATTTGAGCTGCCAAGTGCCAGCTAGCAAACAACTCTCCATCACTGCATAGTAACTAAGGTGCTCCACAGACCCTTTGAAGGCTAAGGGAGCTCATTAGCATAGACACAAGCTACCACATGCTCCTCATTCTTATCACCCAGTAACCCAGGTTTGGGTTGGAAGAGACCTTAAAGATCGTCTAGTTCAACCCCCTGCAATGGGCAGAGATGCCACCCACTCGACCAAGTTGCTCAAAGCCTCAGCCAGTCTGGCCTTGGACACTTCCAGGGATGGGGCATCCACAACTTCTCTGGGCAAGCTGTTTCAGTGCCTCATCACCTGCACAGTAAAGAATTTCTTCCTAATATCTGATCTAAACCTACCCCCTAAATGTTTAAAACCACTGCCCCTTATCCCCGTCCATGCCCACTATGTGCCTTTGTACAGGTCCTCCCTTCTCTGGCTTTCCTGTAAGCTCCTTTTGGGTACTAAAAGGCTGCTATATGGTCACCCTGGAGCCTTTTCTTCTCCAGGATGAACAGCCCCAATTTCTCAGCCTGTCTTCATAGCAGAGATGCTCTAGCACTCTAATAATCTTCATGGTCCTCCTCTGGACTCACTCCAACAGGTCCACACCTTTTCTGTGTTGGGGATCCCAGAGCTGGTCTCACTACTCATCACTGGGCCATTCAAGTTATTAACAGAAAAACAGCCTTTCTCTTCCCACATGTGGTGGGGCCATGTTTCTCCTGCTTTTTTAAAGCTACTGATGTAAATTTTACCTCTTTTTTTTTTTTTTTTTTTTTTTTTCTGGTAGCCAGACCACCTAACTGGGATCTGAAGTAATACACTCAGTCATTGGTAGACTTGCTTGCAGTACCTTGAGGGCCACCATAAATGGCAAGAACAGTTTCTTGCCCAGTTAACAAACCAAAACCTCTCAAAACATTTGCTTCAGTAGTGGCATTAGTCCCCAAATACCAGCCCTCTTAGGAATTAAAAATAGGGCTTGGAATTAATAGCCTAAAGATACCATTTTCACTGAGACTGAAATGGCCATATGTGGAAGCAAACCTACTCAGAGGAACATATGCGTGTGTGCTGATGAAAGGAGGTTGTGTGTGTTGGTGATAATCCTATTGCACAGGATTTTTCTTCAGGCTCGAAGAGTGATGATTTGAATATGAAAAAAATAGCAGTTTTAAAAATAATTTTCTCCAAGTCATTGATGAAGTATATCCATCCAGAAAACCTGATGTGACCTCAACTTTATTGTGTTAGTCAACTCTTATGTTAATATCCTGTTATGGCCAGACCCAGAAATGGAAATCTCATTTTGCCAGTAAATTCCTATTACATTGCAATACCACATCTGATGCTGTCTTATATTAGAAACATGCAGCTAGGACATTCTTAAAGTTTGTTCACATTGCTTTCCCTGCTTGCTAATTCCCCTGTATTTCATTTGTAAAACTTTCATAAGCTGTCCAGAGATGACCGGTCTTCCTCGTTTTATTTTATAAAACATCTAGGACAACTCGAGCACTCTGGAAATGGTAAGGACAGCTCTAGAAAGATCTCATCCTCACAGGAAGTTGTCATGAATCTAGAGATAACTGTGGATTTTCAAGGCGGGTGCAAAGATGAGTGCAAAAAAAAAACCCCAAAAAGGGTCCCCCCACATAATACTGTACCAAGCTGAGCAATTCTCCAGTCCATGACAAAGACCAACATAATTTTAGTTTAGAACACCATTCGGCAAGAGTTCCGTAAATGGTTTACCAACATAAGTGTGCAGAGGTTCTCAGACTATATTGTGCAAGCTCCTCCATGGGAAGAAGCTTGTGCAAAGGGAGAAGTACCATACCAACTATTACTGCTACAGGACACATCAGAGTTCAGGTCTAGTGTGTGAAAGGAGGCTCCTGCATGTTCTAGCCACATTCTAAACTTTTCCAAAAGTGGCTGCAATTCAAAAGGTTGATAGTTCAGTGTACCTAGAAAGTTTGTTTTCCACTTAAAATTCCCATGTAATTGCTGCTAGTGTTCTCTTTAGTCACTATATATTCCACCTTTTCTGGTCCCAAAGCAGTACAGTCCAAGATGACTTTTCCTACACATTTCTCACCCTTTCCCCCCTGTCTCTCAGGCTATCACAGTGTGAGCTGGAGAGTTACATCTCACCATTTAGGCTTAGCAGGCTCTCTTAAAGGCTCTTGACACACCATATGGTCAATGACCTCTCCAGAATCTGCTGCTTCTGAGAATGTTTTTTGAGATTTAAAGAACATTTTTTGCAGCAGAGGTTGCTAGGTTGAATGGAAGGTATTGGTATTGATGGAAGGACTGTTAGTAGCTTCTGCAGGGGAAGAAGTAAGAATAATAACAGCTGAGAGAGAAGCTCAAACTACTAAAAAGGAGAGAGAATCATGCTCAGTTTGAATTTAGGTCAGAACTACTTCACATTTATTTTTATACAGGTTCATTTCATCCACTTCACTGCTACAAAGAAAATCTGTCTTCTTCAGTTACCTCAGCCAGTACATCTAATGTCTGTGGAGTTTCACCACCTCGATTACAGGTACTAGTTAATATCACAGGGCTGGAAACCAATCAGGGAGCATTGATTTATTAAGCTGAAGTCAATGGTAAGAAAAAGAGGCTTGCCAAGACATCTGACATCCCCAGTAGAGATGAGATTTCACATACCCTAAAGATGGTGAAGGTTGCCTTAGTGACATGTGACCCAAGTAGCTGCAATGTTCACATACCTGTTTTAAATGCTTTAAAAATGTTACATTTCCATTCAGTATCTTGCTCAGTGTATTCCACGTGTTGTTAGTAATGCCTTGTACAGAACAGAGGAAAACAGGATGCCAGTATAGAGAGTTCATTTAGGAATGATCTGCTTTTGCCCCTAGTTCAGCATCTCAAGTTTTACAAATTCTAAGTGTCTAAGTGTGATGGGATATGCAAAGGATTATGCTTTCATGAAAGAGAGCTAAGTAGCAGAAGCAAATGAGCTCTTTAGCAACAAACCTCCTGGTTTTATACAAATATGCCAGCTAAAAATGTTAGAAGCAAGAGGAATATGGAAATAGATGATAAAATAATCATAGCATCATTTAGGTTGGAAAAGACCTCCAAGATCATCAAGTCCAACTGTTAACACAGTACTGCCCAGTCCACAACTAAACTGTGTCCCTAAATGCCACAACTACATTTAAATAACTCCAAGAAGGGTTACTCCATCACTTCCCTGGGCAGTCTGTTACAATACTTGACAACCCTTTCAGTGTAGGAATTGTACTTAATTTTCAATCTAAACCTCCTCCCTGCCCAGGACAGGCTTCAGTTATCACATCACCCACCAATTTCTCCTCTGCTTAAAAACAATCTGCCCAGCAGGTACATTCCCTAGTTGCCTTTCTTTCCAGCTTTGTCTTCCACACACTCCAGGACCCTCCTAGACTATTTTCTCTTTGCTGTATTTCCAGTAGACATCTTGTAAGTTGAAGTCTGCCATGATTACAAGGTCCAGTGGTTGTGAGACTTCTCCCAGCTGCTTACAGAATATTTTATCTGCCATTTCATCCTGGTTCTATGGTCCATAGCAGGCTCCCATCAGGATATCTGCCCAGTTGATCTTCCCCGATTCTTACCCATAAACACTCAACCCTATCATCACCATCACTAAGCTCCAGACAATCAAAAACTCACCAACATACAGGGCTACCTCACCACCTCTCCTTCCTTGCCTACTCCTTCTGAAGAGTTTGTAGCCTTCCATTGCAGCACTCCAGTTGTGCAAGTCATCCCACCATGTTTCTGTGTTGGAAATTTGTCATAGTTTTCTTGCTGCACCGTGGATTCCGGTTCCTCCAGTTTATTGCCTGTGCTGCATGCTCTGGTGCAGACATACCTCAGCTGGGTTATTGGTCCTGCCACCTTCCTGGAAGGAGAAGCCCTATTTCCTACCTGACCATTGCAGGCACTTTTGTGTTTTCTGACATATCAATGACCCTTGCATGGATCTCCATCTTCTCTCTCCACTGAGACAGCAGGCAAGGACCTTGCTAGCGCTCTGTCCCTCAAACACTGGCATGCTCTTCCCAGACTTATCTCCAGTGAGCCTTGTTTTATCCCTTTCCCCCTCCAAACACAGAGGAGTAACCAGAATTTTTCTGAATAGATTTTTTAATTTTAAGAGTTTCATGAGGCATCAACTGCTCTTGGTAATTCTCTTCTTAACTCTACCATCAAAGTATGCCTTAACAAAACATACATCTTTGCTGCTGCATTTATATTCACCCTATTTAAAATCAAGACAAAATACTTTTTTTTGAGTGCAAGGTACTGAAATAATCATAGGAGCATACAGAGGAAAGGGTTTGAAAAGACTCAGTCACAGATAACAACAGGAGTCTACTTACAAAGTCTGACATTTTCTTTACCAAACTAGGACTGATGTAGGACACGCATTTCTCCCTATGAATTTTATATCAGCTGGTGAAATGCAAAGAAGGCATCCAATCATCCAGCAATATAAGATATATTTATCATTGTGCAATTAGCTAGCTGCTTGTTTTCAGCTCTTTTCCTAACTAAAGGTTCATGTCAAAAGATCCCTAAGTCCTGGAATAGCTACAGGTTTCCAAACATACGTGATCAGTGTGAGGGGCCTAAATATCACATTTAATGTTATCACCAGGCATAAAAAATGAACAGAAAAATACATATTGGGTAAAAAATTTAACAAACAAACAACTGGAGAGATCCCAAAACTGGAAGTGCTATAAATTATTTTCAGGCTAAATGGAAATAAAGCCAGCATGAATGTGTAGATTTCATGAACAATTGGGCTCAGAAATAATTGGAAGCATTGTCTTAATTGTGCTTCATGTACTTCCATAGAATGGCAGATTAGCTGACTTTTGGTCTTCAAAATGCCCATAATAACTGCAGTGATTGAAAAGAAACACTTCCTTAAATGACACTACTCTAGGAAATGCCTGGCTGGCTAGTACTGTGGCATATGAGACAGTATGGCCCTGTTCTATCTGCCTTCAACCAGGACAGGAAACAGAATCT
The DNA here is from genome assembly GCF_012460135.2 of Molothrus ater. Lineage (NCBI taxonomy): Eukaryota > Metazoa > Chordata > Aves > Passeriformes > Icteridae > Molothrus > Molothrus ater. The sequence goes on along the minus strand of NC_050478.2, from coordinate 93,309,295 downwards.
ATGGGATTGCACAGGCATAGCTGGAAAAAGCATTCACCCTTTAAAATATCTTAGAAATGCAACTGGCAAACCTGAGTAGTTTATACATACAATTATTTTTTTATGAGACATTCTGTCTTTTACAGGATGTTCCAAGATGATATTCCAGGCTGCAAGGCAGCTTTGCAAATCAGATTGGATCACCTGGTTTCTCCCACCTTGATGCAGCAGGATGACTCCAGGGTGTAACCTGAATGTCAGTCTGACACCTGCTGTTGGCATCGGAAATCTTTTCACTGTCTTCAGGAGGATCATTCAATTGATCATTTCCTGATGTTGATAGTATCATTCTACTGCTTCTGAGGAAAAAAAAATTAAATTCTTCAGTGCTGAAGCCATTATACAAGGGCCAGAGAAGTTGCCAGGGAGGACATGCAACACTTGAGACTATAAATACCCTGCCTTATGACAGTGTACAGGGCTTGGCAACAACTCATATTGACACCTGCCTTATCTGCAGGAGATGACAGGATTTAGGCTGAGAAGGAGGACAAGGGCAGCAGACAGGCAGGGAAACAGGAATTTGTTATACTGTATATCAGTACAGCTTGTGAGGTGCCATGATAATATAGACCTGCAAGAGGTGGAGTCAAAAGCCCATCAAAAGTTACTTAGTGCAATTAATGGTTAATCTAATGCATAAAGGCTGCAGTTTTGAGGACATTTCCCCTCCACAGCCCTTTCTGTGTCAATGTCTTCTGAAGCTCTTAGTGCCTCCCTCCCTGCTCTGTTACTGTCAGTTAAATACAAGCTCTGCATGCTGCAACATCCCCTGCAGCCATCTAACCCACGCACAATCCAGCCCACTACTCTCGTCAGCATTTCTGTCATGCCAGGAACTACAACAACTTGAGCAGCCTTTAGAGAAAAAGTATCTTGAACAAAGCCACACATCCCATTCTTTTGGCAGACAAATCAGTTATCCTTTGAAAGACTTTTAAAATGACTTCAAAGATCTCCTGCTCTGGCAGAAGATTATGTAGCCTCTTTCCATCTCCATGTGCCTGCTGCACATGTGATATGCAACCTTACAGTGCTACTGCACTGCTCCAACTACCTGAAAGGAGATTGTGTTGAGGTGGGAGCCGGTCTCTTCTACTGTGCTACAGTGAGAGTACTAAAGGAAATGATCATAATCTGAAACAGGAGCAATTAGAATTAGATACTAGAACAAAATTTTCATTGTTAAGATGGTCAGACTTCAGAATAGGCTGGCCAGGGATGGTGGACTCACCATTCCTGGAGGTGTTTAAGTGGCATCTGGATCTGGCGGTGGGTGATGCGGTTTCGTGGTTTAGGGATTTCAGTGGTAGTCCTGGAATGACAGGTAGACTTGATGATCTTAAAGGTCTCTTCCTACCCTGATAGTTCTGCGATTTTGCTGGAGTGTGATCCTAACTAGGGCACCTACGTTGTGATCATTTGCTTCAGTGCCCCTAAAGTGAGGTTACAAGGCTCAGCAAACATAGCCAGGGCTGCTTGGGAGCAGCCAGGTTATGAAGTGCACCTGAGAGTTAGGGGAATGCCACTGAGATCAGACAGGAAACTCATCTGCTTCTGTTGTTGCAGTTTAAATTGGGCACCTCCTCAGCTGTGCCAATGTGCATCTATTGGCAGGCAAAGAGGGATAAAGGACAATAAAAATTCAGCTACTGAAATGACAAAAGACCCCTTTCTGCCCCATTTCATTAATTCATGTTACAAGACAGTAAAACAATTTCTCACACTGGCACACATGGAAAGGGGTAAACAGCCACAACTGGATACAGACGACTTGCCATAGGGAACTGAACTTCTTCAAGCATCCCTGCCACTGGGAAAGATGCCAGTGACACCTGCATCCCTGCTGAACTGACTAGGGAGAGTAAGGATCAACAGGAAAGGATGAAAATCACACCTTCTTACCAAGCCAGCAAACTCTCCATGGTGAGGCTTTACCTATAAACTGCAGGGAAGAGTCTCTGGAGACTCTAGAAGATAATTGTTTGGGATCTCTGTAATGGTGATCTAGTCCTCTCTGCACTGGGACATGGACCCTTGGGATTAGAAATACCCTTGTATTGATAGACCAGACTGTAAATTGACACTGTGATAGTGTCCATACCTAAGCATTACTGCAGCTGGAAGAGCAGGAGCAGCAGCCTGCTAAGCAATCACATTCTACCTCCTGACTAGGGAACAAGGAATGGGAAACCATAAATTTTGCTGTTTGAACCTAGTCTTGGAAGCACTAATCCACCTGAGTTTAGGTTGTACTTTCCCTACCTCAAACCAGGTCCAGTCTCCCAAGCATTAAAGCAGGAATTATACGGTAGCCTTGGCAGCAGTACTACTTCATTGACCTGTAGTACTGCTCAATAAAAAACACAAATTAAAAAAAAAAAAAAAAAAACAACCTCAAAAAACCATTATCATCCTACTGCAGCTTATATTCAATTGTCTTCTATTGTAAAAGTTTCAGACCTCCTTGGTGTTTCTCAAGAGCACTCTTTCTTCTGCACAAAGTAGCCAACCAACCCCAGCTCACCTCACAACTCGCTAACCCACTCTTTTATAGCACTCTTCTTCTCATTGGTTACAGCTGTGGCCTGGTAAAGTCAGGCCTGTTCCTAATCTTTGATAATTGGCCCAGCTGCAACTCCTTAGGGGTAAGATTACTTTCTACACTATCTTTCTTATATTCTGTCCCCCTACAAAAAGCCCTGCGTTGCTGCCATCGTTCATTCTTCTTTTTTTTTTTTTCTTTACAAAACTTGGGCTCACCATATGTGTCAGCTCATGGTAGGAAACTGGGGTGGAGGAGGTGGTAGCAGTATTCCGGCAGAATGCTACAGGCAGGCATGGAAGGAGCTCATAATTTTTGCAGGTAGCCTGTGGATGTCTGGCAGCAGCCAAAGAGGCAAGGTTCATGCTTCAAATACTGTGTCAGAAACAAGACAGTGGGGTAGTAGTGTAAGAAAGTGTCATGCTTAAGAGGTCATAGATCCTAAAATATATATTTTTTTTTTTTGTAGAGCAGGTGAATAGTGATGGAATAAAATTTATCTTTCTAGAAGTTTTAGCTGATAGGGAATTAGACTCAATACATAAGTAATTATATGACATTTTATGGCCTTTCTTATGTGGACTTGATGGTTTAACTTTTCCCTCCTCGGTCTTACAAAAGATATGAAATTCGCAATTTTATTTTTTGTTTAGCTTCCTGCCAGAACAAAGAACCCAGGCCCAGGTTCATTGGTGGAAGTAAGCCTATGTGTATCCAGTGTGCAAGAAATGCAGTTTTCTCCTAAGCCATGAGGAAAAATTGGCAGAAAAGGAAGGAAGAGGTCAGCAGGTATTTTATGTTCATCATAAAAAAGATGCAGTTACAGTAAGGAAAAGAGAGCAGAGGAGAGAAGGAATACAGTGCATTTCATTGAGAGATATATATTCGTATCCAGATAAGATTGGTTGACATTGCTGTACGTTAAAAACACACAGCTTACTTTATTCGTTTACTAATATAGTCATTTTTTATTTATTTTCTTTAAAGGATATGTTTATTCTATACGTGTAAATTGCAAACTGTAAAGATTGCAAATCGTATCCATCTCAGTAGTAATGGTATCTGTGTTGGTAAAATCACCTCTGACAATTTAGAGATCTGGTTAGTGTCAAGAAAAAACATGATGCATTCACTTGGTAAGTGACACCAACTTCAAAGTGGTCATGTTTCTTCTGAAGACCATGGTATACAGTAGTCTGTGACACACAGGAGTGCAACAGTGTGGTACTGTACCAGCAAAACAACTCTTATTGGACTCATATTGTTGCTGTTACTGAAAGCATTTCAGATTTTTTAATTAGACATAAATGACTTTGATCTCCCAGATCCACCACACAGTTGTAGAGTGCTTGAAATATGAGGTTTATGCAGTAATCCACCCCTTTAGGATGGAGGATGACCAATCACGGTCCTGCTGCAGTGAAAATGATCCTTTCACTGAAACCAGGCATCACTACCAGAAGCAAGCCATAGGATTTCTAGGGCTGCCGAGCCTCTTCCTTTGCTCTCATCCAAGAAGCATCTTTTTGTGTTTATATTTATGAGTGCAATTAGATAGCTCATGTGCTGTGTTTCTATAACGTGGCTGTTACCACATGACAAAAACCCTCGATGGCAAAGTGCAACAAGCAAAATGCTGCAACTTGTGGATTTTAATTTGGTCCTGAGAAAGGAGGCATGTATCTCTTCAATGTAGCACAGGCTTAGCAGCACCGAGGCTCCCTGCACAAGGAGTTTGCTAAGCCGTCCCCAGCCATGGCGTTATCTCTCAACAGGTGCCGAGGCAGCCGCCGTCCCCATGGAGATAAGGTGACGGAGCCAGGGAGAGGCAGATGAGTTCTGGACCAAAGGTTAGCCTCCTAGGTCTCGAAGTGACCCAGCTTTCCTGGAAGGGAATCGGGCAATCCCTTTCCCAAGGGAGGCCAGGACTGACCTGACAATGACAACCACCCCCTTCGTACCACAAACCCGTTTTAATGAACCCAGAAGAGAATTCCCGAGGGGCGAAGGCTGAGGGTGCAGCTGCGGAAGGCACGGTCTGTTGGGGAGGGCCGGCGCTGCTGCCGCCTCAGGTGGTACCCGGCGGCGGGGCCGGCCCAGGCCGGTGTAGCGCCGCGGCCGCCGGCAGATGGCTCCCGCCGCAGCGCCGAGCGGCGGCATCGGCCGAAGGAGGGGCCGGCGTCGCCGCCGCGCTAAATCTCCGAGCCCGCTGCCCTCCTCCTCCTCCTTCTCCTCCTGCCTCGCCGCGATGGCTTCCTAAGGGCGATGCTCCCAGCCGCCACCGCCTCCCCGCTCTGTCGCCGGGTGCTCGGTGGGCGCGGGCGAGCGGGCGGCTCCCGCGCGGTTCGGGGGCCGGGCCGGGGCCCTCCCGGGGCGGGGGCAGCCGCCGCCTCTCGCCGGTGCCGGGCGGGGGAGCCGGGCGGCGCGCAGGCGGGAACGGGGGAGCCGGTGCGGGGGCCGCCGTGAGCCCGCAGCGCCGCGCCTGACGGCCGCCTGCGGACCATCCATCCCTCCCGGGAAATGCCCCTCCTGGCCGCGCCGGCGGCCGGGGGCGGCATGTAGCGCGGGGGCGGGAGAAGCCCCTTCCCTCCGCCCGCGCTCGCCGCCGCGCACACACCCCGTGCTCCGCAGCGAGGCGCACGGCCGGCCCTCCTCCTCCTCCTCCCCCGCCCGCTGGGTGCATGCCCGCCTCGCCCGGCGCAGGGACGGCGCGCCGCTGAAGCAGCCCCGCCGCCGGGCACCCCCGGGCGCCGGGCAGCGCCGCCGCCATGGCCGAGGAGAGCTCCGACGTCCCCAAAGAGTTGATCGGTAAGGGACGGGGCATGGCGGCGGGGATGGGGGCTGCGGGGTCCCGGGCGAAGGTGCTGCGGGGGCAAGTTTGGAGGCCGCCGTGCGCGGGATGCAGCGCTGCTGGAGATGGGGCTGGGGGGAATCCGGGGATGGGTCTGTGGAGCCGGGGAAGCGCCGCGCCAGGGAGCCCGGGGGGCTCCGCTCGGGGCTGGAGGGACTCGGAGGAGCCGGCGGGGGGCGGCGAGGCCGCGTTGCTGCGTGCGGGGAATGGGCGGGCGGGGGCTGCGGGGCTGCGGCGGGCAGGGGAGGCGGCCACGGGCAGGGACTGAGCCCTCGGGGGGCCGCGGCGGGGCACGGTGTGTGTCCCCCCTCCGGAGCGGTGTGTCCGGGGTGCCGGCAGGCTGCGAGCGCTGGCGGACGCCCTGGGAAGCTGCCCCGGCCCCCCGCACTGCCGCCCGCCCGGGGCACGTCCTCGGTGCGCCTCAGCCTGGCGGCACGGGCTGCAGCTCCATTCGGTGCTTTTTTATTTATCCTCCCGGGTTTTGCCTAGTTTAAGATTCGTTTTCCCCTGGATGTAGGAGGGAGGGGAGGGTATTTGTAATTAAAGTTTTATGGCCCCGTGCACACGAGCCTCCATCCTGCACGGTTTACCCTTAGGAACTCAGTCACAGGTGATGGCGAGGACCCTGAAAATGCTGTCACCTCTTTTGGGGAGCTTCCAATAAATGGCTCGTTACACAGGCGGCGTGTGTGTAACCAGTGTCATTTGGGGATAACAGGTCTGATGCTCCAGGCCCTCAGCTACCTTGTTGAGGCAGAATTTCCTTTTTGCCTGTTGAAGAGCTATCTAAAGATCTCACCAGCACTGTAATAATTTAAATGTTGTCTTAAGGACAGATGGAAACAGAAATTTGTCAGGCAGCAAGGTATACGTGGTCTTGAATACAATCCTTCAAACCGTAGTTAGGTAATGTACATTGTTGCATTTCCTTCAGTTTCCTCAGCAAGTGATTTTAGCATTTATCAAATATAAGTAAAGTTTGGGTGGACATTTGCAGCTGCTGCAGATATTTTTTCTGTAGAGTCAAAATAGCTCTATTTTGCAGTCCTTTTGGTCTCCAAACCATGTGGATTACAGAGAGATTGTAGTCTATAGCTTGCTGCTAAGAAATTATGAGCTGGGAAGAGTTCTAGGAGTAGCTATGGTTAAAACCATGCAGTTTTCCTATTTTAAAGTGGCCAGGCATGTTTGAGTGCTAATACACAGTATTTCTTATTTACCATGGGTCCTGCACTCTAGTGTTGTAGGTGAGGTGTGCTGCATACTACAGGGGAGAATAAAGTGAGCACCTTCACAGCCTCCTCTGGTGGCTTTGAACCACCTTAAGAATTACCCCCCAGCCCTGGTGCCCGGCACTCACTCAGCTGGATTTGTCAAGGGCTATTTGAGGTGTGGGGATCTGTTCATGTAGATTGGTTTAATTTCTAGCAGTATTTTGGTGTCTGCATGTTAAAATTTAACCTCTAAATAGGTTCTTTGTAATAACCATGTTTTGAGAGCAGGATGAAAGGATGTGCTTTAACGCAGAGTGATTGGATTGTGGAGATTAAACTGGGGGTAGGAGTGTTTGAGCTGCAGTTTTTGTTCTGTTACTCACTTCCCGTGTGACCTTTGTCAGGTCTCGTAGGTCATAGTCTTCAAAGAAACCCTCTCTTACTGCTGGCTTGCCTGGATCCACTTCTCCCAGGTGTGGATGTCTGAAGCCTCCAGCATTAGAAAAGTGAACCTTAATGTTTATTATGTTTCCATCTCTCAGTCTGAAAATTTATTTTGAGTCACTTGCCACCCAATGTGGAGGGAATTGTCTTCAGTCCCATGCAGAGTATCTATGAAATCTCTATCTTAGCTCTTGGAAGTAGTGTTTTTAGCCCTTTCAGGTAGATAGAGCCTTGTGAGGAGCTGACATCCTGATGATGCTTTGTGCAGTCTGGGGTCCCAGGCCCCTTCTCTCCCTATGGCTTGTTGGAGTAAGAGTGCTGGAGCTGAGGGCTTGCAGTCATTCCCATTTCTGCTGTGTGGGACACGTGGGACAGCAAAGGGAAGCGTGCCTCTCCATGCAGGTGTGTTAGGAGGAAGTCCCCTGCTAGATGTAGGCACCTGGAGCTGTTTGTGGGAGAGGAGAAGCCAAAAAGCACAGGCTGCACATGGAGGTAAAGTAGCAGAGACAGCAGCAATACCTTCTGCAAGGACACAGGACTTGATGAAAAAAGACTCTATGATCAACCTGCTTCTGAGTTCCCGAGTGGGGGCAGAAAGACTGGAATTGGCATTACCCATGGGAGAGGAAGCCTTGGGAGAGCAGTTCACATCGGGCTGGACTTTCCCCCGGGTTCTGCTCACCTGGCTGCTCCAGGATCTCGCAGCCTGGCTGCGGACCAAGCGGTTGCTCTGGGAGCCGGCCGCGCTGGCTGCCTGCCACCGGGGCTGCCGCGGCTTGGGACAGGCTTCTCGCTGGGCAAGCCGCTGCTACCGAGGAGCTTTTGTGTCCTGATAGGAAAATTAAAATTCCTGGGGAAAACATGCCGATTCTGCAGAAAGAGCTCTTTCGGGTGAAGAGTCTCTCTGACCAGCCACGTTTCTGACTTGCACACCCTTCTGCCCTGCAGGCAGAACACAGTGGCCTGGGTTAAACATCCAGGCTTAATAAATGGTGTGTTGTTTGTGCTAACGTCTTCTGACTACCGAATGAAAATTGTGCAGAAAAGCGCTATACAGAGCACTATAATTAAAAGCCTTAGGAATAGCCTATTATCTTTCATTTTTGCTTTTAAACTTAAGCGTGCCCGAGGGCAAAGTGTATGTGTCTGGGGAGGGTGGAGACTTTCCTTTTACAGATGCCTGTTGTTGGGCTGAAAATAGGTTAATGTGTTTAAAAGATTTCTTTCTCATTCCCTTTCAGTGGGGGCTGGAGAGTGAAACTTACGGAAAGTGCCAAATTGGCTCTTCTAGATGAACTCCTCTGTTTATCTCTCAATTACATCAGTGTCAGTAGTTGTATAAGCTTTCTAGACACAGTTCCCTGTTTGTCTGTTCCCTTCAGGCCAGGGTGCAAATGTTCAGGGGAAAAGCTGGTTCGTGTCATAATTGGCAGAGACTGTGTATACATGTGTGTGCATGTACATATTAAAACGTTATGGCAACTAAGGTAGCTTTGGCGCTGGCACTATGGATTGGCTACATTGTTGCTGGGATTTGGACCAAGACCAATTTTGCCTCCACAGCATCCTCTGCATAGCTGCCAGGTGTTACTATCTGGAAGTCTGCTTGGTTTGCTTTGCTACTTCAAAGCACAGAGTGTAAAATGTGTGAACAGTTGCTCTTCCATTGCCTGACCCATTTAGCCTCCTTGATATTAACAAGAGGTTGAAATTTGTGCAATGCAAGGTGCTGATTTGCTTTAGTAAGCTTTTCAGGTACCAATAATAGCAGTGAAGAATTTGTTTTATTTTCCCAGAATGGAGCTAAGCAGTGCTGTGGCTTGTCTTGGGAGTGCTTTTGATATGTAAGTAGTGCTGGGAAAAAAATATCAAATTGTGTTCGGAATCCAGGCATATGACATCAATGATGCTATCATAATAGATACAATTTATTGTGTAGATGGCATACTTAGAAAATTGTACTTGTGTTAGGTTGTGTTTAGTACTGGTGCATCTGCATGAGACTTCCATGAGTGCAAGCAGTTGGACAACATAGCTCTGAGTCTTTCTGAAAACTCAACAGTGGCATCTGTTTCCTGCTTGTGTTGACACTGAAGGTATTTAATGAAGATATTTTCTTTTGTTTCAGAAAGCGTCAGGGATGTTATTGGGAGGAAAATCAAAATTTCTGTCAAGAAGAAAGTAAAGCTGGAAACCAAGGGAGATAAAGTGGATAACAAAATACTGGTAAGTACAATAGAATGACTCAGATTACAAATGCAGAGGAAAAGCCAGTATCTTTTCAGAATGCATTAATTCTCCTCTGGAAGTATTCTTTGAACTTTCTGTGTGCCATAAGATGTCCATGTGATTTATTTTCTTACTTTTTCTTGCTTTCATGGTAGCCTGCATAGGGTTGGTGTGCAGCTGTGTATGTGTACACACACTTGTTTATCACTGAGTTATTTTTCAGAGTTTTGGATATTGTGTTGTGGACTGATGATAAAGCAAACTATTATCGGAACCTGTTCTAAAATATTCTGCTGCCTTTGCTGGTTAGGTTTCCTGTTTATATCCATAAGAGTTTTAAGTGGCCAAGAAATGCAAAATGAAATGTGTAGAATTAATTTTGAGAATCTGAAGCTGTTATGCAGTGAAGAGCAACAGTAAAACTATTGGGCTTTTTGAACTCAAATGACTGTGTTTTTTGGTATTCTCAACATGTTGAGTCTTTATTTTAAAATGCAGTCTACATCTGCATTTTAAAATAAGTGCTTAATGTGTGGGATTGTGAATTGTTCTTAAAACTGTAATGGAGGAAAGCGTCAAATTAATCTCACTTAAGTATGCTTTCCTGTTTTCTCAAGAATAGTTTTGCTGGTCTCTCTTGATAGGAAGAAAGCTGTGGTAATGAGCTGCTACATTTGCATACTATCTTGAACACACAAAAAGACATGGAACTGTATTTCCTTGCTCTTTTGATAAATTTCTATGAGGAGAACTCTTAGAGTAAAAAGCACAATTAAGTACAATGCTACCATAATATTTTGCAAGATATTTGAAATTTGGTGTCTTGTGTTCATGCTGTTCCATATTTGAAAGTTTTGTTTTCAAAGCTGTTATCACAGATATTAGGTACATTCTCCATGCAAATGTGCTATTTTGTCTTTCAAAACCACAACTTTTTAATCGCTTCTGAATTATCTTCTTAAAGTACAATCCCTGGGCATTAAGACTGTAGATAATGGCTCACTTTTCTGTGAGAGCCACTACTTAAAGAAACGTGAAATATTTTCTGTTTAATATCTACCCATGTTATATCTAGTTCCTTGATTTACAGTTTCTGTACTGGAAATAGATTGAATATGTGAATGATGATTGATTGTCTCTATTTATTTGAAAGCCATGTTTATAGGGAAGGCTGACAGGTTTCACTGAAGTAGTTACACTTGATTGGCTTTTGGACTTACATGGAATCATAACTATTATCAATACTGAAATATATTGTGGAAATACTGAAATACCGTTCTGAACTGATGGGATCAAGAGAATGTCAAGCTTTGAATCATCAGTGAAGTTTCTGAGGGATGTACTACTCGGTAATAAAATGCCTAAATGTGCCTTGGGTGTTTTTTCTCTCTTTAATCTCCTAAGCTCTCAGGTGGGGGACTTTCACCTTCCATGACTGAAGAGGTACTGAAAGGGAGAGAACATTTCAGAGGTTCATGAGTTAGTGAGCACTACTTGTGTACATACATGTAGGTTTCAGTGCACAACATAAGTGTTTCAGGGGAATGATTTACTGGATGTTGTCTGGTATAACCACTTGTTCTTTGATGCAGAAATGCAGGAGATTTATCTTGGTGGGGGAAAAAAAGTTTTTATTCTCAGAGAAATTGATTATATTGACTGCTGGAATTGGATTTTGTGTTTTCCTTTGCTGTAGAAGGAAACTGCAAATCACTAAAGATGCTTTTTTTACAATGTTTGTCTGACTGTGTAAATCTTTATGTGGGATTGTTTGCTTTGGGTTTTTTGTTCATTTGGGCTTTTGGGATGCTTTTTGTCATTTTGGGGAGTTTTTTTTCTTTTTTGCAGAGGTGCTGAATGTTGTCTGCTGTGGCAAAGGCCTGTAGAGACTGTGGTTCACTTTGGGGATGCAAAGTTCTATGAAATGCAGAATACTCTGAAAAAAGTTACACCAGAAACACTTCAAGTTTGGTACCTTAAATTAATGGAGACTTTGTGGCCTTACTGTGTCAGCACAGTCTCACTTCTTACCTGTGTAGTAGAGGACATATACCCTTCTCTCATCAAAAGAGTGACACTGAAAATAAATAACCTTGCTTCAGAAGTGAGTGCTTAGTACTAAATGCTACAGGAAATCTGCCTGCAAAACAATGATTTTTTGTACTCTGAGGTGGAACTGAAAGGTTTTCAGTAAATAATGCATATGGCCGTGTTCCGACTGGTGCAGGTAATACCAAAGTTGCTGTGCCTTGGGTGAGCCTGTCAAATGGAATGCTGAATGAAGTACTGGCAGCAAAAGCAGCTCAGTAATTGAAGACTGTATCCTTAAGTGGATGCACCAGTGGGCTCAAATGTGATTGCATGGGCAACCTTCATGCCAGCACTCCTTGACTCCTGAGAGCTTGGTTTTGAAACATTAATCTTCTGAGTACTTTCTCTTGAGTGCACATGTGGCAATGGATTGTTTTGAGATTTTGGGTTGAATTTTATTAGTAGTTGGGTGTTTATAAGCAAGTTAGGTGCCATACTTTGGGTGTAGCACTTAATAAGGAGAAAATACTAGTTGCCCTCATCGAGGTAACCCCAGAGCTGTTGTGAAATGTGCTCATGGCTTTAGAGGAGGTTAATCACAGAGGCTGGCACTGAGCCCTGACACCCAAATCTCTGCTTTAATTAAATGATCTCTCATCCTTTCTTCCTAGGGAAATTCAGCAAAATCAGTACCACTTTGAGCAAGGGAGATTATTTAAAAATGACTGCACTTGGCAGGTAACTGTAAAAACACTTGACTGCTGGCCTTGTTGTTCACAGTATATTCAAGGTACAGAGTACTAGAATATGGATGTAACCATCTGCTTAAATCACTCTGTTATAGGAAGGTCATCTGATAATTAAGATGGAAATTAGAATCTGAGACAACAGAAAAAACAGTGCAAAGCCCTTGGTGTTGCTTGCAATAGGATCCCAGTATTAAACTGGTGAAGTTGGAGGATAAAAACCATGCTGTAGGGGGATACAGTATGGGTAAATGAAGGTGGTATAGAATGTAATCTTATCCCCTAAAGAGTTGCAGCTGGGTTAATTACTAAAGATTAGGAGCAGGCCTGATGTTAACAGGCCACACCTGTAGCCAATAAGAAGTGTGTTATAAAAGAGTGGATTGGTGGGAACTGGAGTCAGTTGGCTACTGTGAGGACAAGGAAGAGTCAGTGCCTAGAGGAGCTGCCTACAAGAAACATGAAGGAGGTATGAAACTCTAGCAATACAGAACCTTTGCAATATAATGATAATAGAACTCTTGCAATATAATGACAACACCATGCTTGCCTTAAGATGCTTTGGGTGCCAGAGTTTGGAAATTATTTCTAGGAATTTTGATATAAACCAGATTTTTTCAGTCTGCACAAGGAGTTTGCTGCCTCAGTAATCTCAATCTGCAGTTATTTAGTTTCTCAGTTAGTCATAATGATGCAAAATAGTAAACATCATGAGCTGCTGAGCTGCCTCTGGTCTGCTGGCACCAAATCTCATGTGTTTGGGCAGCAAACGGGTATCCAGCCCTGAAAAGGCAATAACCAGCTTGAACAGGCAGAAAAATCAGTCCTCAAGTGATTAGGGCTAAATCCTAGTCCCATCTGGGTACTCTGGCAGAGCCAAGTTGCATTGGGGAAAGTGAGGAAACATGTAGGCATATGGGAGACCTTGAAAGGTGCCAAGCTGCCCACAGGGTGGGCAGAACAGACATTGTGGGGCTCCCCAGTGGGGCACAGTCCCACTGTGGGCCAGGGAGACACTCAGCAGGACTGGGGTGGCAGCTGAGCTCCAGTGGTGACAGCACCGCAGTGACCCACAGCCAGCTCTGTAGGGTGGCCTCAGCTGGGAAAGCAACTGAGTGCAGGTGTAGCTGTGGTGTTCTCAGGCCATAGTTGAGTGCCAGAGTTGAAGCAAGGTGGGGAGCCCTGGTCAAGGCTTGTTCCTACCTTTGGGGTCACATACCTGTGCTGTGTTGGCTGCAGGCAGCCTAGCTGTGGCAGAGCCCTTGAGCAGGCTGCTCCAGGTGGCCCTCAGCCAGAGGCAGAGTACTCCTGGCAGGAGTGGACTCAGCTGTGTTTGGCTTCAATGGGATGCTCACCACAGTATTTTGATTGGGTTAAAATAGATAGAGACGTCACTCTTTTCTAAGCAGCAGAGGATCGCTTTGGTTTTGTGTGATTGTTTTGTTCAAACCTGTTTTTTTTTATGAGGACAAGGTTGAAGGCATCATGCTGAGTGCCTGTGGTGTTTCTCCTCACACTGATAACTTCTGACCTTCTCTCCAATTTCAGCTTAAGCTGATGGGTATGGAGAGGTCTCAGTTGTGATAAGAGGGGAGTGGGGGGAGACAGCCAGAAAAAGAAGAGAAGTTTTACACCTACTCCCTCTCTCCTTCTTCTGAGGCCTCCACCTTTTGCCACCATAAGGGATCAGGCAGAATGCCCTGTTGGTGTCTGACATACTTCAGTATTTTCTTCTTCTTTGTCTTTTTTTTTTTTTTTTTTTTTTTAAATCCAGGGGCCTCAGTGATTATCAGGTTATCACGTGCAGACAAATGCTTTTTGGGACTGGGCTTCTTTTTACCTTTGGTGTTTGTGGTGTTGCTTCCCCCCCCCCCCCCCCCAAATAGCTGAGATATCTGTATATAATTTGCTGATGATTTCCTCCAGCCTTTTCTTTCTCTCAGATTTATTGTAATTAGCAGCAAAGAATGAGAAGTTAAAATGTGAGCTAAAGCCAATATAAGTGGCTTTTATTTCACATGGTGAAATAAATGTGACCAACTCCTTATGAAATATTGATGTTTTTAAGAGTGGTTTATGATAGGCTGGAATTCAGGATTCATCCTATTTTTTGTCTTCGCTATTAGAAAAAGAGAATATTCCTGCTCTAGTTGCCTTTGAGATTAGTTTTCCTTTCCGAAGTAGTACTTTTAGACATAAAAGATAAGGAAATATTGCAAGTGGCCATGCTGTCTATATGTTTGGTCGGGTTTCTTTGCTTTGTTGCTGGGTTTATTTTGATTTTTTTGTTGTTGCTTTTTCCCTAATCTTAAGGCTATAGAATAGTGTGATGCAATGTAGTGACCAAAAGCACTTTATTAGGAAATCCCATTGAGGAGTCTCTGTTATGCTTCTGCCCTCAGTCATTTATATTCTCTTTGTTAAAATATCACAGTGTTACTTCTGAAACTGAGACAGTTGCTTTGGCAGGTGGCTCTCCCTAAAATGTACTGTATGCCCAACATAAATACACTGGGAGCAATTCATATGTCCTTGTCACTTTCTCTGGGACATATGTTTCCATGGGCTTTTAAAACAAAAAGCTGAGTTGACTCCTGTCAAAGAAGTTTATATTTTTTTCTGTGCACATGGTCTGAGATTTCATGTTCTGCTTCTAAAGACTCTTATAAAGACTGGAATTGTATTTAAAAAATAAAGTCTATCTGTGTTTACTTTCAAAGGAGCAATTATGGCCATTTTGTATGCTCTCCATGTGGCTTCTGAACGCTGCTTGAACAATGTGGTTGACTCTTGTGAAGCAACAGAGAAAAGCCTGAGCTCCTGTGCCTGTTCAGCTATCAGGATGGCAGTCTCTGGATAGAGGCAGTAGTATTTTGCACTGCCAAAACTATTTTGGGATTAAAAGCTCTGGTGCTTGGTTTCCATTGCTCATCTTTTGTCTTGATCCATCCGTGATATTCAGTTTGAATAGAGATGAATTTCACTTCCTGTCTTAAAAAATATGCACTTCTTTTAAACCACTGAGAGCATGAAGCTCACAGGGTTGTCTAAGGTTGGTTTTACATAAAATGTGTGCAATCTCACACGTTATATCATGACAGCTGGTGTGTGATAATGATGTTAAATAGGGACATTCTTTAAAAATAATGGTGTTTCCTCTTCCCTGCCCAGAATATTGACTGTTATGACATATATCTTAAGTGTGTCTTTATGAAGATGAAAGGAGGTAGGTGTTGGTACATCCCTCATGTCAGGAAATCTAAGTGAAGTGAGGTAGGGTAATCAAAAAATACTTAGATGTGAAAATGTATTTTAATACATTTACAAGGTGTATCTTAGAAAGCAACTGAATTGTGGCCTGTAAAATTGCTACAAAAAACTGAAATAAGGAGAGAACTGCAGGAAATAGAAATACTAATTCAGTCATGCAGTTGCATATGTTTCCAAAATAGGAAATATTTTTAAAAAATACACACATGCAAGTTTCACTGAAATTTACATTTATGTTATACACGGATCCATAAGGTTACTTTTAACTGGTGGGAAGATTTGCAAACCTAGCATTCTGGAGTACTGTGTCCAGCTCTGGGATCCCCAACATAAGAAGCACATGGACCCACCTGCTGGAGTGAGTCTCCCCAGGGATTCTGCCCCTCTACTCCGTGCTTGTGAGACCCCACCTGAAGTGCTGTGTCCAGCTCTGGGGCCCTCAGTGCAAGGACATGGACCTGGAGTGAGTGCAGATGAGTACCTTGAAGATGATCAGAGGACTTGAGTACCTCTCTTATGAAGACAGGCTGAGAGAATTGGGGGTTTTCAGCCTGGAGAAGAAAAGGCTCCAGGGAGACCCTGCTGCAGCCTTCCAGTACTTAAAGTGGGCTTATAAGAAAAATAAAGTCAAATTTTTTTAACAGCACCTGTTGTGCTAGGAAAAGGGGGAATGGTTTTGAACTAAAAGAGGGTTAGTTTAGACTAGATGTAAGGAAGAAATTTTTTATGATGAGGGTGGTGAGACACTGGAACAGGTTGCTCACAGAAGTTGTGGATGCCCCATCTCTGAATGTGTTCAAGGCCAGGTTGGATGAGGCTTTGAGCAACCTGGTCTGGTAGAAAGTGTGCCTGCTCCTGCAGGGGGTTGGAACAAGAGGACTTTTAAGGTCTCTTCCAACCCAAACTGTTCTATGGGTCAATGATTCAGTCATTCAATGAATTGCTGATAGTGCATGAAAGTATAGAAATTCAAGATGATTTCTTGCACCTTGAGTACTGTGTGTTCTTTCCATGCTTTGGGAGGACAGAAATGCAGCTTGTTTGTTCTCCCTTTCTTCAGCTCTGGACAACTGGTACAGGCAGGGAAAGGAAAGAAAAAGGGACTCCTTTTTCAGTGCCCTTAAAGCACCTGCTGTTGTCCTGGCTCATGTACTTTGCATTTACACATTCACCTGCAGTGTTCTGGAAGGAGGAAATGTGGACATGATCTCACTCAGCATGTTCTGGTTTTCTGTGCACAGCTCTAACAGTTGTAGGGGTAAAAAAAAAAGGGTAGGAGGCAGGAATCTGCTGTGGCTCTGAACTGATCGTGGAATCCTTCCTCCTGTCAATTTTTTTGTAACCCAATTAGAAAGCATTTCCTTTTTAAACTGCCACACTCTTCCTACTTCTCTTGCTGAATATATAATGTACCAAAGTGGTTTGTTAATGTGCTTTTGCTTTGAGAGGGCCTGACTCCTTGCCACCATTATTTATGAAATGGAGCCTTCACTGAAAGCAAGGATTTTCACTGAAATCTGTGCATAAAACAGGCAGAAGACTGATTATTACTAATTATATAATTTCTCTCAAGCTGAAAATAAAAAATGAGCATTGGGGTCAACTTCTTGTCTCACTCACTCTTTGCCATTGGTGGCTTTTTTCCCCAAGAAAGAGAAGACTTGGAGGAGAACAGAATGTGTTCTTTGGTAGACATATATTTGTGAGGAGTTTTTTTTTTCTTTTTTCCTCTTACAGCTTGTTTCATCTGCCTGACTTACTTTAAGAGAAGACTTCTCATGCAGAGAATGTGGTTTACTTTGGTGTAAGTAGTGTGAAGGAGGACACAGTAAACTTGAGAATGGCTGCAAGGGCTCCTAAGTGAAAAGTTAGTGCCGTGTCATGTGAAAAATGCTTCTCGTTGCTCAGAGTCCCTTCTTCAACCATTCTTGTGGTGGAAAAATTGGTGAATGCCACTGATTTGTTTAATTATTAAAATACTTTAGCTTACCTAGAATTCTTTTTTTTCTCATGTAGTAATGAGGAGTAGTAATTTAATTCTGTGTAAAGTAATTACAGGCCCAGGATATAAAATTATCCTTAAATTTAGCTGCTCCTAGTGGTGCTCTGTGCATCTACCTTGAATCCCCAGGCTGATTTCTGCCATTGGTCCTGTCTCATCTCTCCCCATTTCTGAAACATCTACTCTGTGTCAACTCATGAGTGATATCTTTGTCTTAGTGATAGCTTCCCTAATTTGATTATTTCAGATGACAAACTGTTAGGATGCCAAATGTAATTATAAGGGCCAGATTCTTATAACCCTACACTCCTGGAACAGATTTAACCAAATTAATTGGCCTGCTGGATGAGGGAAGAGGGACCCTGCCTCAGGGAGTTAGGGGTGGTGCAGACTAAGATCTGAATAGCTGTGGCATGTGAAATATAAAGCTAGCACAACAAAACAAGTTTCTGCTATGAAGCTCAGAGAAGGAGTCACGTTGCTGGTGTTAATACAAATCAAAAGGGTTCGTGGTTCCTGTGAGGCTACTGGAAAAGTGTTCACAGGTAGAAACTGTTGTCAAGTGGGAAGAAGCTCTTCTTTGAACAGGTTGCATTTCTGGATCTTCCTTGCAAAGTGACCTTTATAAAAAAAATAAGTACAAGAACTCTGGTCTGGACCTGAAAGTGTGTGTGGAGGGATAGAATGTAAGAAAATAGTGCAGAAGGTAGTCTCTTATTCCCCTTAAGATTAGGAACAGGCCTGCCCTTAGTAGGCCACAGCTGTGTCCAATAAGAAGATGAGTGCTACAAAAGAGTGGGTTAGCTGGGTGAGGAGAGAGTTGGAGTTTGTTGGCTGTGCTGTGAAGAAGAAGGAGTCAGTGCTGTGAGGAGGTGCCCATGAGAAATCACCCAGAAGCTATGGAAGATTTACAGTAAGGTGACAACAAGTGTGGGTGACATGCAGCTTATCCCTTTGGCAGACAAGTGACATTCCTATCCCTGCGTAGAGTAGTAGGCCTCTGTGACAGTAGGCTGGGCCTCAAAGTGTGCATGTGGAGATGGAAAACAGAAGAGGAGATGCTGGGTCTATATTCCCCTTAAGATTTTCATCCTGCCTTGCATTTGGAAGTGGTGCTTGTTCCTATGCTTTGTAGATGAGTTGATAACTATTTTTTCCCCCTTTCCACAGCTGAAGCAGTGGTTAGCAGCATGCTGCCTGTGGGGTAGACAGTGGTCTGTTTGGGACCTCTGGAAGCACTCTCTTGGCTAGGGCTTAGGAAGCCGAGGTCCTTTGGAAAAAGCCATTTCCACTTTGTGCCTCAAAGATGCTTGCCAGAGGCATGTCTTTATGGAGTAGCCACTTAAGGCACATGTCACTTGAACTGCAGTCATTCCTTTGTACTTAAAACTTGGTTAAACCACTGCTTTTGTAGAACTCCATGAAATGTTGAGGATTTGAGTGAAGTTAGAGATACCTACTTCTTGGGGCCAGAGAGCAAAGCAAGAGGGTGAGATAGCTGCTGCAGAGCAGCTTCTACTCAGATTTGATTAGAGGAAGTGAATGGCTATTGACCTCAGTCTGAGTTGGGAGACAGGGCACTGCTGTGTTTGTTCAGGGTCAACCTTTGAATGAAAAGGCTTCTCCTTCTCTGCCTTGAAGACCACTAGTAAACTATTCACACAAAACTATTGATAGAGGGGAAAGCTTTCAGAGGCTCATCTCTTAACAAACACTAGAGGCTGGTGCTTAAGAATACCTTTTACAGCCATGTATGTGAGCCTCTACGCCAATGTGGAGCTGAGGAGCCTTAGGAAGGGAGCAGTGAAGGTAGGTCAAAGCAGATGTTGGGATTTTTAGTGCAGCTGGCTTTAGATGGCAATCTCTTCTTCTGGTATTTATGACGTTGTAAGTTAATATTTGAAGAAATATTAGCTTTGTTAGAAATGTTAGCTTTGTTAGGTACTGGTGCTTCGTTGAGTAATAATTTCTGCCACCTTGGTAAGTTTCTTAATATCTCAAAACTAAATTATGCATTTATTGTTATAGCATGAAAAATGAATTTTAAATGTAACAAGCTGCTTTCTTGACTGTTATTCTTCACATCTGCACTTTGTCAGTGGCAGAAAAGCACAGGCTTTGACCTTTCTCTTTTCTCATCTCAAGAAGGTGCTAAAATCCCTGCATTTTTGGTAAAGCATTTTGATGTATTCTGTGTACAATTGTTGCATACACTGTGGGTATCTTAAAGCTCTTCCTTTTTACTGTCCTTCCACATCATCTGCTTCAAAAAGTCCCTGGAAGCTTTCCTGTGTGTGGATTGCTGTCAGGACTGGAGTTTGCTTTTTAGTTTAACCCTTCTCACTCTGTATGTCTATTTTTCTAACAGCTCATATTTCCCCACTTCTGTTCCCTAATATCCCCAAATTCCTCAGCATCCCTGCAAATACAGGAGCGATGGACTGAACAGGATGCTGCTATGCTAAAAAGTATTGTAGGCTGACATAAACTTGCTGTATACATTTTTATCTTGTCTTGCAAGGCAGGTTATCCACTTCCTTGTACAATTTAATCAAAATCTATGCTAGGTCTATGTTATTTGTGTCATGGTGGCAGTTTTGTTCAGGCAGGACATTATAGTGTTCTTTCTGTAATTTGGCTTTAAGTTCTTTCCACCTTTCCCAAGGCAGCCCTCTTTGGTTAAAAAAACCCCAACATTAAAAAAAAACAAAAAACAACAAACAAAAGCAAAACAAAACAAGCAAAAACTCATCATTAAACCCCAAACCAGCTGCTAGCATCTCAACCAAGTGCTGTGCAAATTCTGCTTGTCCTGAGGGGAGGCAAGGCAGTACAATGGACACAACTCACTTGCATTGCTCTCTCCACATTTCTAGGTACAGGAGCAGTTGGGCTTAGAGAAGGGAGAAAATGAAAAGAAAACAAGTAAGGAACTGTAGTATAACACTGCAATTTAAATGTAATTAGCTGGTGTGGATGGTGCCAGAGCAGTGTAAAAGATTGTAAAATAGCTTTAAAAGGGTTTCATCTGTGAATACAATGCTTTGTTACCCAAGTTTTATAGCTCTCGCTCTACTTTGGGAAGACATCCTCTATGAGACTTGACTCTGCTGATGGAATTTAACTGTATTTTATATAATCTGTACTATTTCCTTCACATGTGATTTCAAAGCCAGTTTTCTACCATTTACTTGCTCAGCTACACCATGTTGGCAAACTGCAGAAGAAGCTGCATGATGATTTTCTTGAGGTTCTATGTAGGCACGTCAGCTGAAGTTTGGAAAAGCTGCTTATCTGCAGAAAAGTGTGTGGTCGATCTTTAGCCAAAATGCCAAGAAAATTCTTCAGGAGTGATCTAATACTGCAGGGATTTAGTTTTTTTTGGGTTTGTTTTTCTTTTTTTTTTTTGGTTTGTTTTGGTTTTTCTGTTTTTTTTTTTTTTTTGCTTGGGTGGTTTTTTGTTGTTTTTTTTTTCCACATTTAAACTGTTGCTTGGTTTTTTGCTACACTGAGTACTACTAAAAAAAGCTAAGAGGTGCAGCTCTCAACTCTCACAAGTTGCATATTCAAATTAAAAGATTATAGATGGTTGCAGGTTTAATGGTGATACTGAAAATACATTGCCTTTTTGCCTTCTCATTGTTAAACTATCACCCTTTCCAGCTGAGAAAGGTTTCTGAAACTGAGAAAATGCTTATTGTAAGCCTTGGAAATATATTCCTCCATGTTAAATATTTTGAAAATGTTTAGCCAAAAATAGAAAACCTGAAAATACTAATTTCATGTGATATTTCCAGTGTGATGCCATCCTTTTAATGTATTTCCTGTAATGTTATTAGATGGTCCTGCTATTGTTTATATGTGCGTGAAATTGTGTGAAATTAAAATTCTGCAGGTTTTTATATGGTATTAGTGTATCACAATGTATCCTTAATGCAATTTTAGTAGGTTTTTGTTCAGCCTGAGGGCTTAGGTCTGCCCCAAATACACTATTCTTCTATTTTATTTTTTCCATGTTTTCTCTTCTTTTTCTACTTTTATCTTCCATTGTTTATTTTAGAATATTCCTTATGTTGCTTTTTCTGCTTGGAGTGTCTGCTTCCTGTCACCATAAAGAAAATTGCATACAGTTCTTTGATATCAAGACTGGCCTTAAGGGCATACTTATAATTGAAGGAATCATTGGCAGGTCAGCTTCTGGGCCTCCCCTTTCACCTCTTAAACTGCCCCAGTCTCCCACTGCTCTCTGGGTTGTGATTCCTACCATGTCCATGGTGCCTCTTCCTTGAGCTTGGAGCAGCATGAGCCTTCCGTGGAAGGGGTCAGGGAATTGTGCTAGACACAGAGCACTGAGAATCAACTTTCCTCTGCCTTTCCTGGGAGCCAGAGCTGCCTGGGGCTGGTGCTCTGTGCCTCAGAGCAAAGGCAGGGTGGTGCCTGGGAGGAGGAATGCCCTCATGTGTGTACTTTGAGATGTGCTGCAAAGAAAGCTTTGCTGTGCAGTAGCCTCTCTGTTTCAAGTCCACAGTGTGGCTGTTCCTTGTGTAATTTGTGCGGGGGAGCTGGAAGAGGCTGGACTGTAGTGGGGGAGGAGGTGTCTCTGCTTGCACAACTCCTTCTGTAATGCTAGACCTCTCTCTTGCCAATGCAGGAATCTGCATGGTGCTGCTGGGCTCCAGTGGGAGGAAGGGATTCACTGGTTTCACTGCTCTCAGAGCATTGGAGAATTGAGAGGAAGGGAGCCTAAAAGAAATACTACTTGCTCTTACCAGCTTTTTTACCATACATATGCTATGAAGGGCCAGACTCAGAAATGTTTTCCCATGTCATCTTTGCCTCCTTTTTTTTTTTTTTTTTGCTTTTTTGATAGTACTTCTGAAAAACCTCAGCTTGTGCAAAAGGGAATATACAGTGTGACAGAACTACCAAAAGGAAAAGGAATAACTTTCTCCACCTCCCATGCGTCACTGTTTTTGAAGTGGTAATAGCAGCTTTTCCTGGAACATAAAGGGGAAGAGCTGGCAGGGACACGAGGCTCTTGTCAGAAGCCTGGCAGGAATTAAGCAGGCTTCCTTAGTTGTTCTTGTATTTTTGTGTTCTCTTCAAGTGTACTTTCCATGGACCCAGCAAAAATACTGCACCAGTCTCACTGGGCATTAGTTATTGGTAAAGTAATTTGAGAACCTTTGGGAAAAGGTGTTAGTTTCATATGTTTATTTATTTTCTTATGCCATTGTAGTTACCTTTGAAAGAAAAGTTGTTGTGGTTTCACAACTTTTGAATAGGTTTTATATCTGTAGGAAAGCCCTTGTGGGAAATTTAGCAAATGGACAGAGGATTGCAGAAGAGTTTAAAACACAGTGCACAGATATTGCTCCTCTCTCCTCCAAAACTGTTTCAAGCTGTACATCAGTTTTTGGGTTCAGTTCTCTGACTTAATATCTGATATAATAAAGTAGGCTGAAAAAATCCTTAAACATACAGGGTCCAGATGCATTTTTGCAAAGTTGAGTTGTTTAGTACAGCGTGGTTCTTGCCACTTAGTATCTTGAAAGGCACTGACCAAGTTGGGTAATTGACTTTACATTCATGGGTATTGGATGACCCTCCCTTGGGGAGTAAAGAAGTTTTCATAATTGACCTTTGGATAATCTGATGGCACTGTCTTAAAAGACAAAAGAAAAATACATGGTCAGGTGGAATTGGTCTTGCCATGTCATTTAAACTTCAGTGGTGAAAATCCATTAAATGCCAATCTGTTAAATTTTTGGCTTTCTGAATAATCCATCTGTTCACTTATGTTCAACTGTATCTACTTAAAATGTGACCAAAATTATGATTTTGGTTTCTTTGCTGTAATGTCTTGTGGTCTAAGAGCACTCTCAGGTGGTTTGTAGACCCCACACACTTGCAAGCTGAAGAGTGGATTGGATTCCCAGTCCATTGTTTCTTGCACAGTCCAAGGATAAGTGGATCTTTTGGTGTGTGATGGAGCCAGGCCAGTTGGATGAGGCATTAGGTTAATGCTTGGAGCATTTTGGATGCATTGACGTGAGGAAATTTAGTATCTGGGTTACAGTAACCTCTGGCTGTTATATTTGGTGGATGCTACTGTAAGAAAAATACTCATTTTCTATTTTTTTTTTTAATTTCCCCTGTGAGAGAAAATCTGTCCTGAGCTGATTTTAGCATTACATGGAGGTAAAGATTCATAGTGGTTTGCAGTTATCACTGTGCCATGGAGTGATAAGGTTGCTTTCAAGCATCTGAAATGGAAATATTGATGTTTTTCTATTCCTGTTGGTAGAGTTCATGTGTAAAATGAACGTTGAGCTTTTATGTGTGCATAGTAATCACTTCTCCCAGGAATGTATACCAATGCCTATAATCTGGCACAGGTTGATGCTTTAGATGGGTTTGTGATGTAAAGAGCTACTTTGTTATATATTGCCTAATAGATCACACATAGATTATATAAATTTCTAAGATTGTAATGTTATACTCTTACTTTAAGGTTAGTAGAGTAATTGAAGCAAGAGGCAATAAAATCAAATCTTCCAAGCCCAGCATGCTGCCTCTTGCATCAAGAATGGTGCTCGGTTGCTGAATGTGTTTTTCCCCAGACAGGGAGTGCATCTGCAGATTCTGCAGGGCCCATTTGTTTCAGCCTGAGCACAGTCCTCTGTTGACACTTGCTGTGAAATACCAGAGCCTGGTTCACCTTCTGTGCTGCCGAGTTCTTGTAGCTTCATCTTCTTCGTTTAATCATTATTAAATGCATGCTTTCTGCTTGACAAGTGCTATAAAATCCCTTTCACTGTGGCTGAACCTAAGAACCTCTGCTGAGAGTCTGGAAGGGTTATAATTTTCTTTTTTACTGCAAATATATGCATTCTTACTTTCTGCTGAAGTGCTCTTCAGACCAGACTCCTTAAAAGGCTGGTAGATACTCCCTGTCCTTCTCTTTAAGCCCCGTAGTCATGAAAAGATAAATGCTAGAAATTTCCGGATTGCTACTGGAAACAGAAACAAGAATGTCTTGTGTGTTGGAAAAATGTTTCTGGAGGTCTGATAGTATATTAGTCCTATATGAAAATTAATGTTCATACTGTGTAGTTTGTGTGCTATTATTACATTCTTCTATATGGATGTAGCTGGTATGCAGCCCCCATTAAGAACACAGAGCATAAAACTGAAAGGTATCTATTCTAACATGGGCCACAAGAGTTCTAGATTTCTGAAGCTGTACTTTTAAATTGAGTGTAGACATGCAGTGTTGAAGTTTTTTAGGTTATTTGAAGTTTTATGATTATTTGAGAACAACAGATGAATCAGGGCTTTGCACTTCCTTCCTAAGCTGTATCATATGTAAGCACTGTATTGTCTTTCAATTCTTATTAGGCTTGTTCTAACTTGTTTTTATTACATTATATTTCATTTATCCTTTCTTAGATGAGCATTGCAGTATTTAGGAGCTATAGATACTAATCCAGGACACCAGGTTTCCCTCCAAAAGGAGAACAACAGAGTTAACCTCTTGATCTTGGTTTGACAAGAAGGCATCTTTCCAAATACAGGCCTCTTGCTTCTCATTCTTCTTAGAAAATATAGCCATGGCAGATTTTTAGCTCAGCTTTCACCTGTATTTACTTGTTTGCTTTGAAAATAATCAGTTTGGGACTATAAGATTCCTTTTCTGTCTGATTCATCTCTTGATGAATCAGAGAGGTAGCCTCAGGATTTCTCTTGCAGTTGGATTAACACCAGCAGTGACCTGGGACAGCAGTTTTGCTATCCAAGATAACTGGCAGTGGGAGAGCTGACTCTTCCCCTAGAAAAGAACAAAGAAGCAGATGGGAGACTGTCTGAAGGATATTTGAAAGCAAGGCCAAGGAGAGTGAGATCAAGGCCAGAGGAAATACTCAGACTGCTGAGTGAGCCTTCTTTTTGCTCTCTGTACTTGACAACCCACAGCTGTGAACCTTGTCCTCCTGCATGCAGCAGGAGACCTGTAAGCAAAGGCACAAGTTTTTTTTTCTCAGAGCACAGGTCAATTAGGGTTTATCTAACTGGGTGAGGGGAAGCTGAGAAGAGTATGAAGGAGGCTTTGGGGAACTCTGTCTAATGCTGAATGTTTTTTAAGACCATTATTAGTAAAGAAGTCCAAGAAATTGAACCTTCCCACGCCTCAGACTTGTGGTTTTATCTAGTCTCAACTGTGATCATCTTAGCAGTCCCACAGCTTCACTCTTACCTGTCCAAGGGGCAGCTGTACGCCTGCTCCAAGCGCTACAGCTGCTGAAATAGCTGTCAGGTAGCCACAAGCATGGCAGGTGGTGTGCAAGGCTCCTCAGAATGCTGGCTGCCAGAAACCAGTTCCTCTTGACTCGTAGGCTCTTGGTCTCCCATTCAGTGTTGAAATGGTAGGACAGTTCCCTCTGGGTCATAGCATCTCCTCAGAGGAGAGATTCCAGGATCAGTGTGCTCCTGATGGTCATGGCTCTTGATGGACCTGGAGTCAGTACTGGTTTGGTTTAGCTCCAGATGTACCACTACCCCTTTTAGCTAAGAAGTGCTGGTTTGGTGCCAAAAGTGTGGTTATTAGGTGAAGGCCCTTCTCAGTAACACTGGGTCTATTGAAATGCTTAAGTTTCCAAGGCATAGGGTCAAACTTTCCTTTCTTTTTAGAGCCACAAAAAGTGTGGAAGTTATAGGAGCACTAGTTGGAACCAAGTGTGTCATCTGCAATGAATGAGTAATTGGATAATTTTGTATCCTTACCTCCTCCGTGTGGTCATGTGTTTACAAAAATGCCATGGTGTTTGTTTTTAAGTGGATTTAACACCATTCCTTGAAAATCTCAGGCACATTTGCAGAGCTCTTTCAGCACTTGCTGTTCAGAGGCTTGAGTCTGCCTTACTGGGTATTTGAATGTTTTTTCCACACCTAAACTTGCAGATGCTAGAAACAATTCTGTTGTGAATACTAATTTTTTTCTTCTGTGATTATTCTTGGGGCAAAGCCCCACTATCATTTCTGTGGGTGCTTCTGCAGTAAACTTTGTTTCTCAAGCACTTCTGGAAGGAGTGAGCACTTGTGTGAGAATGTTAACACTACAGCTGCTCGTGCTTGCTGAGAACGGTGTGTGGTTGTTGGCCTAGCCTTGCCCTCTAAAAACAGTGCTTTACTGAGATAGCTACTACTTTTGTTCTTTCTGCCTTTTGTAATTTTTTTGGGAATGATTGTGAACAAATATAAACTTGGAATATGAACTATTATAAAAGATGGCGTTAACTCTGAATTGCACTGCATTTCAGCTGCTGTGTTTATTGGTGAAGAGTTAGAAAGTTGGGATCTGGCAGCTTCTAGTGACAGAAAGCCAGAAGGAAAATCTGTTACCTCAGGTCCTGTTGACAGTCATGTCTGCTGCCACACTCATTTCTTTAGATTAGCTGGTAATAAAAATCTGAATGTCACAGACATCTTTTGTGAAAAATCTTTTCTTGGGATTTTTCTCCCTTCTAAGAAGCTGGGGCCTCAGAAACAAGATGTAAACAATGGTTATCTGCTGCTGTGGAATGCAACAGGTGGATTTTTGATTGGGCCATCTTGAATGTTTATAATTCATGGCCAATCAAGACAGAGCTATCTCGGACAGTCTGAGAGAGCTGCCTTTTGTTGTCATTCTTTTCTTTTCTGTTCTTAGCTAGCTTCTGAGGAAACCCTTTCCTTCTATTTCTTTTTAGTATAGTTATAATGTAATATATCTCATAAAATAATAAATCAAGCCTTCTGGACATGGAGTCAACATTCTTGTCTCTTGCCTCATCCAAGAACCCCTGTGAACACTGTCACATCTGGACAGCAGCTCGAAGCAGTGTATTGATAACTGAGTGAATGTAAAGTATGATTATTTAATAGCATTAATTACTGAGGTGCAGATGTATAAAAACCTCTAGGCAGCAGCATCCAGTAATTGAGTGGAGCTGTCACCTGTTACAGCCATCACATAAATCATCTTGCACCCATTCATGCTGAGTCTGTACCTTGGGTCTTCCCCCCATGGCTCCAGCCAAGACAAATCGATGTGGTTTATTTTTCCCCATCAAATTGAAAAGGTGTTTATTTGCATGGAGTGAGGGGAATGGTGTAATGACAGGAGAGTAAAGTCTTGAATACTGGACTTAAAAAATGTCAGGTTTCAGCAGCTGTTTTCATAAGAAGGCAGACCCTTTTTGGAAAGGTGCCCTTCTGGAAAGGCTCCCCTTTGCAGCTGGGAAAACACACATCGAGTGAAAATACAGTTTGAGTTGGGCTTAGCAAACCAACCAAATCTTTTTTTCAAAAAATGTTTTCTTCCAACATCATGTCTGTCTTCTGATTATTTAAGTTATTGTGGTGTAGTTTTGATGCTTTCCTAGTTTGTGCTTTCCAGTGAATTCCATGTGACAAGCTCTCCTGGACAAGTGTTTTCTTTGCAGGGCAAGTAATTGTCCTTGAACATTAATAAGCTGTGGTATTCTGGAACTTTGGGGCCACTGACTTAGACAAATAAATGACAATCTGTAGTTAAAAATTTCTCTCTTACACTAATATAGGCTACCCTTCTACTTTCAAAATGCTTATTTAGTATGAGATATATATATTTTGCTTGCACATTGTAGCAAACTATTGCAATATATTATCAAAGGGAAAACCTACCAGAAGGGAACTGTCTCTGACTCTAGATAATATCACCTGTAACTGAGATGTAAAGCTCTTCTCTGAAGGAAAAACCTTATGCAGGAGATTTATTGTAAATAGGGAAAAGCATATCATGAGGCAGAAAAAGTATTTAACAGATTTAATAAATACACAGTATGCAAGGGCATGAGAAAATATTTACAGTATTACAGGGCTGCTAATTTTTCAAATGACATTGAAAATACACAAGTACAGCTCTTCTTGTAATGTGAAAGGATGCTGCCTAGGAAAATGTGAGTCTTGTAGGGGGTGGGTCAGATCCTTGCAACTAAAAGTCTTGAAGATGTTGACTGGTGACATTAGTATATGGTTGATGCAGTTGTGTACAGATTTGAGATGGACATTAGGAAGGTGTGCTAGGATTTGGGAACCATCCCTAAATATTTATCTAGTTTTGATTGATGAGGCTGAAAAATAGATATCTTTGCTAAGAAACCAATGTTGAAAACATTGAAACCAAGATATTTCTTTACTAAGAAACCAAGCTTGAAAATAAGGTTGTAGCTTTTAAAGAAGAGCTATTGCTCTTTGATAATTAAATAGTGGATATGAGCTATATAAATTGCCAGAGAAACTTGAGGCTTTTAAACTTCTTAGGCCCAGTTTGATTTTGGGATTGATCCCTGTAATACAGAAGGTCTAGGATAGAGGCTACATCTCTGTGTAGTCCAGTAGAAAGAAAATACACTATTTACATGGTCAGGATGGCCTTTGCTGTGGAGTGAGAAAGTTGAATGACCATGTCAAATGAAAACAATGAAGTGATTAATTTCTATGCACTTCTCAGTTGTCTGGGTGTGTAGTGAATAAACTGACTGACCTTGATTCTTTTTGATCTTGTATGAAAAGGTTGGCTAGTTAGGAATTGCCAGATGTAAGACTGGATCAAATTTTGACTCACTCTGGAAACTTTCCTTATACAGAGGGATAGGTAGTATAATCCTTTCTCTAGACGTTAACTAGTTTGCATTTAGAAGGTCAGTAGTGTTTAAAATGTATTTGAAAATTTTTCTAGGAACTTTGAGAAGTCATATACCATCAATTTTACTGCTAAGCTAAGTGAGTTAAGCCAAATTCCCTGGGCTCTGTGATAGTTCTATTTTTTCAGTGAAGGAAATGCTTCACTCGGTTTGTTTTCCTTTGTAGAGAAGTCCACTGATCCCTTGAAAACTTGATACCACAGTTGTTAAGTTTCCTTCTCTAAAGAACTATTCCCTTCTGCTCTTCATTTTCTGAGTGTTCTGTCCCTTCAAGCAAGGCATTACACTCAGGTTTATGTTCCCTTTGATAAAGCATCTTTCCTTTGATAAAGCATTTTATGTAAATGTGGATAGTTGTATGATTGTTAAGGAGACACCTAATATTTTTGGCATGCTTGACTTTTGCGGCTTTTCTCTGACCTGTCTTTAAAAAAAATAACTGCCACAGCTGATTTCTTCGTAATACCCCACCCTTAATAGAGAGAGCAGCAACAACCTATGGATGTTTTGAAGGAATAAACCCATAGCAATAACTTTAAACTTTCTCTCTCCCCTGGAATTTCCTTATCATCTACTATGCTAGCCATAGGCAAGAAACCAAGCTCTTTGTGGTGGTTTTTATGTTTCCCTGGAGAAGAGGAGGGGAAAAGGCTTTCCAGGTAGAGATCTACTGCCCATTACGGTGGTCTGGTGTGTTTTCCTGAGTGAAGTGCTGTGATGAGCAGAGTGACAGCCAGTGAGTAAGCTGAGCAGACCTGGGCTGCTGCAGGGCAGTTATACCTGTTAGTGCAGACAGAAGCCAGGTATCAAATCAAAGCGTGGTGTAATGGCTTGTTGGCTGTAGCTAGCGGGCTTCGTGGTGCCAAGAAGGAAAAAGCAGATGGAAATGCTCAAATGCATTATCTCCCTCCCCTTTCCTGTCTCTTGGATCTTTTATTTCAGTCAGTAATGGAAATCTGTGGTCTGAGTTTTGAATGAAGGGCTTACACTGCGCTAGTGTTAAGTACTTAATGAGCCTCATTTCTCAAAGATCTTGCAGTCTCCCTCAGTTAACCCAGCTGCTTTTTTTAGGAGTTCTTGTTTTGGCAGAGGCTTTTCTATGTGTATGAAGAATGCACAAATAAACCGTTGTGCAATTTGCAATTAAAAATGAGGTTATAGGGAAAGGAAGGTTTTTAAACTAGGAGATCGGAGGCTGCAGAGCCAAGGAAAACAATTGCCCAGCGTCACTCTGTAAACCCCAGTCTCAGCCAGAGCTGTGTGTCTGCCTTGCCTGCTGAAGAGAATAGAAATGAGTCCATGCTGGGGAAGTCCTGCTGTGCTTGTAAGGATCAGGCCCCGGCAAAGGGAGAAGCAACCTGAAGAGGCCAGGAACTCATTTGTGGCTTTTTTTGCTTTTCCCTCTCCAAGGAAATAAACATTGTATGGTGGGATTCTGCAGAACATGTGCAGTGATAGTGGTTAGGATTATTGAGGTTAAAATGAGTGACACTAGCAACTCAGGAAGTGTGTACTTTCAGAGAGGGTTTGAAAGGATACAGATACATAAATCTAGACTGTATCCACAGCTGTGGAGTTGTTTCAATTCATAGACATCAGTGGTTAGCCATAAGAGTAGCTGTGATGAGGTTTATCTTTATGCTAAACTCAGATTTCTGCATTGATTATGTTAGATTTAGGCAGGAGTAGTTTGGTCTGATGTAAATTTTATTTAGGATGGAAAGAGAAGGAGGGCTGTTGCCTGGGTAATTGCATCACATCAGCAGTTTCAGTGACAGCTTGGTATTGGCTAAAATTCCAATTATAAGTGTGGTTTTAAAGATGTACCTGTCTTTTTCTTCTTTTGTTACAGGGGTCTTGAACAGCTGTCTCCTGGATGTGATGCTTTAAAAATCCTTCACCTTTTAGAAGTACCCACTACATCACTAGCAGGCATAGCTAAAGAGGTTAAAAATGTTAGCTGGGGTTACACAAACAATTGCTTGAATTGCTGGAGTTCCAATATCTGACATATTTGTTATAGCTGGTGTTTGCCTGCGTGCCTGCTCTTAAGCTGTGACGAATCCTGGGTAAGCTACCTGGTCTTGTGTGGTGGTCAGCTTGTCACATGTGCTGCCAAGCTGCTGAGATGTGATACCAAATGAGCAGAGAGCTCTGGACCCAGGTTCTTCAAATGGTGTTTTAGCCTTACATCTCCATCCTTAAGTAAGAGACCACAGCTCAGTTCATCCCTGAAGGGGCAAGACAGAATCTGCTGCACACTTAGCTGGCTAAAAGCAAAGTGTTCCTTATTTTAGCTAGTTAATTAACTGAAGAACAACTCTGGAATTGGGGAGTGAACCCCATCTGTGACTAGAGAAGGACCAAAGGGGTCACCTAGGCTTCAGCTTAGTCTAAGTGCCTAAGTCTTTTAGATGGCTCACACTACACAAAATTATTTTCACCTTGCTTCTTTGCACTTGGCTTTCATGTTAGTGGAATGGAAGAGTGGCTTGGCGCTGCCTCGGGTAATTAACCATCCTTTTCCCTGAGTGGTGTATCCTGCTGGCATGCGTAGTGTTCTTACTGTGATGATTTCCACAAATGTGTGTGGTACTTGGTTGTGCTGTTGATCTCTCCATCTGTGCTGCTGTGGAATGCTGTAATTGTAGCTTCTGGTTGTCTTCTGAAGCCTATAATGGTTTGTGGGCTTGCCTGTTGTGGGCTGTGGCAGTGCATTTAGCAGATGTTTTGTGGCATCTGCCAGACACCTTTTCTACCTCCTTCTGATCTTTAAAATGTCCAGTGCTGCTGCTCCTCTCTCAGGAGAAGAAGCTGCTGTGAGAAATGTTCTGAGGGGTTGTAGAGCAGCCCTGAATAACTGTGGATTTGGTCAAGAGCAGGTTGCTTAAGTTACAACAGGTCTCTTGAATCACAAGGCTCTCCGTGACCATCCTGAATGGAGAACTGTGATACCATCCTGCTGCAGTAAATTTGGAAAATGCAACAAATGCTTCAGCAGTCCCCTTCCTGTGACCAGCATGGGTGCCTCTTCTGTGATCCAGGCATGGCTGGAGTCCCACCAAGTGCTGGAGGAAGGAGGGGGGGTGTGCTTTTCCCTTTGAGATAAATGCCTCTCATCAGCTGTCTTCCAATGGCTTTGGATACCAGATACCATGATACCAGAAATTTTTCTTTGTTTCTGAAAACAGCTTTTCCAAAGAGCAAATATCAGAATTACTTTAAATTAAATCAATTTAAAAGACCAGAGGCAAATGCTCTTAAATCAAAGATGTGCAGAATAAAGTGTTGTCTTATCTATCACCAAAACCCAGATGAACTAGGTAGCAACTGGGGAGTGTACCACAGGAGCAGTGGAGACAGTTCAGGAAATAACATGAGCTTGTCTTCATCTCCTCACGCAGGAATTTCTTGTTACAGTGCTGGTAACAGGCCTCTTAAAAAGCAGCCTCTGACCTGGTGACTTGCTTTGCTCTGATTTAAGATTATCTTGGCAGTTTTTGAAAGTCCAGCTGTGAGTCTACTTTATTATATTAGCCACGGGATCCTATTTTGTATTCTCAGAATGTTTGCTTAAACACAATATCCTGGGAAGGGTAATAATCCATGGTAAATATGATATAGGCCCTTAATGCCTTATTTCATGGAGCTCCTAGTCTTTCTCCCTTCCCCCAAGAACTCTTAATTATTTTTCTAGCCTCTTGATGCAGTTCTCTTTAAACTCATAGATTTATTTCTGTCTTCACTCCCTCCTTTCCTATGGCTGTTTGCTGCACTGTGATGTCTGGTCTTGAATGTTGAACGTTTTCTGGGGTGGGGTAATGTCTGCATTCAAGCAGGAGAGTGGATTCTCACTTCTAAAATGGTTTGTAGGTGTTGCTTGAGTGGAGATAATAATGAAACGTGAACTGCTTGTGGTGCTCTTTGGCTTGTGAAATAAAAGAGAGACAAGTTTAATGATGAGCTATTAAAATGGCCAAAGCCACTCTTGGAAAAACTCAGTGTC
Source organism: Molothrus ater (assembly GCF_012460135.2). Classification (NCBI taxonomy): domain Eukaryota; kingdom Metazoa; phylum Chordata; class Aves; order Passeriformes; family Icteridae; genus Molothrus; species Molothrus ater. Next base: position 93,276,195 of record NC_050478.2, on the reverse strand, counting down.
TGGAATCCAAAGCATTTTTCCTTGTACGAACTTTTCTGGCTGATGTCATCAACAACAAAACATGTTCCTTGAGCTTTGCTGCTGCCTAAGGTGGCTGGTAGGCACGACACTGACAACCACAGTGTCACAGTCTTCTGGTGAATGGGGGCAGCTGTGGATGTTTCAGATGATCAGGGTGTCTGGGTAACTCATTGTCTCTGCTAAGCCAAGTGAGCCAGGCTGTTATGCATGTGCAGGCTGCCAAGGATGTTTAGGCTGATCATGGTGATGGGGAAGAAATGGAGAGAGTGTGTTGGTCCAGGGTTCTGCATACAGGGTACGAGAGGCATCTCAGCAAAGGTACTGAGATAAGATACTCAGTCTTGCTGTGACTGAACATGACCTATCTACCTCTGCATACAGAGGCCATTTATGTAGCTATTGATTGACTCTTCAAGTAGGTGTTGGTTCCTATGGAATTACTAATAAGCAGCTTTGCAAAAGTTCAATGTTGTATATATGTTCCAGTCACAGAAAAAAAAACCCCACATTAATAGGCTGCTAAGACTTCTTGTTTGCTTTTCCTTTGCAGCCAAGTGCCAGACGTCACTTTCTTTCTCAGCAATTTTACTTACATCTCAAATATGGCATCTCAGCAAACAATGTTCCAGTACCTCGTTCTACTTTCCAGAGGATTTGGGTTAGAATCACCAGATATTGAAAAACCCCAAAATCCTTCAAACACCCCTGAACCCTCTAAACCCTTGCTGAAAAAAGAGAATGCAATGATTTGCATGCAGGATTCTTGGCTACTTTTTCCTGGCCTCTGCCTTTACAGGACTGCAGTCCAATGGAGGAGCTGTGGCTTGTTTACTTTCTTTTGTTTTGGAGAATGACTTTCCGAGTGTAGATTTGGAATGGCCTGTACATTCCTTCTCTTGAAGCCTCCTAGGGTGATTTGATCTTTAGATGCCAATTTTAACTGTGAGAAAAAAGCATTCGTTGTCTTTCTCAGTATTTCTTGACTGTCTTGCATTGTTTTTAAGAGGTGCAAGCTGCAAGTCCTGCTTGATGCAGTTTGGTAGAAATGGTAGCCAGTTCCAAACTGAAGTAATGGCAAAATTTCTTTCACCCTCTGAGTGTAACCATACCTGAGAAAATTATTCCATAGGAATGATTCCTGAGGTATATCCCTTCAGTGTGCCTGCAGGTGTACCTGCCTCTTTGTGGTTATGGCAGGATAAGAGATGTGGCTTTTATTTTAACTGCTTTAATTCTGTGGATGATGTGGAAGGTAAAAATGTAACTAGGAAACTTGCTCCTTCTGTCTTTTACTGCTTTTTCATGGCTCCTGTCTCCTGGCCCTGCTCTGCAGTGATGTTCTCTGAAGGAACATGCTGGAGCTGCAGAGCACCAGGATGCTGCTGGGGAAAAAGCTGCCAGGTGAGCTGCAGGACAAAAGCAGGACTGGTGGCAGCTTAGCTAAGCCTGCCTTGTGCTGCCACACACCAGGACTGCAGATTAACGTAGGGGCAAGAGGCCAACCTGGCAAGCGTGGGGGAAACAGAAGTGTTGCTCATCACGGCAAACTGGGACAACAACAGGGGGGGTGGGGGTTGCTAAAAATTCCACCAGAAACATTGAGTGTCCAGCAGCTCTGTTACAGCCTGGCCTAATGTGGCCTGATCAAGTTGGGATTTATTGGCATGGGAGGGGAAATGAGAACCTGGATTGAGGCTGTCACACAACACTAAGTTTAAAAAAAAACCCAAACCAGCCAAATAGGAGAGCATCTATGCAGTAGTGGTAGGTCTCATGTCTGTTCTAGTGTCCAGTTCTGTGTAGTTCCACTAACGTTACTGACCGTGTCCTGTTTTCTGTGATGGAAAAGTTCATCTTTGAAAGCTGTGTACAAAGGTGGTGTTTTTAAACCTGACTTAGAAAGGTAGTACTTATCTCCCATTTTGTTTTAAATCTGGAATATCTCAGAGGAGGAAAACTGTCAGGAAGAGAGTGCATCTGTGTCCTCAAAAAGATGTATTTAGGAATGAATGAATGATGGACAAATGGTTTAATGGCCTATATTGCATTAATTTATCAATATCTAGCCCACAGGAAGACTTTAAAATGTTTTCTTGATTGGCACTTCACCTTTCTGAAGGCTGGCTAAGTCCTGCTTTTTCTAATTTATTGACATATTATTTTTGAGAGCTAAACACATTGAATTTACTCTGTAGCCTAGTGGAGCAAACAGAGAGGATCACTTTTTCTGTTAAAGTGTTTCCTGTAGAAAACAAAGAGCCACTAATTAAGCAGCGATATTAGCTAGGTGTGGCAACATGTGTGGATAGAATTTTGATAGCAATTCCACATGTTTCTTGCTGCTTTAATTTTTTTTTAAATGTAAGGATAGAATTTTCTGTTAAAGGGCATTCTGTCTAGACCTTTTGAAAATCCAGCTTGTTTCATGGCTGTATTTATAAGCATACTTTCTAAGAACACCTCTGAAAACCTGGTTTGTAACTAGTAACTGATGGAAGATTAGGGAAGAAATTCCATTAATTTGCATTTTTTGTGAGGATCAACAAAATGAAAGATTCTGTAGGGAAATAAAATTTTCTGAATTATTTTTATTGTGGAACGTTGTATGGAAGTAGTGTGAAAAGTTGTTTGTAGTTGTGATTTTGTAGCCAACACAGTGTGGAATCAAATCTTGCGAACTAACCCTTCTTATTGCCAGTTATTTGTTTATTGTTTCTTTGGCTTCTGAGATATTTGGAAAACTTGTACATATTTCTGACAATGTTCATATGACTGGGATAACTAAAAACCAAGTAAGAAAATTAATGTGTTTGTGATAGAAGGCGAGAACAGGATGGATAAGTGAAGCCACTCAGTTTTGGTCAGTGAGCCTCCTTCTCTTATCAGTGTATAGATCCAGGGCCTTCTCCAGACAGCAATAAAGAGAATCCAGGCTAAGCTCTTCCTCTGAATCTCTTTGTGGAGACTGCTGTATCTTTCTGTTGATTGCTATTTAGCTTCGAACTCAAGTAATTAGCTACTTGTCTCCACATAAGCAGTATGAATATCCTCTGCTGCCATGCTCCTGAGGAACATGAGTTGGAAAGGGGGAGGTTGGTTGGGAGGGCATAAAAAAAAAAGGGAGTACTGCAAAAGTTCAGACTTTCAGTATATGTTAAGTGAGAAGGGAAAAAAAAAGGATGTCTGACAGTGCCAAGTGCAGGGACTTTAAACTTTCCTTGAAAAGTTTTGCCTTGACAGTTCATTAGTTTTATTGCTCCAGTTTTGGCACAAACCCAGACACAGCAGTATAATGTGTGCATGGACAATGAAGACTCCATTTATAATTGTTAGAATAAAAACCCATCAGTGTGATTTAAATGTTCTGTATTGGTAAGCGCGATTCTCTATCTCTGAAATCACTCAGTGGTTCTGTGTTAACCTGCCCATCAAGTCCTCCTAGAAATTGTCTTTCGCATGTAATTCCATGTTGCTTCCAAAAGGTATCATTTGAAATTTGTGCTATAGTGTATGTCCCCTATAGAAAATATTGTAAGTGGATATATGTGCTTGATTTTTGGCACTGGTTGCACTCTCAGTGGACAATGGTGACTTGTCAGTATATTGGCTGGATGACCACATCAGGCAGGAATGCCACCGCAGGGGTGGGGGAAGGATGTTCACTAACCAGCAGTTGCAGAAATATGGGGATTTCAGAACTGAAGAGAATAGGACTAGGCCAATGTCCCCTTTGCATGTTTTCTATACCAAGAATTTAAGTAGCAGTGTCCAAGTATTGTAGAGCATATGACATTTCTTTCCAGTATAATAAATATTGTTTATTCCCCCTCCTTTTTCCTTCTTATTTTCTAGTGATGAAAAATGTAAATTGCATTGACTAGCTCAGTGCATATATAATGAAAAAAAAAATTAATAGCTAGATAGGTCCTTGTTTAGTATTCATAGTATGGTGTTTTCTAGGAAATAAGATGAAGCTGTTGAAGCATCCAAAGAGGCACTTTTTTTTTTACCTTGGGACTTGTGATTACATTTAATTATGTATTTTTATCCTTACAGCTAAGCATATCGTGCATCTTCAGCCTCAAACTGTGTCACATGAAAGACTAGTTATTATCTCATGGCTGATGAAATCAGCAGAAGCAGATTCTCTTTGGCTGTAGAAAACTGGTAATGCTCCCTGCTTTGTGTAGGCAGGGAAGCTGACTTAATGATGACCCACCAAGCAGTATCGTGATAAGGTGTTGCATATCCCAAAGTCTGAAGCTTGCAGCTGGACTCTGTGACTCATGGAGTGTGCTGCAGGCTTCCTCTCCTTTCCCAGGCTTTGCCCAGGAAAGCATCATACTGAGTTATCGTAGTGGACATGGTGGGGAAACATGCAGCTGAAATGTCTTGTTTTTCTTTAGGTGTGGTAGCTGTTGTTTACATCTGATAAAGGCTTTCTGGAACTGAAGGGTTTGCAGCTTGTTGAAGCATGATGTTTTGAGGGTTTTTTGTCCCCACATTTAGTTATAGGTAGGTCATGAAACAGTGCATTCTTCTAGAGTAGAAAACTTAATAAAGATGGGACAAATAATAAAAGAGAACAACAACAACAAAATGCTTTTAGAGGATGGAGGAGGTTCTCTGTAATGTCTGGAGATAGCATCGGGTCATTTCCTTTTAGGCATAGTTAAAAATAGGAAGGATGAGTCCAGTTATCCAAAAGGATTGTGTGTTGACAGACACTCGGAAATCCTCTCACTGGCTTCCAGAGAGGGACAGGAGGGTACTAGGAAGACAACCAGGTGTGCCATGTATAGAAACAGGCAAAACAAAGTTTTCCAGAACACATTGTGTGGTCTATGCCCACAATTGTTTTATCTGCAAAGGGACAAGCAGCACAGTGCTTGTTCAGATATTTTGTTTACCATTGAAATGTGCATTTATCTGACTTGGATAAGGATTAGATGATGCTCTCTGAAAAGACGATGATGCAGTTGCAATTGTTTCCTAAGGCTTTGCCTTTTCTAATTCATATGAATATCTGGTGACAGGTATTCATATGAATAACTAGCCACCTTTCTGGTGGACCTTGTGTTCTGTATCTCTTGCTTTTAAATCATTTTTCTCAGTTTACTGCAGTGAAGTAATAAAGATTTTAAGGCTTTGTTTATCACAGGTTTGCAGAAAAATTGTCATTGTACCAAAGCAATTTAGTATTGATTGTAAAGGCTAAGTTAGGAACTGTATGAGTTTTCACTGGATTTGAAGGCCAACACTGATGCTGAATACCAGACACTTGCACATGACAGCCATCCCATGAAATGGGGGTGTTTCATGTGACATTTCTCTTATAAGATTGCATTTTGTAGAGTTACTGCCTTGTATTTATGGTGTGTGCATGTGGTGCTTTTGCACTACATTGGTTTGACTGGATGAAGATGTTTGTTCAAAAGTTTGTGTGGGGCGTGTTAATACTGTGAATCTGGGTCCCAGAGAGCAGCCAGTGTCGGGTATTGCATGGTTACGTATCAGAGCAGGATGAAATAATCCCCCAAATCCTGTCTGGGATTGTCGCCTGTCTCCTGGGATCCAGTCTGCTCCTGGTTTGTCCCACCTCTCCTGGCAGCAGGGTGCAGAACCAGTGCCTGTGTTGCGCTGTTGCGGGTGGATGACAAGGAAGTGACGTGTGCCGGTGATTAACACCAGGCAGCAAGAACAGGACGTTCAGATCACTTAGGAACGTGAACTTTCCTACTTTTTTTTTAATTTTTTTTTTTAAATCTGCTATTGTTTAAAATTGACCTGCTGCTTTCTTAGCTGGTGTCATTTTCCTAGAGGAATGTGAGTTCTGTGATTGTAACTTCAAAACAAAGAAGCAAGTAATAATTTCATAACGATGAGGAATCAAAACATGATGTTAATATGGGGAATTCTTCCCCAGCAGAGGTGCAAAATGTGTCAGTGAGGTCGACAGTCATAATGTACTCACTGTCAAGGAACTGAGCTGAAAGCAAGTCTCTGTTTATACTTTGTTTTCATATTGCTGGCTTGGCTCCTGATTTTCTACCTTTCACTTGCTGGCATGTTAAGCCAAGTGAATATACTCTTTGTTTAGCAGTTAACTCCCTCTTTTCCATCAGTTTGGAACATGGAATGTTGGTAGTCCTCTTAGAAAAACCCCATTTCAAGGATGGATTTCTCCATTCTTAGCATTATAGTGAAAATCACTACTTACTTATTTGCAGCTCCTGTTCATCAGTAGATACTGGGGGGGAGAGTTAGGGGAAAAAAGAAAAAGTGTATTTGTACAGCTTTTCACTTGTATCTTTGCAGATGTCTCACTGTTAAATGTTTCTTTTGGAATGCTTATAAAACTCAGCAAATGAAAATAAACTTGCATTTGCTTTATAATGATCCCTCTTCACATTTAAAATGTGGCTCACACTGAGCAGTCCATTTGTACTTCATTTTGTCAGTAATAGGACAATTTTTATATAACATTAAAACAGCAGGACTGAAAGTGATAGCATTGCTCTAGTTCCAAGATGCTTTAGTCATTGGACAATAAATTTGTAAAGTGGAAGTAATGTGTTTATGAATTCTGTAGTGTCAGCTCCAAGTTGTGATAAAATGGCATTATCCAAAGTAGTGTGACCTACCCCTTTTTACCTTTGATAGGTGATTTCCCTGCCCCATTTTGCAAAGGAATCCCACCCACACAGTGAGTGATATGGCTGCTGCTACTTCCTATCAAATCAGTCAGTGCAGGGCATTGTTTGGAGGTAAACAAAGACACAAAGGTTGAATGACTTGCTCAGGAATGTGCTGGCAGGGGAGAATTCAGGCATCAGGGCCTGGCTGACAGTAGAAGATGGGACTGGAAAACATCAGTTGTGCCTTTGGACTGCATAAACCATTGTGAGATGAGGAAATGTGAGTGTCTGTGCCGTAAGTGAGATTTGTGGCACAGATGTAAATTACTTGTGTGCAGTTACAAAAGAGGATGTCTGAGGCAATTCCATGTTTTGATGTCATAATCCCTGGAATCTGGAGCTCCTTATCTGGTTCCATAAAATAGTCAGGATTTTACATGATTTTTTTTTTTTTCATTAAGATATTTTCCCTCTGTTCTCCGCTGTTGGGGTACTATTTACTGGCAAATATTGCAGGCACAGAAATCAGTACCATAACTGCTTGATAAAGCTGGCTGTTGTTGCAGGAAGAGACGAGTCCTGTTAGTTACTGGAAGAAAGAAATTTCCAGTCCAAACCAGGGTCTGGGATGGACTGAGGACTCTCCTGTTTCCATGGATCTGATGAGTGGCAAGCCTTCCTGTACGGTGTCAGCAGCCAGCCTCTCTCTGCTGCCAGGGTTTGGGTTCCAAGTGTTCCAAGTGCCTGGGCTGGGCTGCAGCCACCTTCCTGCAGGTCCCCTGCCTCCTCCTAGCTGTGTGTTCTCCAGTGTTCCAGGCTCAGTCAAAACTTATCTTTAACCTTGCATCAGCTCTTTAGGGAAGGGCTTCCTAAGGAGGATAACACTTCTTTATTATTGACATAATCAACTTGTATTTATTCAGTTGAGAGGCTGGATTTGTAATAGCTGCTTAGAATGCTTCAGTAGAAATGCTCTCGACTCCAAAGCAATAGGAAGAGCCGATTGCTTATGGGCAACAACTATCTATGGCATAAATTATTTACAGTGTGCTTAAATTGTCAGAGCTCTTGAGAGAATGGGAAGTTAGTTGTGTTCTATGGCAGCACTGGCTTGTTCAGCCCTGCTGGGAGGGAGGTAAAGATGAATGCAGAAAACATGATGTGTTTGAACAAAATGAGTGGGGGTGCCCACTCCTAATGCAAGGAGTTTCTGCTCTCCCACTGTGGCTGTTCATGGCCATCCCAGCTTCACAGGTTGGTTGCTAGTTTTTTGCTGGAGCAGCAGTGCTCGCTTGCCATCCTTGGCTCTGGTGATGAGCTGCTGTGAAAAGTGCTGTGTTTCCAGAGATGACTGCATGAAAAGCCACACTTTTACATGTTTGGGTCCCAAATGTTTGCAGGGCATGACAGCCTGGACTAAGAATACATTGAGCTTGGAATTTTGTGCATGTGTTTATGGGTATGTGCTATATGTAAAATAAAGCCTGCAATTCAATGTCTTCTAGGATTTGGTCCATAAGTAGTTAATCAGTTTGTAAAGCACTTGATAAAGGTATAAAGCATTGTGGTTTTGCAGAACACAGAATCAAGATGCTTAGCATCCTCTCCCTGTGCTATGTGACCAATTGTGGTGGGGATCTTGGAAAATTGGTCATAAGTCTGTGAGATGGTTTGAAAAGCTACAGCACTGGAGAGATTTTAATCTTCACAGAAGAAAAATGACTTTTATAAACTATTTTTAAATGCTTCCAAGATATTTGGGGAAAACAGAGTGATTTTTTTTTCACCCCCCTTCCCCCCACCTATTCAACAACTGATAGTTATAGGGCAATGTTGTAGATCATCTTCAAGTTGTTTTTTAGATGCTGGTATACTGTACTTTAGTATCTGGAAAGCATAACTAAACAGTTACATCATATTTTCTGACATGACTGGTACTGTACTTGTAACCAAAACATCCCATTAATTGTTTATCTAACCTAGAGTTATTTCCTCCAGAGGAAAGGATTACACGCATAAATACTTTCCTTGAGACACAGAGGCATTTATAAAGAAAAAAAGCCATGGATGCATAGCCAAAAGTTGAAAGCTTATGCAAGTTACTTCAAGGTTAGGGCAGCCAAGTGCTCTTCAGGAATAGGGTTTATGTGAGAATTCTACAAAGCACCTCCTGCTAAAGTGCTTTCGCTCTCAGAGGGTGCTGCTGCTTCTCTCTGGAGGGTCTAGAATTCTGTTACCTCTTCCCTCCTTTTTGAGAGCATAACATCTTGTGGGTTTAGGCAAGCATACTCTTTGGATGCCTGCTCAGTGAAGAGTTTGAAGGTTTGATCCAGAGCGCAGAAGGCTCAGTAATACCGTAGGAGCAGCAGCAATGGATTCAGGGCTTTGGAGGATTATGCGAGTGGTGGTATTGCTCACCAAAACTTTAATCTCCTGTTTTGAAGCCAGAATAAAGCAACAGAACAAAAAGCTTACACTAGTTTCATAGTTACTTTTTTTTTTGGCATTGACAAGCTGCAAAATTATATGCAGCACTACAGTTGGGGTGGTTTTGTGCAAAAGGGAAACATACACCAAGGTTAAACAAGGCTTGCTATAGAAATGAGGCAGTAGTAATATTACAACTTAACAAAGAATTTGTGCTGCGATGAAGTTACAAAATAAATGTTTTTTATTCCTTAGGTTAATCTTGAACTTGTGTGGCAAACCAGAACATTTTTAGAATAACGAAATGGCTTGTACAGCAGTAATGCCTTAGTCAAGGCAAATGGCAGTGAAGTATTGCTACAGAAGATGATGTGAGAGAGAGCAATCCAAAAGCCAGGAAGAGTAGTTATAGGACATAAAAGCTGCACATCCTTAATACAAGCTAAAACACACATTGGTGAAGTCTTCCCAGTTCCATTCATACTAGCAGACCTGATGCCTCAAACTTGCCTCTTCTTTATTTGCTGAGAGTGTAAAGATTGACTGGAAGAAAGGAGCACAGCCTAGGAATCTGGCTCTGGGAACCTGGGCTAAGAAGGAAAAAGAGAGAAATTGAGGCCTGTGCTCCACCTGACATGGAGAAATTGGCTCATGACTTTCTACCCAGTTTACTGTTTGAGCTCTAGCCTTGCATGTATGGTGACACCAGTTCAGCAGGCCCCTGAGCCACAGAAGTGTGTTGGGACTGATTGAGGAGCGGGGCAGGCAGCAGCTCTTGCTGCCCCTCTGGATCAGAGGAGACTGGGCAGCAAGGGCTGTGCCTTGCAGGCAGCCTGTTCAGGCCTGCCAGACTCACCGCTGCTTTGTGCTTTGCTCCTTCCCTGCTGCCTGGGAGCTGGAGATCTCATTTGAGCTGGTCTCAAGGCATTCTCTGTTCTGTTTAGATCATCTCTCGTGCCTCATCCCAACAAACACCCTTACTCAGTTCAGTGGGGAAAGGCTGGCCTCTGAGGTGGCCACCAGGCATTTTACTGGCTTCAGCAAAGTCTTTGAATACCTCTCTGAACAAACCCAAGATAAGCGTTCCCTAATGAGCTGAAATTCACTTAGGAGCTCCTCCACTCAGGTTTTCTGAAAGAGAAAAATAAAACTTGTAAAGATGTGCAGTGTCAAACCCCAAACTCTTATTTCCCATTATCTCTCCAGCAAACTCTCTGGTGCCTCTAATACTTGCTGATACAAGCTGAAGGCTGTGAATGGCAGAGAAATGAGCTTTGGCTGGTTTGCTGTCAATGTTCCTCATCATGAGGTTTACTACATAGAGTACTGCCATTCATCATCTACTTTTTCTTGTCTTTAACAGTTCATTCACAAATCTGATATCAAGTTGTTAGTTTTGAGACCCAATCCCTTCTCCTTTATACATAATAAATCCAGTGACCCTTAGCATTCCTTAAAAAGCCAAACTTAAATTCAGTAAAGTATTTCTGAGCTATATGGGAAAGACATCTGTTACACGCTCTACTGTCTTTCATAGTTATTGCTACATTATTAGCCACGACTTTAAGTCTTTTAAATATCACATGAATATTTTTTTGATAATAGAAACCTTTTCTCAAAGTTTCAATGAATCTATGCCATGCAGAACACACAATTATATTAGTGACTTTAAGTGTTAGTCTACCATAATGATTTAAAATTTTAATTGGTGTTAAGTGTTTCCCTAAGTCACAATTAAAGAATTTCTTGGAATTCAAAGTAGGATTCTCACTAATTTGATAAAATGCAAATGAAATAGGCAGCCAGCAATAAAAGATAAGAGAGAATGTGATAAAATTATTTGTAAGATAAAAAGATACTGTGTGGAAAAATTTACAATGGCAGAGGTTTATGTCCAGAAAGGAGACAGAGGAGTCCAGTAACTTTATTCGAAAAAAAAGGAGAGGCCATGGGGCATTCCCCTGGCATTTCTCAGATTATTGGGGGATGCTGCCCCCTTTCTATCCTAAGTTCCTGACTGCATCACCCTCTTCCTTTTCCCATTGGCTGAGGTACTCAGAAGATACAGATTTCCCAAATCACCTGCTCTATTGCCCCCCTCTAATATGTACCCCGCTTTTGTTATATAAGAGAAAGGAAAAAACCTATTCATAATTCTATTAAGTCTTTGTTCTTTTTCTCTAAGTTTAGGAATTTCACATGGCCTTGGCTGAGCAATGGTCTGTGTCAATTAGTAACGTTTTCTAGAATTGATAGTTTCTTAAATTACTTTCCTATCTGTAAGTTCCTGGCCATATATACAAGCAGATTTTCACGATCTGTTTGTAAAGACATATTCATATTATTCCTTTCAATATTATTCTACATTTTATCAACTAGTCATTGGCTTTAAAAATTGTTCTGTAAAATGTTGACTGACATGTTAGGGGGTCAACAAGTGGTGCTGTATTAAATACTGGTGGATTTTTGGTTTTGTGGTTGGGGGGATGTTTGGTTTGGGTTTTTTAATTCTTTCTGAAAATATGTGCCATTTGCTGAGAAAAGAAAGTGATTTTGTTCTTAAGTTTTCAGAGCCTATCCACGGCTTTTCTTGACAGACAAGTTTCCTTGGAAGTGTTAGGCTTGTGCAGTGGTTGACGTCCATCTGTGTTAGATAATTCCTATTCCTTGGCTCTGAAATAGCATTCATTCCAAATCTGTGGTTACCCTGGAATACTTTTTTTCCTTTTGTTATTAACCATACTGGTGATTTTTCTTTTACCCTTTGGATAAAGATCTAAACCTTTGTATTAATTTCCATTCTACTTATGAAAGAAGCTCCTCGTGAACATTATTGGATTGTGTTGCAAGGAAAGAATATTTTGTTATGGATCAGTCACTTTTCTTGTGCATCAAAGAAAAGGCTCCTCTTAAACCCAGTGAGTTGATTACGATATGGTCCAGCCTTCTTTAGCAAACCATCTCTCACAATTTGCAGGACTGGGACAGTGATCATCATCCCTCTGTAATTGGCACTGGTGAGGCCATACCACAAATGCTGTGGTGAGGGGCCCAAAACTGAACACAAGAAGGACGTTGAGATGCTGGAGCATGTCCAGAGAAGGGCAACAGAGATGGGGAAGGAGCACAAGTCTGATAAGGAGGAGCTGGGGTTGTTTATCCTGGAGAAAAAAAGGCTTAGCAAGGAGATTATCACTCTGTAGTACTACCTGAAAGGAAGTTGTGTCAAGATGGGAGTCAGTCTCTTCTCCCAATTAACAAGTGATGGGATGAGAGAAAATGACCTCAAGTTGTGTCAGGGGAGGTTTGAATTGAATGTTGGGAAAAATTTCTTCACTGAAAAATGGGTCAGGTATTGGAGCAGGCTGCCCAGGGAAGTGGTGGAGTCACCATCTTTGGAGTTCTTTAGGAGAGGTGTGGATATGACACCTGGGGACTTGGTTTAGTGGTGGACTTAGTGGCAGTGCTGGGCTGACTGTTGATTGGATGATTTAAAAGTCTTTTCCAATGTAAATGATTCTATGATTATGATGCTTAGTAATTAAATAATATTAGTTTAAATTAAATTAATTACCATCAATAGTTAAAAAAACACAGAATCCACAGCAATTGTGGATGTTTCCCCTTACTCCTTCTTCTTTTAAGGTGTAGTCTTTCTAATGTAGCTACATTGAACATCTTTAATCTGCAATGAAGGTTTCTATCCAAAGTTGTTAGAGCCACAGCTCATAGGTGTCAATCTGCAGCAGATCCCAGGCTTGGACTGCCTTCCGGCAGCCTCACCTTCCACCTAAAACTGATGTGTCAGCAGGGAAATGCCTGATTTTTTAATTAATTAGATGTTCTGCACTTGTGGACTTAGTTGAATTAATGAATTAGTAGCTTTGTAATTTCTGTGGAGGAAGAAGATCATATGTTGGCTGTCCAACATGTTTTTTTAAATGTTTATTTCTTGTAAGTTTAGATAACTGAATGTGTGGCAATAAAAGCACTGATCTGGGTAAGTATTGTATAATTATGATTATTTTCTGAATTAATTTGTTCCTTACAGCCCTTTTCCCCTCTTTATAACAGAATTTATTTTAGAGAGAAGTTTTTGGTGGCTCTTTTAGTGAAGATCTGATTTACATGTTTTAATTCAGTTCAAAAAACTTTAATACTGAGGAAAAGTCTTTTTTCTTTTCTTTCTATCCTGCTTCCTGTTATTGTTATTTTTCATACTCTTTACAGTAGTACCCAGTGTCTGCTATTTGAAAACTGCAAGAACAGAGTGAAACAAGTACGGCTGAGAACATTTTCAGCCTGGTGGGCTTTGGGGTGTCAGGGAGAGATGGAGAGGTGGCAGGGGAAGGATTGGCTGCTGGGACAGCAGGCTTCTCATTTCTGCAGCTCCTGGATGCTACACTGGGCACAGGCATTCTTCTACTCTGGACCCCTGTTTTCATGTTGTTTTGAAGGGAGAAACGGGTGCAGATGTAGGCTAACAAATGGCAAAATCCTACTGCATATGCCTCTACAGAATACATAGTACAGAGCTAAGTAGGGAGCTGCTGGGAAGAGCTTCAGTGTACAGTTTATTTTGGAAAAGGTATGTCTCTTACATGTTCCTGTATAGCTATTCTAGACTTTTAAAGTAAGTTTTTCTTATATGTGCCATATTTTTTAAATTTTTAATTTGCCCAACCAAGTAGCCAGAGTGCCAAACGACGCACACCAAGTAGAATTTCAGTCAAGTTGATTTTATTACATCTCCTGTGCTTCTAGTTCCTAGCAAATTGCTCACTGTAGTAATAAGAGCAAATGACTTGCGTTTGATTCCCTCAGAGTAAAATCAGCCCTTTAAGTACATCTAAGTGACAGCTGCATTTGCTGAGGATGGCTGTACCTCCAGAAAGGCTTCATGTTGCATCCTGGAGAAGAAATGATGATTGACTTTCATTTGTTCAAGTTTGGATAGTGTATCTTCTTTCCTGCCACTCATCTGACCTGGGGTGAACTGCCTGACTTTGTGTGGACATATTTTGTGGAAAGGCCATAGTCTTCTGCATTAGACCTTTATTAGAGAGGTCTTACAGGGAGGAGTTAAACCAAGAGGAAGCCCTTGGTAATGCAGTGGGTAAAAAGCTAATCAAGAAGGATACTTCTTTTTAAAGCAGGTGTGAGTAGCAAGAACTACATAATCTCCCTGGCTGCACAGACCTGGGTGGAAATCACCTTGTTTGCCTCCCAATATTACAGTTTCGTACACTTGGTGGCAAGCTGTTAGAGCTCATGAAGTAACCATGCTGTTAGTTTAAAAATAATCAGGAAGTATGTTGCTAAGTATATTGGGAGTTTATTGAAGTAGTAGTTTATTTAAATAGAAATGATTCATTAAATCAGTAATTCTTTAACTTGTTTTACTGCTCTTTAAGTGCCTTTTTGAGGCAAGATTCCTGCTTTTTCAGGCTTGGCATTCAAAGCAGAAGTCTAATGTAGCATTTCTGCCAAGTGTTGCAGGCTTTTCTTGGGAATGGTGGCATTGGATCAAAGTGGTTTTTCACTGATTGATGGTACACTTTGCTACATGGCCTAGGTTAACTTTTAATTTCTGGGGTTTTTAAGCAAGCAGTAGTGTTGAGGAATGATTTATGGAAGCTTGAAAGCCAGGTGAACTGGCTGAATAGAAGATTGGTCAGGACTTTTAAGACATTTCTTTGGTTTTCAGGCCTGCTGCGTGTTATTCCTGCCAATGGTAAAATGGCCTTTAGTTGACCTCTTCCATTTCTTTGAAGGTTGTTTTTGACTGTTTTCTATACTGATAGAAGAGAAAGTTCCTGAACAAGCTTACATTGTGCTACATGTCCCTCCTTGTTTCTTTTCCTTAAATCTCAGACTAAAACTATGTGGCCACATGGGGTACAAATAACTTGCAGACTTTGTAAATCACTGACAAGTTGGATGTATGCTAATGTCTTTTAAACAGATGCAGGTATCTCTTTTAGGTCCAAACATAGGAAGCCTGGGTGTCTAGTGAAGTACATAACTTTTATGTTAGACAGTTGTTTATGTAATACATTATAAAATTTTTATAAGTTATCTGGGCACAATTTCAGCAAAGTAGGTTAGCACATGCTGAAATCCAGCTATTTAAGCAATATCTGTATTTCAGCATAGGGTCATGTGTTCAAAGGGCTTCTCAGGCAAGAGTTAAAGAATTTACAGAGGTTTTTCCTTGATTTTTTTTTTAAATTGAAAAAATATCTATGGCTAGAGACTTAGTTGTGCGGTAGGAATTGTTTCAGGTTTATTCTTGAAATCTTTGCAAATAATGTTTGCTTGGGGTAATTTTTTTTCTTCCTAGGCAGTTATTATCTGAACATTATCACTCTTGAAGTCTTAGTTAATAATTGATAATCTGTCATTGAGCAAACTTTTTCCAGGGCAAGGCGGAAGGTTGGAAAGAAACCGTTTGTTCTCTGAAGTGATAGAAATGTTTGGACATGTCTGTTTAGTTACTTTTGAATGGCTAATAAAGGTGTGTCTGGTGATCTGGCAGTGGGGTTCCTCCATGGATTGCTTGATGCTAGGAAGCATCAAGCATTGCCTAAATTTTGCTTGAGTGTGTTCTCCTGTATTCTGGGTTATTGATGGTGAGTAAAAGCATATAATAGTATATAATAAAAGGTTTGGGTTTTTTTTCCCCTGACTGTTTCAGAGGATTTTGGTGGTTTTCAGAGCTGTGAATTTGCACAAAACTGCTTTGTCTCAGCAAAACTGTTTCTGAGGCATAACATAAACCCAGAGAAAAGTGGGTGTCCTGGGGCTTCCCCATGTGACTTCTAAAGTGACAAACTCCAGAGGACTTTGCCTGTTTGCTTTACACTCTGGCAGGGGTCAGACAGCTTGAGGTGCCTTTTGACAAGCCTGGAAAATAAACTCTCAGAAAAGAAAGAACTGTCCTAGCCTGGAGTATACCGATGGATATTTTCTAGTTTCTTTGTGTACATTTGTGTCTGAAGTAGTTTCAGAGGGCCACTGAAGCTGTTGACAAACTTAGAGCTAATGTGATGTCTGTCCTTACCCGTTTGCTGGATGTCTGAGCAACAGGTCTGATGGAGCTGTGTTGCACCCTAAGTGCCTGGCTGTCACACAGCTGCTTCACTAGCATGAAGATTGTGTTAGCTGCATGTGTGTAGCCATTGGCTTTGCACGGTTTTTTCCTGATGTGTTAGTATCTCATTGTGTAAACAAGCTGGATGAAGAAGGGAAGCTTGGTGAGAGCTGCTGTCTTACAGAGATGTGTGCAGCAGGAACAACAGCCTGATGGGGAAGTGCTGCAGTGTGGGAAAGGTAACTGTGGCTTCTGATGGCTTTATCCTGGCCATGGCACGTGCTGTGAGGCCCTGGGTCTCACATCCTTCAGTAAAGGAGCTGCTCGTGACATACACACCCATATTCACCCATTTCTTGGCTGGCCATGGATGAAGACTTGTCAACAGCTGTTTTATATTAACCTCTTCAATTTTGTAACCAGTTGCCTTTACCCTCAGTGAGTTGGTTAGGATCTCTTGAACAGATGTATCTCCTGCATATGTCTTTTTTTGGTGGCCAAGCCTTTAGAAGTGCTGTGTGGATCCTAACAAGAAGAGCTGCAGGCTTGTCTGTTAATAAATATACAAGGTACTTCAGTCTTTTAGCCAGGGATTTCTTTGCTTCTTGTTTTTCAGCAAATGGAAGACCTCCAGGATCTATTAAACAATTCCTAATAATTATTTTTTGCAATTGTACTTTGAGTATTTCATCTTGACTTATCTCTGTACATGAAAAGTACTCTTTGCACACAGTAAGAAGGAATCTGGTCTCACAAACTGTTTGCAAATTCTCATAGAAACAGTGTAACAAAATATGAAGTAAATGACTTATAGAAGAATACAAAACAGTATCTGAATGAAGATGTGTATCAAGAACTTCTCCCACAGCCAAAATTTTATTCTTAAGAAGTTTCTTTAAAATACCATAGGAAAATCGCCTGTTTACAAAGAAATTTAAACCGTAAATGTTTGGAGGAAGCCACATTGTCACACCCCAAACATATCTGAAAATGATCTAATAACACGTGAAGAGCTTTTTGTTCTATCTCTGTCTTACCAATGCTGAACTTTACAGAAGTATAGAGAAAAGTCATCAGAGGATAAAATGATTAATACCTATCATGGGTAATAATGAGTTATCATTTTCATCTTTCTTCATCAAACAAGGCAATAATTACATTCTAAAAATGTTGTGATTCTCTTATTCTCATAATAGGTTTTTGTTTCTTGTTACACCAATTATGTACTTGAGTTGATTACAGTAGAGCAAAAACAACTAGAATAATTCTAATCAGATCTTATTACTTTTAAACTCAGTGCTACTCATGCAACAGAATCCCTGCATTTTTTCAGTCTCCTTCACGAAGACTTAATTTGTTATATGTTTACCCAGTGAAGTATGACAATGTGAAATATACAGTTCCAAAATAAAATTATATTCCCATAATCTCTTCTTATTATTCTCTGCCTTTTGCTCATTCACTATTACAGATTTCAGTAGGAAATAAATTACTTCAAACAGATATCTTGCAAAAATCTCAGTGAATGGAGAAGTGGGCTCCCTATAGCTTATGTAAAAGTAATGACATTTGTAGTCTGTGGGTTTAAAAATATGTAGGTTCAAGACATTGTGATAATATGAGATGGGGAAAAAAAAAAAGTGAGTAGAGATTACTCTTAGCTTTACTTCCACTGCAGGAAAACTTGGCTGATGTGTCCACAGAAAATTAGTGACTGCCTTGTCCTAAACAACAAATTTTTGTCTACCATTTGTCTTTGCAGTAACTAAGCAATATTCTTAAATTAAGTAATTGCTTTAGTGGGTAAAAGGGAAGATTAAGACATACAGTTTGAAAATACAATAAAAGATGGAAATTTTGAAAAGTGTGGGTTGACAGTTTTGAACTTTATTGAATCCTTTGATTGAGAGTTACTTTGATGTTTGAAGTTAGCAATAGTGTCTCCAGGATGAGCAGGCTGGTTTTAAAGGGATTATCTTATGTGACAAGTACCAATATTGAAGATTGATTCTATGCTGGATTTACACATTTGTTGACCTACTAATTCTGAGAACTCTTAAAACAAACACTAAGGAATTAGTAGGGTTTTCATTTAAACTCACAAAGACTTTTGTGAAGTGGCTTTCTCAGTGAGTAGCTACACAATATGTGTTTAAAAAAGACTACCACTGACAGTGGGCTAAGAAATGAGGTATTTTTAATGCTAGTAGGAGAATCAAATGTTAAAAACCCAAACTGAAACTGCACAGCACTATTTAATTGTTCAAATTAAATAGTACATCTGGCCACCCACAGACAAGTTTTAAATTCCTCAACTTAAAAAATTACTTCTGATGAGTGCATTAATGTACGAGAAACTCAACAGCCCTTCTCTAGTGAGCGATAAATGGTAAATGCTGTAGGGTTTTTGTTGAGAAGGAGCTGAATCAGCAAAAAAAAATACTTCCTCCCTCTTCTGCAAGATAGGTCTGCACAGACCCTGCCCTCTTATTTTTTTCAAACTGGGCAATTTTAATTTCAGCATGCATGCTGATGTTCAGCTGGTTACAAGTGTCTAATTATTGTGATTATATGCATGCAGACTTCATCACTTTTTTTCCCCCAAATGGAGCTGGCAAGGCAAGATGAGCTTGGCATTTTATCTACTGTATAATTTGCTTGTTTTTATGCTTAGTGTAACAGCTTGCTGAATAAGTTGCCGTAGTGAAATGTAGATAAACAACAAGGGGAGGGTGGGCACCCAGGCTGGCAGGTTCCAAGTGGTCATTGCACATATCTAAAAGACCTGTCAAACAGGCAAGGGAAAGCCAAAAAGGTGAGAGCAAATTCAGAAGTAACTCCTGCTGCTTGGTCACCTGAGTCTTCATTTTTTTTCCCTCATGGAAGTGATTCCTCTGTAGGTGAATAACATCTGTTGATGAAGATGTCCCCATGGTGGCCAGGTGTGTGCTCAGCTGGTGTCTCCTTGTGGTGGTGGCTCCTCATCTGGCAGCAGCTGCTTGGAATACACAGGGGTGTGTGGGGAGAACATCCATTACCTGAAGTCATGTGCCCCACCACTTTTGGGATGGAAGCAGCCAAGGATGGTGGCATTATTCTGAGAGCAGACCTGGCTCCTACCCTGCCACCAGGGCCACTGCAGCCTAGTTTACTAAGATCTGGTTATAATCAACTCTCTGAAAATCTAAGATGACTTCAGTCAAAAAGAAGTGTGTAAGTGAAGTCCTGTCTGCCCCACTGGGACAGAGTGAGAGGGAGAAGCACCTCAAGGGTCATCTGCTCTTAGGACATGGTGGTGGCTCCTTGCTCATTCTGTTGTTGCACATGATGAGGGAGCCTCCCATGTGCCTGGCCTGGCCCTTGCTGCTGCTCTCTACAGTGGCACAGCAGCCCCCTCACCTTTCCAGCCTGACTGTGTGTCACAGAGTGTATGCTTGGCTCCAGTCCTGTGTTTACTTCCTTGGCAGCTGCACGTGATTTGCAGTTTACGTGGAGACATTTATTGGAGGCCACTACCATGTTCATTTTAACAGCTTCCTTTGCCACAGATACCAGGTGACAGGCAGTGACTAGATGCCAAAGGCTGATGATTTTGGTTTCTAGCCTCACAGAGAGCTTGTGACCAGTCCATATTCATAGATGGGGTTGTGCAACTTGAGTCAGACCAGGTGTTAATCCTGGCCAGTGTCCCAAATAGAGGTGAAGGCTCTCCACAGCCATACTTGCTGCAGCTGTGCTGGGTCCTGTGTCAGGGAGCCTCCTTGCTGCTTCTCCACTGCTGGAGGACTCATCCACCTTCCCCCTCTTTGCATACACCAAAGCTGAGTGGTGATACAATGAGATAACCCAATCACAAGGCTTGGCCAAGTGTTTTCCAACATGAATCATGGGATGTAAGAATTTTGTGTGGCTCAACTTACTTCTTGGGAAGCTGACTTAGTCACCTGGCATGGGGTCTGTGGCAGGCCAGGAGGCAACTTCCATGACCTGCACTAAATGTTTTTGTGTGCTGCTTGGGTGGTTCAGCATTGCTTGAGTGTTTCTGTACAGGGCCATGCTCTAAGACAGCCTGCCAAGGGCTGTAACAATCAAGTGACAGGACAGCACATCACAAAACCAGTGCATTTTCCCTGCTTCTTTGGGCATGTCCCTGGACAGAGTGCAGGAGACTGTTCTAGGAGCCTTCTTTCTCTCTGATTCCAAAGAAAGATTTCTCAGTATTGAATCTTTTTCAAAAAAGATTTCAAACTTTTGCAGCAGCACCTCCTGAATTCTGTTTTTCCACTTGACCTTTTAATTGGTTAGGAGATGAAAAGTTTGGGGTATTTGTGGTTGTTCTTAAAGCAGTGGCTTGGTTTTATTTGTGTTCTGATTTTATAGCTTTTAGAGCGAGCTATGGTAGTATAGCCAAGGTTTTCTTGCAAGACTAATGTCTGTGTTCAGGTGGTTTTGGAGAATAAAATGTGTTCTTATATAACTCTGATACTACCACCAGGATGTGGGATTTATGAAAACCACTGGATTTTATGCGACTTGGCAGTAAAATGGTGAAAGGTAGGTTAACATCCCTTCACAATTCTGCCTGAAGTAAGCTCATGAAAATTCTCAGTTACCTCTAAAAGGTCACTAGCTTGCAGTAGGAATCCTTGGCTTTTGGTAATATTGCAGTTCGTTCATATTTTGTGTTTCTGAAATCTCTAGCATTGAAACAGGAAATTAATGTTTTCTTATCTAAAATAAAGAAAAATCCCTAACAAACCAAAACACACTTTTGGGAAATATTCACAAGATGAGAATTCTGAAATACCATTGGGGGCTGTGTGTTTAAATGTTGAATTTCAGTAATGGTGTTAAATTTTAAGAAAATACTTGTTTAAGTTACTAAATAGAACTAGGACATGTGTCTACTCTTGTGAAAACAAAGATAAAGGGCAAAGCAATTGACATAGAAATGTCAATGTCATTTTAGTTTAAAATGCCTATACATCTCCCCATCTTTTTATGAAATGCTGAGCTCTTGACAAAGTGTTTTGGTGGTGGTGTTCGTGGTTTCTCCTGGTTTTAAACTTTTTTTCACTGAAGTATTCATTTGAAGTATTTTTAACAGTCAGTCTCTTTCTCTCTTCTGCCCCCTCCCCTTCTTTGATTTTCTCATGTGCCATATGCTATGTGTCTTTCTGCAAGATCACTGGGGATAGATGATATCTAAATATACTTTTTCTCAGTTTTAACAGAGTGTGGCTCTGTTCCTAATTAGGACTTGAATGCTCTTCAGGATAAACATGTTAAGGAATATGATGCCATTTGTTAAATGGCTCCTTTATGAATATGGGAGGTGCTTTGAGCCTTCATCAGAATCAGCTTTTCTCCAAACTGTCTCAGTATTTCAACTGAATAATATATCAGCCAAAACCATGGGATATTAAGTAATATGGTTATAAAACAAATGTTTCTGCTTTTTAATCAGATTCCATATGCATGGTATACTCATGTACTTCTGTGAGTTGTATATCCCTTGAATAAGGATTTCAAGACAGATATGTGTTTGGACTGCCTTTAAAAATCTGAAGTTGAATTAAGGAAAAGAAATTTCAAACAAATACACTAAACACATCCAAACTGCCTGTTAAACTTTCTCTCATACCCATAAGAGCAGTTATTCCTATTGTGTATGATCTCTGTGTGTTAATGCTGATACATTGAAGGAGCCTTATCTTTGGGAGGTGTCTGGTCTAATAGAAACCACCCCATGGGTTTGTGCTGCATTATCCTTTGATCTCGAGTAGGACCTGCTGCTGGTCCCTCAGAGCAGGTGAGCCAGAGCCATAAACTGAGGCAGCTGCTGGAATTGCTGGGTGGAATTGACAAAGCACATGTGCACTGCTTGAGCGTTTCCTGGGTAAATAAGAGCAGGACATTTGACTGTGTTCTGTCCTGGTCTGAAAAAAACACGAGTTTTCAGTGTGATCTATTCTTCTGTTATTTTTAATTTTAAAGGGGTCTAAAAAGCCAAAAGCAGTTTTCCGAAGTGTTGAAGCTAGGGATTCTTGGGTAAGCCTAAACCTCACTAGCTTGGATACTAGAAACTGTATAGTACAGAAAGAGGAGGTGAAGCTATGAACAGCAGCTTCACAGTTGTATAGCTGGGCTGCTTTACCAGCTAGTTCATGTTTTTCTGTATGCTGCAGTTCATGCCAGATAGACACAGCTAATACATTGCCCAAGGCGCTGTCCCTTTCCAAAGCTGTAAAATAGACAAAGTAAGGAAGGATTATCGGGATTCTCTGAAGTATAGGGACTTGTCTGGATTTGCTGGCAAGGTCCTGAACAAATTGAGGTTTTGTACCTCTCCATCAGGCTCTGATCTGTTAGATACAGCCTGTTTGTAGCTTGTTCCCTAATTATTCAGTAGATGAAGAACATGGGAGTAAGTAAAGGAATGCCAAAAACTATAAGCCTCTTGACAGAGGGGTGTGTGTATAGTAAATTCAGGGAATGGCGAGCAAGTTTCCTTTGTGCTCCTGGTTTTTGGGGTGTGTTACAAGTCATAGACTTTGGAAAGAACAGATTTCTCTGTGAGATCTCAAATGCAGCCAAAAACTGTTTAAACTCTTCTTTACAATTATTGTGGCAGGCTGTAGGGAAGTGCAGTATGTATCTTTATGGCTAAATTTGTAGTATTTCTATGAATGCTGAAGCATTTATATCTGACAGTTGTGTGCTGTTTGAAACTCCAGGGTAATCTTTCTTTAGCAGAACTAATAAGAGATGGACTGATAAGAAACAGAAATCTGCCTCCTGCTTACTACGTGAATTACTTGATTTTCTGCTTCTTTGCCATCTTGCCATTTTACTTCCTCTGTTAGTGAATGTGAACTATTTTTAGGGGATGTGAACTGTTATGGATTTGTAGGTATTAATTTCATTGCATTACACTTTCTGGCAGCATTTTTTTTTCTGCAACAGGGAAATCTAGAAGTGTAGTGGGTTTTTGTTTTAAATACTGGTAATGAATAAATAAATAAAAATTGCTCACTTTAAAGTGTGTGTTATTTCAATGTAAATTTCTGGGCTAAGTGTTTATATAAAGTAAACAATAACATTTTGGGAATGTTATTGTTCCTGTTACTGCAATTTACTGGAATAAATAAGATCAGATTTACTGACTCATTTAAAGGATATTTTGATTCTTTTTTTATAAGCTGAGCAACTGTTCTGGGATTTTTGTTGTTGTTGATTATATTCTATTACTGCTCACATCATCCTTGGCAGCTATTTCTGTCCACCTTACATACCATGCTGTTCTGCATCCATGCATGTGGGTGGGTGTTTTTTGCTAGCCATTTCTTCAAGACTCATGTTAAATCTTTTTCCTATCACTACATCTACCATTCTCCAGCTTCCTAATGAGATACATCAGTGGGAACATTCTTCTGTAACTGAATTGGGATACAGAATTTTGCTTTATATGTGTATCTGACATGAATTCTGTAGATTCAGGAGATCAGTCTCTGAGAACTGAATGTGCTGCTGGACTTACCTGTATAGAGCTGGGTCTAGCTGCACCTACAGACCCTCAGAGTCCCAGGTGTCTGGTAGGACTGCACAAGAATTTAATAAAAAATCCACCAGACTTGCACCAAAGACAGACAAATAGTAATAGGAAGGGCTAGTCTGTGGGGAGTAAGAAATCTGGGCATTGAAGTAGAATTTAGATGTGTAGGGTATGTCTTACATGAAAATCAAGATCTTACAGTGCCATTATTAAAATTCACTTTTTCTTATTCTTATTAGACCACTCTTTTCCTGAGTGAGGTCATTGTTGCATTTCAGCTGTGTAATGCATTAACTAGACTAGTGCTACATCTCCTTTATCCTTAGCCACTTTGAGGAGGAGGTGTGCTGGATGTTGCTGCCCTGAAGCCAGTTCCAGAACTTGTTCCTCAGAGATTCTTGATGCCTTCAAGACTTGATCAGAGCAAGGAAGTATAATATAATTTAAAGCAAACAAACAAATCAACTCTCCTTCCCCTCCCCAAAAATGAAGCTTTTCTGGTATTGTCACACTGTAGGCATATTTAACTGAAAAGTTAGTGCAGGCTTAAAGTCTTGTGACAACTTTTACTATATGACCACCTGTTTGATTAAGCTCTAGCGGAAGAGGAAAGAGGCACCTGCATCAGAAAATCTGTTAAAATACTGATCAATGAAAAAAAACCTTTGCAAGAGAGGACTGGTTCATTGACTCTAGTTCCTGCTGTTACAGGCATATCACATCATAATCTAGTGCTCATATGTTAACCAAACTCTGTCTGTAAGGTTCTTGCCTCTACTGAAACCATCCTATATCTTTATTTCCTGGTGGTAAGGAGCATTTCAATTTCTGACATGTGTTGTTGGTAGTTTAACCATACTTGGTTCTAGTCCCAGTTAAAATAATTGAAAATTTAAGTAGTTCTTGTCTTTTTCAAGATTTACTGAATCAGTAAGAGAGACATTTACAGCCCCCTCAGAATGCAAATACACTGAGCTTTTTCTGGTGTTCTGTCACACGAGGATTGGCCTCTCCCTTCAACCACTTGCTGGTGAGGCCTTTAGACATAATGCTGAGGACTTTTGTATCAGTGTCTTGGGTGAAATATCGATTGATGTAATAGTCTGGTCTCTATCTAACCCTCATTTTGTCTCTCATAACCTGTTTCCTACCCACATTAAAGTTATTCATTTCCACCTCCAGCATGCTTAACAGCACTGGTGCGTGTTTTAGGGTACTCAGCTGTGTTAAAGCTAACTTTTCTTTCACCTGAAGCTGATATTTCACTCATCTAGAAAATGAGCTACAACATTGAGAAATAAAGTCATGTTGATCTTATGTGATTTTTCTCATGGGTGTTGGCAAGCTGATGTTGTGCCTTATTCTGCTTTCCTTTAGACTTTCTTTAATGATGCCTGCCTTTACAATGTGTTCCAACAACCTGTGTTTTTCCTGAGGTGTTTTATGTGAGCAGTAGTTGCCTGGATGACTTGGCTTTGCTTGCTGCTTCCTCTGTGATGTATTTTTTCAAATCTAGTTACTGTGCTTATTGAATATTTTCATATTATATACTACCCTATACTTAATAGTTTTATTAAAGCCCTTGCACCTAGTCCTGCAATTGCATTTGTCAGCTCTTTAAGAATCTACTGATGATGGTTACTGAGTTTTTTCTAGTTTTGAATGGATTAAGGTCTTTGAGTTTTGCTGCTGTTTTCATGTTCTTTGCCTTACAGGCATCTTCAATTTCCCAGGCTGTAAAATAAGAAAGTTAATTCCATTTTGAGACTATTGAAAGTGGGCTGTAGGGCATCTTGATGTTTGATGCTCTGCACAAGTGTTGTGCGACGCCTAAGTGAAATTTTCATTTCATTGTTTAAAAGTAAGCATAGCAATGCCATGGGGACTATAAAACCACGTCCTCATTTCCCTTTTCACCCTAAAGGAGCATTTCTTCTGCTCCTCCCCTACATGGCTCTGTGTGCTTGTTCATGCTAAGCAGGAGTGGCAATAATTCCTCTTCCCAGTGCTCACTCCACCTGTCAGTGATGTACCATCCATCAGGCAACACTGCCAGCCACCTTGTCCTTTTGCCCAGAAGGGAAGATGTTCTTGTGCTGCTGCTGTGCTGAACTCTCAGTAAAGAAACCAAAACAGGTAGCAGTTTATCTGCTATGTCTCAGGATTTTGCCAGGACAAAAGAGGCAAAGCCACACATCTGGGCATTGAAATGTGGTGTTTCTCAACAGATGATAAACCCCAAAAGATGTTCTCTGAATGTGTGTAGTAAGGCTAGGAATGGGTTAGATGTGAATGATGAAGAGAGCCAGGCTGACTCACTCAGACAAATTTAAATTACTTGTGTAGTTTTAGTTCAGAGTGTGTTAAAGTCCATTCAGATTCATAAACACCATTTTCCCAGCTAGTGAGGTGAGTGAAACCTCTTCGTTTCTAGTTTCCCTGGGGGAAAGTACAGAGTAGGTAAGAATAGATAAGAAAGATCAAGCCACCACAAAAAAACATATTTAAGGAAGAGTTGTGACTTTGCATGGTGACAAGTTCTCTTAAAATAAAAACATTTTAAAAAACTGAAGCTCAGCAGATGGCTACATAATCTGTTGTTGAGACTGTAAAGATGGAGGCTGAGGGGACTTCTGGAAGAACCTGACACACCGTGACAGAGGAGCGGTACAGTGTTTCTGCTTTCCTCAGGTCCTTCCTTGCCTTCCATCGGGCCTTCCCAAACCCTAGGGAGCAGACACAAACCCCATTAAATTCAGGCTGCTGTTAAGAGAGGGAGGCTGGAGGGCTGTAAGCAAGTACAAGTTTTGGAGTTCATGAAGTGTAAACTCCCTAGAAATTGCATTTTCCTATTCTTTTTTTCTCCTGAATTCGTCTGGGGGCTAGGACTAAATCTTAAAAACTTTACCAAAATATTTTTTTAAAATCTTACCTTTTAAAGATGTAAAATTATTTCAGTATTTTAGAACATAGAGTTTTGAATCAGAAGAAGTGAGGAGGCAACGATTGTCCTTCCGGACAGGACAATTTATGAAGTGAGGACGATGCTATTGCTTAAAAAACTGTCTGCTCAGATTGCTGCTGGAGAGGCTTGTTGGACTCTAATGTTTTTTGTCATTGCCAAGCCAACTTCTTTTAGCCTTTCACAAAGGAGAAAAGGTAAGCCTTACTCCCATTTTGAGGAGTATTTGAAACCTACTGTTGCCTCAAGCTTTAGCTTCCTATGCTGTGTGGTTGAGTGTCTGATAATGAAACATGAAAGCTTTCTATTTTTGTCTTGTGAATGTAGCTCATGTTTCATGGGCCAGATTGGTTGGGTTTTGTGTGTTCCTTTTTAGTGCTGCCTTTATTGTGGGGAAGGGGGAAGGAGGGAAGAGCAAGTTCACTGAGGTGCTAAATTTAGAGTGGTTAGAAGTGAGCATGTATATCTGGGGGTCTTTCCAGCTTTTCAGACTCAAGGCACCTGAAGAGGCTGAATTGTGACCAAGCATGGTAGAGTTGAAGGGACAGTTCTTGGGCACCAGAAACCTGCTTGTCCTTTACCCCAGTGAGTATCACAAGTGGCAAATCTGCACACCTTGTGAAAGAAAAGACAGTTTTTCTCTCTTTGTCATTTGAAGTTTACACTGCAGACATAGCTGTTGGTGGTATGGTCTTGATCTAGTCAAACTTAAAATATGCATTAAAAAATTATGATTGATTCTGGATGTTTAACTTCTCTATGCCTGGTACACTAAAGAACTTGATATAAAAATTTTTGTTTACATAGATGTATTCTTGGAGATGAGGGACAGTGGAATTGTGGGTTTTTTGCTAGCAGTGCATCGTACAGAGAAGATGTTAAATGGGACGGGTGCAAAAAGAGGACATAGAGGAGAGGCCACGATGTTCTGTGCCTTGCATTTTCTTCACACGTTTTCTGCCTAAATTTATTTTGTAAACTTGCTTATCTGAACTGTAGTTGTCCAAGTGTTTTTAGTGAGTAAGTATAAAAGCAAAATATGATTTGTACTTTCTTTCTTTAAGACCTATAACCTAGCTGTAGAATTAATATATTTTTCATTATAGTTGTTTATACTGGATTGTTCTCCTACCTCATTTTGCTCTCAGATGTTGGTATTTCCACTTTTTTAGGATGATGGAAATCTTCCTTAAAAACATTTCTGCACATGTGTTACAGAATGAAATGCCATATCTGTTCACAGTTCTGCTGTAGGAATTTTTCTGTGGAGACAGAAGCCTGCAGAATTGTGTGTGCAGTGTGAAGCGCTTCAGAGGAGAGGCTCTGTGCTTCAGCACCCATGCCACAGTCCAGCTTGCAATTCTGACTACAAGCCACAGCCAACAAGTTCTATAGCTCAGCCTTCCCTCTCTTTCTGCCCCAGCTGTTGGCTTCCCAACCTGCCAGCATAACTCCTCTGCAAGCGTGATCTGTGGGAGGGAATAAAGGCTTTAGCTGTTCTGGTGGAGCTCAGGTTAAGTGAATGCCACTGGATTTCACCTCCTCCTGAGTACTGGCACACCTGGACAGCATTCCACACTGAGGATGGCTAAGATCCATAGCAGTGCTGTTTTCCCTACAAAATAGTTGGGGTTGTTAACACTGAGAGTAGGTGCTGCTTTTTGTGAGGGTGTGCCCAAGCTGCATCTTCAGAGTGACTAAGATGTTCAGCACCACGCTGCCCTGTTCAAAATGAACAGCCTTGGCATAGTGACAATAGGTCCTGCATTTGTGATGACATTATCCAAACTACCATCTTGTGCAGCCAGGTGAGAAGTTCTCTTTTGAAAAAAAAAATCACACCGGTGCTGCTGACAGCAGGCAGCAGCTTCCAGGTAAATCTGCTGGGTTGCAGGTGAGTGTGAGGATAGTTCAGCTTCCAAATGCCTTTTTAGAGCATCCACAGCTCCTTGCCAGGCCCTGTGTGTGTAGTATGGAGGGAAGAACCCAGTTGCTCGGGCAGCCCTTCCTGCTGAGATAGGTGGTGTCCTGTGGAAAAGACATGGCTCACATGAAAACCTCTGGGAAGACTTCATTTGCCTTCTTGAGTGTACCTTATTTTCTGGAAAGCGAGAGTTGCACTAGAGCATGTGCAGCCATCTGGGATTTCATTGCTTTAAGTGAAAAGATTCCTTCATGACTAGGAAGATGAGAATAGAGCTTAAATAGTGGAAGGTGAGACTAACTTCGTGTTTGTTCTGCAATACAAGTTCAGTGCTTGTTTTTACCTGGTTATGAAAACATGAAGCTTCTTAGGTTTTGCTGTTTCATACTCACAAGACAGCAGAAAAGGTGTCTCACAGTGTATCTTTTTGATCCTGTTTGCTATAATTGAGCACTGTATTCATATTTATATGTCCAGAAGACATAAAAGTACATATTAATCTCAGTCAAAATGACAAAAAAGAGTATATTTTGGATATGTGCATTTGGAGTATGCTTGAAGTGAGTTGCTTTGTTCTCCATGTGCTCTGAGACA
Organism: Molothrus ater; assembly: GCF_012460135.2. NCBI lineage: Eukaryota > Metazoa > Chordata > Aves > Passeriformes > Icteridae > Molothrus > Molothrus ater. Next base: position 93,246,981 of record NC_050478.2, on the reverse strand, counting down.
GAACAGGTTGTTTGTTACATGGGACTTTCTGTACAGAGACTTCCCACCTCTTCCAGTTGAGGAAGCTCATGCAGCCTGGTCTGATACATGCTTGAACTTGCATCTAGGTAAACAGGGCAGATTAAGTGCAGTCATTGATGGGGGCCAGAGAGGGAGAGTCAAGTAGGGTTTGTGTGGAGGATGCAATTAAGGAGGCTCTGTGACCTGCTACGGAGGGACAGCATTTGAGGGTAACTGTGTGCATGTTCCCGAGTAATTGTCCCTGGGGAAGGAATGGTAGAAAGCTGACCAGACTTCTGGCTAAACAGTTACTCAGTCTGGTTAAGCTTTTGCAGGTGGATCATTCACAAAAATACGGTTTGTTTTCACAGCATCAGTTATGTCTGCCCTGCCTGTTTAGCATGAGACAGGGAGTTGTTTTGAAGAGCATTGCAGGCTGGTTTTGTTAAGCTTCATACCTGCAGCTGTTGCTTTTCCACGTGCGCAGGTTTTTTCAACACTGATGGAACTAAATGTTTTTCTTCTTAAATTAAATGTGTTCACAATTTAAAAAAAAATCCTCAATAAGCCAGGTTCTTGGTGGCTACAGATTTGCTGGAGGAAGGCCAGTGGGGCTCTGACTGAACAAAAGAATTGGAAGAATTAGAAATGGGAAATGCTACTACTTGACTACACATGGCTAGAACTCCTTTGTAAGCAAAGTCTGAGCACATAAACAGCTGGTGACAGGTCCCTATGAAAAATGGTTTTGGCTTACAATCCCCAACCACTCTTCATGAGTTACAGAGCAAATTTCAATTAGTGTTTGCATTTGGTTTGGTTGGTGGCTCTTTTTTTGACGTTGCTTGGGTTAATTTGTGCTCTTCCCTTTTTCTTCCTTCCATCTTACAGTATGTAGTGGAGCTATCTCTCTGCAGTCCTGCTGTTGGCTTTCTTGTTGTCCTACTTGCTGTTCAGCCCCATAGGGAAGGGGATCAGCTCCTCCACCTGTGCGCTGCACTGGTAACCAAAACCACTTCTCTGGAGCATGGCAGGGAAGGGAAATCAGTATGGTATCAGTAATTGTATCTATAAACTCAGAAGTCAGCAAGGTCTCATGCTGCACCAACGTGACATTTCTGTTGCTAAAAGGGGTTTCCCAGAGAGGGCAAAAGCCCTTTTGGACTCAGAAGAAAAGAGGTCTGTGTAAAAGCACAAGCTAGTTCTTATAAATCAACACCTGTTTATTAATGGTTCTGTCTTTATGACAAGTTAGGTTAATGGAGAGAGAAAGGACTGTAGGAATCAGCACAGAATTACTTTCAAGTGGTGTTACACCTACAATCATTAATGAGTTTAATGAGTTTTCAGTGTAAATGTCTATTTAAAAAAGCATGACTTCTTTTTCTTTGCTAAGAGACAATAAGAATGGACAGCAGTACCTCTAATGTTGGACAGACTCTAATTGAAGGCAGAGAACATGCCAACTAGAAAATAACTGCTTTGTTATTTTATTTTTGTGTTTGGTTGGTTTTTTTGGTTTTTTTTTTTGTGATACCCCTGATCAGATTTGGCATCACAAATCTCGACTGCTGTTTAAAAGTTTCCCTATAGAAGTGAGAGAGAGAAATCATGAGAGTTCAGCAAAAACAAATGCATGAAAATGTTGAAATGTGCATTTGATGTAAGAACATCGGAAGCACATGCAGAAAGGTGAGATGATGCTGCCTGGAATACTTGTCTTTGTAGAAAGGAGATTTTATTGCTGCCCCGTTTTTCTGAATGTTCTCGAGGTTTTGAGAATGTTTTGTGTTTTGTAATGTGCAGTGGCAAAAAGCAGAGATGTTCTGATGATAACATTTGGTAGTTCCTAAAGAACATTATTTAATATCTTTGCTCAGCAAATTTAATTGTTGCTGATGAAAATCGGGAAGTTAATACTTACATGACTCAAGGCAAACAACTTTGAACAGGCCCATTCCTGAAGTTTTCAGTTTTAGCAGATACCTCAAGTCAGACAAAACTTCAAATGCATGACTCCTAGTTGCCAGCTAGAAGTGTTTTGTTGTTCCTAAGGGTACAAAGCAATTTCTTTTATGTTTTGGGCAGAGAGTCATGGCTGAAAAGCAGTAGTGCTTCTAAGCAGTAGTCAGTCAGTAGCGCTCCTAAAGGTAAATTGGGTAACAGTGATTTGCTGGTCAATGGATGGAGTTCATGAACCTTTAGCTGTCTGTGGGCATGGACTCTGGCTTGATGTTGTGAATTTACTCATAAAAGATGACTAAGTGGTTTATAAGGTTTATTTTGCTGGTGTGTTTGACCTCCTCTGGAGTCATTGATGACAAAGAGCTGTGAGTTTCCACAATTTGATACTGGTTACAGACAGATAAGACTGTTGATGGTTTTGATCTCACTGCAGGTAAGTCATGGGATTATGAAATGAACTGGTAAGGCCTGGTTCAGCTCTTCTTTTCCTCATGCACCTACCAGGACTTCCAAAATGTGCAAGTTCCACCTGCCTGGTCAGCCAGGTCACCAGTGCTGTGTCCTATGGTGGTGTGGGGTGTCCAGCCTCTCCATCAGACTAGTTCAGCATCTGTGCCATCACCTTTGTGTCCGTGTGGTTTCTGACTTCTTGTTGCATTTAAGGTAAAATTAAAAGCACCTTGCCATCACTGCAAACACTCACCTGATAAACACTCAGCCTCATGAAATTACAGGTGTTTTGGGAAACCCCTGGTAGGAAGGATGGGGTGTCAGCACTTCCTGTAGTACTGTGGATCTGGAAGAGAAATCTAGTTCTCACCTGCCCTTCCAGGTGAAACATATGTGCCTGCACATAGTTGGCAGCGGCAGCCATCGATTTAAGCTGCCTGCCTGCAGGTCTGAAGTTGTTTCTTCCTGTCTGGGAGAGAACTTTGTGCTCTGGGATAAGTATTCTGGCTGCACACGTGTGTCTCCCTCTCTGTGGCACCCTCAAGACCAGAGGTAAGTGGAGCATTTCAGCTTCCTAATCTTCCACGTGTGGGGTTTCTCTGGCTGTGATAACATTATGATGCAAAGGTGTGGGGATTTGCACAGCTCATTCTAAGTCAGGGGGCGAAGAGCATAGAGGGTGGCTGGCATGTCTTTGGAACTGCTCCCTCATGAGGCACCTCTTCTTTGCTCAGGCAGCAGGCACCAGACAAGGAAAAGCACAGAAGTGCAAGTATTTCACAGTTGATGGGGCAGCTGGGCAAATGACTGAGTTCCCTGGTGAGTGCTCCTTCAGAGGCATGGATTTTGTATCGTGAAGGGTGTAGACTGCAGCTGGCTTCCCCAGTGACTCTGCCTGTCTGCTGATAGTGTTGTAGATGGAAGATAAATTGCTCATCATTGCAGTCTGACAGCTGACTAGAGAGCAGAGTAGAATTAATTCCTGAACTTCTTCCTTAACTATTTCATTTACCTGGGTGGATGTTCACTACTGAATGTCTTAACTCCTTCACAAGAATGAACAGTAATAGAATCATCTGCCGTGTTTGTTTCATGTGTTGTTTCATCCTAGATAACACAGCAAATATGGTGTTTATCTCTCTCAGGGAAAAAATGTAGGTAGTTAAAATAAGCTGGAAATGCAGTCTTACTCTATTTGGTAGAGGCTGTTGCCTTGGGCTGTGGCTTATCTCATTAACCAACCATGAAAACTGTGCAGTTTTCCATCTTTGCTCTTCATCAGATAGATTACCATTCATATTATTTATCTACAGTTGTTCAGGGCAACAGTGGGTAAGGTATTTGTGTATTTCTGATCTATTTACACAAGGCTGCTCTCTGATTATTGCAGACTCTGGAGCTGGCCCTTTAAATGCATGTGTTGAACAACTGCTCTGTAATTAAATAAGAAAATGCCCTTTTATTCGCAGGGGGGGTTTGCCTACCTTGTATTGTGCCTTTCAATTACCTATTGAGGTATTTGTGCTGTGAATGTGCTGTGGTAACAACAGGCTATTGGAAAAGCTGGTAGCAAAACAATAGCCTGAAATAAAATACTTTCTGGAGGCCTCTCAAGGGTGGTTAATAGACAATTCCTGAGCTTTTAGCTGTTAAAAGTCTGCTCAGAGCTCCAGCCAAGTTACAAAACATGTTTTGTCTGGCCCTTGTGTGGATCAGTGAGCCAAAGGGTTATGAACAGTTAGAAAAATCCTTTCTCACAGAGTTTGGGCCCTTGTTTTGGAAAAGCTGTTGAGATTGTATGAAGAAGGTAGGGTTTCTCCCAGGTCTCCATTAGAGGAGTTTGAGTCACTTAGGTAAGTGGGGTTTGGGATTTGTATTTGTTGTTTCAAATCCATGCTCCTCTATTTTGTTTTTCTACTGATAAGATTCAGTAGTGGTTGGAAAAGGTGGCTTGGCTACTAATTTAGCATGGCCATAACTTGTCAGGAGGAGAACACTTGGGGTACAGAGTCCTGGGAGAGGGCCAGGGAGCTGCAGGCACCCCAGGCTGGGACCAGGTGAGAGCAGGAGCAGGCAAGAACCCACTGGATAAGCTTGGGATCTCAGAGAGGTGCTCTGGCAAGGGCTGGAGTGCAGCCCAAATGTGCCAACTCCAACAATGACTCCATGGCCACCTTTGCTATGTCTTATTTTAGGTTGTAATCTATTAGAGCATTTTTCTGAAGATGAGACTCAGGTTTTTTTAGGTGTCTTTTTTTATTTAGTACTTTGAAAAAGAAGATTCTTTTTATAAAATGAAATATCATTGCTGTGTACAGTTCTGGGACAGATGCTCTATGTTGTCATGTTGTTCTCATTGGAAAGCAAACATAGATATAGTTACAGCAGTGTTAAATGCTGTGACTAACCTAACATACTCTATTACATACTGTTTAGGATTTTATGCAGCCAAGCATGTTATCTTTCACTGAAAGAATGTTTACTACAATTTTATATTGGTAATCTGCAAAGGGCTGCTAAGTGTACATGACAAATGGATTGCTTCTTGCAGTAGTGTGAAGAAAATTGTAAGAAATTCTTGATGAAGTCTTCTGCTCCTTTAGTACCAGAGAAGTGCTGTGAAAATAAATCTCTGTATCCTCCTTGTGTATTTTCTCCCTCCACTGTATACATTTATGGGGAGGGGGACTGATGGAGACAACACCCAATCTGAAAAACATGTCTATTTTGTTTTCCTCTATTCAGTTGCTGATGGCTTTAAAAGTAAGAGAACTATCAGGTCTTATGTTTTCATATTTTTCCCTTTCTCTTTAACCAGCAGCATAGCTGATCTGTATTTTCCTATGTATTACATAGAGGGTTTTTACTCTTCTACTCCAAGTAGCCACAATGTTTTCTCCCATGATGCTGTGGAGCTGACCACGTAGGTGACCTCTGCTTTTTAATTTGCTAGCAAAACAAACTTTGTGTAAGCATACAAGCGCACATTTGATTTCTGATTATGGTGTACTTTTTTAAAAAAAGCAGAATGAACCTTTTAGAAAACTGTCTAAAGTATGAATGTATTTGTCTTGGCTGATGCAATAGCTGAAGGGGAGCTGAAAGAGCTGTTTGGAAACCACCTGTGTATCTGTGGATAGCAGGAGTGCCAGATTTACAGACCTCTTGACCAAAATGACATACTTTGTGTATGTTAGGGCATATGAATGAAGCATGCTACCAAATTAATTTGCCCAAACTGGAAGCTGATTTTACAGTGAACTCATTTCTTTGCTTCAGCGTTCTTAGGTTTGCTATTTAATTCTGTGAATTAGCATCAATACACGTGGGAGGACATTTTCTTTGGATCCTGTATTAAATTATTCTGAAGAGGCCCTGACAGTGAGAGGAGTTGAATGTCTGTCTCCTCATCTATCCTCTTAATGGGCCTTGCACTGTGTATTTTTGCACCTATTTTGAAGCAGTGATATTAGTTTTCCAATTACTGCTCAAGCGCTTTGACGGTGACTATGAGCAGTTATGCAACATGTCTGAGTTGCTTCCTTTTTCCCAAGAGTGAGCAAGGACTGACAGAACAAACATAGGCTTCTTTGTACGAGTTAACTCTTAAACTGAAATTTGGAGCTCATGCCGTGGATATTTTGAACAAGTCCCTGATTAATAAAGATGAGAGGTTACAGCTATTAAAGAAAAGATGAGTGCTAGCACAGTGTCAGAACAGCTGGAGTTGGTTCTGGTTGTTCTGAAAAGCTGAGTACAAGTTCGTGTAGCATTTTTGTTTTTCATCCATTGTAGGGAGCAGTGGCATTTTATTTATTTAAGGTTAATCAGCCCAAATGGCACTGATTGTTCTAGTGTAGGGGTTAAACAAATACATAAAGCCTTGTGTGGGCTTGTTACTCTGCTACTTAAGTGCCTCAATGATCTAACTGGCCTCCAGCATTTGTTTTTCCTTCAGGGATGTCCACCATGCCTGTGCTGCCCTTTCAACAGGGAGCAGGTTTGCCAGATTTACCAGCAGATGCATCTCCAAACGAGTTGTCTGTGTCTGGTAGGATGCTGGGGGTGAGCTGCCATCAAAGGGCTGCCTGGGCTGGGTCTGTATACCTGGATCACAGGAAGACTCAAAGTCATGCAGCTGTGGTGCATCACTAGGTGCTGAATTACATTACCCTTCCTTTTGTGCTCTTTCCTGCAATAATGATGCCATCTCATGGCTGGTCCTCTCTAAAAAAGTTAGGCTAGGGTTCTCTTCTCTTTTATCTTTGGGGGTTTGTCCTCTTGGGGAAAAGCAAAAGAGTGGTAATTAAAATCATGGAAGTTGTCCATCTCTCAAGGAAGGTCCTCCTTCCAACACAGGATGGCTAGCAAGCTCTGGCTGAGCCAGCTGCACCCATTCTAAGAAGTTTCCATTTCTGTTTGCCACCTGCCCTCTGGCAGAGGTTACAGCTCCCGTGTTGGGGTTGGTGGCACAGACATGGCAGGAGACGCCTACAGAGAACCAATGTGGTGTGTGTGCACATGGTGGGAGCCCCTCAGCCTGGCTGAGCCACCTGAGCAGCTGGGTGGCTTTGGAAGTGCCCTGCAGGGTGGTGGAACTGGAGGGGAGTGGGCTCAGCCTCTCTGGCTTAGCTGTGTTAGGCTGGATTAGATGGGCTACACAGCTGCATCCTAAGACTGCATTTTGGCATGTGCACGGACACTTTTCACTTTTAATTGATTTCCTTCACTTTCTTGCCTGCTTCATGCAAGTGTGACCTAGAATGTGAAGTGCCAAGTCTGATGCAGTGCTCCTTGCTTTGCAAGCAATTTTATATATTATTCCAGGGTATTAATTTAGTTCCCTTTTTAAAAAAATTAGGAGATTTTCCATCTTGGATAGAATGATTTAAATTTCCTGCTGCTTACAATGATCTAGTGGATGTAGTTGGGTCTTGGAAGAGAGCAGTTTATATGCATAAAAGAGAAGGTAGATTCTGTTTCTAGTGCTGGATTATACTCAAATATTTCTGTGTGAATATGGTTAGAATAAAAGGCACCGTGTATTTGTGTGACTGTTATAAAGCTTGCTGTCTTCCTCTGTAGTGTCCCAAATTGTGTGTAGCTATTACCACCCCCACTGCCATCTGTTTCAATTAATAACAAGGGTAAGACAGAGATGATTGTTGAACTCTAGACTTCCTTTTGTGTGTGTGTTTCATAGATTTGCTGACTGTATTTTGATAACAAAATTGATTTATGGAGCTGTACCAGAAAGGTACCAGTTTTATGGGTTGTGGAGATAGCACTGATTATAATTTTTAGTTAGTTTGTTTAAATACATCAGCTTTTAAGTCTTGTCCTTCCCTTCATACTTTTCAGATGGCCTCATTTGTTTGTCGGTTCAAAAGGTTTCTCTCTTCTCCAGGAATCAGCAAATTAAACACTAATCAGTACGGGTTTTTTCCTTCTCTAAAACTGTTGGTTACCTTGTATTTGTAGTCTCTCTGTGTTAGTTTGTTAGAATGAGCCAGAAAATACTTGAATCACTGCTCCATTATAAAAGCAGTACTAGCTGTATGTACACAGGAGTAAATGCACTGCAAGTAGTAGTATTTCAAACTAATAATCTGGAATAGAACACAGCACTGCCTCATTTAAAGTGTGGTTCTGCAGCTATCTATGCATTTCCTAATGAAAAGGAGTGGGTTTATAACATCAACAGAGTGACTTTAGAGAATCAAAACATGTTCCATGGTAAAAGTGACCTGGAAAGAAATATTTTCACACAGTTCTGTGTTACCACTATTTTTCATTCATTACACATACACACATCCCTGACTGAGATGTTTTTTGGTCTTGTTTGTTGGTTTCAGAAGCTTCCTGGCTTTCACTAAGAATTATTTAGTGTCCCAGATCTGCCAATTATGAGCTTCTCAAGCTACGGGCACAGGAGCAGAGGGACAAACCTCCAGGCAGAAACATGGAGCAAATAGCACGGAAGCAGCTGCAGACAAAAGGGCAGGTTGTGTATTTGATGAGCAAGAATTCAGTGTACTAGAATTGCAACATAGGCATATGAAAGGTGACAAATTTAGCCCAGGGTAAACTTGCCTTTGGGAGAGAGCTCAGTGTTAGTGTCAGGTGTTCAGAGCTTTTAAATCAGGACCGCTTGTCTTGGCACAGATTAACCCTTTTGTGAACCTCTATCCTTCATCTTGGCTACCCCCATGCATTTGAGTTTCTCTGGTCATGTTTTCTGATTGCATTTCGGGTAGGGGGAAACCAGAACCTGGTGTAGCATATTGAAGGTAGAGATGGTGCATTTCTCCTGGATTTCCAAGCCTTTGGTGATCCAGGAGAAACCATGTATGCTGGATATCTGGAGATCATAGCCACTCTTACGTTTACCTGAACTCAACAGCCAAAATCCAGCATGTCTTGCATGGGCTGCATGTCAGGAAGTGTAGTGTGTCTCAAGCACGTTGACTGAGCATGAGCAGAGCTGCTATCAGCAGAGCAGCCCAGGCTTTCCAGATGTGGAAATTCAACTTGCTGTGTTTAAGTGCAATCTCTTTGTTTCTGCATAGAATAAATCTTACAGAATCACAGCTGAAGAGGTTGCTCAGCCTCAGCCTAGTTTTTCTTCTTACCAGTTCTTCCTCAGAATGCTGGCATGTTGCCAGCAAGTAGCAACTTGAGACAGCATAAACAAAAATCACTGTCCTTAGCAATGAAGGTTTTTGTGTGATACTGAAGTCTTTGGATGGATTACACAGCCTGCTGGAAACAGAAATGTGGCAAAGACTAGAAATTGAGTGAAGAGGAAAAATTATTATGTTAGTCCTTAAATGGAATTACCTTGCCATTTGTCACTTCTGTAGTGTTTTTCCTTTGTATTAAATCATCTTTCTGGTTTGATTGCAGGGAAGTATCATGTGCCCCTCCCCAGGAATGATACCCTATTACGAGAGCTGATGCTTCTCCCTGTGTGGTTGTGTCTTACCTCACATCTGCATTTGGTCACCTCACTTTTTTAATGTGTTGCTGCACTGGCTCAGTGCAGGGCTCCTTGAAGCCTGTGCTCTATAGGCTTTGACCCCCTTGGAAGGAGCATTATTAAGTACCAGGGTTTCCAGACAGCTGTGGTTCCTTCATCATTTGTTTATAGTGACATGATTGTTAGAGCCAGGGTCAGATCGCATATTGTGAACCCTGAGGAGCCAGAAAAGCTTGTTTTTTCTAGCTAATTTACCAGGCTCCATAAACTTCATAGAATTGATTGATTTTTACCATGAGTGAGTCAATGATGTACTTTGAAAGCTGTTATGTATCTTCATGTTGCTGCAGGAAAGTGAAACTGCCCCCTCTCCCCCACCCACTTTTGCATATTTGAAAGCAGAATTCTTCAGACTTTTTATTAGCAACCATAACAGATGCTTCGCTTCTGAAACTGCTCTGAGGCATCAGATTGAGAGGAGCTGAGGTTACAGGCTCAATTCTGATATTATTGGATGAAACACTGTGGTCTTTATCATGCAAAGAGTGGGCATAGATATATTATTTTAAACACTGGTATTTGGCATCTCTCTTGAAAGGGTTATATCTACTTGCTTCTGTCGCCTGCATTTTTAGATTAGGGCCTTAACTACGTGTCTGTGTATTTTAACAGCTTCTAGGGTAGGAGTGGCCTCATTAAAAATGTACTTCATGATCATGATGATGCAATTGTTTGAGGCAAATAGCCAGATTTTGTTTTTTTCTGTTAAACATGTTATTTTTTCTGTTAAACAAGTGAGCACTCTTGCTTCTTTAGCTTGAGCAAAGCAGTGTCTCCTGGAGCTTCTTTACACAGCCTGGAGTCGATGTCAATAGAGGGTCCCATTGTTTCCACCTCCCCTGACCTCTACTTTAGGAGATACCTATACCTGAAGACAGAAGATCTCTTAAGTTCCCATCTAATTTATGAGCAAGAGGGAGGTAGTGGCCCTGTTAGAACTGGTGTGAGCTCTGCCATGCAACTGAATTTGAAAAGTCGACCCATCACAGACACGTTGATGTGGATGCTTTCTGCTCCTTCATTTCTTGGTGCATTTGTGTGAAACAGGCTTGGATTTAAGGAAGGGAAAGAGAAGACATCTGTATCTAGCCTGCAAGAAAATGAGAAATGATGATGTAGACAAGCTGAGTGATTACAGGACCCTGACATGAAGACATAGAAGATAAAGCTGGGGGTTTTTTTCAGTGTTGCAGTTGTGGGTGGGAGGTTTTGAGTTTTAATCGCTGTGCTTTACTGACATCATTAATATTCTCATCTGAATAATGAAGTTAATTATTCAATAATACAGGTGTTTGTGTGTGGGCGGGGTTCAAATCTTCCATATATCTGATAGTCTGTTGGGTAAAATTTTGTGCAAATCTGCTACCAAGACACTGATCATTTATTTATAGCGTGTTTGGGAACTTAGCTGCGTAATTCAAAATCTTTATAGTGATTTCTTTAAAACTTCTAATTTTAGTTGTACAAAACTCCTCTGTTGATATAAGCATCAAAGCTCAATAAAAGGAAAAGAAAACATTTAGAACTTCAAGCCATGAAAGATCTTGAGAAGAGATGATAAACAAGAAGTAGGTAAAAAAAATGGTGGTGACACACATTAATCAGCTATTTAGGCAGCACAATTGAATGACATTTTTCTTTCTGATGTCTGTGAGAATACCAGCAAATTGACTGAATCCAGGTGAGTTTATTGAAGTGGTTGATGGTTGATGTATAATTCCAGTGATAGTTAATCAGTGTTACTGTGAATTTAGGCTAAGGATGATAGTCACATTAGAAGCAAATTTAGCTAAACTGGTGTGTGTATATGAATGCCATACTTTATAACTGGCATAAACTTAAAATTGCACTTGCAGGCCTTGTTTCTACAAACTAAGATGGACTGTGGTGGTTTAAAACCTACCATCTAAAAAGAGCAAAGGCCATCATTCTCAGGTTTACTTTCCTTTTTGGCAGGCTGTGCTATACCTCCATAGAGAAAAGTAAGATAGCCCACAAATTGAAGAGCTTCTAAATCATTACTCTAGATAAAATGATAAAACCCAGGAGGATCTACTTCACTCTTCACTTCTGTAGCTTGCTCTAACAAGCAGAGTGAGTTGTAAGTTCACAACTTAGAAATAGTATAGCAGTGAAGTAACCTTTTAAAAGCTCTCTTCCTCTCTCTAAGACTCTTGTGTTCTGAAATGAGCAATAGTTAACTAGCATCAAGCACATGGATCAGTGCTTATAAAAGCAAAATTCACACACAAAACTGCTCTGAAAGAGAGTTTGATTTAGAAGACTTTTGCATCATGTGCAGAACCTTGTGAAGGCTTTCTGGGGAAGCAAGCTGATTTTTTTTCCCAAGTTTTCAGAGGCATAGACAGTTTAAAAGCTACTGAAATCTTTTGAGTGTTGGGTACCAAGTTGCAGCAATTGTTATACTTAACTCCTAAGTTTGAAGAGCAGAATCATTTGGTGGTTTTTGCAGTCAGTGAATTGTTATTCCCTTCTTTTTGAGCATGATTTCTGACTTTTTTGGTTTGTTTTATCCATTTGGCTGTTAGAAATCAAAGTTGTTCTCAGGTAAATGGGGATGTTTTGTTTATTACATGCATTTTTCCAAGCTAATGTATTGTAAAAGAAGCTGCATAAGTAACATATAGGCTGTAATAGTGTGATACTGTCAAGAATCTTTGCAAAACCAGAAATTCTGAAAATTACTTTTCTATTGAATAGGAGCATATTAATTTTTAATAATTAATAGCATTACATAATTGACATCATTAATCAGCAGAAAGAAAAATAGCCTTTCATCAATGGTTACTTAGTGGTTTTTGCTCAGCTCATGCAGCCTGTACTTCTTAGGTAGACAAGATAGTGTTCATTTGGAGAGTGGGGGAGACTGCCAAGTATTTTTTTGCAGCATGTTGGAGGCAAAATTGCTTTTCTGGAATGTGGCAATTCCTGAATTTCTGTTTAAGGGGAGGCCAGATGCAATCAGCTGTATCACTGCTTGAGGCTGGTCTGGTTGCTGGGTTTCCTGCCTGTTTGATACAGAGTGGGAGCAGGGAGGGGACTTTTGGTGCAGAATTTCCTCAGAAAGAAATGCATCCAGCACCATGCACCTGCGTGACAAAAAAGTGGGAACACTGTTCACAGCTCAGTTATTTAGCTGCCCTGGCTGGAAGAGTTAAGTGCATGACAGGGAACCTGTTGGGAGTTTTCTCCAGGAGATGGTAGCTACTCATCAGCTGAGGGGGTGAGTGGGTGGATGTCCCTGGGTAAGCTATCAGGGGATGCCCCAGCCATCTTCAACTCCCACCATTTAAACAATGAAGGATGAGAGCTGTGGGAAAGCTCCATACTGGAAGGGGCCTCCCTTTCACTGCCCTTTTCATGCTGGGATAGCAGTGGGCAAGGGGAAGTCCCTTTCAGCCTTGCTTTCTTGAGCAGGGACTGGGGAGTAGTTTGCTCCCTTTTTGCCATTTTTGGAAGGCTATTTTAGACTCTGAAAGAAAAGATTTCTTTAGCAGAGGTGAAATGTGATATACTAGAAATAAAATAGCTGTAAAAGGGATCATATAAAATGTAAAGCAGTATAACAAAATATCTGAGTTTGAGGGCTCGGCATATAGTGGTGGCTTTTAAGGATTTTAAATGGCCAAATAGCTGGTTTCAGCACTCAAGCACCATCCCTCTCTTGAAAGATTGATGGTCTTAAGATATCAAAGTATATAAAGACGAAGTGTTGCAGTGTAGCTTAGGTGATTAGGGATGAAGTGGCTGTCACAGTCGTGTTAGTTCCAGTGGGTACATTGTATTTTACAGATGATAGAGATGGAAAAGGGGTACTCTGGGGAAGCAAGAGGAAGAAAATGAAATCAAGAGTGCACCTGAGGACAGCAGTGAGGCTCCTGTAGCAGTGTAGAGGAGAAGACCTTGCATCCCCTCTGGACGTAGTCATGGAAGAGGGTTTTGTCTTGCATCCACAGCAATGGTTTCATTGAGAAAGAACTGCTTTGGCTTGGGGGTTTTTATGATTCTCTGCCCATTGGTTTGTGTTTCAATTTGTGTATGCATGGAGAGTTCACAAAAGACTTAATTCTACAGATTTATTAAGCTGATATCTTTCTCTGGCCCTTAGCTCTTGGGGCTATCCAAGGTCAATTTTTTTGAAACTGTGGTTTATAGCAGTGGCTATTGAGAAAAACTGTTCTACTCTGCTTATTTTATTTATTTCAATATCCATTGTAGCTAAGCACATTGCACTTCAATAATTAAATCTTTATTTAATTGTTGGTAGCTAAAAGCAAATAGGAATGTCTGTAGAAGAGTTTCTTATAAAATACTTGCACTGTGGATCAAATTGCATTTCCTCTGAACCTGAAGTTTTTGTTTTGTTTCCTGGTCTTTAAAGTTCTTTGTTATGGTTGCTGTGACACACTTAGAAAGAGAGCAATCCCCTCACTAAGGATCACTGCAAAATGTTTAATCTGGCATTTCTAAGTGATGAAATTAAAGAAGATAAGAATAAAAGCACTGTAATAGCAAAATCTATTTCCAGCTACTTCTGCATGGAAACAGCATCATTTGCAGCACACCAAAATGCTTCTATTTTAACTGCTGTGCATAAACACAGAGAGAAGCTGTGCAGGAAGGGGGAAGGGGTATGGACATTTCTTATTATTAACACCATGGACAGGTAATGGGAGGGTTTTTTCTAAAGGGTGCCATCTTTTGTGATGGAGAGAAAAGCATAAAAAACTGTTGCACAGAAAATGCTGGAGCCCAGGCTGTTTTGAATTAATAGTCAACAGAATGTTTTCAACCCACTTTTTAACCAAGTGTTGGGGGTCTAGAACATTGTAAAAGGTGAGTACGTGGGAATCCTGTTGAAGCACATTGTAACCTGAATTTCAGCACTGAATCTATGTAATGACTGTATACAGATAAGACCACAAGTGAAGGGAAAAAAGTGAAATGGAGGTATATTAACACTAACGTACTAGTGACCTATTTTTGTACTAGGTACAGAGAAAGAAACCCCCCCTTTGGGGTGTTACCCCTCATTGATGAGCTGACAAGTGAGGTATGTGGTTGAACCTGCTCCCCTCCTCTGCCTTGGCTGGGATCAGCCCTGGCTGTGTCCAGTGCCATAGAGACGACTTTGAATTGTTGAAATGCAGCTGCTGATTCCCATTTTTATGGCTCAGAGCAGGCTTAAATAGCACTCTAGGTGGGTCTTCTGGTATTTAGTGTTTTACAGCATTATGGTTTTTTGTTGTTGGGAATTGTGTGGTGGTAAGCAGGATAACAAGGAAGCTTTGCAGCCTGCAGGGGATTGTGTTTAGTGCTTAGTGTTGGACATCTCTCACAATGCCATGAAACTGTTCCATGTCTGATTGCTAGAACAAGGGAGCCCTGTGCACACAGGCAGTAAGGTGGCTGCCCCTCCTCAAGCACCTCTGTGGTTGATAGCCTAAGATACAAAACTTTTTAATGTAAAATCTGTAAATCGGGACAGTTCAGGTCTGCTCCACTGGTGACCACATCCCAAACCACTTCAGTGAGAGGGCTGGGCAGTTGGAGTGTCCATGGGTCCTGTTGCTGCCGTAGGTGATGTCTGGCCAAAAGTGAGCACATCTCAGTTTCTTCTGAAATTGCACCTTTACTAAAACAGCTGGATAGTTTGCTTGTTGCAGACAGGGTTGTACAAGTGTTCATGTTTCTTTGTGCTTTACAGGTGTTAAAGAAGCACAATTTGATTCATGTGTTTTTTAGAAACAGTTCACAGGGCTAGGACACTGCCTATAGGTGGTACTGGTAGTGTTGCTAGAGCTGTTGGAACAAATTTGGTTATGTCTGGAAATTTTGTCTTAATTTGCTGATAAACCTCCAAGCTACTTTGTTTCTTCTCAAACATCAGAATTAAGATTCTTTTTCCAAGCTTCTCTTTCAAGCTTTACCACTTCATCTTGCCTTTTTGTTTTAGGCAAATCTTTCAGTGTCCATGCCTTAGTTGTTATTAATTCTAAAACAAGGGTACTTTTTTCTTACCTGTCTTCAAGGCAAGATTTGTTAATTTCTGCCTCTGAAGCAGAAATTGCTCTGCAGATTTGAACAGCTTTCCAGGAGCTAAATAGGTGTTTCTGTTAATGGGTCCTGTGACTTGGACTGAAAGGGAAATGTGTGTGAAGCACTCCGTTGTGCCATCTTGTGGTGTCCCCTGTCTTGTTCCCTGCAGTATTGTGAAAGGTGCTTCTCTTCTCTAAACATAGCAGATTTATTGGCATTTCTTCTGATATTTGAGCACACATTAAAAAAACTCAAAAAAAACCCCTAAGCAAAACAACAACAACAAAAAAAGACCCGCTAAAAACTGGTTCCCATACCATCCTCTGCCATCCAGAAAATACAGAAATTGGTGACCCTTAACAGAGCAGGCTTGAATTTTTAAAGTAGTGTGGTGGCAATAAGGACCAGTGAAAGCTGTGATCTGCACAGCATTCCCATTGCAGGCAGGCTCATGCTCTGTCCACGGCTCCAGTCAGGGAGCCTTGTTGAGGAAGCAGTGGTTGACATGAGGAATGATAGTAGAGAAACATGCAGCAGAGCAGCCCCTTCGTGGGGATGGCTGAGGTAGTTATTTGTGTTGCAGAGCTTACCCCTGTCTTGGGCAGGAGAGAATTGTACTGATGCAAGTAGCAGCTCCCCTTACTGTGTTTTGGTCTTTGGCTGGCCACACAGGCACCAACGACTTAGGCGAGCCTGGGAATGTGTTCAACTTGGCTAATGGTCGTCTCAGTGAGGGAGAAACTCTGTTTTTTGTATGTGAACTGAAATGCACTAAGCCTTCCCTAACAGAACTTCTTCAGCAGCAAAAGACTGCTTTAGTATTGGTGTATAAATAAGGGGACATTTGGAGTAGGAGTGAATAAGGTCTGTCAGTGGTTTTATCACAGATGGTGCTTCAAAAGTAGTCGAGACCAAACGATCAGAGTCAAACTCAATGGTGAGGGCTGTGTAGGTGAAGGTGGTGGTGCTGCAAACCCTCAGATTGGGGATTTTTCACTGGTGTCAGCTCTCTGCAGAGAAACCCACCATATGCCAAGCAATGCCACCATTTCAGATGATGCTGCATACGTGTTCCTGTTGTGCCTGAGCTGATCAGCCCTCCAAAAAGCCCTCCAGGATGTCAGCTAGCCTCTTTGTGTAGCGAGGCTTAGTGCTTTTAGCAGGAAGTGCCTCTCTCAAACCCAGCTCTAATATCTCTGCCATGGTGCTGAAAGGGGCCTTTTATCTAATCGAACTCCAGTTGCTTGAGGATGAAGCATTTACAACATCAGGCATGCAACCCGGGAAGGGAACGGTCGATCCTGTAGGGACCGAGGGAGGCTGGATGCTCTAACATGTATTGATTCATCCATGTTTTAACCAAGCAAAAACTGTATTAGTGCTGCTGCTTTTCCTCACATTATTGTGTGCACATTAGATATTGAGTCAGCAGTAGCAGTGGAAAGCTTATGAGAGAAATCATAAAGGAATTAATAGAGGTGGAAATTTTAAAATGGTGATATTTTGGATAATAATGGTAATGATTAATGAGAAAAATGGGGAAGGTATAACTAAGATATATACAGAAAAGTGACTGTCTTCTGGATTCAAGGCATTCACAAGATGATGGCTATCATAAGAATGTGATAAGAAATAAGAAAACCTGTTACAAATGCATCTTTCCACTAGTACATTATAATGGAAGAGACTGAATCAATTTTGAGGCTGACAAAATGGCAGATGCCAGGGGCTAAAGAAACTGTGGCGGAAGGAAAAGTATGGGGAGTACATATTAAGGTGCAAAATGGCAGCAGTTCATCAAAAAAAATGTACAAAGTTGGTTGTTGGTTTTGATTTTGGATTTTTTTTAAGTATCTGTGTTCATCAGTTCCCAGCAAGGGAAAAATATTTGGTTAATCTTCTTTATTTTGAGATTTCAGCAGAAGGAAGTTTCAAAACATCTGTGGTAGTGAGTGGTGGGAGCATCATGCAACTTCCCAGGCCCATGAAGTGCCGAGGAGGTTTGATTTCGTTTCATGTCTAGTCACGAAGTCCAAGTATGCTCACTGTGTTTTCCAGAACTCTTCATTCCTGAGCATTTTAAAAAGGGTAATGGTGTTTTTCAGAAGATTTGCATTTCCTTATGGATTTGAAACTGCTTTAAATATAGATGAGGTAGTTTTAGTTGCTGTGGTTTGTCTGGCAAAATAGATGCAATTAGCACAGAGCTGTGTTTCTCTAGTGACCTTCCCAAGAGTGACTGCCAGGTAGGGTGGCTGGGTTAACCTAGTGCAGCCCTGTTAATTTAACTTAGAATGGGTAATAAGGCTAGGATTTGACAATAAGTGAGAAAATGCATCTGTATATTTGTTATATTGATATGCTCACAGAGGAGCTATGTTATTTACTGAAATATATTATGTCTCTGGTAAATAGAAGGTGACCTTGTAGGCCATGAATCTCTGGAGACAGTAATTTGCAGGATATGTTTTTTGTGAATGCTTCCCAGTTTTGTTTCATGTACATTCTGAGCAGCGTAGGGAGCATTACAGAATTTGAAATGATAAAAACATTAAGAAATCATCAACTTGGGTATGTGTGTGTGAGTAGGAGACATTTAAAATTCAAATAATAATCCTATTTTATGCTTAAAAAAGGCAGAGTAGGAAGATAGACCAAAGCTGTTGTTAACTAAATATAATTCTCTTTTGTTGTCCTTTCCATGGAGCAACACTCAGGTTGCATATCCTCTATAAAATTTGCCTGGATGTACTTGCTGCCTTCACATCAGTCACTCACAAACCTTTTGCCTTACAGGTGTGTTAAAGCATGAATTAACTCACGAGCCTCTTTCTTTACCCTGCATGTATTTACCTTTTGATGGGATCTTTTAACTTCATTAATGATTGAGTATTATTGGTGCCCAAACAAAACAGTTATGGAGGGAGCAGCGCTGTGACACATTAAGCTGAACAAGTGAGATCATTTTGTTATCAGATGATAAGGTGGATTATACACCATGTCCAAGTGACATTCCTGATGGGTTGTGAGCCAGGGAGCTCTTTATTCCAGGTTATCCCTGGAGTTAGGCTGTCTGCTGCTCTGAGCCTCTGGACTTCCGAGTGACTTTGACCATGACACTACTGTGCTCAAGGTTTCCTGGGTGCAAAATGAGAGTAACAGTGACAGGACCTTCTTGGTAAGATGCCTGAGGATTGCTTGAGAGTAGTAAGGGTGGCTGCTTCTGCTTTTCAGTTTCTTTGTATGAAGAAATCAAAAACCCCAGGAAATCTAGAATCTGTCTGTTCATGAGAAACAGCACTCTTGGATGTTTCTGAAAGCCCTAGACAATTATGCAATCAGACACATACTCATTCTTGTCAGAGGAATGCAGAGACCTGGGTTTTCCTGCACAAAAATAGCTTGTTTCTCAAGAGGGGGCTTGAACTGTCGTGTGAAAACACCTCCAGTGCCTCTGCCTTTGGTGCCAGCATCACATTTCTCAAGGGAAGGACTAGAGTGGTGTGGTTTTGAGTAGCCTGCAATACATGTTCTGTTGCCCTTGCAATTACTAACAACCATGCAGAATCCTATTGTCAGAGACTTGGGTGAGCCACATCCTAAGAGCCATTATTTGTTTATCTGCTGCAGCCTTATCGAGGAGAAGGAAGTCATTGAAAACAAACCATTCATGTTTCACAGCTCATCCAGCAAGTCTTGGGTTGAACTGGGGTACAGGCTACCCTGTTGCTAAATGTGAGCAAAACCAGTGATGTTAAAGTGAAGATGTCACAGTAAAATTTTGAAAATATTAGGAAAAAACCAATCAGAAGCAGTAAACTAAAGTGGATCCTTTCAAAGCTATACTCACAGATTTTAACAGCTAAAATTGTGATAAATGGCAAGCCTCATCTTAGCCAATTCTGCCACTGTAAAAAAAGCTTTTAAAAAATAATAAATCTTGTCCTGCTGTTGTCAAGATGGACCATTAATTTTGCAGTAATAATTGACCTTCTCTTCAAGTGATTTTACAGAAGAATCAAACTCTTATTTGTTAGAGTCTTAACTGTGAAAACTATAGAAATTTGTGTTACTGGATTTGAAGCATCAAGCTGCTTTTTTTTTTTTTGGTACCATCTTATTGCTCAAGAGTAGCCATTTACCTGCTGAGTAGGGAGTATCATCTTACTGCAGGCATCTTTTTTGTACATAAATGCATCTTAAGGTCAGTGGGTTTTTCAGCTCTGTTGGTTTTAGAAAGATCACTTTGGGATCATTGATATGTTTGCCACAAGAATATACACTGCCATGTGCTCTATTGGAACATTCTTTTTGAACATAATTTTGTTAGGGCCTTCTGGTTACCTGGTTTACATTTAACTTTGTTGTTTGGACTGTTCATTTCTGTTCTGTAGTCATGTTAAATCAACCCTTTCTAGGCTCATAAAGTAGCTTGAACCCTTATATGCAAACAAATATTTTCAAGCAAGACTGTGACATGATTCTGCTGTAATGAGCTGTCCCACTGTGGTGACATACACAGAGTACTCACATCTCTGTTGGCCACTACCTAGCAGGTAAATATGGAAAGCAGTTCTTCAAAAAGTTTTCTTTCCCCTGTCTCACTTGGGCATTTCAGGTGTAGTGACCAGAAGCTGCTCTGCCTGTGACACTGGAGAGGATTTTTTGGTGGTGCCAGTGCAGGGAGGATGCCTGACCACCTACCCCTCTTCACACATGGGCAGCTTGTGGATGGCTTCACGAAGTAAGAGTGGCACTCCTGCTGATAGCGAGTTTATTTTGTGAGCTTGGGGTGTGATCTTAGCCAGAGGCTCCTGGAAGAGTGGTGTGCACCTACTGTGTGGGGCTGCCCTGAGGTGGGTGAGGCCGGGAAAGGATCAAGGTTTTATTACTGTGAGAGCAAGCTGCTGCTAGATTAGGGAAACTGTGGCTGAGCAGAGGAAAAACCCCTTGGGTAGGCCCTTCCCCTTTCTCTTGGTGCTGGACTGTGGAAGAGATACTTGGGATAGGGGTAAGCTGGGAGGGGAGCACGAGAGGCTGTCTCTCCTCTATGCATGAGCAAAGAGATGAAGCAGCTTTGTGTGACAGGGCCAGGCTGTCATAAGAGGGCTTCAGGGAAGGGTTGAGCCTTCCAGGAGGCTGGGTTATTCTGCAGCAGTTTGGCTCTATGCTAGTGGTAACCAGAGCACTGGCTCTAATCATGTCAACCCCGAAACAATCTGCTAATGCTCAACACTGGTGCAGCACTGGTGCTCCTAGGACTTAGCAAGATGTTATTCAGCTGAGAAACTGAAGCTGAAATCCAATCCTTGAAGTGTTTAAAGTTGGATGCTGGGTTGTATTCTCAGCCTGCTTCTTCCTCTCCTAGTGAGGAACACGTTTTGTGTCAACTTGATCATGGACACAGGGAAGGGCTGAGTTCAGGAGGTCCTAACTGTGGGAAAAGCTCTGCATGTGCTGTGGGATTTTGGTGCAGGTGTTTGAGTAGAATTTGCTTCTTTTTTTTTTTTTCAGTCTGGGAAAAGATGGAGCAAACAGCAGATATTTCTGTGGGTAAATCAACAAACAGTACTGTAGTTTTGCAAGATGAGTAATTCCTTTTGCAAAGAGTAAGATCTGTGAGTGGGATGTGCTACCGGAGATTGGAGTGATATGATATAGAATCATTATATTTTGATTGGCAGTAACTTCCAAAATATTTGTTTTGTTTTCTCCCCAGAGTGACTGGTCTCACTAGTCTAACTGCATTTTTCCATTGCCTTTACTGGAGAAGAAATTCAGATGCTATGAATGAGAAATCTTTGTGTTCTTACTCAAGAAATGCCTCAAATGTGTCCAAAACTCCCCCATTTGCTTACAGTCACTTATATTGCTAATAAAATCATGATAATCTTCTATTTTATTATTTTTTTAATATTTAAATACATCCTTTGTTCCTGGACTTCTCATCCTTGTTTTTTTTTTTAAATGTCACTAAGATTTCTGTTATATGATCTTGAGAGATTGGTTGAATAGATTTCTTCAGTTCACTGCTGTGCTAACTGGCTTATAGCTGATCAGATTGCAGCAGTCTCCTCAGTGTGTTCTACTGGATCTGATCCCAGTTTTGCTTCCTTTGGTGTATGACAGCAAAGGGAATCTACACTCACACTGCTAGAGGCTTTTTCCCTCTGCTTTCAGTATTTTCCTGGAAAAGAGTCTTGTATAATACTAAATGTTTCTTACGGATTCTGTTCTTTTTTATTTTTTCAATAGGTGCTGGCATCATGTCGGGCGTTTCTTTTAACGTCTCGGATTCCCACCAAGGTAAAATCACTGTGTTCCTACAAATACTCTGGGGCAACAAATGAAAGTTACATGAACTAAGTAGCAAAAATTAGCATATTTTAGTTATGTACATCTGTTAAAAAACCAGAAAACTGAGGAATGGTATGTTACATGCTCTTGAGTTAGAATGGTGCTTCTATTAGTATATGCCTTAAATTAATTTTTTCATGTATATAAAAATATATATATATATCCACACACTCCTTTTCCAGAGGAATTTTAATTTCTAGAAATGCAGGTGGCTGAAGAGTTGCATTGTAAACTCCAACCTGAAGAACTGTGAGAGGAGCCTGATGAATTTTATAGAAGGACAGTTTTTGTACAAACAAGCTGATGGTATTATTCCCTCTAGTGTTTGTAGTGTCAAATAGGATTACATTTGATTTGGAGGCAGAAACTCAGAGTTTTATTAAATTCTGCTGTTTTCTAATGATTTTTGCTGTTCATTTTGAAAAGCAGTTTGGCAACTTGCCTCGCCACTGCCAGTGAATTATTTTTTCTGTGCCTATGACAATTCATAATGATTGTTATAGAAGAGAAATATGATTTCCACATGAATAAAAATGACTGATGTGAAAGAACATCTCTTGTCCAGCTTGGAATCAGTGAATGGGAATTTGGCACATACCCTATTTTTTTGTATTTGACATGTGTGTGTCTAAGTGTGTGTATATTTATACACACACTTTATAGAAATACCAGAATCCATAAATGGAACTATTGATGCCAAATTTTCAGTTATGGTCACTGGTAAATGTGACCATTGGTAGCTATAATTTGAAGATGCTGACTGACAGGTAGGATGAACTGCAGCTTGAATTTCTGCTGATACTCATTTTCCTCAGTCGATCACCCTGTCCCTGCAGCACAGATGTCTCCAGTTGGTTGTCTGTTGGTGTTTGAATCACTGCAGCTTTCAGCCAGGGCTTTTGCTTGCTTCGAAAGATAGATCCAGTTGATGAACAGCTCAGGCATCAGTGCAACGGCAATGTGATAGACAGGTGGTAATCATGATTTTGTTAAACAATAGCAAACCATTATAAGTCATCAAAAAGCTCTTGAAGGCTGAGGCTTGGAGTACTAAGTGATAACTCTGTTTAGTTGACTGCTTCAGACAATTCTCAGAACTCATTAAATAGATTGCATATTTGAAAAACTTGATTTTGTTTTCATTAAAATCTAAAATATGTATTCTGTAAGTAGAAATGTAATTTTTGTGATAACAAATGGAAGGAAGATGATGAGAAGCTGTGCTTATGATTTATGTAAAAATTAAACTTTTTAGGTCTGATCATTTATTAGGATCGTTGAAAATGCATTTCTAGCAGGGTTAGTCAAACTTAATAAATTTTCTAATGTCTGTAGTATTTTCAATAGCTGCTGAGAAGCTTTCTGAGCTCAAGTACTTCCATATACCTGTCAGGCAGTAACTCCTCGAAAGACAGCTGAGAACATTCAGCAAAGACACATTATTTCTCTGGGGACCTCTAACAAAATGGAGTATACCTAGAGATGGCCAGTTCTGAGTAACTGTTACTGCTGCATTCAATTCCAAGCTTTACTTTTGATTAAACAATGCTGTTGAGATGTATCTGCTAAACAAGGATCAAAGTTAGAAAGAATTAATGTTGTTTAACTCCAACACCAACTCTCACTATTATCCTTAGAGTGAAGATATTACAATGGCCACCTCTAAATTTCGCACTCTGGTCCAATCAGTTCATTCCCACTAATCAACACAGACTGATTGGGAAGGAAGGACAGTGCTCAAAGCTTGCTAATTCTTCCTATAGTCTATATAAAAAGTGATTGCAACATTAGTAATGTTGGATGTGTCATCAAGCCCACAAATAAGCATATAAAACATTTGTAGGAATATATTTCAGATCTGTGAATGCATTTCTAGTGCAACTTTCATTAAGTTTTGGTTGAAAAAATTGAAAACTCTGAAATTAGCTGTCTGATTAACTGAAAGGTTCCTAAATGAGAGGCACGCATAGCTTTTTAAGAGGATTTTAAAAGCATGAAATTTTGGGCAATAAATGAGATTATGCCTTTTAAACCTTGTAAAAATTATTTCTTAGTTTGAAGTAGATGATGTTTAGAATGTGTTTTACATTTTTCCTTCCAAGCAAGGACTATAAATTCATATTTTTAACTAGAAAAAATGAACCAAAGATGACCTGTAGGAGATAGTGACCTGTTTCCCGACATTTGTTAATTCTAGGCAAGAGGATTTGCAGACTAAATTCTTGAGACTGGATCTGTGTGAACTTTTCAAATATTTTTGACTGTGTATGCATGTAATGACCTTTTTATATATGTGTTTGGACATACATACTTTAGCAAAAAAAAAGAACCCTCAAGTTGATAGGTAAATAATTTCAAAATATGAAGGATTTCAATTACAGAAACTCCCTCCCCAAAATTTCATTGTGATTTAGGCAAAGAAATATTTAATTAGTCTGGATAAAAAGAACTTTTCCCTTCTGTGTGTATAGTCCTGCTTAATCCAGTAGCCAACAATAGCTGCTATAGATCTTTTTGGTGGGTTTGGTTTTTTGTTTTTTTCCTTTTTTCTTCTTTCTGCCCTGAGTCAACTGCACAGGGCTGTGTCATCACAAAAGATTGCCAGGCCTAGCTTAGAAATAAAGCACTGAAGAGAAATCAATGCCTTGCACTTGGGGAGATGCAGAGTGTTGGTGTGAGCCCTGAGAAGAGGCTTGTGCTGGTTCTGCCTCAGTTCCCTACACTTGATTTGTAACAGATGTGATGGCACCCCTGAAACTGCTTGTTTGCTGTGGGTGCTGCCCCTGCAGCAGAATGTGTGAGATGAAGCCCATGAAGTCCCCAAAACTTCAGAGTAAAGTTTGTTCACCAAGAAAGACCTTTGGCAGAAGGTGAACTTTGCACAGATATGGGACGGGTGTTTGTATCTTCTGATTCTGCCAAATCATGAGGGCAACAGAAGGGATAAGGATTCAGAAAATAAGCAACAAAGAACAAAGAGGCAGTAATAACAAAAGTTTTCTGGAAAGATTTTTGATGGTTGGAAGCTGGTACCTCTGTTCCTGACTTTCCAATGTGCTGTTCCAGCCTTTACAGGGAGGGTGCCTTGTTAGCTGTGTCTGGGTTCTGAGCACCCCAGTAGTCATTCAGCGTTGACTTTTTCACAAATGCAGGAATAGAATGATATGGTGCTTGCCAGTTAGCCTGGGAGCACCCTGACTGTGAATGTAGGTTAAGATAAAGTACAGGAAACTTTGTGCAATTCAGACAGACTGCTCAGTTGCAATGGTTTCAATGATAACTAAAAGGAAATGAGCTAATGTCTTGCCCTGTCATCACAATTCAGTCCAAGAGGTTTGGTTCGTTCTGTGTATCTCAGCTGTCGAGATGGTTGTCGACATAATTGTGAATTCAGATCTTAGCTACACTCCCTGTAGCCCTAGATTTGTCCTTGGAGAAGAATTCTCTGCCACCTTCTAAGATTCCATTTGGAGTCATGGAATCAGTATGTTCTTCCCTGCCTAGTCTGACTGTCATCCAAATAAACCACTCAGACAAAGTTTATGTATCACTTCCTCTCATACTTTTAGATAAGCTAAAGCAGACCTTGGACATTTATGTTCATATCTTTATTTACTTATTTATAGATGTTATTTTTATTCACACACATATATATATATATATATATATATATATAGTGTGTATGTGTACATGTCCCTTCAGTTTCTGTGCAGTAAAATTTTTCACATCTGTGATCAACGTAACTAATGAAAGAATAATTGTGAAGCTGTAAAGTTTGTAATAAATGATTAATCAGTCACAAGAATACACATCAGTAGAGTATTGTATTAATGATGCTTTTTTATAGTAAAATTTTTTCATAAAATTGATTATAAGCTTTATGTGCTTATAGCTTGCAGTAAAATGTCCAGTGTGGTATTCAATAACCATTTAAACCTGTAACAAACAAATGTAAGTAGTTTTTAAATGAAAAATGCATCCAGGTATTAAAAAAATACTTAGTGTCAATTACAGAAACTGATATTAAATATCAGTAGCCTGCCCAAAGTTTTCTTAACCTCATTGAGAAGTGTAAGTGCTCTTTAAAATAAGATGATGTTTGCACTAATGTGATGTTTCTTTTCTAACTACAGTTAGAACTAACTTTCAGCTACTTGGAAATCCAAGGAGTAACTTCCAGTAAACCAGGCCAGGTGAGTGTATTCTAGATAAAAGATACTTGTTTACTCATTGCTAAATCTGTGCCAGTCAAGGAAGTAATGCTGTAACATGCAGGTGTCTCCTTCCACTGAGCACGCTGTGCATTTGTCTTCTTGCATTCTTGCTGGTCTAAAGTCTTAAAAATAACAATAAGAATTTAAAGAGTCATTTTTAGGAATGTTTGTGCACTTGGAATAATGATAAGAAATAGATAGAGGTTTTCTCTAGTTCAGTATGGTACAAGTTTCCATTTGTATCATAAGTGGATCTTTGTCTCAGAGCTGGTAAAGCAGTGGTGGCTGGTATGCAATCATCACGACACAAGCTGCAGTGGCTTCTGGGGTGAATACCTTTATGAGGCAGCCCAAAGCTACTGCTTACATTGCAGGCAGGAATGCTTTGCTTTCAACTGTTCTTTGTGCCTTTGCTGTGTACAACACAAAATATATTTGACAGCAAGTTACATGCCCAAAAAAGTAATGTCAAAGGGAAGGTGCTGAAAAGAAGAATGCCTTTAGAGCGTTTTTAATTCATAAGATGAGCATGTTGACAAGATTTGACAGTTCAATTGTATCAAAGTCTTAATGTGTTTCATGTGTGTTTGGCTTTTAAAGAGCTTTTAAGGAATAGGAGTGCCTGAGCTACTTTGAACTCTGAAAAGCTCTCATTGTATTAACATCTTGTCTTTTTAACCTGTCTTTTGAAGCTTTCCTTAAAGGAGGGAATTTAAAAGGTCCAGGTGTTTTAATGGGGTGACATTTACTAAATTCTAAGTTTTTGTGGCTTTTTTTTAAATTAAGGTACTAAAATGCCAGGTATCTATTGCTAATTATTCCTGGAGGCATAGACAATCATTGTTGTAGCAGTATTTACAAGAGATTTTCAGCAGCCTCAATGAGCATACACTCTTCCTAAAATATTTCTTAAGGTTTTTCATGTTTACATTCATTTGTGTTTGAATTGTGTGAGACTTCTAACTGAAGGCAGAGAGAGCCCTAGATTATTTCTTGTGGAGCAAATGGTTTTGTTGCAGCTTTCCTGCAAAGAGCATATTATAGCTGTGATATCAGAACGGTATAGTTTTGTGCTAGGCGTCTTGCAGAGAGCCATGAAGAGCTTCCTTCTGTAAGATAAGTGAACAAATGGACAAAAGAATATAAGGAAATGTTGTGCTAATATTGGTGATGATGAAAAACCGTGGTAAGTTGCCCACTCATTCATCATCAGGGAGTGGTGGCAACAGGCTCAGAAAGGAGTTGAATTGCTGGTAAAAGGTATGAATAGTCTCAGTTTGCTTTAGGGGTAATACAGCCTCTTCTAGGATTATCATGGTGGTGACCCTGGGCATGAATTGGGAACCAAGAGAGCCCTGGGAGCCAGCCTCAATAAGAAGCAATCCCCTGTATCAAACTGCATAGCGTCCCCTGTCCTCCTGTCTGCCTTCACTTATTTATTCCTCACGTTGCCTTCTCACTGTGCGTGCACAGCTTCCTATCTAAAAGAGGTGATGGCTTGGGCCGTGCTAACTATTCACTCTGGAGTCAGCAGAAACATTACATTGCTTCCTGTGATGCAGCCAAAAGCAGCAGCAGAGCTGATGTGTCACTCATACCCTAATCTGATTTGGTTCTGAACACTCAATATCTAAGAGAGGCATGTTGCAAAAGGCTTTATTTATTCCCCTCTCTGAAGCACACATCCCCCAGAGAGCAGGACAATCATGCTGGCTGAGTTACTGCTTCATCTGCACAGACAGACAGCACAGCACCACAGCATTTTCTTAAGCAGCACAGAACAAAGCATTAGAGCTTTTCCAGAGGATCACAGCCATTCAAGACTTTTACTTTTTGCCAGAGGAAACAGGCACCCTGCTCATTCAATAGTTTCCTGTCAGGCTGTGCTTGCTTCTCCTGGTGTTCTGGGACATGTTTCAAAAGAGGACAATGCTGTGAAAAGTTCTTGGTTTTCAAAGTGTCAGCTGAGGTCAAGATCCTTTGAAAATTGTATTCCCGTGGGAAGCAGGGCACTGTTAGAAAAAGCAAAGTTTGAATACGGGGGTCTTTGTACGTTCAAGAACAACATTCAGAAACTTTACCTGGTGCATTGCTGTGTCATGTCTTAAAGAATAACAAATTCCTACGAGCATTCACCTGGCATTTAAAATGTTTTCCTGTTTAATTCATCGACATGAATTACATGATACCCTTCTCAGACTCTTGCACTTTGATTTGTAGTTGATTATGGAAACAGAGAAATGCAGCATCTCCATGAAGATGGCAACCTCTGAAGATGTGAACGAGGTGCTGGCACACATCGGGACCTGCCTCAGGAAGATATTCCCTGGACTCTCACCAGTGTAAGTATCCTTTAGGGCACCTCTAGTGGGAGCAGATTGTATGGAAGCAGTGACAAGCCACCCCTTTTTGTCTGCTGATCTCCCCACCCTAATCTCAGAAATACACTGAGGATATAACAATCATATCCATAAGCACTCAGCTTTTGTCCAGGTGTATGGCAGAACCAGAACATGGTGTAGAGTGTAGGTAAAGTATATGTCGTCCTGTAGGGTCATAAGAGCTTTTGGGTTGAAGGGGGGTGCAGTTATTTGAGGTCTTAAGTTTTTATTTTACCCTCTTGCCTCTCCAGCCTCAGGTACATTTTAGGTTCTGTCTTTTGTGTTGTAACTGGCTCCATATTCTGTTTTATTTTTTCCCCACCAGAAGTAAAATCTGAGCTGGGAGAGGACGGAGAAGTTCCATTTACTTTCAGTGTTTGTGAAACAATGCACGTGATTGTGAGCCTTTGTTCTTCAAAACTAAGCCCTGGGTAGTCTTGTCATATACTTCCCATGGTTTAACTGACTCCTTGAATTATTTGTATCCTTGTTTGGCTTTCTTTCATTGCCTTACTTGTGCCTTTGGTTTTCTCTCATATCTGTGTCTCTGGATTCTATCATCTTGCAGCAACTCTCAGTAGTTTTTCTTCATTTTATTTTCCTTGTTCTCAGTCATTGCCTTATCTTCATCACTCTCTACCTAGTCATGCAGCTCTACTGTATTCTCTTCAGCTCCTGGTT
Source organism: Molothrus ater (assembly GCF_012460135.2). Classification (NCBI taxonomy): domain Eukaryota; kingdom Metazoa; phylum Chordata; class Aves; order Passeriformes; family Icteridae; genus Molothrus; species Molothrus ater. The sequence goes on along the minus strand of NC_050478.2, from coordinate 93,217,834 downwards.
TTCAGCATTATTAGAAAAAAAGGGCTGTGGAAAAGTTTTCTTCCAGACATGTTGATTTTTATAAGTGAACTTTAGTAACAGACTCTAGATGTGAATGGTTAGGCTAAACTTACATGTTTTATTTTGGGTGCATGTCTTTATTATTCACCTTTCCTGTAGGTGGAGTAGGAAATCAAGTTCATAAACTCTAGATGGCAGTTCCTTTTTTTTTGTTTTCATGTTTTTTCCCTGCTTCCAATTTTCTTTTTGGGCAGTGTAGTTAACTGCCTTAGGGGAGATTGAGGTCTCCCTTCAAAGAACATGAATACAACTGAATATTTGTGAAGAGGGTTTCTATAAAACCTCAGTGATAGTGTGAGAAATGCAAACAAAAAGAATAAAGAAGGTTGCAAGACTGTTTGTTTCTCTGGTTGTTTATGAAGGCCTTGAACTCTATATATGTTTTCTGTGGGTTTTCTTGAGAACATTGCTGGAGCAGGTTGGGTAGCTGCATGGAGTGCTTGCTTCCCAGAAAAGAAATCAAATTTCTTGCTCTCCTCTCAGGTGGCAGTTTTCCAAAATGAAGGCATTGGTGTTGTGTAGATGATAGAGGACCAGATAAGGCAAGAAAGGGGGAAAGAGGTTTCTCCAGTTATTATTGCTTATTAATTCTCTTCTGCTTCACCTCCTACCCCCTTAGACACTTCATAAATTCCATAGTTTATTAGGCACTCTTGCCATTCAGAAAAACAGCTAGTTTTATTTCTTAAAAGGCAGGAAGGTATTGTGTTTCTTGTCTGTCTAGGGAAGAAAACTGCTACCAAATTACAAAGATTGGAGCTGGATATCAAGAGTGCAGCCTAGAGGCCACATGGAACTGCTCAGCTCTTTGCACCATGGTGCTATTTCTGCATAAAAGCTGTGTATATACAGCAGTGGTTTCAGGGTAACCATTAATACCATGTCTCCTCCGTATTTTGGGCATCTTGATGTCAGATGAGGGCCGCAAGCCTCCTTAGATGGAGTGATCTTGCAATACAAAAGGATTTAGTTGCTCCAGTTGTCACAGGGTTAATCAAAAGAAAGAGAGAAAGAAAGAATGAATAAATGTTACTCCTGCTGTGCTGCATAATGGTATGTGTGCCTTTTAGGTAGGAAAGCGGGTTGTATTAAAAATGGTAATTCTTCCTATACACTCATTTAAAAATGCTCTTAAAATAAAAAAGGTTTATGTGTTTGAAAATACTTTCAAAGCCATGAATGATGTTTTTTCCCTCTTTTCCATCCAGGAGGATTATGAAAAAAGTAACTATGGAGCCTTCAGAAAGACTGGCTAATCTCCAGGCCCTGTGGGACAGTCAGACTGTGGCAGAACTTGGACCTTGTGGTGAGAATGAATTTAAATGCTCAAATATGAAAGAGGGCTGGAATTGCAGTGTCAGGAAGTTTAATTCTATTTTGGGCAGAAGCTTGTAAAGGTGTAATTAGTTTTAAGGTGTAATTAGTATGAGGCAGACTTCTGATTGGTAGGTGAAGGCACTATATTAAGCTTTCTTGCAACTTACCACGTGAAGATAGGATAGTCTGTGTTCCTTTCATAAGCACAATGCACAGTCTTCTGAGAGAAAAAGAGAGTGAGTTTTAAAAACTGGATCTTTAAGTATTGAAGTGTCCTTTTAGATGTACATTTGTTTGCTTGTGTGACTACTGTGTTAAATAGTCTCTTGGGTTGTTTGTAGGAGGCTTTTCGCAGATGTATGCCTGTGTTTGTGACTGGCTTGGATTTCCCTACAGAGAGGAAGTACAGTGGGTAAGTGCTTGTCTTCTTCTGATGCTCTTTTCAGCTACCTGTACTAATGATGAAAGAACAGGTAAATCCATAGTGCTTGACAAAAGAAACCCAAACCACTACAGTTCTATAAAGATGTATTTGGTTATGTATTTTTAACAGGACGTTGATACGATTTATCTGACACAAGATACCAGAGAGTTGAATTTGCAAGACTTCAGCCACCTTGACCACAGGTAAACCATGTGCAGTAATCATGCTAATACTGATCAAGTGGGATGGCCTCATAGCTGTTACTGTGAAATTACCATCTGTAGCATTTTTAGTTTTCAGCACAAAGCTTCTGTTTTTGCACAAAAGCCCCATGGAAACCTCATTTCATTCAGGAGCCGGAGAAGATAAATATATTTTCTTATTGGAAGCAATCCAAAAAGTTAGAGGATAGATACTTTTCCTGTGATGGCAGATATAAGAACTCAAATTCAGCAGATAAAACATGCATCTACATCTGGTGGGCAAAGCAAAAAAGGAAAGTATGAAGTCTTTACTTCTGCAGAATCGTTTTTCTCATGGTGTACACAGTAAAGGAAATTAATTTTTGTCAGCAAGTCAGTAGAAGGTTTAAGTTGTTCAACTGAATTCCAGCCAGTTGTCTCTTCACTTATAATGGATGCTATCAAAAATATGTACTTCCAGAAAGAAACTAATTGAGGGTAATTTTGCTGTGAGATGGTGAAGCCTAGCTAAGTGTTGTATTTAGTTTACTGAATTTAGCTGGCTGAGAAAATTGGATTCTGAGAAGGTTGAATTTGGAGACATTACAAGTAGGAGAAAATGGGAGGGAAGCTTAACTAAAATTTGTCATTATACAAAGGAAACTGCAAATTCAAGAAAGTGTAAATAAGATTGAGAAAGCATTTGTTTCTTTGGGAGAACCCAGTGAAAGAATTAAGAATCTACCACAGATACAATGTTAAAATATCATAACAGTAAGGCTGACCTGGAGGTAGGTAAATAAGAGTATTTTGCCACAGCATTCTTTGTAGGTTTAAGCTGTCAGGTGTGTGAACTTGCAGAATGTCCCATTCCAAGATTTAGCTCATTTTCTGTGCCACATTTTCACAGCCTGCAGTCAATCCCTTGGCAAAGTCACCAAGCAGTATCTGTGTTGACCAACTCAGAGGGAACTCAAGACTACAGGGCTGCAACTGGTGTGTGGCAGATGTAGCCAAAGACTCTTTCCTTGGTTAAGCCTTGCTGAAAGAGGATAAAGGGAGGAATACTATTAAGCACAAGCAAATTTGGGGCAAGAACTTAACAATGCTTTAAACATTTATTGCAAGAGGAAGTGATGAGAAGACTGTGGGACATTCTTGAGAAAGTGACCTACAGATACCCAGCCTCAATAGATATTAAATGTTTGAACAATTCATTAAGAAAGAGTAGATAGAATTGTTTTAAATATTTAGAATATCTCAACAGGTGCAAATGAGTCTGGCTTCCAGAAAATGAAATAATGGGGCTTGTTGTTTTAGAAAATATTTTCATTAAAATATACCTTACAAAATTGCTGAAGAAATGTATTTGTGCTGTTAAGCAAAGTCTTTTCTAAGTGCTTCAAGATTGTCTAAGTCCAAAGATTCAAATCTATTTTGGAGCCGTTTACATGCTGTGGAATCCATCTTGTGATGAGAACATCTACATGTTGAGGACTGAACTAAAGAACATTTTGGATTGAAATTTCAAGAAGATGAAATTTCAATGAAAATTTTAAGAAAGCCAAACCCTTGTTATTCACTAAAAATACAAATTAGGAATTGAAATCCCAGTCAATTCAAGGATGTTTGTAAGCATTTCCAATATATTTAAGACAGTGGAACTGTCATTATTCTTTTGGATTTTGAGAGACCGTTGTATATCCCATTCACTTAATTTTTGAGGTTGCTGAACCTATATAGTTTATGTTGTGTAGTAGCTCTGAAGCGAGGTAGGACAGGTGCCTCAGTTCTCTAAATACAGGGCTATGCATTGCAAAAATAAACAATTTATGTTTTTCCAAGTAAAACATTTCAGTTAAAGGTCAACATAAGATGGCATGAATTATAGATGAACTGAAGTTCCCAGAGCATCACAGCATGGCTTGCTGCATGGGAACATGACTTCTGAGGTTTTATCTGAAGCTATGTTGTGTTGTGAACCATATAATTATTAAAAAAAAAAAAGACCCAAAGTGAAAAGTGAAAAAGGGCTTATTTGATACGGTTGCATGATCTTCATCTGTGTTGCATATGTTTTAGCTTATTTGGACATTCAAAAAAGTTTTAAAAAAAATGTAATTGTTTAGATTTTTTTCATTGTGCTGTTGAGATTTCTTGCCATCTGAAATACACAGGGGAACAGGGATGTTGAAAAAATGCAAAGACATTAGATAAGCTGGAATCTTGTTGAGGCTTGGAGAGATTGTCTGCATTCCAGAAGTACAGAATCTGTTTTATTTTAAGAAGGCACAGATTTATCTTTTATAAATACTACTTTATTCTGCATGGCAATTTTAATTAGTGTGAACATCTCAATGTAACTCAGTGAGGGAAAGTTATGAGAATGCCCTGCTTTTGTGACTGGTTCTTAGCTTTCTTTCATACCATATTGGAAAAGAATTGGTAAAACCACATCTTGACTGCAATAGAATAAATTTAATAAAGCAATATATAATTTTGAAAAGAAAAACTCGATAACAAGAATATTGGGGTTAAATGAGCTTAAAGCAAGAGAAGGATTAGAGGTAAATTCCTGAAGAGCACTCTTCTGACCCACTGGTCAGAAGCACCTTCAGAAATTGGAACAAAAAAAAGTCTTCCCTTAAAATCAGATGGTAGAATTTGATAAAGCAAAGTTTGTTGACAATAAGTACAGCTGCTTGCAGAACAGGCAGGGACTCCACTGTCTGCAGGAATGTTTGGAGTAGGGAAAGAGATGTGTGGAGGGGAGCAGTTGGTGTTTGTGGAGGTCCCAGGCAGGATCTGTGCATGATGGGGGTTTGAACAACAGGCCTTGGATACTGCCGAAGATTAAACTATTCAAGAAACATCGTTGCAGCTGGACAGGAATATTTTAAAATAAATCTGCCCAGCTGATTTGCAAGTTCTCATCTTGAAGTATTTCTTGAAAGTGTCATAGCTCTGCCCCTGAGACTGAGCACCCCTTGTCTGTCCTTCAGCCAGCCAGAGAAGGAAGGGGGAGAAAGGCACAGCCTCAGGCAAGCTCTGTCTGCAGCCACTCTCCTGTCCAGAAGTTCCTGAGCTCTTGCCAGCCTTCCAAGCTGCCTTACCAGCTCCCTGGCAGTGTGAACACTTGCAGTTTGTGATCCCCAATCATTGTCCCTCTGTTCCTTTGAAGAACTGGGCTGCTGCTGACAGCTGACCTAAAAATGCTCGTGGTACCTTCTGCTGCTTTTGGAGGTGGTGCTCCACAGCATGACCAGCTCTACTCCACCAGTGCCAGCCTGTCCAATGTGTGCCCAGCTGTGCTGCCTGGTTACTGCTGCATGAACAAACCAAAATTTCACCTGAAAAATTGCTCTTACATTCATTCCACTTCCAAGGTAAAGGCAGTGGCAAGGGAGACATCAAAGCTGCAAATCTATTACCACCTTACTGATCTTACCAGGGAACAACAGAGGAGAAGCAAACCTCTCTGTCTGTGGGTATTCCATACTCCATGGAAAGATTCCTGCCTGCCCAGCCTAAGGGGGAAGTACTTCTGGGTTGTTATTTTTTTCTCACCTAACATTTCTGCTGTTAGTTATTGCTTTACATGGAGATGAAGTATGTGTGTGGTGTGTGTGTGTGTGTAGGAGCAAAAACAGCGTGGTGGACAGAAATAAATCTATACACTCCATGAAGCTGCTAAGTCTCTGCTCTGCTTGTGGAAATGAATTCACCGCACAACGTGATGTCTGCTGTGAACAAGATGGAAAGATGGCTTAAATCCTTGAAGGGCACCCCACACTAGTTCCTTTGCAGGAGTGTGAAAATGTCTATTTGCATGAGCTTCTCAGTTGGTGAGCCTACAGCCTTTTGCTGCAAAATGCTGCACCTTCGAATCTGTTACCTTAGTGATGCTTGTACTTCCAAATGTAGCAACTGCAGTTCCCAATATAGCCTGTGGATTGCTTGTCCACGTGACGTCGCCTTGTCTCCTGGCTTTCCTGTGTGTTTAACAACCACCCCGAAGTGTCTGTGTGTTTGCAGAGAAAAACTGGAGGAGGGGAAGAATAAAAAGAACATGGGAGAAGGGTGCTGCATGTTAAGTGCAGACCTGTGCCTACCTGCATATGTCCTGGATGAAGGGTCGGGCGGGGTTAGACTAGCTTGTAAAAGCCAATACTTTAAAAATTCTCCCTAGAAAAACAGGCTTGAATGGCACTGGTTTGCTGGTTTGATAAGTTAGTTTGTGTATGTTACAGCTCTTTATTTCATTATGAAGACAAGGACTTTCTAAGGAGCTGATAAGCCTCTGTGTAGGTGTATGTAAGTGTTTAATATGCAGCACCAAACTGATCCGAGTGCTGCACAGCTAAATGGTGTGATAGTGCTTGATGAATGAATCTGCTGGGGGTTAGCATGCAGACGTGACATTCATCAGTACCTGCTGCTGGAGAAACTTAACACAGGGAGAGCAGATCACGTTAAGAGGCTTGGAGTGAAGAAAATGGGAATAATTTAGAATTTCATTTGTGAAATCCCTTTCACAATTAAGGAGGGTTTGTGCTGAATGTTGCATTATCCTGCTGCAGGTCTCCTGTTTCCTGGGGGAATTTAACTATAAGAGATGAGACAAGGAGGTGTTCTCTAGAAGCATTCAGTCATGGAATTCTATTAAATCGTCAGACTGCCAAAAAGCTTTTTAGCGTCATGCTAAATTATAATTAGAGGTGATTAAGAAGCTTAAACGTGTCACAGGCTGAAGAAAAAGTTATGCTAAAAGTAGGAATGGCAGCCCAGACAAATTCCTGATTTAAAAATTCATACTAGAATGGATGCCAGTTGTCCAGTCAGAAATTTTTATTAAAATAAGAGGAAGATGTGCAGCTGCAGCTGCTGTTTTTTAGAATGAAGAGCTTTCTATAATGGGGATGGTAGGCAATTAGCATTGCTAAACTATGGGGAATGAGACGTGGCGAACACTTAGGAGATTGTTTCAAATGTCAGTTATATGAAATGTGTATAAAAGTGTTTTTCTTTTTCTAGAGACTTAATACCTATAGTTGCTGCTCTGGAGTATAATCAGTGGTTTACAAAGCTGTCCTCCAAGGATCTGAAATTAGTAAGTAATAAATTGAAACAATATATCTGCTTCTACCAGGCTATGCTGTGTTTTAAAGGATGCTGTTACATTTTTTAAAGTGAAATATTTTTGGCAAGTACAACTGGGCAATCTATTGCCAATTTTTTTTTTTTTTAATCCTGGAATCATATCAGGAAAGTATAAAATGTTGAATAGTTAGTTAGCACCATAAAAACACTGCTGAGAATCAGGTCTTGTCAAAATTTCAAATTATATAGTTTGAAAACTTCATTGGTTGACAGTAGTGGCCTATAGAACTTCATTAGGCATTGCTGACTCCCCCAAACAATATTATGTGACTGATTGGAAAGTAACTTCAAAGCAGCCAGAAATCTTAGTTGCTTTTTGGAGGTGAAGAGAAACGGCCAAGATTATGGGATTATTTCCTGCATAAAGTACATTTTTTCTGTGTAATTTTCATTGCAACTTGATGATGTCCTCTCCCAGTTTTCTAAAACACCGTTATGTGGCACCGGTATTTTTCCATATCAGTTTTCATTGCTAAAAACAAAAAGAGGGCATGTCTAAACCAGTTGGACTACTAAAATAAAGGCCAAGAAAAGCAGTAATTCAGTGACAATTTAAATATATCAAAACATGCTATTTCTCCCAAAGATTATAGTTACAGGTGGAGTTAGTGGTTTGCTTGAGAAACTGCTTTTATGCTTGCCTCCAGAAGCTTTTTGCCTTTAAAAATTAATATTAAATTTCCTCTTGTTTAAATTGATGCCATTTTATTGATCTGTAAAGCTCTCATTATATTGCTAAGCTGTCATTTCCAATGAAAATTCAATAGGAACTTATGTGATTCTTGGCAAAAGAGTAGGCAAAAAACTTCTTTCCTACTGGGAGATCTCTCTCAAAGTTATGCATGGAATAAAGGTGGTGGTATTTTTAGTGCTGTTGTAGTTTGCTGTTAAAATCAACATTGTTAAAAGGTACAATGCAATTAATCAGTTTCTGCTTCAATGAAGTGAGATAGTTTGCTTAGTTAGAAGACTGGCTGGTGTAGTTTGCTTAGAACAAAACCTGGCCCTGTTATCTATCTGAGATTCATTTATGTGAATGTTTCGGGTTTTTTCCTTAGTAACTTTCCTGTGGAAAACAAATAAACTTTGTCAGTCTAGAAAATGCATCAGTTACGCAAAAAAACCCAACCTCTTCCACGCATTCAATTTTTAAGTCAAAAATGAAGAAAATATAGATTGTTAGGCAGTAAATCCATGCCATAAGAACACTGCCAAGGGTCACTATGAGGTCAGACATGTCCAGAGGCCATCGAGTGCATTGTGTTTCACGAGTCCCACTCTGACATTGTGTTTGATACACAGTACCCACAGTGATTTTACAGTACAGACATGAAACTTTCCACTTGCAGTCACAGTACTGTAGAAATATTGTGATAATATTCTGAACTGTTAAAACATGGATGGTAAAGAAAGCATTGGGAAGATGGCTGAGTTGACAGTCTTCACCAAAAATTGTCAACCTTTACTGTGTAAAGAATTAATAAGATTTTACATGTGTGGTAGAGCAGATTTATTTTGTTTAGGGTGGGTTTATTTTGGACATTCAGTTAGTTTAAAAGTATAAAAAAACCCCCAAACCCTGAAAAATACACAAACTAGAAAATGTCAGATGGTCATTAGAGACAAAGATATCCCTGGTATGAATGTCACATTGTTGCCTTTAAAGGCAGGTAACAGAGTTTCAGCACTTCATGATCATGACTAAAATTCAGCTTTGAATGTCACATGAGCGCTGATTAGTGTGAGCTGTGGGAAGAAAAAGAAAAGTCAAATCCAGAAGCAAAATAAAAGTTTATAATAAAAGGTGATGAGGTACAGAGTTCATTGCAGGGCTTTTGAATGATTACGGGTTTTATCTCTCTATCTGAATGAGCAGAGCAAGCAAACTCTTTTGTTGTCATGTTTTGCTCATGGCACTTGCAAATATCCATGCAAATTCTAGAATTCAACTGCAGTAAGAACATGAGATGGGATTTGCTTCTCCATAGGCTGGAAGAATTCATATTCAAATATACTGGCCCTTAACCACTAGTCCTTGGGAGTCTTTGGAGGACCTCTCTAGCTAGGGTACTTTTGCTCCTGAGGTTTTTTGGGATTTTTTTCTGTTTGTTTGCCTTCTAACATATTTCTTTGTGTTTAGTTGTCATTCCTGGTCAGGCTTTATTCTCCTTTGCACTAGTTACCACTTTTTTCTGCAGGACTAGTGTGCATATGAATAAGATTTCTTTTAAAATTGAGTGAGAGTTTTTCCTGAACCACATGATTTAGATTGTTTTCACTGTCATTATAAAAATTCTGCCCCTTTTGGTTATGCAGCCTGATTCATTAGTTACTTGCTTTTAGTCTGCCTCCTGCTTCTCTTAAGTCTTTTCCAGAAGTCTTCTGTTCACTCTCCTGAATGTTTCTGGTATTTTTACTTCCTTATTTGTGTATAACAAGAAGATGGTTGTGGCCTGGATCCCATTACAATGTACAGCTTAACTCGATAACTGTCTGTTCCATGTTTGTGTTCTTTAACTCTGTTCTGTCTTTTCTGTGGCAGTCCACTGATCTCTGTGAGCAGATACTGCGAGTGGTGAGTAGGTCCAGTCGCTTGGAAGAGCTGGTATTAGAGAATGCCGGGCTTAGAACGTAAGTAATTCCTTCACAATGTCACTTCAGGTGCTGCTTGCTCCCACTAAAAGGGATGTGTGGTGTTTGTTAGCCAGAATAAGCATTTAAAAAGCTGTGCTCAATGTTTGTCTAGTTCTGAGGAGCCTCTAGTCACAAGCTTTTTATCAGATTTTCCAGAGGGTCTGTATGTCCAGAAAATCCCTTTCAACTGGTATTTTTTAGGATTCTGCGTAGAGGGTTGGGCTAAGTGGAGCTAAGTGATTGAAAGAGAGCATAAACCTTAAACTGGCTCCTACTGTTCCTCTCCCAAATATGGGTCCAATAGAGTATCAACACCTTTTTATCATTTAAAAAACAGAGGTTGGTTTTGTTAAAAAAAGGATACTATGCCATCTTGCATAACATGTTGTTGTTTCATTTACAAATGAGCTGGTGTTATCTTAATGTGGATTTCTGTCTGCTCAAATATAAGAGGACTTCTACATTAACAACTCTTTTGAAGAAAGTAGATCAGTAAGTTTAATGGCTTGCCATAGACTTAGAGGGAAGATACACAGGAATAAGCCATATAATTAAATCCTTGCATATGTTTTAAATATAGTAAGTTGTAGTTACTAGGTATTTGCTTTTTTCCCCCCCTTCACAGGAAATAGAAGCAAAGTTCAAGTTACTTCCAGCTGTGCTAGTTTATACTTGTAGTGCTTGTTTTAGTGTTAGGGTAGTGTCCAAGACAATGTAGACAAGATAAACTCTAGAGCTATTGTATTTTTTTTTTAATTTTATTTAAAAAGCAGTGTAAAGGTGGGAGAAGTAGAACACTATGTAGAATTACAAATAAAGGGAAATGAGCACATGGGAGATATTTGGTGTGCCTTACATTGTCTCCTCTTCCATTGTTGGGATCTTTTTCTCCTTTTTAAAGTGCATTTTGTGTTGAAATGCCTTTGAAAGAAAATTGCCTACATGACACAAGAAATCTGAGGTTGAGTTTGGAATAATATGGGAACTAGTGCACTGTCTTTAATAGCTGTCATTCAAACATAAGCCCCTGGTTTTAATCTTGTTTTCCAGTATGTGCCTTGAAATCTAGTGATAATCATTAATATTAAAGGATATGTTGAATACCTTTGCACATTGCCTACCTTTATTTATCATGGTTGGATTAACTGCTTTCAGTTTTAACAGGACCTGACAGATAATCAACCTGTGACTTTGGTTTTCCTGTCTCCATATACATGCAGAGTGTTTGGCATTGTGCCTTGGTGTGTATCTGTTCTGATCAACACTGTCTGTTTTTGCCAAGGATGCATTTGTCAGTTTTGCCATTTTTCATATCTGTTTGCTAGGAGATCCTGTTGTTGCTGGCTATCTTCCTTCCCATGGCTTACAGACCAGTCATTTTTAATGAGCTGTGATAAAATGCCAAACCAGGGTTAAGCAAGAGCTACCAAGAGTAAAGCTGTAGGAAATAACCTGAGCAGCTGCAAGAACATATTTCCTCCTGCAGCAGAGTCAGTTTAAGATAATTCTGTTCTTTTCTATCTCCAGCCACTCATTTCTGTGATTTGGTTTGGGCCACAGCCTCATAAACACTTGTCATCCTCCCAAATGATGAAACAGCAAACTATTGTGCAGTAGCGGTAATAAAGACCCAGAACTAGGGAAGTGTGAACTTCCTGTTGGGAAAAACAGGATGTCAAATGAAAGCCCCTGTCTGATAAGATTTGTGCTTTCCAGTTTAGATGCTCTTGGAAATTTTATCCCCTTTTCTATTGCTTTAACTACACATAAAGGATGCAGTTTAGATACCACTGGAAGGCTTCAACGCATATAGCATTCACTAATGATTTCGTGAGTGTTTTAATTAACATTTGTGATGTCCAGACTTCAGGGAGAGCAGAGTCATTCAGGCTGGCCCAAAAAAATAAGCTTGAAAAGAGTGTTAATCTTTGAGGTATTTTAGAGGAATGAGTCAGTATGTGATAACCAAAATACTGATTTCTGAGTGGGTAGCTCAGCTTATTGATTAGGCTGGGCTTTGGTGTCTACCAGGCTTTGAAGCTTGGCCTGACAGGCACGGGCTGTGTATGGTGGGAGCTGCCTTTGGCCTGCACTGATGGGAGATGCTAAATGGCAAAGACTTGGATATTAGGAAAAGGTTCTTCCTCCAGAGGGCGGTTGGGTGCTGAAGCAGGCTCCCCAGGGAGCCAGCCTGGCCCCAACCCTGCCAGAGCTTAAGGAGCATTTGGACAACAGTTTCAGGCACATGGTGGAGTTGTTCGGGTCCAACTCCCGTTCAGCACCAGGGGTTGGACTCAATCCTTGGGAGTCCCTTCCAACTCAGGATATTCTGTGATTTCCATGGAACTGCAAGACGGACTTCCCAGTCTGCAAAGGCCTGATTGGAGAAGTTTGTGCTAGTGGTTTATTTGTTGCACTTCCATGTTCTCTGAAAGCTGGCATGCAGAATGTCCCTGCCTCCTTTCAACAGGTCCTGTGCAGCCCTGTTCCAAAGAGAGTGGCCAGCTGCCACATGGAGAACAAGAGAAGTGCCTGTTGCTGGACTTTGAGGGCCTAGAGGGCCTTTGACAGTCAAGTAGAGTCTTATCTTTCCCTTCTTGACAATGTCCTTAGACCTAACAGTGTTGCTTCCTCCCACACATCCTCTATTTTTCTGTTACAGGGATGTTGTCTAGACAGATCTCAAGGAATTGTTTTGTTTGTCTGAGATTTCCAGATTGGTAGTATTCTTTCCCTTGAAGAAATATCCTTAGTCTGTCATGAATCTTTTTGGAGCTTTACCTTCAAGCCTCAGTAAGCTTGTTTTGGCCAAGCATGGCTGTGTAATGCATACAGAGAAAGCTTGATGCTTTTCAGGGAGTTTCAGACTTACACTACATGCTCTGTTCCTAAGTGTGCAGTTAAAAGAAGTAACAGATTTTATGACTTGAAACAAATAGTGAACAAAGGAGGAGAAGAGATGTTCCCCCATGAGCAGAGCCAAGGTGCCTCTGTTTATGGCAGACATTGCACAGAGTGTGTGTTATTTGTTTGTATTATTTTTTCCAAAATGAGCCTTGGAGCCCTTTGAGCCCAATATAGATAATCCAGTGCTTTGTGGTGGAAGTCGCTTTGCTGTGCCTTTGCTGAGTAGTTCACACAGACTCTAGTTGTCTAAAACCCTCTGGTAATCCTGCCTATATTGTTGGTAAAAGCTGGGGCAGAGTTTGTAAACAAGCCTGGAGGTATAGGCAAAGTATTGTAACGACAAGAATCTGTTAGAGATACAGGAAGAGGAGGAAACTCTCAAGAGGAAAGGGTTTGTTGCTTTTTAATTCAAAACCTCATTTTTCCTGGCTGGACATAAGGAGCTTGATTCGGATGCCTAAGGGCAGGCATCTAGTACCATTTGAAATGCTGGAGGATTTTCAGAGTGTTGGCAAATGTCACTGAGGACCTACAGGAGATCTGTAGTCTTCTGCAGCAGCAGCTGGTAGCAAAGCAGGAGACCCTGGGGCCTCTCAGGTGGCAAGGTTTCAAGTCCAGAAGTTCCTTTTGTTGAGTGTTTGTATTCACAGGCTGCTTGTATTTTAGGAAGAGAATATGTTTTTCCTAAAGGCAGCCCTTCATCATGCATCTGCAGTGCTGGAACCAGTTCTAGCCCCAGAAGGACGCAGGGTTTCAAAGAGAAATTAAACTTCCCTGGAGCATCCCTGTACTCCAGTAAACTTTGTAAACCTCAGATAACCAAAAGCTATGGAGGCTATTGCTGTTCAGCTTCCTTTCTTTTCCAAATACTAGAAGAGGATGCTGCCTCCTCTGTGGTTCTCAGCACAGAGTTTTGTGGTAGGCAGGATCTGTTCCAAGGAAAGAGAGCAGTGTTAATGAGCATTTTGGTAGTTCTCCACCATTGCCCTACAGGAGGAGAAATAATATACTTCAAGGCAGAAGGAATTTCAAGACATCATTTTGCTTTCTATCTTGGTGTCTAACTCAGGTGAAGTAAGAGCACTGAAGTTACAGCCTCACTTTATCAAAGGCTCACAGAAGGTCTAGTTCCTTATCACATCATGGTACAAGAACAGGTTTGAGGATTTGTGTTAGAGCTGATAGACATCAGCCTTCTGACTTCATGCAAGGAATGTGTCTCCACCAGAGTGTGACAGTGTGGTATGCAACAAAACCCAAGCTAGCTTTCAGCTTAGTGCTGTGGGTGGTGGCAGTCCAGCTGCAGCAGAGCACTTGCAGACAGGGCAGTGCTCCCTTGCCTCTCAAGTGGCTTTGGAGCAGAGGTCATGCAACTACATTTGCCCACCATAGTTGGTTAAGGTTGCTTTAAAGCTCTCTGTGCTGCCTGGCCTGGCTGTTGTCAGCGTTACAGAACTGATACTCTGCATCTCTTTTGGATCCATTGCTGGCACTGTGATCAGCCAGTCATGCCCTTTGATGCTTCTCACTGTAAAAAGAAGCAAAAGACCAGCTCATCAGTGTGCTGCTGCTCTCTGAGAGAGCTATTCCTGCTGTTTTATAAGGTTAGAAATACTTGTGGATGTGCTGCAAAGCCCATCTGTTTGAGTGACTGTTGGCAGAAAGCTGCTGCCAGTGAGCAGGATGGCTTGTGAGTGAAGGAGGTGGTGGTGGGCAAGTTGATGTGTATCTCCAAATCCTGTGGCGTGCAGAGAGATGGAAGATGTGGTCAAGTTTTGAGTTATTCTGTGTAACTCCTGTTTTATACCTTCAGATCTCTGTCAAAAGCATTTTAGTCTTTGATTGTATACTCTTCAGGTCTCTTAGCTCACAGAATGAATAAATAACAAAGTGGCTCCCTGTGAAAGATAGCAAATTAGCCAGATAAGTGTTGTTTAGAACCACGAGGAATCAGTGCTCTGCACTAGCAAAGGCCACTTGTGTCTAGTAATCCCTTGATGCTTTTAAGCTTTGTATGTGCTGTTGGTAGAGGAGATAACAGGATTCCTTCTCCCTCTCTTTTTTTGTTGCAGGGATTTTGCACAGAAACTAGCCAGTGCCCTAGCCCATAATCCCAACTCAGGACTCCATACGATCAACCTTGCTAGCAATCCACTTGAAGATAGAGGTAATGTAACATTTACTTTTTTCCCTTTCTAGAAATGTAATAGGAGGATTATTCTTTGCCTGAAGAATAGGTTATTGTTTTGTGCTAATGCTGCTGTAAATTTCTGTTGTTCACAAATAACTGAGAATTGCCATTCTTTTTGACTCATGCATATCCATTGGTGTGTTGAGAAATATTTCAATGTCTGAAACCAACCCTGGATTTTAAAGGAAGACAAAACACAGTGATTGTTTTAAAAAAACCCTCTACTTTTTAGAAGGTGTCCATTTTTAAAAGCAGTGTAATCAGTAGAAAGATGAAGCGTAAGGCAACTTTCTTGGATTGCATTTTTCTGATGGTTTTGTGTTTTTATTTCAGCTGTAATGCCATATTTCTTTTCAGTATGAAAATTACCTCTTTTTCTCAGCTCTGTGGTGGCCTACCCTGTTGTGATATCTTGGTGATGTTCAATAATACTGGCATAACTGGCATTCCTATGGAGCAAAGTGCTTTTAACTCCACAAGATGGAAAGTCAAGCTGAACAGCTCTGCTTTTCTCAGACTAGGCACCGCTAGGCATGATTTCAGTACATATCAAGTCATTCCTCTCCCTTGTCTACTCTTTTTTCACCCAAGAGGCATTTATTTTTAAAATAAGGTTACATTCTTTCAGTCTGGAGTTGACCCTTCAGCATTGCCCATGTGAGATTTCCATTTGCTTCACTTAATGCATTCCAGGCACACAGTGTTCTAGGATCAGACTGTCTTGTGCTCCTGTTGGGCCAGAAGAAAAATAAGAATTTTACACAGTGAACCTTTTCTTGTTTTATTTGGTTTGTTTGGGGGAAATGTTCTATTCTCTTTGCTGTCATGATTCAAAATAGAAAAGCTGTTCATTCTGATTACAACCTGATGGACTCAGAATGTTGTTAACACAGAATTTTGTAGGTGTCTCTTCTTTCTTGCTGGTTCAGTGAGGAGAAAAATAGCTGGGAAGGGGGTTTTCTTCCCTTCTACATCTGTATCACTTTTCTTTTGACTAGAAGCAAGTATGATAATGTTTTTGTTTTTAACCTATTCTAAGTAGTTTTTTTATTTGAAATTGTTCACATGAATTGCTTTAACTCTTCTGATTACCTCTTGCCTGCTGATTATTGCTTGTCCTTGTTAAGATTCTCATCACATGGAAGCCAGTGCTTTGCTGAAGAGTGTTATTGTTACAATGTGCCGCAGGCCTACTGCATTTTACAGAAATTTCTGTTGTAAGCTGGAAAAAAGGCTGCTACATTGTTGATTCTGCTTTTGAAGAAGTGTATTTAGATTGTGTTATTTGAAATATTTTTTTTTTCCCTAAGAAACTCATTTTTATCCTGGAAGCAAAACAATTGACCGAACATTGGCTACTCTACGGTGCAGGGGATCTTTTTTCATTTTTTAAACATATCCATGGGGGTGCTTTCTTTGCAGCAAATCTATAGATTCAAGCCATTCTGCAGTATCCACATATAAAACAAAAATGAAATGTAGAATCTACAACTTGGAGAAATTAGTAAGGTTTTTTCATTATCTCAGCCTCTCCTATCAAATATGCAATTAAGATTTGACCTTTTCATTAGAATGAGATAGGTTATAGAGTACTTAGAAATTAATTATAATTGTAATGTGCAAATACTGCAACTTTTCAATTCAGGAAAATTCCCTGGGTACAAGGTAGATTATTTCTGAGACTAATACCTGAAAAGTTTGTTATCAATCTTGTCTGTAAAAATTTAGCCACACTGAAGTGATGACAGCTTTACTTTTGGCTCTACTAGGATCAGAATTTAATCTCATATTTTGTTAAAAATAATGCAAAACAAACATACTGAAGCCTAGTAGTAGTCAAATTCCAAACTGTGTGCCTGTATGCAGCTACAGCTAACTGCATTTCTGCCATGTGAGCTCTCATCTCTGTTATGCCATTAGCAAAAATGAGTCACCTAACGGGTGTCCAAGGGCCAGAGCAACCAGAAGCAGTTTTTCTTTTCTGCCCCTGATTCCATATCTTATAACTTAACGCCCATGCTAGTAAGATGTGAAAATTATTTAGCTTGGCTAGAACAATAATTAGCCTGGAGATTGTTAGCTAAATACAAAGATGGAGAGGAAAAACTATTTACTGCAGCTCTTAGTAAAAATGGTTTATAGCAAAAATTACATTTGTTGTATCCTTAGTGATAGTGATTGTCCTTATAGAGCTATGGAAGAAAATTCTGTTAGTATGATTTGATTCATTCTTGCTGAAAATTGGTGAAGGTATATGGTTACCTTTGTGCTTTACAGTAAATGATTCCAAGGTCTCATGGGTCAAATGCTTTAGCAATATAAATAAAAAAGTGTGTATTGTTTTGAGCTGCCTGGGTGTTGCACACAATGCTTTTACAAAAAGCATTAAAAAAGACCCTACCACAGTATGTGCAAGGTAGCTGGCTCCTCCATTATCAATGATAAGTAAAACAGAATAAAACCAGAGTAAATGTAGATATGTGACCTACAGTTTCACAGACTGTTCCATGTCTGTGTATGTGGAAAGGGTATCAGTTTTTTAATTACTATCTTTTCAATCAAGTAAAAGGTTTCACCCTCTTTCTCTGTGCCCTTTTCTCTCCAAATGAATTGCTGTAGACTTCTGTATTTCACACCTCAGGTTAAGCCTGGAGTTTCTATGTTGATTTATTACTCTAATAAATATTTCACAGCCTAGTTGCATTGTTATTTAGGATGTAGCCCCTTAATCAAATATCAATCTTTTGCTTAAAATGGAGCATTAAATTTGTAGAGTCAGGAACTTGGACACACTGGGTAAAGGCTTTAATGCAAAGTGCCTTCTTATGGTTTTCTTCTTTTGTTGAATTTGTGCTGAGGTAGTCCAGTCTCAGCATCTTAATAGGTTTTTACTCTTTAGGATTGCAAGCAGTTGTGGCATTTCCAAGCCTGTGTCCTGGCTGATAGCCTGCAGGCTGCTGTAAGGGAATTAAGTGGTCATTATGACTTGGTAAAGGTTTCAGGCTCTTAGGGTTTGCCTCAGAAAAAGAGGGTGATGTTGGCTAATGTGGGTGCCTTTCTTGCCTTGACAGCCCTTCCTTTTAAAAGAAAATAAAAATAGTTTAAAGTTTTGTGTGAAACACCATTGTTGGGTTTTAGTTTGCACTTAGATTTTTTTAATTTAGTTTTTTTCCTGAAACATAAAGCTTCCAGATTTTCCAAATGCTGACTGCTTGGTGTGTGTAATAGCTTCACTTTGACTCCTTCCCAAAAGTACGTGTGTATTATAAAGTTTTTAAACTAATTAAGGAGGATTACTGATGGTTAAAACCAAAGGTTCCTATCTGTTGTTCAGTGGTTAGCAAAGCAGGGATCTTGATTACATCAGTAAAAGGTTCATAAAATGACAGGGCCCACCTGCACAGTGAGTGCAGTTCCTCTTCAAGTGTCACTGGTGCTGTTTGCCCCTGCTGAGATTTGCTGGGAAAACCTGAGGTCACAGAGCTCACCTGAAAACATCTGTTTTGTCTTTGCTCCCCCAACAGGTGTGTCATCTTTGAGCATCCAGTTCGCCAAACTTCCAAAGGGACTGAAGCACTTAAATTTATCTAAAACCTCCTTGTCACCTAAAGGTAGGTTTTATAAATATGCCTCTTTTTCTCTTCTAAAACTTTCAGACTTACATACAAAGAATACTTTTTCTTAACAGATTATAAAATTATTCATTTTGTTAATTATTTACATGTATTTTCTCAACAGTGCAGCTGCTTTTTTTGCAGTCCTGGGTTGCTGAACCCTTGGGCTGGGTTTTGACTACCCTCAGCACTTTGATAAACTCAGACTTGCTTCTGTAAGGGTTAACTTTGAACCTGTATTATAAAGGAAGACTGAAATTAGGATTGACATGACAGATGTGTTTCATATGCACTTCAAAAAAATGTCTGAAGCAAAAATGTGTAGGGGAATTTCCAAATGTTTT